>NC_141694.1:1675799153-1677028153 GCF_964263255.1 Lissotriton vulgaris | reverse complement strand
TGTTTCAGCCATATCAGTGCCCCTAGGGGTCAATCAGCTTTCTTCAGGACCAAGTTTGTGTTGTATTTTTAAATTCCTGTGTGGTGTGGTTGAGCTTTCCAACTTATTTTGATGCATTCATAACAAATTTAAGGAAGCATGCATGCAAGAATACAGGCCATACTTAGAACACCTTCTTTAATATGGTCGTATATAGCCTATATATTAATAAGGCATCATAGGTACTGCAGGAGGGATGGTTTCTGTAGTGTAACGTTGGTCAAGAGGTCGATTCCATGACGTGACCTGCACTTATCCTTGCAGCCATGCATCTACGACCATATCAAGGAAAGTGTCCTAAATTTGAACTGTATTTTTGGCTGATATAAGCCCAGAGCTTTTCCATTGTCTTCAATGGAGCTCGCAACATTTCAATTTTCTAATACTCATTATTTCACTTTGACATAGTTTAATAACCTACAGGCATTTTATAACCCAGGGGTCCCAACCTTTTCTGTAGTGAGAGCTACTTCTGATCAGTGAAAATCATTGTGGAACCGTTATATGTAAATTGCAAACATATACCCATTTTTTTTTACGTGGGAGAAATTACAGTGCAAAAAACATTCCGCAAAAATGTTCATGATATAGAACATTTTTCGGCACTTTAAATTTCTCCCACTTATAATAATACCTGTATTTTTCAATTATAAATATGGCCCCATGTCTACCAGCCACTGGAAGCAAGATGCCTGCTATGTATAAAGGCGACACTTTGAACTGAGAGAAAATTGAACTGAAGAAATATCCACATTTTTATATGGATTCCATCAAACTCATCATTTAAATGTAATCCCATTTCCAAAGTGTCACATTTACAAACACAAGGCATCTTGCTCACAGTGGCCTGTCGACAAGGTGCCATATTTATAATAGAAAGATACAGCCATTTGTTTAAATGGGAGGAGTTTAAAGTGAAGAAACGTGCATCATAAAACATTCAGATGTAATTGGCTTAATTGAAAGTGAAGAAAAAAATTAAGACTTAATGTTTTATAGAAATATTTTTCTTCACTTTATATATCTCTCATTTAACAAGGAGGACTGTATTTTTCTGTTAGGAATATGGCACAGTGCCTACTGGCTACAGGGAGCAAGAGGCCTGCTGTTTGCAAATGTGACACTTTGAAATGGGAGAGAATTAAAATGAAGAGTTAACTTAATCATTAAGGCAACTTTTCATTTTAATTTTCTATAATTTAAAAGCATCTAGAAACATAATTTTGTTCTCACACCCCAAAATTGAGTTGACAAGGACTTATTTAGGAGTTACATACTGCAGTGCTTCAGTTCTTCACCTCTGTGCACCACTGGGTCATAAATCTGACTCCAGCACTGCGTGTTGCCAAGCACTGCTATCTGCAGCCTTAGGAAAATAATGTAAAATAAACACAGCCTTCCCTTAACTTTAAAAGAAACATGTTACCCTGTGAATTAAAAAAAAGAACATAAGGCTGTGAGCTACTCTGTAGGTGTCAATTAGCTAGTAGTGTGATGTACTGGTTGGAGACACCTTATATATCCAAAACTGTGGTTTAGTCATCTTCTGTGTGTAGGGAGGACTGAAGTAGCAGTATGTGCAAACTATGTATAGTTGTGTTCTGTTCCATCTAGAGTTTATGTACTACCGTCCCAGGGCAAAAAGATACAAAAATAAATGACTAGAATCTGCCTGACAAATTTCCATGAAAAGCCATATATCTTTGTTATTTGTCATTTTTAAGTCTTGCCTACCAGACAGTGCAAGCTGTTTGATTGAGAAAAACCTACTTTGGGCTTAACAAAGACTTACAACCAGCTTAGATCCTTCCCACTGCTTATCAATGGCTGGCTTTATTGATGTTTTCTTAAGCTTGGTTCTTTTTGGTGGGCTTACCTTCCTCTTCTTCCGTTTGTCTCTTTGCATGGCTGTTTTACCATCCTTTTGGTTGTTTGACTTGCATTCCTGCACTGCTCACTTCTAGGGAACTACTTTTTTCATTTGGGTTAAATTCTCCATGAGAGTGCATGTGTTTTCCAGCTCTATCCATCATTTATCTCCCCAGGCAATTTACCATCCCCCACAGGCTCCGTCTTGCACGCTCCCTCATGTGGTAATGTCTCTTGTGTGTTTATCCAACTAACATATCCTCCCACCCCTTATTGCCCTCTTCCCTCTAACGCAGTTTTCCCATCTTCCGACTGCCCTAACTTTTATTTAATTTCCCATTCTTGCTTCCTCTTGCTTCCCCACCGCCTGACCACTAGCCATTGCTTCTCCTCACCAGCTCCTCTGTTGGGCCCAGAATTTTTTTTATTAATGTATTTTTTTTTTAGAGGGGCCAGTATCTCCCATTTTCTGCTGGGCCACTCGGACATGCAAAAGACACTCTCCCACTAAAAAAAGGTTTTTTTATTTATATTTATCTATTCAAGTGGAATCTGACATTTTTGGACTGGTAAATCAAAAAAGCAGAAAAAACGGTGCTAGCCACATTACATATAATGTGGCTGCATTATTGTGCCTTATCTGTACAGCATTGCAAATACAGTTCATTTTTTCCAAATGCTGCACATCATCTGCAAAAATCATTAGCAAAGCCAGTAAGACAATAACGCAAGATCTACTGGCTTTACTAATACTTGTTATTTAATGCATGCAGGATACTGGGTTTTTGATTGAGTGGGTGGGAACTCTTCTCAAGCAAGAACCACAATCCTTGTCAGATTGAACTCTAAAAATTACTAAATTAACTTGTGGTTAACCCTCTGGAAGCCTGGCACAAAAGCAGTCAGGCTTAACTGCGAGGCTATGTGTTTAGTATTTATGCAGCACACAAAAAGTAATAAAGTGAAAATACGGCAAAATAAAAATCCAACACCAATTTAGAAAAGTAGAGTAAAATGTTAACATTAATTTGAGACCAAATGATGAAAATCCAATCAATAGAACTGGAGAGATGCAATTTCAAAGAAAGGTAAGAGGTGCATAAAACACCACTCGCTGTCATCTGGTCATGTTAGACCAGGGAAAATTCACAAGTTCACTCCGACTGCAATGGAATGCAGGCCGGATAAAGGACTAAAGGCCAGATGTAGGAGACCAAATACCGGTCGGTAACGCCCGATTTCGGCCGTTACCGACCGGAATTTGGTGTTTGACATGTAGGGGGCTTGACATTTACAGAATAGGTAAATTTAAGGATTCGGTAAATTTACCGAATCGGTAAAATACCGAATCAGTAAATTTACCGATTCTGTGAATCCAGATGTAGGTGGCGCAGCAAACAGTGCCACTGGCCCTTAAGAATTCGTTATTTACCATGTAATACTATTGCATGGTAAATAATGAATTCCTGTGTACATGCACATCTGTGAATGTACACCTGTACCATGTGGCATACAGACATGCCCTAAGGGCCTCCGGGTACTCTAGGGAAATTTCTCAATGCAATCACCGAAACGGCCTCTCAACTAGCCGCTTCCGTGTCCAACTTCCTCATCGTAGGTGACTTGAACCTCCACTTTACAGATCCCACTGACCGGGCCGCCTCGGATCTACTTGCGGACCTTCTGTCATTGAATATTAGGTTAGTTAACAAGGAGCCCACCCACGACAAAGGACACCTGTTAGACCCCGTCCTCACCAATGCTAATATCACCACCAGCCCACCCCTGCCACTCCCATGGACTGATCATCTCTTAGTCCCCATCTCTTGGGAGGCCCCTATCGTGACCACCCAGCCCGGGAAAATCAAAGTCAGGGACAGACGATGGCACAAACTCGTCACATCGGAATGGTCGGACATCCTCTCTGACACCACCCCAGTGCTTTCCTCCGACGCTATAACTGCCGATGAACAGTTTTGCTCCTGGATCACCTCCTCCCTCGATACCCTAATCCCCAAAACTTCCATTCTTAGACACAATAAACGTCTACCGTCAGCCCCATGGTACACCCCAGAGCTCAAGCTGCTGCGACAGAACTGCAAGAGAGCCGAACGGACATGGAGGAAGGACAAATCCAACGCTAATAAGGACGCCTACGTCACCTCCTTATCAGCTTACAAAGCTATGATCGACAAAACGAAGAGTCGATTCTTCCAGGAACGAATCGAAAAAGCGGCCTGCTCAAGTAAAGAAACTTATTCCATCCTCAAAGAGCTCCTTAAAGTTCCCGACACAGCCCCTAGAAATCCCCCAGACCCAAAGGCAGATCAGGAAAAATGTAATCAGTTAGCCAGCTTCTTCCAAGGAAAAATCCAAAAAATCCTGGACTCCATCCCTCCGACTAACTCGAGCGAAACGGACGACCCCCCCAATACTTTGGTCACACCTCGTCTAACTTCTTGGGGACAAATAACCATCGAAGAGGTAAAGACTACGCTCACATCCATCAAAAGCGGATCTCCTAGGGACCCCGCCCCGCTACGTACCCTTAAAGAAGTCGCTCCCATTATCATTCCCCCCCTCACTCAGCTGATTAACGCCTCTTTTCAACAGGGAGTCGTCCCCCCTAGTTGGAAAGCGGCAGTCGTCAAGGCGCTGCTAAAAAAAACCTCCTTAGACCCAGCTGAATTGGCCAACTACCGACCTATTTCCCTTCTTCCAGGGACCAGCAAGGTTGCAGAGAAACTGGTGAATAAAAAACTTTCCCAGTTTCTTGAATCTAATAATCTGCTAAAAAACTCGCAGACAGGCTTTCGTCCAGGACAAGGCACCGACATCGCCCTGCTGGCTGCAGTGGAGGAGGCCAGAGCGCTCTTAGACGAAGGAGGATCAGTGGCAGTGATCCTTCTCGACCTAAGCGCGGCCTTCGACACCGTCAACCACCAACTTCTGGTTAAACGGCTTAAGAAGGTAGGAGTAGAAGGCACCGCTCTATCCTGGCTTTCCTCCTTCCTGGCCCAACGTTCCTTCCAGATCTGGGAAAACAACACATGCTCCCCCGATACTCCCCTCCAATGTGGGGTGCCTCAGGGCTCCTCCCTGAGCCCCACATTGTTTAACATCTATATGTCCACATTGGAGGAGGTCGTCATCCCATTCGGGGTGAGCATTGTCAGCTACGCGGATGACACACAGCTAGTTGTCTCCCTCTCCCACCCCAGTCAACAACCAGCGGATCTATTCAACTGCTTAACTCAGATCCAAGGGTGGATGAATAATTCAGCCTTAAAACTGAATGGATCGAAAACTGACATTCTCCTTCTGGGTCAGAAAGGTTGTACCTTCCCTCTGAACACCTGGCCACCCTGTCTAGGCCCCCCCCCTGCTCCCAAACAGGAAGTAAAAAGCCTCGGAGTATGGATTGAAACCGATCTCTCTTTCACTACACAGGCCAAGAGAGTAGCAGGCACCTGCTTCGGCCTACTTAAAGCGATGAGAAAGATTCTGCCCCTCCTTCCCCCTACATCGCAGAGACTTCTCATCCAAGGCCTCATCCTGTCCAGGCTTGACTATAGCAATGCTATATACCTGGGCGCACCCGAGGCAAACTTGAATAAACTGCAGAAAATACAAAATGCTGCCGCCCGGATTCTCACACATACCCCTGCCAGAGCGTCAGCTAAACCTGCTCTGAAGCTCCTTCACTGGCTCCCAGTGAGAGAACGAATAACATTCAAAGCCTTAAGCCTGGCTCACAGGCTAGTGCAGAATCAGGGCCCCCCCATTCTGAGGAAATTCATACAACCCTACAAAGCCCCTAGATCTCTCCGATCGGACAGGGAGTCCCTCATCATTGTGCCCAGGTTCAAAAAATCCCGCACAGGCGGAAGACGTTTCTCGATTCACACAGCGCGCCTATGGAACGCTCTTCCCCGAGACCTGAGGAAAGAATCAAACTATTTACGATTCAGGAAACAACTTAAAACCCACCTGTTTCCTTAAAACTGCTTTTACCACTTCTTTTTCTTCTTTTGTTCTATTTAAAACCGCCCCTTTTAAAAAATTGCTGTACTCCCCCTCCCCCCCCCCTCTCACTGGTTAGGGTTTTGTCTCAGCGCTGGGATACCTACGGGTGACTACGCGCTCTATAAAAATTTTTTAATAATAATAATTAATAATAACATGGCACACAAGCCTGAATCAGGGGTGCAACAGGGTGTCAAAGTGACACCCTGTCCCCATTGTCAATTCGGTAATTTTAATTGCCATTGGTTCCTATGGGCCTCAAGGCCCATAGAAATCAATGGCTATTACCGAATCGGTAAATACCGCTTCGGTAATTACCGAATTCTACAGATTCTGTAAATTAATCGGTAAAAATACCTACATAGCATTTACCGATTTGCAAATACAGAATCTGTAAAATTCGGTATTTACGAATCGGTAAATGCCATTTATCTACATCTGGCCCTAAGTTTGTCCTGCTGACAAAAGTTACCTTCTCAAAGTCTGGTGTGAAAAGGCCAGTTCACAGTGGCAGAGACCGGGAGGTAAGCGCTGCAGGTGGTTGTTGCTGTAGCACTAAGATCCTGTTGGGCGTTGTGGCCGGTCATTGCTGGAGTTTCACATTGGCGGTCACCGCAGGCTGTTGTCACTGTAGCGCTAAGTCCAGATCTCACATTTCCGGTCATCACTGGCAGTAGCTTTAATGCAAATAGTCAGTTTCACCAGAGATTCACATTGGTGGTTGTCGTGGTTGGCCCCATCCACGGTCACGAAGAGCCCAAAACTTTATGATTTTTCACTCTGATGTCAAACAAGGGTCCAGGACCTTGGGAATCACCTCTTCTTGTAGATCAAGGACTCACTCTAGCAAAGGCCAGCTGAGCTCAGGCAGATACAGTTGGGTCCAGGTAGATCCAATTGCAAAAGGAGTAGTGAAGTTGCAAGGAAAGGTCTGGAGCTTGTTGTGTCCCTGTAGCTCAGAACAGCTCAGACACTTGACCCTTGGGTTCACTCTGGTAGTCCAGTGGCGAAGCAGCAAGGCAAGCTTCAAGCAGAAGGGCAGCCCTCTGAAGCACAGGGCAGTCCTTCTGGTGGTCATTCGCAGGCCCAGGAGTGAACTGAAGAGTGGGTCTGGGGTCCAATATTTACACCTGATGTCAAACTTGGTTCTGGAATTTCCTTCCTTCCCTGCCAAGGTTCTAAGAGGTCAAAGGTTACAATGGACTGGAGTCAAGTTCTTTGTAAGTGTGTTGAGGCAACCCTTTGAAATGTAAGTGGGGCAGGGAACAGCTTGGCCCCACCGATCCTTGTTGTGTGGCCCATCCTGCCAGTATCTAGTCCCCCTTTTTCTCACTATCTGAAAGGAATACTGAAAAGCCAACTCATATGACACAGGCTGCAAGCACCCAATGGTAAGGACAAAAAAATGCCAGCTTTGTAAAAGTGGCATTTTTCGAACTGTGATTTAAAATTTGACTATACCATTAAAGAGGGCTTTAAATCACAATTCTTGAGAGTAGATATGAAACTCGTACCTGCTCCCAATCAAACATTATCACTTATTAAATGTGCAGTAGTAGAAACAGATTTAAGAGTTTTTCCCTACCAGGACATGTTTTTAGGTACTCAGCACTCTACCCTATGGGCTCTCTAAGGTCTATCTTAGGGGTGACCTGTGTATTAAAAAAGACAGTTTAGGCCTGGCAAAAGGTTTATTTTGCCAGGTCAAATTGGCAGTTTAAAACTGCACACAGGCTGCAATGGCAGGCCTGAGACATGTTTTAACCTCTTAAATGCTGCCGCAGCCGTTTGGCGTCGTGAGCACTACCTTTGTAGTGCCGCGCACGTCCAACGGCCGACGCGGCCCCGCCTATTTTGCGGAAGTGCTGGACAGCCGCGAAATTGCAGCCGCAGCAAACGGGTTAAAGGGCTTTTCAAGTGAGTAACACAATTACTGCTGCAGGTGCACTAGTAGTATTTCATTTGCAGGCCCTGGGTAAATGTAGGACCACTTTACTAGGAACTTATAGGTGCCACTCGGCTGTAGGCCAATTCTACAATGATTAAAGAAGTGAACAAAAGCACTGTAGTACTAGTTAGCAGTGGTTAAGTGCACAGAGTCATAAAGCCCACAACAATTATTTTCAAAAAGGAGAGGAGAAAGCAAAAAGGTTAAGGAAAGAACACATCAAAGGCTGTCAGGTCTAACAATGCAGGCCAGGAGTTGTAGCATGATGAGCTGCACTGGCTCAGCGAAAGGCCAAGATTGTATGTTTTTGCATCTGAGCCGTATAAAGTTCATACTTATAACTTGGAACTACTCTGAGAAAATGCATAAACTTTAAACAGAACAAGTTGGAAACAGAGAACAGCCATTTTAATTGTTCTCTCTAACGTTCTTTGATTAACTTGGAGAAATTTAGAGCTATATGTATGGACTTTAAACGCCTAAAACACATGGGCGCTGGAACTAAGATTTGCAGCAAGTGCTGCAGCACCCCAGAGATCAAGGCAGATCAGGAAGATAATGAAAAACAAGCATTAGAAATGCAATCGGGGTCGGATTTATTTGAGTTTGAGCTAATGGCATTGTAAATGGCAATGTCTTTTCGCCATGTGTTATGGAGTGTGTGCATGTAGTGTGTAGTGGAATTATGTGGGTTGGATTGTAATTTTACTAATGGTGGCATGCTGTGCTTTAGATGAATATGTTTAAAAGTAAAGTGTACCATACTGGGATTGCTACAATAGTTAATTGTGGATGCGTTAACAATTGATGCGTGCACTGATGGCTTGTGGTGTGTGACTCACTGACACTCACTGTCACTCTGCACTCACTGTCACTCTGCACTCACTGTCACTCTGCACTCACTGTCACTCTACACTCACTGTCACTCTGCACTCACTGTCACTCTGCACACACTGTCACTCTGCACACACTGTCACTATGCACTCACTGTCACTCTGCACACACTGCCACTCTGCACACACTGTCACTCTGCACACACTGTCACTCTGCACTCACTGTCACTCTGCACTCACTGCCACTCTGCACTCACTGTCACGCTGCACTCACTGTCACGCTGCACACACTGTCACTCTGCACTCACTGTCACTCTCGCACTCACTGTCACTCTGCACTCACTGTCACCCTGCACTCACTGTCACTCTGCACACACTGTCACTCTGCACACACTGTCACTCTGCACTCACTGCCACTCTGCACTCACTGTCACGCTGCAATCACTGTCACGCTGCACTCACTGTCACTCTGCACTCACTGTCACTGCACACACTGTCACGCTGCACTCAATGTCACTCTGCACTCACTCTGCACTCACTGTCACTCTACACTCACTGTCACTCTGCACTCACTGTCACTCTACACTCACTGTCACTCTGCACTCACTCTGCACTCACTGTCACTCTACACTCACTGTCACTCACTGTCACTCTGCACTCACTGTCACTCTACACTCACTGTCACTCACTGTCACTCTGCACTCACTGTCACTCTACACTCACTGTCACTCCCTGTCACTCTGCACTCACTGTCACTCTGCACTCACTGTCACTCTGCACTCACTCTGCACTCACTGTCACTCTGCACTCACTCTGCACTCACTGTCACTCTGCACTCGCTGTCACTGCACTCACTGTCACTTGCTATCACTCTGCACTCACTGTCACTTGCTGTCACTCTGCACTCCCTGTCACTTGCTGTCACTCTGCACTCACTGTCACTTGCTGTCACTCTGCACTCACTGTCACTCGCTGTCACTCTGCACTCACTGTCACTTGCTGTCACTCTGCACTCACTGTCACTTGCTGTCACTCTGCACTCACTGTCACTTGCTGTCACTCTGCACTAACTGTCACTCTGCACTCACTGTCACTCTGCACTCACTGTCAATCTGCACTCACTGTCACTCTGCACTCGCTGTCACTTGCTGTCACTCTGCACTCACTGTTACTCTGCACTCACTGTCACTTGCTGTCACTCTGCACTCACTGTCACTCTGCACTCACTGTCACTCTGCACATACTGTCACTCTGCACTCACTGTCACGCTGCACTCACTGTCACGCTGCACTCACTGTCACTCTGCACTCACTGTCACTCTGCACTCAATGTCACTCTGCGCTCACTCTGCACTCACTGTCACTCTACACTCACTGTCACTCTACACTCACTGTCACTGCACTCACTGTCACTCTGCACTCACTGTCACTCTGCACTCACTGTCACTCTGCACACACTGTCACTCTGCACTCACTGTCACTCTGCACTCACTGTCACTCTGCACACACTGTCACTCTGCACTCACTGTCACCCTGCTCACACTGTCACTCTGCACTCACTGTCACTCTGCACTCACTGTCACTCTGCACTCACTCTGCACTCACTGTCACTCTGCACTCACTCTGCACTCACTGTCACTTGCTGTCACTCTGTACTCACTGTCACTTGCTGTCACTCTGCACTCACTGTCACTTGCTGTCACTCTGCACTCACTGTCACTTGCTTTCACTCTGCACTCACTGTTACTCTGCACTCACTGTCACTTGCTGTCACTCTGCACTCACTGTCACTAACTGTCACTCTGCACTCACTGTCACTCACTGTCACTCTGCACTCACTCTGCACTCACTGTCACTCTGCACTCACTGTCACTCTGCACTCACTGTCACTCTGCACTCACTCTGCACTCACTGTCACTCTGCACTCACTCTGCACTCACTGTCACTGCACTCGTTGTCACTCTGCACTCACTGTCACTCGCTGTCACTCTGCACTCACTGTCACTTGATGTCACTCTGCACTCACTGTCACTTGCTGTCACTCTGCACTCACTGTCACTTGCTGTCACTCTGCACTCACTGTCACTCGCTGTCACTCTGCACTCACTGTCACTCGCTGTCAATCTGCACTCACTGTCACTTGCTGTCACTCTGCACTCACTGTCACTGGCTGTCACTCTGCACTCACTATCACTCTGCACTCACTGTCACTTGCTGTCACTCTGCACTCACTGTTACTCTGCACTCACTGTCACTTACTGTCACTCTGCACTCACTGTCACTCTGCACTCACTGTCACTCTGCACTCACTGTCACTCTGCACTCACTGTCACTCTGCACACACTGTCACGCTGCACTCACTGTCACGCTGCACTCACTGTCACTCTGCACTCACTGTCACTCTACACTCACTGTCACTCTGCACTCACTGTCACTCTGCACTCACTGTCACTCTGCACACACTGTCACTCTTCACACATTGTCAATCTGCACTCACTGTCACTCTGCACTCACTGTCACTCTGCACACACTGTCACTCTGCACACACTGTCACTCTGCACACACTGTCACTCTGCACTCACTGTCACTCTGCACTCAATGTCACTCTGCACTCACTCTGCACTCACTGTCACTCTACACTCACTGTCACTCTGCACTCACTGTCACTCTACACTCACTGTCACTCTGCACTCACTCTGCACTCACTGTCACTCTACACTCACTGTCACTCACTGTCACTCTGCACTCACTGTCACTCTACACTCACTATCACTCACTGTCACTCTGCACTCACTGTCACTCTGCACTCACTGTCACTCTGCACTCGCTGTCACTGCACTCACTGTCACTTGCTGTCACTCTGCACTCACTGTCACTTGCTGTCACTCTGCACTCACTGTCACTTGCTGTCACTCTGCACTCACTGTCACTCGCAGAGTGCATTCACTGTCACTTGCTGTCACTCTGCACTCACTGTCAGTCTGCACTCACTGTCAGTCTGCACTCAATGTCACTCTGCACTCACTGTCACTCTGCACTCACTGTCACTTGCTGTCACTCTGCACTCACTGTTACGCTGCAGGTGGTGTTGCTGTAGCACTAAGATCCTGTTGGGCGTTGTGGCCGGGTATTGCTGGAGTTTCACATTGGCGGTCACCGCAGGCTGTTGTCACTGTAGCGCTAAATCAAGATCTCACATTTCCGGTCATCGCTGGCAGTAGCTTTAAAGCAAATAGTCAGTTTCACCAGAGATTCACAGTGGTGGTTGTCGTGGTTGGCCCCATCCACGGTCACGAAGAGCCCAAAACTTTATGATTTTTCACTCTGATGTCAGACAAGGGTCCAGGACCTTGGGAATCACCTCTTCTTGTAGATCAAGGACTCACTCTAGCAGAGGCCAGCTGAGTTCAGGCAGATACAGTTGGGTCCAGGTAGGTCCAATTGCAGAAGGAGTAGGGTAGTTGCAAGGAAAGGTCTGGAGCTTGTTGTGTCCCTGTAGCTCAGAACAGCTCAGACACTTGACCCTTGGGTTCACTCTGGTAGTCCAGTGACCAAGCAGCAAGGCAAGCTTCAAGCAGAAGGGCAGCCCTCTGAAGCACAGGGAAGTCCTTATGGTGGTCATTCGCAGGCCCAGGAGTGAACTGAAGAGTGGGTCTGGGGTCCAATATTTACACCTGATGTCAAACTTGGTTCTGGAATTTCCTTCCTTCCCTGCAAGGTTATAAGAGGTCAAAGGTTACAATGGACTGGAGTCAAGTTCTTTGTAAGTGTGTTAAGGTAACCCTTTGAAATGTAAGTGGGGCAGGGAACAGCTCTGCCCCACCGATCGTTGTTTTGTGGCCCATCCTGCCTGTATCTAGTCCCCCTTTTTCTCACTCTCTGAAAGGAATACTGAAAAGCCAACTACAGCCAGTCATATGACACAGGCTGCAAGCACCCAATGGTAAGGACAAAAAAATGCCAGCTTTAAAGGTAGGAGTGGTCTGCTTAATTCAGACGCTCTGTCCATAACCACTCCCTTTTCTGAATCATAGCTTTGTAAAAGTGGCATTTTTCGAACTGCGATTTAAAATTTGACTATACCATTAAAGAGGGCTTTACATGGTACAGCCCAGGGGCACAGAAGGACTTAGATGAGAGTGCTCATCAACATAGAAACACAGTCTGCAAGGTACTAAGGGAATGCATTAAATGCAACTTTTAAACCCAGTAGCTTGCATGTTGATCAAATAGCTTTTCTATAAGAGCTGCTATCTAGTTAATTCAGAGACTCTGTCCCTCACCACCCCTTGTTGTAAATATTTTTGTCCACCCTAAGCGTGGAAGGGTATTCTCAGATGTGAGACCCTTGCTCATTGCACCATCAGGATTCAAGCAAACCGGGCCGAAGACGGCTGTAATGCCAGAAACCGGTCCCCGGGAGCTTGTTTCCTTCCCAGTGTAAGAATTGGCTTTTGTAGTTTGGTTTGCCCTGTTCCCATCATGCACTGGGACAGGAACAGACTAATTTGCATACAGCCAGGTTCTGAAACTGGGATGGTGCAGTGAGCTAAAAAACGGTGTTGGATCTAGCCCTGATCTCTTGACTGGGTGAGAGCTTTCTGCTTAATTCAGAGACTCTGTCCCTCACCACCCCTTGTTGTAAATATTTTTGTCCACCCTAAGCGTGGAAGGGTATTCTCAGATGTGAGACCCTTGCTCATTGCACCATCAGGATTCAAGCAAACCGGGCCGAAGACGGCTGTAATGCCAGAAACCGGTCCCCGGGAGCTTGTTTCCTTCCCAGTGTAAGAATTGGCTTTTGTAGTTTGGTTTGCCCTGTTCCCATCATGCACTGGGACAGGAACAGACTAATTTGCATACAGCCAGGTTCTGAAACTGGGATGGTGCAGTGAGCTAAAAAACGGTGTTGGATCTAGCCCTGATCTCTTGACTGGGTGAGAGCTTTCTGCTTAATTCAGAGACTCTGTCCCTCACCACCCCTTGTTGTAAATATTTTTGTCCACCCTAAGCGTGGAAGGGTATTCTCAGATGTGAGACCCTTGCTCATTGCACCATCAGGATTCAAGCAAACCGGGCCGAAGACGGCTGTAATGCCAGAAACCGGTCCCCGGGAGCTTGTTTCCTTCCCAGTGTAAGAATTGGCTTTTGTAGTTTGGTTTGCCCTGTTCCCATCATGCACTGGGACAGGAACAGACTAATTTGCATACAGCCAGGTTCTGAAACTGGGATGGTGCAGTGAGCTAAAAAACGGTGTTGGATCTAGCCCTGATCTCTTGACTGGGTGAGAGCTTTCTGCTTAATTCAGAGACTCTGTCCCTCACCACCCCTTGTTGTAAATATTTTTGTCCACCCTAAGCGTGGAAGGGTATTCTCAGATGTGAGACCCTTGCTCATTGCACCATCAGGATTCAAGCAAACCGGGCCGAAGACGGCTGTAATGCCAGAAACCGGTCCCCGGGAGCTTGTTTCCTTCCCAGTGTAAGAATTGGCTTTTGTAGTTTGGTTTGCCCTGTTCCCATCATGCACTGGGACAGGAACAGACTAATTTGCATACAGCCAGGTTCTGAAACTGGGATGGTGCAGTGAGCTAAAAAACGGTTTTGGATCTAGCCCTGATCTCTTGACTGGGTGAGAGCTTTCTGCTTAATTCAGAGACTCTGTCCCTCACCACCCCTTGTTGTAAATATTTTTGTCCACCCTAAGCGTGGAAGGGTATTCTCAGATGTGAGACCCTTGCTCATTGCACCATCAGGATTCAAGCAAACCGGGCCGAAGACGGCTGTAATGCCAGAAACCGGTCCCCGGGAGCTTGTTTCCTTCCCAGTGTAAGAATTGGCTTTTGTAGTTTGGTTTGCCCTGTTCCCATCATGCACTGGGACAGGAACAGACTAATTTGCTTACAGCCAGGTTCTGAAACTGGGATGGTGCAGTGAGCTAAAAAACGGTGTTGGATCTAGCCCTGATCTCTTGACTGGGTGAGAGCTTTCTGCTTAATTCAGAGACTCTGTCCCTCACCACCCCTTGTTGTAAATATTTTTGTCCACCCTAAGCGTGGAAGGGTATTCTCAGATGTGACCCTTGCTCATTGCACCATCAGGATTCAAGCAAACCGGGCCGAAGACGGCTGTAATGCCAGAAACCGGTCCCCGGGAGCTTGTTTCCTTCCCAGTGTAAGAATTGGCTTTTGTAGTTTGGTTTGCCCTGTTCCCATCATGCACTGGGACAGGAACAGACTAATTTGCATACAGCCAGGTTCTGAAACTGGGATGGTGCAGTGAGCTAAAAAACGGTGTTGGATCTAGCCCTGATCTCTTGACTGGGTGAGAGCTTTCTGCTTAATTCAGAGACTCTGTCCCTCACCACCCCTTGTTGTAAATATTTTTGTCCACCCTAAGCGTGGAAGGGTATTCTCAGATGTGAGACCCTTGCTCATTGCACCATCAGGATTCAAGCAAACCGGGCCGAAGACGGCTGTAATGCCAGAAACCGGTCCCCGGGAGCTTGTTTCCTTCCCAGTGTAAGAATTGGCTTTTGTAGTTTGGTTTGCCCTGTTCCCATCATGCACTGGGACAGGAACAGACTAATTTGCATACAGCCAGGTTCTGAAACTGGGATGGTGCAGTGAGCTAAAAAACGGTGTTGGATCTAGCCCTGATCTCTTGACTGGGTGAGAGCTTTCTGCTTAATTCAGAGACTCTGTCCCTCACCACCCCTTGTTGTAAATATTTTTGTCCACCCTAAGCGTGGAAGGGTATTCTCAGATGTGAGACCCTTGCTCATTGCACCATCAGGATTCAAGCAAACCGGGCCGAAGACGGCTGTAATGCCAGAAACCGGTCCCCGGGAGCTTGTTTCCTTCCCAGTGTAAGAATTGGCTTTTGTAGTTTGGTTTGCCCTGTTCCCATCATGCACTGGGACAGGAACAGACTAATTTGCATACAGCCAGGTTCTGAAACTGGGATGGTGCAGTGAGCTAAAAAACGGTGTTGGATCTAGCCCTGATCTCTTGACTGGGTGAGAGCTTTCTGCTTAATTCAGAGACTCTGTCCCTCACCACCCCTTGTTGTAAATATTTTTGTCCACCCTAAGCGTGGAAGGGTATTCTCAGATGTGAGACCCTTGCTCATTGCACCATCAGGATTCAAGCAAACCGGGCCGAAGACGGCTGTAATGCCAGAAACCGGTCCCCGGGAGCTTGTTTCCTTCCCAGTGTAAGAATTGGCTTTTGTAGTTTGGTTTGCCCTGTTCCCATCATGCACTGGGACAGGAACAGACTAATTTGCATACAGCCAGGTTCTGAAACTGGGATGGTGCAGTGAGCTAAAAAACGGTGTTGGATCTAGCCCTGATCTCTTGACTGGGTGAGAGCTTTCTGCTTAATTCAGAGACTCTGTCCCTCACCACCCCTTGTTGTAAATATTTTTGTCCACCCTAAGCGTGGAAGGGTATTCTCAGATGTGAGACCCTTGCTCATTGCACCATCAGGATTCAAGCAAACCGGGCCGAAGACGGCTGTAATGCCAGAAACCGGTCCCCGGGAGCTTGTTTCCTTCCCAGTGTAAGAATTGGCTTTTGTAGTTTGGTTTGCCCTGTTCCCATCATGCACTGGGACAGGAACAGACTAATTTGCATACAGCCAGGTTCTGAAACTGGGATGGTGCAGTGAGCTAAAAAACGGTGTTGGATCTAGCCCTGATCTCTTGACTGGGTGAGAGCTTTCTGCTTAATTCAGAGACTCTGTCCCTCACCACCCCTTGTTGTAAATATTTTTGTCCACCCTAAGCGTGGAAGGGTATTCTCAGATGTGAGACCCTTGCTCATTGCACCATCAGGATTCAAGCAAACCGGGCCGAAGACGGCTGTAATGCCAGAAACCGGTCCCCGGGAGCTTGTTTCCTTCCCAGTGTAAGAATTGGCTTTTGTAGTTTGGTTTGCCCTGTTCCCATCATGCACTGGGACAGGAACAGACTAATTTGCATACAGCCAGGTTCTGAAACTGGGATGGTGCAGTGAGCTAAAAAACGGTGTTGGATCTAGCCCTGATCTCTTGACTGGGTGAGAGCTTTCTGCTTAATTCAGAGACTCTGTCCCTCACCACCCCTTGTTGTAAATATTTTTGTCCACCCTAAGCGTGGAAGGGTATTCTCAGATGTGAGACCCTTGCTCATTGCACCATCAGGATTCAAGCAAACCGGGCCGAAGACGGCTGTATTGCCAGAAACCGGTCCCCGGGAGCTTGTTTCCTTCCCAGTGTAAGAATTGGCTTTTGTAGTTTGGTTTGCCCTGTTCCCATCATGCACTGGGACAGGAACAGACTAATTTGCATACAGCCAGGTTCTGAAACTGGGATGGTGCAGTGAGCTAAAAAACGGTGTTGGATCTAGCCCTGATCTCTTGACTGGGTGAGAGCTTTCTGCTTAATTCAGAGACTCTGTCCCTCACCACCCTTGTTGTAAATATTTTTGTCCACCCTAAGCGTGGAAGGGTATTCTCAGATGTGAGACCCTTGCTCATTGCACCATCAGGATTCAAGCAAACCGGGCCGAAGACGGCTGTAATGCCAGAAACCGGTCCCCGGGAGCTTGTTTCCTTCCCAGTGTAAGAATTGGCTTTTGTAGTTTGGTTTGCCCTGTTCCCATCATGCACTGGGACAGAAACAGACTAATTTGCATACAGCCAGGTTCTGAAACTGGGATGGTGCAGTGAGCTAAAAAACGGTGTTGGATCTAGCCCTGATCTCTTGACTGGGTGAGAGCTTTCTGCTTAATTCAGAGACTCTGTCCCTCACCACCCCTTGTTGTAAATATCTAGTTACACGCTGCAGACGAACGCGCGCCCGATACATGCAATGCAGAATGGTGAACGCGCTCCCACCATCTGCATTGCATTAGAAGGGCACCCTGACAGCTCCTAATTAAAATTAATGGACTGCCGTGCGCGAAACCGCACAGAAAATGCCAAAAATGGCGGACGCAAATTGCATATAGCCTATCGCGTCAAGGCTACTATAAACACAGCACAGCGAAGACGAATGACTATGCAGATGCCATAAAAAAGCTCGCGCACTAAGGAATGTTTCTGGCCCGAGCCCTAAAGAAACTTTTTTTTTTTTTTTTTAACAATAGGAGCTCGGAGCTCCACCCCACTTCGTGGTGACATAGGCCGAGCCCTAACAATGAGGCCTTCCAATCAGTTTTTATTTGACATTTCATACAACATTAACTATTCGTTCAGGGGCAGCTATGGCGGAGGAGTGTCGCCCCCCCCCCCCCCCCCCCCACCGGCCAGCAGCCAAAAAAATGAAAAATAAAATAATAAACCATTGTATATTATCATTTTTTTTCTCTGTAGTGTCTTGTTTATGAGGTGGGGCCATGGGGATGACAGGCAGAGGGGGAGTGGTAGGTGTACTGTTGTCAGTGCGCATGATGGTTAGGCTGGCCGGCCGTCTAAGGTCTGAAGCAGTCTCCAACCCAAGCTACGTAGCTCGGTTGGAGATAGCAGGCACAGGGTCCCAGTCTACCTGGGAATGCAAATCCACGGCATTCAGGCAAATCCTGACACTGCTCTCAGCATGAGAGCAGAATCCGGATTGTCCGCTGGGGATTCTGGGAGCCTGTGCCTGCAGTGAACAGATCCAGAGATGAGCGTCTTACGGGCAGGTAAGTTATTTTTTTTGTTTGGTTGTCCATCGTCCCCGGTATCCCCCTACCACAGCCTTGCCAGTTTGAAAGGATACTGGACGCTACTGTTTTTGTTCCAATACAGATTACACTTCAGTTATAATTAAGGCGAGAATAGAGAAGGACTTTCAACAACCCACTACATGTTTGATTGTCATGTATATCTAAGTTTACATTATATTTATTTTATTTATTTAAGAGTTTTGTATAGCGCTGGACTGACCCGAAAGTATCGGAGCGCTTTACAACATTAGCAGCAGAGAGGTTACATAGTATGGCAGTAGTATAAGCATTGATTCATAAAAAGTTATGTTATGTTATGTTAGTGCTATTTGTATTGCGCACGGCTGCTCCAGCGAAGGAGCGTCCCGGCGCACCGACAAGGTGGCGAACACAACACAACAGGAAAACAGAAAATATAATAAAAAATGCGGGAGTTGAGGTTTTAGCATAGCTCAGAAAATAGATGAGTTTTAGCGGCCTTGCGGAAAGAAAGCAAGTCGCCAAGGGTCCGGAGTTTCAAGGGGAGAGCGTTCCAAAGTGCGGCTGCCCGCACCCTAAAAGAGCGGCCCCCCGCCCGACTGAGTTTGAACCGAGGGGCTACCGCTAATTCTTGGTCCAGCGAGCTCAAAATGCGGCCCGGGATATAAGGGCACAAAAGTTGGCGCAGTAAGGGAGGCGATAGGCCCTTCAGAATCTTGAAAGAAATGCACAGTACTTTAAAGTGGATCCGCTGCCTAACGGGTAACCAATGCAAGGCTCGCAAAGTTGGACCGGCCGAGCAGAACCTAGGAAGACCTACGATTGCTCTGGCCGCTGCGTTCTGCACTCTTTGAAGTCGGGTTAGCTCGGCCTGGTTTAACCCTATAAAAAGGGAGCTGGCATAATCCAGCCGAGCCAAAACCGTTGCTTGTACCACCAGTTGACGAGTTGCGGCATCAAAATATTTAAGGGCAGGTCGCAGATTGCGCAAGATTCCAAAGCAGCACGCCGCCGTCCTTTTGGTGTGGCCAACAAAGTTGAGGGAAGGGTCCAGCCAAACACCAAGATTTTTGATCCCCGCAACCGGAGTGGGGGTCGGCCCCAACTCAGGAGGCCACCAAGTATCTCCCCATAGATCCGTTCGCTTCCCAAAGACCATCACCTCCGTTTTTTTGGCGTTTAGTTGGAGACAATTGGGCGTCAACCAACCAGCCACCGTCCTAAGTCCTTCTCTGAATCTTGGGGCATCCACCCCAGAGTCCCCGCTGATCGTGACCGCTAGCTGGGTGTCATCTGCGTACGACACAATGGTCATACCACAGAGCTTCACAACCTCAGCCAGCGGCCTCACGTAGATGTTAAACAACGTGGGACTCAGCGAGGAACCCTGCGGGACCCCAAGAGACAGAGGATGACATTTGGACTGATAGGGCGGGGACGCCACACAGAAGGAACGATCCCTGAGAAACGAGCGAAACCACTGGTGTGCAGTGCCGATCACCCCTATCTCCTCAAGACGCTGCAGGAGAATATCATGGGAGACCGTGTCAAAGGCGGCGCTTAGGTCTAACAAAACAAGCGCCGCCGTTTGACCTGCATCCAGAACTACCCGCAGGTGCTCGACCATAGATAGCAATGCTGTCTCCGTACTGTGGCCGGCCCGAAAACCCTTCTGGGTGTCGTCCAGAATGTTGGCACGCGACAGATGATCAGTGAGGGCGGTGTTAACATGCACCTCCGCGAGTTTGGCTGGCCATGGGAGGAGCGAAATCGGGCGGTAGTTCTCCGATTTTGTAGGGTCGAGAGATGGTTTTTTCAAAATGGGCATTACTACCGCATGCTTCCATTTCAAAGGCACCTGGCCAGATGATAGCGACATGTTGATTAAGTCGCAAACCGGGCGAGCAAAAGTCTGGTCTCTGAACATTGGTGGCTTGAGCGGGTCGACCGGCGACCCAGACTTAACTCGAAGAGCCAGGGCCGTGTAAGACTCCAAAGAGAGATGGGGGAGAGAGTCTAGCACCACCTGATCCGGCAGTCGAAAGTATTGGCGTTCCTTACAAAAAATGGTAGCATAGGAATCACAACACTATAACTATGGTATATACATTGACTCGTGAACAACGTCCGTTCGGGGAGGGGGGAGCAGTCCAGGGAACGAGACGGGGGTGGGTGAGGAAGGAGACTTAGATTTAAAGTGACGGCGAGTCGTAGTGGTCAGGATTCTGAGCTTGGGCAACAGCTATCCATTTGGGAGAGTTCCGTTGAGGAAGAGGTCTTTGAGCTGCCTTTTGAATTTTGATAAGGAGGTGGTAGTCCTGATAGGGACTGGGATGGAGTTCCATATTCTGGGCGCATTTCCTGAGAAAGAACGAGATAGGGTTTATTGTTTGTGAGTTTTTGGAGGAATAGGAGTAGAGTGTTTGTGCTCCTATGGGACCTTGTTTGGCATGCCTTCTTGAGTTTGGAAGCCAGGTATGCAGGTTTTCCAGTGTGAAGTGCTTTGTGCGTGAGACAGGCAGTTATGAAATTGGCACGCATTTCGATTGGGAGCCATTTTAGGTCTCCGAGAGCCGGGGACATGTGTTTGTATTTATTGACTCTGGTGATCATTCTGACTGCCGCATTCAAAGTCTGAGGGGAACATGGTGAGACTTTGCAGTTCCTGTGAGTGTTGCGTTCCCGTAGTCTAGTCTGGACAGCACAAGGAATTGAGTGACTTGTTTGAGGTCGTTGGGAGGGATGAGGGGTTTTATTTTATTGAGAGGTTTTAGGGTTAGGAAGGCGCTCTCTGCGGTGATCTTGATGTGTTTCGTCATGTCTAATTTTGGGTCCATAGTAATTCCCATCGACTTTACAGAATCGGCCAGGGTGAGATTGCAGTTTAGAGCATCAATGGCTTCTAGCCATTCTGTTATTTGGGGTTTCTGCTCTTTGTTGGAAATGAGGAAGAATTCAATTTTATCTTGGTTGAGATTCAGGTGACTGAGGGATAGCCAGCGTTGGACTTCCCTTAGAGTGTTGTTTAGTCTCTGAATGTCATCGATGGAGGAGGTTTCAAGATAGATCTGTGTATCATCCGCATAGAGGTGAAAGGGGATGTTGTTTTTTTTGAGTAGGGTGTTGAGTGGTTCCATGTATATGTTGAATAGTTGTGGGGAGAGAACTGATCCTTGGGGGGCACCCCTGCTGATGGGGATTAGGTCAGACATGTGGTTTGGGATTTTTATTTGTTGGGTGCGGTTCTGCAGGAAGGAGGAGAACCTCTCTAAGACCACATCTTCTGCACCAACACTTTCTTGAAGTACCTTAGTGAGTAGTTTGTGTTCAACCGTGTCGAAGGCTGACGATAGGTCCAGGAGTATGAGTAAACAACAACGATCCGTATCGAGTGATTTGTGTAGATCATCTATCACAATCAGTATCACTGTCTCAGTGCTGTACCCTTTTCTGAACCCCGATTGTTGTGGGTCAAGGAGGTTGGTGTTGTCCAAGTGTTGAGTAAGTTGATGGAGGACACATCTTTCCAAGATTTTAGTGAGGAATGGGAGACTGGAGACGGGTCTAAAGTTATGAGGAGAGCTTGTGTCAGAGCTCGGTTTTTTGAGTCCTGGCGTGACTTGTCCAATTTTGAGACAGTCAGTCATGATTCCGGTTCTCAGGGAGCTGTTAATAATCGTGGTCCAGAGTGGGGCTAGGGTGAGTTTGAGCTCTTTGGCCAGTTGGGCAGGGATGGGGTCCGCAAAGTGTGCTGAGGGTTTGGAACTGGAAATCATTTTGATAATCTCTGACTTGGAGATATGGTTGAAGGATTTCCAGCTGTTTGAGCGGTGCTTGGGAGTGATACCTTCTGTCCTCGGCAAGAGCTTGTGTTGGGGGTGCTATGGTGACCGTCCAGGGAGAGCTCATTGTTAGTGATTTTGTCATTAAAAAAGTTGGCAAAGATATCACAGAGGTCTTTGGAGGGTTGCATTGAGGCTGAAGGGGGCTTGTAGGTTTGTTGCCTGATGATGTTGAAGAGTTCTTCTGGCCAATTTTTAGCATTGTCTAGAGCGTCACAGAAGAAGGAAGTTTTTTATTTCTTGATGTGTTTTTTATATTTCCTACATTCTGATTTGAGTTGATCAAGGAGTATTGTGGACGGGTTGTTCTGCCAGAGTCTTTCTGTAGTTCTTAATTGACTTCTTTCAGAGTTTAGGTCTGTGTTAAACCAGGATCTAGGTGGAATGTTCCTGGCTCTTTTTTGTTTTATGGGAGCTATTTGGTCCAGAATGGAAGTCATAGTTGTGTTGTAATGTGAGGTGAGTTCTGTTGTGGAGAGGTCGCTTGTGTGGGAGGGAAGGAGTGAACTAGCCCTTTCTTCCAGGTCAGCAAGTGGAATCTGTCTTAGATTTCTTGCCCAGTGGGGGTGTTCCTGAGTGCTGGGCAGGCGTGGGGTTGTTTGGTTGAAGTGGAATATAATGATATGGTGGTCTGACCAGTCAACAGGCATGATGTGGTCGATGGAGACTGTGTCTACTTGAGCAATGATGGCATCTAGTATTGAGCCTCTGTTATGGGTTTGTTCTGTGCAGTGTTGGGTAAGGTTGTTGTTGAGTAACAGTTCAGTCAGGTCAGTGGGTTGTGTTCATCCTCCCAGTGCAGATTGAGGTCACCTAGTATAATGTTGTTGGAATCCCGGAGTGAGCAGTGAGTTATCAAGTCGGACAGGTGTTGCCTGGCGGGTGGTAAAGGAGATGGCAGTATAGTGGTTTGTTGTCCCCTGTCTTAAAGGTGGCTGTTAAGTATTCAAATGTGTTGTATTTGAAGGAGTAGGTTTCCATTACGGAGATGTTGCTCTTGTGTATGATAGCGATACCCCCTCCTCGCTGTTTGTTTCTGTCTTTATTGATGATTGAGAAGTCTGGGGGTACAAGCATGTCGAAGTTTGGGGAAGAGAGCTCATTCAGGCAAGTCTCAGTGATGAACGCGATGTCTATGTCATGGGTATGGATCGTTTCAGCCGTTGGCTGACATTATATGGCGTCAAAGAGATGGCATGTGCTAACAAACTCTTGGTATGTTTTGGGATAGGCTCCTATGAAGAATGAAAGAAAGTGGCACATGAAAGCCTGGCATCAATGTAAAAAAAAAAAGAGCTTCTGTTTAAAGGTCACAAATATTAAAAATTAAGGTAATTTTCATTTGGAACTTTTAATTGTGGAAAATGGAGGCCAGCACATTTTGAAGAATGGTGAAAAAACAAACCAATACATATTCTACTCTTGTGTGCACACGTGGCTAAATCCTCACTGATTTATCAATAGTCACTTTTGAATATCTCCTTTTTTCGCGTAAAATAGACAAAATGCATTGATGAATTTAAGAATATTGCATCATACTATAACACTGAGCCACATATTTCTAAAAACTGTCTCGGACTACCATTTTATCCACCGCCTTCCCTCCCACAAACACACACGTGAGATGAATATTGTCAGCACGAGAAGCAGGTTGTCGCTGGTGTGAAGAGCACGTTGCCAATGGCGTGAAGAGCAGGTTGCTCCCTAGGCAAATACAATTCTATGCAGCAATGGCAATGATAGTTACAGAAAGAGACTCAAAAAAGGCTAAGTGTACAACTACACGACTCATAAAAAGATTTTTATTCTTACAAAAAGTATTTTAAAAACATTCTTAAATGTACAGCATCTATGTAGCTTGTGAAGATCTATCCACGATCGAAGCTACCTCTTTCTTACGTGTCTCTCTTATTTGGATATATTATTAGAAGAAATCATTGTTGTTCCTTTCTATGTTGACTAAATGAACGAAATTAACAACTTTATTGTTTCAGGAGGTTTTTCATTTTGTTGCAGTTGTGATATCACTACCTTGTATAGAATTCCAATTATAAGTATCAAATCTAAGTATAAAATATTATCAAGTGAATTGTTTACATAATATTATGCATTTTTTGTACTAAGTTGCCATCATTACTACAAGAGACAATTCGAATATGAAATATGGTGTTGTTTTTGATTGTCTTATAAACTACATAGACACTGTACATTTAAGAATGTTTTTAAAAAAAAATGTAAATTAAGAGTCATGTGTAGTTGTACACTTATCCTGAGTATCTTTCTATAACTATCATTGCCATTTTTGCACAGAATTGTAGTTGCCTGGGGATTGTTTCTGTACAATTGAGATACCCGATTTTGCCACAGAAAGGAGAGCAAACCCAAGACCACAAGTAATAAGAAAGAATTCTTTGCCACATGCTGTGTTGCATCATCCCAGAAGGACCGTTTGGATGGAGACCCATAAGGACCCTGCGGCGACTGACCTGACCCTCGGAGAGATGTTAACTCATGAGTTGCTTAATCACCTTAAGGCCATTGTTAGGAGTATTGACTGTAAAGTTACAGAAATCGAGGGAAGTGGGTAAGAGTTAAAGGGGACAGTTGGCAAACTTGATGTATAACTGGGGAGAAAGGAATAAGGTATAACCTTGGAGAAGACTGTTGGTGGCCAGTTATTAACGATTGAGAGTGAGGAGAACTTCATGTAATGGTACATCTGGGACATGGTCCAAAAAGAGAGGGAGTTCTAAGTGTTGGACAATCCATGGGTCTCACATCTGAGATTCTCAGTGTTCCCAGGGTGAAGCAGGGTGAAGATAATGTGATCCAAGTTTTTCTGCATACATGAGTGAAGGGAGGTGATGATGCACTCCCAGTGGCAGGTTGGCAGGGCATTTTGCCTCCTGACATGAGGATCTGAGGGAAAAACTTTGGACACTCAGACTGTTTTGGGAACTCTGCAAAAGAAGGAGGAGGAACATGAGTGGCCTAAAGAATGAGGGCTTCCTTATAAAGAGAACATAATACTAATTCATCCAGACCAAAGTAGGACCACACAAACCAGGAGAGCAGAACTACAAACTATTAAAAAGGAGTGGAAGGCAGTGGACTGCAGCACCTCCCTGTGGAATCATGTGAGACTTCATGGCAGAAAAATGGTAGGAACTACACTTTCATGGGCCGCAAGTCAGCAAGAGAGTTTTTGCGGAATATTACATCAGACTTAGGTTTTGAGAGGTCAACGATGAATGTGGTGAAGAACTGAACATAGGCCATGGACGATAGTTGGAGGATTCGGGGACCCTGGCAAAAGAGTTTGATGTAATTGTCAAAAATTTGCTGAAATGTCCGATGGTTTGTTTCCCTCTTTATCCCCCTGTCCTTTGTTCCCCTCTGTACCCTCAGTGAGCACCATTGAGAGTATGCCAGTCTTATCTCGTCAGCAAACATTGCTGTATCTCTGGTGAGATATGGTATCAATGGACAAGCTCTGTGGTGTACTGTTGGTTATTTCTAGAGTTGCATATTGTTGTTATCAACTTAATGCCTAACAGTGCATCCAACATAAAATAATTAATGCTCAAAAGCTTACAACAAAAGCACAGTCAACATTTTTGTAGTTGTTCTTTTTCACTTTCAACAAAAGAAGACTCGCAAGGGCATCTGTCTGTTCATCATTTTCTGGTATCCTGAGATTAAGGGGCAGCGGTGGAAGCCAATGGGATCTTTAGTGACTGCTACTGCTGCCTGGCATAGCAAGCATCAGTTAACTCAGGGGACCACTATGAATGGTTTAAGCTACTGCAGCCTGCTACAGAAAATACTTGCTAAGTCTGGCTCAAGGGACCCCCAGCCACGTTTTAAGATACTTCAGCCTATATCAGAGAAGTGCTGATTTCTGTTTTTCAAGCACATCCAAATGTCTATTTTGAAAATAGCATGAACTGTTGACTTTGTCAATGTTTGTTACAACTGTTATAGTCCATGGGAATAAAGGCAGACCTTTCTTCTAATAACTGTAAAGGTATGGCGAGAATGATTGAGGCTGGTATGGGCAAAGCAGCCAGCTCCAGCATTCATGTGGATAGTGAGGTACAATGTCAATTTCATGGCATCGTTGAGGATTTTGGGAGATCTTCCAACATCAAATTCTCGGAGTCTGTTCTGAAAAACAGAGCACTTTATAATTTCACAAAAAATGGGTAGTAGCATTCTCTAGATAGAGAAACGTCCGCACATTTGTAAACCTCACTATATTGAGTGGTATAGTATAAACGTGAAAGTAGTGGATAGCATAGTCAAAGTCAAAGGATGGGTGCTCAATTAGCCCTAACAACACCCACTACCCAGAGGTGTATGTAACACACAGAGTGTGCATAAAGCCACAGCACAAATGAAAGGGCTCGAACAGCACACCTATAGTCACTATTAAGTTAGCAAATATGTGTTACAATCAATGGGTAACAATAACACCCACTCCAACCCAACAGAAATGGCATCAATCACAATAATATTCATCAAAATATAAGGATCCAAGGCATGTAGTAGTCTTGATAATCTTTATTCCAAAATAGTATTCTTTAAAACTTCCCAGCACATGACTTGTCGACATGTGTTTCGTCTAAAAGACTTTTTCAAGGCAATGATGGCAGTCCACTGTCTTGCAGTCAGAAACGGTTGGTCCCTAATCTGGACTCACATTCACATATAGCCACCCTGTGGGCATGCAATATTATAAATCTATCACTCATGGGCCATTTGAGTATTATTCAATGAAGGGAATCGTCGTATCTTACACGTTTCTGTAATTCAGTTCAGTTCAGGAATGTAGTTTTGTGACATTAACTCCGGTCACGAAAGCGGCAAACAGCGGGAATAACGGGCCAATCAGGAGGGAGAGATTAAAGATGAGGAGACTTAAATACAGGTGATGTAGAAGGACGTGCAATTCTTTTCAAGATGGAGATAAGAGCGGTGTAATTTTAGCGTCAATGGCAGGTATGTGATATGTGGCACTATACGGCAGAGAAAAATGAAAATAGTTTTTTTAAATAACAGAAAATAGAGGGAAGGTTAAGATTTGGGAACTTGGTGCCAAGACTGTGTTCTACAATGCAAGTAGAAAGAAGGTGAAACTGGGGAGGTTTTTTGAGCGGAATGTGATAAGAGGAAGTAACGAGGGAGAATAATAAGGGCAGCGCGAAGACGCTACATAGGCACCCTTGATAAATAGGAGTTGTGATTTTTCGCATAACAAACTGTGGGACTTTAAGGAAGACTATTGCCAAAGAGTGATTGGTCGTTTTGTGATGTTCATGTTTCTTTTCTTATTGTCATTTGTAGTGTTCCCTGATGAAGGGCAGTGTGGCGCCCGAAATGCATTGGAATTTTAATAAACATTGTTCTGGACGAACCTCTGCATTTGTCGTGTTTGAACCTGAGGTCCGGAGGACACAGTTTAAACAGTAGAAACCTTGGAAAATGGCAGAATGTATCCTGTGTGTGAATTGGAGCTGAAAGCTTATCTAGACACAGATAAAAAAGAAGGATTGAAAATGGAAAAATAAAGACAAAATCAATAGGACAAAATGGAGTACTGTGTAAATGTTGCCAAAAGCGGCTAGATGTTGCTGTTCGCGTGGTTTAGGATAGCAAGAGTTGCTCCACCCGTCTTCGTTGTCAAAATAGATGCCACCGGGGCAGGCATATAAACCACAACGCTCGCATTAGAAGACGAGTTGGACAAAATGAGTTAGACAAACATGAATGGAAAATTAAACTAATTGGTGTGCATCCCTCCACATGCACTGATTAAAGGAAGAACATTTTTTGTCAAAAAGGTTTTTTACATGCAACGTAATACATTTTAGCAAAATGTTCTTCTACATGGCACTTTCACATTTACAATTTAAATATTTTACTTTTTTCATTGTTTCCCTATCTTATGAGTGTCTCTCTGGTTCTGTGTAAGTAGGCTATTCAGATTTTTTTCAAGAACAGTTTGTTTTGTTAAAGTCTCACTGATTTATAACTTTGTAAGTTGGTATTCCACAAGAATATTTTTGGTGAAAATCCTAGCAAAAAAGAACGAACCATCAAAGGGATTCAATCAAATGGTAAAGCGGCTGCCTACTCTTCCTGTGTAGTATTTACCTGTGACCAACGGACAGCTACTTCAATTTTAATGTCCTCATGCAGCCCAATTCGAATTTTTGTATTTAATGGCAAACACTCTTAAAGACAAGTTACTGCAACTTGTACCAGTACACTCTACCCCCGCGCCCCCGCCCCTTTGACTTTTGCTGAGGAGCTGAACCTCTGCCCCTTCCCTGTCTGTGATCTGCAGTACCTACAATGAAGAGTACCTTCCCTTTTCATGCCAAATACAGATGATCCCTTAAACCTCAAGTGCGATATTGTGAGGGAAACCTCACTCCACTCAACACACGTTTAATTTCTACTTTAACTAAATTACAACCTAGAGTAAATCAATATGGCACATTTTGTTTATTATGAACTAGCCTTTCTAACTTCTCACCTAACCTTGATTTTTAAGGGTAACATCACGCATTGAAAAAACTTTGAGTAAATGATGATGAAACTTATAATATTCATTAATAAAACATGTTTAGCTGGTGTTGGGCCAGTGAAGTAATGTTTTCAAAATGTGCGTTTCTCAGGAATTATGTCATACACGAGATGTATTTTCCATGATTCACTGAAATTACATATTGCCCATGAATTGATGATTTCATCCAATTAGTAGAGTCGAAACCTGATTTCTCTTCTCACTCTGATTTTGGTTTTACCATTTAAGTAGGTACTAAGGACGACACCGTTTTTAATATAGAAAAAACAAAACACCCTGTCTAGCTTAATCACTGCTTTTTGGACAGTATTCTCTCTTTGAAAGGAATGCAAACTTAAACCATTTCTGTGCAATTAAAAAGGTAATAAACACAACTTTACGTGTTACACCCGGAAAACATATTCAGATAAACACAATAAATTAAATGTACATTGGTGACAATCAACGGGTTTGCAGAGACATATCAACACACTTGCAGTTTAAAAAACAATTAACATTTTTTCAGAGAAAGCAAAAAAGGTGTAACGCCCTATTGTTCTGAAAGTCAGTAGGACTTCCTTGTCAATCACAATGTTCCTTTTTGATGTCAGAACGATAACACATATATCAGTGCACTTTTGCTCTTGTGTGTCTTGGCACTAAATAACAGATGTTTACTGTTAGCGAGCTCAATGGTGCTGCTCCTTTAGTGCCCAACAAAGCAGACATAAAACGTTTAAAATCTTAGTCAAAATTGTGTGCAGTAAACACAATAGAAATAGCTGTTTTCGACCTTTCCTATCTCTTGAGCTGTGTCAATACAAGTAATTGAGATAGGGTTTCTGTTAGAGGGGATGCAGGCCGGCCTAATAATATATACATATATAATTTTAAAATACACATTTGCCACGGGGGTTTCTTTGCACTATGTAACAGATATTTATTGTTACTCAGCTCAGCTGTATTCGTTTAATCAATGTTGGGAGCATGGAGGAGTGAATGGACTTTCTGGAGCTCGAACCTGAAACCATGAGGCCAAACACAAATGTCTGAAATGGCTCATTGAGTCGGTAACAAAAACAATATCATTCCTCAAATAAAAAATAAAAAAGACTAGACCGAGGTGCACTGGAGGAATATTTAAGGTCAACACAACTAACTAAGGGCTTGATTTAGAGCCTATCGTATTCCAAGTGCATTATATTGAGTGGCACATGTAATACGGCGAACGGGATGTCCCTTACGTTTGTGATGAGTAACACGTCTGACGAACTTTATATCAGACCCGAAGTTTAAAATAAACTAAAAAGTTATTTTAGTGCAGACACGTACAATTCATGCGAGCTCTCTCTGATACAAGCTACATCTCAAATTCAGGAAAGAAACGTTTTTTTTAGCATATTTTCAAAAATATAGTGTCATATGCGTGAACACATTTTCCCGAAGAGACAGAAAGGGCAAAACCCTTTGCTGCATCTGGCCCTGTGGGGTGAAAAAGTAAGGCAAGTTATGGAGTGGTCCAAATTCAGGGCACGATTCACAGAGCCCTCCTGGCAAATGTCAGAAAATACTGCGTAGGGTTATCCCTGCATTAATATTAGATGTCTGACAGTCTGGGGAAACAATCACGGGAATACTGGGGGGAAATTATGGCGGTAAAGGATTTCCAGTACTCTCACTGCGCAAACTAACTAATACAGATTAACCGTTAGGTGAAAATGTGCTCACATATTACATGCCAACATGCACTCTCACACATTTGTGTTTGATTTCTCCTCTTGGAACACATTTCTACTGAGGTAAAACCTATTTCCTTAGATTTATCTTTTTTGGGGTTGTTCCCTTCCATGCTATTCCCTGTTAAAGGCAGATTCTATTGTCTTTAAATGGAGTAACTTTACCTGTGTTCCCCGGGTGGGAACCGTCCTGAAAAATACCAATAAACCAATGATTTTATGGCTGTTCAAGTGTTTATCAGCTCTGCCCACACCATTACACCCCCTTTACCAGCCCTAAAACGAAAGTCAGAATGATCAAAAACCTGACTCACATTTTATTTATTTTCAACTCCACTAAGGTGCCTCAACCCATTTGTGAATCTGGAACATGCACTTAACTTTTGTATACTTATTATTTTCATGGGAAAGAATTGTAGGAGCCGCTTCCCTACAGCCTCCTAAATTTTGGGAACATTCTCTCCCCATTCCAACTACGATTCTTGATGACGCATACCCATGTCAAGAGTAAATCTTTAGCCCCTTTCATACTGGAAACTGCATGCAGGTTTTGCTTTTTTTTTAACATCTATACACTTTTAATTCGAATTTTTTATGTTAAATGATTCCATCTCAATACAATCACAAGATTATTGCTCTATATTCTTTATGACGACGACAATAAATGATTAAGCATTTTGAACGTAAAGTTAATTAGTAAGGATAACTTTAAAAGATAACAACATTATAGATGCTCTTTTAACCTATAACTTAATCACATAATTCAAAATATTTGAACCATACCCTACTAAAAAGGACAATCTGTTTCTGCTCATGTATGTCTCTCTCTCTCTCTCCTTCATTACCAGTTTGGAGAGTTCCATTGCCAGTTCTTCTGTTCTAATAAGCGTTCTACTTTTCTATTTTCTTAAGATACATTTCTTAGCAGTTGTTGGGTACAGCTGAATCCACAGCTTGGTACTGGAGGTTTGTGACATTCGACTTAAAACCTGATTTAAAACAAACACTGACAAAACCATTAGGTACTGCTTTTTTGCCATGCAAAGCAAAGCCAATAGGTCTGGCTTTTTGTTATGGCAAGTCTTTGGGTGTAGTTGGGTGACTTTGTTTATGTTGCTTCCTGCTGCCCAAGAAAGAAAATACCATAATAATAAAGCAACATCCTGGGCTACAGAAATACGGAGACTTGGAGAAGGGACTCTTTGTGGGATTAACTGTGGCAGTAGCTGTACCCTTAAAGTCAAGTTTCAATCTTTATTTTGCCAAACATATGATCAATATAAACTGAGTTATAATTAATTATGAGAATAAAGTAGGAAAAGAATTCCATGTGTGACAGTGGAGGCGAAAATGTATTTCTTGGCTGCTGCCACCAAGTGCCGTGCTTAAAGAGGTTGTTATTATTAATGGAACGTGGACTTTTCAGCTGTGCACTCAGCAGTCATGTGAATGGGGAATATGATCCTCATGGTTATCTAAGCAAGTTTCAAAGTATTATGTTTTTTGAACAGGTTCAACTTTCACATCTTGAAGAATTATTCCAGAAAAACCAGGCAGTGTAAGGATCACTGACAGAATATCGGCATCAAAAATATCGAAGTACAAAAATATCGATGCAAAAATATCAATGTCCAGAATATCAAAGTCCTATGTACATAATGGTAAGTACAAAAAATATCGGAAAAAAACATATCGTTGTCTAAAATATCGTTGTTAAAAATATTGTTTTTTTATGTATAGCAAATAATGTAAAATAAGGGAAATAATACATATAATAAAAAAACATGGTTAGAATTATTAGCAAATGTTTAAAATTATAAGTATTACATATAATGTAAAAACAATTAAACATACATATATATCAAATATAATATATATATATATATATATATTTACTTAATATTAATAATACATAATTTTTGATTAAATTATACATTGTTAGAAACGTATTAAAAACTATAAATACATATATATACACATACACCAATAACATAAAAATAAAAAATATATATAATACATTAAAATATTAAAATATTTTTTATGTTTTTAAAACACATTTTACACCACATTAACTGAAACAGTAGAGAAAATATTGGATAGCGTAGGGGTAAAAATTACTATTCCCACTCCAGTGAGTGCAACAGTAGAGAAAGTGTTGGATAGCGTAGCTGAATGAAATACTATTCTCACTCAAGAGAGTGAAACATTAGGGAAAGTGTTGGATAGCGTAGAAATAAAAATTACTATTCCCACTCCAGTGAGTGCAACAATAGGAAAGTGTGGATACCAGAGGGGTAAAAATTACTATTCCCACTCCAGTGAGTACAACAGTAGGGAAAGTATTGGATAGCGTAGGGGTAAAAATTACTATTCCAACTCCAGTGAGTACAACAGTAAGGAAAGTGTTGGATAGCGTAGAGGTAAACATTACTATTCCCATTCCAGAGAGTGCAACAGTATGGAAAGTGTTGGATAGCATAGGGGTAAAAATTACTATTCTCACTCCAGTGAGTGCAACAGTAGGGAAAGTGTTGGATAGCGTAGGGGTTACAATTACTATTCCCACTTCAGAGAGTGCAACAGTAGGGAAAGTGTTGGATAGCATAGGAGTAAAAATTACTATTCCCACTCCAGTGAGTGCAACAGTAGGGAAAGTGTTGGATAGCGGAGGGGTAAAAATTACTATTCCCACTCCAGTGAGTGCAACAGTAGGGAAAGTGTGGATAGCGGAGGAAAAAACATTACTAATTCCACTCCAGTGAGTGCAACAGTAGGGAAAGTGTTGGGTAGCATAGAGGCAAAAATTACTATTCCCACTCCAGTGAGTGCAACAGTGGGGAAAGTGTTGGATAGCGTAGAGGTAAAAATTACTATTCCCACTCTAGAGAGTGCAACAGTAGGGAAAGTGTTGGATAGTGTAGGGTTAACAATTACTATTCTCACTCCAGAGAGTACAACAGTAGGGAAAGTTTTGGATAGCCTAGAAATAAAAATTACTATTCCCACTCCAGTGAGTGCAATAGTAGGAAAATGTGGATAGTGGAGGGGTAAAAATTACTATTCCTACTCCAGTGAGTGCAACAGTAGGGAAAGTGTGGATAGCGGAGGAGTAAACATTATTATTTCCACTCCAGTGAGTGCAACAGTAGGGAAAGTGTTGGATAGCGTAGAGGTAAAAAATATTATTCCCACTCCAGTGAGTGCAACAGTAGGGAAAGTGTGGATAGCGGAGGAGTAAAAATTATTATTTCCACTCCAGTGAGTGCAACAGTAGGGAAAGTGTTGGATAGAGTAGAGGTAAAAATGACTATTCCCACCCCAAAGAGTGCTACAGTGGGAACGTTTTGGATAGTAGATCAGGATCACTCCAACAAACAAATATTACAGGCTAAGCCTCCATCACTGAAAAATCTAAAGAGACACTAAGGTACTGTGCAACCTGAGAAGATATGTGATAGGGGAGAAGAATACACCCATAGGAATGGGTAAGGATCATTCACCAGTGCTTGACCAGATCTGGTCAGGCTCCTCAAGAACCCCAGGAAAAATCACTGCAACAGTTTGGGACATTTTGCTCCAGCACTGTTTGCAAAAATGGTTATTTCATTGGAGCAGTCTAGGTTGCATCCCCAGTAAATACACAGAGTATTATGAGAATAATTGCTGGCCTCTGAAATATTGAACAAGTTACTAACTTTCGGCAATGCCTTATCAGGTAGAGGCTATATCTAGCGGCAATTTCCTTACCTGTGAATTTCCTCAGGCGTCAAGACTGGATCTGGAACATTTTTTGTGAACAGTACCCCTGCGCGCCGGTAGGTGGCATCGATCAGTTCCATGTCTGTCGACATCTGGGTCGGAACGGACGCATCGTAATACCTATTTAGGTGCCATCTAGGCGCACTGACGTCAGTTTCTGTTCATGACTTTCCACGCCAGAATTGCAGAACCATTACTGAAGGCGTTACTGAAGGTAACTAACTTGTTCATCTGATAGAGACTTCTAGCCGCAAATTCTTTATCTGTGAATAGAGATCCAAGCAATACAGTCCCCAGAGGAGGGTCTGCTAACTAATTTCAACATAGAAAGTCCTGCAGGACCCAACAGGCAAAGTGCCCATCCCTGCAGACCGCACTCTTCAGACAGTAATGTTTGGTAAACGTGTGCAGGGAAGCCCACATTGCTGCCTGGCAGCTATCCAGGACCGGAACTCCGTGTGCTACCGCGGTGGTCGTAGCTTTAGTTCTGGTGGAATAAGCCTGCAAATATCCAGGATATTTACAACAAGGGGTGGTGAGGGACAGAGTCTCTGAATTAAGCAGAAAACTCTCACCCAGTCAAGAGATCGGGGCTAGATCCAACACCGTTTTTTAGCTCACTGCACCATCCCAGTTTCAGAACCTGGCTGTATGCAAATTAGTCTGTTCCCGTCCCAGTGCATGATGGGAACAGGGCAAACCAAACTACAAAAGCCAATTCTTACACTGGGAAGGAAACAAGCTCCCGGGGACCGGTTTCTGGCATTACAGCCGTCTTCGGCCCGGTTTGCTTGAATCCTGATGGTGCAATGAGCAAGGGACTCATGTCTGAGTATACCCTTCCACGCTTAGGGTGGACAAAAATATTTACAACAAGGGGTGGTGAGGGACAGAGTCTCTGAATTAAGCAGAAAACTCTCACCCAGTCAAGAGATCAGGGCTAGATCCAACACCGTTTTTTAGCTCACTGCACCATCCCAGTTTCAGAACCTGGCTGTATGCAAATTAGTCTGTTCCCGTCCCAGTGCATGATGGGAACAGGGCAAACCAAACTACAAAAGCCAATTCTTACACTGGGAAGGAAACAAGCTCCCGGGGACCGGTTTCTGGCATTACAGCCGTCTTCGGCCCGGTTTGCTTGAATCCTGATGGTGCAATGAGCAAGGGACTCATGTCTGAGTATACCCTTCCACGCTTAGGGTGGACAAAAATATTTACAACAAGGGGTGGTGAGGGACGGAGTCTCTGAATTAAGCAGAAAACTCTCACCCAGTCAAGAGATCAGGGCTAGATCCAACACCGTTTTTTAGCTCACTGCACCATCCCAGTTTCAGAACCTGGCTGTATGCAAATTAGTCTGTTCCCGTCCCAGTGCATGATGGGAACAGGGCAAACCAAACTACGAAAGCCAATTCTTACACTGGGAAGGAAACAAGCTCCCGGGGACTGGTTTCTGGCATTACAGCCGTCTTCGGCCCGGTTTGCTTGAATCCTGATGGTGCAATGAGCAAGGGACTCATGTCTGAGTATACCCTTCCACGCTTAGGGTGGACAAAAATATTTACAACAAGGGGTGGTGAGGGACAGAGTCTCTGAATTAAGCAGAAAACTCTCACCCAGTCAAGAGATCAGGGCTAGATCCAACACCGTTTTTTAGCTCACTGCACCATCCCAGTTTCAGAACCTGGCTGTATGCAAATTAGTCTGTTACCGTCCCAGTGCATGATGGGAACAGGGCAAACCAAACTACAAAAGCCAATTCTTACACTGGGAAGGAAACAAGCTCCCGGGGACCGGTTTCTGGTATTACAGCCGTCTTCGGCCCGGTTTGCTTGAATCCTGATGGTGCAATGAGCAAGGGACTCATGTCTGAGTATACCCTTCCACGCTTAGGGTGGACAAAAATATTTACAACAAGGGGTGGTGAGGGACAGAGTCTCTGAATTAAGCAGAAAACTCTCACCCAGTCAAGAGATCAGGGCTAGATCCAACACCGTTTTTTAGCTCACTGCACCATCCCAGTTTCAGAACCTGGCTGTATGCAAATTAGTCTGTTCCCGTCCCAGTGCATGATGGGAACAGGGCAAACCAAACTACAAAAGCCAATTCTTACACTGGGAAGGAAACAAGCTCCCGGGGACCGGTTTCTGGCATTACAGCCGTCTTCGGCCCGGTTTGCTTGAATCCTGATGGTGCAATGAGCAAGGGACTCATGTCTGAGTATACCCTTCCACGCTTAGGGTGGACAAAAATATTTACAACAAGGGGTGGTGAGGGATAGAGTCTCTGAATTAAGCAGAAAACTCTCACCCAGTCAAGAGATCAGGGCTAGATCCAACACTGTTTTTTAGCTCACTGCACCATCCCAGTTTCAGAACCTGGCTGTATGCAAATTAGTCTGTTCCCGTCCCAGTGCATGATGGGAACAGGGCAAACCAAACTACAAAAGCCAATTCTTACACTGGGAAGGAAACAAGCTCCCGGGGACCGGTTTCTGGCATTACAGCCGTCTTCAGCCCGGTTTGCTTGAATCCTGATGGTGCAATGAGCAAGGGACTCATGTCTGAGTATACCCTTCCACGCTTAGGGTGGACAAAAATATTTACAACAAGGGGTGGTGAGGGACAGAGTCTCTGAATTAAGCAGAAAACTCTCACCCAGTCAAGAGATCAGGGCTAGATCCAACACCGTTTTTTAGCTCACTGCACCATCCCAGTTTCAGAACCTGGCTGTATGCAAATTAGTCTGTTCCCGTCCCAGTGCATGATGGGAACAGGGCAAACCAAACTACAAAAGCCAATTCTTACACTGGGAAGGAAACAAGCTCCCGGGGACCGGTTTCTGGCATTACAGCCGTCTTCGGCCCGGTTTGCTTGAATCCTGATGGTGCAATGAGCAAGGGACTCATGTCTGAGTATACCCTTCCACGCTTAGGGTGGACAAAAATATTTACAACAAGGGGTGGTGAGGGACAGAGTCTCTGAATTAAGCAGAAAACTCTCACCCAGTCAAGAGATCAGGGCTAGATCCAACACCGTTTTTTAGCTCACTGCACCATCCCAGTTTCAGAACCTGGCTGTATGCAAATTAGTCTGTTCCCGTCCCAGTGCATGATGGGAACAGGGCAAACCAAACTACAAAAGCCAATCCTTACACTGGGAAGAAAACAAGCTCCCGGGGACCGGTTTCTGGCATTACAGCCGTCTTCGGCCCGGTTTGCTTGAATCCTGATGGTGCAATGAGCAAGGGACTCATGTCTGAGTATACCCTTCCACGCTTAGGGTGGACAAAAATATTTACAACAAGGGGTGGTGAGGGACAGAGTCTCTGAATTAAGCAGAAAACTCTCACCCAGTCAAGAGATCAGGGCTAGATCCAACACCGTTTTTTAGCTCACTGCACCATCCCAGTTTCAGAACCTGGCTGTATGAAAATTAGTCTGTTCCCGTCCCAGTGCATGATGGGAACAGGGCAAACCAAACTACAAAAGCCAATTCTTACACTGGGAAGGAAACAAGCTCCCGGGGACCGGTTTTTGGCATTACAGCCGTCTTCGGCCCGGTTTGCTTGAATCCTGATGGTGCAATGAGCAAGGGACTCATGTCTGAGTATACCCTTCCACGCTTAGGGTGGACAAAAATATTTACAACAAGGGGTGGTGAGGGACAGAGTCTCTGAATTAAGCAGAAAACTCTCACCCAGTCAAGAGATCAGGGCTAGAGCCAACACCGTTTTTTAGCTCACTGCACCATCCCAGTTTCAGAACCTGGCTGTATGCAAATTAGTCTGTTCCCGTCCCAGTGCATGATGGGAACAGGGCAAACCAAACTACAAAAGCCAATTCTTACACTGGGAAGGAAACAAGCTCCCGGGGACCGGTTTCTGGCATTACAGCCGTCTTCGGCCCGGTTTGCTTGAATCCTGATGGTGCAATGAGCAAGGGACTCATGTCTGAGTATACCCTTCCACGCTTAGGGTGGACAAAAATATTTACAACAAGGGGTGGTGAGGGACAGAGTCTCTGAATTAAGCAGAAAACTCTCATCCAGTCAAGAGATCAGGGCTAGATCCAACACCGTTTTTTAGCTCACTGCACCATCCCAGTTTCAGAACCTGGCTGTATGCAAATTAGTCTGTTCCCGTCCCAGTGCATGATTGGAACAGGGCAAATCAAACTACAAAAGCCAATTCTTACACTGGGAAGGAACAAGCTCCCGGGGACCGGTTTCTGGCATTACAGCCGTCTTCGGCCCGGTTTGCTTGAATCCTGATGGTGCAATGAGCAAGGGACTCATGTCTGAGTATACCCTTCCACGCTTAGGGTGGACAAAAATATTTACAACAAGGGGTGGTGAGGGACAGAGTCTCTGAATTAAGCAGAAAACTCTCACCCAGTCAAGAGATCAGGGCTAGATCCAACACCGTTTTTTAGCTCACTGCACCATCCCAGTTTCAGAACCTGGCTGTATGAAAATTAGTCTGTTCCCGTCCCAGTGCATGATGGGAACAGGGCAAACCAAACTACAAAAGCCAATTCTTACACTGGGAAGGAAACAAGCTCCCGGGGACCGGTTTTTGGCATTACAGCCGTCTTCGGCCCGGTTTGCTTGAATCCTGATGGTGCAATGAGCAAGGGACTCATGTCTGAGTATACCCTTCCACGCTTAGGGTGGACAAAAATATTTACAACAAGGGGTGGTGAGGGACAGAGTCTCTGAATTAAGCAGAAAACTCTCACCCAGTCAAGAGATCAGGGCTAGATCCAACACCGTTTTTTAGCTCACTGCACCATCCCAGTTTCAGAACCTGGCTGTATGCAAATTAGTCTGTTCCCGTCCCAGTGCATGATGGGAACAGGGCAAACCAAACTACAAAAGCCAATTCTTACACTGGGAAGGAAACAAGCTCCCGGGGACCGGTTTCTGGCATTACAGCCGTCTTCGGCCCGGTTTGCTTGAATCCTGATGGTGCAATGAGCAAGGGACTCATGTCTGAGTATACCCTTCCACGCTTAGGGTGGACAAAAATATTTACAACAAGGGGTGGTGAGGGACAGAGTCTCTGAATTAAGCAGAAAACTCTCATCCAGTCAAGAGATCAGGGCTAGATCCAACACCGTTTTTTAGCTCACTGCACCATCCCAGTTTCAGAACCTGGCTGTATGCAAATTAGTCTGTTCCCGTCCCAGTGCATGATTGGAACAGGGCAAACCAAACTACAAAAGCCAATTCTTACACTGGGAAGGAACAAGCTCCCGGGGACCGGTTTCTGGCATTACAGCCGTCTTCGGCCCGGTTTGCTTGAATCCTGATGGTGCAATGAGCAAGGGACTCATGTCTGAGTATACCCTTCCACGCTTAGGGTGGACAAAAATATTTACAACAAGGGGTGGTGAGGGACAGAGTCTCTGAATTAAGCAGAAAACTCTCACCCAGTCAAGAGATCAGGGCTAGATCCAACACCGTTTTTTAGCTCACTGCACCATCCCAGTTTCAGAACCTGGCTGTATGCAAATTAGTCTGTTCCCGTCCCAGTGCATGATGGGAACAGGGCAAACCAAACTACAAAAGCCAATTCTTACACTGGGAAGGAAACAAGCTCCCGGGGACCGGTTTCTGGCATTACAGCCGTCTTCGGCCCGGTTTGCTTGAATCCTGATGGTGCAATGAGCAAGGGACTCATGTCTGAGTATACCCTTCCACGCTTAGGGTGGACAAAAATATTTACAACAAGGGGTGGTGAGGGACAGAGTCTCTGAATTAAGCAGAAAACTCTCACCCAGTCAAGAGATCAGGGCTAGATCCAACACCGGTGATGGATCAAGCCCTGATCTTTGGACTGGGTAAGAGTGGTCTGCTTAATTCAGACACTCTGTTCATCACCACCCCCTTTTCTGAATCATTTTTGTCCACCATAAGCGTGGAAGGGTATACTCAGATGTGAGTCCCTTGCTCATTGCACCATCAGGATTCAAGAAAGCCGGGCCGAAGACGGCTGAAATGCCAGAAACCGGTCCCCGGTAGCTTGTTTCCTTCCCAGTATAAGAATTGGCTTGGTAGTTTGGTCTGCCCTGTTCCCATGATGCACTGGGCCAGGGTCAGACTAATTTGCATATAGCCAAGTTCTGAGCTGGGATGGTGCAGTGAGCTAAAAAACGGTGATGGATCAAGCCCTGATCTTTGGACTGGGTAAGAGTGGTCTGCTTAATTCAGACACTCTGTTCATCACCACCCCCTTTTCTGAATCATTTTTGTCCACCATAAGCGTGGAAGGGTATACTCAGATGTGAGTCCCTTGCTCATTGCACCATCAGGATTCAAGCAAGCCGGGCCGAAGAGGGCTGAAATGCCAGAAACCGGTCCCCGGTAGCTTGTTTCCTTCCCAGTATAAGAATTGGCTTGGTAGTTTGGTCTGCCCTGTTCCCATGATGCACTGGGCCAGGGTCAGACTAATTTGCATATAGCCAAGTTCTGAGCTGGGATGGTGCAGTGAGCTAAAAAACGGTGATGGATCAAGCCCTGATCTTTGGACTGGGTAAGAGTGGTCTGCTTAATTCAGACACTCTGTTCATCACCACCCCCTTTTCTGAATCATTTTTGTCCACCATAAGCGTGGAAGGGTATACTCAGATGGGAGTCCCTTGCTCATTGCACCATCAGGATTCAAGCAAGCCGGGCCGAAGACGGCTGAAATGCCAGAAACCGGTCCCCGGTAGCTTGTTTCCTTCCCAGTATAAGAATTGGCTTGGTAGTTTGGTCTGCCCTGTTCCCATGATGCACTGGGCCAGGGTCAGACTAATATGCATATAGCCAAGTTCTGAGCTGGGATGGTGCAGTGAGCTATAAAACGGTGATGGATCAAGCCCTGATCTTTGGACTGGGTAAGAGTGGTCTGCTTAATTCAGACACTCTGTTCATCACCACCCCCTTTTCTGAATCATTTTTGTCCACCATAAGCGTGGAAGGGTATACTCAGATGTGAGTCCCTTGCTCATTGCACCATCAGGATTCAAGCAAGCCGGGCCGAAGACGGCTGAAATGCCAGAAACCGGTCCCCGGTAGCTTGTTTCCTTCCCAGTATAAGAATTGGCTTGGTAGTTTGGTCTGCCCTGTTCCCATGATGCACTGGGCCAGGGTCAGACTAATTTGCATATAGCCAAGTTCTGAGCTGGGATGGTGCAGTGAGCTATAAAACGGTGATGGATCAAGCCCTGATCTTTGGACTGGGTAAGAGTGGTCTGCTTAATTCAGACACTCTGTTCATCACCACCCCCTTTTCTGAATCATTTTTGTCCACCATAAGCGTGGAAGGGTATACTCAGATGTGAGTCCCTTGCTCATTGCACCATCAGGATTCAAGCAAGCCGGGCCGAAGACGGCTGAAATGCCAGAAACCGGTCCCCGGTAGCTTGTTTCCTTCCCAGTATAAGAATTGGCTTGGTAGTTTGGTCTGCCCTGTTCCCATGATGCACTGGGCCAGGGTCAGACTAATTTGCATATAGCCAAGTTCTGAGCTGGGATGGTGCAGTGAGCTAAAAAACGGTGATGGATCAAGCCCTGATCTTTGGACTGGGTAAGAGTGGTCTGCTTAATTCAGACACTCTGTTCATCACCACCCCCTTTTCTGAATCTTTTTTGTCCACCATAAGCGTAGAAGGGTATACTCAGATGTGAGTCCCTTGCTCATTGCACCATCAGGATTCAAGCAAGCCGGGCCGAAGACGGCTGAAATGCCAGAAACCGGTCCCCGGTAGCTTGTTTCCTTCCCAGTATAAGAATTGGCTTGGTAGTTTGGTCTGCCCTGTTCCCATGATGCACTGGGCCAGGGTCAGACTAATTTGCATATAGCCAAGTTCTGAGCTGGGATGGTGCAGTGAGCTAAAAAACGGTGATGGATCAAGCCCTGATCTTTGGACTGGGTAAGAGTGGTCTGCCTAATTCAGACACTCTGTTCATCACCACCCCCTTTTCTGAATCATTTTTGTCCACCATAAGCGTGGAAGGGTATACTCAGATGTGAGTCCCTTGCTCATTGCACCATCAGGATTCAAGCAAGCCAGGCCGAAGACGGCTGAAATGCCAGAAACCGGTCCCCGGTAGCTTGTTTCCTTCCCAGCATAAGAATTTGCTTGATAGTTTGGTCTGCCCTGTTCCCATGATGCACTGGGCCAGGGTCAGACTAATTTGCATATAGCCAAGTTCTGAGCTGGGATGGTGCAGTGAGCTAAAAAACGCTGATGGATCAAGCCCTGATCTTTGGACTGGGTAAGAGTGGTCTGCTTAATTCAGACACTCTGTTCATCACCACCCCCTTTTCTGAATCATTTTTGTCCACCATAAGCGTGGAAGGGTATACTCAGATGTGAGTCTCTTGCTCATTGCACCATCAGGATTCAAGCAAGCCGCGCCGAAGACGGCTGAAATGCCAGAAACCGGTCCCCGGTAGCTTGTTTCCTTCCCAGTATAAGAATTGGCTTGGTAGTTTGGTCTGCCCTGTTCCCATGATGCACTGGGCCAGGGTCAGACTAATTTGCATATAGCCAAGTTCTGAGCTGGGATGGTGCAGTGAGCTAAAAAACGGTGATGGATCAAGCCCTGATCTTTGGACTGGGTAAGAGTGGTCTGCTTAATTCAGACACTCTGTTCATCACCACCCCCTTTTCTGAATCATGCAAATATCCAGGAGGTTGCTTCTTGGCCAGTGCATTTCACATTTTGATGCAGAGCACCACCCATCTGGAGATGGTCCACTTCTGCATCGCCTGACCTTTCTTCACACCAACATACCCCAAGAAGAGCTGGTCGTCCATATGGAACTCTTGAGCGTGGTCAAGGTAGAATGACAACACTCTTTTTGGGTCCAGACGGTGAAGACACTCGTCTTCTTTAGAGGGATGTGGAGGTGCCTAAAAGGTAGGGAACGTGATAGATTGGCCTACATGAAATAGGGGGACCACTTTTGGTACAAAGGAGGCCCTTGTGCGAAGCATCCCTTTGTCAGGCTAGACTGAGAGACAAGGCGGCTTAGATGATAAGGCCTACAGCTCACTCACTCTACGGGCAGATGTAATTGCCACAAGGAAGGCTGTCTTCAGTGTGAGAAGCTGGAGGGGACAAATGTGGAGAGGCTCGAAAGAAGCACACATTAAAACATTTTTTTAAAAATTAAGGTCCCACTGAGGCATAATGAATGGTGGAGGAGGGCAGAGATGGGTAAGGCCCTTGAGAAACAATGTATCATAGGGGACTTGAACAACGAAGGTTGGTCAGGCAACCACTAGAAGAAAGAAAGAGCAAAAAGATAGCCCTTTGGAGTGCCCAGAGCAGAGCCCTGCTATAAAAGAGACAGAATGAAGCGTAAGACTTCAGAAAGAGGAGCAGAAAAGGGATCAACTGATTTTTCAGCACACCATACCACAATTTTTTTCCAGTGGGTGATTACTGTCTTGGTGAAGGGAGCCTGGCTGCCAAAACAATGGTACGCTTCGGGAGGAAGGTTGAAATCTGTCATCTGTCGCCGCACAATCCCCATGCAAGAAGGGGGAGAGTGAGTAGGTTCGGGTTGAGAACTCTCCTCTGGTGCTGCGACAGAAGATCTTCCTGAAGGGGTTGCCTCATCGGAGGATCGATGGCCATGCTCAGTAGCTTGGGATACCAGGTTCTCTGTGCCCAATCCGGCGCCACAAGGATGACTTGAACTCTAGGTAGGAGTGGTGAGGGTGTAAAGGCATGCACTCCAGTGCACAAAACTGCTGGCATTAGGCAATCTCGGCAGAAGTAAGCAGAAGTAAGTAATCAAGATTCTCACCACTGCAGAAAGAGAACTTATGCCACCTCCGGCTGGAGACATCATTTGTGATCCACTAAGCATCTTCGGCTGAGTTTGTTTTCTCTAGTGTTCAGAAAGTCTGCCAGGTGTTGAACTAGCAGGGATATGCTGTGCTGTTCCAGCCATGTCCAGGGGTGCAGAGCCTCCTGACAAAGGGTTAACAACCCCACACCGCCCTGTTTGTTGCAGTACTACATGACAGTGGTGTTGTCCGTGAATACCTGGACTAACCAATCCCCTCATGGAGGGTAGATAGGCTTTCAATGCCAGTCGGATCATTCAGAACTGCAGCAAATTAATGTGGATCCCGGATTCCTGTGATCTCCACCCAGTTGCAGCCGGCATGACTCGCAAGGGGTCAGGCGGTGGGGGGGGGTTTAATTTAATATTAATTAAAATATTTAACTTACCTTCCTGCCAGCCGGGTCCTGCGGCATTGTGATTGGTTGGGACACCGCCCAGCCCAGCCATGTTCTCTATGTAGGCTGCATTGCAGCCTGCATGGAGAAGGGCAGAGTGCGCATGACTGGTTTGGTCGGCCCCAGAGGTCCAGCCAAACCAGTCATGCGCACACAGGAGTGGGTACACCACTTCTCCCCTGCCAAGCCCTGCTCGCAGGGCAGCTGCGCCCACCCACCTGCCTGCAACCAAACCCTTCATCTTTTTCACAGTGCGAGAAGCAGAAACATAAAATGGAAGTTATTAATATTTTATGTTTCTGCTTCTCGCACTGTGAGAAAGCAGTGGGGCGATGCACCAGCCAACCTAGTGAAAGAGCCCCCCCTGTCTCCACCTCTTCCAGGTGGCAGCCCCAGACCAGGAGTGATGCATCTGCCACTACTGTGAGATCTGGTTAGGGAAGGGAGAGGCGTCTGTCTCTGACCCAATCAGGGTTTGTTAGCAACCACTGCAGAACTTGCACAGTTCCCTCTAAAATCTGAACCATGCCGCAGAGATTCCCCTGATGTGGCACCCACTGTAACTTCAGGTGTCACTGCGCGCATATGCTTTATGCATTTGCCATATGCCGGAGCCCGCATATACGATCTGGCATATGTCACCAGCAGCATGCAAGAGGCCATGATGCCCAGCAGCCTCAGAGTCAGTCACACCAAAACCCAGGATAGAGGCTCAAATGTCGATATCACAGCCTGAATATCCTGGACTCTCTGCTCAAGAGGATAAGCCCGAAACTGCACCATGTCCAGAACAGCTCTGATGAAAGAGAGCATCTGAGAGGGAGTCAGGTGTGACTTCGGCATGCTAATAGTGAACCTCAGCGATTGGAGAAGGTTCGCTGAAGTCTGGAGTTGGGAGATGAGAGCCTAGGGCGAGCCCGCCTTCAGCAACCAGTCATCGACATAGGGGAAGACTGGCACCAACGATCTCCGCAGATGAGCTGCAACTACTGTCATCAACTTGGTGAACACCCAAGAGGTGCTGGTAAGGCCAAAAGGGAGGACAGTGAACTAAAAATGCTTGGGGCCTAACGTAAACTGCAGATAGTGCTTGTGGGCAGACAGGAAAGGAATATGGAAATAAGCATCCTGCAAGTCCAGCGCTACCATCTGGTATCCTGGGTCCAGGGCAGACAAGACCTGAGCCAACGTGAGCATTTTAAAATTTCTAATTATTGAGGAAGAGATTGAAGACTTTCAGATCCACAATAGGACAAAGGCCTTTTAGGGAAGCAGAAAGGGTACACAGTCAAAATATCGAGTTGTAAATATCGACCTACACAAATATCGAGTTAGAAATATCGAAGGTAGAGAATATCGATGTCAAGAATATCGTTGGACAGAATATCGACCCTAAGGTAGGTAATATCGATTTTTTTTATATCGATGTAAGTAATATCGAAGTCAGTAATATCGATATGAAATATATCGATGTTAGTAATTTCGATGTTACTAATATCGATATTTGTAATATTTTTATGTATTATAGTATGTATTTAATATGTATGTGTTATATGTTTTTTGTTAAGTATTTTACTTGTTTTCAGTTATATGTGAACTATTTTAATATATTTATAATGTTATTTTTAAGTCAATTGTATGTTTTAGTACCGGAGCGGGTTGTGGGTTTATAGGGGAAAAGGGTGGGAAGTAATTTCATTATATTAAATTAATTATTACTTATTAGGAATTATAAATACATTTTAGTTAATTTTTGCGTTTAAGTTCTGTAGCGGGCAGTGGGTTTATAGAGGAATTGGGTGGGAAGTATTTTAATTGTAATTAAGTAATTAATTATTTTTATTTATTGGTATTGATAATTTATGTATTTTTAATTAAATATTAATTGCCAATTAATAATTTTAATTGGTAATTAAGTGTTTTAATTGGTAATTAATATTAGTAATTGGTAATTAATTTATTTAATTGGTAATTAATGTTTGTAATTGGTAGTTAATGTTTTTAATTGGTAATTAATGTTTTTAGTGTGTAATTAATTTTTGTAATTGTTAATTAATTTATTTATTTGGTAAGTAAAAGATTTTTTATTGGAAAATATTTGTAATTAATGTGTTATAAAAAGTATTTTTTGGGATACAAATAATGTTATTCTTTAATGATTTTTAATTGGTAATTAATTATTAATAATATTTGTTTTGTTTTTATTTTATTGCTTAATATTTATTATTTGGTAACTATTATTTAATAATAGATATTTATTGTTAATTTATTGTTAATTATTTATTCAAATCTACTTTTTTCTTTAATTTTAATGGGTATTTTTAAATGATGTTTAGGTATTTAAAAATTAAAACATTAATACATTTATATATAAAAATTATTTCTAAGTATGTTTTATTTAATTTGTATGGTATCCAACGCTTTCCCTACTGTTGCACTCTCTGGAGTTGGAATAGTAATTTTTACCCCTACGCTATAAAACGCTTACCCTACTGTTTCACTCACTGGAGTTAGAATAGTAATTTTTACCCCTACGCTATCCAACTCTTTCCCTACTGTTGCACTCTCTGGAGTGGGAATAGTAATTTTTACCCCTACGCTATCCAACGCTTTCCCTACTGTTTCACTCTCTGGAGTTGGAATAGTAATTTTTACCCCTACGCTATCCAATGCTTTCCCTACTGTTTCATTCTATGGAGTTGGAATAGTAATTTTTACCCCTATGCTATCCAACGCTTTCCCTACTGTTGCACTCTCTGGAGTGGGAATAGTAATTTTTACCACTACGCTATCCAACGCTTTCCCTACTGTTTCACTCTCTGGAGTTGGAATAGTAATTTTTACCCCTACGCTATCCAGCGCTTTCCCTACTGTTTCACTCTCTGGAGTTGGAATAGCAATTTTTACCTCTACGCTATCCAACGCTTTCCCTACTGTTTCGCTCTCTGGAGTGGGAATAGTAATTTTTACCCCTACGCTATCCAGCGCTTTCCCTACTGTTTCACTCTCTGGAGTTGGAATAGTAATTTTACCTCTACGCTATCTAACGCTTTCCCTACTGTTGCACTCTCTGGAGTTGAAATAGTAATTTTTACCTCTACGCTATCCAGCGCTTTCCCTACTGTTTCACTCTCTGGAGTTGGAATGTAATTTTTACCCTTACGCTATCCAACGCTTTCCCTACTGTTTCACTCTCTGGAGTGGGAATAGTAATTTTTACCCCTACGCTATCTAACGCTTTCCCTACTGTTGCACTCTCTGGAGTTGGAATAGTAATTTTTACCTCTACGCTATCCAGCGCTTACCCTACTGTTTCACTCTCTGGAGTTGGAATAGTAATTTTTACCCCTACGCTATCCAACGCTTTCCCTACTGTTTCACTCTCTGGAGTGGGAATAGTCATTTTTACCCCTACGCTATCCAACGCTTTCCCTACTGTTGCACTCTCTGGAGTTTGAATAGTAATTTTGACCCCTATGCTATCCAATGCTTTCCCTACTGTTGCACTCTCTGGAGTGGGAATAGTAACTTTTACCCCTAAGCTATCCAGCGCTTTTCCTACTGTTTCAATCTCTGGAGTTGGAAAAGTAATTTTTACCCCTACGCTATCCAACGCTTTCCCTACTGTTTCACTCTCTGGAGTGGGAATAGTCATTTTTACCCTTACACTATCTAACGCTTTCCCTACTGTTGCACTCTCTGGAGTTGGAATAGTAATTTTTACCTCTACGCTATCCAGAGCTTACCCTACTGTTTCATTCTCTGGAGTTGGAATAGTAATTTTTACCCGTAGGCTATCCAACGCTTTCCCTACTGTGGCACTCTCTGGAGTGGGAATAGTAATTTTTACCCCTACGCTATCCAGCGCTTTCCCTACTGTTTCACTCTCTGGAGTTGGATAAGTAATTTTTACCCCTACGCTATCCAACGCTTTCCCTACTGTTTCACTCTCTGGAGTGGGAATAGTCATTTTTACCCCTATGCTATCCAACGCTTTCCCTACTGTTGCACTCTCTGGAGATGGAATAGTCATTTTTACCCCTACGCTATCCAACGCTTTCCCTACTGTTGCACTCTCTGGAGTGGGAATAGTAATTTTTACCCCTACGCTATCCAGCGCTTTACCTACTGTTTCACTCTCTGGAGTTGGAATAGTACGTTTTTTACCCCTACGCTATCCAACGCTTTCTCTACTGTTGCACTCTCTGGAGTTGGAATAGTAATTTTTACCCCTATGCTATCCAACGCTTTCCCTACTGTTGCACTCTCTGGAGTGGGAATAGTAATTTTTACCCCTAGGCTATCCAGCGCTTTCCCTACTGTTTCACTCTCTGGAGTTGGAATAGTAATTTTTACCTCTACGCTATCCAACGCTTTCCCTACTTTTTCGCTCTCTGGAGTGGGAATAGTAATTTTTACCCCTACGCTATCTAACGCTTTCCCTACTGTTGCATTCTCTGGAGTTGGAATAGTAATTTTTACCTCTACGCTATCCAGTGCTTTCCCTACTGTTTCACTCTCTGGAGTTGGAATGTAATTTCTACCTTTACGCTATCCAACGCTTTCCCTACTGTTTCACTCTCTGGAGTGGGAATAGTAATTTTTACCCCTAAGGTATCTAACGCTTTCCCTACTGTTGCACTCTCTGGAGTTGGAATATTAATTTTTACCTCTATGCTATCCAGCGCTTACCCTACTGTTTCACTCTCTGGAGTTGGAATAGTAATTTTTACCCCTACGCTATCCAACGCTTTCCCTACTGTTGCACTCTCTGGAGTTGGAATAGTATTTTTGACCCCTATGCTATCCAACGCTTTCCCTACCGTTGCACTCTCTGGATTTGGAATTGTAATTTTTACCCGTAGGCTATCCAACGCTTTCCCTACTGTTGCACTCTCTGGAGTGGGAATAGTAATTTTTACCCCTACGCTATCCAGCGCTTTCCCTACTGTTTCACTCTCTGGAGTTGGAAAAGTAATTTTTACCCCTACGCTATCCAACGCTTTCCCTACTGTTTCACTCTCTGGAGTGGGAATAGTCATTTTTACCCCTACGCTATCTAACGCTTTCCCTACTGTTGCACTCTCTGGAGTTGGAATAGTAATTTTTACCTCTACGCTATCCAGCGCTTACCCTACTGTTTCACTCTCTGGAGTTGGAATAGTAATTTTTACCCCTACGCTATCCAACGCTTTTCCTACTGCTTCACTGTCTGGAGTGGGAATAGTAATTTTTACCCCTACGCTATCCAACACTTTCCCTACTGTTGCACTCTCTGGAGTTGGAATAGTAATTTTGACCCCTACGCTATCCAACGCTTTCCCTACAGTTGCACTCTCTGGAGTTGGAATAGTAATTTTTACCCGTAGGCTATCCAACGCTTTCCCTACTGTGGCACTCTCTGGAGTGGGAATAGTAACATTTACCCCTACGCTATCCAGCGCTTTCCCTACTGTTTCACTCTCTGGAGTTGGATAAGTATTTTTACCCCTACACTATCCAACGCTTTCCCTACTGTTTCACTCTCTGGAGTGGGAATAGTAATGTTTACCCCTATGCTATCCAACGCTTTGCCTACTTTTGCACTCTCTGGAGTCGGAATAGTAATTTTTACCCCTACGCTATCCAACGCTTTCCCTACTGTTGCACTCTCTTGAGTAGGAATAGTAATTTTTACCCCTACGCTATCCAGCGTTTTACCTACTGTTTCACTCTCTGGAGTTGGAATAGTAAGTTTTCTACCCCTACGCTATCCAACTCTTTCCCTTCTGTTGCACTCTCTGGAGTTGGAATAGTAATTTTTACCCCTTCGCTATCCAAAGCTTTGCCTACTTTTGCACTCTCTGGAGTCGGAATAGTAATTTTTACCCCTACGCTATCCAACGCTTTCCCTACTGTTGCACTCTCTGGAGTTGGAATAGTCATTTTTACCCCTACGCTCTCCAGCGCTTTCCCTACTGTTGCACTTTCTCTAGTGGGAATAGTAATTTTTACCCCTATGCTATCCAACGCTTTCCGTACTGTTGCACTCTCTGGAGTTGGAATAGTAATTTTTACCACTACGCTATCCAACGCTTTCCCTACTGTTGCACTCTCTGGAGTGGGAATAGTAATTTTTACCCCTACGCTATCCAGCGCTTTACCTACTGTTTCACTCTCTGGAGTTGGAATAGTAATTTTTACCCCTACGCTATCCAACGCTTTCCCTTCTGTTGCACTCTCTGGAGTGGGAATAGTAATTTTTACCCCTACGATATCCAGCGCTTTCCCTACTGTTTCACTCTCTGGAGTTGGAATAGTCATTTTTACCCCTACGCTATCCAGCGCTTTCCCTACTGTTGCACTCTCTGGAGTTGGAATAGTAATTTTTACCCCTACGCTATCCAACGCTTTCCCTACTGTTGCACTCACTGGAGTTAGAATAGTAATTTTTACCCCTACGCTATCCAACTCTTTCCCTACTGTTGCACTCTCTGGAGTGGAAATAGTAATTTTTACCTACCCGCTATCCAACGCTTTCTCTACAGTTGCTCTCTGTGGAGTTAGAATAGTAATTTTTAACCCTACGCTATCCAGCCCTTTCCCTACTGTTTCACTCTCTGGAGTTTAATAGTAATTTTTACCCCTACGCTATCCAATGTTTTCTTTACTGTTTCACTCTCTGGAGTGGTAATAGTATGCTATACAATGCTTTCCCTAATTTTGTATTTTCTGTAGTGGGAATAGTAAGTTTTTCATTTTACGCTATCCAATGTTTTTAATACTGTAGATTTTTAGGGACTTTAAATAGTAGTTTTATTTATTATTTAGAATGAATTTAGATAATGTATTATGTTATTAATTTTTAAAATATTGAAAGTATATTTAATTTTTTCAATTTATTAAAAATAATATTTATTTTTATGTAATTATTTTATTTGTTGAGATTTATTTGTAATTTATAGTATTTTTAAATAATTTATAAGTAATTATAGTAATTATTAAAATGTAATATTAAGTAAATATATAATATATATTTTACATATGTGTTTAATTAAAGTTATATTATTATATATCTATTAATTTTAAACATTACTAAATATTTTTAACAATGTTTATTTTATTTAAAAGTATTATTTACTTTTTTTACATATTATATTTTAACAGATATAAAACGATATTTTTAATTACGATATTTTTAACATCAATATTTTTGTTTCGATATTTTTGTACTTACCATGTTGTAGATAGGATGTTGATATACTTGCCTTCGATGTTCCAGCTTCGATGTTTCTGTAGGTCGATATTTTGTCTGTCGATATTTTGTCATAGATCCGCAGAAAGTAGCAGGAACAACAACCACAGCTTACTCCTGGCACTGGAACCCTCTCTGTGGCTCGTTTTGCCAAGAGACCCATAAATGTCCTTGTGGAAAAGGGACAAATGATTCTCCGTTAGCCGGTCATGAGATGGTAGCATGGGGTGAGAGGCAGTCTCGAGGGGAGGGAGTACGCCCTTCAGACATTCTGCAAAAGCCACATGTCCGATATTATGGATTGTCAGTGGGGCTGATGATGGTGAATTCTGATGCCAACTGGGTGCCCATGGTAGTAAAGGAGCAGACTAGGAGGGTTTGGAGGTTGCTACAGTTGGTGGCATCGCAGACTGACCAGACCACTGGCCACCTGAACCACGAAGCTTGTGGGTACCATGCCATCATCCATGCATAGGTTGGGGAGCATGAACAGTATGGTGGTTGGGCAGGAACTGCATGGCTGGAAGCCCGTTCCTTAGCCATGAATGGAGCGAAAGGCAGATTGGGGGGACAGGGAGCCACAGCGAGGCCCAAAGACCTGGCCGTCACTCAAGAGTCATTGAAGAGCTCGAGCACCGAATCCGCCTTGTCTCCAAAGAGACAGGTGCCATTGAAGAGCATGTTCCTTATGCATGTCCAAAAGGGAAGTTTGGACATCCCCTTACAAACTAGTTGCTCTCACCCAGGTGTGGCGCCTGAGAGCCATTGCCCTAGAAACCGCTCTGCGTAGCGAGCCAGTCGTGTCATATCCACATTGAATTGTGAACCTTGATGCACCTCTTCGATTGAAGAAAGCTTGGGAGAGTACGGCCTAGGCCTACTCCGCAACCATATATCACAGTGTGAGAATGGTACACAGTCAAAATATAAAGTTGTAAATATCGACCTACACAAATATCGAGTTAGAAATATCGTAGGTAGAGAATATCGATGTCAAGAATATTGTTGGACAGAATATCAACCCTAAGGTAAGTAATATAGATTTTTTTTATATCGATGTAAGTAATATCGAAGTCAGTATTATCGATATCAAATATATCGATGTTAGTAATTTCGATGTTACTAATATCGATATTTGTACTATTGTTATGTATTTTAGTATGTATTTAATATGTATGTGTTATATGTTTTTTGCTAAGTATTTTACTTGTTTTAAGTTATATGTGAACTATTTTCATATATTTATAATGTTATTTTTAAGTCAATTTTATGTTTAAGTACCGGAGCGGGTTGTGGGTTTATAGGGGAATAGGGTGGGAAGTAATTTAATTATATTAAATTAATTATTACTTATAAACAATTATAAATACATTTTAGTTAATTTTTGCGTTTAAGTTCTGTAGCAGGTACTGGGTTTATAGGGGAATTGGGTGGGAAGTATTTTAATTGTAATTAAGTAATGAATTATTTTTATTTATTGGTATTGATAATTTATGTATTTTAATTCATTATTAATTGGCAAAAATTAATTTTAATTGGTAATTAATTGTTTTAATTGGTAATTAATATTAGTAATTGGTAATTAATGTATTTAATTGGTAATTAATGTTTGTAATTGGTAGTTAATATTTGTAATTAGTAGTTAATGTTTGTAATTGGTAATTAATGTATTTGATGTGTAATTAATTTTTTTAATTGGTAATTCATTTATTTAATTGGTAATTAAAATATTTTTTATTGGAAAATATTTGTAAATAATTTGTGATTAATGTGTTATAAAAAGTATTTTTTGGGATACAAATAATATTATTGTTTAATGTTTTTTAATTGGTAATTAATTATTAATAATATTTGTTTTGTTGTTACATTATTTTATTGCTTAATATTTATTATTTGGTAACTATTATTTATTAATTGATATTTATTGTTAATTTATTGTTAATTATTTATTCAAATCTACTTCTTTCTTTAATATTAATAGGTATTTTTAAATGATGTTTAGTTATTTAAAAATTAAAACATTAATAAATTTAAATATAAAAATTATTTCTAAGTATGTTTTATTTAATTTGTATGGTATCCAACGTTTTCCCTACTGTTGCACTCTCTGGAGTTGGAATAGTAATTTTTACCCCTACGCTATCCAACTCTTTCCATACTATTGCACTCTCTGGAGTGGGAATAGTAATTTTTACCCCTACGCTATCCAACTCTTTCCATACTATTGCACTCTCTGGAGTGGGAATAGTAATTTTTACCCCTACGCTATCCAACGCTTTCCCTACTGTTTCACTCTCTGGAGTTGGAATAGTAATTTTTACCCCTAGGCTATCCAACGCTTTCCCTACTGTTTCACTCTATGGAGTTGGAATAGTAATTTCTACCCCTGCGCTATCCAACGCTTTCCCTACTGTTGCACTCTCGGGAGTGGGAATAGTAATTTTTACCCCTACGCTATCCAACGCTTTCCCTACTGTTTCACTCTCAGGAGTTGGAATAATAATTTTTACCCCTACGCTATCCAACGCTTTCCCTACTGTTGCACTCTCTGGAGTGGGAATAGTAATTGTTACCCCTACGCTATCCAGCGCTTTCCCTACTGTTTCACTCTCTAGAGTTGGAATAGTAATTTTTACCCCTACGCTATCCAAAGCTTTCCCTACTGTTTCACTCTCTGGAGTGGGAATAGTAATTGTTTCCCCTACGCTATCCAGCGCTTTCCCTACTATTTCAGTCTCTGGAGTTGGAATAGTAATTTTTACCCCTACGCTATCCAACGCTTTCCCTACTGTTTCACTCTCTGGAGTGGGAATAGTAATTTTTACCCCTATGCTATCTAACGCTTTCTCTACTGTTGCACTCTCTGGAGTTGGAATAGAAATTTTTACCTCTACGCTATCCAGCGCTTTCCCTACTGTTTCACTCTCTGGAGTTGGAATTCTAATTTTCACCCCTACGCTATCCAGCGCTTTCCCTACTGATGCACTCTCTGGAGTTGGAATAGTCATTTTTACCCCTACGCTATCCAACAATTTCACTACTGTTGCACTCTCTGGAGTGGGAATAGTCATTTTTACCCCTACGCTATCCAGCGCTTTCCCTACTGTTGCACTCTCTGGAGTTGGAATAGTCATTTTTACCCCTACGCTATCCAACCCTTTCCCTACCGTTGCACTCTCTGGAGTTGGAATAGTAATTTTTACCCCTGCGCTATCCAGCGCTTTCCCTACTGTTTTTACTCTCTGGAGTTGGAATAATAATTTTCACCCCTACGCTATCCAGCACTTTTCCTACAGTTGCACTCTCTGGAGTGGGAATAGTCATTTTTACCCCTACGCTATCCAACGCTTTTCCTACTGTTGCACTCTCTGGAGTTGGAATTATAATTTTTACCCCAACGTTATCCAACGCTTTCCCTACTGTTGCACTCTCTGGAGTGGAAATAGTAATTTTAACCCACCCGCTATCAAACGATTTCTCTACTGTTGCACTCTCTGGAGTTGGAATAGTCATTTTTACCCCTACGCTCTCCAGCGCTTTCCCTACTGTTGCACTTTCTCTAGTGGGAATAGTAATTTTTACCCCTATGCTATCCAACGCTTTCCCTACTGTTGCACTCTCTGGAGTTGGAATAGTAATTTTTACCACTACGCTATCCAACGCTTTCCCTACTGTTGCACTCTCTGGAGTGGGAATAGTAATTTTTACCCCTACGCTATCCAGCGCTTTACCTACTGTTTCACTCTCTGGAGTTGGAATAGTAATTTTTACCCCTACGCTATCCAACGCTTTCCCTTCTGTTGCACTCTCTGGAGTGGGAATAGTAATTTTTACCCCTACGCTATCCAGCGCTTTCCCTACTGTTTCACTCTCTGGAGTTGGAATAGTCATTTTTACCCCTACGCTATCCAGCGCTTTCCCTACTGTTGCACTCTCTGGAGTTGGAATAGTAATTTTTACCCCTACGCTATCCAACGCTTTCCCTACTGTTGCACTCACTGGAGTTAGAATAGTAATTTTTACCCCTACGCTATCCAACTCTTTCCCTACTGTTGCACTCTCTGGAGTGGAAATAGTAATTTTTACCTACCCGCTATCCAAAGCTTTCTCTACAGTTGCTCTCTGTGGAGTTAGAATAGTAATTTTTAACCCTACGCTATCCAGCCCTTTCCCTACTGTTTCACTCTCTGGAGTTTAATAGTAATTTTTACCCCTACGCTATCCAATGTTTTCTTTACTGTTTCACTCTCTGGAGTGGTAATAGTATGCTATACAATGCTTTCCCTAATTTTGTATTTTCTGTAGTGGGAATAGTAAGTTTTTCATTTTACGCTATCCAATGTTTTTAATACTGTAGATTTTTAGGGACTTTAAATAGTAGTTTTATTTATTATTTAGAATGAATTTAGATAATGTATTATGTTATTAATTTTTAAAATATTGAAAGTATATTTAATTTTTTCAATTTATTAAAAATAATATTTATTTTTATGTAATTATTTTATTTGTTGAGATTTATTTGTAATTTATAGTATTTTTAAATAATTTATAAGTAATTATAGTAATTATTAAAATGTAATATTAAGTAAATATATAATATATATTTTACATATGTGTTTAATTAAAGTTATATTATTATATATCTATTAATTTTAAACATTACTAAATATTTTTAACAATGTTTATTTTATTTAAAAGTATTATTTACTTTTTTTACATATTATATTTTAACAGATATAAAACGATATTTTTAATTACGATATTTTTAACATCAATATTTTTGTTTCGATATTTTTGTACTTACCATGTTGTAGATAGGATGTTGATATACTTGCCTTCGATGTTCCAGCTTCGATGTTTCTGTAGGTCGATATTTTGTCTGTCGATATTTTGTCATAGATCCGCAGAAAGTAGCAGGAACAACAACCACAGCTTACTCCTGGCACTGGAACCCTCTCTGTGGCTCGTTTGGCCAAGAGACCCATAAATGTCCTTGTGGAAAAGGGACAAATGATTCTCCGTTAGCCGGTCATGAGATGGTAGCATGGGGTGAGAGGCAGTCTCGAGGGGAGGGAGTACGCCCTTCAGACATTCTGCAAAAGCCACATGTCCGATATTATGGATTGTCAGTGGGGCTGATGATGGTGAATTCTGATGCCAACTGGGTGCCCATGGTAGTAAAGGAGCAGACTAGGAGGGTTTGGAGGTTGCTACAGTTGGTGGCATCGCAGACTGACCAGACCACTGGCCACCTGAACCACGAAGCTTGTGGGTACCATACCATCATCCATGCATAGGTTGGGGAGCATGAACAGTATGGTGGTTGGGCAGGAACTGCATGGCTGGACGCCCGTTCCTTAGCCATGAAAGGAGCGAAAGGCAGATTGGGGGGACAGGGAGCCACAGCGAGGCCCAAAGACCTGGCCGTCACTCAAGAGTCATTGAAGAGCTCGAGCACCGAATCCGCCTTGTCTCCAAAGAGACAGGTGCCATTGAAGAGCATGTTCCTTATGCATGTCCATAAGGGAAGTTTGGACATCCCCTTACAAACTAGTTGCTCTCACCCAGGTGTGGCGCCTGAGAGCCATTGCCCTAGAAACCGCTCTGCGTAGCGAGCCAGTCGTGTCATATCCACATTGAATTGTGAACCTTGATGCACCTCTTCGATTGAAGAAAGCTTGGGAGAGTACGGCCTAGGCCTACTCCGCAACCATATATCACAGTGTGAGAATGGTACACAGTCAAAATATAAAGTTGTAAATATCGACCTACACAAATATCGAGTTAGAAATATCGTAGGTAGAGAATATCGATGTCAAGAATATTGTTGGACAGAATATCAACCCTAAGGTAAGTAATATAGATTTTTTTTATATCGATGTAAGTAATATCGAAGTCAGTATTATCGATATCAAATATATCGATGTTAGTAATTTCGATGTTACTAATATCGATATTTGTACTATTGTTATGTATTTTAGTATGTATTTAATATGTATGTGTTATATGTTTTTTGCTAAGTATTTTACTTGTTTTAAGTTATATGTGAACTATTTTCATATATTTATAATGTTATTTTTAAGTCAATTTTATGTTTAAGTACCGGAGCGGGTTGTGGGTTTATAGGGGAATAGGGTGGGAAGTAATTTAATTATATTAAATTAATTATTACTTATAAACAATTATAAATACATTTTAGTTAATTTTTGCGTTTAAGTTCTGTAGCGGGTACTGGGTTTATAGGGGAATTGGGTGGGAAGTATTTTAATTGTAATTAAGTAATGAATTATTTTTATTTATTGGTATTGATAATTTATGTATTTTAATTCATTATTAATTGGCAAAAATTAATTTTAATTGGTAATTAATTGTTTCAATTGGTAATTAATATTAGTAATTGGTAATTAATGTATTTAATTGGTAATTAATGTTTGTAATTGGTAGTTAATATTTGTAATTAGTAGTTAATGTTTGTAATTGGTAATTAAGGTATTTGATGTGTAATTAATTTTTTTAATTGGTAATTCATTTATTTAATTGGTAATTAAAATATTTTTTATTGGAAAATATTTGTAAATAATTTGTGATTAATGTGTTATAAAAAGTATTTTTTGGGATACAAATAATATTATTGTTTAATGTTTTTTAATTGGTAATTAATTATTAATAATATTTGTTTTGTTGTTACATTATTTTATTGCTTAATATTTATTATTTGGTAACTATTATTTATTAATTGATATTTATTGTTAATTTATTGTTAATTATTTATTCAAATCTACTTCTTTCTTTAATATTAATAGGTATTTTTAAATGATGTTTAGTTATTTAAAAATTAAAACATTAATAAATTTAAATATAAAAATTATTTCTAAGTATGTTTTATTTAATTTGTATGGTATCCAACGTTTTCCCTACTGTTGCACTCTCTGGAGTTGGAATAGTAATTTTTACCCCTACGCTATCCAACTCTTTCCATACTATTGCACTCTCTGGAGTGGGAATAGTAATTTTTACCCCTACGCTATCCAACTCTTTCCATACTATTGCACTCTCTGGAGTGGGAATAGTAATTTTTACCCCTACGCTATCCAACGCTTTCCCTACTGTTTCACTCTCTGGAGTTGGAATAGTAATTTTTACCCCTAGGCTATCCAACGCTTTCCCTACTGTTTCACTCTATGGAGTTGGAATAGTAATTTCTACCCCTGCGCTATCCAACGCTTTCCCTACTGTTGCACTCTCGGGAGTGGGAATAGTAATTTTTACCCCTACGCTATCCAACGCTTTCCCTACTGTTTCACTCTCTGGAGTTGGAATAATAATTTTTACCCCTACGCTATCCAACGCTTTACCTACTGTTGCACTCTCTGGAGTGGGAATAGTAATTGTTACCCCTACGCTATCCAGCGCTTTCCCTACTGTTTCACTCTCTAGAGTTGGAATAGTAATTTTTACCCCTACGCTAACCAAAGCTTTCCCTACTGTTTCACTCTCTGGAGTGGGAATAGTAATTGTTTCCCCTACGCTATCCAGCACTTTCCCTACTGTTTCAGTCTCTGGAGTTGGAATAGTAATTTTTACCCCTACGCTATCCAACGCTTTCCCTACTGTTTCACTCTCTGGAGTGGGAATAGTAATTTTTACCCCTATGCTATCTAACGCTTTCTCTACTGTTGCACTCTCTGGAGTTGGAATAGAAATTTTTACCTCTACGCTATCCAGCGCTTTCCCTACTGTTTCACTCTCTGGAGTTGGAATTCTAATTTTTACCCCTACGCCATCCAACGCTTTCCCTACTGTTGCACTCTCTGGAGTGAGAATAGTCATTTTTACCCCAACGCTATCCAACGCTTTCCCTACTGTTGCACTCTCTGGAGTTGGAATAGTCATTTTTACCCCTACGCTATCCAACGCTTTCCCTACTGTTGCACTCTCTGGAGTGGGAATAGTAATTTTTACCCCTACGCTATCCAGCGCTTTCCCTACTGATGCACTCTCTGGAGTTGGAATAGTCATTTTTACCCCTACGCTATCCAACAATTTCACTACTGTTGCACTCTCTGGAGTGGGAATAGTCATTTTTACCCCTACGCTATCCAGCGCTTTCCCTACTGTTGCACTCTCTGGAGTTGGAATAGTCATTTTTACCCCTACGCTATCCAACCCTTTCCCTACCGTTGCACTCTCTGGAGTTGGAATAGTAATTTTTACCCCTGCGCTATCCAGCGCTTTCCCTACTGTTTTTACTCTCTGGAGTTGGAATACTAATTTTCACCCCTACGCTATCCAGCACTTTCCCTACAGTTGCACTCTCTGGAGTGGGAATAGTCATTTTTACCCCTAAGCTATCCAACGCTTTTCCTACTGTTGCACTCTCTGGAGTTGGAATTATAATTTTTACCCCAACGCTATCCAACGCTTTCCCTACTGTTGCACTCTCTGGAGTGGAAATAGTAATTTTAACCCACCCGCTATCAAACGATTTCTCTACAGTTGCACTCTCTGGAGTTGGAATAGTAATTTTTAACCCTACGCTATCCAGCGCTTTCCCTACTGTTTCACTCTCTGGAGTTTGAATAATAATTTTTACCCCTACGCTATCCAATGTTTTCTTTACTGTTTCACTCCCTGGAGTGGTAATAGTAATTTTTATCTCTATGCTATACAATGTTTTTCCTAATTTTTCATTTTCTGGAGTGGGAATAGTAATTTTTCATTTTACGCTATCCAAAGTTTTTAATACTGTAGAATTTTAGGGACTTTAAATAGTAGTTTTGTTTATTATTTAGAATGAATTTAGATATTGTATTATGTTATTCATTTTAAAAATATTGAAAGTATATTTAATTTTTTAAATTTATTAAAAATAATTATTTACTTTGTTACGTAATTATTTTATTTGTTGAGATCTATTTGTAATTTATAGTATTTTTAAATAATTTATAAGTAATTATAGTAATTATTCAAATGTATTATTAAGTAAATATATAATATATATTTAAACATATGTGTTTAATTAATGTTATATTACTATTTATCTATTAATTTTTAACATTACTAAATATTTTTAACAATGTTTATTTTAGTTATAAGTATTATTTACTTTTTTTTACACATTATATTTTAACAGATATAAAACGATATTTTTAATTACGATATTTTTAACATCGATATTTTTGTTTCGATATTTTTGTACTTACCATGTTGTAGATAGGATGTCGATATACTTGCCTTTGATATTCCAGCCTCGATGTTTCTGTAGGTCGATATTTTGTAAGAATAATAACGCAAAAGGCATGCGGTATTCACGGACCGCTGTAGTGTAGTTCCTATATTCCCAGTAGGCTCTGCGCATTGGAATAATATATCCTATAGATTTGACGTAGGACTTATGTCAACTAGGTCTCTATCAAATATACTAAACTTAATTGTGTGTGTGCCAGATAACTCAGAGGTCACTAGAAAACTTTCTCGAATACACAAGAAGGGATTAGTTTCTGACAACCGCATAAACATGACAACTTTGTTTCCCAAGAATAAGAATATATCTATCTCTCTCAGAGTCGAGGAAACAATAGATAAGTATTTCACTCCGTCAATCGTGCATGCTTCGTTTCAACAGAGTTGGAGAGAAAAAGCAAGCCGGGCGTTTTCAATAAAAAGGGTTTATTGAACAGTCTTCTTCCTCATGCAAGAGAGGTGAACTGCTACAATTGTTATGCAGAATGCAAAGTATAATGCGTACAGCGAGAATAGTATTATGAAATAATACTGTAAGAGCATTGTATGGTTTCTAAGCCATATAAAAATACATACATAAATAACAGACTAAAATACTCAACTGGTGCTTCTAAAATACGCCTACCCCAATGTACCTAACCTAAGTCTAGTACGTATGGTATGGTCTTTAGCATAGGTTTAGTTTTTGCCAAGAATCTACCATAGGTTTCTCTAGGTTCTTATCAGCTCCATACCTCAGAAAGAATGAAGGAGGTCTGGTATCTCTTTCTCAGGACTCGATTTCCGAACACCCCGCAAGGGGAGCCGGAAACACTGGAGCTGGATTTCTCAGCAGAGGAGGGCAGCTTCCTGATCACTGCGTCAGCTGGAAAGTCGGCTTCCTTCGGCACTTGCTGTACCGAGCTGCGTCGGGCAAGTAGGTCTTCGAACTGCTCCAAACCCCCATATCTTGCTATAGCAAGTGAAGATATATTTATACCTTGAATGTGTTTAGGAATGCCATAGTTTGACGTAAAGTCGGGCATATGAACATCATGAATGAACCCCTAAGGAATAGATATTCATTGGAAAACTAACTGAGTTCTTAGAGAAATCAATATTCAAGCAAGGGGAAGTCCCTTACGGCTTAAGCTGGTTAACCAAGAAATCGTTGTGACGTTTGGTGAACGGATGGAAGTAGCCATGCCTGAATTTGAGTAGCATGGGCTATGCCTAAATAAGGGCTTGATTTCTTATTCCTATATAAGGTCTATATGAATTATACCTAAATAAGGGCATGAATTTGAAAATGTAATCGGAGCCTAAAACGCCACACAACACCCACTCCACTTTCTTTTTTTTTTTTTTTTTGGAAAACCTTTATTTGTAAAAAAAAGTACACTGCTATTCAGCCATACATCCCGGAGGCCTGGCAGCATCGAGGTAGCAGTTAAATTCGTGTACCAAACGGTACGCAGAAGAAATCAGGTTTAATTTTCAAGTATAGCAAAACTTAGGAATAAATAAACCAAGAAACTAGAAAAATTGCAAAGAATAAGAGAAAAGGTGAGAGGAATAAGAGAAAGAAAGGAAAGAAAGAAAGATGTAGGCTGAGGACGGATTACAGACAATGGACTTGCAGCACGGGGAGAGGTCAAGGGCTACACACCCTAGGCAGCTCACAATACTAGTAGCAACAGTGGGTTGCGTGGGGAGTAACACAACAGGATAATCAGTATGGAACCACGGGTAAGGGGCACTACGGGGATAGCTGAACATCAGAGTCTACCTCCACAGGGGGCGCGCAAATATCGCCTCGATACCAGTTCCAAGCACCCCACACAGACCTCCACATTCTGGGTTTGCCCCTGGCCACGTACACCGTTTTCTCACGCAGCATGCACCAGTCCATGTTGGTTTCCCACAAACTAAGCGAGGGAGGAGCCGGTGCGCCCCACTTCTGTGCGATGTCTCTCTTAGCTACCATGTTGCCCAGAGTGACCCAACGGGTCTGGGCAACACTGTAGTCATTTGGGCCCCAAATGTTGAGTAGGCAGCGCCGGGCCTCCGCTGGTAAAGCCACACCAGTCACCTCCTTCATCACATCGTGCACACGTACCCAGTACCGGGCGACTTCAGGGCATTCCCATATAATGTGCATGAAGGTCGCAATCATACCACATCCTCTCCGGCACGTACCATCCAATGAGAGCCCCATATGTATAAGTCTGGGGCCCGTGACATACACTCTGTGCAATATCTTCAGCTGGACAAGGCGGAGCCGCGCCGATATGGCCACCTCCCGGGGGGAGGAGACCGCCGACTGCCATTCCTCATCGTCCATCTCTATGCCATCATTCACCCACAGCTCCCTCAATCGCACCAGTAGGTCAGCACGCACATTAATGAGCTTCTTGTATGTCAGGGAAATAGCGCTGTCCGGCATGTGGCCGTCCAGCACCCGATCTTCCAGGGGCGATGACTCGGGAACCGTCTCCCCCTCCGAAATGTGGGAAGAGAGGGCGTGCCTAAGCTGAGCATATCAAAAGTATTCCGTTGCCCCCAGTTGGTACTCAGACTGTAATGCCTCAAATGACTTTACCCTTCCCCCAGCCATCATGTCCCCAACCTTAGATATACCAATAATATCCCACCTGTCAAAGCCCTTTGTATGCCACAGCTTCCCCAATATGTCTGAATCATACAGTGGAGTGGCCATGGTAACCTTATCCTGCCAGCCCAGAGTTTTAGTGACCGCCCGCCATAGATGCACTACCGTTTTGGTGGGACCTGTCAACTTCCGATCCAGAGACCTGGAGTATAGCGCTCTATAGTAATTCCCGTCACACATGAGCCACCGATCCATGGCGTAGCCCGGGTCGGTTGCCGGGCCATAGAGGCCATGATTGATCGCCGCGAGTTGAGACGCCCAGTAGTAACGCCGTATATCAGGCAAGGCGATGCCACCATCATAGCACGGTATGGTCAGTTTCACCAGCGAGATCCGCGGTCTACCATCCCACAGCAACGCTCGCTGCAAGGATTCGATCTCCCCAAAATATTTAGCCGGTACAGGGTCCTGGGTATTCTGTAGTGCATAAAGGAAGCGTGGCAACGCCATCATTTTGAACAGCGCTGCCCTGCCCATCAGGGAGATCTGTAGTTTTTTCCAGCCCTCCACGTCTCGGCGCAGCCGCGCCAGAGGCGGTAGCAAGTTATGCGAGTACCGGGCTCGGGAGTCCCGCGACACGTGAATACCCAAGTACCGAAAACCCTGTTGGGCAACCTGTATTGAGCATCCACGGGGGAGGCGCGGGGTGTCTCCACACAGCGTGTACAGTGAGGACTTGGACCAGTTGATAACCAGGCCCGAGTGGGCACCAAAGGTACCCAGCAAGTCGAAAACTACTATGAGCGAGCGGCAGGGGGAGGTAAGGTATAGGAGGATATCGTCCGCGTAGAGCGACACCCGGTCCTCGAATCCTGGAGACCACTTTATCCCAGTGATATCAGGGTGTGTCCTGATCCACGCCGCCAGAGGCTCAAGTGCCAAGGCGAACAAGAGCGGTGAAAGTGGGCATCCCTGCCTAGTGCCTCTGTGCAGTGCAAAGGAGGCTGACAACCGACCATTAACCGCCACGTTAGCCAGCGGCGCCGAGTATAGGAGCCGGACCCAGCCGATGTAAGAGGGTCCAAACCCCAACTTGGCTAGTACAGCCCATAAGTAGTTCCACTCCAACGAGTCAAAAGCCATAGTGGCGTCAAGCGAAGCGAGAACTGAGGGTTCACTAAGTAGGTGAGCTTGTGCCATAACCGCGTGAAGCCGTCTCAGGTTGAGCGCCGTATTGCGGTGTGGTATGAATCCAGACTGGTCCGGATGAACCAAGTCCGAGATCACCCCCACCAGCCGGTTGGCTAATAATTTGGCCAGAATCTTGGGTTCGGCGTTCAAGAGTGAGATGGGTCGGTACGACAGGCAAAGATCACGTGGTTTCCCCTCCTTATGTATCACCACAATGGTGGCGAGTCGTTGGTCGAGCGGGAGCTCACCGGCTTCGCGGGCCTCAAGAAACATATCTAGCAAGGGTGCGGCTAGCGTGTCGGCCTTGAGTTTATACAGCTCAACAGGAATGCCGTTGGGCCCCGGCGCCTTGCCGGAGCGCAGCGATCGGATCGCCAATGCCACTTCATCCACGGTCAAGTCCCGATCCATGTCCTCCCGCTCGATATCCGAGAGGCAGGGAAGCTCAATGTCTTCCAGAAGGGAAGCCAAAGCAGATTCTGGTAAGGGATTTGCAGATGTGTCACTCCACTTTCTTATGTACGACATTACTAAGTTCTAAACACCTTAAAACATATCTAAACATGATGTGTTAAAAAACCCACTCAAAATACATAAAAATGCATTGGTACTGGTTGTACACGAAAAGAGCATTTGGCTGTACACATTTTAAAGCAATGTTCCATTCAAAGCATATAGTTTGACATTTGAAAAATGCTATTCGAATGAATCATGAAAATACATTTATGAAATGGCTCTTAAATACAGAAGATAAAAGGCGAATTAATTTCACGGCAGATTATATAAACTGTTTGAATGTGAACAAGGTCAACTGGAAGTTTTTAAAGAATTCTAGTTCTCTATGAATAGTTCTACTTTAAGCAGATTACTTTGTGCCAAAAAAATGAAAAATACAATTTTGGAAAAAACAAAAGTTAAATCATAGAAAAAAAGAGTCCCAAAGATAGGACTTTGTTTTGAAAAAATGAAGGTCTAATTCAAAAAGCCTCTCAGAACACTGTGCCAAAATCAAAAGTCAGTGTTATTGTTTGGAGAAAACATCAAATCTTCTAAGTCTGTTAAAAATGTGTCTACCATGGTAGGTGAAAGTTGGATTACCTCGTTTAGAAGATTAATTGCACATAGATGTAAAACATTGCCGTCAGCATTGGTCGCATTAGCAATGTTCGTAGTGGATGATACCTGTGTGCCTGTTTCCTCTCGTACCTCACCGTCAGCATTTTGCGTCTGTGAGATCTCAATGAATGCCGTCATCAGAATTGGTAGCCGCTGGGGACAACACAGTGCATGGGCCGTTACTGGTTCAAGCAAAATTATCAACATCCGTTGGCATGATTGATGGGAGTGTGAGACAGATGTCTAACAGGCAGCGTAGAACAGGTAAGATGCAATCTTGCCAAATTGGTCTGACTGACAGAAACCATGTGGTATTTAATTCTCTAAACGAGTTAATCCAGAAATGTGGACGATGCACTCACGACACTTCATCGCCAGTAGAGTGGCGTCCACTGGCTGACACAGTTACTGGATAGGGTAAACCTGGCAACATGCCACAACACATGTGATCATTCAACATAATGTAACTTCCATTTGAAAGCTGTCCAAGAAGTCGATCAATCACTGCAGCCGTAGAACCTTGCAGGTGACATGATACGTTTTTAGAGGAACAACCGCAGGCCCCGTGTAAATTAATACCCTGACAAAGGAGAGAACCGCTTAGTGTGTTTTCACAATCTTTACCACTAAGAAACACTTCTTTCCCCCCACTCCAACATCTGAGTGTGTATGGTAATTCCCAGGATGTCTTGATGTATTCTTTACCCAACCTTTCATATGTGCCTGCTGGTATATGTTTTAAGCAATATTGAAAATGGAAAATTGTAACAGGCAGAGTGATTGTTCCGTGTATTATCCATTCAATTTCTGGCTTTTCAGCGACAATAAATGGCAATCTTTCAAGCTTTTCAATGCTCAGCACCGTATAGCCTGCTCCCCTCGGTTCCAGTTTGATCTGTTTTTCAGTGAGATTGAATTCTGAAAACAGTGACATGGTATTGATTAAACGCCAAGGCACATAGCCTGAACGTAGGTTTTACAATGTCCAGCCTAATAGCATGATAGAACGTAATTGTGACTGACATGTTGCAACATGACCAAGCCCTGTTCCATGATGTCTATATTAGAGGATACTATGTTATCCAAAGAATATATCCTGGACGACAGAGTCGTTAACCCATCGTCAACTACAGAGAGAGATTTCTTTAAATTAATACAATCAATTTCTCGTATTCGTTCTGCAGTCTCTGCTTGCGTAATCTTCCATGCTTCATTATACAATGCATAGATACCGGCACATATAAAACGTTTAGTAGGTCCTTGTAAGAAGTCACTCAGATCAGCGCCATCTTTAAGTAAAGATAAGTGTTGTTTTACATCCTTTAGTGTAGATTTGTGTAACCATTCAAGGCACAGTTTCCCTACACTTAATGTTGTTCTTACTATTCCTGGATGCTGTCTCTGGACATATCTTGGATCTGGCCTACTGAATGTGAACCCTTGTGTTTTAGTCAGGAATCTATTTTGACAGGTATTTGAGTCTGTGGGCCAGATTAACCATTTTTTCCAATCTGGATCTGTTCTGTTGTGATGCAAAATAGTATGTACGTCGACCTCCCCCTCTGAAGTGTTATTACTATCAGTGTAGGTGTAGGTGTAGGTGCTGACGGTTTGTTTAACTCTTTGATCATGGCTAACCCAAGACAAGATGTCGCTTGGAAAGTGTCATTCAAAAACATTATTTGCTCTGGGATGATGCAGGCTCTAAATAAGGCTTCTAATCCCTGCATTTACCAGTCTTTTGTGCCCCAGACAGTTTTTGTCTCAATGTTGTCTTTCCAAAAGTCGAAACCTGAAGAAGACAGCTGAGCATAAAAGGCAGCAGAATAAATTTGCTTGGTATTTGTCAAAATACTTTTCATTCCTGTCCTATTAAAATGTTTTAAGTAAAATGATTCTGGATTAGAAACATTAAAACCTGAAAAATATTGAAATTTACCCAATTTTTTTTTGAGCTACCCTTTGGTGGAGTAGGACAATGTTCCCATTGGTTATACATCAGTACATTTCTAGGATTTGCAGATTTGTGCAAGAAAAAATGACCATAGTGATTATAACAATACATTTGTTCATAATCTGATGAACCTTCTAAGTATTCATGATTTGTAAATTTTGCAGACATTTCTAAGTTTGACATCATATTATTAACAGTCTCGAAGTCCCAATCATCAGAAAAGGTACTAGTTGAAACAAAGTCATTCAAGGAAAACTTGAACTGGTGTGGAATATTCAACAGCTCCACAGGGCCAAAAATGTCATAATCAGTTCTGTCCCAAGCTATACCCCCTGGTATAGGAATGGCTGTGATGTTCACTGATGACAAGTCTCTTTGTTCATGATGAGTTGATTTGTGTGGCTTGAGTAGTAAGTTGATGTTCTTACTTGCTGTGTCCCTTTTAACATATCTTCCATTTATCAGCATTCCCAAAGTTATTACCAGAGTCAACCACAGTAGAAGAAAAAGTACACCCAACACAATCCAAAGTTAAATCCATGGTGAAAACAGATAAGTCTTTTCCAGGTGATGAAACAGTTCTGTTGCTTGTTCTTTAAAAGATCTTTTCGCTGGCATCGTTTCAGGTTCGCTGGGATCCTCGGAAAACATATCAAAGTTAATGAAATAGCCAGAGGCAGTTCTGTCAGTTGTTGGGATTGCATCTTGATTCGTTGAAATCGCTGGAATCACTTGATACATTTGTGTAGTCTGATGCTACTTCATTGTAAAAGAATGGTGATGGATTAAACCCAGATCTTTTGACTGGGTGTGAGTGTTTGATTGATTCAGATGCTCCGTCCATCACCACCTCTTTTGTACCGCTTTTGGCCACCATAAGTGTGGCAGGGTATTCTCAGACGTGAGTCCCTTGCTCAATTTGCCACTGGATTCAAGCAAGCCGGGCTGAAGACGGCTGGAATGCCAGAAACCGGTCCTCGGAAGCTTGTTTCCGGTCCAGGGAAGACATGGCTTGGCAGTTCGGGCTGGACTGTTCCCATGAGGCACAGGGTCAGACTGATTTACATATAGCCATGTCTGAACTGGGGTGGCAGAGTGGGCTAAAGAACGGTGATGGATTAAACCCAGATCTTTTAACTGGGTGTGAGTGTTTGATTGATTCAAATGCTCCGTCCATCACCACCTCTTTTGTACCACTTTTGGCCGCCATAAGTGTGGCAGGGTATGCTCAGACGTGAGTCCCTTGCTCACTTTGCCACTGGATTCAAGCAAGCCGGGCTGAAGACGGCTGGAATGCCAGAAACCGGTCCTCAGAAGCTTTTTTCTGGTCCAGGGAAGACATGGCTTGGCAGTTCGGGCTGGACTGTTTCCATAAGGCACAGGGTCAGACTGATTTGCATATAGCCATGTCTGAACTGGGGTGGCAGAGTGGGCTAAAGAACGGTGATGGATTAAACCCAGATCTTTTGACTGGGTGTGAGTGTTTGATTGATTCAGTTGCTCCGTCCATCACCACCTCTTTTGTACTGCTACTTCGTTGTAGACAGGTGTTTCTTGACGAACTGTTATTTTGGGTCTCAAGAGGTACAAGTTCCATAGCTTTGTTGCTTAGTCTTCATTTTGCACTGTAGATTCTTCACAGGTGATCAGTCTCTCAGTCTGAACCTCTTGGATAGTAGCCAGACTAAGGCGTCTGCTATATTGGCGGAGTCCACTTGGCCTACTGCTTATGATCGGCCACATGATGTGGTTTGATCAGGTCAATGGACACAAACCTGTTCTCCTTTTTACCAGCAGGGGGTGGCAGTAATGCTGTTCTTGATTGGTGGATGGCTAGGAAAGGTACTGGTTGTCTGTAAGAAGGCCCAAATTCCTTCTTGTCCGCGATCTTTTCTCTGACTAGATCCCCAATCTTTGGAATCCAGACAAGCCTTGCTGGGACGGTCGGTTTCTCTTCAGTGGTTGTTGGCATCAGGAACACGTTACTGTGTTTCGTTATTATTTCATTTAAGTCCTGTAAAACAGCCAAACGATCTTTGATATCAAAGGGTTTTTGGTCTACCACTGAAGTCTGACAATCGAGATCCAATATTATCATTCTGGTTCCAAAAAGGACTTCATATGGAGTTATACCCCTAGAGAACTTCTTGGCAGATTGTTAAGACTACGTTGGACACTTATTAGATGTTTGTCACACCCGTCACCCGAGCCTAATACCCTAGCTGTTATAGATTGCTTTATGTCCCGTTTGGCCAAGGCCTATTTGTAAGCTCGAGAGCTAAAAGCAGGACCCTGGTCGGAATTTAGCATGCCGACTGCGTATGTGCCGATGAAGACTCGCAAATCTTTTATAACAGTTCGAGCGTCAGCTGAGCGCTGAGGCCACATCCAAATGAATCTTGAACCGGAATCCATTGCGACCATAATATATTTATAGTTACCATCCCTCAGTAAGGGACCGCAGTGGTCAATATAAACGCAAGCTAATGGTTTATCTGAGATTAACAGGGGTGTCTGCGCAGGACGTTTCACTGTAGAGATTTTCATCTTTTGGCAGATTTCACATTCTAAAACATAGTTTCTGGTCTGCTTCCCCATGCGCGGCCACCAGTATCTCTGTTTTAATAATGATACTGTGGCTGAAACACTTGTGTGTGCAGAAGCGAGCCCTTCATGTGCTGCTGAGATTAGTCCTAATCTATGTTCCATGTTTGGAATGACTCTATCCCCCACTCCAGGGATTCGAGCAAACGCAACATTGTTTGCATCAGTTATATATGAGTATTTGAGTGGAAAGCCTTTTGGTATTGTTTCACCACTGTCTTTGCTTGAAGCGTTGACAGCTAGCATTATTTCGCCGTCTATTTTCGTTTTTGAATGAGTGATTGCAGCTACGGAAGCCGTTTGCACAGCTGCCTTCGCTGCTTCATCAGCCAATGAATTCCCTGCAACGTGAACGCTATCACGTTGATGACTCAGTGTATGTACCACGAGAGCCTTTTGTAGTTCTTGTCGTAACTGAACTTCTTGTTCCCAAAGCAACTTATGCTTGATTGTGCCACCTTTTGCATCTTTGTAACCGTTTTGAATCCAGTTCTGCAAGTATTCATTGTAAGATTGAACACAATAATACCAATCGCACACGATGAGTGTGGGGAATTCGCGGTCCGTATTCTCAAGCGCCCTCTTGAATGCTTGTAGTTCAGCTCGCTGAGCTGTAAAATCTCCTAGAGATTGAGTTTTAGTGACCATTGGTCAGAATTTACCATTGCGCCAATGACCTTTAACGATCGCGCACGCAGCACTATAAACTTGTTTACCCCCCGTAGCGGGCTGTACTGATCCGTCAGTATAAATTATACATTCATACTGTTCTAGAGGCAGAATTTCAGTAGGCAGAGGACATTCTTGTTCGTATTGTAGAAATGCTTGTGTTTTCAAATAAGGGTCAAAAACGTATTCAACGTCTGTTGCAGCAAGAGAATTAACCCATTGTATCCATCTTGGATGTAGAGCTTTAGCATTTGGAATGCTCGCTTTTGTCACTGCCTCTAAGGCAGGTAGAGGTGTAACAACCATAATTTGTTTACCCTGTGCGAGGGCTCTCTCTTTTGCTACTGCAGTTTGAACCGCTGTCAGATTTTTTTCTGTTGAAGTGAATTTCATTTCTACTTTTGTGTACAAATGTGATTTGTAACCTATTGGTACTTTTTCACCTTCGTTAACAGTTAAGTATGTGAATCCACATTGTCCTGGAATGATTCGGATCACTAAGTTGCGTACGCTTACGCGTGTTTGTAAATGTTTAGTTGCTAACATATCTGTTTGCAGTGAACGCATCATTTCTGTGTGTTTTTTAGTCCAATTAACTGTTTTAAAATCAGGTTTGATTAATTCGTAGAGAGGTTAAACCTTTCTGCGCAGTTTAGAATGTATGTTCTTCCGAAATTCAGGAAACCTAGAATCGACTGTAGGTTTTCAGCGTTTTTGGAGGTTGGAGCTGCACACATTTCTATAGAAAGTTTGCTGCCAGGCTTTTGCCTTCACTTGAAAGTTCATATCCTAGAAAGAGGACGTTTAAATGGGAATTTCTTGATTTTTTAAAATTGAATTTATACCCTTTAGAGACGAATCCAAGTATGATGGTGTTTACCCTGTTCAAGTGCCTATCCATAATCATCGTCTGTTAGATAGATGTCATCGACATATGATAATGCCTCGCCTCATCATCATAGGTTTGTAGTAACTCTGTTGCTCTAGCTGAAAATAACCCAGGACTATTCTTGAATCCCTGTGGGAGACAACAAAATTGACGCTGTGTCCCCATAATTGAGAAAGCGGTCAAATACCTACTTTCTGGTGCAATGTTTTGACAGAAAAAAATGTTAGAAATATTTATTGTTGCTTTATATTTTTTACGCACAATGTTATTCATTAGTGCTGCACTGTGTGAGTTTTTTACTGCAAAAGATTTGCAACAGGAGTTTAAATGTCTGTAATCCAATACTAGACAATATGTATTGTCTGGTTTGGAGACAGGAAACAAAGGATTGTTTATTGAGGATCACCCCCTGGTATTCAAGTTGATTTAATATCTCCCTGACCTGTTTTTGTAGCTTCTTGCTTAACTGGGTACTGCCTTTGTGCAGTTGGTTGACTTTTTAAATGGATTTTATGGTGAAGAGAATCCTCATCCCATCCTACATGATTTTTATATAATGCAGGAGCTTGGGCTACTACCCATTTCCTGGCATAAGTATATTTTAAATGAATTGGAATGTGGTTGGAGAAGGCTGGCATAATGATGTCTTTGCCATGTGAGCGCTCCCTGGCAAATTGTGGTGGCCAGTCTTGTTCAGCGAGAAGAATGTCATAACTCTGAGAGAGCCGCTCCCAAAAGAGTGCTATTATCTTTCTTGTTATGTACCCCTCCATCCGGAGTGTTACTTCATATAACTTATGTGGGACACTAACCCTGGTATCTGCAGTTTCAACTTGGATGTACTCATTCAAGTCCACTGTCTCCAGATGATCCTTCTAGTTCTTGCAAGACATGGTGACTTCTGCTGCGCTGTCCAACATTGTCTGAGCCCATTCCCCGTTCTTGAGTTGTGTCCTCAAGATCCTCGGCATGTCTGATTTTGAGACCTGCTGCCTTTTGTGGGTGAATTGAGGTTTGTTGTTTTTCTAAACGTGTTGATCGTCTTTGGACTTCACACGTACTTCCTTGTGTTCTGACCGTCCTCTTCTTTCGGATTTTTGTGACGAAGTTTGAAAGGTACGGAGGAGCGTGTATCGGTATCTTGATATCTATCAGGTTTTCTCAAATTATCTCTATTCCTGAGGTTATACCTCCTATCAGAGGGCTCCTTTTGAGGTGACATACCTCTGGATTGAGAACCAATTTCTTTAGAAGTTTGTTTGATGTTCTCCCGCTGCTTTTTAGTAGGAGTAAGAGTGTTTTTAATTAAAGCCTTTCCAGGACCTTCAGACAGTTGGGGTTTAACTGTTTCCCACCCAAGCTGTCTCTGTCTTATTCTTCATAGGATTTTTCAATTATTCTGGCCAGTTCATGTGGTTGCTCAGTTACATCAAATTCCCATAACTTTTGGAGGATCGCCACGGATGCTGCTTCACCTTTAATATTAGCTAATATTATTGTTCAGACCTTTTTGAAATCTTTAAGTAATTTCATACCTAAATTTAAAGAAGGCTCTGCCCCGTATTCATTTTAAATCTGTTTCAGGACATCTGGTATTACCGCCATAGACGGAACACCATGTGTTTTAGTGTAGATTGCAGCAAAGAGTGTACCCCAAGTGTCACAGTCCTCCAGGTGTGGTGCGATCCCCATCGGTAAACGGATTGTTAGAATTCTGTGTTTCTCATGAGTGGTAGTATTAGGAAATACTGCCTCAAATTGAGTAATTTTTTAAGCTATCCAGAATGGAATTTGTTCCCGTTTTGCGGGTAATTTACCCACGACTGAGTTTAAAGTCTGTGGTGTAATTTTATTTGTATTCCCCTTGTGGGGGGATGCTGTGGAATAATTATTGCTGGTTGGACTGCATGACATATTGAACCAATTGTCTATAGATTTTGAGTAGTTCTTTCAGTTGAACTTATAGTTCTGCATCTGATATTTCTTCAATGGCAGGATGTGGTGCATAGCTGGCTAATACCGGCCATGTTGCTCCTGGTCTACCTAGTGGACCGAGCTTGGTAATGTGATTTATATGTAGTAGAATACCTCTGTCTGGTGATATTCATGTGCCTCTATCACAAAAACTACCCTACCACCTCTCGGTGTTAGGCCATTTCGTACACGTTTTATAGTGATGGCTTTCCTAACATTTTCAGGAATGATTAAAGCCTCCTCGTCAGTCTCTTGGAAACCTGTAAAGTTTAAAGCTTGTACGGCGTTGTCGCCGGTAGCTCCACCAGCCTCGGTATTATTATGGAGGGACATTTTGTTGACTGAAAGTTTGCAAAGCAAGTTTCAAGGAAACAAGATAAGGTGCACAATATTTTTAACACTGTATCCTTCAACGTTGAACAAACCAAAAACTAATACATAGGATTTTTCGTCCTATTCAGCTATGGCGGATATTATCCCTCTACCCACTCAAGACGTCTAGTGGAAAATTACGGAAAAAGGAGTCTCTGAGAAAAGCACGACTGAGTTACTTTAGTATCTAGCATTAAATTAGTGCCTACCAAACGTTGGGCGCCATGTAGTGTAGTTCCTATATTCCCAATAGGCTCTGCGCATTGGAATAATATATCCTATAGATTTGACGTAGGACTTATGTCAACTCGAATATACTAAACTTAATGTGTGTGTGCCAGCTGTGTGCCAGCTAACTCAGAGGTCAGTAGAATCGTTCTTGAATACACAAGAAGGGATTAGTTTCTGACAACCGCATAAACATGACAACTTTGTTTCCCAAGAATAACAATATATATATCTCTCTCAGAGTCGAGGAAACAATAGATAAGTATTTCACTCAGTCAATCGTGCATGCTTCGTTTACTGAACAGTCTTCTTTCTCATGCAATAGAGGTGAACTGTTACGTTACAATCATTATGCAGAATGCAAAGTATAATGCGTACAGCGAGAATAGTATTATGAAATAATACTGTAAGAGCATTGTATGGTTTCTAAGCCATATAAAAATACATACATAAATAACATAGACTAAAATACTCAACTGGTGCTTCTAAAATACGCCTACCCCAATATACCTAACCTAAGTCTAGTACGAGGGAAGAAGTAAGTATGATCTTTAGCATAGGTTTCGTTTTTGCCAAGAATCTACCATAGGTTTCTCTAGGTTCTTATCAGCTCCATACCTTAGAAAGAATGAAGGAGGTCTGGTATCTCTTTCTCGGGACTCGATTTCCTAACACCCTGCAAGGGGAGCCGGAAACACTGGAGCTGGATTTCTCAGCAGAGGAGGGCAGCTTCCTGATCAGTGCGTCAGCTGGAGAGTCAGCTTCCTTCGGCACTTGCTGTAGCGAGCTGCTCAACTGCTCCGAACCACTGTATCTTGCTATAGCAAGCGAAGGTATATTTATACCTTGAAGGTGTTTAAGAATGCCATAGTTTGACGTAAAGTCGGGCATATGAACGTCATGAATGAACCCCTAAGGAATAGATGTTCATTGTAAAACTAACTGAGTTCTTGGAGAAATCAATATACAAGCAAGAGGAAGTCCCTTACGGCTTAAGCTGGTTTCCCAAGAAATCGTTGTGACGTTTGGTGAACGAATGGAAGTAGGCATACCTGTCTTTGGGAAGCATGGGCTATGCCTAAATAAGGGATTGATTTCTTATGCCTATATAAGGTCTATATGAATTATACCTATATAAGGGCATGAATCGGGGAAAATGTAATCGGAGCCTAAAACGCCACACAACACCGCAATGCCAGACTGGCTGAAGAGGGCATCATCTTCCCGATTTAGTCCAATCTCTTGGAATCCTTATCCAGGGGAGTGGTAGGGGAAGCACCTTGGGAGGTTGAGGCTTGGACCCCCAAACTCACAGGGGTAGGATGTTGCCTGAGGAAGCTTGGGTCCACAGGTGTGGGGCGATGGTGGCGGGCAATCGTAATATTCACAGAATCCCCTGTGCTGGGTTTAAACTAGGTACCCAAAAGGATCTCAGTGAGGGTATCATTGAATGGGAGTAGGGGTTAGAACTTGGAGACACCCAGTTGCAGTACCTCTGTCACGATGTTTATCTTGACTGCCACAAAGGGCAGCTAACGGTCAATGACCTCAGCCGCCCTCCGCACCACCATTGCATGGTAAACTCCCTCCTCCGTAGCCACGGTAGGGGGAGACAGCAGACCAGCATCTGGAGATGTATTCAGGCCACTGGCTTCACCCACTTCCTCACAAAAGTCCATATTGTGTTCTTTCTCATAGGGCTGATATTCTAAAGGGTCCAGGAACACCTCCCAATCTTCCCTGAGTCCTAGCCCATGTGAAAAGGGCTCAGGCTCCGATCTAGGAGGCAAGGCTCCTGTTGGCATCAGGCGACGGCCCTCCAGCTTTGGGTTGTTGTCAGGGAAGACGCCCCTGATGGGCTCCAGTGGCATCGGGAGAGGTGGCATCAGGAGAGGAGGCATCAGGACCGGCACCGGGGAAGGTCAAGGAGGTACGACCGGCTGCAGTCCAGATATTGAATATCAGATGGGGCCCCCCCCCCCCAACCCCACGGGGGCCGAATGCAAGTCAGAGGGGTTTGGCCACCCAAATATGAAGTGCATGGCCTCATGGAATTCTTCCAGTTGGGTTGGTGTCGCTCCGGCTTCTGGAAAGTCAGGGAGGCGCGGAGTCGGTTCAGGCGCAGGCTCTGGGGAATGAGGCCCAAAATACCAAGGCTCCCTTCAACTTTTATTTTTCTTGTGCCTGACTAGCCCGAGTGTCCCGAGGACTTCGAATGGGAGCTTGACTTGCGTGGAGCTACATGCCATGCCGCCATGACCTTTGGGACTGCTCACTCAAAGCGTTCGGATGCATCTCCCGGCAATCAGAGCACAACTTCAGGTCGTGGTCGCACTCCAAACACCACAGACAGACGAGATGTGGGTCTGTGACCGATATCGGCCAGTGACAGGCTCCACAGGGCTTTAATCCTGTCTTGTGTAATGACATCTTCGACATACCATAACGTAAAACCTCAGAAAACTGTCCTCAAAACGCCAAAAAGGTTAGGTGAAAAACAGACTGAGGGGTAGTTCTTCTCTTCGATAAGAGCTGGCTGGCTGGAAAGAAAAGAACTGACGTCAGCGCGCTTGGGTGGTGCCTATATAGCGCAACGTCACTTTCCGTGTGGACGACACAGACGGTAGATACGGAGCTAATCAACGCCACCTACCGGCGTTCAGCGGTACTGCTCAAAACAAATCTTCCAGATTCAGCCTGACGCCTGGGGAAATTCACAAGCAGGAAATCTGTGGCTAGAAGTCTCTATCAGATATGAACAGTATTGTGATGTATGTCAATTAGTAAAGTACTCACTCTTTTTAAAGATGAAGCACTGACTGGGCATTGGAATATAGACTTGTGTCGGTGGTTAATTGAGTTTTGAGTCTATAGCCCCACAACATCTCCCTTATTTTAGCTTTGGACTGCTTGACCTCACTGCTCTGAGGGTCAAGAGCAAAAGGGGTGTTTTGGACTCACTGGTAAGGTTAAACTCCAAGGCATCTGCGGTAAAATACTTAAAGTGTTACAATTTGGGCCCAATAACCCCTGTCTGCCCTGCGACTTCTGAAAAAGCTACCAGATGGCGATAAGAAAACACTTTCTGCCGGAGTGATCTGACATTTGAAAGAAGTTTCTCTAGAAATAGGAGAGAATTGAGATTTGACCAGAATTGGGAAATTAAGTAAGCATCTTAATTATTGAAATTAATTAATTATAAACAAAATGCTTGTTTGGACGTTCTAAGGGAATTGTTAGACACACTTGGGTTGAATCTTATGGAATTGGGGTTGTTAGCATAACATGTATTAGTTAGGTTACTAATGTGGCAAGCTTCAAGACCAGCTATAAAAATATTGTAAATTCATGCCTTTTGCGTCATAGGATTTTTTATAATGCTACAGGAGTCGGATTTCTCAGCACTAGCCAATATGGCGTTATCAGTCCAGTGACACTCCCAATGTGGAGTTATCAGTACTTACCTGTCAGTCTGTTGATTCTTGAAGGAAGGTGACACAAGATGTTTAAAAGGGTGATCCATGAAAGTGAAAGGACACAATTTGGGGGGGGGGGGGGGGGAGGATTGGACGAGACTTGCAAAAGTGTAACCTCATAGCAGTGGCTTTTTAGGTCTCGCCTAAGCTATCGCGTAAGCGATGCTTTGGCGAGATATTAAGAATTAAGAATTAAGGCTGCAGGCGGATCGGGTACAGTGCATGTGCGCCGGGCACGTGCACCATTTGTCCGCCTGCTGATCACTTTTGCTGCCACGGAGAACATCAAAGCGGCCGCGAAAGTGATCACACACACCCTGTACTGCTTCCTTCCCAAGTGTTGCTTCCCACTACTTGTTTTCTAAGCTCCCTTAAGGTTGTAGGACATATGGAGAAACCCTGATTATCGCCAGTGAAAAATAAATACATTGATTACAAATGGCATGCATGAAAACAGTTTTTCCTATTCATAGTATACATAAGGGACCCATAAGGGTGCCGTACGTAAGCTCTTGAAATGCGATGTTGTCTTTATTTGTGCAGTTCAGTACTCCCATATTATCCAGTCTACGCGGCAGTGGCTTAACACAAGCCCCCCTCCCTCCTGCTTCCTACCCCCTCCGCAGCCCCCGCGGTGCGGAGGCCCTCCAAGCTCCAGGGGGCCCCCTGAGCACATTACTCTGGCCAGCGAGCTCCTATTTATTTCTACAGACTCCTACACCCTCGCTGCTGTTGTAGGTGTAATTGCCAGATTTACCGCAAAACTGCGGTGCACTTCCCACGTGTGAGAGTTTATCACTTATACGAACATATATGTGTGGACAACAGTGTGTGTTAAGGTTGACTGAGGCCTGCGTCTTGTTAGCATAATGCTGGCTTTGAAAACGTTTGTCCTCGGCGCTCCAGGAATGACACAAATCCGCATCCCCGTAGCTCTGCTCCCATCATGGCGCCAATTGTTACAAAGCTTCCCATTTGCGCTCACCTTGCCTGACTCCTCCATTTCATTTGTTTTTATTTTGCTTCGAAACAAATACCGCAGCTTTTAGTTGGAGCACTTAAGCCGCCCCACTCGGCACCACATCTGTTGAGTATTTATTCTCTCTTGATAACGACAAAGCTTTTCTCGCATTCATACAGATTTGTTTTTTATTCTGCTGAAGCCTGCAGTGCTCCATTCCACAACAAAGAAAATTGTGTCCGAGAAAATAACGTAATGCGTATTCGTACCGTGCCTGAGCACAACTTCTGCGTGGAGAGAGGAAGGCATATTTGCAGAAGGGATGCTTATAGCCTGCAACAGACTTGGAGCTTGAGAAATTTCTCACATAAGACATAGGTACATAAATATTTATATTATGGTTGAGTGTTTTTATTTTTTAACTATGCTTTTCGTTTTCGCTTTTCTTTGTTTTCGGTAAGTCAAGAAGTATTTCTTTGATTTTGCTTACTTTCTTTCGCCCACAGTTAGCTAGATGAGTCTTGCTTCCTGAAGGCAGTTCACATACGCCTGATGTCTAGTCAGCGGGAAATTTCACACCACCACTTACGTGTCAGAGAAGCCGTGGGTTTTCCACTTCTGCAGAGAGCGCCAATGGCGTCAAATGGCTGCAAACTGAGCAGAGCCAGTGATTGTCCCTCTCTTAGTTTCAGAAATGACTGCGATAATATCCCTGCGTCCGTCAAATGCACCTTCAACCAACCATGACTTTTTTTATGTGACTCATCATGGTGAAAATACAAGACACTGTCACTCATGCTTGTCATTTTCTCTTTTTATGTTTTCGGTACGTCAAGAAGTATTTCTTTGATTTTACTTACTTTCTTTCGCCCACAGTTAGCTAGATGAGTCTTGCTTGCTGAAGGCAGTTCACGTACGCCTGGCGTCTAGTTTATCTTTTGAAGGTACTGTGCTGGTTTTCTTTATATATGTTGACCAGAGGCAAGATTAGAGAAGGGGATCCTCGATGGATTTGCATGCTCCCTTTGACCCTAAGTGCTTGCGGGGCTGCTCATTGTTTGTTTGGGCGTACAGGCTGTCTCCACTCTATTTCTGCCTCATATAGCTGGCAAGTTTTGAGGCTGCATATGTGTGACATTCAAATGTTTTACGAGAGACAATGAGGATTCTTTACCACGAGTGGAGCAATGTAGTATGGCACAGTAATGAGATACATTTCAGAAAGGATTAAGTGACACCTTCATCCATTTGCTTTTTAGCCAACAGCACAGTTGCATTCTGGCATTTGAAGTTTTGAATTATAACAAAAAAAGGGGGAACAGAAAGTGGACAATATTTATCGGGGTCCAATGTACATGTCCTACAACTTGGAAATCAACAAAGAGTGTACAGAGTTCCCCACATGGGGTAGAGTAAGCAAAGGGACACCTCTCTCTCTAAGAGCATACGTGACAGGGATGTGATAATCCCTTTACGGAATTAAGGATGCCTCACACAATTCAAAGGTTGGACGGCTGTTGTCATCCCACCCGATGATCGTATCGTGTCATCATTGGCCTCCTGCTCCTGCGGCAGGCTGGCGATGCAATGCCTGTCGGGTAGCACGAAGTGCTACACTTTAGCGGAGTTCTTTTATTCCTTAGCCAATGGGTGCGTGTGTGTGAGGGGCCAAAGACAAGGTGCAGTAGTGAGCGTGAGTGAAGTTAAAAAAGGTCAGTAAAGTCCATTAAGACAACTTTAATAATATGGCTCACTGCCTTATTAAAAATGGTGAAATTAGGGGTACTGAGGCGTAACAGCTGGGGAGATCTGGCCTCATTCAACCCTCAAAAATGGTGTGGTCTGGTCGACATGTTTCATGCCTCTCAGGCAATTCATCAGGACCTAAGTGCTCATAAACTTGCTGCGAATTCCCCTATTAGAAGAACTCGAGTATACGACCTGCAAGGTATCGTGGGATCAATTCCTATGTAGATTCCCGCACTAAGAGTGGAAAAGGAAGGAGAGAAGGGCACAGTCAATGATATGTCTGTTAGTTGTATACGTTTACATGTGATAAATTCATGCAGACAGCGTTGTGGCTCAATGACCTCAACCAAGGGAAAGTGACGACGCTCGTGACAGAGAGGATGGTATCCAAAATTAAAGTGGGGGGACAAGGGATTTAAACTGTAAACCTCATATGCGGTCAATGATAAGGGTGCATTAATTTGATACACATATGGAAAGGTACACCGTGCTCGCTTACACGTGTGTGCTTAACAGTCAAAGGGTCGTGTGTGCATTCACACAAATTAGACATTGAGAAATTGCAAACTTAGAAACTTAAAAGCTAAGCGCTTAAAAGCTTCAACCCGTACTGAAGGAACTGTGCTGCATGTGAAGTGGTGGGAGCCGGATCAAAACGGGTGAGTGTTTTCAAGGGGTTCTTACCCGCAATCCCTGTTCGGGAGATCCCACCGACTGTCCTAGTGGGGCCAGAGCTATTGGTAGTCACCTGGAAGGAATCAATGTATTTGCCGGTTATGGTCGTGGTTAGCGGTACAGGATGCAATCATTTCGGTCCCGAAATGGTAAAGCCATGGCGATCGCGATTAGATGCCATTAGGAATTATCGCATCTGTACAGCGCACCTTACCTTATTGGCTCCTGGCTCTAGGCTTCTTGTCACCTACCCATCCCACAGCAGCAAACTCGCGGCAAACTCACGGGACAGCCGATCAATCCGTGTGTGGCCAAGCCGCTTAAGATACCGAATGCCGCGGGCGCCGCGTGTGGGCGTGTGTCAGGCGCTTTGCTAAGCAACGCAACCAGGCGTGGTGTGAAAAGAGAAGACTACCTCACGCCAATAGATGTACAAAGGCGGGCGCCATCTTGGAACGGGGTTGGGGGTGAATACTTCGGTGCTTTAGTAGATACGAGCTACACTCGGACAGGGGTCAGAACAGTCCGAGTATGGGTTATCTGGCTAACATACTCCAAGGCACCGCATCATTTAGGCCATGCTCATCTGCATGCAGGCGGTGTACCCATCCATTTGAAGTTTTGCTCATAAAGATTATTTTTATTAAAACTGGGACGAAAGTGGCATTGATGATGACAGCCACCTGGATACATTTTACTGAACTTTAGATCCAGATCTGAATGTAGGAGGTTTGCAACATCATGTTTGCTGTCATACAAAGTTAATTAAGTGAAAACTACTGAGTGCTTGTAAAGTTGACCAATCAACGCTTGCGGACATTGTGCTCAAATTTACAAGACCAGAAAGAAAAATGCTCTAATTTTTTAACACTACACCTTTCTAGGTTACTACTGCTGCTAAAGGTGGCATTTACAAGTGAGTTGCTTATTGTGATTCAGTATAAAATGAAACTGTACAACTTATTTCCACCTGCAATGCAGTGCATTCAGCTTCATGTAGATGTTTTTTTTTTAAAGCTCCAACGGTGAGACTTTATCTTGACCTAAAAACTGTCAAACTTGATGGTTTGACGGATATCAGTGCTTCATTTGTTGAAGAATCTGTGCTGGTGCCAAAAGCTTTTGATCAGAAGTCCACGACCCGCACCGGTGCCCAGAATACCAAAGCTGCATAGTCTAGAGTAAACTTCATACCTCTTTAACAGACTTCCAGCCAGTCCCTGCACCTTTATCCCTCTGTTGAGGGTCCTGCTTTCTCCCTTTTATTATGGACTTTTTTGTCGTTTTCTTTCTCATTCTTTCTCCATTGTGCATCCAAAAGCACTGCTATGCAGTTATTTTCCCAGGATCACACAGTTATGTTTAACACGTGGAAGCCAGGATCACACTTAGGTGTCCTGGTTTTGCAGCTAACAATTTAGCAACCAGGCCACATCCTTTGTAATGAGGGGGAAGCTGCATATCACATGCCTGTGACAGAGCATCTGTATGCACCAGCCAGAGACTGAATTGCCTCTACGTACATCTGCTACCCAGCTCCCGACAGTGTGCCGTGTTACTTACTGATTTTACCAACCCTCATAACTCGGCTTCCAGGGAGATGTACAGAACATGAGGGCTATGAGGCAGATTAACCTCTCTAGTTTTACTTACAGCTGAAAACCCCGCGCTGCGCTGTATTATCCGGAGCAGCGGCTTTAAAATAAGATTTTCTGAACTGCCCCACCCCCAAGCAGTGCCCATGCAGCGCGTGCCACTTTCCTGCCTTCTCCACCAGAAGCCGGGCCAGAGTTTTAGCACTGATGCGGAAGCCGAACATTCATTGCCTCCTGCCTTCATACCAAGTCACAGTCAAACTGAAAGCAAATTATTCCTGTCACCATTTCTGTTCCTCTGCGTTTTTACTGTTTTTAAAGTAAATGTGTGAAACGCATCTCTCAGCGAGTTGTCATAGGAGAGTCTGGCTTCCTTATCGCTGGAATGTCTGATTACAGACTACCACTTTCCTGCGACGAGCGAACAGCATGCTCAGGCCATCCAGGGCAAATAATCTATCACCCACACATCTACCCATCCTCTTACTCACTCATCTAACCACCCTCTTACCCACTCATATCACCATCCTCTCATCCATTTATCCATCCTTCATCCACTTATTCAACCATCCTCTCACTCATTCAATATTCTATCCACCCAACCATCTATCTTAAACCCACCCGCACATGCATCCTTCTAGCCACCCATTCATCTTTCACCCACTCAGTGTTCATCCTTTCACCCATTCATCCATCCATCCATCTTTTCACCCACTCATACACCTATCTTCTCACAAATGTATCCATGATTTTATGCACCCACTCATCCATATATCCTTTTATCAACCCATTCTTTCACCAGCTCATCCATTCATCCTTTTTCCCCTTTTCTACTACTAGCCCATCTTTTTTCTTCTTTATTGCGTTAATGTTGATCGTTTATCTGCCAAGTTGCAGACAGAAGAGGTACATATAGAGCCCCGCCCCCACCAGGCTCTAGCTGCTAAAGTGGGGGGTTCACAATGTCAATGCAATAGATTTATGATCTGTGGCTCGGAAGCTGGGGCGCGGCATTTTGGGATGCTGCCCACCGGTGTTTAGCAGCTGTCTCTCTCGTCTCCTTGTAACCCTGCCCCTCCTTTCACCAGAGGCTCTCTGTTTCTGACCCGGTCACTGATTTCATCTCAGCCTTTCAGTCTATCCTTGTGGCACTCCCCACCACCACTCTAGGCTGTCTCTGCGCTCTCCTAGTCACCCTGCCCCTTCCTTCACTAGAGTCTCTGCTTCTTACCGGTCTCCTCGATTCACTTCACCCCTTCAGTCTCTCCTGATTGCCCCCCCCATGGGCTGTCTCTACCCTTTCCGAGTCACTCCGTTCCTCCGTTCACCAGAAGCTCTCTGCTTCTTAGTGGACTCCTCCTGCCACTGCCTTCTAGTGGTACTGCCATCCTGTACTCCACGGGCTATCTCTCCCCTAGTCATTCTGTCCCTCCTTTCAGCAGAGGCTGTCCTTTTCTCAACCAGTCACTCATTTCATCTCGGTCTTTCAGTCTCTCATGGTGAGGATGGGGATGGAAGAAAGACTTGAGGGGACACCAGGGAGGAATAAAGTGATAACATTTGTGAACCTACATCATTCCAGTGCAGAGAAGCAAGGTGACTGGCTGCCTTCACCAGCTGGCATCTCATTGTGCCAGTGCAACGAGGCAGGGTGACTGCCTGCCTTCAGCAAATGACTTCTCATCGTGCCAGTGCAGTGAAGCAGAGTGACTAGCTGCCTTCAGCAGCAGCTGGTGCAGGGTGGCTGGCTGCCTCACACACACACACAGCCACACACACACAAACACACACACAACCACAAGCACACACACAGCCACAAGCACACATGTAACCACACACACAACCACAACACACACAAAACCACACACACACAAAACCACAACCACACACACACACAACCACAACCACACACACAACCACAACCACACACACAAACACAACACACACAACCACACACACACAACCATGAGTCAATGTGATGGGTTTCAATTAGGTACAGGAAGAATTGGCCCTCTGGCATGTAAGTTTAGAAGTATAAGATCACAGCTCGTAAGTCCACGGTGCAGGCAGGTCAGGGGGAACAAACCCAGAAGAGAAAACAACCCCTGCAAATGTGTGGGTCAAGACTCACACGACAATTCTTGCTCAAAGTCCTGTGCACACGTATAGAGTGTTATAAGGATTAAATGTCAAACCAAACATATTAAACACTGTTCATAGGAAAAAATGACGGAGGTTGACATCCAAGGTTTCATGTGGAATGGAATATATTTCAATTTGATCAGTGTCGTGTCTTCAACTCAATAACGACAGACACGATATATACATTTAACACAGAGCTTTATTATCTGCTTCTTGGTCGGTCCCTGTCCCTACTCTAACTGCCCCTTTCCTGTCTCCGCTCCTCCTCTTCATCTGGCCCCCTAGCTCAGCCCACTCCCAACTACTAGAATGCATCACATTACATTTTCCCCCTTGTTAACGAAATGAACTTAGCATCCAACATATTTATAATTCCTCGATCAGTCACACGGGTCGGCGGGCCATTCCTTTGAGCCATGGAGACGCATCTCAGCTTCCGTTGTGTGGCTTTCTGTCGCCTTGACGAGAGCATCCTTTACTACAAGAGTGCATCTTTGCACTTGCACAACGTCTCGTGTGATGTGCGTATGCTCAGATTTGTGGTGGTTTTCAATCAGCTTCTGGGTGATCCACTCACCTTGAGTGTCTGTGGTGACCGTGAAGGTCTCAGCTTGATATCGGCAGTCTGTCTTCCTTTGTGACTCTGGTTCGCTTGACGTTCGATCCCCTTTCTGAGGGGATGTTGTTCTGGTTCTCTTCCGAGCACTCACATTTACTTTTACTTCTTTTTGTCTTGTCCAGTTGAGAGCAATGCTGCCCTCCTGTTCAGAGTCATGTATGCCAGACGGTAGGGTGCTACCTGAAGAGATCGTCTTGGTTTGGTTTGGGGATTCCTTTGCTGCTTCTGGTTGTCTCATCCACTCCCACTCGCGTTTGGGACTGGCGAACCCTTGAACCATCTGGGTATATGTATGTTTCTCTCTCATCCGATGATGATCAGTCTCTATGGACACGTCTGGCTTTCCTTGCAGATTGACTGGCTGGTCCTTTTCCATCCGGTAAGTATTGTCCACTATATCTGTTTTCCTTTTGTAGGCCCTTTGAGTCAGCCTCGCTGACCCCATCAGGGGTGACGGTGTATTATTTATGTCTTGATACCCCTGTGACTGACATGACAGGTTGTCTTGTGGAGTGATTGAGTGTTCAGAGACATTGGTGTGAGACATGTTGCTCTTGACGGGAAGAATGTCCCTTGGTTCTCTGGTGCGTTCGGGTGATTGACGCCATGGCCGTTGTCAGGACCACGACTCGGTCGACTCGAAGGATCGGACCGACATGCTTTCTGAATCAGAGGAGTTTTTTGTCGATTTCCTTTGAGAATGTTCCTTTGAGAATGTCTTAACAGGTGTATTTCTGAAGTGGGTAGTCCATGACGAGCTGCTCTTCCTGTCGGAGTTATCTTTGGGATGTTTCTCCGGGTATCTTTCCCGAAGTGTCTTCGTTGTCAATTCACTGGAGAAGTTGTTCGATAACCACGTACTTGCTTCTTGAGTACGATCCCAAGGTATTTCATTTCTGCCTCTCTCGCATTATGATAATGACCTCTTCTCAGTTTCTTCATTATCTTGGATGTCATGAATGCGTTTGTCTTCCCCTTTACGTTGTCTGAGTGCATCAGTCCATCTTATGCAGTTTGCCTCCTCTTCACACTTGTTTGGTGCACTGACATCAATGCTACCGGTGTGATGTGTTCTCCTGTTTGATGTCTCCTCTGACTCGTCTCTAGAATTTGGCAAACAGTGAGGTGCTTGTGTGTGGTCGTGTACCGATTTCCAGTGTTGATGTGACGGGTCCAGTCTTCTATAGTTTGCCTTTCTTGCGCGTTTGTTGGGCAGACTGTCATCTGGTCCATTGGTGCGATCTGTCCCACTTGACACTTCATCTGCTTCAGAACCGTTTGCACCATATGTTGAATAACTCCTTGAGGTTGAGTAACTCCTTGAGGTTGTATCAGTGCCGTTATCGCAATCCTGACTTATCCTGGTCTTTTGTGTTGTTGACTCAGAGTATTTCATGTTACTTTGTCTCTCTCGTTGTTTTGACTCTGGCCTGCCTTCACCCTCCCTCTTTCTGGTTTTGTTTGTTTCTTGGGTTTTGTTCCCAGACATGAGGGATGTCTCTTTCCTGGTATCTTTATGTCTTGCATTTGAGTGCAATTCTTTTGATATGTCTCTGGCTTTGACCTGCTCTCCAACTTCGGCCTTTCTGATGATTTCCTTTAGCAGCCACTGCCCTCGAAGGATCTTGCGCTTCGTGTTAGAATTTGAACAGCCTTCGATTATCCGGAGCCGAACGGCTTCCTCATTTGTAAATGTGTTCAACTGGCAGCATTGTACCAGACTTTGCAACCGGGTGATGAATCTCGGCAATGATTCTCCCGGTTCCTGCCGTGCTGTGTTGAAAGCGATGCGATCATGGTCCACGTCTGCCTGTGCGTGGAAATGGGTACGTAGTTTCTTTTGGAGTCTTTTATAGGTCTCTGTGTCCTTTTCAGGAAATTTTCTGACTAAGCGTCGGCCCTCATGACCTTCCAGCTGGAGGAGTAGTATCAGACATTTTCTATCTCTTCGCTCACCAGTTGCTTCAAGAAAGTCATCCAGTGATTCCAGCCACCGGTTCCATTTGGGACCCAGACTCCGAGTGTCAGTCTGTGTCACTGGGGGCCGCACTTCAATGCAGGGATTGGACCGTTGGGTTACTTCTCCCACCGACATGAGAGAGGAAGATTCTGATCTGTTACAGGCACAGGACTGTTCACTCTGTTTCCCGTCTTCTTTGCTGACTCTCTTCAGCCGAAATCCTTGGTCTGGTCGTTTGCTTTGAGGTTGGAAAGCTTTGCAATTATCTCGGTATGCGCCAGTGAGTGAAACTTGGATTTTTTTTTTTAGTTCAGAATGGCCACCACTCAGCTACGCTATGCGTAACTCGTGGCTCCCTTTCCTTAGGGTCGCATGCTAGCTGCAGGTGGTTGAATGGCTCTTCCGCGGTGATGACTGGCTCATTGACATCTTGTTCATTCATGCATCTCTTCTGGACTAGTGCAGGTCCTCCAATCGCTTCATTGATGAGAGAAAGCTTCCTCGACATTCATCCGCTCACGCTTCTGGATCATTTATTTTATTAACCTCTGTTGCTTTTGAATTGTTTGTCTTCACATAGTGCTGAACGTTTATATTGGCACTTGCCTTTGCTCGTGTTCATTGGCCCTTTGTTCCTTTTACTTCATGTTGCTTGTATTCGTGTTCGTTTGCATTCAGTGCGATCCTCCCTTGTTTCTGGTACTGCCTTCTGCAGTTCTACTCTCTTCAGGGTCTTCTGCAGGACTGCCCTATTCTGGGTCTTCTGCAATTCTGCCCTCTTCGGGGTCCTCTGCAGGACTGCCCTCTTCAGGTCCTCTGGAATTCTGCCCTCTTCGGGGTCTTCAGCGATTCTGCCTTCTTCTGAGTTTTCTGCAGTTCTCCACTCTTCGGTTTTGTGCTCAATGTTATCTTTATCTGTCTCTGGCATTTGCTTGTTTGCTTGCTTCATTTGGCTGATGCGTATTCTTTCATTACGTTTGCCACTGCTTGTTCTCTTGCGTTTATCAATGCTTGCTCCTTCACGTCTGCTAACCTTCGTTCATGTACATTTGCCAATGCTCGTTCCTTATTGTTCACTTACAGTTATCAATGCTTGTTTTATTTCAGGTACCAATGCTTGTTTCGTTACCCTTGCTAATGCTTGTTTTGCTTCCTTTACCAAGGCCTGCTTGCTTGATACTTGTTTTGTCTTTGCTAATGCTTGTTTCTTGCTGTTGCCAATGCTTGTTTCTTGCCTTTGCCAATGCTTGCCATGCATTTACCAGTTCTTGTTTGCTTGTCTTCTGACTTTGCTTGTGCTTGTTTGTCGCCTTACTCTTGCACTTGCTCGTGCTTGTTTCATATGCCGCTTTTGCTTTGGCTCGTGCTTGTTTTCTATTTTATTCTTGCCTTGACTCGGGTTTGTTTGTCAATTCACACTTGCACTGACTTGTGCTTGTTTGTCCTTGTTCACTCTTGTTTTTACTTGTGCTTGGTGCTTTTCCTTGCACTGCCTGACTTCAAAATGGCCGCCCATGCATCTCACAGGGGATGTCTTCTGGGTTGCCTGACTCTAAGATGGCCGCCAGTCTCGAAATCTCGTCCTCCACGAGATTTGGTCTCATTCATTCAAACTCTCTGCAGAACTCACAGACCTCCACTCGGCACTCACCGATAGCCGATTTTCAAAACGCAAGGCTTCCTCAGAGCCTCACACAATTGTTGACCACCAGGACATCCAGGTAGGATCGAGGTAATCTCCCGACTTTGCTTCTTTTTCCCGCGTGCCGACTTGCACGCATCAGGGGTGAGCTTTTCACCTTTGGCGCTTACCGGCACTTTTCTCCAAGTATTCCCACAGTGATTTAGGCGTTCTCGATCACCGGAGCAACAAGACAGGATCGGAGTGGGCTTCCGATTGCTTCTCGATAGACGCGTGCCGATTTGTACGCATCGGGTGATCACGTCTTTTGGCGCGTACCAGCGCTTTTCCTTGGCTCTTCCTCTTCACGGCTCCACGCGACCAGGCAATCGCGGAGCGAGACAAATGCTGCTGGCCCTGGGCATTCGGCGGCAGCTTCAGAAGGGGGGCGCACGTGTCGCGACAACAACCATTCTTCTCACTCTCCTGCATTGCTGCAACATCCAGGTAAGATTGGGGTGGGCTCCCGATTTACTTTTTCCAGTCGCAGTCTATCGCAGCCGCTGCGTGCCAAATCTCACACATCCGGGGTGAGCTCCCGATTATTGGCTCCGAATAGCGCTGGTCAGTCGTCTTTGGCGCTCGACAGCGCTCATCATTAGGACACTTCCCCACGTCCTGGGCAGCACCACAGACGATCCTTGGCCACCGGAGTGGTAGGCAGAGTCGGGGTGGGCTCCCGACTTCTCCTCGTGAAGTGCGTGCTGACTTACACGCATCGGGGGTGAGCCACATTTTGGCGCGACCCGGCTCACTGCTTCAAAACGCCCCAGCTCTCACGGGCGTTTTCTTTCTCTGGGCTCTACGCGATTCACGGATCGCGGAGCAAGGGCAAATACTGCTGGCCTTTTGATCTAGGCGGCGGCATCGTGTCTCACCAGCGTTTTCTTCTTCTTTCACGCTGCAGGGGACGGGACGCTTCTTCAGGGGTTCTGTGGGTGGCAACTGCACCATCCCATCCTCGTCGCCAGTTGTCGTGTCTTCAACTCAATAAGGACAGACACGATATATACATTTAACACAGAGCTTTATTATCTGCTTCTTGGTCGGTCCCTGTCCCTACTCTAACTGCCCCTTTCCTGTCTCCGCTCCTCCTCTTCCTCTGGCCCCCTAGCTCCGCCCACTCCCAACTACTAGAATGCATCACAACATTACAATCAGTACAACAGAAAACAAACCAGCGGACACGTGTTTCATCACACCATGTCAAGATGTGACTCTTCAGGGCTGGGAAAGACATAAAATGAAAAAAACTAATAAACTGACAAAAGTAGATGACCAAAGAAATAACAAATGACACAATACGTCAAGTGAATGAAGTGAAATAAAAAAAAAACAGAACCACCCATTCTAATGTGGAGACCCTAAGGGCCTCATTAGGATAGCGGGCGGAAAATCACCCAGACCGCAATGGAGGCGGAAAACAACCGCCCGCCAGGACTGCGGATGAACCGGCGGCCAAATTAAGATGAACCGCCACTAAAGACCGACCGTGGCGGTAGAGGCCCTACCAAAACCGCCCGGCGCGGGCGGTGAGGTCTAAAGTACCGACCGCGGCGGTCGGAAAAGCAGCGGAAAAGCAACAACCTGCAGCAAGGAAAGCAGAGACACCACACGGGAAATTAGGATATCCCCGAGGGTCCCGCGGTCGGAAATGCTGTTCCCGACCGCCGCGGTCACACACAGGAGTGAGTGGGATAGATAGCGGAAGAGCAGCAGCATAGCCACCGCAGCGGACTGAACATGAAAAACATGGCGGACGATTCCAAAACACCGCAGTGATGCCAAACATTGCACAAAACAAAGTAGCCATGCCCCCCCAAAAAATAAAACACATACAAATAAAAATAAATAATGCAAATAAAAATATAAAAGCACAGGACTAGTCCCACAACACTCCCGACAGCCAAATTCCACTTGGACACACCCACACAGCTGAGTATAAAATCACCACCTTCACTGACCACAATCCTTTGCAACACTCCAGAAGAGAAGGCCATACACCACATCTGACAGGAGAGGAAAAAGAGCACAGCACACACACACATCCACCACCACTATCACTACCACCATCACACCAGCACCAACAATCCCCCAGCACACAACACACCTCACATACCAACACAACAACCCCCACCCACACACCTGCACCCACAAACACTTCAACCACCACACACCATGACATCACAGAAAATGCCCAATTTCCCAGAGAGTGAGTTGACAGTCATGGTCAATGAGATAGTGAGAGTAGAGCCACAACTGTTTGGTAGCCTGGTCCAACAGACACCATTAGCCACGAGGACACAAATGTGGGAAAGGATAGTCCAAAGGTTCAATGCTGTAGGGACCACCCCAAGATCCAAGAAGGAGATCATGAAGCGGTGGCATGATCTCAATAGGGTGGTCAAAGAGAAGAAAAGCAAGAACTGGCATCTGGCGAACGTGACTGGCAGTGGCCCTCACATTCCACCGAAAGCATTCACACCATGGGAGGAGAAGGTGCTTGCCGTACTGCATCCTGAGAGTCTCACAGGAGTAGCCGGGGGAACAGAGGCTGGTAAGTACAAACAAATGACAACCAACACACTGAGAAGTACTCCCTTGCACAACCCAAACCCCATTACACTGTCCACTCTCACCCAACAGGTAGCTAGCCATCTTGCATAGGAGGCCTGTATGGGGGAGGGAGGTCTGTACAACAGCTCACACCATACTCCCTCTACCACAGCCTACCATGATGTTTAACCCCCCCCCAACACCACCCAGAAGCATGTGTCAGCCATTGCACCGTTCAACAAACAGACTTACAGGTAGGTAGCCATCTTGTATTAGAGCACTGTTTGGGGGTGGGAGGCCTGTATCACTACTCCCAGCATTCCCCCTGTCCCACACTCCAGCAGCATGGAGGCCTCCCCCACCCAGGAACAGACTTACAGGTAGGTAGCCATCTTGTATTGGAGGACTGTTTGGGGTGGGAGGCCTGTATCACTACTCCCAGAATGCCCCCTGCCCCACACTCCAGCAGCATGGAGGCCTCCCCCAACCAGGAGCATGTGTTAGCCATCGCACTGTTCAACAAAGAGATTTACAGGTAGGTAGCCATCTTGTATTGGAGGACTGTTTGGGGTGGGAGGCCTGTATCACTACTCCCAGCATGCCCCCTGTCCCACACTCCAGCAGCATGGAGGCCTCCCCCACCCAGGAGCATGTGTCAGCCATCGCACTGTTCAACAAACAGACTCACAGGTAGGTAGCCATCTTGTATTGGAGGACTGTTTGGGGGTGGGAGGCTTGCATCACCACTCCCAGCATGCCCCCTGTCTAACACTCCAGCAGCATGGAGGCCTCCCCCACCCAGGAGCATGTGTCAGCCATCGCACTGTTCAACAAACAGACTTGCAGGTAGGTAGCCATCTTGTATTGGAGGACTGTTTGGGGGTGGGAGGCCTGTATCACTACTCCCAGCATGCCCCCTGTCCCACACTCCAGCAGCATGGAGGCCTCCCCCACCCAGGAGCATGTGCCAGCCATTGAACTGTTCAACAAACAGACTTACAGGTGAGCCAGCAAGTACATGCGAGGCACCTGATGTGGGACAGTTGGGGTGTGTGGCAGTTGCGTCATCACTACTTCCCATCAACCCCAAGACAGGGAAGCCATTTCATATTCCCAAAAAGTGGAAGGGCACCCCTCGCACCTCTCCCACCCACACTGTATCAGAGGTCTGCATGACTCCACCACCACGTGCCACTCTGCCACCTGGTCCACACAGCACTGCAAAGACACTGTTAGCACCACATCATCTGGGGCTCTGTCAACACAGTCAATTGGGCCTGCTGCCCCCAACACACAGCCAGGTACAAGTCCGCAAGACAGCCAGGAGTGAGTTGACATCCCCCTCATACGCCTGTGCCTCATACAGGTGTGCTAGTCCTGAACATTGTTTTGTATATGGGTGTGTTGCTGGCCCTGTTGCTCTGCTGTGTTGGCCTCCCACCTGCCATGGACTCTGGCCCTGTTGCTCTGCTGTGCTGTACTCTCCCCTATGCAGCCTCACATGTACTTGCTGGCTCACCTGCCATGGACACTGGCCCTGTTGCTCTGCTGTGTTGGCCTCTCACCTGCCATGGACACTGGCCCTGTTGCTCTGCTGTGCTGTACTCTCCCCTGTGCAGCCTCTCATGGACTTTCTTGCTCACCAGCCATGGACACTGGCCCTGTTGCTCTGCTGTGCTGTACTCTCCGCTATGTAGCCTCTCATGTACTTGCTGGCTCACCTGCCATGGACACTGGCCATGTTGCTCTGCTGTGTTTGCCTCTCACCTGCCATGGGCACTGGCCCTGTTGCTCTGCTGTGCTGTATTCTCCCCTGTGCAGCCTCTCATGTACTTGCTGGCTCACCTGCCATAGACACTGGCCCTGTTGCTCTGCTGTGCTGTACTCTCCCCTATGCAGCCTCTCATGTACTTGCTGGCTCACCTGCCATGGACACTGGCCCTGTTGCTCTGCTGTGTTGGCCTCTCACCTGCCATGGACACTGGCCCTGTTGCTCTGCTGTGCTGTACTCTCCCTTGTGTTATGTTATGTTATGTTAGGTGAAACTTCTTAAGCGCACTAACACCAGAGGTTTCTTGGCGCTAACTGACAGAACAAAAACAGAATCCCAAGGCAGAAACTTAACCGGTGCTGGAGAACAGAAAAGTTTTTAAAAGCTTCCTGAATCGGAGTAAGGAACCATTAGATTTAATGACTATTGGAAGAGAATTCCAGAATTTAGGTGCGAGGTGGGCGAAGCGACGGCCCCCAACCTTGCTGGTTTTGACTTTCGGAGTGACAAGTAGGTGATGATGAGCTGACCGGAGGTTACGTGCAGGTTGGTACGGAGTGATCAGTGAGTTAAGAAAGGCAGGACTGGTGCAGTGGAGGGATTTGAACGTAAGACAGCCCAACTTAAAGGCCGCCCTCCGTTCTACTGGCAGCCAGTGGAGCTTATGGAGCAATGGCTTCGCAGACTGCCATTTTGGGACTTTGAAAATAAGACGGGCTGCCTGGTTCTGCACAACCTGGAGACGGCCCACAAGAGAACATGGGAGTCCGTGGTAAAGAGAATTAGAAAAGTCCAGGCGGGAAAGAACCAGGGACATGACAACCTGGGCCAGTGCCGCATGTGGTAGTAGGTGCCTGATCTTCCGGATCTTTCGGAGCTGGAACATACATGAAGAGATTGTGGCACCTACTTGGGCTTTAAGCGAGAGCTCGGCATCGATTGTCACTCCAAGGCTCTTCACCGTCTTGGCCGGAGCAGGAGGGGGGCCGAGCTCAATGGGCCAGAACTGCGGACCCCAGTAAGCAGCACTGGAACCAGGGAGAAGGAGCTCAGTCTTCCCAGGATTAAGTTTTAGTTGGTTGTGATTCATCCACTGCTGAATGTGGGTCATAATTGAGTGAAAATTATTGACAGCTTGTGGGGAGTGAAGCGGGAGGACGATCTGCAGATCGTCCGCATAGCTGAAAACTGTAGCGTCCCAGCTTTGGAGTGAGTGAATGAGGGGGCGGAGGTACAAATTAAATAATAAAGGGGAAAGAGAGGAACCTTGGGGGACACCACAGGTGATGGGGGTTTTGGACGCAGTGAATGATCCCAAACGAACGGCTTGGGTTCTGCCGGTGAGAAATGACTCCACCCACCCAAGAGCGAGGCCCTGGATGCCAGCCTGTTCGACACGGTGGAGAAGGATGTTGTGATCCACCGTGTTGAACGCGGCAGATAGATCCAGTAGTACCAGGGCCTGAGGGCTTCCCGCATCAGCATTCCTCCTCAGGGTATCCAGAACAGCCAGGATTACAGCTTCCGTGGAGTGGGCCGGTCTAAAGCCTCCCTGATTGGGTTCAAGGAAGTGTGAACTCTCGATGAAATTAGAGAGACATCTGGTGACATGAGTTTCGATAAGTTTAGACAGGTAGGGCAACAGAGATATTGGGCGATAATTGGTGAGTTCTGTAGGGTCCACGCCAGGCTTCTTCAAAAGGGGCACGAGAATGGCCTCCTTGAAGGAGCTGGGAACCATGCCACTGGAGAGAGATCTGTTCAGAAGGGGTAGTATACACTCAGGTAATTTTAGACAGATGTCTCGCAACACCGAAGGAGGGCAATGGTCACTCGGGGAGCCTGATTTTACCCGGATAGCCAGTTCCGCTAAGGTGGTGTGATCCAAGGCAGGGAACTGCGTGAAGGACAATGGGTTATTACAAGAAGTGTCAGGTGGTGGTGGCTGTGAAGGGGACATAATCGAATCTTTTATTTTAATAATTTTTCCAATGAAAAAAAGATTGAGGGCATCACAGGTCTCTATGGTAGGGGTTTGAGCTGGGAGGGTCCTATCGTCTGAGGTAAGCTCATTCAAGATCTTAAATACCTCTCTGGGTTTGTTATTAGCAGAGATGCAGCCTCTCATGTACTTGCTGGCTCACCTGCCATGGACACTGGCCCTGTTGCTCTGCTGTGTTGGCCTCTCAGCTGCCATGGACACTGGCCCTGTTGCTCTGCTGTGTTGGCCTCTCCCCTGTGCTATGGACACTGGCCTTCCTGTTTGTGTTTCACCTGTGCATAGTATCTTGACTGTGTACATCATTTTGTTCCTTGCTGTTGTCTACTATTGTTCTACTGCTACATCTGTGTAATATGTGAATTTTTATTTATTTATTTAACTTATAAAGCACACTACCACCAAAAAGGCATCCTGGCGCTATTGACTCTCCACAAGTAGACTGAGTTTTTGGGAAGAGACAAGTTTTAAGTCTTCTTCTGAAGGCACCCCAGTCACTAAGTTGTCTTAATTCCAAGGAGAGTTGGTTCCAAAGCTTACCAGCAGCATATCCAAAGGTTCGGCCACCAGCCCTAACTTTCCAAGCTCTTGGCATTGCCACCAGTTTAGCCGCAGAGGAGCGGAGACATCTCGCAGGCACATACCACATGAACTTTCGCTGCATGGACACCGGACTCACCCTATGTAAAGCTTTAAACACTGTACAGAGAGACTTAAACGGAACTCTCTGTGCGAGAGGAAGCCAGAGTAGTTCCGCCATAGCCACTGAGGAGGCAGATCTCCTAGGCCACCCCAAGGCCAATTTGGCCACTGTCGACTGGATCCTCTGCAGCCTTTCGAGAATTTTTTTTAGGAGACTCAAGAAACAGGGCAATACAATATTCAAGCCTGCTACGAATAGTGCTACGAACTATCAAAGCCCGAGCTTGAGATGGAAGCAGATGAAGGATTTTCCGCAGGGACCTAATAATGGCCAGGCAACAGGTCACCGTTTTCCTGACCTGTAGTTCAAGAGTAAGTTTCGAGTCAAACAAGATGGCAAGATTACGCACCATGTTGACCGGTTGAACCATGGTCGCGGTGTTCTCTGGCTAGAAGTTGCCAGGTAAGGCACAGGATAAGGCAGAGGGAATTCTGTACCTCGGACAGTAGAGCACCTCTGTCTTATCTGCATTAAATTGTAGCGAGTTCTCCTTCAACCAGGAGGCCATATCACGCAGGCACTCATGAAACACTACTGTTGATATTGATTGATCCCCTTCAAGGGAGAAAATCAATTGTGTGTCATCGGCATAATTAATGATGTTGATATTATGCTTTTTGATGACAGCAATCAGAGGTTTCATGTAAATATTAAAAAGAATAGGGTTGATGGCCGAGCCCTGTAGAACGCCATGTGAGATGGATGAGTAGTTAGAATGAAAAGGGGGGAGGGATACCGCTTGCTGTCTATCCCCTAGAAATGACCCCAGCCACCTCAGGGCAGTTCCCGTTACCCCAACCTCACTCAGTCTCTTCATCAAAATCCCATGGTCGACCGTATCGAACGCGGTAGACAGGTCAAGCAGAACCAGCACCGCTGACTGCCCCCTGTCTGCCCGCGTCCGGAGATCGTCCATCACGGTCACTAGAGCAGATTTGGTCCCGTGAGCTGGCCGGAACCCAAACTGCACCTCCTCTAGCAAATCATGTTGTTCCAAATATATGGAGAGAGTGCTACTCACCACTCTCTCCACGACTTTAGCTGGGAAAAACAAGACGGAGATGGGCCTAAAGTTCTTCAGGCATTCCGGATCAAGTGAGGGCTTCTTTAACTGGGGTGTCACCACTGCTTGTTTCCACTGTACTGGAACCCTCCCACTGGACAATGACTGATTACAAATCAGTCGAAGAATAGGAAACAGCTCTGCCTTAAATTCACTCCAGACTTTAAAGGGCAGAGGATCCTGCGGGGACCCTGAATGTATGCCACTGGCCAACCTATCAAAATCATCCAGTCCAAGGGACACAAACTCAGAGAGGCAGTCGGGGACCTCGCCATCTACACTGCCGGCGTTATCGCTTCCACCCATCTCCAAGTCCATTGTCCCCGAGGGATACCACCCCTCCCATTGTTTTTGCTGTCTCCTGATTTTTACTTGGCATGTGGCGGAGAAGAACTGTTTTTATGAACCAGAAATAATGGTCTATTGCTTTTCATTTTTTCTTATCTTTGATAACTAACGTTTAATAACTTTTATAATTTCTCTGTACTTATGGTTTATTTCTGTGCCTGTACATATTTTATTGCACTTTTATGGTCATTGACCGAAACAAAGTTATCAAATGAATGATAATAGTATTAATTTTTTCTTTGAAGAAACTAGCTAGGTCTTCACAAAGCTCTTGGGAGGGAGGTATCACATTCTTTGCACACTCCGGGCTGGTTAAGCTATTTAAAATGTTAAAAATACTTCTGGAGCTATTAGGAGCCTTGAGTATCAGGGAGGAGTAGAGATCCGCCTTAGCCTTAGCCATGTTTATTGCTTTCTTATAGCTCAGAATCTTAGATTTCCAGGTAGCCTTATCGATAGCAAGATAGCTACGTCTCCACCTCCTTTCAGCATGCTTGCAGTCCAATTTCATACTTTTGAAATTTTCATTAAACCGCGCAGCCGAGGGTCTACCCCTAACCCGATGATTTTTTAGGGGGGCTACTACATCCAAGAAAGATTTAATTTCACTGCAAATGGAAGCATAATTCTCAGCAACAGGCTTAGATGGGGAGAAACAGTTACCTACCCTGAACATAGGGGCATACAACTACATAAATACAGTTATTTCTGTTGTGTGTTTTGTCAGTGTTCTTGCTGATTAAAGTTCTTTTTGTGTTTGCATTTGATTGGCTGTGCCCCATGCTCTATGTATCACTTCAACATTGCAAGGCTCTTTGCAGGCATCAGATTTTTAGATAGGGGTCACAGGGTCTTCAGTCCATTCTGACCCTGATTATGGTGTAATCTATGATTTATTTATTTGCGTGTTTATAGAGCGCTAGAATAAACTCCCAGAGGAGTATCTCCGCGCTAGCTGACTGCTGAACCTGCAGGAGATCGAATTACATGGCTGCAATCTAGTTCTTAAACTGTATGGTTAGACCTGGAACAAGAACGTCTTCAGCTTTTTCCTGAAGGCCAGATGATTTTCAAGCTGCCTAAGCTGGAGAGGGAGACCATTCCATATCCTCGGTCCCCTCACAGACAGAGCCTTACCCCCTTGCCTTACCCGCTTGATCCTAGGAATCGTGAGAAGCATTTGGTCACTGGACCGTAGAGCACGGGAAGGAACATACGGCACAAACTTGTCAGCCAGATAGGAGGGACCCAAACCATGAAGTCCTTTGTGGATCGTACAACAGATCTTAAAAACAACTCTCTGGCGGATGGAAAGCCAATGAAGCCTGGCAAGAAGAGGTTTTGAAGATGTTCTCGGAGGAGCATTTAGAACTAGCCTGGCTGCGGTGTTCTGCACGACCTGTAACCTATCCAGATCCTCCTCATTAGCTGACAGCAAGAGACCATTACAATAGTCAAGACGGCTGATAACCAGCGCCTGATGATGGCTATTTTACCTGCCATGCAGTTCCCTTCTTAGTGATTTGCTATTGTAGGATACACTGTTCACATGTCAGGTTGTGGTACACTGCCAGCACAGGGTGTGATGCTGTGCTAAGGTTTTGGAGCAGGTTGGGATATGTCATGAAGGGATGTATGACGGTACAACGCGTACCGTTTCAACGCGTGCCTTTACAACGCGTCTTTAACAACGCAAGTCGTTACAACGACTTGCGTTGTTGGGCGCGGATAGTAAATTGTATAATTTACTATTCTAACACCAGTCCCCGTGGATAGTAGGGAAGTTGTTGGAATAGTAAATATACTATTCTTTATCCTTAAGCGCCATCCAGCGCAAGTCGTGGTTACGACTTGCGTTGTAAAGGACGCGTCGTAAAAGCACTGCGGGGTAACATCCGCGTTGAAAAGGATGTTCCCCGTCATGATGTATGTGTGTGGATTCCTTTATGTGTGCCCAGCCGTGTATGTGTATGGTCATCTTGTGTTGGCCCTTAGTCCTGGTACCATGGCCTACATGAGATGCGTGGTCTTGGGTGTAGCAGAGGTGTGCAGTGTGAACGGTGTAAGTTTGTAGTGGATGTATGTGTGCCCCTGTATTGTGAGAGACACACATGTGTCACCCAGGAGTTGTATGCCTGTTGTTTGTTTTGTCTTGCCCTGTGTAGAAGATTGTATGCACTTGTGTGAGCTGTGTGTAGTGCACTTTGCTGTGTGTTGGTGTGTCCATGCAGTTGTGTGTGACCCCTCCTAGTTGTTTTTGTAAGTTTGAAGTGTGCAAAGTGTCTGAGTTGCACATCAGTGTTGTGTTTGATTGATTCTCAATGTGTCTTGGGTGTGTTTGTGTAGACTGTGTGGCCCTGCTGCTCCACTGGCATTGTGTTTGTGTTTGTGATGCATTGCAGGCACATGGTGGTTTTTCTCCTCCTGTATGGCATGGTGTGTGTGGTGTTACGCCATCCTCTATGTGTGCCACTTGTGCATTGCCATTGTGTGTCTTCCCTCCCTCTATTTGTGTGTGGGACACCCATTACATGTCTGCTACTGACATGCAGGGTATTTCACTTTGATGTCAGCTGTCCCCTTGGTTTCCATGTGTGTGTGCCTCCCCATCACTTCATTTGTGAGCTTGTGCTTTGTGGTGCAGTTCTTGGGCCATAAGTGTTGTTCCACTCTGGACATTGCCACAATGATGTATGTGTGCTGTCCTTGTGCTATTAGTCATTCTGTGGTGGTCATGTGCACTTCAGCTGTGTGTGCTGCCCAGTGCTCTGGTGGAGATGGATTGGCTCTTGTGTCCCAGAGTGGTGCATGTGTAGTTGTTGTGTTGGATGTGTTGGTGTTGGATGTGGTATTGGTTCAGTTCCTGGGTGTGCTGTAGTATTTGTGCAATGCTGAATTGTGGTGTGTGTAATGTGGTTGTGTTGATCATGTGTGTGTGTGTGGCTGTTGTGCTTGTTATGCACACACTGCGTGTTGAGAATGCAGTGCTTTGTCTATGTGGCCTGGGCATTGCCTGATGTGCATCCCCTGATGCCTTGTGGTATTTGTTGATTGGTGTTTGATGTGCATCTATGGTAGGTTTGATGTGGCAGTGTGTGTTTGTCAAGATGTACTTCTTGTGTGATTTGTGTTATGGTGTGTGTGTTTTGTTCCTGAGTGATGATGTTGTGTACTTCTGTTGTGTCTGTTCTCCCATAGCTTTTCCCCAGTTGGGAGTACAGGGTATGTCTGTTTATGTTGGAGTTATGTATGTGTTCCTGTGGTGTTTGTGTGTTATTCTTGTGCAGGCATCTGTTGAGGCATCCCTGTGTGTGTGTTGTGTTTGTGGCTACACCCAGGGTGTGTGTTTGTTTGTGTGTGTATGTGCTGGTGGATTGTGAGCCTTCAGTGTGTGTGGCACTGGTGCTGTGTGTTCCTTGTCAGCCACTGCTGCAGTGGCTGTCTCCATGGTTGTGTGTTGTGTGGTGCGGGGTGTGTATTGTGCTTGCTTGTTGCTGTGCTTGTTGGTGTGCATGGGAGTGCACGGGATGGGCACCTGGCCTGTGACTTGATGGGGTGTGTTGCAGTGTGGTTTGTGGTGGTGTGGCCCTGTGGTGTTTGTGCCCTGCCCATGCCTTGGAGTGGCCCTGCCTTCTGCATAGTGCGCATGTGTCGACCGCGGCGTTGACATGACTGGGAGCGGGACATTGCTGCTGGTTGGCGGACGATGTGTGTCCCCGATCCTGAGGGGTGCCATGTTGTCAGGTGGGTGATGTGTGGGTGCCCTTGTGGATGTGTTGTGACCCTTAGCAGGGTGTCTGAGTGGTGATTGGAGCCTGTGTCGGACTGTGTGTTGCATTTGTGTAGTTGCTTACCTGCGGCAGCGTCCGCGGCGGCCCATCTGATGATAGTGTTGTAGGAGAAACATCACCGGGTGCATATGGAGGGCTGGGTTCATGGCGTTCAGGTCCGGGTCTCGGCTATCTCGCTCCCCTGTCGAGTTTCGGCCTGCTTAAACTGGGCAGTGTCTCCGCTGTGGTGCGTCAACTTGTTTGGGCCATCCAAATTTGTTGAGCGGGCGGACGTCATTCCGCAAGGCGGAGAGTTTGGATTGGCTCACACCTCCGCGGTGGCGGGCGCACTTTGATGGTGGTGCACAACGCTCCGCGGCGGATGGGAAATGACCTATGTTTTGCTATCCTAATGTGGCGGACGTGAGTTCCGCTGCTCGCGGGCAGAAAAAGCTGTTTTTCCGCCCCGCCACCACCGCGGTGGTGCCACCACCCGACATCCTAATGGGCCCCTAAGTGTGAAAGTACATTAATCACGTGAAATCTACAACACAGAATTGGCCATAAAAATTAGTGTTTGTGGAATGTGACTAATTATCCAAAAATGCGAATGGAATAGGTTGGCGATAGCGCACTGAATAAATGACAAGCGGAAACAACTGTGACTAGTAACTGTACATTCTTCGCAGTCTAAAAGAAGACAAAATTATATCACAGGTATGGCGAGATCCATGTAACGTACACAAAACAATTTCAAAGCGAGATACTAGCCTGAGATTAAAACAAAAGGGACAAAACCAAGCGAAAATCGCACTCTTTGTTGGACACTACAAGGCTAACAGAATAAAGATTCATAAATATTCATCCTAAATGTGTCCTATTTTACTTGTGCTTTGTTTGGTGGGCTTCCATATCTACAGCCGTCCGTTGTGCGTTGATATCTTTTTGCACAAAAAATTTCTCCCAGGAGTTGGGCGTGATGCTTGGTCATTAATAGACCTAAGTTGCATTGTATTTAGATGATGCCTAATTACGGTAGTGCTAGGCTTAACCCCTTTGCCTACCACACACTTCAGAAATCTAACATTAGACTTTGACCAACACATGTATTTTATTGTGTACATTCTTACTCAATGTTATAAACCTTCTGTAATGATCCAGAAACTTGCATGACATTATACTAGGAGCCAACTAGACTTTGCATCTAAATCGTCTCTTTATTAATACTGGGATGAATATTTATGAATCTTTATACTGTTAGCCTTGTAATGTCAAACAAGGAGTCTTCTTTTAGACTGCGAAGAACGTACAGTTTCTAGTCACAGTTGTTTCCGCTTGTCATTTATTCATTGCGCTATCGCCAACCTATTCCATTCGCATGATTAATGTACTTTCACACTTAGGGTCTCCACATTAGAATGGGTGGTTCTGTTTTTTTTCACTTCATTCACTAGACGTACTGTGTCATTTTTTATTTCTTTGCTCATCTACTTTTGTCAGTTTATTAATTTTTTTCAATTTATGTCCTTCCCAGCCCTGAAGAGTCACATCTTGACATGGTGTGACGAAACATGTATCGGCTGGTTTGTGTTCTGTTGTACTGATCAAATTGAAATATATTCCATTCCACATGAAACCCTGGATGTCGACCTCCGTCATTTTTTCCTATGAACAGTGTTTAATATGTTTGGTTTGACATTTAATCCTTAATAACACTCTATATGTGTGCACAGGACTTTGAGCAAGGACACACACACAACCACCCAACCACACACACACAACCACACACATGCAACCACAACCACACACGTAATCCCACCCACACACACAACCACACATACACACAACCACACCCACACAACCACACACACAACCAGACACCCACAACCACACCCACCACACACACGCAACCACATACACAACACACACAACCACACACACACAACCACACACAACCAAACACACACATAAGCACACAAAACCACACACAACCACACACACAACCACACACACAACTACAACCACACACAACCACACACACACACACACAACTACTCACACAACCACACACAGACAGAACTACACACACAACCACACACACACAACCACACAAACCACAACCACACACACAACCACACACACACAACCACACACACAACCACACACACAACCACGAACACAACACACACAACCACACACACAACCACACACACAACCACACACACACAACCAGACAAACAATCACAACCAAACACACAACCACATACACAACTACAACCACACAACCACACTCACAACCACACACACACACACTACCACAACCACACACACACACAACCACACACACACAACCATACACACAACCACACACACACAACAACCACACACAACCACATATACAACCACACAGCCAACCACAAACACAACCACATATACAACCACACATCCAACCACACACAACCACACACAGACAACCACACCATCAGTGCACTTTCACCAGGCACAGACACCATCAGTCGTCAGTGCAAGCTTCCACCAGGCACACACACACCACCAGCCATCCGTGCATGCTTTCACCAGGCACACACACACACACCGCCAGCCGTCAGTGCACGCTTTCACCAGGCACACACACCACCAGCCATCAGTGCGCGCTTTCATCAGGCACACACCACCAGCCGTCAGTGCAAGCTTTCACCAGGCACACACACCACCAGCCGTCAGTGCACGCTTCCACCAGGCACACACACCACCAGCCGGCAGTGCACACTTCCACCAGGCACACACACCACCAGCCATCAGTGCACAATTTCTACAGGCACACACACCACCAGCCATCAGTGCACACATCAATTGTTAAAGCATCCACAATTAACTATTGTAGCAATCGCAGTATGGCACACTTTACTTTTAAACGTATTCATCCAAAGGTGCAGCATGCCATCATTGCTAAAAAAATAAATACACATTTTTTTGGCCTACAATATATAGACTTTTGTTGCAATTGGTGTTGCAATATTTAGCAATGCCAATAGCTCAAACTTAATTAATGCGAGACCTATTGCATTGCAAATGCTTGTTTGGTGTGTGACGAAGTTCACCAAATGAAAGCGCGTTTACAGGTATGCAGTTACAGCATTAGGCTGGGGCTCGAAAACATTCTCTGACTTTTAGGTTAGTGATAGCCTTGATGTCACCTTAACAAAGCTCCTTTACTTCCATAGATATATAACTTCGGTGCTGGGCGCTTTACATAACTCAAATAATGCGCAAAAGTGAAACGAGCGATGGCAGCGAAGCAGTGCAGAAGTGACGTAAAATGTATAGTGTCAGAGTGCCTGCCAGAATAATTCACAGCAAATACGATTCTTAAACGGAAGAGACAAGGTCTAAGAGAAAGTTCAGAATGTATATTCGGTTTCTAGGTTCCACTCCAATTAAACAGTTTCTTTTCTTCTATTGTTTGTACTTTGCTAGAAAAGTATAAAGGGGGATTGTATTCGCCCTTCCTTTTATTCCAGCTGCTGTCAGCGAGTGTTACTTAATGTGTCTTCTGTGGGCTGCTATCACCGATCTTTCTAGTAAACTTCCACATTAGTCATACTGTGAGAATCGGCCTGCCCGTGTAATGTACAGTAAATAATACGTTACCTTAATGTCAAATGAGTCAGAGAACCAAGTCAGAGAACCAAGCCGGCCTCGCAACACTGCCACCTACAGCCCGATTAGAGCCACCGCACTGTCATCTATTTCCAGAGCGTCATTATTTGACGTAATGCTTATAGTGGTGGTAACAATAGAAAAGAGCGAAGTGAAAAGTGAGGTCTGAATAATTCCTCCCAGGCAAAACCGCAAAAATGAATGCGATTGAGTCGTAACGAAGTATTTCCAGAGCACAGCACCTCTCGGTGGGGTGTCAAGGCGCTGACTCACATAGGTAGCTCTGCGTGTTATGTGCTTGATGTTCAGCCTCTGTGGGATGAGGTTTAGTGCCATGAGTCAGACGATAAGAGCGGTATGATAAAATGGAACAACATGTTAAATAACATTAAATATATACATTTGAAATATAGCACATTGTACACCTCCAAATCTACTCCCATTGTGGATATTACTCTTGGAATTACTTTTTGGCGAGTTCTACATCATTTACACGACTATAGAGCTTTCACCAACACCTTTGAAATGGAAACACTTCTTTCAAATAAAAAGTGTGTGATCGCGCAGCGGGAAGTGGGGGAATAGGCAACACATTTCTTTGAACAAGACCCTGTTTTACTGTACTCATTATACCTCACTTTCTTTTCGATCACATTCCAAACATTTAAGCACTAATGAAAGGCTTACGCAGTAGACGCATATTTGTGCCTACACCTGGCTACAAAATGGCCGTTTTTGTACAGCCTACATTGCACATAAAACACATGAGCTTTTATGTTTATTGTCAGAGCGCACTGTACTAAGTAAAAACTTTAAAGATGTGAGGCATCCCTTACAAAGAATTGGCACAAACAAATCAAATAAAAATCGGAGAGCAATTTGAGGGGATCATGGCAAGCCTCATAACTGAGAGCTGCCCCTTAGGCAGTTACATTTCTAAGATTGTTGTCAAGTACCCAGACATTAAGAATTAAAAGATGTATATATAATATACAGCTCGTCTTTGAAAAAGTGCCCACATGCCAGTCTGTACCACAGCAAACACGAAAAAAGCATACATACATTATTGGTAAGAAATTACATTGTGAATTGTGCAAAGAACAGAACCTGTCCACAGGTAGAATAGCGACAAAATGTGGACATTGATAGCAGTACTCGATAAAAAGAAACCTTACTAACAATACAACAAAAATGGATAATAAGGCGAATACAAGGGTCATTTTCTTTTATTGGTGACTGTTGGTAACACTGCCGCAATAAAAGGCCATTTTATTATCGGTGGCTACATTGATGCTGTTGCTTTGCGATTTTTCTCCAGCAAGGACATACATTTTTCAATGCGTTACAATTATGTATTATTAGTTTCAAATCTTCAGTTATGATTGACATTTAGCTGTCTTAATTATACCTGAACAGACAACCTGTAGCAAGCTACCATTGCACAACAAACAGAGGACAAAGAGCGAGCGGTCATAATTTTGCAGTATAATTTAAATTAATTGGCCATTTTTGAAAAAACAACTATAAAACTGACATATCCGAGGAATAAAAACGCAATTTTAGCAAACCTGAACTTGTGCCAGCCTTATAATAATCATAAAACATTCCAACTTTAAGGGGAAGCATACTTTGGATTGAATTGCACATCAGCAAATGTTGAATATTTAGGGTCTCAGTAAAATAATAGAGTACTTACACGTGAGGCTGAGTCCACAGGCATGCCCCTGTGCCACACATTCAGCACTGGCACCTCTGTACCTCTCTGCACTGCCAGACCACTTATGAATGACCAGGCACACAATCACCTACTCCTGAAACTAATGGCTGTCACTGAATGCAAGTGGGCAAATGATGTCATGTAGGCAATGACTAACTACCCATCTCAAGCACTCAAAGTTCAGAACCAGCCATCATCCCTACACGAATAACCATGACCAGGCCAGGACAAGTATGCTAGCGTGAAGGTGGTGCCAAGAGCACAGAAAACGAGGAGAGCTGTTAGGACAGGCAGAGTGACTAACAGGTACACAGACCTGAAATCAGTTTGTCTCAAGGGGTTTTCCCAAGTGTTATTAATGTGCACTATGAATTATGCATATAGAGTTGTATATTCACTGCATGATGTACCACTCACTGCTAAATATATTAGCCACACAGAGCAGCTAATAATGGTTCATGAAGCAATGTGACATTTCGTTTGTACCCTTTTAAATGTGGTCAGTGGTGCCTGAAGAGTTAAGTGTATGTTGGAAATCACAGGGCACTCTTCTACTCAGAAAAGTCCCACCTATTAAGCATGGGCGAATTTTGCGAATCTCGCGTTCGCGAATTTTGCGGATTTGCGAACTCGCAATCCGCAAAATCCGCGAATTCTCGCGAATTTGCGGATTTTTTTGTGTGTGTTTGCGCGGGTTTCTGCCAGTTCGCGAGGGTTTTGTACAATGTCGCAAATTGCGAACTTACCTGTCGGGTCGCAAGTTTCGCGAACTTGTTGTTTCTACGTGTCCAGCCTGTTTGGGACACTCTTCTTCATCACTGCCACTCTCTGTCACCACTGCCACTCTCTGACTACTCATGCCACCCTCTGGCCCACCCATGCCACCCTCTGTTTCATCACAGCACCCTCTGGTTGTCCAGCAGTGTACATTATTGTGGCAACGCAAGCACACCTTCCCTGCCTCAAGTGACCTGAATTAATTTGGGGCTGATTAATGTGTCACAGAATATTTTTTTAGCTGGCACCTGCTTCCTTAGTGCTTCCTGATTAGTGATCTTTTGAACTTGCTAAGTGCTTTAATTGTTGCAAAATTAGTTACAACACCTGCCCTGCCCCAACTGACAATGAATTAGGGGCTGTTTAATGGATTTGAACCTCCAGCCTGGCTCCTGCTTGTCTCCCTTAGCTGTAATTCAGGACCTTTGTGACATATGTGTAACTATTCTGAGGTTCAGAGCAGGGTCACATAATAGTTGCAACTGGCAACTGAACTCTGGAGGGGCCCCTCAGGAAGCACTACAGGAAATGGCTACTAATGATGAGCCTGAACTTTTGAACCTGGTAAGTAGTTTCAGTTTTGCTAAGATCGTATTTCTGCAATTTTGCACTTATTCACGGGGCGCGAAGTTGTACTAGGAAGCCGCGAACTCACGCGAACAGTGCGAGCAGTGCGAGCAAAATCCGCTGCTCGCGGATTTGCGGATTTTGCGGGAGATTCGCGAATCTCGCGGATTGCGAATTTACCGAAAATCCGCAAAATCCGCGAGCGAAACGGATTTTCCGCCCATGCTTACCACCTATTATAAGTCCCGGCCATATTATAGTTGTGGCGCACTGCCCCACACTGTCCTGCGCCAGCCACTTAAGTCTGTGAGCCAGATGCAGACTGGATCAGTGCACCGTATCCAATCACATGCACTGTTCCCAGGACAGGCGCAAGCCTATGCCGGCTATGGAAACAACATTTTAGGAAAAGATAAAGCAGAAGCACCTTTCACTGTGCAAACCCTAACCCTGCCTGTAGATGGAGACCCCCCTGCAGGCAGGTCCATGGAGCGACTGTACCCGCGCTCAGGAGGCGCACTGACTGTGCTTAACCTGGTGGCCTCTTTGCCTGCCTGTAATACGGCAGAGACACAAAGGCAAAACGATTCTATTTAATGTCAATCAAAACCCAACTTTATCTAGAGCTTTTATTTCAATTATTTGTATTGCCTGGATTACTTGAGGTAATCCCCATTACTCTTAGTCCTACTCGTCCTCGACCCAGTCATAACACATGAGGTATTCCACCCGACAGGAAACAAAACAGGAAACGCTTTTTAGACTCCACCCACACTCCTGTCAGATGCTATATTACACCTCACCACCAGAAGCAAATCCTGATGTACCAAGCACCAAAGGCCCGGCAAGGGAGGGCGGGCGGGTTGTATGACTGGGTCGAGGACGAGTAGGACTAAGAGTAATGGGGATTACCTCAAGTTATCCAGGCATTACCTCTACGTCCCTCGTCCTCGACCCAGTCATAACACATGAGGCATACCAAAGCAACCCCAAAGGCCTTTGGCACACCACAACCAGAAAATAGAACAGACACAAAGGCGTGCAGCAAGACATAGTTTATTAAGAAACCAAATCAAACAAGTGGGGGAACCCCCACCGCACGCAGCACCCCAGAGCCAAAATTCAGGCGGCCCGAAAGAGCACAATTCAGGCGATAATGTCGCACAAAAGTGGACTCGGACGCCCAGGTCCCCGCCCTACAAACTTCATCAAGGGGGACCCCATGGAAAGCCGCCCATGAAGCAGACACACCCCTGGTAGATCTAGCCTGAACACCAGAAGGGCAAGGCAAACCAGAGCCCTGGTAAGCCAAGGAAATCACCTCATTGATCCAACGACCCAAAGTAAGCCGAGAGGCAGCTTTTCCCCTACCAGCCAGACCAAAGGTAACAAAGAGGGAGTCAGAGGACTGAAAGACAGCAGAACGAGCAACATAAATAGACAAAGCCCGTCTGACATCCAAAGAATGGAGCAAGACGTCAGAGGGCGAGGAGGGAGAAGGACAGAGAGAAGGAAGAATCAACTCCTGGGAGGAATGAAACCTGGAACGAATCTTAGGTACAAACCCGGGGTCCAAAGCAAGGACCACCGCGTCGTCCAGAAACCTCAAGAAGGGGGGTGAACAGCGCAACGCCGTAAGCTCGCCCAGCCTCCGAGCAGATGTAATAGCGACCAAAAAGGCCACCTTGAAGGACAGGAACTTCAATTCCACAGACTCCAGAGGCTCAAAGGGGGCGACTGCAAGGCACCCAAAACCAAAGAAAGATCCCAGGGGGGAACCGGGGATCGGACCGTAGGAGCAGAAAGAGAAAAGCTACGAAACAAACGGGAAACCAACAAGCCATCCGAAGGTAGAAGAGTAGCAGGATCCCGAAATGCCCGGATAGCAGCCCACTGACCTTTCAAAGTGGACAAAGCAAAGTGTTTTTGAAACCCATCCAGAAAAAAACCGAATAATAGAGGAAACTGCACAAGAGGCAGGGGACAGGCCCACGGAAGCACACCAAGAAGAAAAGGAAACCCAGTGCTTAGAATACGAGGAAAGCGTGGACTTCCTACGGGAAGCCTGCATCACAGTGATGAGGTGATCGGGCAAACCCCGGACCCCAAGAGACAGCCGTTCAACCTCCAGACCGCCAAGGTGAGAGGCACCAACAGCGAGGACGACTGGCAACTCAGAGGAGACGGGTAGCGGGGCAGGATCCAGGGGGGGCCCACCGCCAGCCGCAGTAGAAGCGGGAACCAAGAGCGGCGAGGCCAATAAGGCAGAACAGTCACCACCTGAGCCCCCACCCGCTGAACCTTCAGCAGGAAGGCAGGTATCAGAGGAAATGGGGGGAATGCATAGAGTAACCAAGGAGGCCAGAGGACAGTCAAGTCATCCACACCCCAAGCCCCCTCCTCCGGAGTCCTGGAACAGAACAGGGGAAGCAGGGCGTCCTTCAGCGAGGCAAAGAGATCCAGCACCGGAGTCCCGAACCTCAGGCACAGCGACCGGAAAATCCGAGGAGACAGGCACAGGGTGATAGAGGACGGGAACCTCCGACTCAAGGAGTCCGCAACCACGTTGTCCACACCCTTGATGTGTTGGGCAGACAGGGCCACCAGATGACACTCGGCCCAACTCGCAATGGCACAGGCCACCAAGTTCAGGGAAAGGCAGCGGGTACTGCCCTGGTGGTTGATGTAGGCCACAGTCACAGTGTTGTCTGACCTTACCAACACGTTGCATCCCAGAAGACGATCCTTGAAAAGGGGAAGGGCCCTCTCCACCGCCGACAGTTCCCTCCAATTCGAAGACCGGTGCGACTCCGAAGGAAGCCAACGGGCCTGGATCGCCCAAGGACCCAGAGTCGCCCCCCAACCGGAGGCGCTGGCATCCGTCGTCAATACCAAAGGGGGCGGAGGATGGAACCACATGCCCCTCGACAGATTGGCAGAATCCAGCCACCATTGGAGAGCAGACACCAACCCTGGGGACACCGGAACAGGAATCGAGAAGTCCAGGACAGGAAAGGGCACCCAACGCTGAACATGCCACAGCAGAGGCCGCAGATGAACCCTGGCCCATGGCACCGTGAACACAGTGGCAGACATGTGTCCCTGGACCACCAACCACTGCAGGAGAGGAGCTGACCTCCTGGAAAGCAACGTCCTCAGCAAAGACTGCAGACGCAGGAGCCGGGACTCCGGGAGAAAAACCTTGCCCAGCACCGAGTCGAACACCGCCCCAATGAAGGTCCTCCGAGTAGACGGGTCCAGGTGACTTTTCGGCAGATTGACCAGGAAGCCAGGGTCCTCGAGCGTACGCATGGTCAAAGAAAGGTGGACGGACATGACCTCTGAGGACAGAGCCTGGAGCAGCCAATCGTCCAAGTAAGGAAATACGGACACCCCCAGGAGATGGAGATGGGCCACCAAGGGAGCAGCCACCTTGGTGAACACCCTGGGGGCGGACGGAGAGCGAAAGGAAGGACGCAGAACTGCCAATGATGACCATCCAGGCAGAATCGTAGGAACTTCTGATCCTCCAACGCCATGGGACATGCAGGTAGGCATCCTGGAGATCCAGCGACGTGAACAACCAACCCTCCTGGATTAGGGGAATCACCTTCTGCAGCTTCTCCATTTTGAAAGGTATCTTCTGAACAAACAAGTTCAAGGCCCGAAGATTGATGACAACACGGAACCCTCCCGTGATCTTCGGAACCACAAAGACAATCGAATAATTCCCCAGTCCACGTTCCAGGTAGGGAACCGGGACAATCGCCCTCTTGTCGAACAGTGACCCAACCCCCTCCAGCAACGCCCGACGGCGAGCAGGGTCTGCAGGTAAAGGGGTAACCACCATCCCTGAGGGAGTAGGAGGGGACAGGAACTCCATCCGGTAGCCCAGTGAAAGAACATCCAGCACCCACTGGTCCGATGTCGTCACCAGCCAAGCCTGGAGGAACAGCCGCAGTCTCCCACCAACCGCGAGCTGACCTCCAGCGAGAACGGGCACTGGAACAGAATAGTCAGGAGCGTGCAGCCCCCGACCCTCCATCCGGCTGGGGCTTCTTCTGGAACCTCCGAGGAAAGGACCTGCGAGCCCCCCGCTGGCCCCTAAACGAGGACTGCTGGAACCTGGAAGGCTGGCGAAAGGACCTGGCATTCGAGAAGGACGACCCCTTCTGAGAAGTAGCATGACGGAACGACAACGAATGCTTCCTCACCTTGAAGACTTTATGCAGCTTGGTCTCCAGGGCGTCCCCAAAAAGAGGAGTACCAGAGAACGGCAACCTCAAAGCCATAGAACGCTGCGCAGCATCCGTCTTCCATCCTCTCAGCAGCAAGTTCCGACGGGCAGCCACCGAGGAACCACAAGACAACGCAGAAGCCCTGACAGAGTCAAAGGCGATGTCCGAAAGGAACTCAGATTGACGCTCCATCGACTCCAGCAATTCAGGACAACTGATCCCCTCCTGCATAGCAGAGAACAAAGTCTTGAAGTCAGCCAGCAAAGACTGCGCCACATAAGCCCCATAGACTCCTGACCGCAGAGCCAGGTGAGAGCCAGCATAGGACTTCTTAAGAGCAGAGTCAATCTTCTTATCAACTCCATCCTGCAGGATATTATCATCAGCCATGGAGGGACGACCAAGCAGGGAAGCAACTACAGAATCCACCTGCACCGAATCAGGCAGGGCAACTTCCAGATCCTGCAAAGGATACAGTTTAGACATGAATCTGGGCACAGAAATATGGTCCGGGTCCTTCCATTCTTTAAGGAGGACATCCATGACAAACGGGTGTACGGGCATAGAAGATGACGCAGGCTTCCGAAACTCCGGCAACACAGTATCCTGGGAAGTACTGGGCACAGGCTCCACAGGGAACCCCATATTCTCCCGCACATGGCAAAGCAGATCAGGCATCAACTCCCTCGAAATGTACTTGCCCTGCAGATCCATCGCACCCAAAGTAGACTCATCAGAGGAAGCGGCGGAAGAAATATCCGAATACAGGGGTGCAGCCTCCCCAGGGCGACCCCCTGCACCCTTCTTGGAAGCCTTGAGACTGGACAGCGTCTCCAACAGCAGGCGCTTCAGGCGTCTAGTGCCCCTCTGACCAGCACACCGACCAGCAGGCGCAGAATCCCTACTGTCGGAGGAGGAAGAGGAGGAGGAAGAGGACCGAACAGGAGAGACATGTTTCCTCTTCCTGTGGTGTTTCCCCATCACAAGCAACGTCAGTAAACTCAGGAAAACAGCCACACGCAAAACACAGCAATACCAAAGCGTCACAGCACGAACCGAACTCCAGGACAATATATAGGAAAGAAAACACTCACCCCCGCAGCTGCAGCCACTTCAAATTCAAAACGGAGGGGCAGAAAGCAGCCTCCAATCAGTGGCCAATGTGTAAATGCAGAAACGACACACCCGCCGAAACGAGCCGATGACATCATCAGGACGCGCCCTCCCAGCAATCAGGAGAGCGTCAGGGACCCCGGGGCCCACCCGGGCTCCTGGCCATGCCAGACGTAGCAAACGATGAGACAACCGGAAGCGTCCCGCTTCCCCACTCGGGCTCCTCACCCGGCCGATGACTCCCGACCTCCGGCATGCAGGAAACACCGTCTACCCGGCGCCCGCCAATCAGGGGCCGAGAGGACCGAAGCGGAAGACAGCGCGTCCCGCCCACAATCACCGGCAAGTGAGGGACGCGCGGGCAGCCGCCTGCCCCTCCCAGCAGCGACCAGCCCTGGATCCAGAAAGTGAAGGCGAAGCGCGGGCAGCCGCCAGCCCCTCCCAGCAGCGACCAGCCCAGGATCCAGAAAGTGAAGGCGAAGAAAGGAAATCCACGGGGACCCGAGAAGCCCCGCAACCCAGGGTCCCCGTATGGAGGAAAGCACAGGAAGCCCAGCAGCCCGGCTTTGCAAAGGTCCCACGTCGGTCCATGAGCACCCCCAAGGCCCCGCCAAGGAAGACACCACAGGACTCCTGATGCAGGTAAGTGCCCAGCACTCACCCCAGCGTAACCCATCAGCATTCCGACCGACAGGAAACAAAACAGGATTTGCTTCTGGTGGTGAGGTGTAATATAGCACCTGACAGGAGGGTGGGTGGAGTCTAAAAAGCGTTTCCTGTTTTGTTTCCTGTCGGGTGGAATACCTCATGTGTTATGACTGGGTCGAGGACGAGGGACGTAGAGGTAATGTCTTTTTGTCCCTCTAATTCCAATCCTTTTGTGCCAATGGAGTCTGGACTCTGTGAGGATCAATGCCCTCCCGCCAGGAATGAGCATTAGTGACCCCATGATTTAAAAAGCATTAATGTCCTCAGGCATTAATGGCACCGCACCCTGATTATCAATGAGCCTAGTTACTGAGGGTCTCGAATTGCCCTTGACAATTCAAGACATTAATGGGCAACGACTGCAAGGAGTATATTAATGAGCATGAATGGCTCCAGGGTGTAATATAGCATTGTAGTGCACTGCTGTGAGCTGTAATAGTGTTAAAGGCCCTACACCCTAGTTATAGGACCATGCCTCAGGCAAGAGCATACACCGATGGACAGAACCTCTGACAACCAGGATAGCTTATCGACAGAAGGGCTATAATTAAGAGCATTCCACCTCATTTCTTTTTTAGGACCATTAGCTGCCAGTATTGCAAATAGACATCTGGGCTGTTGTGCGGTTTTCCTAAATCCTCAAATGAATTAGGGGGATGGTGGACCACATCGGCTGCCTTGATGTTCATTTTCCAATGTCATTTTGTGGGACATTTCCCTAACCACTTAGCAAGGCCCAGGCAGGTTATTCTGTACACCTCATACTGTGGAAAATCCTTAGTGCATTTCTATCCCCCCGTCACGGCTAGGACAGGAGGGGTTGGATAAGGGCCTTTCTTTTGTCATCTCTCCGATATCTGCAAAAGTAGGCAGGCCTAGGGCCTGTCCACTCATGCATAATGCAGTGGTATGTTTTTGAGGCTTAAACAACTTGTCAACTTATATGAGCTGTTTAGCCTGCTCTGATTTGTGAACATTCGAATGTTCATGATCACAAAAGGCGGATACAATGGTTTTACCTGGTAATGTTTCAGAGGTATTCCTGCCAGTCACATTGTGATGCTCATGAACATATCAATAAATAAGTCGGAGAGGACTTGTAAAGTGCGGCTATTCACCCATAATGGATGTCCCGGTGCTGTGAACCATGCGGTGGGAGAGGGGGGAGGAGTCAGTTGAACAGCCAGGTCTTGAGTCCTTTGCCGAATTCGATGAGAGGATGTAGTTAAGAGGTGAAAGAGGAGGTCATTCCAGGACTTAGCTGTGTGGTAGGAGAAAGAGCATCCTCCACTGTTGCATTGGCAGATGTGGGGTGTTGTGAGTGAGGGAGAGGGAGGCGGAGTGCAGGTGTCTTGTGGGTTGGCAAAAGCTCAGGCGGTGGTTGATGTATGGTGGTACTTGTTTGTGTAGGGCTTTGCAGGTGTGGATCAGCATCTTGAATTTACATCTCTTCTTAATGGGCAGCCAGTGTAGCTTCCTAAGGTGGGGGTGATGTCGGTTCATCTGGGGAGGTTAAGTCTGGCCCCTGAGCTCTGTATGGTCTGTAGTCTTTTCAGGAGGTGCGCTGTGATTCCTACGTAGAGCATTGCCGTGGTCCAGCCGGCTGGTGACTAGGGCTTGAGTAACGGTTTTTCTTGTTTTGACAGAGAGCCATTTGAAGATCTTTTGGAGCATGCAAAGGGTTAGAAAGCAGTCAGAGGAAACTGCATTGACATGGTTTTTAATGGTGGGGTTGCTGTCCAGTATGAGGCTAAGGTGCAGGCATGGTCATTCGGAGTTGTTGAGGCTCCTAGTTTGGAGGGCCACCAGAAGTCGTACCACGGCGAGGAGTTATTCCAGAAGAGTAGCACTTCTGTTTTATCTGTGCTGAGTTTTAGGCAGTTGTCTTTCATCCAGTTAGAGATGCTAGTCATGCATCTGTGGAAGTTGGCCATGGTGGTGAAGGGTCTTCCGACAGCAAGAGGTTGAGCTTGGTATCGTTTGTGTGGGATATAATGTTAAGTCTCTGTGTTCTGACAATGTTGGCCAAGGGAGTCATGTAGGTGTTAAACAGAGTGGAGCTGAAGGACTAGCCAGGAGGGACACCGCAGATGATGCTCTTGGTTTTGGCGTTGAATGAATGCAGGCAAACTCTCTGGGTTCTTCCGGAGAGGAAGGAGGCAAACCACCTGTGAGCGTTTCCTTGGATTCCAATGTGGTGGAGACTCTTGATGACGGTGTTGTGGGGTACAGCTGAGTGGTCGTGAAGGATCTGGGCTGCTGTTTCTTCCCGTTCAAGGAGGGTTCTGATGTCATTGGAGGCAACAATTAGGGTGGTTTTGGTGCTGTAGTTGGTGCAGAATCCGGATTGGGTGGTGTCCCGAAGACTGTTCTCCACGTGCTCCGTGAGTTGGCGGTTAATGGCCTTTTCAAGGACTTTGGCTGGGAAGGGGAGAAGAGAAATGAGACAGTACTTCTTGAGGTCGCTGGGGTCGGCAGTTTGTTCCTTGAGAAGAGGCTTGACCTCAGACTGTTTCCATTCTTTGGGGAATGTGGCCATGGTGATGGAAGTGTTGAGGATGGCGGTGAGTTTCTTGCTGATTATCTTGCTCCTGAGGGTGAAGATATTATGGAGGCAGGGTTTTGAGGGTGCTCCAGAGTGAATGGATTTCATGATGGCGGTGGTGTTTTGCATGGTGAGCTGGTCCCAGGTGGTCAATGTTTGCACCTTTGGGAGCCTGGAGGTTGAGGTTTTCGCCAGCGGTTGGTTAGGGTATGACATTTTTGTAGATGGTGGCGATTTTGTCATAGAAGAAATCTGCAATGGTGTTGCAGAGTTCCTAGGAGGGGTGATGTTGTTTTCAGAGGCTGAGGGGTTGGAGAACTCACTGCCGATTTTCAAGAGTTCTTTGCTGTGGTTAGAGCTGGCTACGATGTGGTCGGCGAGGGCATTTTTTAGTTTTTTTCAGGAGCTGTTGGTATTGGGTGAGGGATGTCTTAAAAGTAGCTCAGTCTGTGGGCTCTTTGCTAGTGCACCATCTCCTTTCAAGCCACTTGCATTTCTGCTTGGTGGTTCTCAGTTCCACTGTATACCAGCTGGCTTGTTTGGAGGGTCTCTTGAGTTTGGTGGGTTTGATGGGGTGACTCAGCGCAGTCAGTCATCCAGGTTGAGAGGTTCTTGACGGCTTGTTCTAGGTTGGTTGAGGTGACAAGATGGGAGGTGTTGAGGATGTCAATCCACTGGCTCTCAGATACTTTGTTCCAGTTGCAGTGATGGGGGATGGGCAGCTTAGTAGCAAAGCCAGGGGAACCTGTGATGGTGAAGTGAACAATAGAGTGGTCTGTCCAGGTGAGCTCAGGGATGTGGCTGTATTTGACTCTGTTGCTGGCTGTGAAGATGGAGTCTAGTGTGTGACCCTTGATGTGTGTTGGGGTTGTGACGAGCTGTGTGAGGTGGATGTTCATGCTTTTCAGTACATTTGCAGTGGTGGTGTCATTGAGATCCTTGAGGTGAAAATTAATTTCACAGAGGAGATGTAGTGCTTGAAGCGAGCAGGGCAATGAATTTGGGGATGACATAGCAGAAGCTGAGGCGAGGTCTTGGAGGTCTGTAGGTGAGGGTGCCTCTCAGGTGGTTTTGCAGTCAATTTGGAGTTGTAAATTGAGGTGCTCTATGATTAGAGTGGCATTGTCCACAGTGGTGGTGAAGAGTATAGTCTCTTTGTAGATGATGGCGATTCTGCCTCGGTATTTGTTGATGCAGTCTCGATGTGCAATCTTGTAGCCATCTGGTGTCATTGAGGCGATGTCGGGCGCAGATGTGGGGGTTGAGCCAGGTTTTGGTGAGGAAGATGACATAAGGGGCTTTGGAGACGATGGGTCCTGGCACCTCAAACCTGGAGAGCATGTAGTGCTAAAGAAATTCAGGTGAAATGCTGGGCTCAGGTGATCTGGAGAATCAAGAGCTGGAGTCTAAAGAGCTACAGCCCAGAGAGATGCTGCAGCATCCTGTTCACAAGTCTCAAAAGCAAGCCGAGAGATCCAGAGCTGGTGTGGCTTTTATACCGAATAGAGTCAAACTCTACATGACTGCAGAATATGGTTTTTCATGGCTAAAGCAAAGTTGAAATTCATTAGCTCAGTCTCCATACAACAGTCTGCTTATTTTAATATTCTGGCAATCCAGATCTGTGCATTGCTCAGGAGGCCCCTATATCAAGTCTCCTGGCATGTGCTCTTCCTCATTATGTCATATTGCTTGAGTCGGGCCCATCCAAAGAGGCACTGCTTTTAAAGTGGGTGACTATATTACCATGACACTAATAGTGACAGGTGGGAACTGATTATACTGTAGTTCAGGCCTTTTTACCTGAGCTTACTGGCCGTCTTTGGTAAACTGTGTAGCAGGTCCTTACTGGACCACCTTCTCCCCTGGCTATATTTATATCATGTATAAAACTGCTTGAGAACCTGTGATGGCTGGAATGTGCATTGGGGTCGCTTTCTCTATATAGGGAACCCCTAGGGTTATAGGTTGCTCCATAAGGGTAGTGGTCATTATAGAGGGAGAGGTGTGGCGCAGCAGCCAGGGTGGCTGACTCTGGAGTGCAGGGCTCACAGTCCGATCCCCGGCACCGGCTCTGCTTTGCACCATGTGGCTCTGGGAAATAGTTCACTTAATCTTACTAAGGGCCACCCAGCGCCTTCAAACCATTAGGGGTGAGTAGTTTGTGCTTTACGAATACAGGATTTAGATTTTGCTGTGAGAGAGCGCTGTCTCTCCAATCCATGCATGCTCCCCCTGAACTGCTTCTCTCAGTTCTAACCTCCCTATGGAATGATTTGTTAATCCAGTTTCACAGTTTGGCACCAATAACTACCTTGAAAGAAAGAGAAGGACAGACCAATTCTAGCAGGCAACTGTGTGAACTGTCTTGAATAAGGCCGGCCCAAAGAAATTACCAAAATGCAAAGACAGCACACCACTTGCAGTGAAGAGAGCCTTTCTGCCCTACCTCGCTATCCTCTGTGCTGTGAAAAGAACGGAGTTGGAATACGCAAAGGCAGGAGAACGTCTTCACCCAAAACTTGTTGCCATAGAGATGTTGAGCACTGAATGAAAATGTTTATTGAGTTTCGTGGTTGCCCCATTTTGTGGTAATCCAACAGATCAATCAGATTGAGAGTTTATGTCCGTTCTTCCCGGAAGTAGACACAATCAGATTCCTGCAAATTAGATGGTGTTCATTTATTTATTACTTTTGGAGCTCTGAATGCCTGTGTAGAGGAAGGCAACGCCCAGCAGCAGAAATCCTGGCTGCCTCTCATTTAGTGGTAGGGACCATACCCCAAGACTAAGGAAGAATTATCCCTTCATCCATCCATATTTTCCCAATGATTACTAATTAAATATTCTCAACTGGAAGACAGGAGAAAAAAAGACACTTCAAAGCATTCTGCTAGCCGACCCTTCCCACCACATGGACACTATAGATGGCCAGCTTACCCAGCATTCTTCCTGCTTTTTCTCTTCTGTCTCTGGCTGAGAGGACTTTGGGATCCCTCCTGGACTTCAATTCCCATCTCAATACTCGTCTTTCTGTGCTGGGCGCAGAGAAGTTTTGTGTGATACATGAGAGCAATTTCTTAGCAGGAGGGAGTGTGCTGATCCCAGTGGTTGGCATTTCTACTGTTCGTTTTGGGAGATGGTAAGAAATGTCAGATATTGACCATGCTGATGGCTGATTACCTGTTGGCTGGCATTAGTAAGACCGCTGTGTTAAAAGTTAGAGCGCAATACGCAGTAACCCGTGAAACTTCATCTCACAGCTTTGCACCATGAGTGAAGCCCTGCCCGCTCATGTGCAGTAACATATTTTCAATTGCAGCCTATGAATCCCTATTTTCTTGTGGGTATGTAAGGGAGCACGGTTGTGGCTGATTATTGTTCTATTTTGGGAAGCCCTTTTAGTTAATGGCTAAAAGTTCTGGAAACGGGGGAGCGTGGCTACCGGCCGAAGAAAATGGCTGCATAGTTCCGGAGCTCCAGAGTTGAATCAGCCCTTAAGATAAAATCCGCATACTGATCCGTATTACCGGAGTTCGCTGAGGGGCTCCCCTGGCATCGGAACACGAGCGGCACCCAACGGAGCGGTTCCGGTTTCCCGCGGATGCCCACAGCCATTGGAACCGTCGTCAAGCCGCCAGCGGCCTAGCGGGGCCTACAGAGCCGGGGACTCTATTGTTTCCTGCGGCCGGAGACGGGGGCGCAGTGCACAGGGACGCGCACATCATTATCGCCGGGCCCTTAGCCGCACTGTCATCGGCTCCGAGAAGGAGAAGACTCACCAGATGATCCGGGCCCTGATAGCCAAGAGCCCCAACAAGACTTTACCCCGGAGGAGGAATGAACATGACTATATGGTGACTCCTTTGCATTGAGTGCAGCAACATACACGTTGACGCTTCGGTTGCCTTGTTTTTGTAGACTGGGGGAGCCTGAAGGACTCCGAACTGGCTGTCGACTCGTGGGACTCTTTCCCCTGATCGCAAGTATTGCAACTATGGGTGGAAAGAAGCGCTCTGCTATGTTGGGGTGGCGGGCAGTTTTAAGTTCGCTGAGCAGGGAGGCAGGGAGGGGGGACGGTTTTCTGGGTGGGAAGGGTATGGTTGCAACTGATTCTGTTGTTCCTATTGTATTTCTAAAGGTTGCACTTGGTTTGTTGGAATTTCTCACTATGGGACAGCTTTATATTACACTATGTCAGCTTTGCGGGACACTTGCACTACAGGGTGTCTGACTCGCCTCCCCACTGATAATGGCTGAGACTAACGCGCAGGAGTTACTGGCTCCTCTCCCGGACCTCGCTTACCTGGAATGTGCGTGGGTTAGGGGATAGGGTGAAGAGGGGTCTGGTGCTGCAGTATCTGAAACGATGTGGCCCAGCGGTGGTATTCTTACAAGAAACACACCTCGTGGGGTCAGCAATCCGAGCTATGGACAGGTGGGGCTACAAGATGGTGGCCCTTGCTGAATTCTCCTCAGGTTCAAGAGGTACTGGGATCCTTATTAAGAAAAACTTTCCCCTGTTGGTGCACCAAACTCGGGTTGACGACCAGGGCCGATTCGCAGCGCTAACCTGTCAATGGGAGGGTCGGATGTTCAATCTGGTATCTGTGTACATACCCCCGGCACTCCACACACAAGCTCACTCAGCTCTCACAGCATTTCTCCTTGCGCTAACGGCTGCGACACTCCTGATAGGGGGCGACTTTAACAACATCATTGATGGAACCCTAGATAGATTCCCTACTAGGACGGAGCTGCAGGGTGGGTGACGTCTTCTTGGTCTAGTGGATGCCCTAGGTCTTACAGATAGTTGGAGATTCAAGCATCCGGTTGAGACGTGCTTCACTTTCTACTCCCCAGTACACACCTGTCACACGCGCATTGACTATTTTCTGTTGTCCGCAGACGCCCTAAGAGTTCTGGAGGAGGTCACAATACGTCCAAGAGGTATCTCAGACCACTCCCAAATTCTTTTAAAATACTCCCTTCGCCAAACGGGTAGAAGACAAATGTTTCTGTTAGAGCCTCTTGCGATTTGGGTCAGGTGGGAGCCCTCTATCAAAGGACTCCATTGGACTGACGGGTGGGAGGACCGTATAAGTCTATACGCGGATGAAATACTTTTATATCTCACCTCCCCCAAAAAATCTATTCTCGAGTTATTAAATGTCTGTGAGAAGTTTGGTAGGATGTCTGGTTATAAGATCAACTGGACCAAGTCCGTCCTTCATGTTCTGTCTGGCTCACCTCCCATGCTGCCTCGGAGCTGTCCCCTACGGGTCACGACAGAGCCATTCAAATATCTAGGTATTCTTATTACCTCAGATCCTGACGAATTTTATGATTTGAACCTTCGACCACTACTGGAAAGGTTTAAACGCGACGTTAAAGTGTGGCAGACTCTTCCCCTCACGCTCCTGGGAAAGGCGGCACTGTACAAAATGATGGCGCTCCCGCTCTTTTTGTATGTGCTTGAAAATTCCCTGTTTCTGGTCCCACCGACTTACTTCAAGGCGATCACTGCAACGGTGTCTCGCCTGCTTTGGGGGGCACGGCCGCCCCTAATCGCCCAGGATAAACTGACCAGAAGTTGGTATGATGGGGGATAGCGCTCCTGAACATTGAACTCTACTACTGGGTGGCTCATCTTAAACAGATTAATTTCTGGTTACATGCCCCACAGACTGAGCCATAATATTTACAACAAGGGGTGGTGAGGGACAGAGTCTCTGAATTAAACAGAATACTCTCACCCAGTCAAGAGATCAGGGCTAGATCCAACACCGTTTTTTAGCTCACTGCACCATCCCAGTTTCAGAACCTGGCTGTATGCAAATTAGTCTGTTCCTGTCCCAGTGCATGATGGGAACAGGGCAAACCAAACTACAAAAGCCAATTCTTACACTGGGAAGGAAACAAGCTACCGGGGACCGGTTTCTGGCATTTCAGCCTCTTCGGCCCGGCTTGCTTGAATCCTGATGGTGCAATGAGCAAGGGACTCACATCTGAGCATACCCTTCCACGCTTAGGGTGGACAAAAATATTTACAACAAGGGGTGGTGAGGGACAGAGTCTCTGAATTAAACAGAATACTCTCACCCAGTCAAGAGATCAGGGCTAGATCCAACACCGTTTTTTAGCTCACTGCACCATCCCAGTTTCAGAACCTGGCTGTATGCAAATTAGTCTGTTCCTGTCCCAGTGCATGATGGGAACAGGGCAAACCAAACTACAAAAGCCAATTCTTACACTGGGAAGGAAACAAGCTACCGGGGACCGGTTTCTGGCATTTCAGCCTCTTCGGCCCGGCTTGCTTGAATCCTGATGGTGCAATGAGCAAGGGACTCACATCTGAGCATACCCTTCCACGCTTAGGGTGGACAAAAATATTTACAACAAGGGGTGGTGAGGGACAGAGTCTCTGAATTAAACAGAATACTCTCACCCAGTCAAGAGATCAGGGCTAGATCCAACACCGTTTTTTAGCTCACTGCACCATCCCAGTTTCAGAACCTGGCTGTATGCAAATTAGTCTGTTCCTGTCCCAGTGCATGATGGGAACAGGGCAAACCAAACTACAAAAGCCAATTCTTACACTGGGAAGGAAACAAGCTACCGGGGACCGGTTTCTGGCATTTCAGCCTCTTCGGCCCGGCTTGCTTGAATCCTGATGGTGCAATGAGCAAGGGACTCACATCTGAGCATACCCTTCCACGCTTAGGGTGGACAAAAATATTTACAACAAGGGGTGGTGAGGGACAGAGTCTCTGAATTAAACAGAATACTCTCACCCAGTCAAGAGATCAGGGCTAGATCCAACACCGTTTTTTAGCTCACTGCACCATCCCAGTTTCAGAACCTGGCTGTATGCAAATTAGTCTGTTCCTGTCCCAGTGCATGATGGGAACAGGGCAAACCAAACTACAAAAGCCAATTCTTACACTGGGAAGGAAACAAGCTACCGGGGACCGGTTTCTGGCATTTCAGCCTCTTCGGCCCGGCTTGCTTGAATCCTGATGGTGCAATGAGCAAGGGACTCACATCTGAGCATACCCTTCCACGCTTAGGGTGGACAAAAATATTTACAACAAGGGGTGGTGAGGGACAGAGTCTCTGAATTAAACAGAATACTCTCACCCAGTCAAGAGATCAGGGCTAGATCCAACACCGTTTTTTAGCTCACTGCACCATCCCAGTTTCAGAACCTGGCTGTATGCAAATTAGTCTGTTCCTGTCCCAGTGCATGATGGGAACAGGACAAACCAAACTACAAAAGCCAATTCTTACACTGGGAAGGAAACAAGCTACCGGGGACCGGTTTCTGGCATTTCAGCCTCTTCGGCCCGGCTTGCTTGAATCCTGATGGTGCAATGAGCAAGGGACTCACATCTGAGCATACCCTTCCACGCTTAGGGTGGACAAAAATATTTACAACAAGGGGTGGTGAGGGACAGAGTCTCTGAATTAAACAGAATACTCTCACCCAGTCAAGAGATCAGGGCTAGATCCAACACCGTTTTTTAGCTCACTGCACCATCCCAGTTTCAGAACCTGGCTGTATGCAAATTAGTCTGTTCCTGTCCCAGTGCATGATGGGAACAGGGCAAACCAAACTACAAAAGCCAATTCTTACACTGGGAAGGAAACAAGCTACCGGGGACCGGTTTCTGGCATTTCAGCCTCTTCGGCCCGGCTTGCTTGAATCCTGATGGTGCAATGAGCAAGGGACTCACATCTGAGCATACCCTTCCACGCTTAGGGTGGACAAAAATATTTACAACAAGGGGTGGTGAGGGACAGAGTCTCTGAATTAAACAGAATACTCTCACCCAGTCAAGAGATCAGGGCTAGATCCAACACCGTTTTTTAGCTCACTGCACCATCCCAGTTTCAGAACCTGGCTGTATGCAAATTAGTCTGTTCCTGTCCCAGTGCATGATGGGAACAGGGCAAACCAAACTACAAAAGCCAATTCTTACACTGGGAAGGAAACAAGCTACCGGGGACCGGTTTCTGGCATTTCAGCCTCTTCGGCCCGGCTTGCTTGAATCCTGATGGTGCAATGAGCAAGGGACTCACATCTGAGCATACCCTTCCACGCTTAGGGTGGACAAAAATATTTACAACAAGGGGTGGTGAGGGACAGAGTCTCTGAATTAAACAGAATACTCTCACCCAGTCAAGAGATCAGGGCTAGATCCAACACCGTTTTTTAGCTCACTGCACCATCCCAGTTTCAGAACCTGGCTGTATGCAAATTAGTCTGTTCCTGTCCCAGTGCATGATGGGAACAGGGCAAACCAAACTACAAAAGCCAATTCTTACACTGGGAAGGAAACAAGCTACCGGGGACCGGTTTCTGGCATTTCAGCCTCTTCGGCCCGGCTTGCTTGAATCCTGATGGTGCAATGAGCAAGGGACTCACATCTGAGCATACCCTTCCACGCTTAGGGTGGACAAAAATATTTACAAGGGGTGGTGAGGGACAGAGTCTCTGAATTAAACAGAATACTCTCACCCAGTCAAGAGATCAGGGCTAGATCCAACACCGTTTTTTAGCTCACTGCACCATCCCAGTTTCAGAACCTGGCTGTATGCAAATTAGTCTGTTCCTGTCCCAGTGCATGATGGGAACAGGGCAAACCAAACTACAAAAGCCAATTCTTACACTGGGAAGGAAACAAGCTACCGGGGACCGGTTTCTGGCATTTCAGCCTCTTCGGCCCGGCTTGCTTGAATCCTGATGGTGCAATGAGCAAGGGACTCACATCTGAGCATACCCTTCCACGCTTAGGGTGGACAAAAATATTTACAACAAGGGGTGGTGAGGGACAGAGTCTCTGAATTAAACAGAATACTCTCACCCAGTCAAGAGATCAGGGCTAGATCCAACACCGTTTTTTAGCTCACTGCACCATCCCAGTTTCAGAACCTGGCTGTATGCAAATTAGTCTGTTCCTGTCCCAGTGCATGATGGGAACAGGGCAAACCAAACTACAAAAGCCAATTCTTACACTGGGAAGGAAACAAGCTACCGGGGACCAGTTTCTGGCATTTCAGCCTCTTCGGCCCGGCTTGCTTGAATCCTGATGGTGCAATGAGCAAGGGACTCACATCTGAGCATACCCTTCCACGCTTAGGGTGGACAAAAATATTTACAACAAGGGGTGGTGAGGGACAGAGTCTCTGAATTAAACAGAATACTCTCACCCAGTCAAGAGATCAGGGCTAGATCCAACACCGTTTTTTAGCTCACTGCACCATCCCAGTTTCAGAACCTGGCTGTATGCAAATTAGTCTGTTCCTGTCCCAGTGCATGATGGGAACAGGGCAAACCAAACTACAAAAGCCAATTCTTACACTGGGAAGGAAACAAGCTACCGGGGACCGGTTTCTGGCATTTCAGCCTCTTCGGCCCGGCTTGCTTGAATCCTGATGGTGCAATGAGCAAGGGACTCACATCTGAGCATACCCTTCCACGCTTAGGGTGGACAAAAATATTTACAACAAGGGGTGGTGAGGGACAGAGTCTCTGAATTAAACAGAATACTCTCACCCAGTCAAGAGATCAGGGCTAGATCCAACACCGTTTTTTAGCTCACTGCACCATCCCAGTTTCAGAACCTGGCTGTATGCAAATTAGTCTGTTCCTGTCCCAGTGCATGATGGGAACAGGGCAAACCAAACTACAAAAGCCAATTCTTACACTGGGAAGGAAACAAGCTACCGGGGACCGGTTTCTGGCATTTCAGCCTCTTCGGCCCGGCTTGCTTGAATCCTGATGGTGCAATGAGCAAGGGACTCACATCTGAGCATACCCTTCCACGCTTAGGGTGGACAAAAATATTTACAACAAGGGGTGGTGAGGGACAGAGTCTCTGAATTAAACAGAATACTCTCACCCAGTCAAGAGATCAGGGCTAGATCCAACACCGTTTTTTAGCTCACTGCACCATCCCAGTTTCAGAACCTGGCTGTATGCAAATTAGTCTGTTCCTGTCCCAGTGCATGATGGGAACAGGGCAAACCAAACTACAAAAGCCAATTCTTACACTGGGAAGGAAACAAGCTACCGGGGACCGGTTTCTGGCATTTCAGCCTCTTCGGCCCGGCTTGCTTGAATCCTGATGGTGCAATGAGCAAGGGACTCACATCTGAGCATACCCTTCCACGCTTAGGGTGGACAAAAATATTTACAACAAGGGGTGGTGAGGGACAGAGTCTCTGAATTAAACAGAATACTCTCACCCAGTCAAGAGATCAGGGCTAGATCCAACACCGTTTTTTAGCTCACTGCACCATCCCAGTTTCAGAACCTGGCTGTATGCAAATTAGTCTGTTCCTGTCCCAGTGCATGATGGGAACAGGGCAAACCAAACTACAAAAGCCAATTCTTACACTGGGAAGGAAACAAGCTACCGGGGACCGGTTTCTGGCATTTCAGCCTCTTCGGCCCGGCTTGCTTGAATCCTGATGGTGCAATGAGCAAGGGACTCACATCTGAGCATACCCTTCCACGCTTAGGGTGGACAAAAATATTTACAACAAGGGGTGGTGAGGGACAGAGTCTCTGAATTAAACAGAATACTCTCACCCAGTCAAGAGATCAGGGCTAGATCCAACACCGTTTTTTAGCTCACTGCACCATCCCAGTTTCAGAACCTGGCTGTATGCAAATTAGTCTGTTCCTGTCCCAGTGCATGATGGGAACAGGGCAAACCAAACTACAAAAGCCAATTCTTACACTGGGAAGGAAACAAGCTACCGGGGACCGGTTTCTGGCATTTCAGCCTCTTCGGCCCGGCTTGCTTGAATCCTGATGGTGCAATGAGCAAGGGACTCACATCTGAGCATACCCTTCCACGCTTAGGGTGGACAAAAATATTTACAACAAGGGGTGGTGAGGGACAGAGTCTCTGAATTAAACAGAATACTCTCACCCAGTCAAGAGATCAGGGCTAGATCCAACACCGTTTTTTAGCTCACTGCACCATCCCAGTTTCAGAACCTGGCTGTATGCAAATTAGTCTGTTCCTGTCCCAGTGCATGATGGGAACAGGGCAAACCAAACTACAAAAGCCAATTCTTACACTGGGAAGGAAACAAGCTACCGGGGACCGGTTTCTGGCATTTCAGCCTCTTCGGCCCGGCTTGCTTGAATCCTGATGGTGCAATGAGCAAGGGACTCACATCTGAGCATACCCTTCCACGCTTAGGGTGGACAAAAATATTTACAACAAGGGGTGGTGAGGGACAGAGTCTCTGAATTAAACAGAATACTCTCACCCAGTCAAGAGATCAGGGCTAGATCCAACACCGTTTTTTAGCTCACTGCACCATCCCTGTTTCAGAACCTGGCTGTATGCAAATTAGTCTGTTCCTGTCCCAGTGCATGATGGGAACAGGACAAACCAAACTACAAAAGCCAATTCTTACACTGGGAAGGAAACAAGCTACCGGGGACCGGTTTCTGGCATTTCAGCCTCTTCGGCCCGGCTTGCTTGAATCCTGATGGTGCAATGAGCAAGGGACTCACATCTGAGCATACCCTTCCACGCTTAGGGTGGACAAAAATATTTACAACAAGGGGTGGTGAGGGACAGAGTCTCTGAATTAAACAGAATACTCTCACCCAGTCAAGAGATCAGGGCTAGATCCAACACCGTTTTTTAGCTCACTGCACCATCCCAGTTTCAGAACCTGGCTGTATGCAAATTAGTCTGTTCCTGTCCCAGTGCATGATGGGAACAGGGCAAACCAAACTACAAAAGCCAATTCTTACACTGGGAAGGAAACAAGCTACCGGGGACCGGTTTCTGGCATTTCAGCCTCTTCGGCCCGGCTTGCTTGAATCCTGATGGTGCAATGAGCAAGGGACTCACATCTGAGCATACCCTTCCACGCTTAGGGTGGACAAAAATATTTACAACAAGGGGTGGTGAGGGACAGAGTCTCTGAATTAAACAGAATACTCTCACCCAGTCAAGAGATCAGGGCTAGATCCAACACCGTTTTTTAGCTCACTGCACCATCCCAGTTTCAGAACCTGGCTGTATGCAAATTAGTCTGTTCCTGTCCCAGTGCATGATGGGAACAGGGCAAACCAAACTACAAAAGCCAATTCTTACACTGGGAAGGAAACAAGCTACCGGGGACCGGTTTCTGGCATTTCAGCCTCTTCGGCCCGGCTTGCTTGAATCCTGATGGTGCAATGAGCAAGGGACTCACATCTGAGCATACCCTTCCACGCTTAGGGTGGACAAAAATATTTACAACAAGGGGTGGTGAGGGACAGAGTCTCTGAATTAAACAGAATACTCTCACCCAGTCAAGAGATCAGGGCTAGATCCAACACCGTTTTTTAGCTCACTGCACCATCCCAGTTTCAGAACCTGGCTGTATGCAAATTAGTCTGTTCCTGTCCCAGTGCATGATGGGAACAGGGCAAACCAAACTACAAAAGCCAATTCTTACACTGGGAAGGAAACAAGCTACCGGGGACCGGTTTCTGGCATTTCAGCCTCTTCGGCCCGGCTTGCTTGAATCCTGATGGTGCAATGAGCAAGGGACTCACATCTGAGCATACCCTTCCACGCTTAGGGTGGACAAAAATATTTACAACAAGGGGTGGTGAGGGACAGAGTCTCTGAATTAAACAGAATACTCTCACCCAGTCAAGAGATCAGGGCTAGATCCAACACCGTTTTTTAGCTCACTGCACCATCCCAGTTTCAGAACCTGGCTGTATGCAAATTAGTCTGTTCCTGTCCCAGTGCATGATGGGAACAGGGCAAACCAAACTACAAAAGCCAATTCTTACACTGGGAAGGAAACAAGCTACCGGGGACCGGTTTCTGGCATTTCAGCCTCTTCGGCCCGGCTTGCTTGAATCCTGATGGTGCAATGAGCAAGGGACTCACATCTGAGCATACCCTTCCACGCTTAGGGTGGACAAAAATATTTACAACAAGGGGTGGTGAGGGACAGAGTCTCTGAATTAAACAGAATACTCTCACCCAGTCAAGAGATCAGGGCTAGATCCAACACCGTTTTTTAGCTCACTGCACCATCCCAGTTTCAGAACCTGGCTGTATGCAAATTAGTCTGTTCCTGTCCCAGTGCATGATGGGAACAGGGCAAACCAAACTACAAAAGCCAATTCTTACACTGGGAAGGAAACAAGCTACCGGGGACCGGTTTCTGGCATTTCAGCCTCTTCGGCCCGGCTTGCTTGAATCCTGATGGTGCAATGAGCAAGGGACTCACATCTGAGCATACCCTTCCACGCTTAGGGTGGACAAAAATATTTACAACAAGGGGTGGTGAGGGACAGAGTCTCTGAATTAAACAGAATACTCTCACCCAGTCAAGAGATCAGGGCTAGATCCAACACCGTTTTTTAGCTCACTGCACCATCCCAGTTTCAGAACCTGGCTGTATGCAAATTAGTCTGTTCCTGTCCCAGTGCATGATGGGAACAGGGCAAACCAAACTACAAAAGCCAATTCTTACACTGGGAAGGAAACAAGCTACCGGGGACCGGTTTCTGGCATTTCAGCCTCTTCGGCCCGGCTTGCTTGAATCCTGATGGTGCAATGAGCAAGGGACTCACATCTGAGCATACCCTTCCACGCTTAGGGTGGACAAAAATATTTACAACAAGGGGTGGTGAGGGACAGAGTCTCTGAATTAAACAGAATACTCTCACCCAGTCAAGAGATCAGGGCTAGATCCAACACCGTTTTTTAGCTCACTGCACCATCCCAGTTTCAGAACCTGGCTGTATGCAAATTAGTCTGTTCCTGTCCCAGTGCATGATGGGAACAGGGCAAACCAAACTACAAAAGCCAATTCTTACACTGGGAAGGAAACAAGCTACCGGGGACCGGTTTCTGGCATTTCAGCCTCTTCGGCCCGGCTTGCTTGAATCCTGATGGTGCAATGAGCAAGGGACTCACATCTGAGCATACCCTTCCACGCTTAGGGTGGACAAAAATATTTACAACAAGGGGTGGTGAGGGACAGAGTCTCTGAATTAAACAGAATACTCTCACCCAGTCAAGAGATCAGGGCTAGATCCAACACCGTTTTTTAGCTCACTGCACCATCCCAGTTTCAGAACCTGGCTGTATGCAAATTAGTCTGTTCCTGTCCCAGTGCATGATGGGAACAGGGCAAACCAAACTACAAAAGCCAATTCTTACACTGGGAAGGAAACAAGCTACCGGGGACCGGTTTCTGGCATTTCAGCCTCTTCGGCCCGGCTTGCTTGAATCCTGATGGTGCAATGAGCAAGGGACTCACATCTGAGCATACCCTTCCACGCTTAGGGTGGACAAAAATATTTACAACAAGGGGTGGTGAGGGACAGAGTCTCTGAATTAAACAGAATACTCTCACCCAGTCAAGAGATCAGGGCTAGATCCAACACCGTTTTTTAGCTCACTGCACCATCCCAGTTTCAGAACCTGGCTGTATGCAAATTAGTCTGTTCCTGTCCCAGTGCATGATGGGAACAGGGCAAACCAAACTACAAAAGCCAATTCTTACACTGGGAAGGAAACAAGCTACCGGGGACCGGTTTCTGGCATTTCAGCCTCTTCGGCCCGGCTTGCTTGAATCCTGATGGTGCAATGAGCAAGGGACTCACATCTGAGCATACCCTTCCACGCTTAGGGTGGACAAAAATATTTACAACAAGGGGTGGTGAGGGACAGAGTCTCTGAATTAAACAGAATACTCTCACCCAGTCAAGAGATCAGGGCTAGATCCAACACCGTTTTTTAGCTCACTGCACCATCCCAGTTTCAGAACCTGGCTGTATGCAAATTAGTCTGTTCCTGTCCCAGTGCATGATGGGAACAGGGCAAACCAAACTACAAAAGCCAATTCTTACACTGGGAAGGAAACAAGCTACCGGGGACCGGTTTCTGGCATTTCAGCCTCTTCGGCCCGGCTTGCTTGAATCCTGATGGTGCAATGAGCAAGGGACTCACATCTGAGCATACCCTTCCACGCTTAGGGTGGACAAAAATATTTACAACAAGGGGTGGTGAGGGACAGAGTCTCTGAATTAAACAGAATACTCTCACCCAGTCAAGAGATCAGGGCTAGATCCAACACCGTTTTTTAGCTCACTGCACCATCCCAGTTTCAGAACCTGGCTGTATGCAAATTAGTCTGTTCCTGTCCCAGTGCATGATGGGAACAGGGCAAACCAAACTACAAAAGCCAATTCTTACACTGGGAAGGAAACAAGCTACCGGGGACCGGTTTCTGGCATTTCAGCCTCTTCGGCCCGGCTTGCTTGAATCCTGATGGTGCAATGAGCAAGGGACTCACATCTGAGCATACCCTTCCACGCTTAGGGTGGACAAAAATATTTACAACAAGGGGTGGTGAGGGACAGAGTCTCTGAATTAAACAGAATACTCTCACCCAGTCAAGAGATCAGGGCTAGATCCAACACCGTTTTTTAGCTCACTGCACCATCCCAGTTTCAGAACCTGGCTGTATGCAAATTAGTCTGTTCCTGTCCCAGTGCATGATGGGAACAGGGCAAACCAAACTACAAAAGCCAATTCTTACACTGGGAAGGAAACAAGCTACCGGGGACCGGTTTCTGGCATTTCAGCCTCTTCGGCCCGGCTTGCTTGAATCCTGATGGTGCAATCAGCAAGGGACTCACATCTGAGCATACCCTTCCACGCTTAGGGTGGACAAAAATATTTACAACAAGGGGTGGTGAGGGACAGAGTCTCTGAATTAAACAGAATACTCTCACCCAGTCAAGAGATCAGGGCTAGATCCAACACCGTTTTTTAGCTCACTGCACCATCCCAGTTTCAGAACCTGGCTGTATGCAAATTAGTCTGTTCCTGTCCCAGTGCATGATGGGAACAGGGCAAACCAAACTACAAAAGCCAATTCTTACACTGGGAAGGAAACAAGCTACCGGGGACCGGTTTCTGGCATTTCAGCCTCTTCGGCCCGGCTTGCTTGAATCCTGATGGTGCAATGAGCAAGGGACTCACATCTGAGCATACCCTTCCACGCTTAGGGTGGACAAAAATATTTACAACAAGGGGTGGTGAGGGACAGAGTCTCTGAATTAAACAGAATACTCTCACCCAGTCAAGAGATCAGGGCTAGATCCAACACCGTTTTTTAGCTCACTGCACCATCCCAGTTTCAGAACCTGGCTGTATGCAAATTAGTCTGTTCCTGTCCCAGTGCATGATGGGAACAGGGCAAACCAAACTACAAAAGCCAATTCTTACACTGGGAAGGAAACAAGCTACCGGGGACCGGTTTCTGGCATTTCAGCCTCTTCGGCCCGGCTTGCTTGAATCCTGATGGTGCAATGAGCAAGGGACTCACATCTGAGCATACCCTTCCACGCTTAGGGTGGACAAAAATATTTACAACAAGGGGTGGTGAGGGACAGAGTCTCTGAATTAAACAGAATACTCTCACCCAGTCAAGAGATCAGGGCTAGATCCAACACCGTTTTTTAGCTCACTGCACCATCCCAGTTTCAGAACCTGGCTGTATGCAAATTAGTCTGTTCCTGTCCCAGTGCATGATGGGAACAGGGCAAACCAAACTACAAAAGCCAATTCTTACACTGGGAAGGAAACAAGCTACCGGGGACCGGTTTCTGGCATTTCAGCCTCTTCGGCCCGGCTTGCTTGAATCCTGATGGTGCAATGAGCAAGGGACTCACATCTGAGCATACCCTTCCACGCTTAGGGTGGACAAAAATATTTACAACAAGGGGTGGTGAGGGACAGAGTCTCTGAATTAAACAGAATACTCTCACCCAGTCAAGAGATCAGGGCTAGATCCAACACCGTTTTTTAGCTCACTGCACCATCCCAGTTTCAGAACCTGGCTGTATGCAAATTAGTCTGTTCCTGTCCCAGTGCATGATGGGAACAGGGCAAACCAAACTACAAAAGCCAATTCTTACACTGGGAAGGAAACAAGCTACCGGGGACCGGTTTCTGGCATTTCAGCCTCTTCGGCCCGGCTTGCTTGAATCCTGATGGTGCAATGAGCAAGGGACTCACATCTGAGCATACCCTTCCACGCTTAGGGTGGACAAAAATATTTACAACAAGGGGTGGTGAGGGACAGAGTCTCTGAATTAAACAGAATACTCTCACCCAGTCAAGAGATCAGGGCTAGATCCAACACCGTTTTTTAGCTCACTGCACCATCCCAGTTTCAGAACCTGGCTGTATGCAAATTAGTCTGTTCCTGTCCCAGTGCATGATGGGAACAGGGCAAACCAAACTACAAAAGCCAATTCTTACACTGGGAAGGAAACAAGCTACCGGGGACCGGTTTCTGGCATTTCAGCCTCTTCGGCCCGGCTTGCTTGAATCCTGATGGTGCAATGAGCAAGGGACTCACATCTGAGCATACCCTTCCACGCTTAGGGTGGACAAAAATATTTACAACAAGGGGTGGTGAGGGACAGAGTCTCTGAATTAAACAGAATACTCTCACCCAGTCAAGAGATCAGGGCTAGATCCAACACCGTTTTTTAGCTCACTGCACCATCCCAGTTTCAGAACCTGGCTGTATGCAAATTAGTCTGTTCCTGTCCCAGTGCATGATGGGAACAGGGCAAACCAAACTACAAAAGCCAATTCTTACACTGGGAAGGAAACAAGCTACCGGGGACCGGTTTCTGGCATTTCAGCCTCTTCGGCCCGGCTTGCTTGAATCCTGATGGTGCAATGAGCAAGGGACTCACATCTGAGCATACCCTTCCACGCTTAGGGTGGACAAAAATATTTACAACAAGGGGTGGTGAGGGACAGAGTCTCTGAATTAAACAGAATACTCTCACCCAGTCAAGAGATCAGGGCTAGATCCAACACCGTTTTTTAGCTCACTGCACCATCCCAGTTTCAGAACCTGGCTGTATGCAAATTAGTCTGTTCCTGTCCCAGTGCATGATGGGAACAGGGCAAACCAAACTACAAAAGCCAATTCTTACACTGGGAAGGAAACAAGCTACCGGGGACCGGTTTCTGGCATTTCAGCCTCTTCGGCCCGGCTTGCTTGAATCCTGATGGTGCAATGAGCAAGGGACTCACATCTGAGCATACCCTTCCACGCTTAGGGTGGACAAAAATATTTACAACAAGGGGTGGTGAGGGACAGAGTCTCTGAATTAAACAGAATACTCTCACCCAGTCAAGAGATCAGGGCTAGATCCAACACCGTTTTTTAGCTCACTGCACCATCCCAGTTTCAGAACCTGGCTGTATGCAAATTAGTCTGTTCCTGTCCCAGTGCATGATGGGAACAGGGCAAACCAAACTACAAAAGCCAATTCTTACACTGGGAAGGAAACAAGCTACCGGGGACCGGTTTCTGGCATTTCAGCCTCTTCGGCCCGGCTTGCTTGAATCCTGATGGTGCAATGAGCAAGGGACTCACATCTGAGCATACCCTTCCACGCTTAGGGTGGACAAAAATATTTACAACAAGGGGTGGTGAGGGACAGAGTCTCTGAATTAAACAGAATACTCTCACCCAGTCAAGAGATCAGGGCTAGATCCAACACCGTTTTTTAGCTCACTGCACCATCCCAGTTTCAGAACCTGGCTGTATGCAAATTAGTCTGTTCCTGTCCCAGTGCATGATGGGAACAGGGCAAACCAAACTACAAAAGCCAATTCTTACACTGGGAAGGAAACAAGCTACCGGGGACCGGTTTCTGGCATTTCAGCCTCTTCGGCCCGGCTTGCTTGAATCCTGATGGTGCAATGAGCAAGGGACTCACATCTGAGCATACCCTTCCACGCTTAGGGTGGACAAAAATATTTACAACAAGGGGTGGTGAGGGACAGAGTCTCTGAATTAAACAGAATACTCTCACCCAGTCAAGAGATCAGGGCTAGATCCAACACCGTTTTTTAGCTCACTGCACCATCCCAGTTTCAGAACCTGGCTGTATGCAAATTAGTCTGTTCCTGTCCCAGTGCATGATGGGAACAGGGCAAACCAAACTACAAAAGCCAATTCTTACACTGGGAAGGAAACAAGCTACCGGGGACCGGTTTCTGGCATTTCAGCCTCTTCGGCCCGGCTTGCTTGAATCCTGATGGTGCAATGAGCAAGGGACTCACATCTGAGCATACCCTTCCACGCTTAGGGTGGACAAAAATATTTACAACAAGGGGTGGTGAGGGACAGAGTCTCTGAATTAAACAGAATACTCTCACCCAGTCAAGAGATCAGGGCTAGATCCAACACCGTTTTTTAGCTCACTGCACCATCCCAGTTTCAGAACCTGGCTGTATGCAAATTAGTCTGTTCCTGTCCCAGTGCATGATGGGAACAGGGCAAACCAAACTACAAAAGCCAATTCTTACACTGGGAAGGAAACAAGCTACCGGGGACCGGTTTCTGGCATTTCAGCCTCTTCGGCCCGGCTTGCTTGAATCCTGATGGTGCAATGAGCAAGGGACTCACATCTGAGCATACCCTTCCACGCTTAGGGTGGACAAAAATATTTACAACAAGGGGTGGTGAGGGACAGAGTCTCTGAATTAAACAGAATACTCTCACCCAGTCAAGAGATCAGGGCTAGATCCAACACCGTTTTTTAGCTCACTGCACCATCCCAGTTTCAGAACCTGGCTGTATGCAAATTAGTCTGTTCCTGTCCCAGTGCATGATGGGAACAGGGCAAACCAAACTACAAAAGCCAATTCTTACACTGGGAAGGAAACAAGCTACCGGGGACCGGTTTCTGGCATTTCAGCCTCTTCGGCCCGGCTTGCTTGAATCCTGATGGTGCAATGAGCAAGGGACTCACATCTGAGCATACCCTTCCACGCTTAGGGTGGACAAAAATATTTACAACAAGGGGTGGTGAGGGACAGAGTCTCTGAATTAAACAGAATACTCTCACCCAGTCAAGAGATCAGGGCTAGATCCAACACCGTTTTTTAGCTCACTGCACCATCCCAGTTTCAGAACCTGGCTGTATGCAAATTAGTCTGTTCCTGTCCCAGTGCATGATGGGAACAGGGCAAACCAAACTACAAAAGCCAATTCTTACACTGGGAAGGAAACAAGCTACCGGGGACCGGTTTCTGGCATTTCAGCCTCTTCGGCCCGGCTTGCTTGAATCCTGATGGTGCAATGAGCAAGGGACTCACATCTGAGCATACCCTTCCACGCTTAGGGTGGACAAAAATATTTACAACAAGGGGTGGTGAGGGACAGAGTCTCTGAATTAAACAGAATACTCTCACCCAGTCAAGAGATCAGGGCTAGATCCAACACCGTTTTTAGCTCACTGCACCCATCCCAGTTTCAGACTGCTGTATGCAAATAGTCTGTTCCTGTCCCAGTGCATGATGGGAACAGGACTGGAAGGAAACAAGCTACCGGGCCTGGTGAGGGACAGAGTTACTCCGCCTGAATTAAACAGAATACTCTCCACCCAGTCAAGAGATCAGGGCTAGATCCAACACCGTTTTTTAGCTTGAGCAAGGGACTCACATCTGAGCATACCCTTCCACGCTTAGGGTGGACAAAAATATTTACAACAAGGGGTGGTGAGGGACAGAGTCTCTGAATTAAACAGAATACTCTCACCCAGTCAAGAGATCAGGGCTAGATCCAACACCGTTTTTTAGCTCACTGCACCATCCCAGTTTCAGAACCTGGCTGTATGCAAATTAGTCTGTTCCTGTCCCAGTGCATGATGGGAACAGGGCAAACCAAACTACAAAAGCCAATTCTTACACTGGGAAGGAAACAAGCTACCGGGGACCGGTTTCTGGCATTTCAGCCTCTTCGGCCCGGCTTGCTTGAATCCTGATGGTGCAATGAGCAAGGGACTCACATCTGAGCATACCCTTCCACGCTTAGGGTGGACAAAAATATTTACAACAAGGGGTGGTGAGGGACAGAGTCTCTGAATTAAACAGAATACTCTCACCCAGTCAAGAGATCAGGGCTAGATCCAACACCGTTTTTTAGCTCACTGCACCATCCCAGTTTCAGAACCTGGCTGTATGCAAATTAGTCTGTTCCTGTCCCAGTGCATGATGGGAACAGGGCAAACCAAACTACAAAAGCCAATTCTTACACTGGGAAGGAAACAAGCTACCGGGGACCGGTTTCTGGCATTTCAGCCTCTTCGGCCCGGCTTGCTTGAATCCTGATGGTGCAATGAGCAAGGGACTCACATCTGAGCATACCCTTCCACGCTTAGGGTGGACAAAAATATTTACAACAAGGGGTGGTGAGGGACAGAGTCTCTGAATTAAACAGAATACTCTCACCCAGTCAAGAGATCAGGGCTAGATCCAACACCGTTTTTTAGCTCACTGCACCATCCCAGTTTCAGAACCTGGCTGTATGCAAATTAGTCTGTTCCTGTCCCAGTGCATGATGGGAACAGGGCAAACCAAACTACAAAAGCCAATTCTTACACTGGGAAGGAAACAAGCTACCGGGGACCGGTTTCTGGCATTTCAGCCTCTTCGGCCCGGCTTGCTTGAATCCTGATGGTGCAATGAGCAAGGGACTCACATCTGAGCATACCCTTCCACGCTTAGGGTGGACAAAAATATTTACAACAAGGGGTGGTGAGGGACAGAGTCTCTGAATTAAACAGAATACTCTCACCCAGTCAAGAGATCAGGGCTAGATCCAACACCGTTTTTTAGCTCACTGCACCATCCCAGTTTCAGAACCTGGCTGTATGCAAATTAGTCTGTTCCTGTCCCAGTGCATGATGGGAACAGGGCAAACCAAACTACAAAAGCCAATTCTTACACTGGGAAGGAAACAAGCTACCGGGGACCGGTTTCTGGCATTTCAGCCTCTTCGGCCCGGCTTGCTTGAATCCTGATGGTGCAATGAGCAAGGGACTCACATCTGAGCATACCCTTCCACGCTTAGGGTGGACAAAAATATTTACAACAAGGGGTGGTGAGGGACAGAGTCTCTGAATTAAACAGAATACTCTCACCCAGTCAAGAGATCAGGGCTAGATCCAACACCGTTTTTTAGCTCACTGCACCATCCCAGTTTCAGAACCTGGCTGTATGCAAATTAGTCTGTTCCTGTCCCAGTGCATGATGGGAACAGGGCAAACCAAACTACAAAAGCCAATTCTTACACTGGGAAGGAAACAAGCTACCGGGGACCGGTTTCTGGCATTTCAGCCTCTTCGGCCCGGCTTGCTTGAATCCTGATGGTGCAATGAGCAAGGGACTCACATCTGAGCATACCCTTCCACGCTTAGGGTGGACAAAAATATTTACAACAAGGGGTGGTGAGGGACAGAGTCTCTGAATTAAACAGAATACTCTCACCCAGTCAAGAGATCAGGGCTAGATCCAACACCGTTTTTTAGCTCACTGCACCATCCCAGTTTCAGAACCTGGCTGTATGCAAATTAGTCTGTTCCTGTCCCAGTGCATGATGGGAACAGGGCAAACCAAACTACAAAAGCCAATTCTTACACTGGGAAGGAAACAAGCTACCGGGGACCGGTTTCTGGCATTTCAGCCTCTTCGGCCCGGCTTGCTTGAATCCTGATGGTGCAATGAGCAAGGGACTCACATCTGAGCATACCCTTCCACGCTTAGGGTGGACAAAAATATTTACAACAAGGGGTGGTGAGGGACAGAGTCTCTGAATTAAACAGAATACTCTCACCCAGTCAAGAGATCAGGGCTAGATCCAACACCGTTTTTTAGCTCACTGCACCATCCCAGTTTCAGAACCTGGCTGTATGCAAATTAGTCTGTTCCTGTCCCAGTGCATGATGGGAACAGGGCAAACCAAACTACAAAAGCCAATTCTTACACTGGGAAGGAAACAAGCTACCGGGGACCGGTTTCTGGCATTTCAGCCTCTTCGGCCCGGCTTGCTTGAATCCTGATGGTGCAATCAGCAAGGGACTCACATCTGAGCATACCCTTCCACGCTTAGGGTGGACAAAAATATTTACAACAAGGGGTGGTGAGGGACAGAGTCTCTGAATTAAACAGAATACTCTCACCCAGTCAAGAGATCAGGGCTAGATCCAACACCGTTTTTTAGCTCACTGCACCATCCCAGTTTCAGAACCTGGCTGTATGCAAATTAGTCTGTTCCTGTCCCAGTGCATGATGGGAACAGGGCAAACCAAACTACAAAAGCCAATTCTTACACTGGGAAGGAAACAAGCTACCGGGGACCGGTTTCTGGCATTTCAGCCTCTTCGGCCCGGCTTGCTTGAATCCTGATGGTGCAATGAGCAAGGGACTCACATCTGAGCATACCCTTCCACGCTTAGGGTGGACAAAAATATTTACAACAAGGGGTGGTGAGGGACAGAGTCTCTGAATTAAACAGAATACTCTCACCCAGTCAAGAGATCAGGGCTAGATCCAACACCGTTTTTTAGCTCACTGCACCATCCCAGTTTCAGAACCTGGCTGTATGCAAATTAGTCTGTTCCTGTCCCAGTGCATGATGGGAACAGGGCAAACCAAACTACAAAAGCCAATTCTTACACTGGGAAGGAAACAAGCTACCGGGGACCGGTTTCTGGCATTTCAGCCTCTTCGGCCCGGCTTGCTTGAATCCTGATGGTGCAATGAGCAAGGGACTCACATCTGAGCATACCCTTCCACGCTTAGGGTGGACAAAAATATTTACAACAAGGGGTGGTGAGGGACAGAGTCTCTGAATTAAACAGAATACTCTCACCCAGTCAAGAGATCAGGGCTAGATCCAACACCGTTTTTTAGCTCACTGCACCATCCCAGTTTCAGAACCTGGCTGTATGCAAATTAGTCTGTTCCTGTCCCAGTGCATGATGGGAACAGGGCAAACCAAACTACAAAAGCCAATTCTTACACTGGGAAGGAAACAAGCTACCGGGGACCGGTTTCTGGCATTTCAGCCTCTTCGGCCCGGCTTGCTTGAATCCTGATGGTGCAATGAGCAAGGGACTCACATCTGAGCATACCCTTCCACGCTTAGGGTGGACAAAAATATTTACAACAAGGGGTGGTGAGGGACAGAGTCTCTGAATTAAACAGAATACTCTCACCCAGTCAAGAGATCAGGGCTAGATCCAACACCGTTTTTTAGCTCACTGCACCATCCCAGTTTCAGAACCTGGCTGTATGCAAATTAGTCTGTTCCTGTCCCAGTGCATGATGGGAACAGGGCAAACCAAACTACAAAAGCCAATTCTTACACTGGGAAGGAAACAAGCTACCGGGGACCGGTTTCTGGCATTTCAGCCTCTTCGGCCCGGCTTGCTTGAATCCTGATGGTGCAATGAGCAAGGGACTCACATCTGAGCATACCCTTCCACGCTTAGGGTGGACAAAAATATTTACAACAAGGGGTGGTGAGGGACAGAGTCTCTGAATTAAACAGAATACTCTCACCCAGTCAAGAGATCAGGGCTAGATCCAACACCGTTTTTTAGCTCACTGCACCATCCCAGTTTCAGAACCTGGCTGTATGCAAATTAGTCTGTTCCTGTCCCAGTGCATGATGGGAACAGGGCAAACCAAACTACAAAAGCCAATTCTTACACTGGGAAGGAAACAAGCTACCGGGGACCGGTTTCTGGCATTTCAGCCTCTTCGGCCCGGCTTGCTTGAATCCTGATGGTGCAATGAGCAAGGGACTCACATCTGAGCATACCCTTCCACGCTTAGGGTGGACAAAAATATTTACAACAAGGGGTGGTGAGGGACAGAGTCTCTGAATTAAACAGAATACTCTCACCCAGTCAAGAGATCAGGGCTAGATCCAACACCGTTTTTTAGCTCACTGCACCATCCCAGTTTCAGAACCTGGCTGTATGCAAATTAGTCTGTTCCTGTCCCAGTGCATGATGGGAACAGGGCAAACCAAACTACAAAAGCCAATTCTTACACTGGGAAGGAAACAAGCTACCGGGGACCGGTTTCTGGCATTTCAGCCTCTTCGGCCCGGCTTGCTTGAATCCTGATGGTGCAATGAGCAAGGGACTCACATCTGAGCATACCCTTCCACGCTTAGGGTGGACAAAAATATTTACAACAAGGGGTGGTGAGGGACAGAGTCTCTGAATTAAACAGAATACTCTCACCCAGTCAAGAGATCAGGGCTAGATCCAACACCGTTTTTTAGCTCACTGCACCATCCCAGTTTCAGAACCTGGCTGTATGCAAATTAGTCTGTTCCTGTCCCAGTGCATGATGGGAACAGGGCAAACCAAACTACAAAAGCCAATTCTTACACTGGGAAGGAAACAAGCTACCGGGGACCGGTTTCTGGCATTTCAGCCTCTTCGGCCCGGCTTGCTTGAATCCTGATGGTGCAATGAGCAAGGGACTCACATCTGAGCATACCCTTCCACGCTTAGGGTGGACAAAAATATTTACAACAAGGGGTGGTGAGGGACAGAGTCTCTGAATTAAACAGAATACTCTCACCCAGTCAAGAGATCAGGGCTAGATCCAACACCGTTTTTTAGCTCACTGCACCATCCCAGTTTCAGAACCTGGCTGTATGCAAATTAGTCTGTTCCTGTCCCAGTGCATGATGGGAACAGGGCAAACCAAACTACAAAAGCCAATTCTTACACTGGGAAGGAAACAAGCTACCGGGGACCGGTTTCTGGCATTTCAGCCTCTTCGGCCCGGCTTGCTTGAATCCTGATGGTGCAATGAGCAAGGGACTCACATCTGAGCATACCCTTCCACGCTTAGGGTGGACAAAAATATTTACAACAAGGGGTGGTGAGGGACAGAGTCTCTGAATTAAACAGAATACTCTCACCCAGTCAAGAGATCAGGGCTAGATCCAACACCGTTTTTTAGCTCACTGCACCATCCCAGTTTCAGAACCTGGCTGTATGCAAATTAGTCTGTTCCTGTCCCAGTGCATGATGGGAACAGGGCAAACCAAACTACAAAAGCCAATTCTTACACTGGGAAGGAAACAAGCTACCGGGGACCGGTTTCTGGCATTTCAGCCTCTTCGGCCCGGCTTGCTTGAATCCTGATGGTGCAATGAGCAAGGGACTCACATCTGAGCATACCCTTCCACGCTTAGGGTGGACAAAAATATTTACAACAAGGGGTGGTGAGGGACAGAGTCTCTGAATTAAACAGAATACTCTCACCCAGTCAAGAGATCAGGGCTAGATCCAACACCGTTTTTTAGCTCACTGCACCATCCCAGTTTCAGAACCTGGCTGTATGCAAATTAGTCTGTTCCTGTCCCAGTGCATGATGGGAACAGGGCAAACCAAACTACAAAAGCCAATTCTTACACTGGGAAGGAAACAAGCTACCGGGGACCGGTTTCTGGCATTTCAGCCTCTTCGGCCCGGCTTGCTTGAATCCTGATGGTGCAATGAGCAAGGGACTCACATCTGAGCATACCCTTCCACGCTTAGGGTGGACAAAAATATTTACAACAAGGGGTGGTGAGGGACAGAGTCTCTGAATTAAACAGAATACTCTCACCCAGTCAAGAGATCAGGGCTAGATCCAACACCGTTTTTTAGCTCACTGCACCATCCCAGTTTCAGAACCTGGCTGTATGCAAATTAGTCTGTTCCTGTCCCAGTGCATGATGGGAACAGGGCAAACCAAACTACAAAAGCCAATTCTTACACTGGGAAGGAAACAAGCTACCGGGGACCGGTTTCTGGCATTTCAGCCTCTTCGGCCCGGCTTGCTTGAATCCTGATGGTGCAATGAGCAAGGGACTCACATCTGAGCATACCCTTCCACGCTTAGGGTGGACAAAAATATTTACAACAAGGGGTGGTGAGGGACAGAGTCTCTGAATTAAACAGAATACTCTCACCCAGTCAAGAGATCAGGGCTAGATCCAACACCGTTTTTTAGCTCACTGCACCATCCCAGTTTCAGAACCTGGCTGTATGCAAATTAGTCTGTTCCTGTCCCAGTGCATGATGGGAACAGGGCAAACCAAACTACAAAAGCCAATTCTTACACTGGGAAGGAAACAAGCTACCGGGGACCGGTTTCTGGCATTTCAGCCTCTTCGGCCCGGCTTGCTTGAATCCTGATGGTGCAATGAGCAAGGGACTCACATCTGAGCATACCCTTCCACGCTTAGGGTGGACAAAAATATTTACAACAAGGGGTGGTGAGGGACAGAGTCTCTGAATTAAACAGAATACTCTCACCCAGTCAAGAGATCAGAGCTAGATCCAACACCGTTTTTTAGCTCACTGCACCATCCCAGTTTCAGAACCTGGCTGTATGCAAATTAGTCTGTTCCTGTCCCAGTGCATGATGGGAACAGGGCAAACCAAACTACAAAAGCCAATTCTTACACTGGGAAGGAAACAAGCTACCGGGGACCGGTTTCTGGCATTTCAGCCTCTTCGGCCCGGCTTGCTTGAATCCTGATGGTGCAATGAGCAAGGGATTCACATCTGAGCATACCCTTCCACGCTTAGGGTGGACAAAAATATTTACAACAAGGGGCCGGCGTACTTTGCTGATAGGCACTCTCTTGAAGGTAGGGGTCTACTCCGGAATCTTTACCTCTGCCGCCCTCCGTCGGACCTGGTGGGTCCGACTTACCACTCAGTACAGTTGTGGTACAAGGCCAATAGACGTCTTAAATGCAGGGACATTCTCACCCAAATGACACCACTGTGGGACTCCTGGCAATTGGGCTTCCTTCGAAACAGCAAGGGGTTCCAGGCTTGGGACTCCATCAGCATATCGGTGGTAGGTGACTTATGGAGGAAGGGTGACGTAGTCGACTTTAGCCACCTGCAAACGCAGTATGAAATGTCTCTGACGGAGAGGTTCAGGTATTTGCAGATTGCACACGCGTTATGCTCGGTTATACCACGGGGCACTGTCTTGCAGGAGTCGTCCCCGCTTGAGGACAGACTTCTGACAGACCACATGACGGATAAGGCCACTTCCTTTACTTATAGGAAACTCAGTAATAATCTTCCGGATGTAATGTCAACATTGAAACAAAACTGGGCTGCAGAGGTGGGCCCCTTTGCCGACTCCGAATGGCAGGAGGCCCTCGCCTCACCATGTGAAACCTCTATCCCCTCCAGGTTAAAACTGGTCCAATTAAAGATACTGCACCGCACATATTACACTAGAACGACTCTGTATAAAATAGGCAGGGCCACTTACAAGTACTGTCTTCGAGACTGTGGGGAGGAGAGAGCATTCTTCCATACCATTTGGGACTGTAGACACATGACAGCGTACTGGACAGCAGTAATGCGTACCATTTCCCAGACGATTGGTATCTCCTTGTTGCCGGAGCCTCGCCGCTGTTTGCTGAACGTGTGGGAGCCTAACGACTTGAACCATCGCCAGCTGGACTGGGTAATGTTGGGCATGATGATAACAAAACGCAACATTGCTATGTTGTGGGGATCGGCGGTTTCCCCGACGCTCAACAAATGGTGTAAAGATATGGACGAGGGGATGGTAGCGGAAAGGGCTGTCTTCATCCACTGTGGTTGCCCGAGAAAATGGGAGGGAATATGGGAGGCCTGGAACAGGTTCAGAGGTTGTATTTGTGAGCCGCCACGCACCACTGGGGATGATGAGGACTTAGACTGATTGCTTGTAGAAACCTTGCTAAAATGAAGTGCTATATTGTGTTTCTAATTATGTTTTTCCCCCGCAAAGCCCTGAATTGACTGTGATCAGTATGTACCCGCTGACTTACATATGTATGATGTACGATAACGGAAAGAACTTTTAAGACGTTGTCCCAACTGTTCTGTTGTGATGAAATAAAAATATTAAAAAAAATAAAAAAAAGGTCTGGAAACATTCCTGTAACAGCTTTTTCTTCAGCATGGTGAAGCACAGTAGAAGAGGCACCATCCTTAAGACTCCTTTTCATCTGCTTCATTCTCACTTTTTCCATAAAGAAAGAAATAAGGAGAGAAGTCTAAAGAGCAGAGTGAAGAGGATTTTGAAGATAAAATCCGCAGGAACGTTTTTGAGACCATATCTTCACTGTAAATGCCTAACCCTACGGTCTCCAGGTCAGAGTTTAACATGAACCCTCATTTGAGTTCTTCATTTTCTGAAATAGAAATGGGAGCCCCTTCTTCTGATCAGTGGTGAAAATATATTGATATGGAAACACAGAGAAATCCTGTTGAAAATACATAACATCATGAGTTTTTCTTTGGAGGATCTACCTGCCACTTTCTCTGAACCAATTCTCAGGCAATTGGAGAGTGCTCTGATACTGGGCCTCCCTCTATATAAACAAGCGCATAATGTTACAATAGACCATTAGAGCATGGAAGGATTTAGGTTACAATAAAGTACCTAGATTTAGGTCTCGGTTATAGCCTCTAGAAAAGGGGGTCCCAAACCTTTTCAGTAATAGAGCTACTTCTGTGCAATGATAAGCATCCAGACCTACAAATAATTTTTATAGTCTTAATAGTGACCATATCAAACTAGATTATATTACTGGCCACCATTTGCAAGATTACAAGCAATGATCACTTTACTGCATCAGATCTGGTTACAAGCATTAATTGAAAAATGCTTTGTCAATGTAGAATGTCTCTACATGGGTAAAATATTACAGCCTTAGCTGTAATGCCCTTGGCACTACATTAGTAACAATAGCAATAAGTCTTCTCAATGCCACAAGATTTGTCACTAAAATATGAACTTAACTATATTTTGGTAATTCAATCAGTTATCTCCGCACATCATCTTATGAGTTCTGAAAATACATACATTTGGGTCTTGAATATACACTTTTCAATTCAAGTATACATATGTTACTTCAACCATGCAAATGCTTCTAATTGAGTAGGTTGGGTGGCACACAGAACACCTACTTAAAGGTAGCTGGAGAGCTACAAGTAGCTCACAAGCCACTCAAAGAAGCCTCCGATATGGTCAAGTTAATTCCCGAGACAGGGATGGTAAACCTGGTAGGTCTTACCTCAATGGCAAGACAGGATTTCTTTAAGGAGTCTACTGACAGCAGAAAGGTTGATGCAGCATTACAGAATTCCTACGCAGGATCTCATCTTGCTATCTGAGCAGGCACTTATGAACCCAATCAAAGTCTCTAATATCATCATAATTTAACTCCTTAAAGCTGTTCATGAAGGTGGTGAATACTCTGCTTTACTGGAAGCCACAGAGAAGAATATGTAGTTCTTTGACATCTTTTTCCTTGTTGCAACAGCTTCAGTACTGGAGAAGTGGTGAATATTGCTAGTAGAAGCAATCTCTTCATAAAGGAGTGGCATACAGGCTCAGCTTAGAAATCTGTGGCACTTTGTGTCATTTACCTTTTCAGTGAGTAACGCTCTTTGGTACAGAAGAAACTTCATAAACGTTTCAAAGATAAGAAATATTCCTCATCTACTCTCCAAAAGTCCCCATTTACTCAATCCTTGGGGAAGTCCTCCTTCAGGCAACCATTTTGATATATCCCTTTTCAGCATCAAACTACTAGTAGGAGAAGGCAATAAGAAAAGCCATTTATGGGCTCTGTTGATTAAAAGAGTAAACTGTCGCAAACAACAAGCCTAAGAATTTGTAACTACGTCAGAAACAGCCTTGAATGGTCAGTTGGAGGCTTAATCAAGCATTTCCAATGATCTTGGGAGACATCCGTCTAAGATATGATGGTCCTGAAGATGATCAAAGAAGGATAGAGTTTGTCTCCACGCCTCCTGATTCTATGACCATAACTACACCTTTCTGTCCAGGTACCTTCCCATCAGGAAATCAACTATGATCCAGGCAATTCATTCTATCATCTCGAAATAAGTGATTGTTTCAGTTCCACCAAAGGACAATGGTGTGTTTCTGGCACTCAAGCATTATCAGTTCAAGATATTATCCTTTATGTTTTTTAAAAAGAGGATGGCTCCTGTGGTTGTTCTTTTACATCTCCAGGGAAGGTGCATATTTCACAGCCGGAGAACTGGTTACTTCATGCTCCATTCCAGAGGAGGCCTTAAAACTTTTCAGGAGCATTTGTCTCGTATTGGTCTTCTGTTGCGTAAGCTACAACTTTGGCGTAACTCTACATGGTGTGCTTTCCCACCCACAGGTGACACAGGTGGACTTGGTTCAAGGCACCAGTGATGAATGTAAAAGACAGGTTATTGTAGCCCTTCAAAACGCTATTCAATGTGCAATTTAGATAGAGGGATTACTTTTGGATTAATAACAATCCCATAGAAAGATCAGAGGCACCATGAAATCAGCAACAAATCTTATTACTAAGATGAATAAACAATTTTAAGTAAAAGTATTTATCACTAAAGGAACAATCTGTTTCTCAGTACATCTAAAACAACTACACAGAATAATATAAAAGCAGCAAGAAGGCACGTTATAAATAATGAGAATAAAATGAAAATTTCTAGCATGTTTTGAAACGTCATGTTAAGCCTAACACCGTAATGCCTACTTCTATGCACTACACTAAGAGCATGGAAGGCAGAGTTATTTGCAGTCTACATTTTCTTAGGGAGAAGAGATGCACTGCATACCTTGTTGACAGCAAAGGCTGCCTTTATCAGTGGACACGTGAAGCCAGTGTTCCCGGTGAAGGGAAAAACACATGCTGTGGTCTTCCTTCGGGGCTCGGCTTCGGACTTAAAGTGAGATGTAGCATCTGCAAAGTGTGCTGGCAGTACCTTCTCTGGCAGAATCCCTGGCAATAATTTGGGGGAAGAACCTCTCCTGACAAGTGGTAGACCTTATATATTACATTTAAACAGAGAATGGAATTTCTTACATAAGTTAAGAAATGTCTGACATTGATTATGTGCATTAAGGTGTCCATCCCAGACATTTCCTTAACATATAAGGTACAAGGACGTCAATTCAGATTACATTATTTTGGTTATATGTCTGTATGTGTTCTTATTTAACCTTGACTAGGAGGAAAGTAGACATTTGGCCCAGACGGATGTTGCATCAAGTGTTGTCTATGTTATCAATCAGATGGCTTTTTGCTTTCACAGTTCTTAGAAAGAGAAGGTCAAATGACATCTGCATCAAATGGCAAACATGAAAATGATTCTGCATAAATCTGGAAAAATTGTGACTTCTATTGTCTAAGATTGAGACGTTGGCGACTTCCATTATTCATGATGGAGTCAGGCCTACATAAAATCGAATCGGACCTTCAGGGCTTTAAAACACTACTTACTACTCAATCTTCCGAAATGTCAACTGACAGCTTTTGAGGACAGGATCTTTAGGGCAGACTTGGGGATGGTTTTTCTTCCTGCAGAAATAGTGGAGCATCGGAGAGAAGGGCTCAGTCTCAAGCTGTGGCTTGTCTCTGGTTGAAGGTCCAGTGTAACATGGCCTCCTGTCCATATCTTGTGTCATGGGCCTGTAATACATTTATATCCCCCTCTGGTATATACACTGAAATATTGGAAACCTGCATCCACTATCATCTCATCTAGTCCCTCTGCCTCAATGCAGCAAATAGCTTAAGAAGCTTGAAGTGGAACAAGTACACAGTAAACCACACTACATGTATGCGAGATACTTTTGACCCATGTTATATTATCTAAGGCAGTGGTTCTTAACCTTTTAACTTCTGTGGATATTGACTCAATCATTACCGGAATCTGGGGACCGTAATGCATAATTATTGAAATCTAGGGACTCTCACTGAGTGATTATAGGAATTGAAATCCAGGGACCCAGGCCTAAGCAATTTCAATGATTTGAACTGCAAAACAAACAAAAAAACACACAAACAAGTATTCAGTAGGCAAATATATACATTCGGAAATATTTTATTTAATTGACAACCAGCATTTTAATTTAAACTGGAAGGTGCGAGCTTTTCTAAATTTAGCTTGGGTCACCCATTGTCAATAGTATATTCTGTTTGATGCACTTGCATTCGTCCCATGAATCAATATGAGGATACCAACGTAATTTTAGCCATCAATTTCAAATTCCTTCACATTTGCAGAACGTTTTAAAATGTTCCATTGGGCTTCTTTATATATAACTTATTAATCTGTTAATTTTATTTAATTGTCTAAGGGATCGCGGACCACTGTTTAAGAACCCCTGAACTAAGGGTTCTGGTGATATTTACAAAGCACCTATCATGAGTGTCTCAGGTCATCATTATTCAGGCCAGCCTTGCATTCCCCCTCACACGGGTTGTGGGCAGTGACAGCAAAGATGAGAACAGGAGAAAACTTCACGCAACTCTTCCAGAGCCACAATGTTTATCTTGAGCAACCTCGATCAGATATCTGGGACCTGTGAGTCCTCTACTTGGAGCTGCTGTGCGAAGCTCCCGGGCTTTTCCATACCATTCTGAGCCTGGGAGGCACGCCAGCCCCCTCCCCCCCCAACCTCGCTGCTGCCTCCCTTTTCGCCAAGACTACTCCCTAACTCCCATTCTGACTTCCCCAGACCTTCTTCTTGCGGATCGTAGACACTGATGCCCCCGTGGTCCGCGGCCTGTGCACGCATCTTACAGCCTTTGGTTTTGTGGCTGCGTCCCTCCTCTCACTCTACACAATGGAATCCTACTCTCTGGGTTCCTCTTCTGGATACTTGGGTGACTTTTGTGCATCCCGCCACTTTTGGAGATGGTCTTCATCTATACCCATGACCCGGACCCGCCATTTTGTTTGACCTTTGTTCCGTTCCTTCTTCCCTCCAGACTATATATATATATATATATATATACATATACATACATTTGTAATGCCGAAACGCGTAGGAGTTTGCGCGTCTATGCCTGCAGAGATGTAATGATGCGTTTGCGAGGAAACAAATAAAACATCATTAAGCAACCTGAATCGAGTGCGGCCCATTTTCCTGGGAGACCGGGGAGCTTTGTGATATATATATATATATATATGTATTATATAATTGTCCAAGCCTAATCGCTGTTAAAATGTAATCTTGTGTGAATTTACTATTTGTATATATAGAACTCTAACCACTAGTATATGTAGTAGACCTTTGTACTTACTACCATTCCTGTGTGATTTTAGAGTGTATCTGTTTGTATCTCTTCCTTGAGTGACTTTACAATTTATACAAGTAACATTTTTTGCTCCTGTTCATATCTCTTCTTTGAGTGACTTTACACCTTGTACATTTGCAATTTTTTTTATGTTTGTTTTATGTAACTCATGTAATCCAAAGTCCTTATGTATTACAACTGGTTCTTTTGTAAAGCGCTCTGACACCTTCGGGTAATGTTCGTGCTATATAGAATCACATTAAATAAATAAATAAATCATGACACCAGACTTGTTTATAATTTTACAACTCCTCAATTTCAATATAGGACAATATTACACAGTAAACTGTTATATTCTCTCTCTTATGTTGTCTATATATAGGTGTGAGTGATCCGCCTGAATTTAAAAATATCTCTAGACTGCCACAAAAGGCCTTTGAACCAGTGTTTGTGTGGGAGGTTGCCTTATTAAGCAGAGATTTCTCATGCGTTTTGGATGTTTCATCAAGTTAATTTCACAATGTCACAAAGCTGAGCAATTAAACGCTTCTTAACTCCCTGCAATGTGAGACTTCAGCGAGGCACTGAAACAAACGATACTGTGTCGGTGAAAGCGTGCTGCGCGCATGGCTTTGTTGATTATCGATGACTAATAACGTGATCTCAGCCGCTGGTAACTCCAGTCTGTTTCTTCTCCGTAGCCACAACAGAGATGCACTTCACCTCCCTAACGGCCACGCCCCTTCCAGCGAGGACAACCAATGGGAAACAAAGACATGCTGCTAATGATAGAAACAGTCCAGGAACATGCTGCGTTTCTTGGGTAAGTTTTCAATAACACAACACAGCGCGGAAACAAAGCTATCTCTATTTTACATCACTTTTGCAGTAATCCTTTGACAGCAGGGCTCTGCATTTGTCAGGGTGAGAATGTTTGTGGCCATTAATATGACCGCGAGTGTGACCTACATTTCGCTCCGACCCACGGATAATTGACTCCCGTGCAAACTGTCCTATGTACGACACACGTCATGGTTTAAACTGGCCAGCATTCGTCAGTGAAGTCACTTTGTAAATTAAGATTTATAAGGCTGATGTATATGCGCACTGTCTGATTATATCAGCGATGGTCTAAATACACCAGCATAAGTCAGTGATGTCACGTCAGCCTTGCGAATGAATATTTATTAGCCTGGTATTATATATGCCCGCTGCCTGATGTATATCAGCGACGGTGTAAAGTGGCCAACATACGTCCAGGACGTCACCCTCGGAAATTAATATTTATAAACCTGGTACATATGCACGCTGCCTGATGTATATCAGCAATGGTTTAAACGGGCCAGAAGAACGTCAATGTCAGCCTTGCAAATGTAATGCACGGTCAGTATAGCGGTTTTGTCGGGCGCTTAAGTCTCAAGCCTGATGACAGCAAAGCGAATGAATAATGCTAAGTCTGATATACATGAAACACTGTCTTATACCAGGCCAGGTTTATAACATAAGTGATGCTTGAAACTGACAGCAGAAGCCAATGATGACATTCTTGCATTTGAATATTTATATTCCTAATGTCCGCCTAGAAATTAATATTCATAAGTCTGATGTGCCAGCACATTACCTGGTGTATAATATCAGCAATGGTTTAAATGGACTTGTAGGTGTTAGTGGTGTCAATGCAACGTGGCACCAAATGGCTCCTTGCCTCCCGCCAAATCCGGCATTCCTAGGGAGCAGCTAAAAATGCTGCACCCTGCGGGCGGAAAGACACTTTTCATCTGTTTGCCTGCCTGCACTGAATTGGGCAGAGAAACACGGATGAAAAGTCGGCTCCCAGCGGGCGGGATAATTTTTTCATGCTCCCACCTGCTGGAAGTGGACTTAATGTTTGCTCTTGCATGGCGGAAGCTATGAAATTGCTCCCGCCATGCAAGAGCAAACACAGGTTTCCCTGCCTGCTCCAGTGCAGGAAGGGAAACCACTATGTCCCGGGGGTGTGCTCCCTGGGACATAGCTGAGCCGGTTCAGGGGTATGGGGCCTCCAGGCAGACCCCCGGGATATAGCCGCATGGATTAGCACATTTAGCGGCACAAATATGGAAATTTAGTGGCACAAACATGGAAATTTAGCAGCATTTTTGTGGCACTTTATTCTACTCATAATCATTATTTTCAGCCTTAAATCAATGGAAACTGCTTTCGCAGAGTAGTCCACTTTGAAATAGGCAACCTGGGATATGGAACAGAGGAAGCAGCCCACAGGTGAAGGCTGTTATCCCTTGGAAATGCAATCCTCTATTTGCTTTAGCATAGGTTCTGAGAAGCCCAACAAAGATGGCCTGGTAGAAGGATGTCGGGGAAATGAAAGGTGTGTCGTGACAGGACAGTATGGAATAGCTGTAGTGTAGTTCCTATAGTCCCAATAGGCTCTGCGCATTGGAACATATACTATAGTTGAGACGTAGGACTGAGGTCGACTAGGTCTCTAGCGTATATATTAATATTAATTGTGAGTGCCAGCTAGCTCAGAGGTCACTAGAAACTTTGTCGAATAAACAAGAAGGGATTAGTTTCTGACAAACAACTTTGTTTCCCAAGAACGAGAAATCAATCTCTAGAGTTGCGGAAACAATAGATAACTACTTTACTCAGTCAATCGTGCATGCTTCGTTTCACCAGAGGTGCTGAGAAAATAGAGAGACGGGCGTTTTCAATAAAAGGCATTTATTAAACAGTCTTCTTTCTCAAGCATAAGAAATGTACTGCTACAATCGTAATACTGGTTATAAAGTACAGGGCATATAATACGAAAAGTATTATAAAGTAGTACTGTAAAAGCACGATATGGTTTCTAAGCCATAAGTTGCCTAAAACATATAAAATACATATAGTAATAAAATGACTAAAAGTACTGAACTGGTGCTTCTAAAATACGCCTACCCCGGTGTACCTAACCTAAGTCTAGTACAAGGGAAGAAGTAGGTGAGGAGTAGCTTAAGTTTAGTATTTCTCTGCAAGGATCTATCCAAGAATTCTTTAAGGGTCTAATCCGCTCCGTACCTTGGTTTTAGAATGAAGGAGGTCTTGTATCTCTCTCTCAGGACTCGATTTCCCAGCAACCCGCAAGGGTAGCCTGGAAACACTGGAGCTGGATTTCTCGGCAGGAGAAAAGACAGCGTCTCTCAGTGCGTCAGCTGGATGGTCGGCTTCCTTTGGCACTTGCTGCTGCAGGACGTCGCGCAAGTAGTTAGTCGATTTGCTCCAAACCACCGTGTGTTTGTCTGGGCAAATGTAGGCATATTTATACTTTGAAGGTGCCGAGTTTGACGTATGATTGGACTTAATAACGTCACTCAAAGACTCAGTTCTTTGAAAGCTCCATGATTTCTTAGAAAAATTAGTATTCAGGCGAGGGGAAGTCCCTAGCTGCTGAAGGCGTTTTTTTTTTAAAGAAATCGTTGTTGATTCTTGGAACTTAGTGGAAGTAGCCATGCCGTATTTGGGCTGTATAGGCTCAGTCCAAATATGGTAATGGTTTCTATGCCTATATAAGGATCGGGTAATTTATACCTATATAAGGGCATGAATCGGGTACATTACACTAGGGTCCTAGATTCATTTACAACACCCACTCCACGATATTGAGTTCAATAAACTAAATGTATAAGCACTGAACATGTCTAAGGCATGGGTTTACAATCCCACCCCAAAATACATGAAATGCACTTGAAATGGTTGTACACGAAAAAATGAGTATTTCTACAGTACGCATTTAAGGAAATGATGTTATATAAAGCATGATATCTGAAATGCAAACTGAATGAATCATGTAATTACATTTATGAAAGTGGCTCTTAAATACAGAAGAAAGGTCGAGACCATTTCATAACAGAACATTGCATATCAATAGTTCATATTATTGAGGACAAGGCCAAACATTTTTTTTTCTAGGAAGTGTTCAAAAAGAATTTCTTGTTCTCTAAGAATAGTTCTACTTAAAGCAGATTACTTTGTGCCAAAAAAAGTTCAATGTTTTGGAGAGAAAAAAAATGCAATCGTTTGAGAAAAATAGAGTTCCAAAGTTAGAAGCCATTGTTTTGAAAAAGGAAAGTCCGAATTCAGAGTTCAGGGAACGCTGGGTGCATGAATCAAGAGTTATTCTCGGTGTCAGGAGAAAATATCAGATCGTCTAGGCTGGCAAAGAAATCTTCTACCACAGTAGGTGAAAGTGAAACTATTTCATCAAGTAGATCAAATGTGCACAGATGAGAAGTATTGCTGTCATCGCCTGTTGCCGCGTTAGCAATGTTCATATCAGATGGTACCTGTGTGCCTGTTGATCCTCGTATCTCACCCTCAGTTAGACTTACTGGTGAGACCTCAATGAATGACATCATCAGGATTGGTAGCCGTTGGGGACAACACAATGCATGAGTCGTTACTGGACATAGCAAGGCGTCGACATCCGATGGCAGTACCGATGGAAGTGTAAGACAAATGTACAACACGCATTCCTCTCCGCAAAGCAGGCATCGTAGAACAGGTAAGATGCAATCTTGCCAGATTGGTCTGAACGATAGAAACCAAGTTGTGTTCAGATCTCTTAAACGAGCCAAGCCAAGCCAAGAATCTGTGAAATTCTCTCACGATACCTCATGGCAAGGAGGCATTGTTCCATGGTTTTCCTGGTATCGTTGGTGACCGGACTTGCCATATCGGAGCAGAAGAAATAAAAATAGAATTCCTGCTACGAGTCCCAAAATGAGAGGCAGACCGCCGAACACAGAGTGCAAGAAATTTGGAAAAATGCTGAGGACTGCTTCAAATGGTATTAACAGTCCCCAAAAAATCGTCTTAAATACATATGCGATGCCACTGGTATCAGACATATTTAGGATTTGACGTAACATTTCTGCGAAATGTACTGGGCAGTTTGTTGATAATAATGCATGTATCTCTGCAGAAGTCCTTGCAACTTCCAGAACATACGTTTCTTTAGACTAGGTCAGTGGCACAGTTTTTTGCAAAAGAATTACATTCATTCTGCTTAAAGTATCAATTTGTATAGAAGAGATATTCAGTGAAGGCCATAACTCCATCTCCCTGTCTATCTTGCTCTTTGGATACAATACTTGCATACAAGTGACCCTGGATGACACACTAACGAGATAAGTTTTTCCTGGCAACATGCCACAACAGCTGTGGTCATTGAGCATAACGTAGCTGCCATTGGATAGCTGCCTGAAAATTGGTTCTATCACTGTGGAGGGTGTACCGTGCATGTGGCAAGAGAGGTTATTTGCAGATCCTTCACAGGCTCCGTGTAAATTAATACCGTGGCAAAAACGTTTACCACTTAGTGAGTTCTTACAATTTTTACCACTAAGGAATACCTCTTTTCCCCCACTCCAACATTTGGGTGTGTGTATGGTAAAGTCCAGGTCAACTTAATGTATTCTTTACCCAACCTTTCATACAGGCCCGCTGGTATATGCTGTAGACAATACTGAAATTGGAAAATCGTCACTGGTATCGTAATGGTGCCATGCATTATCCATCTATCATTTTTCCCAAGCTTAAAACCAGAATGAGCCAGAGCAGGAGGAAAAGTACACCTAACACAATCCAAAATTCAATCCATGGTGAAACCAGATATGTTTTTTCAAGTTGATGAAAGAGTTCTGTTATTTTTTCTTTAAAGTTTTATTTGCTGGAGTTTCTTCAGGTTCACTGGGATCCTCAGAGAAGGTATCAAAGTTGATAAAATAGCTAGAGGCAGTTCTGACAATTGTTGCAATTGCATCAGGATTGTTATTAATCTTTGGAGCTGCTTCTTCCCTTGTCATGTTCATATAGTCAGAGGCTACATCATAGTAGACAGGTGTTTCTTGATGAACTGTTATTTGGGTCTCAAGAGGCACAAGTTCCATGGCTTTGTTGCATAGTCCTTTTCTTACTGCAGGTTTATCAAAGGAGATAAGTCTTTCAGTTTGAACCTCTTGGATAGTAGAAAGCTTTGGTCTTCTGCTACATCTTGGGAGTCCACTGGGCCTACTACTTATTAATGGCCACATGTTGTGGCTTGACCAGATCGATGGACACAACTCTGTTCTCCCTTTTACCAGCACGGGGCGGTAGAACTACTGATCTTGTTCCTTGGATTGCCAAAACAGGTGCTGCTTTTCTGTAAGAAGGCCCAAATTCCTTCATTACCTCAACCTTTTCCCTGACTAGATCCCCAATCTTTGGAATCCAGACAGTTCTTGCTGGGACAGGTGGTTTTTCTTCAGTGGTCGTTGGCTTCTGCGTTGTGTTACTCAGACTTCTTCTTGTTTCATTTAAGTCCTGTAAAACAGCCAAACGATCTTTGACATCAAAGGGTTTTTGTTCCACCACTGAAGTTTGACAATCGAGGTCTTCGATTATCATTCTAGTATCAAACAGTAATTCATATGGAGTGATTCCACCCAGAGAATTTCTTGGCAGATTGTTAAGACTACGTTGGACACTTATTAGATGTTTGACCCACCCATCACCCAAACCGAATACCTTAGCTGTTATGGATTGCTTTATGCCACAGTTTTTTCTTTCCACTACCGCATTACCCTCAGGATGGAAGGGACTAGAATACCGCAATGCAACGCCCAAGCTACCCATGGCCACTTTGTAAGCTCGATAGCTAATCGCAGGACCCTGGTCAGAATGTAGCAGCTGATTGTGTATGTGCCGATAAAGACTCGCAAATCCTTTATAACAGTTCTGGCGTCAGCCGAGTGCTGGGGCCACATCCAAATAAATCTAGTCCTAGTAGTTGTGGGACCGCATCTGTCCATGGTGACATCTGCGTGTAGATAGCCTAATGCTGTCTAGCAATGGTATCTGAACTGGGATGGCTACACTGTAGTCAGGTATCTGATGGTCCTCAAAGCTGTGATATCTGTAACAGGTATCACAGTTTATTCAAAATTCGTAAACTTGGACGCTCATTCCTGGCCACCAGTACATCTCTTCGAATTCTATTAGAGATTTCAAGATCCCTTGATGTGTCAGACCCTCTCCCATATGTGCTTCTTGAACCAAATAAGCTCTCCGCTTCCTGTTTGGAATTACTCTGTCCCCCACTCCAGGGATTCGAGCAAAAGGAACGGATTTTGCATCAATTATGTACGTATACGTGAGTGGATAGTTTAGAGGTAACGCTGCATGATTGCCTTCCATTGAGGATTTTACTGCAAGTGACGTTTCACCGTCTATTACTCTTTTTGAGTGAGCAATTTTAGCTACGGAAGCTGTTTGCACAGCTGCCTTCACAGCTACATCAGCCAATGAATTCCCTGCAACGTGAACGCCATCACGTTGTTGACTCAGTGTGTGAATCACGTGAGTCTTTTGTAGTTCTTTCTGTAAAAGAACTATTTGTTCCCAAAGCATTTTATGCTTGATTGAGCCACCTTTTGAATTTTTGAACCTGTTTTTAACCCAGCTCTGCAAGTGTTCGTTGTAAGATTCAACGCAGAAATACAAATCGCACACTATTAGTGTGGGGAATTCGTGATCAACATTTTCAAGCGCCATCTTGAAAGCCTGTAGTTCAGCTCGCTGAGCTGTACAGTCTCCGAGGGATTGAGTTTTAGTGACCATAGGTCTAAATTTACCTTCGCGCCAGCGACATTTAACAATCGCGCACGCAGCACTATAGGCTTGTTTACCCCCAATTGCGGGCTGTGCTGATCCGTCTGTATGGATTATATATCCGTAATGTTCTAGAGGTAGAATCTCGGTCGGCAGAGGACATTTGTGTTCGTGTTGTAAAAATTCTTGGGTTTTCAAGTAGGGGTCAAAAACATATTTAACGTCTGTTGCAGCAAGAGAGTTAACCATTGTATCCATCTCGGATGTAAAGCTTTTGCATTTGGAATGCTTGCTTTCGTCACTGCCTCCAAGGCAGGTACAGGTATGACGATCATTATTCGTTTTCCCTGTGCGAGAGCTCTCTCTTTTGCTACAGCAGTTTGAACCGCTGTTAGAATTTTTCTGTAGAAGTGAATTTTATTTCAGCTTGTGTGTACAAGTGTGATTTGTATGCTATTGGTACCTTTTCACCTTCATTAAAGGTTAGGTATGTGAATTCGCATCTTTCTGGGATGATTCGGATCACAAGGTTGCGCACATTGTCGCGTGTTTCTAACTGTGTTTTTGCTAACATGTCTGCACTGAACGCAAAATTTTTGTGTGGTTTCAGTCTAATTAGTTGGTTTAAAATCAGGTTTGATTAATTCGTAGAGAGGTTTAACCCTTTCTGCGTAATTCAGAACATAAGTTCTACTTCAGAAATTCAAGAAACCTAGAATTGACTAAGTTTTTCAGCGTCTTTGGAGGTTGGAGCAGCGCACATTTCTCTAGAAAGTTAGCTGCCAGACTTTTGCCTTCACTTGATAACTCCTAGCCTAGAAATAGGACGTTGAGGTGGGCAATTTGTGATTTCTTAAAATTGAATTTGTACCCTTCCAAAGCAAACCCAAGTATTATGGTGTTCACTCTTTTCAAGTGCACGTCTAAATCATCGTCTGTAAGATAGATGTCATCGACATAAGATAATGCCTCATCATCGAACGTTTGTAGTTACTCAGTTACTCTGGCTGAAAGAAATCCCTGGGGGAGATGGCAAAATTGTCGCTGTGTCCCCATAATTGAGAAAGCGGTCAAATGCCTACTTTCAGGTGCAATATTTTGCCAGAAAAACCCATTTGAAATATCTAATGTGGTTTTATATTTTTTCCGCACTGTGTTATTCATCAATGCTGCACTGTGTGCATTTTGTACTGCAAATGTTTTGTAACAGGAGTTTAAATGTCTGTAATCCAATACTAGGCAATTTGAATTGTTTGGTTTGGAGACAGGAAACAAAGGATTGTTCATTGACGAGGTGCATGTTTCAATCACCCCTTGGTATTCAAGTTGATTTAAAATCTCCCTGACTTGTTTTTTAGCTTCTTGCTTAACTGTAAACTGCCTTTGTGCAGTAGGTTGATTTTGTAACTGTATTTTATGGTGAGGAGAGTCCCCATCCCATCCTACATGATTTGTATACAATGCTGGAGCCTGAGCTACTGCCCATTTTTTGGCATAAGTGTATTTTTATATGAATTGGAATGTGATTTGAGAAGGCTGGCATAATTATCTCTTCGCCATGTGGCCTTCCCTGACAAATTCAGGTGGCCAGTCTTGTTCAGCCAGAAGAATGTCATAGCCCTTAGAGAGCTTCTCCCAAAAGAGTGCTCTTATTTTTCGAGTTATGTCCCCCTCCATCCGGAGTGTTATTTCATATAACTTGTGGGGTACACTAACCCTGGTGTCGGCAGTTTCCACTTGAATGGATTCATTCAAGTCCACTTTCTCCAGATGATCCTTCAGGATCTTGCGAACCATGGTGACTTCTGATGCGCTGTCTAGCATTGTCTGAGCCCACTCCCTGTTCTTGAGTTGTGTACTCAAGATCCTCGGCATGTCTGATCTTTACGCCTGCTACCTTCTTTTTGGTGAATTGAGTTTTCTTATTTTTTGGAACGTGCTGTTCTTCTTTGGACTTCACACGTTCCTCTTTCGGTTCTGATCGTCCTCTCCTCACGGATTTCTGCGAGGAAGTCTGAAAGGTACGAGAGGAACGTGTATCAGTATCTTGATATCTATCAAGTTTTCTTAAAGTTTCCCTATTTCTAAGGTTATACTTTTTATCAGAGGGCTCCCGTTGGGGAGGTATTCCTCTGGACTGAGAAAGTTTCTCTTTAGGAAGTGTCTGTTTAGTATTTTCCCACTTCATTTTAGGAGTAGTGAGATTATTTTTAATAAACACCTTTTCAGGATTTTCTGTTAATTCAGGTTTTACTGGTTTCCCACCCAAACTATCTCTTCCTAATTCTTCATAAGATTTTTTAACAATTCTATCAAGCTCATATGGTCGGTCTGTTATATCTGTTTCTTTTAACTTTTGGCGGATTGCCACGGATGCTGCTTCACCTCTAATGTTAGCTAATAATATAGCTTAGACCTGTTTGAAATCTTTCAGTAATTTCATACCTAGATTTACAGCCGATTCTGGACCGTATTCATTTTGAATCTGCCTCAGAACATCTGGTCTTACCGCCATAGACAGACACCATGTGTTTTTGTGTAGATTGAAGCAAAGACTGTACCCCAAGTGTCACAGTCTTCCACATGTGGTGCTATCCCCATTGGTAAGCAGATTGTCAGAATTCCGTGTTTCTTATGAGGTGTACTATCAGGGAATACTGCCTCTATTTGAGTAATTTTCTGAGCTAACCAGAACGGAATTTGTTTCCTCTATGCGGGCAATTTATCAATGACTGATTGTATAGTCTGTGGTGTGATTTTGTTTGTATTCCCCTGGTGAGGGGTGTGCTGTGGAATCCTTACAGCTGGTTGGACTGTTAAAGTCCTCATGACATATTGAACCAATTGTCTGTGTATTTTAATTAACTGTTTCAGCTGAGCTGGTCTAATCAGCTCCGTACCTTGGTTTTAGAATGAAGGAGGTCTTGTATCTCTCTCTCAGGACTAGATTTCCCAGCAACCCGCAATGGTAACCTGGAAACACTGGAGCTGGATTTCTCGGCAGGAAAAAAGACAGCGTCTATCAGTGCGTCAGCTGGAGGGTCGGCTTCCTTCGGCACTTGCTGCTGCAGGGCGTCAGGCAAGTAGTTAGTTGATCTGCTCCAAACCACCGTGTGTTTGTCTGGGCAAATGTAGGCATATTTATACTTTGAAGGTGCCGAGTGTGACGTATGATTGGACTTAATAACGTCACTCAAAGACTCAGTTCTTTGAAAGCTCCAAGATTTCCTAGATAAATTAGTATTCAGGTGAGGGGAAGTCCCTAGCTGCTGAAGGCAGGTTTTTTTAAGAAATCGTTGTTGATTCTTGGAACTTAGTGGAAGTAGCCATGCCGTATTTGGGCTGTATAGGCTCAGTCCAAATATGGTAATGATTTCTATGCCTATATAAGGATCGGGTAATTTATACCTATATAAGGGCATGAATCGGGAAAATTACACTAGGGTCCTAGATTCATTTACAACACCCACTCCACGATATTGAGTTCAATAAACTAAATGTTTAAGCACTGAACATATCTAAGGCATGTGTTTACAATCCCACCCCAAAATACATGAAATGCACTTGAAATGGTTGTACACGAAAAAATGAGTATTTCTACAGTACGCATTTAAGGAAATGATGTTATTCACAGCATAAAGCATGATATCTGAAATACAAACGGAATGAATCATGTAATTACATTTATGAAAATGGCTCTTAAATACAGAAGAAAAGTCGAGACCATTTCATAACTTTACACTAGGGTCCTAGATTCATTTACAACATAGCAGTCGGAAGGTTTCAAAAGAAGTCCTTCTCGGATTATTGATGTAAACAGAATATCTAGGGCAATGCCAGTTCTTTCTTTTCTTTTCATTTGTTAATTTTCTTTTCTTATTTGTGATTGGGATAGATAGATAGATATGGTGAAGGCATGTTGGCAAAGACATTTGCCTGTTAAAGGCTGTGTGGAAAGGCATGCATTGCAATTGCATGCTTTTTAAAGACATACATTCCTTCCTGCCAACCACCATTGTCCAGCTACCACCAATTTTCGATTCAGCACGTCACATGAGAACACGTTACCATCACTTATTCAGGCACAATGGGGTCCGCCTGTGTAATCATGACCACAACCCTGAGAGCAGAGGAAGGGATCATAAAAAAGGACCATTTGCTCCTACTGAAACAGAGCCATTCCAAGCGGAGGTAAATCAGTAATGTGCAAAACAGTCCAACGCATGCTAACAAATTCCTTAGTCCATGTTGTGCAGAAATTGACAATGTAACCAAAGTATTAACTTATTATTCATTTGAGCGTTACTGTCAGGTTACAGAGATAGGCAGAAACAGAAAGAAAAAGAATGATGGGTGTGGTCACTACTTAATAGGACGGCGAGGAATTACGTCAATAGAAATTAAATTAAAGTGGTTAAAAAAGCGAGAAAAGGGGGTAGAGGGGTTACCTGTTCTTGGGAGCCAGATGCTCAAAGAATGAGGGCTGAGATGTTGAACGTGGAGGTAATGGTATTACCACATCAGGTGACTGGCTGCGTATTTAACAACATTTTCTACATAACAATAACCTATTTATGTTCTTTTGTGAGAGAAAAATGAACCCATGAAGCAGTAGTTTCCGTTTCAATAATCCTTTGGTCGTTTTTTTCCCACCCTAAACAGCGCTTCATTTTTAATCATTGTTTGCCTCCCACATTATGGCTTTGATTTTCTAAATGATATACTGGGAAATGCGGTGCAGCTGCAACATGTGGAAGTGGGTGTAAGAGTATTTATTGCTCAATTACTTTCTCATGGTTACTGAGTTTGTCTGTGTGCTACCGTACCCTAATTCAGCGAATATTTTATAATCCAGCAACATCATAACTTCCAGCGCAGCGACTAACACTCCTTGGATTGCAGTCTGCACAATTGTCCAATAAGCAGCATTTTCAGTTTTATACTTGCATGCGCTGTCAGCCAGCCCTCATTCTCCATGCATGATAACTGTGTAAGACTGGGGTTATCATTCTGCTTGAAAATAAAACACACATATTACACACACAAAATTCCCCCTGAAACACCAGCAGTGTTTCAAATTGTTTAATGACCATTCATAAAAAATACACTATTCCCCAATGTTATTTTTTTTCAACATTACCCTCTTGAGCCTCTTCATATTAAAATGCTACCTCATGTTTAGGATGATCAATGAAAACATAATTTAGCCATCTTGTAGAGTTATTACATGCATGTCTTACGGTGAATCACAAAAAAAACGAATCGTTTTACACAACCTAGCGGCCGCTGTTCTTCAACTAAATGGTATTATGTGCTTTTACAAATAATGATTGTTATGCTCGTTATCAGGGCTGCTAGGTGTCGGCTTCTAAGTATCAACATTTTAGCACCCTACAACTTTTAGTCTAAGTCTGAGGGGAGAAGAGTTTAATGGGGAGTTGTTGATTTCACAGGCACTTTTGTAAAAATTGCGGCATTTTTACAAAAGTGCCGATTTCGTGGGCACTTTTGTACAAAATCGCGAAATTTTTACAAAAGTACTGATTTTGCAGCAAATCGCGAAATCGTGAAATCCTGGAGTGTCTGTCCAGGACCATTAATGACTCTGGGAGGGGGGGTGGGGGGGGTCGGGTTGGAGTACCAGCGGATGAAAATGGCCTGGGCCGAGGGGGCACGTGGCCCTTCCCCCCCCTTCAATGTTGATGGCAGAGCGCCAGGGCGTGGCTGTCCCTGGGGCCGAAATCAGCCTGGGAGGGGGGCTGTGCTCCCCATTCCCACTTTCCATGAAGGACGGGCACTGGGGGATGGGGTCCCCGGAGGCGTAATCTGCCTGTAAGGGGGTGCTGCGTGTCCCACCTCCTATTTCTTTGCACAGCCAGTGTTCTATAGTTCCTATAAAGCTATATAGGATCTGCGCATTTAGACATCATAAACTTTGGGATTGGTGTCCAGACTGATTCCAGACAATCCCACCGGATATGTTCGCATGTGAAACAGCTAGCTTACATTGACACTATGAACCCCTCTTACCAAGGAGCAAATAGTTTCTGGCGAATATCGAACATGAGAACTCTGTCCCATCAGGGATCGTGGATACAGTACTTTTTCGGTCATTCACTCGTGCTTACTTTGTCTTAGGGAGATACACAGAATAAATGCGATGGGGACGTTTTCAATAAGCATTTATTGAACCAGCGTCATTCTAGTGTAAAATATGTGTGCTGCACCAACCATAAGACAGAAACAGATATATACGGTTCTATGAACCAACAGAGTAAATAGATGGTAGAATTCTACAATAGTACTAAAACAATTAATATATGCAGGCATATAAATACATAACAGTAATAATGCATACTCCTACGATGCTAACCCTAGCTAGATGTACCCAAGTGTACTTAGCATGTATGTAGGTGTATAGCCAAGATTTCCCCTAGGAAAGAGCCAACTCCATTACCTGATGTGAGAGAACGAAGGACACAGTCTTGGTCTCGAGTTGGCCACCCCGCAAGGGATGTTAGACCACTGTGCTGGAGTATCTGCGTGAGGGACTCAGCAACTTGTGTCAGTGTGTCAGCATGGAAATCTTTCTCCTCTGTTTGGCTGTGCGAAGATGTGGTGCTTATATACCCCAAAAATATCCTCAGGTGTTTTACCTTGATGTGTCATGTCGGCCGAGGATGACTATAGTGATAAACGTTATACACAGTTATTATGCAGAAGATAGTAATCCTGCTGTGAGTCTGAGAATCCTCATGTATAATAAACGTGGCTAGTTTTCGGAGAAAACCCCACAACATTTATGCAGCACCTAACTAGGTAAATGGTCAGCACCAAAACCGTTATGAACTGCAATGGCAAGGTAAATGTAGGTGAAAGGTTAGGAGACTACCCAGGCCTATATTGGGGCACACTGGGAATCATAACACTAGGGCCTGGGGGTTGGGGTCCCCGAGGGGGGATGCATGACTCCTCCCACTTTCTATGAAGGCAGGGTCCCAGGGATTGGGTGCCCATGGACCGAAATTGTCCTTGGGAGGGGGGCCACCAACCACGCCCCCAAATTATGATGGCAATACCACTTCCCCTCCCCGGGCCTGGCCCACCCAAGTGATGTATATATGAAATTAAAAAAAGACTATATATATGTATATATATATTTGGGGAGACCCCTCAAATCCTCCATTCATTATAAATAAGATATTGTCATTCTTATTTCTATTGGGGGGGCTGCAGCAAGGTGATCTATACATATCTCACCCATACCCACCCCTAAACCCTAAAACCCCCTTACAACTCAATACCCTTACCAACCCATAAACCCTCAAAATACCCTTACCACCGTATACCCCTACCTACCCCTAAAAAAAAGAACTTTTTACCCTATGCCCTTGCCTACCCCTAAACCCTACACGATAATGTTACTTACCCAGTAAACATCTGTTCTTGGCATGTACAGCTGTAGATTCACATGCTTAGCATACTCCTGCCATCTAGTGTTGGATCCGGATGTTTGCATTTTGTTTTTCTTTGAAGAAGTCTTTTTCAGTCACGAGGTAGGTGACTCCTCCTTTCAGTGATAGTGCGCATGGGAATGAACTCGATTATTTTTCCGCAGGTAGAGGGTGCTGTTTACGCCCTACATCAACAAGCTAGGAGACTTTTTAATATCAAGCTGCCAAGATATCCCTAGAGCTGGTATTAAGTTGATCCTGCACTCCTGTATGCAATTTACGCAGTTCTACTTGCCAGAACCGCTGTGGGCCTCCAACAACTTTTAAATGGTTTTATAGCTTTTATGGATTTACTAGATCTGGCCACAAACTTCACTTAATCACACACTATGTCTATAGGCTCCCGAAAGGCTGCCAAGGAAATTTTTTACTGCAAGGGGGCTGAGCTAACCAAAGTGCCTACTTTTCCCTATCTTGGGGTACTATTCGATGAACGAGGGTCTTGGTGTGCGCAAATAACACACAGAAAGAACATCTTAACAAGAGCGGTGGGGGCCACATTGGACTTTGCAAAAATATTGGGGTCAAAACCTCTCCCTGCCCTGCTGAAGATCTACAAAGAAAAATGTATACCCATGGCCACATATGGATGTGATGTCTGGGGTTAGAAGGATGAGAGGGTTATTCAGGGGGCTGAGAACTAACCCTGGGCAAAGCACTACGCCACGCTTGCGTAGTTGGCGAAGTTTGCGCTACTTCTATGCTAATTGCACATAGCACAGTGGAAACACACGTAGCGTAGTGCAGCAGTAATGTTTTGCTTGCTCATGGTCCTCAACGTCAAGTTGTCGACCGCGAGCAAGCAAAATGACATCCCGGCGAGACTTTTTCCTCGTTCGCGATCAGCAACATCAAGTTGCTGATCGCAAGCGGTGAAAATATACCTCCCGGCGAGGTTCCCAACGGGGAGGTCAGGTTTCTCATTGCAAGTGGTCGCGTATGCTTGTAACCACTCGTGATGAGAAACTACCAGTATGCGTTGAGAAAGCTGCTGCTCAAGTAGAAATCCACTCGAGCGGCAGAAAACGACCGCTTGAACTGTGCAAGATGTAGTTTGCACTGATTGCACAGTGCGGACAAGCATCTGGCACTGTGCAATTAGTGCAAACAGGTCGCGTAGTGCGAAGTGCACTTCGCGTAGCTACGCGTAGCGCTACTTCGCAAACTACTTCCAAGGTTTACCGAGAGCATGTTCATGTGCAAGCTCCTTGCAGTCCCGTCCGCTACCTCGGCATATATTTTACATTAAGAATTGAGGTACATCTCGGATCTCATAGCGGTAGCCCCTCTGCTGCTTTGGCTGATAATCTGGGCCTGTCCCACCCCTAATTTAAATCAATTTATAATCACGGACTGTACAGCGCTTGTGGGGGCTTTACATATTCCCTGGCTAAAATATGTAATGGCAGAAAATAAGTTCCCCTTTTATTTTCTGACATTTGTCGCTTGGCACCCTACTCCTTTGGATTATTGGGTCCCTCTCTTTTAATAGAGATAAAATATGTAATGGAACAGACAAAATGGTTCGGCTGCCCCGACCTGAATCTGAGCCCCAGGCCGTTGGGTAAAGTAGCTGTTAGAAACATCAAATAGCAGTTCATGGACAAATGGCAGGGGCTCAGGGAAGAGAAGGAGCTAGCCAAGCCCACTGTTAGAAGGTTTGTCACCCTGACTTTGAGCCTACAGGTTCAACCTCATCTACTCCTTGTTAGTAAAGCATACCACCATTTATTGTTGAGTAGATTCTGTTTGAATTTAGTCCCCTGGCTACTGGCGATTCCCCAAGGATATGCGAAACCTGGCACTTTAAAACGCTGCCCATGTGACAACTTCTCAGAGCAAGATAGTCTACACTTCATCTTTTTCTGTGATTATTAGAACCCTTTGCGTACAAAGTTTATACTCCAGCTGCTTAGAGATTGCCAGTTTACCCAAGTCAGGCCTGCACTATTGTATCTTCAAATGCTATCATCCCCCATGGTCTGCTTTGCGGTTGCAAGTTTCTTAACAGGGGCCATTTGGCACAGGAAAAAGATGTCCATGCAGTAGCTAGCTTGTTTCTCCTGTTTTGTGCTCACAGTTCAAATTGTGTTAGTATGTGCACTCTACATTATATTGCCCACAACAATTGGTTTTATGCCCAGCACTGTTGCGCTTTATATAATGTACCGCTTGCAGTTTAAAACTTGAACCGTGGCTGCTTTTATCGACCCACACAGCTGTACATATTTTATTTTTTTATGTGATTCAGGTTTTATTAATTGAATGTACCCCAACAAAATGTATTCTTTTTAAAATGTCTGCTTTTATGGGTTTTAGTTGCCGAATAAAGTAACTTTTGACTTGACTTGGGTGAGAATGGAGTTAGTAAGAGAATAGAGATGTCCATGCTTATGTATGTATACTAAAGAGAGAACTGCAGCAGCTAGTGGTACCCGGGGAGGTGGGTAGGTGCATGTAAATCTACAGCTGTACATGCCAAGAGCAGATGTTTACTTGGTAAGTAACATTATCTGTTTGAGGCATGTGAGCTGTAGATCACATGCTTTGCAAAGACTATATAGCAGGATTCTTCCAAAGCGGTGGCTAACCTGTAGCTACTGGAGTTGTCTGAAATAGTGTTTTAAGTACTGCTTGGCCCACATTAGCTTGTTGTCTCGCTAGTACATCTACACACTAGTGTTTGGTGGATGTGTGCGTGTAGACCATGTTGCAGTTTTACAAATGTAAACTATGGGGGTACAGTTAGAGTTCTTTTTGCTCTTGCATAACAATTTTGAATGCATTTAACAATCCACCTTGTAATACCTGATTTGGAGATCTGATTGCCTTTGTGTGGTGGTGCAAAAGCAACAAAAAGTTGTTTGGTCTTACAAAATGGTTTTGTACTTTCGATGTAATACAAAAGTGCTCTTTAACATCCAAGGTGTGTAGAGCTCATTCTGCAACCGAATGAGGTTGAGTAAAGAATACGGGTAATTCTACCAACAGATTTATGTGAAATGCAGATACTAATTTAGGTAGAAATTTGGGGTTTGTAAGAAGAACCACTTTGTTTCTGTGCAGTTGGAAAAAAAAGGCTCTTCTATAGTTAGTGCCTGTAGTTCACCCACTCTCCTCAGTGAAGTGATTGCAATGTGGAAAGCGGTTTTCCAAGAAAGAAACTGTGGCTCGCATTTATACATGGGTTCAAAAGTTGGTCCCATTAATATTGTGAGGACTATGTTAAGATTCCACACTGGGGTAGGTGGAAGCCTTGGTGGTATGACTCTTAAGTCCTTCCATGAAAGCATTAATTACTGACACTCTGAAAAGCGATAAATGTTGCCTATTTTGTAAATACGCAGCTATTGCAGCGAGATGTAGCCGGATGGAGGTGTAAGCCAATTCTGACTGCAGCAAGTGTAACAAATAGCAAATTATGTTTTGTATGGAGGCATGAATAGGGTGATGTGATTGTTATTGCAATAAATAACAAAGCGTTTCCATTTAGCTGCGTAACAGTCTCTTGTGGTAGGCCTTCTGGCCTCCCTAATGATGTTCATTCAGTCTGGTGCAAGGTTCAGATAACCAAACCCTATGACTTCGGGAGCCAGATCACAAGGTTCAGTTGTTTGGGATCTGGGTGTCTGGTTTCTCCATGGCTCTGTGTGAGGAGACTGGATGTTAGTTGCAGCTTTTGATGTAGGACCAGAGACAGCTCCAACAGGATTGTGAACCATGGTTGACGGGCCCATGTGGGAGCTATTAGGATCAGTGTGAGGGATGTTTGCCTGAGCTTCCGAACCACAAATGGAATGAGTGGGAGAGGCGGAAAAGCATAGGCAAATATCCCTGACAAGTTGATCCGTAGTGCATTGCCCTTGGAGAGCGGGTGTGGGTACCTGGAGGTGAAGCTTTGGCATTTTGTTGTGTGGCAAACAGATCTATCTGAGGGACTCCCCAACTTTAGAAGTATGGGAGGAGAACCTGAGGGTGAAGTTCCCATTTGTGTATTTGCTGCCTCTGTCTGCTGAGGAGGTCTGCAATCTGTTTGTTCACTCCTGGGAGGTGTTCCTCTAGGAGATAGATTTTGTGGTGAATGACCCACCTCCAGATGTCTTGGGCTAAGTGGGAGAGAGTGTGTCCCCCCCTGTTTTTTGTATGTAATACATGGCTTTCATGTTGTCTGTATGAAGTAAGACAGCTTTGCCAACCAGGTGAGTTTGAAATGCCTTGAGAGCTAGAAAGATTTCAAGCAGTTCTAGATGGTTGATGTGGAGCAACATTTGCTGTCGGCTCCATAGGCCTTGCACTGAATGGTGCTGAAGATGAACTCCCCAGCCAGTGTTGGATACGTCCGCTGTTAGTTCTGTCTGTGGAACCGGGTCTATGAAGGGGCGTCCTTTTGATCATTTCTGTGTGTTCCACCACTGCAGAGAGCGATGAGTAGAGCTGCTTACCAACACTAGATCGGTTAACAGATTTTGTGATTGGTTCTACTGACTCGCTAAGCATTCCTGAAGCGGACGCATGTGCAGCCTGGCATGGGGAACGATCATGATGCAAGATGCCATAATTCCCAGTAGTTGCATATACACCGAGCTGGAATCGAGTGATTGGATTGAAACTGGAGAACTAAAGCCTGAATGTTGCGAATTCTGGCTGCGTTGGGACAAGCCAAATCCTTCCGCGGATTTAAGAAGGTTCCTGGGTAGTTTTCAGTATTGGCAGGCTTGAGATGTGATTTTAGCACATTGACTGTGAACCCCAGTTGATGTAGTAACTGCATTGTTCTGCGAGTGTGCTGGAGACATTTTAGATATGTGCTGGCTTTGATGAGCCAGTCGTCCAAGTAGAGGAAGACATGGATGTGTTGTCTTCTCAGGTGAGCAGCGACTACCGCCAGACACTTTGTGAAGACTCTGGGGGCAGTGGTGACTCCGAAAGGTCCGAACTGGTTATGTGGACCCACTATTACAAATCTGAGAAATTTGCAAAGAATGGGATGGATTGGAATATCGGAATCGGAGTCCTCTAAGTCTAGAGTAATAAAGAAAGTTGCCCTTTTGCAGAAGTGGTAGTACTTGTAGAATTGTAACAATGTGAAAATGGTCTGACTGTAAAGATTTAGTTCTCTGTGGTCCAATATTGGTCTGAGAGAACCGTTCTTTTTTGGTATTAAAAAGTAAAAGGAATACATGCCCAAAACGTGGTATTGTGGTGGTATAGGCTCCATTGCCCCTTTTAGAAGAAGAGATTGAACCTCTTGCTTGAGGAGGTGTAGGTGATCCGGTGCATGTTGGTGTGAATTTGGGGGTGTTGGATTGTTGATGAAATCCAGGCAGTAACCAGAAGAAAACAAGTTACTTACCTGTAACTTTGGTTCCCCAGTATTGGTAACTTTCATAGATTCCCATGCTTTGTATCATTCCCCGTCGTCGGACTGGGAGTCTCGGTAATAAAAAATATCATAGTAGTAGGTACAAAAGAGAAAGGAAAGGCTTAGGCCTCATTCCCTTTTGTAACATATCAGCCTCTTTTTGTAAAAGAGACCAAACTCTAGGCGTCAGCCAATCAGAAGAGCCTCACCCTTAGAACCTTCCTGAAGGAACCTCAGAGCCTCAGATTTTCGTAGCCGTAGAGTGCCAGACACCATACTTGCTGAAGGCTGAGCTTTCCCCGGGGAGGTGGGTGGGCGCATGGGAATCTATGAAAGTTACCAATACTGGGGAACCAAAGTTACAGGTAAGTAACTTGTTTTCTTGCCCCAGTATTGGAACTTTCATAGATTCCCATGCTTTGTATCAGAATAGCAAGCAGTAAAACATCATAAACACATTTTGTAAAGCAGTACATTATCACATTAGCAAGAAATTACAAAATGTGTCACCCCTGGAAGGTGGGATAGAAAGGAAAGCTCACCCATCACTTGAAGAGGTTTCTCAGGACAGCTTGGCCCACAGCCGCATCATCCTGCTGCAAGGATTCTAAGCAATAATGCTTAGTGAACGTGTGTACGCTGCTCCAGGTAGCAGCCCTGCAGATGTCTTTGACATGGACCCCCGCAAAGAGGGCCGAAGAAGAAGCCACCGACCTTGTCGAGTGAGCGCGGATCCTGCCCACCAGAGGTTTTCCTGCTAACTGGTGGCAATGCAGAATGGCACTTGAAATCCATCTCGAGATCCCCTGCTTGGACAGAGGGAGACCCTTGTTTGGACCGCCGAAGGCAATGAATAATTGCGAAGATTTCCTAAAGTCCTTGGTGCGGTCTATGTAGAACTTCAGACATCGTTGCAAATCGAGAGTGTGCAATGTCTTTTCTGCTGGAGTGACTGGGTTCGGAAAAAATGTTTTAAGTATGACTGGTTCATTTAAATGAAAGTCAGTGGGGACTTTTGGAATGAATTTTGGGTTCGTCCTTAAGATGGTAGTGTTCTTTTTGAATTGCAAAAATGGTTCTTGGATAGTCAGGGCCTGTATTTCCCCCACTCGCCTCGCTGACGTGAGGGCCAAGAGTAGAGCTAACTTCCACGATAAGAACTTTAGGTCTGAGCGGTGAATTGGTTCAAAAGGTCTTTTCATTAGCTGAGCTAGGACTAAGTTCAGATGCCACGTTGGAGGAGGAGATCGCACTGGTGGATAAACCCTGAACAGACCTTTGAGGAATTGCTTGACAATTCTCGCAGACCACAAAGAAGGACCCGAGTCCGCCCTTCTGAATCTCGAAATCGCCGCTAAATGAACCTTGATGGTAGAATGGGACAGATTAGACTTAGCCAGCGAGAGCAGGTAAGGCAGGAGTTGATGAGGTTGTGACATGAAAGGATCAATCTTTTCTTTATTGCACCAAATACAAAATCTCTTCCACTTTAATCTGTATGTTTTGTTCGTGGACGGAGCCCTCGCCTGAGAGAGGATGTCTTTGACCTCAGTGGAAAGAGGAACATTCATGTATTCTCGCTGGTCAGGAGCCATGCGGTCAGGTGCAACGACCTTGGGTCTGGATGCCAAACCTGCCCTCCGGACATTGCCAAGAGATCCGGAACGTCCTCTAGCATTATCGGAGGTACCAGCGATAGCAGATGTAGTTCGGTGTACCAGAATTGTCTTGGCCATGCCGGGGCTATTAGGATGAGTTTGCATGGTTCCGTTTTCATCTTCCTGATGAGTCGAGGAAGCAGGGGGATCGGTGGAAATGCATAGAGGAACCTCCCCGTCCAGGCTATTGACAGGGCATTGCCCAACGAGCCTTGGTGATGGAACCTGCTGGCGTAGGCTGGACACTTTCTGTTGGTTGGAGTCGCAAAAAGGTCCACCTCTGGTGTGCCCCATTGTTGAAAGAGTAGATCCAGAACCTGTTGCTTCAGCTCCCACTCGTGAGTGACTGAGGTGAGTCTGCTCAGCCTGTCTGCGCCTTCGTTGAGCACTCCTGGTAAGTGCTCCGCCCTCAGGGAAATTCCGTGAAGAATCGTCCATTCTAGAATCTGTTGAGCCTCCCGTGACAAGGGAAGTGATCTGGTCCCTCCCTCCTTGTTCACATAATGCATAGCCGTGGTGTTGTCTGTCCTGACTAGCACCTGTGAACCCCGGAGACGCGGAAGAAAGGCTTGAAGGGCCAGCCTTATTGCTCTCAGCTCCAACAGGTTGATGTGTAACTTTTGGTCGCTTGGGGACCAATGGCCGCTGACCTGCAGGTCCTGCATCACGGCTCCCCATCCCTCCAGTGACGCATCCGTCGTCAGTACGTGAGGCGATGGAACGCTTGCGAAGGATAGACCTCGGCATAAGTTCTGTTGATTTGACCACCAACGCACTGCATCTTGCATGTCTCGAGTGACCAGCACTTTGTCGTCGAACGATCCGTGCACTTGTTGCCACTGAAGGTCCAGTTGCTCCTGTAGGGGGCGCATCCGGAGCCTGCAGTGCGGGATCAGGGGGATACAGGATGACATTACCCCCAGCAGCGACTTGTAGCTGCGTACAGAAAGACACTTTTTTCTTTGAAGGTTTCCTGCTAGTGTCTGCAGTTTCTGAATCCTCTCTTGAGTCGGATAGGCTTTGGAAAGCTGCGAATCCAGCATTGCTCCGAGGAACCGAGCCCTCTGAGACGGCAGCAGCGTGGACTTGTCTCTGTTCAAGGTGAGACCCAGATTGTGAAACAGAGTGGTGCAAGCCTGCACCGCGTCCTGCGCTAATGTCTTGGTTGGGGCCTTCAGTAACCAATCGTCCAGGTAGGGGAAGACCTGGAAGTGGTGTTTTCGCAGGAATGCTGCGACAGGTGCCAGCACCTTCGTAAAAATCCTTGGAGCAGAGCGAAGGCCGAATGGCAAGACTCTGAACTGAAAATGGCTCTTGGCTACTGTGAAGCGTAGGAACCTTCTGTGCGCTGGGTGAATTGGGACATGGAAGTAAGCGTCCTCCAGGTCGAGTGTGGCCATATAATCCCCCGGGTTGATCATCTTCAAAACATCCTGCAGGGATACCATCCTGAAGGATAGGGAGATGAGATAGGCATTTAGCTCCCTGAGGTCGAGGATGGGACGCCATTTGTCTCGCGTTTTCCTCACCAGGAAGAACCTGGAGTAGAAGCCCTGGCCCCGTTGACTCGAGGGGACCGGTTCTACCGCTCCCTTGCGGAGCATCTGTTGAACCTCTAGCCGTAGGAGATGAAGATGACGCGATGGTATGGCTGATGGGGGTCTGGGTGGAGGGACTTCCGTAAACTCTAAAGTATGTCCTCGCTTGATTATGTTGAGCACCCAACGGTCCGATGTAATTTGGGACCAATTCAGAAGGAATTTTGACACCCTGCCTCCAACTGATGATCTCTTGGAGGAGGGAACAGTAGGCAGAGCCAGGAGGCCGCTATTGGCGTTTAGATGAGTCCCGTCCACGGGCAGCCTGCTTGCCCTTATTGTATGGCCGTGTATAACCAGAGGACTGGCCCTGTCTTTGCTGGTAGGATTGGCGATTTGGTTGGTATCCAGAGCTGGTCGAAGAGTAGCGCTGTTGTTGATATGCGCCCCTGTAAGTGCCACCTCTGCCTCTCGTGCCCCTAAAAGGAGTTTTGCGGTACTGGAGCGTTCCCAACGATCTAGCCGTCTCTGTGTCCTTTTTTATCTCCTGAAGGGTGTCGTCGATTAGTTTGCCGAAGAGTGCCTCGCCATCAAAAGGAAGATCCAGGACCTTATTTTGGATCTCTGGTCTAAACCACGTCGCTTTTAGCCACCCCTGGCGCCTTAACACTGCCGCTCCTGCCAAAGCTCTGAAGGACGTAGTGGCAATGTCCATGGCACAATCTATGATCTCCATGGAGACCGCTTCACCTTCTTGCAAGGTCTTCTTGGCTTCCAGTCCCGATTCTGGAGGAAGTTGATCCAAATAAGGAGCTATATCGCACCACAACTGGCGATCATATCGTCCCAGTATCGCCAAAGCATTGGCTGCGCGAACCAGAAGGCTAGCGATGGATGAAAATCTCTTGCCTGTGCTGTCCAACCGACGTCCATCCTTATCAGGAGGAGCCGTTAAGGGTGCCGAAGGGTTCCGTGACTTCCTTTGCGCCGCCTGTGAGATTACAGAGTCCGGCCTAGGATGACCTGTCAGGGCAGCCGGTCCATCCTCCGGCGCTTTATACTTCTTGTCAAGGCGCGGTAGCACAGGGATTACCGTGGCTGGGTTTTTCATGGTCTTTAACCCCTCCTCCCATATATGGTCCACAATCGGAATGGACCTCGTAGACTTACGGTGAGTGTCTTTAAAGTCATACAAGAAACAATCCGTTGTTTGCGCAGGCAAGACCAACTTAAATCGGCCGGCTGCCCGTTCCATCAGTTGGTGAAAACTACCGATGTCAGCAGGAGGAGAATCGCCTAGGTCCTGGTGTGGCGATGCTTGATCCGGGTGGACGTAATCATGGTATTCATCTCCATCCTGATCTGAGTCCGGACGATTATCGGAAGACACATCTGTGTCATTATCCTGATCCCTATCCGGATCATCTGCTGGATCAGAAGGAGTCTGGGGCAGTGGCCGCTGTGGTTGAGGAGGAGACTGCACCGGGTGCATAGGTGGGACAATTGAAGAGTGGCCCCGAACCGGAGTTGATGGAATAGATCTTCTCGGAGCTGGGCGCTCAGCCTTGGATTTATAGTCATGCAACATCTTATGCAGGTCATGTAGGAAGGATGTCGGGACTGAAACCATGCCCTGTGATTCATACTCCCTTGGCTCATCAGTTTGTGGGTAGTAACCGCCACCCTGTTCATATGCTTCCTCCGAGTCAGTTTCTTGACTTTTAATGAGTAGTTGCGAAGGGCTATTCGCATAATCAAAGCCATCCTGACCGTCTCCCTCAGAGTCCTCCTGATCTAGCAACAGTGTGGGAGGTAATGATGGCACTCTCCTTGGGGACGTCATTTCAGGCGTGATCCTTGTAAGAGAAATCGTCACCCTCCTCTCTGCAGCCAATATTGTAGGCTGCTCCGTCGATGCCGGTGAAATCCTCGTCGACGAGATAGGAATGGAGGAAGTCGTCGTCGACGCCACCGTCGACGAGCTCGCCGTCGATGTTGAAATCGTTGTCGTCGTCGAAGCACTCGTCGACGACATGACCGTCGTCGACACCGTCGTCGACACCGTCGTCGACGGCGTCGTCGTCGATGAGCCCGTCGTCGTCGGTATCGCCGTCGTCGCCACCACCGTCGACGGCTTCTTCGTCGACGACGTCTTCACCTTCGCCGACGATATCGTCGGCATACTGTCCGTCGACGCTGCAGTCGTCGAGGTCTTCTTCGACGACGACGGCGCCTTAGCCGTCGACGCTCCCGTCGACGAGCCCGTCGAGGGAACCAATTGGATCTTGGGCTTCATTTTCGTCGTCGACGGAGCCACCGTCGACGATGTCTTCGTCGTAGAGGACTTGGAACTCCTCTCAGAAGAATGTGAAGAGGGTTTCTTGAAGGCTGGGTCTGTCTTCTCACCCTTAGGAGGCGTAACCAATTCAGTCTTGCCCGACCCACTGCGGTGGGGGGAACCTCCTGAACCCCGGCCATCAGACTCACTGGGGGTCTTCCTTGAAGCCTTAGAGGGGCGCCCAGTAGAGGAAGAGGGGGAACCTCTACCCCTTTTCACTGACCTCTTAGAAGAAGCGCAGGACACTGATTCCTCCTCATCACTGGAAACTCCATGTTTCCTCTCCTTCTGCCTCTGCAACCATGTCAGAAGCCTTCCAGCACGATCTCTCAAGGTCTTGGTGGAGAGAGTGCGGCAAATTCGACAGTCCTCTGCCTTGTGATCAGGATACAGGCAGTAAATGCAATCCTTGTGTTTGTCTTCCACAAACAGCCTCTTCTTACCACAGGTGGAACAGGGTTTAAAAAGGGCTTTTTTCTTCTCAACTTCAGCCATTTTGATGAAGAAAGGTGTTTCCTGAAGAATCTGAAGAAAAATCTGAAGAAATATCTAAATAAATGAGTTCAAAAGAGTAGAAATAGAGCAGAGCTCAATGGAGACTCCCTAGCACAACGTGCGGTAGAAAATCTGAGGCTCTGAGGTTCCTTCAGGAAGGTTCTAAGGGTGAGGCTCTTCTGATTGGCTGACGCCTAGAGTTTGGTCTCTTTTACAAAAAGAGGCTGATATGTTACAAAAGGGAATGAGGCCTAAGCCTTTCCTTTCTCTTTTGTACCTACTACTATGATATTTTTTATTACCGAGACTCCCAGTCCGACGACGGGGAATGATACAAAGCATGGGAATCTATGAAAGTTCCAATACTGGGGCAACGGATAATTCCCAGCACCCATTTGTCTGTTCTTATGGACTGCCAGACTGGTAGGAAATCTGAAAGTCGATCCCTGATAGGTGTTAAATGGTCAGGGGGAAGTGTAGGGAAGTCACTCCTTTGTGTTGGAGGGAAAGATGCGCGTATTTGAGCCTCTACCTCTACCTTAGCCGTTGTTGCCTCTGTAACCCCCTCTGAAGTAACCCTTGTTGCTTTTGTTCATGGTGGTGGTCTCTGAGGAGGTATTTTTGGACCCTCTGCCATAGAATGAGCGTCAAAGGGAACCACATGCTTGTGTTAGCTGAAGGGCTTCAGTGGATTTGGCCACTTTAGCGTTTTTCTTAATTTTTTTCTAGTGAGGAATCTACCACTAGGCCATAGAGGTGTTCTTTGTCAAAGGATGTGTTCAGAATGGAAGTGTGAACTTCAGGTTTTAACCGGAGGTATGTAGCCAGACGTGCCTGGTTAAAAGGACACTGGTGTTTACAGCTCTAGCAGTGGTGTCTGTAGCATCTAGGGAGCATCTGATTGCATTATTTGAAATGAGCTGTGCTTCCCTCACTAGGTCTTGCACTTTAGATTTATGTTCATCAGGCAGAAATTGGAGCAGCTGCTCCATTTCGTCCCAATGTGCCCAGTCATACCTTGCGAGCAGATCTTGCGTGTTAGAAATGCGCCAGAAGGTTGATGCCTGAGAGCCTACCCTTTCCCCCACAGCGTCAATACGCTTAGATTCTTTATCTGGGGTTGGAGCATCCCCTGTAGTTTGGGAGTTGGCCCTTTAACGTGCATTGGTCACCAGTAGGGAGTCCAATGTTAATTGCCCTTTTATGTACGCTGGGTCAGATTACTGTGGCTTGTACTTTTTATCTACCCTAGGGGTAAGGATACGGTCCCTGATGGGGTCATTAAATATGTCATTGACATGCCTGATCATATCTTTGTAATGTAATGTAATGATGTCTTGTAAAGCGCATGAATCACCCCACATGGGGTATCTCCGCGCTGTAGACCGCTGGGGAACCCGTCCTGGCTTTCCCTGTGAGATGGTCCCTACTGGGTATCTCCAAGGTGAAACCAGGCATCCCCGGTGTATGTGGGGGCCGTTGTGGAGATGAGGCAGGCTAATGCCCAGAGTTGCCGAGTGTGATCCCTGGTTAGAGTAGGCACCGAGGCGAGAATTATCGAGTCCGCTGACCCTGGTCCACGACCCTGCCGCGTCCGGAATTGAACCCTGGTCCCGGGCCATCCTGTGCTTCCGGGTCTGCCGCCTCTAACCAGTGAGCCACACCACTCCAAGCATGGAAAGTGTGTGCAATGACTTGTGTGCTGCTATTTCAAAAAGGACATCCTCTTCAAAGGATTCTTTGTGCAGCTGTACACCATGGTGGTTGGCAGCTCTTCCCAGCAGTTCTATATAACCTACGCTGTCGTCCGGTGGAGAGGGCTTGGTAGGGTACAGGTCAGGATAATTTCCTGTAGGAGAGTCAGTATTATAATCTGCGCATGAGTCTGGGAGTAATGGTGCATTGTCCGAAGCCCCATCCCTATCTCCATCCTCAACATCCTTATCTTCTGGTTATGTGGTGGTGAGTGCTCAGGTGAAATTATTAAAGATTGAGGTCGAGGAGAATAAGCAGATGGAAGGGGAGGAGGAGAAGGATTAATCCGAACATTCTTCCTTTTTAAAGGAATGTGGTAGGTCTCCTCTGCCTCTTTCCTTTCAAGGGTCACTTTTGTGGTGATATGTCCAATAGTTGGATCGATCTACAACAGTCTCTGTTTCGGATCCGGTTTCGTAGGTGGAACATCAAAATGTTGTTCTTGAGATTGAATTGGTACGTCCGGTTGTTTTGGTACCAAAAGTTTCTGTGCCAATGGTTTTGTTGCCGAGGTTTGGATCCTGATGATTTCGCACCCTAAAGTGTTTTTGCCATCGAAGGGGGCGGGCTCGAGCCTGGCTTTGATTTCGATCCTGAAGGTTTCAGATTGGAGCCCATTTTCGAGCGGCTCAGCTCGGCCGGAAGGCTTTTGGGTGTGTTACGGTGCCAAGCCGGAGGGAGGGGCGTCGGACACATGTTCTCAGTGCCGACCGTGACCCGAAGGCAGGGTTTGGACTGGAGCCTTCTTCTTGGAGTGAGGTGGACTTTGGGGCAAGGGAGGATCTGTACTCATGGTACGCTGCCCTTGCGGGATTTCGTCTTCCCCCTCGAAGCTTAGTCGGAGATGGGATCCTGATCTTCTTCGGCTCCCATGACGTCTCCAGCTTCTTGTTCCAAATCCTCTCTGAAGAGGTCGGGAATGGAACTTGCGTGTTGGCTCTGCATGTCGTGACGTCGAGCCCGGCGGTCCCAAAGCGTTTTCTTGGAGCAGAAAACCTTGCACGTGTCACAGTCCTGTTCTCTGTGCTACAGGGTCAAGCACAGGTGGCACACCTTGTGTGAGTCGGTGTGCGGGAACTTCTTGTGGCACCAGGGGCAGAATTTGAATGGAGTCTGTCCTATTGACTGCGAGGCAGACCGATGTGGGTAGGTCTGACAGCCTTCCATGAGCTTCCCGGTTGAAAGATGGTTGTTTAGGAGTAAATAAGATACGCAGAGAATGGGATACGCGATCGAAAACTATACTGTCGAGGGGGGAGTATCTTGCGCACCGAGGGAAACCGAAGAAACAGTGTCGCACCGGAGCGCAACAATTCACGCCCGGACCAGATGACGGGAAAAAAAACGATTCAAAAATGGAGTCGATGCCCATGCGCACCATCACCAAAAGGAGGAGTCACCTTCCTCATGACTGGAAAAGACTTCTAGAAGAAGAAAAACAAACTGCAAACATCCGGACCCAACACTAGATGGCAAGAGTATGCAAAGCATGCGATCTACAGCGCACATGCCTCAAACATACCCTTAACACCCTATACCCCTACCAACCCCTAAACCCCAAAAAACGATTGCCACCCCATACCCCTACACACCCAAAACTCTAAAAATGTTTTACTACCATATGCCCCAACCCACCTCTAACCCCTAAAATACCTTTAGGACTCAATATACTTTTCCACCCCTAAACTCTAAAAACACTCTTACCCACCTATACCTCTACCAACACCTTACCCTCAAAACACCCTTACAACCCAATACTCTTACCCACCCCTAAATCTTAAAACAACCCATATCACTCTATACCCATACATACCCCAAACCTATCTAATATATATCAAATTAACTGAAAAAAACAAAGTGTACAGGGACGTTATAGTTAGACTCAGATTTCACTCATACAAAGCCATATAAATTCAGCAGTTATAGTTACCTGAGCTAACGCACAAGTTACTACTTGTGTAACGATATATCTGTAAGAGACATTAGTTAGTGATAGATTCCTTACCTTAGAATATCCCCAGGCGTCAGACTGGATCCGGAAATTTTTGCGTAGCAGTACCCTTGCGCGTCGGTAGGCGTCGTCTGCGGCTCCGCGTCTGTCGTCGGCGTCATGGGCGCCGTGTTTAAGACGTCATCGGAGTACTTAGACGCCTCCTCCGCGTGCTGACGTCAGTTCTTAGACACAGCTTTTCCGCACCAGAAGCGCTGAGCCATGTTAAAAACCAACACTGGTGCCATTGAAACTAGGGCCCTGAAGGGGATGACCCTAACCCTAGATATCGGTTCGCAGAACGGGGAGGATGGGTGGGTCGGTAAGGAATCTATCACTAACTAATGTCTCTTACAGATATATTGTTACACAAGTAGTAACTTGTGCATCTGAAAGAGACACGTTAGTGATAGATTCCTTACCTTAGAATAGATACCCCAGCAATACCAACCCCGGTGGTGGGTCTGCGAACCAATAATCACACCAGAAAGTCCTGGAGGACAGAACGGCCAAAGAAGCCATCCCTCCGGACTTGGCTGTCCAGGCAGTAGTGTCTTGCAAACGTGTGCAGCGATGCCCACGTAGCTGCCTGACAGATGTCCTGCATGGGCACTCCCCGGCCCAGGGCAGTTGTAGTCGCCGTGGCTCGGGTGGAGTGAATCCGCAATCCAACAGGGGGCTCCTTTCTAGCCAAGGAGTAGCATGCCTGGATACACAAGGTGATCCATCGGGAGATGGTTCTCTTATGTACCGCCTTCCCCTTCTTAGCGCCCACGTAGCCAACAAAGAGTTGGTCATTCACCCGGAACTGGCGTGTGCGATCCAAGTAGAATGAGAGCGCACGTTTTGGGTCCAGACGGTGGAGCCGCTCTTCCTCTTTAGAGGGGTGCGGTGGCGGAAAGAAGGTTGGCAAAGTGATAGACTGCCCGATGTGGAAGGCTGTGACAACCTTGGGCAGGAAAGATGGCTTAGTACGCAACACAACCTTGTCCGGATGGACAGAAAGGAAAGGAGGAGTACAAGAAAGGGCCTGGAGCTCACTCACTCTTCTGGCAGAGGTGATGGCAACCAGGAAAGCAGTCTTCAGAGTAAGAAGGCGGAGAGGACAGTTGTGAAGTGGCTCAAAGGGAGCGCACATCAGAAATGTAAGAACAAGGTTCAAGTCCCACTGAGGCATCACAAACGGAACAGGTGGAAACGTGTGTGTGATGCCTTTCAGGAATCGATTTACAATAGGGGACTTGAACAAAGATGGTTAATCAGGCAGCCTTAAGAAGGCTGAAAGGGCAGAAAGATAGCCCTTGATAGTGCCCAGAGCAGAGCCCTGCTGGGCAAGAGAAAGAAGGAAGAGAAGAAGCTCAGAAAGAGGGGCAGAGAGAGGATCCACAGCCTTTGCTGTGCACCATGCCACAAATCTGTTCCATCTGCAGGCGTATACCGACTTTGTGGAGGGACGCCTGGCTGCCAGAATGATATTACAGACTTCAGGAGGCAAGTCAAATGGCCTCAACTGTCGCCGCTCAATCTCCAAGCATGGCGATGGAGACTGGACAGGTTTGGGTGGAGGACCGTCCCCTGCTGCTGCGACAGAAGGTCCTCCCGAGGAGGCAGACGAACCGGGGGATCGACTGACAAACTGAGTAGCTCTGGATACCAGTACCTTCGTGCCCAGTCCGGAGCCACAAGGATGACTTGGGCCCGGTCGCGCTTGATCTTCTTCAGCACTCTGGGCAGAAGTGGTATAGGCGGAAAGGCATACAACAGACCGCAACTCCACTCGTGACGAAAAGCGTCTCCGAGTGAGTGCTGCCTTGGAAATTCCAACGTGCAGAACAGATGACATTGCGCGTTCTCTTCTGTGGCGAATAGATCTAACCAAGGCTCTCCCCATTGCCGAAAGAGGCCTCACGCCACGTCCGAGTTCAGACGCCATTCGTGATCCATCATGCACCGACAGCTGAGCTCGTCCGCCCTGGCGTTCAGAGAACCGGCCAGGTGTTGAGCCACCAGGGTCACGCCCTGGCGTTCCAGCCATTGACAGAGGCGCAGAGCCTCCTGGCAAAGGGTCCACGACCCCACCCCGCCCTGTTTGTTGCAGTACCACATGGCGGTGGTGTTGTCCGTGAACACTTGCACTACGCTCCCCGGACAGAGGGGAGGAATGCCTTCAGTGCTAGACGAATCACCCGTAACTCCAACAAGTTGATGTGGAGCCGGGCCTCCGCCGGAGACCAGAGGCCTCTGATCTCCCCCTTTCCATGTGGCCTCCCCAGCCCTGGAGGGACTCGTCCGTCACAACTACGTGCTCCGGTTGGGGAAGGGAGAGGGATCTGCCGCGGACCCAATCGCGGTCCATGAGCCACCACTGCAGCTGTCTCGCAGTGCCCTCCGAGATCAGGACGTGGTCGGACAGGTTGCCCTGATGCTGGGCCCACTGAAACATCAGGTCCCACTGCAGAGCCCGCAACCGCCACCTGGCGTGATGCACCAGTAGGATGCAGGAGGCCATCAGCCCCAGAAGCCGCAGCGTCAACCTGACCGAGACCCGGGATAACGGCTGAAAGATGGGAATCAGAGCCTGAATATCCCGGACCCGCTGTTCGGGTGGATAAACCCGAAACCGCGCCAAGTCTAGAACCGCTCCGATGAAGAGGAGCTTCTGAGAGGGGCACAGGTGTGACTTCAGCACATTGATGGAGAACCCCAGCTGGTGCAGGAGATCCGCCGTAGTCTGGAGGTGGCTGACAACTGTCTGGGGCGAGCCCGCCTTCAACAACCAGTCGTCGAGGTAGGGGAAGACTGAAACCCCTAACCTGCGCAGATGAGCTGCGACCACCGCCATCACCTTTGTGAACACCCGTGGGGCGCTGGTAAGGCCGAAGGGGAGCACGGTGTACTGAAAGTGCTCGTGGCCAACCGTGAACCGCAGATAGCGCCGGTGGGCCGGCAGGACGGGGATGTGGAAATAAGCGTCCTGCAAGTCCAACGCTACCATCCAGTCTCCTGGGTCCAGGGCAGCTAAGACCTGAGCCAGTGTCAGCATCTTGAACTTCTCCTTCCGGAGGAAGCCGTTGACGTTCCGTAGGTCCAAGATAGGGCGTAGGCCCCCTTTGCCCTTCTTGGGTACCAGAAAGTAGTGGGAGTATCAACCACACCCTACGCGCTCGATGGCCCCCTTGGCCAAGAGGGCCGTATCTTCCTCCTGCAGGAGTTGCAAATTATCCCCCGATACACGGTGGTTCTGCGGTGGCATGGCTGGAGGAGTCGCCTCGAAGGGGAGGGAGTAGCCCCTTTGGACAATCTGCAGCACCCACCTGTCCGAAGTGACAGTGCGCCAGTGGAGGAGGTGATGGCGAACCCTGCCACCCACTGGCGTCACATGGGCCTGAAAGCACGGACTAGGAGGGTTTTGAGGCGGATGCTGCGGGGGAAGGTGTGGACTGACCTCGCCGTTGTCCCCGACCGCCGCCACGGCGGTTTCCACGGCCGCCACCACGTTGGGTATTACCCTGTGGAGCGTGGCTGGCAGCACGTGTGGGTACACCCCTCCCGTGGCCACGAAAGGAGTGAAAGGCAGTCGAATGCTGTCGTGGGGCCGAGAGGCCCAAGGACTTGGCCGTAGCCCTGGAGTCCTTAAAACGCTCAAGCGCATGGTCTGCCTTGTCGCCAAAAAGGCGACGGCCATCAAACGGCATGTCCATCAGTGTGTTCTGGACATCGGCCGAGAAATTGGCGGACCACAACCAGGCGTGGCGTCTGACCGCCACCGTCGTTGCCATCGCTCTACCTAGTGAGTCGTGGTATCCAGTCCACACCGGATAGAATATTTGGCTGCATCCCGGCCTTCCACAAGGGCTTGGCCGAGTTTGGCCCGTACCTCCAACGGACACTCTGGCAGCACTTCCGCAGCCATATCTCACAGAGAGTGGGTGTAGCAGCCCAAGAGGCACGCAGTGTTGGAAGACCCCAGTCCCAGACTAAGGCAGGAGAAAATCTTTTTGCCATACTGCTCATACCTCTTGGATTCCCTGTCCGGCGAAGCCGACGGGAATGCAGTCTGGGAATTGGAGGCCTGGATGACCAGGCTCTCAGGGGTGGGGTGGGTGGACAGGAAACATGGGTCACCCGGGGCCGGGCGGTGGCGTCTGGCCACGTTCCTATCTACGGGCGAACCCGTAGCGGGCTTGGACCAAGTGCCCAAAAGAACGTCGGTTAAGGCCTCGTTAAACGGCAGCAGAGGCTCGGCTGAGCATGACTGCGGCTTAAGGACCTTGGTGAGGAGGTTAGTCCTCACGGCCGCGACGGGGAGTTCAAGGTCCAAGGCCTTGGCTGCCCTCATCAACACCACACTATAGGTTGCCCCCTCCTCCGTAGCCACGGTAGGAAGCGAGACAAAGCCAGTGTCAGACGAAGTGTCTATACCACTGGCCTCCCCAAGTTCACCTGCCCAGTCCTCATGAGACTGGCATTCACGTGCCACAGGGTCCTCAGACCCCTCCCAATCCTCCTCATCACCCATCTCCTGGTACTCAGGGTTAGCAAAGGACGGGGCCGGTTCATGGTAAGTGAACTCTCCGAACGGCGTCCGACGCCGGAACCGGGTCAAGGGAGGCGTCGGGGATGGCGCCGCCCAAGGACGGCGCCGGGGTTGACACCTGAGGTATCGGCGCCGGGGAGGTTGTTAAGTCCACCGGCGACGACCCGGATCCGGAACCGGATCCAGCGGGGCCCTGCGGCGCCGGGCCCGAAAGCGCCGGCGGCGTCGGAGCCGAAGCACCCGACGGCGTCGGGGCCGAAGCCCCCAACCCGCTAGGACTCCCAGACGGGACCGCTGGGCCCGAAGGCGCTGAGGAACCCATCGAAGGAGAGAGGGACCTCATGGCCATGAGGAACCGCTCGATCTCCCCCGGAGTCACGTTAGGCCCAGGGACCGGAGGTTATGATGCCGGACGCGGCTCCTGCGACTCCGACTGAGCCACGTGGGCGGTGCCACCTGAACCCCCGGCTGCATCGCGCGAGCGTCGGGGGGAGTCGGAAGAGCGATGACGTCTCTTCGACTTCTTGTGCTTACCTGACCCTGAGGAGTGATGTCGACTCTCGGAGCTATGATGGCTCCGCTTCTGCGACCGGTCCCTCGACCTCCGTCCGGACCGGGACCTCTCTCGACACGGGCCGACTGCCGGAGCTCGAGTCGCTTACGGGACTGCTCCCGTCTAGCCTTCGAAGTCAGGGCCCGGCAGTCGGAACAGGTCTTGTCGTCGTGGTCGACGCCGAGACAGTGGAGACACCGACGGTGAGGATCCGTGACCGACATCAGCCGGTCGCAATCTTCACAGGGCTTAAAACCAGGCATCCCTACCGGCACCGATCGGAGTCGAAGACTCGAAAAAGGATGATCAAAAGATCAAAAAGTTTTAGTCAAAAAGTTACTTTGGTACCACTTTTTCCGGATCTGCGCTGCTGGCGCGGAAAAAAGAATAACTGACGTCAGCACGCAGAGGCGGCGTCTAAGTACTCCGACGATGTCATCACGGCGCCCACGACGGACCCGCAGACGACGCCTACCGACGCGCAAGGGTACTGCTACGCAAAAATTTCTGGATCCAGTCTGACGCCTGGGGATATTCTAAGGTAAGGAATCTATCACTAACGTGTCTCTTTCAGATTATATCTTACACCACCACAATGCACTGCTTATGACCTCAAATATTATATCACTCATGACAGAGGTCAGTAACCTCACCAATGACATCATCCACACACCAATCAGCACACACTCACACCCCCATAAATCTCTCATACGACCACTCACACAGCACCATTTCAGATAATTTTTCAATGTAGAATATTAGAGGAAACATATTTACTTTGCATTTGCCAAGTCCAAGAAGTTAGGATCATTTCCATTTTACTCATGTGGAGCTTCACCTGGGCACCTGCTATATTTATATTTATAAGTGCTTCCCGTTGAGATTTAATTGATCTGAAATGAGAATCAGGGTCTTAATGGAACCCCATTTTTAGTGAAGTGTCTACAGCCAATAAGATGTTCCCAGAAGTGGGGTAACCCCCCTGTGTGTCCTCCCCTGCCCAATTTGTCCCCTCCCACTTTTGTGTTAAATGTACGTTACTGTAGGCTCCTGGGTAAAAGTAAGTTAGTGGCAGGGATTTTATTGGTGAGTCTGTGCCACCTGACTGCTGATTGCAAATGTACTTAACTGTCCACCTGTTCCGAAAATTAATCACAAGGCAGTCCCCTTCTATATTTTTACCTCTGGGCCCCACCCAATCTACTCGTCTAGCAAATAAGATTTCACTGGTTCCCCCATTTGGCAGGGGTCTATTATGGTTCAACCAGTGAATACACTTAATTTTAAGGTCTCTGTATTCCTCAACCTTGCCGGGGGCTCAGGGAAGGGACACCCGCAAGGACCACCACAAAAGGAACTGATTCCGGGGGCAGAGCTAGGCAAGACAACGCTGGCCTACTAGGGGCTAACGGTTTCACCCTTTGATCTCTATTTATTACCTGAGTTAGGCCTTGGCCAGAGCTGGTAGCCCCCAAATTCCCCCTACCCCCCATTCCTAGTATTAGCGGGATCACTAGATACGGCCAACACTGACTGAGTGGTCAGGTGAGAACTTGGGCGAACATCTGTCGTGCCAGTTTGAACTGGCAATGCCCTGTCTATTTTATGACCACCGGGATTGAACTCTGTGTGCCTGCCTGGCTGGGGCCAATTCTACCTATGCCATTACTGGCAGGTTCTACACCCCTACTACCCTTTCCTCCCAATATAGGAAAACACAGTGATTTGAGACAGGACAGTCTTTTTTCAATAGAGTTCAATCTTTCGTGGATCAGGAGGCAGGACTCTATAAAAATCCATTCCATTTTAGCCCAGAAGTCCCCTCCTCTCCCTGTCGATGATGGTGACAAGTCTTCATTAACTTCTATGGGTGGTGATTTTTGCACTTCAGCAAGCGACTCTTCCAGTGCCACCACAGGAGTTTCATTTTCCATATTGACCCGTTTCTGTTTTTTCGATTTCTTATTAAGTAGTGCAGTTCCCCCACGCTTCCTTTTAGCTGCTTGGTCGGGCTCTTTTCTCCTGGCCCCTAAATTAGAATACAAGGCCAGCTGGATTGACTGCCCTGATCTGGTAGTTCCTGGGCTTTGGGGGGGCGTTGCTAGTTCAGAAACAGTTAGTGCCACATTTGCTGGCGGGCTGTGCACCATGACTGCCACTTCTGTCAAATTATTACTTTCTCCCGCCAATCTAATAGGAGCAATATCGACTACTGTATGTGTTGCAGTCAATGGTATTGTAGGTGAAGGTTCAGAAATCGGCGATGGGGCCTTGGCTAATCCTAACGAAGATCGTTTATCAAAAATTGGGTCCAGGGTCAGCCTTCTTTCTGTTAGGTCAATTTCCCGTTGCAATATGGAAGTAGCCATGGTTAAAAACTGATCAATTGTCCCTACGACACTCCCTGTGGTCAGCTTTCTCCCCTTCGTGGCCATGGTCATATTAGTTCGGCAGAGGATACTTTGACAATCAGTTTATCAATAGCAATTGGGTAGTAACACTATACTGTATTGCGGAGCTTAAAGCTACCATGAAACACACTGACCTTGTTGTATGAATATGCGGCGAGGGTCAAAGAGAAGGGCCCTGTCCCGTACTCGTGCGTGCTCAGACTGGCCCGCCCTTGGACCGGGCTTCGCCCAGGGCGCACACGCGCGCGTCCTGGAAAATAGGGGGTTGGTGATATACAACTGTGGGGGCGTGCCGGTGTGGCTGTCTGTGGCCCCGCTGCCTTCTGGAGCGCGTGGTTCACTCCTATTCGTGTGCCTATCTGCTGCCTGCGAGTGCTCCCGCTGCTTCAGGGATTGCGAGCGTTTCCCCTAAAGTAATCACTAAATGCTGGTTTAGGTACCTCCAGCTTGCAAATCAAACGCCTGAGCTACTACTGAAGACACTTAGGGGCCTCCCGCACAGGTGGTACAGGGGGGGTGTCGATGTCTGGGAGGAGGATGGTGCGCGGAGAGTGGGAGATCAGTACTGTGATTCAAAAATGTTCCCCTATGAGGGCTTCCCGGCCACATATGAACTGCCCCAGAGCCATTCTACTACATAGGGTACTTACCTTGAGCATGCAAAAAACATTGGGGGACCAGAACTGTAGAGCCCTAGGTGCTGGACAGGTGCAGATATGTCTCCACGTCAGCAGGGAGGATAAAAACAGTCTCTTGCCTATACAGAGCCTTGAGTCAGGATATCCAACAACCAATGGAGCGATTGCGAGCGCAGTGGGAAGAGGCCTTAAGAATCCTGCATCCAAAAGAGGCCTGGGAGGGTATAGCTGAGGGTACGCTAAAGGCAACCAGGAATGCAAGATTTAAACGAATCAACTACTATGTCCTGCAAAGGGCCTATCTCACGCCAGCTCGTATCAGGAAACATTTCCAGGTAGAGGAGGCGGCTGGCCCTAGATGAGGGTTTACGGAGGCACACATTCTGCACGTTTTGGGACGGCCCCACACTGACCCCATTCTGGGATGAGGTCCTCCATGTATTATGGATGGTGGTAGACAAGGAAATCCCATGCACCCTGGGGCACTGCATCCTGGGATGGTTTCCACACACAGCCAAGACTTAAACGACCGCAAAATTCCAGGACCTAGCCCTTTCACTAGCCAAATGGGAGATCACCAGGAACTGGAAATCAGCTAGGGGACCGAGAGTAGGAGCATGGAGACACGAACTAGAAAAATGGGCAAGTGCGGAAGGAAGATTATTACTGGCAGAGGCGGAGAGAGGCATAGGCACCATTGACAGAGCCAGAGCATGGGGACAGGTAGTAGATGACCTAACGGCACCTGAGCAAGAGCAGGAGCAACTAACACTGGACGGCACCCCTCCGCGAAACCAAGCGGCAGATAAGGTAAAGGGCAGCTAGAGAGGAGACCGGGCCCCGCTGGGAAGATCCCCACTTTCCCCCCATATCGGGCAAAAAGCAGGTGGAACACATGCTCAATAGATCCAACTTCAGGTAGGTACCAGTCGCTAATCATCATCAGAGGAAAGAAAGTAACTAGCGGACGCAACTCAGGAGGGAGGGAGGAGGGAGGGAAGGGGGCACCAGTTGGGGAGTTTGTTTTTAATGCAGCAGCAATACACTGTGAATACTGTAAGCAATGCTTGGACTGAACCGTATGTAAAGTGTTAATATACTAAATGCCAATAAAATCTGGTTTTAAAAAAAATGGCATCAGGAAGAGGTGAGGAGCAGGAACTCCATCAAGAAGCTGAGGAGCAGGAGGTACCGGCATGAGCAGAAGACTCTTCTGATGAGGAACCAGCAACAAGAAAAAGTATAGCGTGAGATTTTTTTCACCATCCCAGCCAATGAATTTAAAACGGTGTCAAAGTTTGTAAAGTGCAGCTTCTGCAACGAAACCCTATCAAGGGGCACAGAAAAAAATATTCTTGTGGTACAGCAATACCACTTAAAACTTGTCATAAGACCAATCTGAAAGGAGCAAAGAAGGAGAGAGCTGGTGGGGGGCGACCAACCTCTAGGGCTGCACCACTTGCTCTTGAAGAGATGGTTCCTGCGGGAGTGGAGATGCGGCTGCCACAAATATCTCCCAAATTAAGATGCATTGGGACATTTTGCCTTGACGGCAACACAGTCTTTTGATGTGATTTTGGAGACAGCAAGAAATCATAGCTGTTAATTTATTAAATTATTTACACCAATTTTTCCACTGCTTTTGTGTTTTTTGTTTCGTTTCCCCTCATTGCCATTTTATTTGTGAGAGGCTGTATGAGTGAGTGATTGGGTAAATGAGTCCCTGTATAAGTGTATAAGTGACAGCATGAGTGAGTGTGTGAGTGGGATTATGAGTGAACGAGTAGGTATATCAGCTGCTGTATGAGAAAGTGAGTATGTGGCAGTATGAGTGTGTGAGTGCTTGTATGAGAGAGTGAGAGGGTGCGTGGGATGCTATATCAGTGAGTGAGCGAATGAATACATAAGTGCCTCTATGGGTGAGTGACTGTGCGAGTGGTTGTATGGGTGGGTGAGTGGCAGTGTAAGGGGCGGTATAGAGGAGTGGATATCTGAGTGGTATGCATGAGTAATTAGGTGGGTGACTGTATACGTGAGTGACTAGGTATGTCTGTGGCTCTAGGGATGAGTGACTGGGTGTGAGTGGCTCTGAGTGAGTGACTGCATGTGTGAGTGGCTCCATGAGTGAGTGACTGCGTTCACTGCTGTTTGAGTCAACAAGTGGGGCCATTACCCAGTCTATGAGTGAAATAGTGGGAGAGTGGCTGTATGAATGACTGACTGGCTGTGTGAGAGGCTGTATGGGTAAGTGACTGGATGTGAGTGCCTTCATGACCAAGTGACTGTGTGTGTGTGTGTCTATATGTGTGAGTAGCTGGTTGTGTAATTGAGTGACTGGTTGTGTGAGTGGGTGTACAGGTAAGTGACTAGGTGTGTGATTTCCTGCTTGGGTGAGTGACTAAGTGTGAGTTTCTGTATGGGTGGCTAAGTGCCTGTATGAGTGAGTGACAGGCTATGTGAGTGATGTATGGGTGAGTGCATGCTTCTGCGAGTGCCTGTATGATTAAGCGGTTGTGGGAGTGGTTGTGTCAGACACTGTATGTGTTAGTGCCTGTATGACTTAGTGACGGAGTGTGTGTGTGTATGTATGTAAGTGAGTGACTGGGTGTGTTAGTGGCTGCAGGGATGAGTGAATGTGTGTGTGTATAAGTTAGTCATTTGATATCTAAATGGCGGTATAGCTGACTGAATGGGGATGTGAAAGACTATCTTTCAGTGATGAGCAGTGTGCAGAGTTGTGTGGGTGAATAACTAACTGTGTGACTACCTATATAGGTGAGTGAATGTGTGTGTAAGTAAACCGTAAACTGAGTCAGTGACTATGTCAGTGTTTGCATCAGCGTGTGTATGGCTGTGTCAGTGGCCGTAATATTGTGTGTATAGGTATTATAGTATATAGAAGTGTGTGTTCTTGGGTTTATCAGCATATACACAAGTGTGTGTCTGGGTGCATCAGTGAATGCCTGGGTATTTTACTGTATGCATCAGTGTGTACGTGAATGTATTAGTGTATGAATAACTATGTGCCTAGGTGTGTCAGTCTATGCATGAATGTGTTTCTGTGTGTGTTAGTGTAAGTAAGTGTATAGGTCATTGTTTACATGAGTTAGTGGGCCTGTTTCTAGCTGTATGGGTGAGTGATTGGGTGTATCTGTACTTACATGGGAAAGTGACTGAGTATGTTAGGGACTGTATGTATGGCTGACTGGTTGTAACAAGCATTTGCAATGCAATAGGTCTCGCATTAGGAAAGTTTGAGCTATTGGTATTGTAAATGACAAATTTTTTAGTTATGTGTTGGTTTTAAAAATAGCGAAATAAATAGCTTTGTCATTTACAACGCCAATTGTTTTAACTTTCGCAAACGTGACCCCTATAGCATTTGTAATGCAATATGTGTTGTATTTACATGACTTAGATGTATTAATATTACAAATACGTGTATCAAGAGGGAGAGAGAGGACCAGATAGCTAGTCCAGATCCCCGGTTTATATGTCAATTAATCAAAAAGAGACTAGCTAAGAGTGGGGTTGGCATGATATTTATATTATAAGGATCATGGTGACTCAGTTTAGTTTTGTCAATTGGTGGTGGCACCTTTTGGGTGTCTTTAAAAAGCCCTCACCCACCAACCTAGTTGGTGGCATGCTTCATCATCGGGCCCAACCAGTGACACCTAGCGTGTCCCGGGTGTGCTACGACGCCTGATTACAGCGGAGCAGGTATTGATAAGGCACTGGCTAAAACATGTTGACACTCTAAAGGACGTGGGAGGTCGTAACTCGCCTCTAACGTCCCACAGCCTTATTTTTAACCGCTGACGGAGGCCCAGTTAATAAAGTGCCTTTACCCTCTGGGTACTGGGCCCCCCGCCAAGCCGTTTTAAACTCACATACTTATCACCCTTCACCGCACACACAGTGACATACCTGCTCCGCTGTAATCAGGCGTCGTAGCACACCCGGGACACGCTAGGTGTCACTGGGTGGGCCCGATGATGAAGCATGCCACCAACTAGGTTGGTGGGTGAGGGCTTTTTAAAGACACCCAACAGGTGCCACCACCAATTGACAAAACTAAACTGAGTCACCATGATCCTTATAATATAAATATCATGCCAACCTCACTTTTAATATTACAAATAACAATGGCTTTTATTTTTTTTAATAATGAATACTTAAATAAAAGTTATTGTAATTTATAATGGCAATAGCTTAAACTTTTGTAAATAACTTTTGGGAAGATTATGTTCAGTGTATTTTATTGTGATGAAAATCCAAGAACAGAAGTGAAATATTAACATCTTTTTGTGACATTTGTAATAAATATTTGAAACATTGAGAGAACATATTAGAACCAGTTGTTGTTGAATAGTTGCACAGAGTGATGCTGTGCCGAGTGATATTTTGTGTGCACCCAGCTGAATTACGCACAGCAGAAAATGTCACGCGCCGGCGTCTTACTCCAGCCGAAGAGCAGCGTTGTAACTGGGTCCAGTAGGATTTTAACTCTGTTGCCCTTTTCAGTGACCCTTTCAGCGAACATTTGCACTGCATTTATCACATGTCATTGGTTCTAAGTACACTCTTTCGTAGGGAACACGCTGTGTATATATCTACTGCCGAGCATAGTTTGATTACTGTTGAATACATGAGGCTGTTTTCTATTTCCAAATTGTAGTCCGTATTATTTGATGATATCGAATAGTTTAAGGGAACCGTGAGATATCAAAATGTACAGATCTAAAGACCGGATTAGAAAAAAAAAAGTCTGTTTGCCCGCCTCCCTGCTCGGGGCCGCGCTGCCATTGGCGGACCCCTGAGGCAGGAAGCCAGGCAACGGGAGAGAAGATGTTAGCCGGGCCAGAAGAAAGAAGGAAGTCCCGCCTGCTGCTGGGCTATGATTGGCTGCCCGCCGGGATGGAGCAAAGAAGCCGAGTCCTCCCGCGGCCCGGGGCTCCCGTGAGCTACGGAGAGCCCCGGGGCCGCCCCAGAGAAGAGAAATCCTGCGTAGCCGGTGAGTGGGGCCCGGTGCTGGTGTGTGTGTGTGTGTGTATGTGTATGTGTGCGATTGCGGCGGCGGGGGGTCTTTGTATGTGTGCATGCGTGTGTGTAGGTGCGCTGGTGTGTGTGGGGGGGTCTCTGTGTGTGCGTGTAGGTGCGCTAGTGTGTGTGTAGGTTCTCCACCTGGACCGCATCCTTCGGATGCGTATTCCCAGGCTCGACCTAAAAAGGAGCAGTTTAGGGGAAGCTGGACACCTAATGACTGTAATGCAATAATCAGCAAAAGCAAAGAGGTCTCAGAACCCCACAGAGCCTGCTCTCTCGGTCACAGCTCTTCAAGGAGATCCAAGTGGAGCATCATTGTTCTGTCGCTGTTTCTTCTTCGGTGTCTGTAGAAACATTCAAAGGTGAAAGTCCACAATTAAATCTTGTAACTGCACACATAGTTATATGTGATATGTATATGTGGGTATAATGTCACTGCTTTCAAGAGTGACCACTGTATATATTGAGATTCATGTACTAACCCTAATTCAATAACTGAGTACAAAGCTAGAATCTTCTGTGCTCACGAGAAAACGGAAGGATGTAACTCTACAGTCTCTGAACAGGACACTGTGCAATCCTGAATTCAAATCCCGGCGTCCCCACTCGAGCAAACTGTGTGACCCACGGCCCATTGCTTCACTTCACTTTTCCTTAGCCATCCCGTTTGAGAAAACATTGAATTAATTCAATACTGGATCTGTGCCTTACAAAAACCTCAGTTATAGAAGGTTGGAATAAATAAACGAATCTTGATTCATGTATAATAAGAATAATACAGACTGCGTACAGAGAACATGGCAAACTGACACATTTTGAGTAACATGCGGCAATGTCACCAGGGCATGGGGTGATACTTGAATGCTTGAAGTTAAAAATATTACTTTCAATAAATGCTGCTTAACTCAGTTATATAATAGTATGCACTTAATTGAGACACTGAGAAATGTTGAAAATATATAACGTTTTATATTTAAGTCTATTTTTTTTGGTATTGTTCGTCTGATTTACATATTTGGCTGGCTCGGCTCGTGCTCTGGCTCTTAGAGCCACACCAGACCCCTGGCTCGGCTCTTCTCAGGGCTGTCCATGCCCCACCATAAAGGTGGTGTCTTCTCCGCCCTTGGTTATGGGGTCTCCCCTCCTTGGTTTGTTAGTGTGCCTGGCAGGTACACAGCGCCTCGCCTGCTCCCGCGCCGCTTCTAGCAGCAGTGGCTGCCCTGGCACCGGGCCCGCCGGGCAGGCGATATTCGTCTGTTCAAGATATGCACCCCGGCCCGCGCGCGAGCCCGGGGACTGATCCCAATCAGACGTCTGAAAGAGGCTCGCAATTAAAAAAGAAAAAACACAAGACGCCGGTAACCGGAGCGCGGTCGCGGAATTCCTCGACAAATTGCCACTGAGTGCTTTGGACGAGCACCTCCCTGCCTGCTCGGCACTGTGACCGGAAGACATAAACTACCCCCTCAACTCACTCCCTGCTTCTTTCCGCCCTTCTTTACTCCCATGTCACTTCCCCTTCCATCCCTTCGTGTATTGTTTCCTAACATCTCCACTCATTCTTTGTTTCACGTTTCCTTCTCCTTCATTCCTTTCTTCCGCTTTCCTTAACCCTTGCCCTCGAGGCCCCCCTCTTTCTTCACTCTTTCTCTGCAATTTCTCACCTTTCTTTGCTGCTTCTTGTCTTGTTTCTCTTTCATTCACCCACAAACTATTTCTTTTGTCTTTCTCTCAGCTTTTTGTTTTAAAGGCGCTTCATCAGAGCTTCTATTTTCTTTATTTTCTTCTCCTTATCCCCTTGGCATTCCTTCTTATTTTCATGTTTTTTCCAACCCTCTCTTTTCTGCGTGCCTCTTCTCTACGATGTCATTCTTTTCTTCAACATTTCGGAGTCAGAAAATGTCACGCGCCGGCGTCTTACTCCAGCCGAAGAGCAGCGTTGTAACTGGGTCCAGTAGGATTTTAACTCTGTTGCCCTTTTCAGTGACCCTTTCAGCGAACATTTGCACTGCATTTATCACATGTCATTGGTTCCAAGTACACTCTTTCGTAGGGAACACGCTGTGTATTTATCTACTGCAGAGCATAGTTTGATTACTGTTGAATACATGAGGCTGTTTTCTATTTCCAAATTGTAGTCCGTATTATTTGATGATATTGAATAGTTTAAGGGAACCGTGAGATATCAAAATGTACAGATCTAAAGACCGGATTAGAAAAAAAAAAGTCTGTTTGCCCGCCTCCCTGCTCGGGCCGCGCTGCCATTGGCGGACCCCTGAGGCAGGAAGCCAGGCAACGGGAGAGAAGACGTAGGCCGGGCCAGAAGAAAGAAGGAAGTCCCGCCTGCTGCTGGGCTATGATTGGCTGCCCGCCGGGATGGAGCAAAGAAGCCGAGTCCTCCCGCGGCCCGGGGCTCCCGTGAGCTACGGAGTGCCCCGGGGCCGCCCCAGAGAAGAGAAATCCTGCGTAGCCGGTGAGTGGGGTCCGGTGCTGGTGTGTGTGTGTATGTGTATGTGTGGGATTGCGTCGGCGGGGGTAAGGGGGTCTTTGTATGTGTGCATGCGTGCGTGTGTGTAGGTGCGCTGGTGTGTGTGTGGGGGGTCTCTGTGTGTGCGGGTAGGTGCGCTAGTGTGTGTAGGTGCGGGGGGGGGGTGTGTGGCTGTGTATACGTGTGGCTGTGATGTGCGCATGCGTGAGTGTGGGCGCGCGTGCACGCAGCTGAATCCAGCCGGAGAGAAGCGCGTGGCAGTTTCTTGTCCGTCATTCCCCCGAGTCAGCTAGCTATAGTTCTCCACCTGGACCGCATCCTTCGGATGCGTGTTCCCAGGCTCGACCTAAAAAGTAGTATGTAGGTGAAACAGTGCATATTTTTCTATTTGTATTAGGAAGTCACTAAGTGCGTGAATATCTGTACGAGTAAGTAAGATCATGTAGTAGTAGATGCATTTGTAATTGAGACGGTGAGCAACTGTATTAATGAGTTAGTGGCTTAGTGGGTAGTTGAATGGATGAGTTGAGTAATCATTGTATGTGTGAATATGCCAGTTGCTGTTCAAGACTCTAGTTTTACAGTATACATTTGCTGATCTACACTACAAGTTATAATTACAAAATGGGACAAACAAAGTGGTGGCAAACTATACCAAGTGCTCTTCATGTATAAAAACACTCTCTACAGGTATATCTAAGGAATATTTCCATGGTAGAACAATCCTTTTGAGACATCTAAACAGGTACAATTCCAGCCACTATTGAAAAAGAGAAAGAACATAAATATATGGTAGTGTCTCATTTTGAAAGTTACAGAAACAGAACAATACACATTGGTTATGTTGTAACACTATATAATTTTCCCTTTTTTACTGTTCTCAGCTTTCATACTTCTTCACCATGAACATGGTCTGTATGAAGCATCATCCTTGAACAGTGGGGAAAAACAATCAACAGGTTGTAAAAAAAGAAAAACCAAAAACTGCACAGTATTTCACTATAAATAAGTGCACTCACTACAATTCATTAATCAGTTGTTTTATCTGAAGATACTAAACTAATATAAACAAACCTATGTTGAAAATATTTCTTAAATTCTTATATCTGGTACAATACTACAAATAAATATAAACCCCTCTTTAATTTTGGAGATCCTTATGAAAACATCACCCCTAGTTGGCCAAACGTGTCTAAAATGCTGATGATCCATACAGACAACATTCCACTCAATAGTTTGTTTCCTACAAATAATACGTAGAAGTTTGGTTGAAGGAACAAAAGGGGACTTTTTTTTTAACTTTCTACAACAGTTTCAGGTTTCAACTTAAGGCTGCTGTAATTGAATTCTGCCCATCCAGTTTCAGACTTTAATTAGAGTGTGGTATTTAGATGTTATATTAACTCCTTTCTGGAACATTAGAGGACTCTTGAATTTTGAAGACATTTTTGAACACATTACCCTGGAGCAGCATTTCTGTCGCCCACCCCTTCGTGCTTTGAGACCTTCACAGGTGAGTAGCTACGCTGTACAAACCCCTGACTGATTGATTGCCCCCCCCGCCAATAATGTCTATCACACACATGAACCACATAGAAAAAAAGCGTAACAACTTAATCCAGAACTCCTCCTTACAACTTCAGTTGAAGAAAGGAAATAAATGAGTTTGGTAGTTTGAAATGCAGTTTTAGTTTTAATTTAAGATGGATGGCATTCAATTCCAGAGTGTGTGGGTCTCTGGGTGGGACTGGGAGTATCAATCTCTGAATGGTTCTGTGAGTGGGTGCAGGACTGAGTGGGAGTATGTGACTCTAAGTGGGTCTATGAGTGGGGGTAGGAGTCTCTCAGTGGGTGTGTGAGAGTCTAAGTGGGTCTGTAAGTGGATGCATGAGTCTGAGTGGGTATGTGAGTGGGGGCATGACCGAGTGGGTATGTAAGTGGGTGCATGAGTCTATGAGTGAGTGCATGGATCTCTGAGTGGGACTGGGAGTATCAGTCTCTGAGTGGGTCTGTAAATAGGTGCAGGACTGAGTGGATGCATGAGTCTCTAATTGGGTCTTTGAGTGGGGGTATTGTGGTAAAATCGATTACCTATGCATAATTTATAATCAATAATCAATAAGAATAACTCAGAAAAATAAGAGGCAAAATCCGGGATATTGAGGTTAACTCAAAAGGGTTTTATTCCTGTAAAAGGAATTGGGTTATTGGCTCGAGCCAAGGTGGCATAACCATTCCGTCACCACACGGGTTCGGGAAGGGGCAGACAGACAACATATTATTTACAGAAGTACATATATATAGTCAATGCATTACATTAAGCGAATAGGCAGTAGGCGTAACAGCTGGAAAAAAGGAGATAAAACATGAATACGTCATAATAAAGGCGTTACAATAGGCGTGCATGAAGGCGTGTACTAGAGACGTCATTAATCATGAGGTCACAAAATGGGTGGATACATAGGAGAATCTTGCAATGTCAGCAGAAAATCATGACACAGATGCGCGCGCAGCAGATTGACGTGAATCTGACGTGTAACTGGAGGGTGAAGGGGGCTTGACACTTAGCACTACAAGTGTAGACATAAGTCTGGGATGTCAGATCAACCTGATCCCAATATCGTATCTAATATCGTATGTTCTAAGAACTGTAGTGTCTGGAAGGAAGGTCTCTCGGGCAGAGACTACTCTATACTGTCTGCGTGTATACGTGTCTACGTATCGGCATGCGGGGTGAGGGGGCATGGGCCTACCATGGCAACGGAGTCGATGAGTTACTTGCACAGAGACAGAAAGACCGGGCCCATGCTCCTGCAGCTGGGAGAATGTTTACTTGAGCTACGAGACAGGAATGTATTTTCGAGGAGTGGAGCAGATAATTCGAAGGTTGGATACAGTCTTGGCAGGCAGAAGGCTGGGCTGGAGCCGTGCAAGGAGTAAGGCAGGGGTGACTGGTACAGAGGCAGCCCGGGTTGAGGCCCTTAAAGTCGAGAAGCAGGAAAAAGGTTTAATGGGCCTACTATCGCCAGAGCTGAAAAACGTGTAAAGTGTACCACAAAAAGACGGTGGCACGGCATATATAGGAACCGAATATTCAATCCAATTATGGCGGATCTGAAAGAGGACATGTTAAAGATGGACGCAAATGTTTTTGCGTCTTCATAGCTGACACAGGAGGGAAATCACATGCACTGCAAGCTAGTACATGGAGACGGTGGGGTACTCGCTGGGGAACACTACTCGATCGAAAATTATATTTCCTCATTCCCTCCTTGTTCCCCACGGACCCTTCATGATACATCAATTCTCATCAATTGATCAATCTGTTCACTTAACATCAATTGCTCTTCTTGCTTCTCGTGTTTTGAATGGGAACCTGGATGTGGTATACATGAAGTGGCACACAGGCCGCATATCGCCGGTCCACATTGGAGACACAGGCAACAACTGAGTACTATGAGTAGGCCAATACCCAGGAGGGATAGGATCTTCCACCCCCAGGCTGACAGCGTTGTCCAGAACCAACCGGACCAAGTCCAGGTGCCTGGAGTCTGATGTATCAAACTTGCAATTCTATGGAGACGTGTAATAGCTTTGTACACGGTTGGCGCATTATTTGGGATGAAAACACAGCAACTTGACCCGATGACCTTACAAGCTCCACCCCTATCTGCCAAGATGACGTCAATAACGAGACGATTTTGAAGAACAACAACCCGCATAGCGGACTGTTCCTCCGTCAAGTTACCTAGGGCTGAAGTGGTCTCAAGCACCACTGCCTCGAGGGTTCTGGTTAATCTACGGATTAGCTTACTATTGGAAACAGTACCTAGGTAGGGGAAAAAACCTTTATTGAAATCTGTGTATTGTTCCCATGTGGTTTCAGTATAATCGACAAGTGGGAGATCTCTTCGGAGTCTGTGCTTGACCAAATTAGTGTTTCTATGATAGTCAGGAGGGGCTAGGAAAACAGGCGGCAGAAGGAATGCAATGTAACAGGTACCATCCCAATCTAGAGGCAAACGGACATATGCAGTATGGCCGCAAACAAAATAGGAATGACGTAAAGCCCTAAACGTGGATCTACCATGATCACTGAAATCGACCACAGTAGTACATTTACTATGACCTAAGTGTATGGAACCATTCTTGCGAACACATAGTTCACCAGTAACTGGCAATACTGCCATAGCAGGTAGAACAGGAGCAGCTTCAGATTCGACAGATAAAATCATGAATGTAACTGTGTAATTATCTAATCCATATACTTCATTTTCTAGATCAGATCCAGTACCAACGGGGAGTCCCTCCTTGTCAGGGTAACATACTTTAAGCAAGGCTGAGTTCAGGTTTCCCCAAACCCAGTTACCTTCGTAAATAGCAGCATCAGAAACTAGGGCATTGAGCATTTTAAACCATGCACCACATGTGCCATTGTGAGTGAACGGGTACGGAAAAAGGGGAAGAACTCCCTTGTTTTCTTGGTAGGGAGGGAGTCGACCACATATCCAACAGTTTGTAGCATTGGTAACCTGATGGGAGTGATGTAACATACTAATGAAAGTGTTGTTGCGCAGCGCAAGTCTATAGGATAACTCGTGTGGGGGTAATTCACTAAAAGAATGTTCGTCAGTAACATTATAAGTAGATTGTGCACGCTTGAATATAGGGTAATATATGTGTAACAAAACACTAGCAGTAATAACCAGCAAACTTAAGAAAAACATGATAAGTAGTGTCACTATACAGCGACTGCGAAGTGATTTACAATATGCATTCCTTTTATGTTGTCTTTGTCTATCTCTCTCTCTATCTCGATCTAGGGGATACATGTCAGAAACTAATTTAACCGATTCACCTAGGGGAGGACTTAAACAATTAAACTGTCTGACTTGCTAGATCGCAACTTTGTTCTGTATTCTTCAGAAGCAGATTTCTCAACCAAAGGGAGTTTTGAGTCTGAGTCAGTTTGTGTAGGAGGGCAGGGCTTAGAAACCAAGTCCGAAGGAAGTCCGTGAAACTTTTTGATGTGGCTGGAATGCAGCCATCCCTTCCTGCCCTCTAGTTTAACGGCTGTCCTCGTCGTAAGCAGGACCAATTTCGGGGCTTGCCAGCGGGGCTCCAATGGACTTCTCCGATCAAAGTTGCGGGTGAACACGTAGTCACCCGGGACCACCTCGTGGGGCTTCACTTCGGTGTTGTCGGGAAGGGCTGCAGCTACCTGTGAACGACAAGATTGTAGTGCAGACATCAAGGAGGCAAGGTAATCTGTCAGCATAAGACAATCAACATCAGTTATCTTTCGTGGAATAGGCGTCCCCCACATATTCGGTGGTCTACCAAAAACCACTTCGTACGGGGATAGCCCAGATCGGGAATGGACCACCATCCTCATATAGAAGAGGGCGACCGGCAAGGCAACTATCCAGTCCACACCCTTCTCTCTACAGATCTTGGAAAGTCGGATCTTTAATGTCTGATTATGGCGCTCCACGAGACCTGCTGCCTCGGGATGCCGGACACAATGGAACTTCCACTGATAACCTAACAGAAGTGTAATGTGTTTCACAAGTTCGGATGAGAATGGCTGACCATTATCTGAGTATACGATACGGGGCAAACCATACCGTGGGAAGTATTCACGAACCAGCTGCTTGGCAGTGGTCGGAGCAGTGTAATCAGGAACTGGGTATGCTTCTATCCATCGGGAAAGAGCACATACGACTACGAGGACATACTTGAATCCTCGACAGCGTTCCATCTGGATATAATCCATCTGGAGTATTTCAAAAGGATGATCGGGAGGCTGAAATCCACCTTGTTCTACAGGAATGCTTTTACCTGGATTGAACTGACCACAAATCATGCAAGTACGCACTTTCTGCTTGGCTGCTGCCCGTAAGTTTTTATTCGACCATATGTGTTGAATACTGTCTAGCATTGCCCTCTCTCCTAGGTGTGCGGGACTATGTATCGTGTTAATGATGACTTGTACCATAGAGTCGGGGAGAAACCATGTAGATTGTCCCTTCGTCATCCAACCCTGGTCTGTTTGGATCCCTCCTAGTTTAGTCCATTCCTTAATTTCATCTGGTGTTGCATGTGATTGTATGTCGATTACATCATGTGCGGGATCCCTGACTGTCATACAGTGCGATGGTAACACTAATTGTGTCTGATCAATTACATGAGTTCGGTTCTGAGCAGTTTGCTTTGCTGTTCGGTCTGCCAGGTCGTTACCCTGGGAGATGATATCAGTAACCTTTGTATGTGCCTTACATTTCATGATAGAGATTGCAGTGGGTAGATGTATGGCATCTAACAGGGCTTGAATAAGGGGACCGTGCTGGATGTTGGCCCCATGAGAAGTTAAGTAACCTCTCTCTCGCCAGAGGACTCCAAAGTCGTGAACGACTCCGAATGCATAACGTAAATCAGTATATATGTTGACTTTCTTATTTCGGGCTTGAATACATGCTCGTGTCAGAGCAATAAGCTCTGCGGCTTGGGCTGACAAAGTGTCAATACAATTAGTCTCAATAACTTCAGTATCTGTCGTGACAGCATAGGCTGCCACTAATTCACCTGTCCTTGTTCTCATACATGAACCATCCACATAAAGTGTCAGGTCTGGATCTGGTAACGGAACATCTGTCAAGTCTTGTCTGGGTTTTGTTGTGATAGTAATAACTTCAATACAATCATGTGCCAATGGATCTACTCCATTTACTGGCAATAACGTGGCAGGATTTAATGTGCTGCAGCGTCTGATTTCAATGTGTGGTTGAAACAATGTCAGTTCGTAACCTGTCAATCTTGCTATGGTCAGGTGTTGGGTCTGAGTTCGATTTAAAAGGACTTCTACAGAATGTGGAACCTGTACTGTCAATGGATGTCCTAACACAATAACATCACTCTGTCTAATTGCTAAAGCTGTTGCTGCAACTGATTTCAAACATGCTGGAAGGGCCTGGGCTACTGGGTCTAATGTGCTAGAAAAGTAAGCACAAGGCTTGTGTGAACCTGCTTGTTCCTGAGTGAGGACTGACAAGGCAGTACCCTCACGTTCTGTGACAAAAAGTGTAAAAGGCTTACTGTAACATGGTGTTGCTAAGACAGGTGCTTGACATAAGGCTTTCTTCAAGTCTTCGAAAGCTTGTGTATGTTCCTGGGTCCAAGGGAGGACAGTCGAAGTCGCTGCTTCCTGTGTCGTTAACTGAATGAGTGGTTTCGCTAGAAATGCATATTGGGGAATCCATTGTCTGCAGTATGAAGTTAGGCCTATGAAAGCCCGCACTTCCTTTTGTGTTCTGGGTGGTGACATGTTTGCAATTAACTGAATGCGATCAGGTGTGAGCTGTCTCCCCACTTTGGACAGCAAGTGACCCAGGTACACAACTTGCTGAACACAGAATTGTAGCTTCGAAGGAGACACCTTGTGTCCCTTGTCGGCCAGAAAGTTCAAAACAGTCAGTGAAGCATTTTCACATTCGGGTTCGCTTCGAGCGGTGATCAGCAGATCATCGACATATTGAAGCAGGGCAGTGTGAACTGGCATGTGGATACAATCAAGTTGCTTTTTCAATGCTTGACTATAGATGCTGGGGCTTTCTGTGAATCCTTGAGGTGCACGGGCAAATTTGAAAGATCGTCCATTTAAACTGAATCCGAACAAATATTGGCTCTCTGGATCAATAGGGACACTGAAGAAGGCGTTCTTGAGGTCTATTACAGTAAAGAACGTCGCTTCTGAATCAATAGCAGTCAGCAATGAAGAGATATCTGGGACCACAGGGTACTGCGGTACAATACATTTATTCACTTCGCGCAGATCAATAATCAATCGATAAACAGGTGGAGCATTTGGGTCAGTACGTTTAAGAACAGGAATGATAGGAGAATTACACACATTTGAGTCAGTTTCCACAACCACTCCTTGTGCAATGAGCTCGTCAATGATTCTCAGTAAAGCCACTACAGCATCTGGGGGTAACTTGTATTGTCGGATTCGTGGTAATACCACTCCTGCCTTGAGTGTGACTCGATATGGGGTAATGTGCATGCAACCTACATCAGTGGGGCCCTGTGCCCACAAGTGTGCAGGGACGTTCTGTAGCCGGGGATCCACATCTCTTAATACATAATGGCCTTTGAAATCTCGCAAAAACAATCGTACTCCCTCCGGAGAACAGCATATAATAGCTCCTAGAGCCTTCAGTGTTTTTATACCTAACAGGTTTTCTGGACATGATTTCGTGAGCAATAAATCTGTAGTCCGTGTCAGAGGACCTACTGCAAGAGGGAGGGGTTGTGATACTTCATTAATAATGGGTTTTCCTGAAAACCCAAGGGACACGTTCTGTGAGCCTGAGAGGGGTGCCCCTGGTACTTCATTGTGACTTATCGTGGTTCTGCTTGCCCCTGTGTCAATGAGAAACTTTCTGTCTTTCCCTAATACCTGACTATGTACATAAGGACCATTTTGATCTACAGGAACTTCAATAAGAGGCAAGCGGAACTCCCTCTCTAGGCTGTTTCATGTGTATCGCTGATAATCAGGGTAATCGTTCTGCGCATACTGGTACATCTGCTGTGTTGTGTTTTGTGTTGCGGCAACGGGCTGTTGTTGGGGTATCGCTACGGTCTGTGTAGATGCTGGCATGGGTGCAATATGTTGTATGTTCTGGGGTACTTGTTGTGAGGTCGGATCTTGTCTAGGAGGACGCGGTCTCTCTTTAGTCTTACCCGTGGCGATATTGTGTTTCAGAACTGCACAATCGCTTATATAATGACCTGGCTGTTTGCAATAATTACATACACCCTTGACAGGGACTGTTGAATTACTGGGATGGGTCGCACCCTTTTTCTGACCGTCGGCAGGAACCGACTGAGCAACTAACATTTTCATTTTTGTATCCTTCATACGTCTTTGTTCATGTTCTTGTTCTTCTCTAAGTCTATTCTGATGGTACTGTAACATTTGTAACATTTGTGAAGGAGTATTAGCTTGCCAAGTACTTTCTACTTTCAGTACTCTATTCTTGACCTGGGGCAAAGAATTCTCGACTAATTTCGTTACAAAAAGATGTGGATATGACTCGCTACTTGCTTTCAGACCGCTATTTATACCAAAACATTTCTCGAATCGTGTATAAAAATCACTAGTGTCTTCATCAGGTTTCTGTTTGCATGCTGAAATAGCACCCCAATCTTCCTTTTTCGTACTCAATAAACGTGGCAACACTTGTACTAATAAACCTGGTAACGCTTTAACTTTGTCTCCAAGCCCTAGGCCTGGCACTCGGGTATCTTCTTCATTTTGTAATGCAGCCCAATCAATCTTTGCGTCTCCCACCTCCCACTCTTTTTCCTTGAGTTTCTCGTATATGCCTGGAGGTAGTAGTACTTTCAGTATTTTCATAAGGTCGGGATAAGTATAATCACCCATTAATAACATATCCTTTATTTCGCGGTGAAAACCTGCAGGGTCTTTATCGTGACTGGGTACTAATTTCTTCATTTCCAACAATTCAATTTTAGTTACAGGTGTATACACGAATACACGTCTAAGCGTGTGGTCTGCATTCTGTACGGGGTGCACTTCTCGCAACGGATTCTGTCTATCCATATAATACATGGTTTTTCGTTCCATAACGGGTGCAGAATGGACATGTGGACATAAGAACGTACTATACTTGTGGCGGTGTTCTAGTATTGCTTTAATTAGATCAGTACTTCGACCTTTCCATCTGTTCGTGACTAGTTCTATTAGTATATCAGGCAGAGGACCTGGATCAGAACGTTGGCTTTTATACAATAAGAGCAGATGTTGTATCATGTACATACCAGCTAAACGCTGATCACTCGGTGTCAAGTTCAAGAACGTATGTGCTAACGCATCATCACCATATTTCTCAGAGCTGTCAGCCCATTGCACGGCTGACCTGGCTAATTCTTGTTCATCCATAGAATCGAGTACATGGTACCCCATTCGCTCTTGAAGTATTCTGTCAGTGGCTTGGAACAAGTGTTCAGGTGTTCTAGGATTACACATGGCTTCCTGATATATCCTTTTACTTTCTGGGCGCACTGGGCGCATCGAAGTATTAAACGGTCTTCCTTTACCTACGTAAGCTATCATTTCCCTGACCGGCAACTGTGAGTGTTCCGGTGTCTCGGCTTCCTCCTCTGGTTCCTCCTCTGAGGATTCATGTTTGTCGGAATCTACTTCCGGTACGGGCTGTCTTCTCTCATGCATCTTATTAATTGCAGTTCTGATTCTTCGGTACATATTATCTATACAGGCCTCTTTGTCATGCTGTCCATCTGTTATATTCTGACCCCATCTGTGGAGTGCTTTTACGTCTTCCGGGTTCATACCCGGCCTGTCCACTTCTCTAATGAAGCAGTTTATAAGAAACCGCAATATCTTGGCTTTAGTATCCACTTTCTGGTAGGTCATGGCCTCCTTAATACTGTCAGGCCCTACTCCAGTCTGAACAAACTGATATATTCTATCTAGGTGTTCTGTCATTCCAGGTAATGTCATTAGGAAGTTCGTGACTCGCCGTAAACGTATTGACGCGAGTAACATTCTCTCGTCATTCTTTCTACCGGGTACAGGATCATATCTGCAGTCTGCAAGGCGATCTCCAAGAATTGTAATATCTGTTCTAGGTGTACGCTGTTGCGCTATTTCTCTGAAACTCATACGATGGGCAGCTGGCGGGGTCTGGAAACCTATCGCTCCTCCGGACGCACCTCCTGAGGCGCCGGCTCCGAAGGGGTTAGTCGAATTCGTATCAAGGGAAGTAGGTACAGTAGGAGGTGGAAGGAGTGCTGGAAGACCAGGAGGAATCGGGGGAGTAGCTTGTCGGGGAGGAAGAGCATAATTGTCCTGACCATCAGGTGCAGGCACTTGTGGCAATGCAGCATTAACGTATGCGGGAACCACATCGTCTAAATAGGAAGAGAGGAAAATGTCCTTTGCTGTCTTCTGGTGCGTTTTAGTCGGGAGCAATGGGGGTGGTAGGTCCTTCGGTACTTCCGGAGAGGCCTTTGGCAAGCCCTTTGACAGGATGGGGAACATGCCATTCATCAGTATATTTCGCTGTCTGTCTACTTGTTCTAACTTTACTCTGATACCTTCCTCAACTAATGCGTTCTCTTGGATCTTGTCAGACTCTTCCTTACTCTTTTCTTCTAATCTGTGAGCTTTTTCGGTACGCCTATGCGATTCTTTACGCCATAACTCGATGGCATCCTTCTGTGACTGTCTGGCTTTCTTTTTCCACAATGCTTCTTCTACTCTCATGATGCATTCTGCATCCCATGTCCCAGCAGCGGGCCATCTCTGATTCTCTGACAGTTCTTTAGTGTAATCCACCCATAAGTCAAGAAACAAAACGGCATCTAGGCCGTGCTTATGGTACATAAAGTACCCTGGAGTGTCCCTAGGTGGAATGGGAACAGCTTCTTCTAGAACCCCTTTACGGGTTTTTATTTGTCTTAGTTTGGAAAACAACGGCATTCTGAAGTCTGGCTACTTGGTTCTTACTTAGATATGAACACACTACACATAAAACACGTGTAAGCACAATAATGAAGATCGAACATTCACTCATACCACGACATCAATACATTTATTAATTACATTGAAAACCTACCAACCACGTGAAACAGGATGTACCGCTAAACGGCACGGATACACCTTACAGATGTAAACTAGATATACTGCTAAACAGTATAGATACACTGCTAAACAGTGCAGACCAGGCTCGTGTACCCGAACCTGTCTTGACCGGCACAAACTAATGCGCACGTCAGGATGCGTCCCTAGCAACGGTACTCACCAGGAAGCACGGAAACAGAAGGCCTCGGAAACCCTGGACTGGACTGGGCTCGGACTGGATTCGGACTCGACTCGAGACGTAGATACTTCGGAACTTCGGAATCTGGTGGGCCTCCGTATACCTCGGATCTTGCTCTCTCAGCTAGGCTCAGGTCGGGATCCTCCGCACTCCTCACCGCCTCGTCTGGGTGTCGATCGCAGCCTCAGTCACCTCCGTTGGCCTGAGGGAGATACAGGAAATCCTGCGGATACGCGTAGTTGTCCGTCCGGCTGTGGCAGGGGGCTAGGCCTGCAACGCACCTCCGGCGCGTGGGGTGGGGGAGGGGTCCCTATTCGGGCGCCAAAACTGTGGTAAAATCGATTACCTATGCATAATTTATAATCAATAATCAATAAGAATAACTCAGAAAAATAAGAGGCAAAATCCGGGATATTGAGGTTAACTCAAAAGGGTTTTATTCCTGTAAAAGGAATTGGGTTATTGGCTCGAGCCAAGGTGGCATAACCATTCCGTCACCACACGGGTTCGGGAAGGGGCAGACAGACAACATATTATTTACAGAAGTACATATATATAGTCAATGCATTACATTAAGCGAATAGGCAGTAGGCGTAACAGCTGGAAAAAAGGAGATAAAACATGAATACGTCATAATAAAGGCGTTACAATAGGCGTGCATGAAGGCGTGTACTAGAGACGTCATTAATCATGAGGTCACAAAATGGGTGGATACATAGGAGAATCTTGCAATGTCAGCAGAAAATCATGACACAGATGCGCGCGCAGCAGATTGACGTGAATCTGACGTGTAACTGGAGGGTGAAGGGGGCTTGACACTTAGCACTACAAGTGTAGACATAAGTCTGGGATGTCAGATCAACCTGATCCCAATATCGTATCTAATATCGTATGTTCTAAGAACTGTAGTGTCTGGAAGGAAGGTCTCTCGGGCAGAGACTACTCTATACTGTCTGCGTGTATACGTGTCTACGTATCGGCATGCGGGGTGAGGGGGCATGGGCCTACCATGGCAACGGAGTCGATGAGTTACTTGCACAGAGACAGAAAGACCGGGCCCATGCTCCTGCAGCTGGGAGAATGTTTACTTGAGCTACGAGACAGGAATGTATTTTCGAGGAGTGGAGCAGATAATTCGAAGGTTGGATACAGTCTTGGCAGGCAGAAGGCTGGGCTGGAGCCGTGCAAGGAGTAAGGCAGGGGTGACTGGTACAGAGGCAGCCCGGGTTGAGGCCCTTAAAGTCGAGAAGCAGGAAAAAGGTTTAATGGGCCTACTTTCGCCAGAGCTGAAAAACGTGTAAAGTGTACCACAAAAAGACGGTGGCACGGCATATATAGGAACCGAATATTCAATCCAATTATGGCGGATCTGAAAGAGGACATGTTAAAGATGGACGCAAATGTTTTTGCGTCTTCATAGCTGACACAGGAGGGAAATCACATGCACTGCAAGCTAGTACATGGAGACGGTGGGGTACTCGCTGGGGAACACTACTCGATCGAGAATTATATTTCCTCAGTATGAGTCTCTAAGTGGGTCTGTGAGAGTCTAAATGGGTCTGTGAGTGGGTGCATGAGTTAAGTGGGTCTTGGAGGGCCCTGTAGAAGCCGGAGAGGATTTAGCCGACTAAAGAATTATGCTAGTTTAACGTGGATTCCTCCTTGTTTGTACGATGATTTCCGCCTCAACCTACCATTTGTCCTAACCAATGTTACAAGATACCCGATGTGCATGCACTGGCAAATGTTATTGGATTGTCTATAGAGCTTTTCAATAAAAAGAGTTTAAAAAAAAGAGTAAGTGGGTCCGTGAGTGGGTGCATGAGTGTATGAGTGGGTCTGTGAGTGGGTGAGTGAGTCTCTGAATGGGGCTGTAAGTGGGTGTATGAGTCTCTGAGTGGATGATTGGCTGCATAAACCTCTGTGTGCATTTATGAGAAAATGCAGTAGTGTCTGAATGAGTCTGTGAATGTATTTTTTGCCGATATTTGCTAATTCGTCATAATCTTACGCGGGGGCTGAGTTCACAAATATCACAAGTAAAACAAACAGATTTTTTACATATTATACACATCAGGAGTCCCTCAAAAACCCCTGTATTCCAGCCATGGGGTCAGGGCACATCCAACCTGACCTCTTATGCCAGTTTCTCCCATACCATTTTATCCCTGGGGACTGTTCCGATAAACTAAAATGGCAGAAGAAACTCTTTGCTCAAGTTGCGGCCAGACAATAACGACTTTCCTGTTGGCATGTGCATTCGCGATTTGTCGTGAAATCGTTCCAAATTCTTTGCGGCCACAGACACACAAATTTGGACTTCCTTTAATTAATCAACTACTGAAAGGATTTACACCAAATAACTGAAAGTGTGATCTGTGTAACCAAATCTACCTTTCTGCCAAATTTAGTGTAATTCCGTCCAGTGGTTTGGGCTGTAGTCGTGTTCAAAGCCCCTATGGGTAAATGCACTTTTTTAACCCTCATTTTCTTGCCCCGGCCTGACAGATTTCTTGAAGATTCGTCAAATGGCGCCATAATTCTTAGCAAGTCAAAAAATGATTTTCCTATGGAAAACACTAACTATAACTAATTGTCGGTGACCGCCAGTATAAGAGTGTGCGTGCACACACACGCACACACACACACACACACACTTATCTTAACTATACTTACCATAAGTGGCAAAGGCATGCACATGGCTAAAATGTGCATGGTAAAAGATTTGTAGTGAAGTTGTTTTTAGGACGGCGGGTTAAATGGTCAGTTCAGGTGAACCAGGTCTACAACTCCAAGAATGAATTAGGTTGTTAAACTAAAGTCCGGGAGTGTAGCAGTGTGTTCAGGGTAACAAGGAGTCATCTGGAAATCTCATGGGGGAATGGTAACAGACAATGCAGCTTCAGGGGAAGAAAAGTAGTTGTTTTGCACCAAAGGGGTTAGGGTAAAGGCGCTGCCCAGAGATTTATCCACTAGCCAACTTTCAGGTTTGTGAGGGTATCTGGGTTTTTTCAGTGGATAAAACTTAGAGCTGCAGTTTATAGTGTCAGTCACCCACAAACTGGTTAGGTTACAGACCTCTCAAAAGAAGGGCAGAGGACTCAGTTAATGCACTGGTTGGCATTCAGGGGTGGAGGGGAGAAGTTTTAGTCTTTCTCCCTCTCACAAACTAGACTGTTGAGGTCTCTTGTATTGTTTTGCAGCATTTATATAGCGTCCACTACCCCTATGTGGGGCACTGAAGTACTTGCCTACACGAGTCACACACTAAACTGTGTGGGTTGTCTGGTTGAAAGGATATGTATTTTTTTTAATCCTACATGGAAAGTGTTCCCATGTTGTGTGTGATAACCACTGAGGTGTGGTTATTTTATGGGAAGCAGCGAGTAGCAATGTGTTGAATGATGAAGTGCAAGAGACAGACTCACAGTTTTATGGTTTTCAGCATGCTGGTAACTTTGAAAAGATCTGCAGGTCCTCCTAAAGAGAAGGAATAGAGACCCATATGCATCACTACCTACAGCATCACAGCAAATGCGGTCTCTTAGATCATAAATAAGAACTGGTGTATTCTGAATAGTGGCTCAATGAAAATTCCACGCCCAGTGTGTTCTCACACAGGAGTCTAAAAGATATCCTTGTGCACACACGCCCGAAACAGCCGTTCACCACAAGACTGACCACTCAGGGTACTCTAGCCCCTTTGGTGGGACACTACCCATGAGGCAATTGTAGTGTCTGCCAACTAACGGAACCTACAAAGATTATCACTCTGAGCAATAATATTAAATGGGAACTCATAAAATTCACAAACTGCAGTACCGAAAGAGTTGTGTAGATGATCACGTGCCCATGTAACCTCAACTACATAGGGATGACCACTAGGAAGGTGAGAACTCGAATCTGTGAACACAGCAGCAGTGTACATTCTGGGAGAACTACCACAAAAATGGCGGTCCACTACATTGTGAAACAACACACTGTTCATGATTTTAAGTGGATGGTCCTGGAAGCAATGGAAAACAATGAGACCATGGAGACCAAACTGTTCAAGAAAGAGCAAAGATGGGTTTTTTAATTAAAAACACTTATATTGGGACTAAACAACAACATACCTTGGGGGAATTTTGTAAGGTAGTATTGATGGCCACTGATATTATTGCTGGGCAGTACCAACATACACTTAAGGGCACATGGCTTACACATGTGTCTTTATGACACAGATGTGTCAAAATAAGTGATTAATTCAGACATTCCCCATAATGGTTCTTAAGCATTTTCCTCGCCTACACTCTGAGTTTATAAATTACAGTTCTGTAATTTAGAGTGATGGTTAACACCTAGGGGTTCCCCGTAATGGTTACACACATAATTCTATAATTTTATGAGAACATTTTTATAGCATCAAGATATTCTATTAATAATATATTTTTCCTTAAAGTGGGCTCCTTCCAAGTAACTTTTGACAGATTATTATTACTATAATCCTCTTCATTGTGGGCTCAGGGGATATTGATTACTCCCATACTCATCTCCATCGCAGGCTCGAGAAACAGTGATCTGCCCTTCTAAGAACACCATTACTCCTAACTTCCTGATTTAGCCAGAGCAGGGCAGCCATTTTTAAGTTTACGCTCTAGTCTTCACAATGTTCGATACTACAATAATTTTCCTCAATATGGGCTCAATTTCTAGAACCATAACAAGAGGGGAAATGTCATTCTACCATAATCCTATTCATTGTGGACTCAAGAGGAATCGATTACTATTGCAATCTTTTCCATCGCGGGCTCTGGGAGTAAAAATATGCCCCTCTAAACGCCTCCAGTCTTCATTTCCTGGTATGGCCAGTACAGGGTCGGCCAATTTGAATTATACGCTCTAGATTCCAGAAGTCCGGTGCAACTCGCTCTCGCACAAGCATGCACATAGCTGCTTTAAAATTGGACCAACTAATCAAAGGGGAAGGATCACTTGTCCTGCATGAACCAGGGTATGCAAGTGATAGACAAAGTGTCTCCAATAAAAAACCCTCATGCACGTGTTGGGTAGTGGGGGTAGCGGTATATCTTGGTTCTCCGCTCTTCATACACGTGTGTGCATAATCATAGGGTTGATTTTTGGTATGCAGCCTCCAACAGGAGGATCTTACCCATAGTTAAAAACAGTAGTGACCCAGTGATGTGAATGGTGTTCAGTTAAAAAATACCCGTACAGCCAGATACTTGACTTTATTGGGTCTGGATTCGGGTAGCCCTTTATGGGGAATGCTGGAAAAGTGCGTCCGGTGAAAATTTAAGAATTCGGAACGCGCTAGCAATTAGCGATTATAAAAATGGGCGACATGTTTCAGCCCCATATGCCGTGATTCAGACTTATGGGCTTTCTTCAGGAACAATCGTGATGAGTGAGAGTGGTGAAAGTCTACAAAATTATCGTAACCAGATATAAGAAAAGGGAAATTATCAACCTGTTTCTTCTCTTTGAGGTCTCAGTGTACCTGCAACAAACAATTCAGACACTTACAGTGAGACATACATGGGTTAGGGTAAAGGGAGACATATAAAGTAGTTCTAGACTACTAATCAGAAATCGATATTGTGGCAACTTAAAATGCCAATACTTTATAGGACCCCCAGTAAATGGCAGTGTCAACTCTCTCTTTCTCCACAAACGTGTTGCATGCAAAAAGGGATCCGGCCCTCCAGGACCGGTTTGGAGACCCCTGTTCTAAAAGGTAGTCTATAGAGTGTTGTATAAATAGAGGGGGGGTGAAGGTTTTATTAAAGGATTGTACTTATTTATCCGTACTTAATTCATGATTAGGGGAAGTGTGATGATTACCATATGAGGTTCAAAACTTGTTTCTTCTTAAAGTTCTCATTTATACAAGCCAATCGGTGTGCAACATGATGGACGGGTGAAATAGTAAGTAGTGAGTAAGTTGTTTAAGCTTGGTATAGAGCGCATGACGTTTTATAAGACTGCTTTGCAATCAGTAGTCCCATTTCATATGAACCATCCCCTGAATGTACTGGGAAAACAGGTTATGAAGAATGTTAAGCAATTTAGCATTTCATACTTTTCACATCTCTTGGTAAGGTGGGACCAGGGTAGTCATGCTGAGTGGGCTTCAATGTCAACTGCAAGGTAAATAAGGCCGCCAGATAGTGCTGAAGTACAGATATCTTTGTGGTTGGTATAGAGCTCTTTCGTGGCTATGTTTACATCCACTCCAAAGGATTTCATTTAAACAGGCTCGACAAAGGAATGTTATCGTTCAGGCCTCTAGTATCAGTGCCTAAACGATGGATCCAACGTTGTTCCTTTTCGTAAAGGATTTTGTCAGCATTTCTGTCTTTGTTGTCTAGGGTTTCCAAGACAACCCAATTGATTTCTTGCACTGTGTGGCCTTTTTCCAGGTAATGATTGGCCATCTTAGTGGCACTTCTCTTGCTTTTTACGTTGCTCCGGTGCTCTCCGATCCTCTGCTTTACTTTTCTGCATGTCATCCCGATGTATCTCATTTGACAGGGACAGGTTATCATGTACACCACATGACTGGTGCAATTGGTGTGTTTTAATATCTTCCATCTGAAGTTTGGGAGAAGTTGTAGCTCTTTTGTTGGTAGTGTCAAACTGCAGACCGAGCATGAACCTCACGGATAATGGCCAGTCACTGGGGCATTTCCCCATAAAGTTGTTCTTTCTCGCTGTATCGAGGGTGGTGGTCTTGTGTGGACAAGAATATCTTTTAGGTTGCGACTCCATTTATTGGCAAACCTGGGTTTTTGGCCATGTGAGTGTTCCTGACGTCACGATCCTCCAGTTCTTATTGACGATCTTCTTGACTATATTGGTCACTGGGCTGTAAGTTGTGACACAAGTCGTCAATCCCTCTGGTTCCGTCTTAGTGGATGTCTCCAGAAGACCCTCTCTGTTCTGGTTGCGTGCTCTTTTTTTACACTTATTGATAACCCTCCTGGGGTAATCACGGTCTACCAGTTTCTGGCAGAGGTCTTCTGCTTGTGCTCTGTATTCAGTATTCTTGCTACAGTTTCTTCGTAACCTAAGAAACTGGCTGTAAGGGAGATTCTCCCTTAAAGGGCGGGGATGAAAGCTTTTAAAGGGTAACAGACTGTTTTTTGCTGTTTCTTTAAAAAAAGTGTGTGTTTGAAGGAATCCTGTCTCTGCATAGATGGTGATATCTAGGAAATCCAAGCTCTGTTTATCAGCACTGTAGGTACATTTCAAGCAGTCATCCCTCGTGTTAATCCATGTGTGGAAGTCCTTGAGGCTTTCTTCATTCCCACTCCAAATTACCAGGATGTCGTCTATATACCGCTTCCAAAGCAGTATATGACGAAGGTAGGGATTGGCTTCAGTGTGGATATGTGCCTCTTCAAAGGTGCTCACATATAGCCCTGCCACACTAGGGGCAAAGGTAATGCCCATCGATGATCCGTGGCATTGTAAGTATAGGGTCTCCATGTACTGAAAATAATTTTCTGTGAGGGCGAGGCGGCAGCATTCCAATAGGAAATGTCTAGGTGTTTTGTGTGGCCAATCTGTGTTGAAGACTATAGCAGGTGGACATTTTTGAGCCGGTGAGCGAAATCTGTTGCCATCCTCAATTTAGCTTTAGATAATGGATTCTGCGTTTGCAGGAGAGAAGCCGTTAGCATGTGGACGTTTTGGAATGGTTTATATCGCAGCCCCCGGCCCTTACCGGAGGGTTCGGTTTCACTGAAAGTAAAGATGTGTTCAAAATGGCGAGTAGCTAGAATAATATGTGTCTTTGATCCGGTGTTCTATTCGGTTAATATTCTACTATGTGTCGGGGTCGTTGTTGGCTTTAGTCGGTGGTGTTAACTATATTTTCGGGCTGGTCACGCGAAAATATACTGCGCCTGGCTGCACAGTCGTTTATTGCGCTATGGTGACTTGTAATTTCTGCAGTGGCACCTCTTAACCTGGGTGGATCGTAGGTGTACGAGACTGCTCCTCGTGCTCGGTTCGCGTGGGCAGATATAGAATGTGCGGAAGCTCTGCTGAAAGTGTGCCGAGTTGATATTAATGGGTGCTGAACGTGGTGGCGCAATTCACTTGCCATTAAGAATTGTGCTAATGTGTTGGCTGCACGCCTGTCAGTCGTATTACTCCACGCGAGCGTTGCCTACTTATTCAAGAGAGCTGATTTTTGGGTAGAAGGTAATGGCATTTTTTTTTTCATGTTGACAACGTTGAAATTGGGATGGGTAAGGCGGTTATTGACCCAGACCCCAGTGAAAATGTGCAATTTGTATACTGCCTGGTAGGTTTATTTGCAGTTCTAGCCGCCTCACTTATGTCTCATTTAAAGGACTACTGCCCTCAGTTAGTTTCACTCGGGCTGAGAAGTAGTTTAGTGCTTAACACTTGATTCCGTGCCATCCTTAAATGAACTGTGATTTTTCTGCATGGTTTTGACTTGTACACACGTTATATAAAAGAGCTTAGCATGCGTTTTCTATTTCAGAAGTCAGTATTTAAATGTTCTTTGAACCATTTATAAAGAACTTGCTAATTATTAATACTCGGAGGATTTTTGAGTGGAGTCTTAAAGTAACTAAAGACCGAGAAAATAATTTTAAAAACTAATTCCTTATGTTTTGCCAACTGCTCCCCGAGTCAGGTACTTAACTCAATATGCTTACTAAGCTACAAGGATTGCAAGTTGAGACCAGCAAATAGCTCACGAGTCTGCAAAAAAGCTTTCAACTAAAAGATATCTACATAAAACCTAAAAAGGAGTGTCCAAGGTAAACTTGCTTTGTAACGGTCAGGTTCACTCGTTCTAACTATTTTATGAGCCGAACCTAGGGTTTAACGGCAATAGTGCTCCAACAAATCCATTAACCAGTGATTTTATTGTATTGAAACGTGTTGGACAGATTAGGATCCATACAGCAGGTGCTGTTACCCGTAACATTCTAAAATATATTTACTATAATTTCTAGTTGTTAATTGCTTTGTGGCAGTTTTTTTTATATTACATGTGCACGTTGACTCTAAGACTCCGCTCCTCGTGACTCCACTTCTGTCCCTATAATTTATGGCCCCCGTAGTAATTTTCCACTTCAGACCCTGCCTGATATCGAGGTGTGGCATCGAATGTATTACTCGCCAGGGCTTCGCTTCCCACTGCCAGGTTTACCACGGGGCACGCAAAGCTAGCTTTACATAATCACGGTCACCCTAATACCATGGACTGGCATAAGCAGGGAAAATTGAGCATTACTTGCCACTCATACTAGCTGCGTTGGTGTGTAAGATGCACAAAGTATTTAACTAAAACACCGAGGCCTACCGTTTACATGTTCATGTTAGTGCATCCAAGGTATGTCTGTAGTAAAACACCAACGATCGATGGTATTTGGAGCTACTTCTCCCCCTTAATGGAATAATCGGTGGTACGCAACGTTTGTTGCATTTTTCGTTAGTGTTTTTCCTGGAGGTACTGTTTGTAATTCAGGTTTGTGCGTTAATGAGCCCTAACGCTTTGAATATGAAGGCATCCGATGAACCTGCATATGATAGTTTCTATGGCATTTTGAATATTCGACTAAGGCAACGCCCTGGTCATTTGACTGAAGTGGCACAATGTTTTTACAATGACAAAACCAACTATTTGGTAAGGAACGGTTCTGTAAGTAAGAGCCAGTTTGATAAAAGCTGATATGGTGTATTTTTTTCCGTCGCAGTTTAGATAGCCTGTTGTACTGTATTCCATCGGAAGCTCGTGTCCTCTTTAAAAGGATGGTTATTTGTAATCGGATTCATCCTGCTTTTGAAATTTCTCGTGTGGCATAAAGTTTATTTTTTGTGTACCTCTTGGTGGCTCATAATTTAAATAGCACAGGTTATCAGGGGGGAGGGTGGGTAAGCATGTTCGCATCTTGGAAGACTTTCTTTGTTTGTGCGTTATATGTAGAGATTATTTTGCAACCATGCTAATTAGTCCATTGTGGGGGCTGACAAGACATGTCTATTAGGATAATGGTTTTCAGTGGCGTGCTGATATGGGGTTTGGAATGGGAATAGTCCGAATGCTAAATTGTGTATTACTTGCAAGTGACTGGCCATTTCTCCAACACTGTCTACAGGTGTTTAATGGTTGCCTCGAATCGTTGCTGGGGAGCTTTCTGTGCTCTTCTGGCGCTGATGCACGAGGAAGAGTCATGCAGATGAAAACCCATTCCATGACTAGCCATGAGAGTGGTTAGCAAGTGGAAGACCATCTGCAACAGTCGTTGGTGTTCTATGTGTGTTTAAATTCCCAGACCACTGACAGTTATTAAGGCCACAGCGTTAACCGCATAATTATGAATTTACTAGCCATATGATTCACTGTCAAATGCATAGCTTGCAGACGTCTACAGCTTAGTTTCTAGCTAAAACCTATGTAAGTTTACTTGGAGAAAAAAAGTGCTACCACAGTGGCAGGTACTTACGAAAGCAAATTGTTTAGTTCAATTGATATGCCTGGTTTGGACTGGTACTGATGAGGTGAACATGTTCAAACTGTATTAGTGCGTTAAAATGTCACAATGGCTAAATAATACTCTTGTGGAACGTGCTCCATAGATTGGTCCTATTTTTCTAGGCTGATTCCTGTGGCTCCGATAGCATGTTGCCTTTCAGCGCTAAAGTGAGATGCTATAACAAACAGGTTACCCGTAAAACCGGTGGAGACCAGGGTATTTAATGTATAACAGAACTGCAGTGTCACAAGGGTTTTGTTTAGTAGGCCATTTACAAAGGAGCACAGCGCATTGCCATGAACAAGGGAAGGGGAGCAGGTAGACGTACGATTGAGAAGCTTTTCAATTATGTTTGGCAATACGGTTAAATTAAACAATCACAAATGCACTGTTACATTAAATGTCATGTAACCTATACTATAGTGTGCTCAAGTGCTTGTGAGAAGGTGAACAGCGCTAGTGGCACGTGAAGGGTATATATAACAGGAAGAAGGGCGCAAAAAGAAGTGATATATACAGTGTAATCTTAATGATGCCCATAAATTTGATACATGAAAAGCAGATTAATTCAGGGCAATAACGAGGAAGGTGCCGTAAACTATGCTGTAGAAGTCAATGGTGTTTCAGCCTTTATAGAGTTTTAGGCCAATTTCTGGACCAGGTTATAATTTTCGGTTGCAGTGCCGTATGGGGAAAGTGATTGTAAAATTCAAAAGTGGACTATAGAGAATACATTAATTGTTACATAATTAAAGGCGACAGTCGAAGCCGCAAGGATGATGACCCAAAAGTAAGGTGGGATAGAAGCGAGTTGCCAATGGGGTCGCGTGGCGTCGGGGCTGCAAGAATCACAATAACACTATTGTGCCTAGGCTCAGATTTAAGGGGAGGAGCCGGGAGCCGAGCGGACATGGATCGTCTCGGCTCCCGGGTCACGAGCTGCACGAACCCGGCTCTAGGCTGCTCTAGCCTGCTCTAGCCCTTCTTCTGATCCCCCCCCTTTATCCTCACATGTAGCGGAGCAATTGGGGCATTTGCTGAACAGCGGCAATCGCTCCTAGCTTGGCGGACGGGTCCGGACTCCCGAGGAGAAGGAGGAGAGGTGCGGTGCGCTCAAAATGGTGGGCGGCACCTCGCCGTGGACTCCGCCGTCTGCGGCCGCCACTGGGAGGTAGGATTGCGACCTGCGCTCCCCCGGCTTGCCCAGTCTCTCACCGATTGTCGCAGCAGCCGACGGGACTTAGCACCATCTAGCCCTAACTCAACGGCGTCCCCCACTGAGGGAATCCTCCCAGCGCCTGCCTGACTCCAAGATGGCGGCCGGCGGCGACCCTCGGATGGCGATCGCCGCTTCTTCTGGCTCGCCCCAACTTCTCCCCGGCCTCTTGTCTATCCTGCGGCCCTCTCTCAGGCTGTCAGGCCTGCCACCCGTCCGGTTGCCGCTTTGGGGGCCTCTGCCACTTCCGTTTTGCCCTGTGGTCCTGCAACATGAGCCGGATCTCCTGGATCACTCACCCCTCCCCCACTGCAGCATGGCACCAATGGCTCCAGTGCTCTGAATGTGCTGCTCATGGCTCCCGGAGGCCACACATCTTCCAGGGCGGTTGTATCCACACACAACCCACCAGCTGCCGTGGCAGCGCCTCACGGACAACGCGTGATCGCACCAACACCCTCACCACCTTGCGCTCTCTCACGCCCACCGAGCCGGATGACTGCAAGCTCTCCAAGATGGCGACGTGCCTGCGGCTGGCCTCCAGCGTCATCTCTCACCTGGGCTCCCACCTTCTCTCCTGGACTTCTTGACTTTTGCTCTGTCCTGACCGACACTTTGCTGCTGTTTTCGGACGGTTTCTCTGGACTCTAGCCCTCCTACCATGCCCTTGGCCTTAACCCTTTTCCCCGTGGATGATCCTCAAATGTTTCCTCCCTGTTGTGCTTCCCCTTCTCTCCATACCCTTGCATCCCTCCCACCCTCCCTTTGTGCTGTGACTGCATCCACACTTATGGAACTCTGCCCTTTGACTTATTGTAATAACTCTAATTGTATTTGCTTTAGCCCTTGCACCATATACCATTCCTATGTGACTCTTAGAGCTTATCCAGTCATATCCCCTCCCTATGTATATAGAGAACTCTAATCACTAGTGTATGCAGTAGACCTTTGACCGATTGCAATAATGCTAAGCTTTGTATTCGCTGAAGTCCTTACACCATATACCACCTCTATGCGTCTCCTAGAGTTTAACCAGTCATATCCCTTCCTATGTGTATGTAGTTGACTCTTATCACTAGTGTTTGGAGTGGACCTTTGTACTCTCTACCATCCCTAGGTGACCCTTAGAGTGTTTCCAGTCATATCCCTCCTGTGTAGATAGAAGATAACTCTAATGACTAGTATCCTATGTGATTCTTAGATTGTATCCATGTGTATCTCCTCCCTGTGTTTAGAGTTATAGCTGTAACGACTAGTCGCCTGTGTAACTGTTGGAATATAGCCAGGTGTATCCCTTCCCCCGTGTGAAGAGATAACCCTATTCACTAGAACAAAAAGAAACGTGTTCCTGAAATGTGTAACGTAACTGATTCTATGTAAAGTGCTTTGATAACATGTAACGGAACTGGTGCTATGTAAAGCGCTCTGATAACCTAATCGGTTCAAGTTCGCGCTATAGAAAACTCTAAAAATAAATAAATAAATAATCCAGAGTCTTTTGTTGGGGCAGGCTCGTGTAAAGGCTTTCCACATCGAGCCCTACCAATAGCATAGTGTCTGGTGAGTACTCAACGTCCTTAAGCAAATTCAAAAGGTCCCTGGTGTCTTTTAGGTATGTTGGTGTTTGTTATACCAAAGGTTTCATATAATGATCTGCAAATTGGGAAAGAGGCTCCAGGACTGATCCAATACCCAAAACTATTGGTCGTCCTGGAGGTGGCATTCACGCTTTATGCGTCTTGGGTAAAGAGTAAAAGTACGGAATTCTTGGAGTTCTAGTTTCCAAAACATTTGCCTCTTTTTTGGATATCCTGTTGTTGACTTCAGCTTCTTCAATCATCATCCTAATGTTTGTAATCTGTTTGAAGGATCTGTTGTTAGTACTTGATAGAATTTTTCATCAGACAGTAAGTCCAGACACTGTTTGTCATAGCCAGCTGCTGAGAGTATAACAACTCCTCCGCCTTTGGCAATTCATCTAGTGCTGTCTGATCAGCCCTCGTAACATTATGGAATGGTCTGTGTGAGTTCAGAGTGATTTCATCCACTTCTTTCATGATAGCTTGCTCGAATGTGACAATTTCAATTGGGATTTGAGAATTTAGCGGACAGAAGGTGGATGCGTTTCTCAGGGATGTATCGCCATCAGGAGTGTTAGTCGGTTGATCCTTAAAAAAGGCTTTCAGTTTTAATCTGCGACAAAACTCTGCCAGTTCACATTTTGTTTTGAAAATATCAGTGTTCGGGGTCGGGACAAATCCTAGTCCCTTATTTAGGATGCTCTCTTGTTCCTTAGTTAAAACTTTATCAGTCAGATGTACGATGAGGGTGTTGTACCTGGTCCTGTTTTGGCTTTCGTTACGCTCCTCGTCTGAACCTGGCGGGTTTGATCTGACCAGGTCACTCCTCGTTTCCTCCCTCGTTGTTGTGCTTGGCCATTCCCTAAAAAAGGAACCCTTTGTTGAAAGTGTTGGCCTTGTTGATGAGGCATTTGTTGGTTCATGGATGGGGGCCTTGGAAGAACGGGTTCATCCAGCCTTGAAATTGGGGGTTGAAAGGTTGGAAGGGCATCCCTGGATTATGCATCTGGAAGAATGGGGGTCGCCATGAGTGTCTTCCTCTTCGATTGCCTCTCCTATTAAGGGGTTTTCCTCTGTTGTAACTGGGGAGCTCGTCACCTCTCTGGTCTGATCCATCTCCTGAGGATCCACTGGTTGAGCCATAATTGGAGGTATTGTAGTTGAATTTGTGATCTTTATTACTATAAGGGTGTACATGTTCCAGGGAGAACCTTTTTAGTTCCTTCGCCAATTTTTGTAGCTTTGTTTGGGTGAGGTATTCTTGAGTGTCGTCCATTTCCTTATTTATTTCCTCAAGTCTCTTTTTGTAAATCGTGACATTGACTGTATTATTCAATTTAGTTTCAAGAATTTGAATTTTGATGGTGAGCTCATCTGTGAGTCTGGTTGCAGTTTTGATAATTAGGACTAGATAGTCCCTAGTACACTTCCATGAGATGGCCGAGCAATCCTTTCTGAACGCCAAATCTTTGAGAAAAATGCGGGGGGCATTAGTCACCCAGAGGCCTCTGGGAGCCGCATTGACTCTCAAGTATTCTGTCATGACAATACCATGAAGAGCAGTTCTTACTTGCTCTTTTTTTAGTTCAGTGAACTCATCCCAATCGGTGGTGCTTGCCAGAGTCTGAGTGAGGTCACTTTCCATAAACCGTAGGGGTCTTGCCAGTATTGCATCAATTTCTTCGGTTGTGTAACTTAATCTGAAGTTTTCCGCCATGGTTGGTTCCTACCAGGGCACTGGATTCTATCCGAGATGGATTGTCGGTAGAATCTGTTTTTTGTTATTCTCCCACAGATGTGCGCTGCTTAACATCTACTAATCAAACGAGGGAGGAGGAAATACTGATCCTTCAGTTTCCTATATTGAGTCCAACTAATCAAAGGGGAAGGATCACTTGTCGTGCATGAACCAGGGTATGCAAGTAATAGGCAAAGTGTCTCCAATAAAAAACCCTCATGCACGTGGGACTCTACATCGGGACCAGCAAGATGCGGTTCCCGAGCGGATCATTTGTAGGTAATCAGACAAAGTTCAGGCTTTGACAAGGTGTTTGGCACGTTGGTGCCGCCCGATCGCCTAATATTGAACAAAGAACGTTTTTCTAGCAGGGTTTCCCAGCCGCATTCAAACCTTTTACCCTAATTACGATTTCCCAACAGTGTGTGACTAAAAGTGGAACTTCCTGCCAGGTGAACCATGGAGCCTATGCTTCAGTAGTGATAAGTACACGTTATCTGTGGTTTGTTTGCATGTTTCATAGTGTAAATCCTTTCATGTTAAAGCTTAAGAGTGTCTAAAAAGCACGGAAATAGACACCGATATCCACCCCGGTGAATGAAAGAAACATTTCACTAGTGACAATGTGTATGACTGAATCATTACTTTTTTATGATCACCATACTAGATGTGCCACTGGTAATCACGAGAGAAAAAGTCACTTGTGGTTTTTTCTCACAAAAGAAGTATCCACCTAGTAAGGAGGGGCATTGGCAACTCCCCCTTACAGCATAACTAGAACTAATGTGGAGACATTATAACTACTGATCTTTTGCTTTTCATTTCAGATCACAGTAGGATTACCAGGTGGTATAAAATGTGTACAGCACCAGGGTGTAATTGTGCAAATGTGGAACTGTATTTGAGTTGGGTTTAGCAGACTAACTGTAGGAGTGGAACTAGGTGGAGAAGTGTGGCTCAATGGTTAGAGCGGCAGACCCTGATGTAGAGGTCTAGCCCGGGACCAGGGTTCAATTCCCCGCCTCGGCGGGTCTTGGGCTCAAAATTCCACGGACCGAATAATTCTCGCCTCGGTGCCTATTCCAATCATGGAGTCCCACTCTGCAACTCTGGGCAATAGCTTGCTTAATCTCCACAACGGCCCCCACAACGCTAAGGGTGCCTGGCCTCCACCTTGGGGGTGCCCAGGAGTGGACGCCTCACAGGAAAAGCCAGGATGGGTTCCACAGCGGTATTCGTACAAGCGCCTTGAGACCCTTGCGGGTGATTAGTGCGCTATACAAGTATCAATTTACATTTACAATATCAGATACTAGGTCCTGCAGAATAGCCATAGAGGTAGGCTAGAAACATGTCGACCTTTAGGATTTGCGAACATTAAATCCCATAAGTCCCAAGTTGTTCCCCTGTTTTTTAACCATACCGACTAGGGGTACAAATAAAAATAACATCTCCCACTAGCCAGGTATTTTAAACACAGACCTCCTTTACCTCACTCCTCCCCAGCAGAACAACCTGCCTCACCTAGTCATTACTTTCAGTGCTCCCACATTGTTTGTCTGGTCGCAGCATGCTCTGTTCCGTAGTGGAACAGGAATGACCCTATGATGAAGCACGCCACCAAGGGGTAACCCTGGTGGGTGAGGGTTTCACTCAAAACTTTATAGTTTTCCATCAAAGTGGAAGCAGAAGGATAACTAAGAACTCCACACAGCAAGAGGCTGAGTCCTTTGTTTTTGGTTTTCATTTCCAGTCATCAAGGCATGCAGCTACGCTGAAAGCTTATTCTAAATAACGGGGAGTTTGTCTATTTTAGAGTATTTCAATGACACTCTCACTTTATTCTTGTGATCTAGCTGCTAACCTCCACTCCTTACTTGACTGGTTTCATAAACAGTTGGCAGTTTCCTTGTTGAGAGCACAGTGGCCTGCAATTAAAATCTTTACAGAACCTTGGGGAGGGTTAAGGAAGAATGAACCTCTAGTTGTTAGATTACTGAGGATTATTTTGATTTCTAGACCTTCTATCCCTCTCTTTACCTGTAAAGTATTCACCAGCAGTCTTCAGATGATTTTGAGGGTTTTTATTACAAAAGAAGATTAACAACAATTACATTAGTATTGAGGGCTCAATGGGACAGCACCAACTGACACTGTGGTCTTCTAGTCCATCACCCACACATTCCATCTACAACAGTACATGGAATACAAGCACAAGCAAAACCAGTGGATTCTATATATATCCTGTAAGACAAGAGCTTCAATATAACAGTAAAACAATGCAAAACTTAAAAACCACATATCTCCTCCCCTCTTTAACAAGAACAAAGTTGAAGAGAGATGCACAAAAGAAAATAAGTAAAACTTGCATAACCAAGAAATAATAATTAAATATACTGGGAAGTTATCTGATTCTTGAGCTGCTTCTTACCACCAGAGAGTTTTGAACTTTCTTTTGCTCACCAGGAAGATTACCATTATTCTTGACCTTAGCCAAGCGAGAAACATTCCACCACTGACCATTGTCCAACTTCATAGCTTGACCTGTAATGCCAACACTGCATGCAGGATCTCTGAACTTTGACTTCCCCTTTTGCAGCAATAAGGGTTCTTTGACACTAACCCAAACGCCAATAGACAATTTGACTTCCCTTCTTGTAACTGGAAGTCTTGACCTTTCACAACTGCTACGGCTAGCTTCATCACTCAAAAGTTTGGCTTTGACAGCTTTTTTCACCACACTGCACTCCTTGTCCAATGCTTTAACTTTCCAAAATAGATTAAGAGTACATACCACTTTTCTTCCTCTCATTACCTCAAAAGGTACAAATCCGACACAGAATGAGGCGTAGTTCTGTATGCCCAAACCAGATCTCTGACAGCTATCTCACAATCAACTCTCGCCTTTATCACACTCTGGCTACACTCAACCAAAACCCTGTTAAATCTCTCAACTTTTCCATTTGCTCGGGGATAATAAAGTGGAGTGCGTAAGTGCTTTACACCCACTTCACCAACAATTCTTGCATGCTAAAAGAGGTAAATTGCACACCATTGTCTGTTAATAGTTATTCAGGAACACCTACTGTACTAAATACATCTAGTAGAAAACGAATAACAGAATTTGTATTGGGTTCCGAAACACCTCTCACTTCCAACCATCTAGAAAGGTGATCAATCAAAACAACAAAATATTTCATGCAATTAGGAAGTACATGAAACAGTCCTAAAACATCCAGGGCAACCCTGTGCCAAACTTTGCTTGGACAGAGAGCAGGCTTGGAGCACGGTGAGGATCTAGAAAGATGTTTGTCACTGTACAAGCATTGAGTACACTCATTCACAAAAATTTCAACCTTACGATCAACACTGGGCCACCAAAAGTCATTACGGATTCTACGTTTGGTTGCGGTCATACCCAGATGACCAGAATGAGCCGTTTCTATGATACTTCTCCTGAAACAAGGAGGAGGAATTAATTTTACCCCCATTAAACCAACAAATTGTTTTCAATGGATAACTCATTGGCAACCTTGCAAAAGGATTGTAAAACGGGATCAATAGATCGTTCTTTAGGCCACCCCACTACAAAAAAGTTCATCACTTGTTTTAACACAGAGGGGTTTTCTAAAGCTTTGCGCCAATCTTCCATATTGGAACAAATCACAGTGTCTTCAACAGTGGCAATGATGTACTCCTAAATATTCCCTTCCTCTTTTAAATTGAGCTTTACAACTTGAACAGTGATCCTGGACACAAAATTGGCCTTGACATTCCTCCAGCAATATGTTGCACAGAAAATTAAAAAAAATGTTGTAGCCAATCTAGCAGTGGCTTTTTTAATCTTATTACCTGAAAGAATAACTACTAACGGTTTGTGATCCGTTCTTCCCCATAAGTAAGATTTGAACTTTTCTACTACCCACACACATGCCAGCATTTCTTTTCCGATGACTGAATATCTTAACTCAACATCTTTCATTCTTCTTTTTTTTTTTCCTCATTTGTCAATATGCAAAAACCATCTGGAAAAAGGTCAATTTCTACTGGGATGGGAAACCTGGTCTCTCCGTAAGGAGGAGATGTTATAAACACCACGGGAAGTTTAAGGGGGATGCCCCACCCAGTCAAAAAGTACTAACCACTGAAACAGGCAAAAAATTGTGGCACTGACACAAATAAGCTAAAACCTGTGAAGCATATTACGAATCATAGGACCAAATGTTTAGAGAGAGGGAGGAAACAGAAAACAACAGAAAACAAAAGAAACCAAAGTCCAATACTGAATTCTAAGTAATAGTGAACATGGCTGAGATTTGTCTAATATCTATGTGTTTCTAACCATTTATCCCATAATTCCCTGAATCTTGTTTTCTTGCTTAACCTAATTGCTCTATCAAGAGTTGCCACCCTTTGTACTGAAAGGATCTATTCCACCTCTGTAGGGGAACATGGAAGTATCCATTTGATACACAGTTCCCTTCTTGCCAGCAATATTAAAACAAAAATGATCGATTTTTGTATGTTAGTGAAATTACCATTATCTGCCGCTCTTGTTAAGACCCCAAAAATGACAATATCCAAGCTCACCTCTAATTCTTGCCCTAGGACCTCTGATCTTACCCACTTTCTCCCAGAAGAACTGGATCGAGGGACACTGCCAGAACAGATGTGCTCCATTCGCATTATCTTCACCGCATTTAAGGCATATTCTTACTGTCCGGGTTCCCATCTTCGATAATCTCCGGGGTATCCAGTATGCTTTATGGACAGTAAAGAGATGATTTTTTCTTAGTGGGGCAGATCTCACGTAGCGCCATAAATAAGCCATAGATACTTGCCATAATAATTCATGATCTTTATCCAGCAGTGCCCTCTTCCAGCGTTCTGTCAATACATTCTGGGCCCTTCTTCTGCCTGAATAAACAGCCAGTACCACTCTGCGATTTCTTTCTGTACCTTGGGTCGTAGTTTTATCCTGGATTCAGCCTCTAAGGTCCCCTCACCCTTTTCATCCAGTGTTTTTGCCCAGCTGTCTAATTGGTAGTATTTGAATTTAGAAACAGCGTTATTAGTTACCTTGGGCAATCTCTGCCATGAAATTAAATTAGAGTTTTCCAGGAGTTGACCCCAGTAGTTGATCCCACTCTCTAGTAGCGGGATTGCTAGTGAGTCCAAAAGACAAGCCAGTGTGCCCGGGAGTCCCAAATAGCGGCGCAATCACTGTAGTATCGTATTTGTAGGGTAAGTCTTATGTGGTACCAAATCTTGGCTGCATTCTGAAGGATTTTTAGTTTAACTTTAAAAACAAATTTAGGGTAACCGAATTTAAAAAGGAAATATTCTGGTTGAACTTGGGAATCCTTTACTAGAGCCTTTAAATAGAGGGCTAAGCTGGAGCTATCCTTTAAGCGCTGACAAAAGTTCTTTAAATTAAAGGCTCAAAAGTATTGGTATAGAGCAGGGGTGGCTATACTGACATGCTCTTTTTTCCTGCATAGTTTTTTTAAGGCGATTCTGGGACATTTATTTCCCCAAATAAAACTGGTGAACGCTCCTTGTATTTTTTTAATCCATACTTTATTCAACTCTAGAGGGATAGTGTTGAAAAGGAAAGAGAACTTTGGAAGCACCGACATCTTTAAAAAATTAGATCTGCCAAGAAAGTACAATGGCAGCCCTCCCCAAGTCTGCAGTTGTTTTCTAACTGATACAACTAGCTTATCAAAATTTATCAGTGCTAGTTTTTCCAGATTATGGACGATTTAAACCCCCAAATATTTTATTTCTCACCTTATCAAACTACTACAGTGCTGTGTATTTCATTGCATCAACTCTGTCTTTTGTTGGTTTACAGTGTACCCAAACCACCTGCAAAAAGGTCTTATGTTTCCCAAACAGCAGAGAGAGAGTTGGGGAGATCACCTGTAAAGATCATTAAATCATCTGCACACAGACCAATTTTTTTTGGCCATCCATTACAGGAAAAAGGTTGGATATTATGATTTGCCCTCAGTTTACAAACCAGGGGCTTGATATAAATGTTGAAAAGGAGAGGGGAGAGGGGGCAGTACTGTCTAGTCCCTCTTTCAATTTTTATTAGTTTAGAAAAATTCCCGTTTATTAACACCGTTGCCAATGGATTTTTTATTTTTTATTTTTAAAAACCTTTATTGTGCAAATAGTAGCATAAAAATACGGGCCAACAACCAATTAGGCCGGCCACGAAACAAACTAAAAAGCACGTAGATCGTAAAAGAGGTTTCACTGCAGTCACCCAGTATATTGCAAACAAGTAGTTCAATCGTAAAGGAGCTGAGTGTGACCGCCAGATGTAGGATCAAAGAAGGTTAATTTTATAGTAGAAATTATAGCAGGATCAGTTGCAGTTTAATCATCCGAGTGCTCATAGCGGGCCACGAATCAAGCAGCAAAACATTAAGGCATCAGTAAAAACGGTTATCTGTAATAGTCTACAGCAATCAGGATATAGATGCCCATATTTCCAATCAATACCATCATAGCCCACCACGTGCACATAGACCACCAAATTATTGTTCTTATACATGACTGAGTAACCAGAACGGCAAAAGGAGTTACAGTCATTCTCTATACTGACCCAGGAGATAAGAAAAAGGGGGAACACTAAAAAAGGGAGAGAAGAAGGAACGCCGTGCTGCTGTACGTGCCCCCACAGCGATAAGGGCGAGCAAAATAACTGGAGACCACGTTATTGGGGGTGGGGCGTTCAAGTCAGGATAACTGTACAATCAATACCATATAAAGTAAGAATACCTCACCCCCGCCCCCACAAGCAATCGCACCGTGGGAAACACGCACAGCCACGGCGTCCTAAGAAAAGGACACAAAAAAGCTGTATAAACAAAGGAACGGTCAGAAAAAGACCCCAACCCACCCACCCCACCCTGCACCCCTGCAGAAGGCTACGGCCTACCCCCCCAGCAGCGTGCCTGTCGCCCTAAATAAGAGACCCGAAATATAGGAAAAGTTAGAGAGAGAGAAAAGGAAATAAAAGAGACAAAAAGGAGAAAGAACAAGGGGAGAGGAATCCCATTGATCGAACAATTCGGCCCCTGCCCCCCGCCATCACACACATCAATGCAGCACCAAAACGAAATCGACATAGTCTCGGGTTATCATAAATCTTCAAAGGAATCGTCCATAGTATCATGTTTGAGGGCACTCCTCATCTCCATCCACCAACCATTGGTCCTCCGGGTCCAGAACCGGCTCAACCCTGCCTTTCCTAGCCATCGCTACCGCGCATGGTAGAGTAGTGGGCAGCAAACAAAGCAAAATGGAGAGGCCGTATGGTCGAAGCAGGACAGACCATGGGAGCAAACCAGAGGACTCCAGCAACCAGCGGCCAAGCAAGCACTTTTTGCGGCAGTCTAGACGTTTCAGCAACGACAACGGGAACAACAAGTAGTGTGAGTACAGTCTCACCTCCCAGGAAAGTTGAGTCGTCTCCGCAAGATAACACTGAGGCCTCGCCGAGGCAGTTCGAATCGGCAATCTACGTTGTTCCCCGATTAGTCGAACAGAAACGGGCCCCGACGTGGTGCCCACGCCCGCACCAGTCCCCCCCCCGGGATCCGGGGCCGCTGGTGTATACTCTTGCCGATGCACAGTGACAGCACTCCTCACGGCAACAGATGGGGATGAAACAGCACACACTCGTAGTCGAGCCGCGTCCATGAGGGACGGCCGGACAGCAATGGCGGCCGTCCCTCTCTCCAGCACACGGGCGTCGAAGGCCAGGGTCGCATGTAATGCCTTTAAGGCATCAAGAACATCACCAAGCGTGGGCTCCCGCTCACACGACCAGACCCCCGTACACTTCAGCGGTACAAATTCGCCACCCTGGTTCAGTCCGTGACTCAGGGCGCAGGCCGCCATCTTGCAGATCCAGTCGCGTCCTCGTGCGCCTCAACTTCTGGAGCGGGCTCTCAAGCAAGGCCACCGCGGGAGCCCCCTCGAGCCCCAGGAGTGGCAATCTGGGTGCAGAAAGGAGGGCCACAAAAAGGGGTACCGCCACCCCCCCCCCCCCCCCGCTGGCGCCGCACGCCGACTCTGGGCGCAGAGCATCAAGATGGCCGGACAAGGCAACAAAGGGGGGAGCCTACTACACGGTCTTCCCCCATCCACGGCGTGCCGCACCTCACCACGGGGCCCTCCGGTCCGTTGGCATCGGCATAACCGCACCACGGCCTCTCCCGGCCGACCTCTCCTCTCCACCAGGGGCCACCGTCGATACCATCTCGCCGGCTGACCTCCACAGGCAAGTCCCTGGTCACTGCGCCCCGAAGGCCTCAGATCAAGCAGGGGTGTAACTTCGGATCCGCCGCTCGCAAGAGCCCCTGGGACAGATGGTGAGTACAAGCTTTCCTTCGTCTTTCCGAGTATGTCGTCTCGGAGCAGGATGCATGTCAGGATATATGTGTTGGGTAGGAAGGCTCACGGAGCCGAGCTACATTGCGGCCATCACGGTCGCGAGCTTGGCTCCTCCCTGCCAATGGATTTTTATACACTGCTTTAATTACTGCTAAAAAAAAAATTCTCCAAGGTTAAGATGTTCTATTGTTTTATACAAAAATGCTCAGCTAACCTTGTCAAAGGCCTTAGCCGTGTTTAGTGTCATTACTGTAAGGGGATTCCCACTCATTTTCGCCAAGTCTATGGTTGCAATAAGTTCATGCGTTAACTCATAAAGTTGCCTCCCTCTTATAAAACATTTTTGGTCAATGTGAATTAGAGATCCTATCACCTTATCCAATCTATTGGTTAAAGCCTAAGTGAAGATTATGTAGTTACTGTTAAGGAGAGAAATTGGCCTGTATGATTCACATGCCCTCTGGTTTTTGTTTGGTTTTAAGAGTATAGTTATAGTGGCCACATCCCAGGACGATGGGAGACTCTGTTTATCCTAAAAAAAAAAGAGTAGAACAACTGTAGTAGTATCGGGGCAAGTTCTTCTTTAAGTAAGGTATAGATCTCATTTGGGATGGCATCCGGACCTGCAGCCTTTCCCTTTTTTGAGCCCCTGATGATAAGAAGAATCACATCAAGACTGAAAGGGCTATTTAGTCTCTCTTTTTCCAATTCTTGCAAAGACGAGAGATCAATATCTTAAAGAAATTCTTAAATTTTTTTATCGTCGGCTTTAGCATCTTCCTTATAAAGGTCTTGAAAAAAGGAGGCAAATGCATCCCCAATCGCTTCCTCATTGGAGATTAGGTCACCTGAGGTTTGGCATCTAAGGTCTCTGATTTGATTTCTTGTCTGATTGGCTTTGAACTTCCATGCCAGCAATTTACCACATCCCTCTCCATAATCATGGTTCGACATTTTGCTAGCTTCCCATTTTTTCTTTATAATTGGCTCAAGATAGTCAGTCAGCTAACTCCGAATTTGCCTCTTGCAATTTTTTCTTTAACTGTGCAATATTTGAATCACCTAAGTTTTGTTCAATTTGTGCTTGTGAACTTTGAATAGCAGTTTCAAATGTATTTATCTCAGCCTTAACTTTTTGATTGTGCTCAGACAATAGGGACATTACCATATATCTTATATAGGCTTAATAGATATCCCAAATGATCTCGAGTGGAGTCGAATCTATATTGAACAGAAAAAACTCATTTGTGGCGTTTTTCAATTGTTCTACTATGCTGTGATCAAAAAATAGGGATCTATTTTCTGTCCACCTACTAGAGAGTGGCCTTGTTTTTAGCGTAACCTCTAGAATAACTGCTGAATGATCAGAGAAGTGTTCTGGGGCCTGAGTAACTTTATTTGTGATTTTACTAATATAGTTATCTACGAGAAAAAAAAAATCGATCCTTGATCGATGGCCATACATTTTGTGGTGAAAAGTGAAGGCTCCCCACCTGTCCCAGCCTTGGCTCTCATCGACCTCCATATATCTATGAGGCCTAAATCAGGCATTAGTTGTTTTAGGATACTCCTCATAACATGAGTCACCACACTTCTTTTAGATATAGTGTGTAGAGTTAAATCTAAAACCACATTAAAATCGCTACCCAGTATTAATGTGGGTTTTGAGGTCTATCAAATACAACAGTAGTGACTGTAGAGAAGCTGGGTCGTCTATATTGGGTCCGTAGTACCCCAGGAAAATCAGCCAACACCCCTGTATTTTAACAGTAGCTATTGCCCATCTGCCAAGAGAGTCAGCCGTCCATTCCACCCAAATATCTTGAATCGATTTTTTTAAAAGTAGTGCAACTCCCTTAGTCTGACAGGTTTGGGTGGTGCACACATAATGTTCTACATCTCTCAGTAGGTGAGACTCTTGTATTATAATCACTTCGATATCCGAAAGTCTCAAAAACTCTAAAATCTTTTTCCTCCTTGAGTCTACTAGGAGACCGTTAACGTTCCATGATAAAAAATAATTTTTTTGGGGCTATCTAAATTGGCCACATGACTCCAGATGTTTAGTGTATTTCAGGTATTCATGGCTCTTTAAAAGAGCTGGACTGTGCCAGGTTCTGACTGAATCATTTCGACTAATGAGGTTTTTTTCTTTTTTTACCCTTCTGCTCCCCCACCCTATACGTGCAATTAAGTAATTTTTTGTTTAGGTTTTACATTTTGCCAGTGACCCTCCCTTCTCCCCCCTTCCCACCCCATGGAACCCTACTAATACTACTAGAGGTATCTGGATGGATTACCTCCTATTTAAGCTCTATCGCCACAGGCGGGAGAAGGTGTAGTGTTTATTTACGTTGTGCCTTAATTTGTTCAATAAACTTGCAGACTTTGGTTGGATCCCTGAAGTTATGCATTTTGTTGTCTCACATCACTCTAAGGGAGCAGAAATGTCTGATCTCACTTTAAAAGACCATTCACCCTTCTTGTATATATTTGCTTTAGGACCTCCTGATAGAATTCTCTCTTTCAGGGAATAAGATTTAAAGTTAACTAGAATTTTCCTAGGGTTTTTTTTTCCTGGTCTCGAGAGGTAGGGATCTCAGTGGACTCTCTGAACGTCCTCTTCTAGAGCAAGCTCTTCGATATCCATGTTGAATTCTCTCAGAAGTTTGGTTGTAAACCCCTTTATATCCTTCCCTTCCAGACCCTCTGGGACATTCAAAATCTTAATGTTATTTCTCCTGGCATTGTTTTCAAGGACCTCCAGCATATGCCGCAATTCTTTATCATTTTCCTTTAGTTTAGCGATCTCATTCTTGTTTCCATCGACTTTTTTTAGAGTTCTTCCCAGGAACTCTTAATTACTCCAACTCTATCCATCAAGCTATTAATCTTGTCTTTTAGTGTTTCACAAGTGTATTGAATCTTTTGTTGGTTTGTCCCTGAAATGGCAATTTTTTCTCTAACTTCTGTTATGAGGGTAGATATTAGTTTCCCTATGTCTGGTTGGGTCGACTGTTCTGGCTGGTCTGATATTATCGCCACAGCAGAAGTTGCTTTCGAAGACCTGTTATTGATGTCAACTGGATTTGTCTCAGCTTGTGCGCTAATTTCACTTTCTGTTATAGCCGCTAGGGGGCCAAACCTATTTTCCAGACACAATGCACTGTCCATACTTTTAATGGTACCAGTAACATTCATGACTTGCATAGGGACTATAGAATCCGGATTTTGAATCTCAGTTGAGGCTACAGATGCGGATACGGATGTGGATGTAATAGCAGATGTTGTAGTGAGGGAAAGAGGAGGGGTTAAATGCACAATTTGAGTTTGAACTTTAAAGTATGAACGAAGTGAAGGTATAATTTTTACATAATCTGCATTTTTCTTGTTTCGCTTTTTCCTTGCCTCCAACCGTGGTCCCAGTGTCTGTCTAACTATCGAGGAGCATTTATAACCTTATCTAGGGGGGCTAATTGAGTGCAACTAAGTCCACCCTCGTTCTGCTCTTTTTGAGGATGCAGTAGTGATACAGTGTTTTGAGCCTATACCTCCCTGCTCCTTAATGTATATCTGTCAACAGAGCTATCAGTTATGCCATTAGAAACAACATTCAGAGCCTTTTTAGATTTAGGTTTATGATCTTTCCCCCCTCTTACCGGAGTCATCAGGGGTTCTGAGGAGAATTTGTTGGCTTTTCTCCCTCTCTGGGTTTCTTCAGCTGTATGGCGCGTGAATCTTCCAAAATAGGGTGAAATGCACTCAGGAGCACAAGTCAGACAGCACCCTCCACCCCCTGCTGCCTCTAAAACCTATCACTACGGCAGCGCGCCGACCCTGACTGAGCCGACTAGCTGCCTCTGCCCACACACCGTGTCGCGGCTGAGACGCCGTTTTTGGGGAACCAACAGGATGCTAGTTGCGAGCAGCCCCTTCGCGGGAGCAACCAAGCCCGGGAAGCCCCAGCCGATCCCCAACCGGCGGGCTCCTCCACGCCCCAGCCTCCACCCGCACGCCGCACCGCGGCCGAGACGCTGCGGGAAGCAGACAGACAAAACCAGAGAGGGAAGCCTCCCCCGTGAGGCGCAAAAACCAACAACAAACGCCCAGTCGAAACAGGAGGAGCACTCCCTAGACTGCATGAGATCGCCGTACGCCTCACTCAGAAGGCAGAGGTTAGTTTTCCAGTCCATTCTTCCATCAGTGTAACGGAGCTCACAACCCGCACTACCTGAGGCCCGCCATGTTCCCCGTCCAAAAAAATACAGAATGCCATCTTTCATTCTTCTTGATGAAAACCTCATTGTTACCTACAATCTGCACAGCATCCATGCCATATGAACTAGAATCGACAGTGACATAAGTATCGCGACCATCAACATATAATTGAAGTGCTGGAGCAGACAAGATTCTTTCTTTGATAAGTTGAAAATGCTCTTGACAAGTTTATGTCCAAACAAAATCAGTTCATTTTTTAAATAAATTCCTAAAGCATTTTGTGAGACTAGCAACAGTTTTTATACATTTTGGATAAAATTCACAAAAACTGATGGAGGATTGTAATTGATCCATATCAACAGAATGTGGAGCATTATTGATACCATCCACAATACTTGGTTTAGGTTTTATACCATCTTTAGAGAGTACATGACCCAAGTATTCAATCTCATTCACTGCAAAAATGCATTTATCCTGTCGGAAAATGACTCAAGGACTTCACAAAATTGAAAGAACTTGCTCGACTACATTGTTGTATTTTTCCACTCCTTGAAACATGTTATTCAGTCAAATTCACTTTATTCAGTTATTTAAAACCATAGAAGCATACAACATTAAAATCACACTATAAAATTTCCCTTAAAAATATTACAAAAAACTCGATCACAAAGTACAAAGAAATCTGAATCTGAATCATCACAAATCATTTCATTACATTTAAAATATACTAATTAATGGCAATCCTTCTTTTTTTCCGTACTCTGACTGCTGCGGTCAAAAAGCTAGCTATGCTAAAGATTTCCTACACATTGGTCAGCATTTGCAAATATATTAAAGCAGGTCTGACCTGTATAAAACCTTTGCCTTTTAAGATAGGTAAAAGTAACCGATTTCGGATGTGCAAAAAAATGCTCACAAAATAAGACAAAATGCATTAAGTCCTGAGTGGAAAAAATGTCACATGTGCAAAAATTCAGGTCCTCTGGTTTCTGCCATCCCATTGATTCTGCAAGGAGTAAATGTAGTTGATTACATCTAAATCTCACCAGGAAGAAAAGATGATGGAGGTTAGTAACTATATTTAGATAGGGTTAAATTGATCGTGAGGTGGATAACAGCTGATGTGCCCATACAAGGGGCTTGGTTAATTCTATAGCCTCTCTATCAGTTTCTGATAATTGCAGGTACCTGCTGTTAGTCCAACGCATGTCCATCTTTTGAAGTTTCTCTGGGGAGCTAAACAACTCTAGTCTCCCTAAATAAGTTGCGGTCTTTTCAACGTAACTTAACCAGAAATTACTATTTACTCGGTCAAAAAACAAAGAATTGCGAATAATATTGCGATTCATACTGAGCTCTGGGTTTGTCCAAATGCTTATCCATTTAAGTAAGGGTGCCATACCTATAGTATCGGATATATAATCCAGGTTAGTTTCTTGATGGATAATATAGGTAGCTGTTGATTGTGGCACGGATAAAAGAGTCCTAAAAAATGTATTTTCTACTATTTGGATATCACCCACTTCTCTGTATCCCCAGAGATCTGAGCCATAGTTTGCTATAGCCAGACATTTGGCCCTATACATTTTTAGCATGGCACACATTGGCTTTGATCCCAATCTATGTGCAGAATCTAGGACAGCAAAGGTAGATCTAGCCATTGCATTTCTATATTTTCGTCTAGGCCTAGTTTTAATAGCAGGTGCCACCGTTTGGATCTATTAACACGATCAAAAGGCCAAAGAGAGATCCATAAAGGCCAAATGAAGTGAACCTTTCTTTGCAACCATGTATTTTCCAGATAATAAAAGCAGGTTTAGGCAGTGATCCGTTTCTTTCCCTTTCCTAAACCCATACTGTAAGTTTGAGAGGATATTAGCATCATTAAGCCACTCAGTGAGCTTGCTTATAACCACTCTGCCTAAAACCTTTACGGCTGAATCTATCAATGAAATTGGCCTATATCGCGGGTCACCTCTATTCCCTTTTTTAAAAACCGGCACTATAACCGATTGTGACCAAGATTGGGGTAAACTTAATTCACAGGCTTTATTAAAAACATTTGCTAATAATTTAGACCATACAGCTATATCAGCTTTGTATTTGATCAGCTGGGATGCTGTCCAGACCAGGGGCTTTGTTCCTTGACATTTGATCTATAGCCACCGCTATTTCCTTCTCCGTAAAAACTAGGGCATATTTCCTGCCTACATATGGGGAACTCCTAAGTTCCAAGTCACCATGGTCCCCATATATGTTTTTAAAATGGTTGAACCAATCCTCTTTAGGGATATTACACTCCAGCAGACTGCCTTTGTTATCCGCAAACAATAGTCTATTCACAATATTCCAGAACTTGGCACTATTTTTTATTACATCAATTGACATTAATTCATTCAGGGCATCATTTTTAATGTCCGATTTGCATGTTTTAATAGCTAGTTTTTACTCTTTCATATGGGCAACTATTAAACTTTTATATTGTGGTCTTTTTTTTAGGGCGGCCATCAACTTCTGATGCGCCACAGAACATCTATGGTCAAACCACCTCTCTCCTCTATTGGGATAGTTCTTGCAGTTATACGTAAGATCTTTTGCCACCTGCAAGCAAATTATTATTATTATTAAGGGAGGCTTATAAAGCGCTTGGTTACGCTAGGAAGCGTGTCCCCGCGCTACAACTGAAAAACTCAGAGCAGTAGTAAGGAGTGAGCCCAATTATCTTGAAAATAGATATGTTTTTAAGTTCTTCCGGAAGCTGGATTCCGATGGGTCTAGGCGGAGATTAAGAGGCAGGGCGTTCCAGCACTTCGCTACCAAATGGCGAAAAGAGCGTCCACCCATGCGGGCCCTTCTAACCCTAGGGACCTTAAGTAGGCCTCCGTGTGAGGAGCGCAGAGCGCGTGATGGTACATACTTGGTAATTAGGTTCTGAAGTGGTGTTGGCGCTTTCCTAGCAAGAATACGGTGACAGGTACAGAGGGCTTTAAATTCCACTCTGCTTCTCACTGCCAACCAGTGGAGAGTGTGAAGGGCAGCTTTAGAATCCGATCTTTTTGGGGTTTTTAGGATGAGGCGGGCTGCCGCATTCTGTAATACCTGGAGGCGGTTTATTGCCTTGCAGGTGGCTCCCAAGTTCAGTAGGTTGCCATAGTCTAGGCGCGATGTCACGAGGGCACGTACCAGCGTTCTCCGGGCGGACATAGGAAGGAGAACAAGGACCTTCCGTAGGATTTTTTAAACGCTGAAACAGACACCCGCCACTCGGTCAATTTGGGGTCCAAAAGACAGGTCAGCATCGAGCCATACACCAAGGTGTTTGACTTCCTGACGGGGCCTAGGAGCCTCTCCTAGACATGGAGGACACCACGCCGATGACCAAACAGATGGACTCCCCCCACCACGAGCACCTCGGTCTTGTTGCCGTTTAATTTAAGGCAGTTGGTGGACATCCAGGTTGCAAGATCTTGCATGCAAGCCCTGAAACTGTCCATAGGAAGTCCGGGTGCACGTGAGAGGGAGATAACCAGCTGCGTGTCATCGGCATATAACACAATGTTCAATCCATGACTCACGGCAATCGGAGCCACTGGAGAGACATGAAGATTAAACAAAGTTGGGCTCAGGGACGATCCCTGGGGAACGCCCTGTCCCAATCCTATGTCTCTAGAGTAGTGATCACCCTGGCGGACTTGGAAGCTTCTCCCAGTCAGGAAGGATTGGATCCATTGGAGTGCAGCTTCAGATATTCTTCCGTTATTCAGACACTGTAGCAAGTTGGCGTGAGCTACAGTGTTGAATGCTGCACTCAGGTCCAATAGGATGAGGGCCATGGTGTGACCCTCATCCGCCCCCTGACGTAGGGTCTCCACCGCTGTTAGGAGTGCAGACTCCGTAGAATGGCGGGGACGGAAGCCGAATTGAGTATCGTGTAATAAAGCAGCTTTTTCCACGAAGTCCATCAATTGCAAATTGACCGTTTTTTCGGCTACTTTGGCCAGGTAGGGTAGGAGTGAAATTGGACGGAGGTTCTCTAGTTTCTCAAAACTGATGGTTGGTTTCTTCCTTAGAGGTAGAACCACCGCCTTTTTCCAGTCTTTAGGTACTGTCATGGTGCTAAAAGATCTTGAAATTCTCCCATGGACGGATAAAATTTCATTTTCTCTTGCCCCCCTATTAAGACATAGCTCTATTTCCAATCCCACTTAGGTAGCTAAGTTACTACAAAAATCTTCAGGGATGACCCTACACCATTTTAGTCTACGGCCCTGGTCTTTATTCTTAATAACTGCTGTGGGCACCCATTTATCGGCTACCAGATTGAGCCCAATACCCCCTCCCAATATCAGGTGTATGGGATTGTGGTCACTAAATTGTGACCACACAGCTGTTTTACAAATCTTTCCAGGGCAGTATTTATAAAAATGTAATCAATGGCTGTATGCATTCCCCTATCTTTAAAGGATGGAATATCAACTGTGTCGCTTAACTCATTCCGGTATGAGACCCAAATCTGCAGGGGTTTGTTCCAAGAATTCCCCTCGCAGTGTGTGTTCGAAATGTGCATGTGAATACATGCCAGGCCCTAAGCTATCGGTAACATAACAGCTCTTGGACCATAAATGTATATTAAAATCCCCCAAAATAACAAACGAATAAGTTGTGACTTGTTGCTCCTTATAACTCTCCAAATAAGTTTTAAGACTAGATGGATGTTCAATAACTGTGGTTCTATCAAATGAGTTATAGAAGTTAACAAATAAAACTTTAGTAGAGTTGGAGGGTACAATTACAAAAGATAAACAATTTGCTAGCCCGTTTTCCAATTTTCTACGAGTACCTATAACATTGAGGGATATTAGAGTAATCAGACCCCCTTTTTGTCTTCTTACCACTGAGGTCCTCGCTGGTTTAAAATAGGTGGAATAGCCATCCAACCAAAGGGTATTACTCACTTCCCAGGATTCTTGAAGCCCAATAATTTCATATTCCTTTTAGAAATTATTCCATATAGGATCTTCCATTTTATTACTCAACCCTGCAATTTTCCAGCTAAGTATTTTAACTGAACCTACTACATTGGGCCTGCTTACTTTTGTCACATTTATTATGGGATCCCGTTATATACCCTCCTCCCTCCCTTGAACTAGAGAGAAGGGGGTTAGTTAATCATTTCCATCCAACTCACTCAATATTTCAAATCTATTTGCTGTCCCCTCCTCAGCAGTGGCTGAGCTTTTCCCTAAGGCACCCCCCACAGATAAGAGTCATAAGGACCCCCTTACTATGGAGAGATTTCCACTCGGCTTTGGTATGATACCCACTCTTTGCCTATTTTCTCTCCATTGTGCCCTAGAGAGGTAGGTAAACAGTTGGCCCTCTCAACCACTTTGGGAGGATAAAAAAAACCTCAGAGGAAATACTTTTATTCCCTCTTTGTCACCACACTGAGCGGTCTCACAAAGCCAACCTGCTACATCCTTCATGTCAAAATTTACAACAACGAAATCTCCATCAATATTTTTGTGACAGTGGCCAACCCAGTCAACCCGCCTGGCCATTATAATATGAGATGACTCATTCAAGCCCCCCCTCAGAGTGTCTAGAACACCAAAATTTAACTTTGCGTATTAGCTGACCTGTTGTTTCCCCAACATTCATCTTAAGGGGTGGTTCCCTGGTTAGTACTGCTACCCGAGATGTGGACTCCAAGGGTAAGTGGAGCCTTACGTGACTATTCTTACCAGTCGGGTTAGTTGTGCCCGTCATAGGCCTAACCTCAGCTTTCCCATGAACTCCAGCATTATTCAACAGATTAGGAACTGTTTTAGGGCCCTGGACGGGTTAATTAAGCTTCTGGGAGCCAAGACCAGAGATACTAGCACCTTTTTCCCCCCAGTGACAAACACCCTATCCTCATTTTGGTTGATATTATTACAGGATGATATCCGATTTCCATTCTAGCCTTTCTACTTCTCGATAATATTAGGACAGGCCACCCCTCCCGCTTTCTTTCAAGATGTAACAACTTCTTCATAATCCCATCAACCCCATATTCATACAATTAATAAATTCCACTCTCAATGTCTCAAATAAAGTGTCAATATGGGTTAGAATTATTTCCGTAGAAGTAGTTCCCAAGTAAGAGGGTTCCCTTTCTTCCATATTCGTGTGACTACCAAGCCCCTCCTGGGAGACAGAGTCAATTTTGTTCAGGCCTCCCTTGGGTCCTTTTTGCCTCTTTTTTTTTACAGAGGTGCGACGCACATTTCCCTTGCCGAGGTCACGGTTATACTTCCGCCATTCCGCAGAGACGTTTTCTGTCCTGAATTTGGTATAGCGTCAATATCATGAATAGAACCATCAGCCCCCGCTGTAGTAACATTAACAAAGTCAGCTCCTGAGATTGCCACGTATTGTCAGCCATGTCCGCCTCACCCATACCCAACTGAGCTTCTACATTGTGGATCTCTGTGGTGATTGCCCCCACTGCACTAGTCAGGTAAGACATTATGGAGGCACAATTACTGGGGATCTTGGCTTTAGTTTTGGGCTGATCATTAGATCAAGGCAATTTGCGCTTACCCATATTGGCTTCTATATGTCAGAGGGGTTGCCCAGCCCTGCCTCTGTCAGTCGTAGATGGGCCCGCCCTTGGCCCGGGCATGCCCATGCTGCGGGAGCCCTGTTGAAGTCTTAAAGTGCCTCCAGGCGCGTGTTGCAGGAGTTGGCGGAGGTTGCAGCCGCAAAGGAGCCTGGGACCTTGAGTCCTGTCCCGCTCCTGTTCCCCCTTCCAATGGTGGTGATTGCAGCATTTACCGGGCTTCCTGCACTGTGGGAGACCTGCTGATGTTTTAAAGCGCCTCCGGGTGCGTGTTGCGGGTGGCAGCGGTGGTTGCAGCCGCAGAGGAGCCTGGGACCTTGGATCCTGTCTCGCTCCTGTTCCCCCTTCCAATGGAGGGGATTGCAGCGTTTACAGGGCTTGTTACTCATAGGAAGCTGCAGACGCCAGTCTAAATGGCATTCTGCAAAATTGTAAAAAGTACCACCAGGTGTGACAAAAGCTGGTAAATGTCTAGATGACTCATCCAATTCCACCTGATGGTAAGTTGCCCGTGAATTCAATTTAGAAAACCACTTGGACTGGCCCGCGGTTGTAATTAAATCATCAATGCGTGGGTAAAGGAAATTTCTCCACCCATATGGCATTATTAAGCGACCTTAAATCCACACATAAGCGAAATTCGCCATTTTTCTTCTTGGCAAGAATGATGGGAGAGAGCCATAACGTGCCATCCACTTTCTCTATGATGCCATCATCTTGCATATTTTTTAACATTTACGTCAATTCACTTTGTACACTATGAGGAACATTATGTAGCCTGCGTTTCACAGGTGAAACCCCTTCCTTAACTTTAATGGCATGAGAAAAATCTTTTATTAAAGCCAATTTTGTCACTAAGACAGCTCCAAATGTCTCCTTCCATGCAGAGTGGTCTGACACAGCATTAGTAAGTGAAACAGGATGTTTATGTCCTGGTTTAGTTATCATGCCAAATTCTGCTTGGTGCCACCAACCCAGAACATTAATACCTTTGTAAGCTACATACATTTTTCCATGAATGGTTCTGGTTTCAAAAGTAATGTTGCCACAAAAATACCCTGCCAAGTCAATTTTACTGCCTTCGAATGCTGTAGTGACAACATCCAGAGGTAAAGTACTTTGTGTGCCCAGGATTGTTTGTATTCGTCAATAGAAATTATAGTAATTCTTGCACCAGAATCAATGAGTAGAGGTATATTGATACCATCAATTTGTATCTGAACTAAGGGATTACTAATATTCCTTTCTACTTGGATGTTGGGGATGTCCACACAATCAACAGACAACATTAACTCTTCAAGTTTTTTTTCAACTACTTCGTGTTCACTATCTCCAACACGATCTTGTACATATCGAACAGGAGTGTGTTTGTCTCCTCTGCAAACGTTTCCAAAGTGGCCAACCGTTTTACATTTCCAGCATTCTTGTGCCGTAGCAGGACAGCTTTTAAAATTAGAGACGTTTGAGTTTTAGCCACACCTATAGCACTGCAACTTAGGACGACCAGAAAACACACCCTACCACCTCTTGTGCTGGTATCAGTAGTATTCCTTTCCTTTTTTGAGGTAGTATCGAAAGTTTAAGGAGTGTGTGGATCTTTGGATGATAATTCGACATTGACAGCATTAGTAGCCGATGATTCAATTTCTAATTGCTTGGTGTCTAATTGTGAACATTCAGTGCTTTTTGCTATATCAATAGCCTCATCTAAAGACAGGTTTTTCTAAGACAAAAGCTTTTGTTGAATCTTTTTAGAATAACACCTGGAAACGATTTGATCCCTAATTAATTTCGAAGTGCAATTATCAAAATCGCAGTAACCAGCAAGAACCTTCTGAGCGGTTGCATAAGTATCAATGGATTCCTTTGGGCCTTGAGCCCAAGTAAAAAATGTATCCTGTGTGCCACCAGATTAACTTTTCCTTCAAAGTATAAGGATCATTTTCTTACAGCAATTGAAACTCATCGAGATCTCCACTATCTTGACCTGAGTAAACAGGTAAAATGGTCCAAAACATTCTGACCCCCAACACCCAAATAGTAATATAGGAGGCTACATTTTCTATCAGCTTTAAATTTTAAACCATAAATGGCCCCTAGATATGCGTTGAAAGATCTATACCGAAGTCCCCATTTTATTGGAGGATCTCCTAGTTCTTGTAAGAAAGGAGATGGAGGAGTAACTGATTGCATTGTGAGTGATAGACGAGAGAGAGAAAAAAAATAAGTGTGAACAGGAAATTGAAGAGAAAAAATATATGTAATAAATGAAGAGTTGAATTATTAGCAAAATTAGTCAATGAATGATCAGGAAACACCAATGTTAGACTTTGTGTTGAAATAACGTAGAATGAAAGATAAAGCATGTTAATCGCTGTTAACATGATGTGGGGAGTTGAAGTAAAAAATAAGCGTGTTACTCACTGTTAACACCAAATCAAAATGACGATGCAGAATAAGCGTGTTAATCGCTGATGTTAACACAAAGCTGGATTGAAAATGGTTTTCAGCAGTACCATATGTCACCATGAGAGGCGCTGTGAGTGAATTTGAAATGCTGTATTACCGAAAACTCTAATGCTGCAAGTTGTACTTCCAGAACTGAGACGGTGCAGCACGAGATGATCAGCTAGAAGGAAGTCGCGCTGAATAAGGAAGCGCCGTAAAGCCCTGTAGTTGAATAAACAATGCAATGCGGACTCGCGCTGAATGAAGAAGCGCTGTGGAGCCCAGCAGTTGCAGAAACAATACGAGGCGGCCAAAGGTGAGGGTTGTTTAAATAAAGCTGGACTGACGCAGAAGGCGCGCATTGAAGAAGAATGCAGAAACAATGGAGAAATGCGCTCGAGCGGAGAGCTCGAGCGGGCAGACCAGTGGGGCAGGGAGCATGAGCACCGGCTGTTACAGCAAGTAAACTGTCAGAAGGTTAATGTACATACAACATCAGTGGTTGTGGACATTAAGGAAAGTCCAAATACAAACACGATGTGTGCGGTAGACGCAGGTGAAGCACACGCTGAGGGAAGTTGCTCAAAGAGGAGTTTTCTTTTCTTTAAAAAAAAAATGGAAACAAAGGCTCCGTGATGAATGAAGCGTTTTCTCTGGCCTTGAGAGGGCAAATCCCAGAGCCCTTGGTAAAAATAAATGTATAAAAAGTATAGTACATTTAGTTTGAGGCGGAAAACTGTAGTACATTTGGTTTGAGGCCGAAGTCTGGAAGTAGAGTGAATGGATGAAGGGAAAAGAAAATAATCACCAACATCCAGGGTGGTACCTCAGACGAATTCGGATCCCAAGATTGTTGCCAATTTTGTAAAGTAGTCACCAGCAGTCTTCAGATGAATTTGAGGGGTTTTATTACAAAAGATTACCGACAAGTACATTAGTATTGAGGGCTCAAGGGGACAGCACCAACTGACAAGTCCTTCACCCACACATTCCATTGACTATAGTACATGGAATACAAGAAAAACCATAAGATTCCATATATGTCCTGTAATATAAAAGCATCAATATAACACAGTTAAACAAATCAAAACTTAAACAGCACAGGACCTTCCATTAGTTTTAACAGGGTCAAGAAGCGTACCATTCGAGCTTCTAACTTCAGTACCTTGTTAGGGAAAAATAGCATTTTTAGTGGCAATAATTTCTGCCAGGATTGGAGAACATAGGACAATGTTATGTAATAACCCTGGTGGCTCATGTCTCACCAGTGCTTTTCACAGAATACTGTTTATGACATGGGTACTCACAAACTTTCTCTCGGAGGCCAAATTTACAGTGTGGTTTGTATCCAAGGGCCGCACCGGTGGGGGCGGGGTCAGTGGGGGAGGGGGCGGGGCTAGAGCAACAAAAAAACTGTGACCTTGAGGTTGAACACAGGCCCCTGCAGCGGACGCCTTCGTCCACTGAGCCACCAGATCCTGCATACACACATCTCTCTCTCTCTCTCTCCCTCTCTCTCAACCTCTCTCCCTCCCTCTCTCTTTCCATCTCTCCCTATTTCTCCCTCTCTCAGACTGTCGCACTCCCTCTCTCTCTCTCTCTATCTGTCTCCCTCTCTCTCTGTCTCCCTCTCTCTGTCTCCCTCTCTCTCTGTCTCCCTCTCTCTCCTTCCCTCTCTCTCCTTCCCTCTCTCCCTCTCTCTCCTTCCCTCTCCCTCTCCCTCACTCTGTCACCCTCCTCCCTCTGTCGGCCCCTCCCTCCTCCATCCCTCTGTCTGTCACCCTCCTCCGTCCCTCTCTCTGTCACCCTCTTCCCTACCTCCTCCCTCCCTCTGTCTGTCATCCTCTTCCCTCCCTCTGTTGGTAACCCTCCTCCCTCCCTCTGTCTGTCACCCTCTGTCTCCCTCCCTCTTTCTCTGTATCCCTCCCTCTCCCTTTCTCTGTCTCCCTCCCTCTCCCTCCCTCTCCCTTTCCTGTCTCCCTCCCTCTCCTGTCTCCCTCCCTCTCCCTCTCTTTGTCTCCCTTTCTCTGTCTCCCTCCCTCTTTCTCTGTCTCCATCCCTTTCTTTGTCTCCCTCTGTCTTTCTCCCTCCCTCTGTCTGTCTCCCTTTCTTTGTTTCCCTCTCTTTGTCTCCTTTCCTTGGTCTCCCTCCTCCCTCTGTCTGTCGCCCTCTCTCTGTCCGTCTCCCTCCCTCTGTCTCACTCTCTCTGCCTCCCTTTTCCTCCCTCCCTCACTATCCCCCTGTCTGCCTCACTTTCCCTCCCTCCTTTCCCTCCCTCCCTCGCTCTCCCTCTGTCTGCCTCCCTTTCCCTCCCTCGCTCTCCCTCGGTCTGTCTCCCTTTCCCTCCCTCACTCGTTCTCCCTCTGTCTGCCTCCATTTCCCTCCCTCCATTCCTTCCCTCGCTCGCTCTCCCTCTGTCTGCCTCCCTTTTCCTCCCTCCTTTCCCTCCCTCGCTCTCCCTCTGTCTGTCTGCCTCCCATTACCTCCCTCCCTCTCCCTCCCTCCCTCCCTTCCTCGCTCTCCCTCGTTCTGCCTCCCTTTCCCTCCCTCCCTTGCTCCCCCTCCCTCCCTTTCCCCCTCCCTCTCCCTTTCCTTCCCTCCCTGTCTACCTCCCTCCACCTCCCTCCCTCTCCCTCTGTCTGCCTTCCTTTTCCTCCCTCCTTTCTCTCCCTCCTTCGCTCTCCCTCTTTCTGCCTCCCTTTCCTGTCTGTGCCTGCCTCCCTTTCCCTCCCTCCCTTGCTCTCCCTCTGTCTCCCTCCCTTTCCCTCCCTCCCTCCTTCTACCTTTCTCTGTCACCCTCTTCATCTCACCCTGCCTGGTTGTGCCCGGGCTGAGACAGCTTCCGGGCACACACACACACACAGCTGCACCCAAGCACTTCACAAGTCTTTAAAAGACCATTTGTATGTTAATGAAGCCCTCACCTGTCTTGGCCCTTAGTCCCCACCCTGTTTATCTGTGAATTTTCCCTCGTCAATTGAGATCTCGCTATTTTGTCTGATGCCCGATGGAGCTTCCTGGTTTAGCTATAGGGGAGACAGGCCGGGGATACCCTCCTTGGATGTCACCTACCCAGTCGGTCTTTAGACAGACTTCCTTTTGTCTCTCCTATCGTCTCTTCCCGCTTCCTCCCTCTATTTATGTCTCTCCTACTCTCCTCTCTCAATGTATTGAGACTGAACTATTTTTGTCTGATGCCCGATGGAGCTACCTGGTTTAGCTATAGGGGAGATGGGCCATGGATTCCCTCCTTGGTCGTCACCTACCCAGTCGGTCTTTAGACAGACTTCCTTTCGTCTCTCCTTATTGTCTCTTCCCTTATCCTCCCTTTCTCACCTCCCCTGCCCCCTCCACTACTTTCCTCTCTCCTTTCTCTCCTCTCCTAATTGTATTGCCTATTTTTTTATGTATTGCGTAATTGTTGATCTTTTTTTGTTACATTGTTGATTCTAATGTAAAGCGCTCTGATACCTTAGGGTCTAGCCAGCGCTATAAAACTCTTTTAAATAAAAAAAATACATTTGTATTTCACCTCTTAGTGCCCCTGCAGGTCCACTCTGACTATCACTGGAATGCCTGGGCCCCCACAGACCAGCAGAGTCTTGGCGCGCAGTGTTTGCAGACACTCTTTAATTATTCTTTTTTTAAACACAGGTAAATTGTCTGCAAGGTCCCCGGGCCGCCCAGGAAGGCTTGCCGGCCGTTGGCGGCCCACGGGCTGTACTATGAGTACCCGTGGTTTAAGACAATCAGAGATATTAGCAGGACGTAGCAATCTGTGAGATCCGGTTTTAGGTAGTAACGAGAGCCACGGCAAAGCCGACCCCGCGCGCTCTGACTAGAAGCGGCATTTCGCCGCATGTAATTCCCGACATCTGCGGCGATTCAGCAGTCGGAACACCCGGAGAGGCTGATAAGCTGGATGCTGCCTCCCGCTGAAGCTGTGGAGTCGAGAAATATTGAGTGATATGCCAGGACATCCAGAGGACAATTTGGCGCCTGCAGAATAATGAACCCCCGACTGCGGTGTTGGAGCCGGATCTGCCCAGCTGAGCTGCTTAGACTGCCGGAAGAAACCCCGTGTGGATAATCGGCAAGTCTCTCTATGCCCGCCTGAACCCCAGCGTGCGAACGGATTGCTGTTGCAGACTTACAAGAATGGCGATCGGCGCAACGCAGTTCTAACCGATCCCTGTTCTCCACCACATCAGGTGAGACCTCTGCTCCATAGGTCCCCGAGATGCTGGCCCTTGCTGAGTGATTCATAGGCTCCAGGATGATTAAGGAGTTAATATAGGGGGCAGTTTGATAGCTCGAACTACGTGTTACCTGACCCTGTCATGGCTTCCGCCATGAACCTTGTCACAGACCTGACCTGACCTGCCCGGCCCCCTGCCGAACGCTTGCAGGAGACAAATGAGTCCTCTATTTCTCAGTCCCTCTACCCAGGAAGATGTCCTTCTAGCTTTGACCAGAAGTCCACCATAAAGAACGGATATTCCAAGATCCATTACGCCTGTCCCTGAGATGGCCGCCACCCATGAGGAATAATATCTCTATAGAAGATCTGTGGATCAGATTACCACTCCTTTTGCAGAGAGTGAGCCCTAAAATGTAAGGCCTCTCTTATTTCACCTTAACTGACAAATCCCCTACAGCTGACCATAACCAAATATCCTTCAGCATTCCTCAGGGCTCCTGGACTAATTGGAATAACGGCCATTATCTCTGTCATTTCTTGTTTGTGGTAATCTGAATACTGGGTCTTTGGTCTCCTTTTTGTTAAGACACAGCAACAAACATCAGACGCCGGTGTCCCCCTGTGCTCACCAACACCTGATCTCAACACATGGCCGAGGGAGAAGGAGCTCTGAAACTAAGCTCCCGAACTCGGGGTCCACCACCATCGCAGTAACCGCCACCGCCCCCCGCCCCCCCCACCTCCAGCCGCGAAGCTCAACAACCCTTAAAGAAGCTGGACGACTCACCGCAACAATCCAGGATTTGAACAGAGTGAATTAGGCCAAACGGACATGCACGGTGGAATCGTCCCTCGTCCGCTGCCTCCAGGACAGCAAGCTATCCGATGAGGATCCCATCACGAAGGAAACCGCCAAGCGCTATATGTTTAACACCTCATTCGTCGGACAACAGCTCCACAGTGGACGACTGCTCAGCCCTGGATACGGCCTCCAGGACAAAGACCTGCCTCCACACAGCATCGCGGGCCACACTCTAGTGCCTCAAATGCTTTGCCCACTCTAAGATGGCCGCCCTGACGTCCCAATAAATACACACAGATCGAGAGTCTGATCAAGATACTGAAGCATCTGCGGTGATGTGACCCCCCAATGGGATAACAAAGCCACACAGTGAGCTCCCTCAGTAGTTTATAACCCCACCAACTCTCACCCCCTCCTTCCTTTCGCAGCAACTTCTCTCCCAATTTATTCGCTGGGCTCCCTCCTCTCCTTTGACCAGTCCTTTGAGATCCCTCTGACACCTTTGGTGGCTATGTGATCCCACGCCGCCTATTGCTTTCTCCACAACTCAACGGGCCCCTACCTAGCATTCCCTCATCTCCCATGGCTGCGATGGACCCCGGGTGCATTCCAATCTCACGGAACCCAACAACGCCAGGTGGTATCCCAATCCCTGTTGACGCTCCCATGCCGACCCACACGAAACCGCATCGCATGAACGCCTTCGAAATTAGCTTCCCCCCAAGCTCTCCATCAAAGCAAGGAGAAACATCAAACATAGTCTTATCAGACAACACCCAGAAACACTTTTTGTAGACACTTACCACTGCTCTTCCAAAGGGCAGGTGAAGATGGATCTAATCTTCCATACGGAATGACCGGACAATTGGATCACTACACTTAGATTACAACTCCACATATCCAAAACGACGACCACCACACATAGCTGTAAATTTACGACCACTCTTCCGAACCAGGCGACTAGAAATGGGAACACAACAGTGACCATTTACTCAAATGGCACAGTGTTGATACAGGCTAATAATGAGAACCTTGAGGCCTTCGACTTCCTCTTCCCTGCTCTCCGTTCCGCCCATCTCCACTCTGTTCGATCTGCTCTGCCTCAACCCCGTCCCCAGACTCCCTTCCCCACCAGAGGTCGCAAATACCTTCTCCCATCCTCCCGGTGAGACCCTTCAGCCTCCCAGCTTGGAGCCCCTCTCACTCCCCCATTCCTACTAACCTACGACCCTGCTCCCACAGTCTCACTTGAATCCAAAATACAAGTGATCACAGGCGTCAGAAGAGAACACACCCCTTTAAAGCTAAAAGACCCCGCCCTCCCTCTCGTCCATACCTAGGGCCCCACTAGGAAAGTACCCGAGCAAAAAGGGTCTATCCTCTAGTTGTCTACTCATTAATTGTAGATCAGCTCCCAAACACGCAACAGAATTTGCAGAAACCATCCTCTCCCATGACCTAGACATTGCGTTCATCACAGAGACATGGCTAAAAGAGACCTCCACTCCCCTGTTTAGATATTCTTATGCCTCCTGGCTACTCCATCATCAGCAAAGATAGGATAGATCAACGAGGGGGAGGTATAGCCATCATCCACAGAGACAACGTAGTCATCACTGTAACTGACTCCTGCAAGTACAGCTCATTTGAATGTCTTTCTGTGACCATTAAGAATAAAGACATCAGCCCTATAGTCTGTCATCTTCTTCATCACCCCCCAGGCAACATCCCCACATTCGGAGAACACTTATCCGACCTAATTGCCCAGTGTGCACTCAAAGACACCAACGTCCTAATCCTGGGTGATCTCAACCTACGTTGGAATGAGACCAACAACTCTCTAATTCAATCTCTAAACAACCTCCTCTGTGACAATAGTCTTTCCCAACACTGTTCAGAAGAAACGCACAACAAAGGTGCAACCCTGGATGCCATCATCGCCCACCAGGATGCAATTACGATCGACAACATTCTTCCAGTGGACTGGTCGGATCCCCACTGATCCTATTCCACATCAACCAAAGACTTTAATCCCTGCCTCTGGTCCTTGACCCCCCCAAATGGTCCAGAAATCTCTCCCAGATTCCCCTGGATGCCATGGAAGAGAGGCTAAATCTGCTCCTACCTCGAGACTCGGAGCTCCTCACAACTGAGCTCATTTCGCTCTACAACGCGAAATGGTAAGCTTGCTTGAACAACTTGCTCCCCTGAAATAAAAAAAAGTTGTTCTATTCCGTACAGATCATGGTTCGACTCAGACATCAATAATGAAAGGAGACAACTAAGAGCTACAGGAAGACGCTGGAGGACCATGCCCAGCACCACTCATCGCGATCAACTTAGAACAGTCTGAAGGGCGTGGCCACGGAGGCGACCAAGATGGCCGCTTCCGATTAAAGCTCCGCCGATCGGGCTTTTCAATTCCTCATTAGCCCTATGTAGGAGCAGCGGAGTGCCAGCGTACATCGCCCGGCGGTTCCCTGAAGGTGTGGAGACCGTGACAGTATCGGATGTGACCGCCTGAGGCCCTCGTGGTCGGCGCTCAAGAGATCTGCGCATTGACCCCGTACGGCCCAGCTGCTTACCCGCCGATGGCGCGACCTTGACGGGTGCGGTGAGTGGCTGCCTCAGCGGGTTTCTGGCGCTGCCCTGCACTCTCCGCACGCTCCTCGCTGCGGGTCCTTCTTCCTCCCGCCCCCCCCTGCTGTGGCTCTATCGGGGTCCCACTCTCAGCGCAAAGCTCTTGGGGCATGATAGGCCTTATGGGTGTGTTCGCGCAGGGGCCTAGATTAGTGGTCGTGGCGGGGAGAGTGGCGGGTTAGTGAAGGAGGACCCGGCTCACATCTCTGGAGCTGCTGTGGCGCTGGTTCCCGTCGGGTGCGCTGGCTCCCCACCGACTCCCTCCTCTATTTGTCGGCCCACCTTGGAATGGATTTTGCGGCGCGTGTTCGTGCCGCCTGGCCCCCCTCTACCCTGGTGCTGTGATTCTGCCGATGTGGATGGCTTTGGGGCCTTGACATTCTGCAGACACCTGGTGCTACCTGTTGCCTTTGGCTCCTGTGGAGAGGCTCGGGAAGCCTGTATTCCATTCTTTAATCATCACACATGCAGTTACAGCATGTGCTGCGATCCCTACGTTGCGTTGTGTGCCCGTTCCAGGTGCTGCAGGCCTAGTGATCTATGGTCTCCCTGGGGCTCCGCCCGGCGTGCTCTGAGGGCCCGGTGTGATTCCATCTTGCTGAGGGAGCCTGCATGGTAACCGGCTGCTATCTAGCATTGTATCTCTGCTGCTGGGATTGTGTTGGAGTCGTTGGAGTTCCCCACTTTGTGATCTCACTGGCCCCTGTAGGGCCCACTGTCCGGTTCATTCATACCCACGCCATTTTCTCCTCCACTCACGATGGGGAAGAAGGACCCTAAGCAGAGTAAGCTGCAGTTTGATAAGGCTGCTGGGTCTGCTTCAGAGGTTCCCCAAGAATTGCCTGATGGGGCTGCAGGTCAAGACGACTCCAGCGACGACTCCTCCCTGGCGACAGCCATGTTAGCTGAGATGCGGGCAGGTTTTAAAGTGTTGCATGGTCGATTTTATGACTTGGACAAGAAACTGGCTGACATGGGTACTAAGATTCAGGTGTATGACCGACCACTGGATGTCGTGGAGGCGAGGGTATCGGACATAAAGGACGGAGTGTCAACCTCCCTGAAGAGGCTGGACAGAATGGAAAAGATTCTCAAGTATGTAGCTATCAAAAATGAAGATTTAGAAGCTCGCAGTCGCCGGAATAATGTCCGCATCATTGGGGTGCCGGAAACGACGGCCACTTGGCGTATGGACACTTGTGTGGAAAAGCTGCTTACCGATCTGTTCGGCAGGGAGACCTTCACACAGGGCTTTGTAGTTGAGCGTGCTTACAGATCGCTTGGTCCTCAACCTCGGCCGGCCTCCCCCAGAGGCCCTTTATTGCTAAGCTTAGGAACTTCAGGGATAGAGACGCTGCTCTGAGATCGGCCCGCGACATGGGAGACGTCCAGTGGCAGGGCAACAAGCTGGCTTTCTTACCGGATTTTACCATCATGGTTCAGGAGGCAAGGCGCAAGTATCAGGGAGTCAAGGCCGCTCTGAAAAATGTGGGACTTGGGTACGGCATGTTATACCCAGCCAGATTGAGCGTTGACGTTGACGGTAAGCCCCGCACATTCGACACTCCAATGGAATTGCAAGAATTTTGCCTGAATTATAAGAGAAATCGTTCTAGGTCTCCAGTTGTGCCATACCCGGCCTCTCCATGCTTCACAGGACAGTGTTGAACTCTTCTCCCAGCCAGGGACTGGTTGATTGCTCCTATTTTTGATTTGTTCAATTCTGCAGCACTGTATTCATGCTCGATTATTCCTTATGTTTGCTTCTCCTGCATACGAACATGATTCTTCTACTGCCCGACCGGCGTGGCGTTGTCACGCCCTATGGTGTATACTACAATGTTCTCTGCTAATATGTTCTTCCTGCTATGTGCTTGTTTGGTTTTAGAAATTGATGTACTATATCTATTGCACAAGCATTTAGTTTACGGGGAAAGGGTGCACCTCTTTTGTGGTTTCGGGAGGCTGGGTGGTGGGTGGAGGAGGGAGGGGGGATTGTTGTTTTGTTCTTTTGATTTTTGCTGGTTTATTGGCCAAAGTGCGAGTTGGCGGTGAGCGGTGGATGTGCACTGCAATGCAATGGGGTACCACTTCCACTATGGTTAAGCTAGGACAACAGCCCAGTCCTTCTGGGCTTTCTTTGATATCGTGGAATATCAGGGAGTTAAGTAATACTAGGAAGCGCAGACAGGTCCTCAATTATGTTGCTAGGCACCACGCTGACATAGTGTTTCTCCAGGAGACGCATCTGTCCGGTAACGACCACGCCTCCATAGCTCTGAGCTAGGGCACCCATAGATATTTCTCCAGTTTTAGTCGGTATGCCAGGGGGGTGGCGATATAAATACACAAGCAGATCCCTTTTTCAATGCACAAAACTGTGGCTGATCCCGATGGGCATACATTGTTTGTTACTGGCTCACTACTGGGGCACAAAATTACTTTTGTAGGGGTTTATGTCCCTGATACTAATTCCCCATCCTTTTTCCAAGACCTTCAGGTCCGGCTCCTGTCATTTGATCCCGGGCTCTTGATAATAGGTGGGGATTTCAATTTGCTATTGGACCCGTCAAGAGACCGTACTTCCCTTGCTCCTGACACCAAACCCCGTGCCCGACAGGCCCTTGCGGACATATGCTCTAATTTTTCTTTTATAGATGTCGAGCGTCGGCTTAGCCCTTCCCTTTCGAATTTTACACACTATTCAGGGTTTCACAATACATGGACCAGGATAGATTATTGGCTGGTTTCTCCCGGGATGGCAGGCTGGCTGGGCGATCTGCTTACCCTTCCCTGCACACTTTCAGATCACTCTCCTGTTATTCTCCGCCTGAACGTCTCTAGAAAGGGTGGTTACGAGCGTCAATGGCGCTTCCCCGGACACGCATTGTTAGATCAAGTCTTTTGTGAAGAGGTTCGACTTGCGATTGAAGAATATTTTGAACTAAATACTGGGATGGTCGACACCTGGGCGGTCCTCTGGGAGGGCTTTAAGGCCTACATCAGAGGAGTCTGTATTGCCAAGCACGCTGGGGTCCTGCGGGACCTCCGTTCGACGTTGGGTCGTATTGAGAGAGAGGTCGCTGCATTGGACCGGGAATTACTTCTTTTGGCCTCCGCCTCTGGTGAAGCCAAACGCCTGGCCCTGCTGATTGAATTTAGGGAAGCAGCTGAGCGCGAGCTTCTATTTCTTAGCAAACGGTGTTCTGTGCGACGCTATGGTGAGGGTGAGAGACCGGGAAGGCTACTGGCAAAAACCTTGCAACCCCGCGCGACTCAGCCTACATCACGGCAGTGACTGGGCCACTCTACCCCCAGAAACTTGGGAGTATTTTCTCTCCTACTACAAAACGTTATACACCTCCAAAATTACGGGTAACATGTGGGAGCAGGTGGAATATTTATCCTAAATTGCGTTAGTATATTTAGAAAAATATATGCAGGATCTGTATGTTAGAATGCCTCCTTTGAACTTGGAACCCTTGATATTGGAAATTATGCGGTTTGGCAAATTTTCTGGACTCAGCATTAATTGGCGTAAGTCGGTCATCATCCCGCTCACGACTGGCACTACCACCTGGCCTTGTGAGTTCCCGCTTGAATGGTGCACTGATGCAATTAAATTTCTTGGGGTTTATGTCCACCTAGATACCGCCACCATTATCAGACTGAATTACGGCAGAGCCGGTGGATCCCTGGAGTCACAGATTACGAAGTGGCTAAGCCTGCCCCTATCGATGGCGAGCAGAGTTGCTATAATCAAAATGGTTGTGCTTCCCTGTTTTTTATATCTTTTTAATAATATCCCCATACCCCTTACTAAAACCTTCTTTTTGCAATTGTGCTCATTGCTTTTACGCCTTGTCTGGGCAGATAAAACGCCTCGAGTCTGTTGGCGGACCTTGACTTTACCGTATGAGAGGGGGGCTTTGGGGTTCCTGATTTTCATTTGTATTATCTCATAGCAAAATGCTGTTATTCACCCCAACGCTCGCATTCCGTATGCTAAGCCGGAGGCCGACTTAGTGCACCCACGCCTCCTGTCCAATATCCTTCCCACGGTATCCCCGGGACATTTGAACGGTCTCCACCACGTGTTGGGCATGGGTCAAGCTGCTCTCCTGAGTTGCCCCTGCCCAACCCTTCTTTGTTTCCGATTACCTGCAAAGTTCTAGTCCAGCGAACACTGGAAAAGTTTCACATCCATACAGTGGGCGATCTGTTTTACGGCGGTCATGCTTTCTCTGTGTCCGAGGAGGCCCGATTTGCGGATCATTCTTTTATGGACACTTTGTCATGAAACGGGTGCATTCCATGCTTCTTGACACTTTTTAGGTCTCGCCTTTTCCATTCCGAAGGAATGGGAAATGGCGAGAATTTAAGTGCTCAAAATACTCGTGAAACCACAGGTTTTTTCTTGCGGTTTTCTTCGAGTTCACGTGAATCACGTGACCAAACAAGCACGCGCATCAGCCTCCCTCATAATTGCATTTTTTCACGGCTGCCACCACATCAAAGGGCTTCTCCCAGCGTGTGCTCTGCGGCTTCTCCTCCCCTAATTATTCATGGCTGGCCGGTGGCCGGCCGTACTTTCAGTTTCCCTGTAAAATGTAGCAGTCCGAGTTCTGTCTCCCACTTTGAACACATAGTGCAAAGCTCTTCTGGATGCCATGATACAAATATGGTTTCTCCAAACGTCCTAACACCAACCAACGTGGTATCGATTGCACAGGTTATGCCTTACTACACTGCGCATGTCAATCCTCCCAGCTATTTGGCCTGTCCTGAGCGGCGGACATGACAGAGACAGGCAGTACGTTTCTCCACCTCCTCTTCGTTTAAATAAAATATTCATCTGTGTTTTCATCCTAAATGAAGGACGTGAGCGAGATTGAATTGTTTTAAAACAGCACTGTTATTATGTATTAATCCATACGTACAAGGGTTAAACTTTAACATCGATTGCTAACCAACTTCGAAATGCAGTTCTGAGAACCCTGGATAAACCCAGATTAACAGGCTGACGAGAGTAATGCAAGGATTTTTGCAGTTTACTTTCCCAATAGTGAGATTGGTTATGGTTAGAAAAAAAGCCCCTTCCAAAATACCCAGGCTGCTCAACCAGAAGAGACTTCACCACTGCTCCGGAAGGCAGCCACTCAGCAGCACGCGAGTCTTGGTTTCAAGGCAGTGTGCCTTATTCCCTGCCGCAGCACTCGAATGTCCCGCTGTTCGAACAGCTTGAACTGCCTGTCTTTCCATGCCTCCATGGAAGCATAGGGTTACAACAAACGGAAGCCCGGGCGGACATAGTCTACTTACTGCCAGCGTGATGCCGAGAAGCGTGCATCCCTGGCAGAGCTGACTGGATAAGCAACAGACGCCGAGGTGTGTGATTCCTAAGAAAAACCGATCCTGATTTATTCTGCAGTTCCTGGTAACTGCATGCGCTTTCCTAGTAGCTATCAATTCAACGCTCATACATTTAAAGAAGACAAACAGGTGAAGAAGAGTTGCTCTATTTTCCTATGATTATAGCTATGTCATTCGTGATGCGAAAGCTGCATGGTTGCAGTGGTCCCAGCCATTTAGTCCGTTTTAAGACATGTTCCAATTATATAGTTTGGTGCTGGTAAATTTACACATTATAGTTAGTTTTTATGATGCATGCAGCCTCACTCAGCCTCACATCCTCACCCTCACACACTCTCACCCTCACACCCCTCACTCACCCTCACACACTCACACACCCACTCACCCTCACCCTCACACCCCCTCACCCTCACACCCTCACACCACTCAGTGCTACAACACATATGTGTGTGCAGGTGCAAATGCAATGTTCTTGGATTTTCGTCACAATAAAATACACTGAACATAATCTTCACAAAATTTATTTACAAACGTTTAAGCTATTGCCATTATAAATTACAATAACTTTTATTTAAGTATTAATTATTTACAAAATTAAAAGCCATTGTTATTTGTAATATCAATACATCTAAGTCACGTAAATACAACACACATTGCATTACAAATGCTATAGGTGTCACATTTGCGAAAGTTAAAACTATTGACATTGTAACTGACAAAGCTATTAATTTTGCTATTTTCAAAACAAACACATAAATTAAAAAAGTGTCATTTACAGTGTCATTTACAATACAATACAATACAATAGGTGTCACATTTGCGAAAAGTTAAAACTATTGACATTGTAACTGACAAAGCTATTAATTTTGCTATTTTCAAAACCAACACATAAATTAAAAAAGTGTCATTTACAGTGTTATGTACAATACAATACAATACGAATCGCTCAAACTTTCCTAATGCGAAAAGTTAAAAGTATGGGCATTGTAAATCACAAAACAAAAAAATAAAATGTCATTTAGAAAACCAATAGCTCAAACTTTCCTACTGCGAGACCTATTGGCAACGCCAGTGCTTGTTCTTCATTCCCTGTCGCCCCTGTCCCTACTCCTCCGTTGACTCTATTAATACAAAGCTCCACTGGCGCGCAATTGGTCTCGAAACATTATAAGCAATGCGGGATGTCCAGGCCTATATCTGACGTTAAGGTGTGTGCGGCTTGGGAGGAGGATTTGGGTAGACCTATCACTGACGACCAATGGGAATGGTGTTGTAGGGCTACCAAAGAGGTTTCGTTAAACAGCAGACACAAGTTGCTACATTTTAAATTTCTTCGTAGACTATATCACACCCCTGCCCGCTCCCACAGAATTGATCCCAATAGGCCTCATCATTGTCCAAAATGTTTGACTCCCTTTGCCGACTTCGCCCATCTTGCCTAGACCTGCCCCAAAATACACCATTATTGGTTACTAGTTAACGCCACGCTGGGAGACATCCTGTCCATGCAGCTACAGCCCACCCCAAAGATCGCGCTGTTAGGCTACATAGCGAACTTCCCCAAAAAAGTCAGGAAGCTGACAGCTCTGGGTTTCCTGCTGGCCAAACGTGAAATTGCTCTATTATGGGGCAGCAAGAGAGCCCCCTCTCTGCAGGCTTGGCTCCGGAACTTCGATTACTGTAATGTTAATTGTGAAGAGTATTCCAACTTGATACCCAGTGCCTCCCGTCCCCTATATATCTGGTGCCCATATCAGGATTACATAGAAAGAAAGCAGTCTGAGCACGACACATCATTATTGAGCGGGATTACACCTGAGGGTATTGGTTGATCACCCGCCCTTAACTGGATGCCTGCCCACCGTTCACCCCTGTTGCCTATTGTTACTGACTAGATCGCCCTGTATGATGAGGCATGATTATTGCTGTGGTTACTGTCCACGAACTGGCTGTATACCCCTGATTTTCAATTGTATTGTAATTTTTGTATTAATTCACAAGATTATATTTGTCCATTATATAAGATGCTCCTTTTTGCACATGATTTGATGTCGCTATTGCCACAGATTGCACTGTAATGCCAATTCCTTTATTATGCAAAAATCTGAAAATAAAGTTTAAAAAAATAAAATAAAAAAATAAAAAATGAAAAACATAAAAAAACTTAGAACAGTCCGGAAGAATTACAACAGACATATCAAGAATAAAAAAACGTGTATTTCCGCTCTTGATAGCGCAAAAAACAGACCCAAGGAGCTCTTTAATATCATCAGGCGTCAAATCTCCAAACCTGATACGTCCCTAGGGCCGGCTTCCAAAGAACAGTGCGATAACTTTGCCAACTTTTTCAATGATAAGATCTCCAAGATCGAACGATCCCTCAACACCAATCATGCCTCACTTCCCTACAGCAGCCAAGGTGAGGTGTTGGGGAGCGTCCCACTCTCTTACCTCTAAACCCTGGTCTCTCTTCTAATCCATCACAGAAGAGATAGTTAAACTCATCTCCACCTCCAAAACCTCTTCGCACGCCCTAGACCCCCTACCTGCTCAACTCATTAAAAAGCAGAAACTTTCCATAGCCCCTTGCTGGTGCAGGATTATTAATAGCTCCCTTAAAACTGGTATCGTTCAGGATTGTCTGAAAGTGGGACAAGTCACCCCACTGCTAAAAAAACCTGGCCTAGACATTAATGACTTAAACAACTTCAGACCCCTCTCCAACCTTCCTCTTCTCTCCAAAATCTTAGAAAAATGTGTACTCCAACAACTAACCCAACACCAATCTTCTCGACTCCCATCAGTCGGGATTCAGGAAAGATCGCAGAACTGAAACCGCAATCCTTAACATAATAGATAACATTCACAAATCATTGGGCTCAGACCAATGCTGCCTACTTACTCTCCTAGACCTATCGCCAGCATTCGACACAGTAAATCACAAACTTCTCCTCAAGGCCCTCAAAGAAAGTGCTGGTCTAGACGAGGTTGTCCTCAAATGGTTCTCCTCATTTCTCCACAACTGCTTTCAGAGAATCAAAATCAAAAGCTTTTAGTCCGACCTCCATCCCGTCAACATGGGAGTTCGCCAAGGATGAGTGCTCTCCCCTCAACTCTTCAACATTTACATAGAACCCCTCACCACCCTCCTCAGAAAAGCTAACCTAACTTTCCACTTATATGCAGACGATACTCAAATTTACTTGGAAATCTCGGCGGCCAAAGACATTCAAAGACTCAACGAGTCACTAAGAGAAGTGCAACTGTGGCTGTCCAATAATCACTTAAAACTGAACCCGGACAAAACCTAACTCCTCTTCATTTCGAACAAAGAAGAAAATTCACAAATGGTCGAGTGGATAAAAGTCATTGATGCGCTCAACGGGAACCTCACCCTGGCTGATTCTGTTAAATCTGTAGGCATTACACTGGACTCAAAACTGGACATGGCGAAGCACATTAAGATCTCAGCGAAGAGTGCCTTCCTCAACCTGAAGCTTCTAAACAAAATAAAACTTTTTATCCCGCCCAAAGATCTTAAGCAAGCCACCCAAGCATTGGTGCTGTCAAGACTAGACTATGGAAACGCAGTACTATCCAGTATATCTAATACACATCTTGCACCCCTGAAAACAACTCTCAATGTGGCTGCCAGAATGGTCACTGGTGTAAAGAAATGTGATCATATCTCTCCTGCTCTCAAAGCACTCAAGTGGCTTCCTATAGACCGGCGGGCAAACTTCAGAGCAGCCTGCCTCGCCCACAAAGCCCTTCACACAGGCAAACCTGAATATCTGGCGGCCAAACTCAAAAAAGCTGTCCAGAACAGGACTCTCAGAAGCTCCAACACCTTACTTCTCATCCCGCAAAAATCACAAAAACAGAAAACCGCTGCCAGGTCCTTCGCCGGCAACGCGCCTAAAATTTGGAACTCTATTCCCCCTCACATCAGAACTATTCCGTCCTTCACTAAATTCAAAAGTCAACTCAAAATCCTTTTTCTTGACTGATCCCTCACGAACAGATAGGAGCAGCTGGAGCCTTGAGAGTCACACTTCCCTTCTCGGATTCAATGTTAATCAAGATCTTGATATGGACCCGCCACCGCATTGTCATTGTGATTTTTATTGGTGAACTGTTTTGGCCTACTGTATTTTGTGCTGCTATCTTTTCCTCTGCTATGTAACTGATGTGAAGCGCTCCGATACCCTCCGGTCAGGCTAGCGCTATACAAAACTTCTTAAATAAAATAAATAAAAATAAATAGCAGCCAAGTACTAAAGAGTAACAATGTTAAGTGCAATGTTCATGGGAAGCAACTGTAGAGTACAAGGCAAAATCTTATGTATGTTGTTATTTTACAAAGAGACAGTAGTCATCAAACAATTTTGGATCATTATACATAGCACCAAGCCACAGATACAGGGGAAGATTAGTACACTTGCAGACATGGTATTTTAGCGAAACCCTACATCTACAGACTCACGAATTTTTAAAGTAAAGAAATGCCTCTATTTCATGTTATTTTGCTAGTATTTGTAGAGCACACGTACGCCGGAACTGTTTCTTGGCGCTAGGGTAACAGAAGGAAAAATATTGAAAAGCGGAACAGGATAATTAATTTAAAAAATAAATAAACGACGCTCAGAGCGATTGAAAACGCCAGCGCTCCTGAGGGCTGGTAAATGACTTATAAAAATAAGTCCTTAAATTGGTCATAAAGTGAAGGATAGTGGAGGTATTGTGTACTTAGTCTTTGCTCTTGGGAAGAAGCAAATAGAGGACGAGGCATGACAAATGCATGGCATGGACAAATGGGGAGAAAGAATGGGAGTCGATGGAGCCACAAAATGGGAAGCCGATGGGCTGGCTAAAGCCCCCAAAGCACATATAACGGGTCTCTTTCTGAGTGTAAAGTTATACTCCGATGACAATGAGTATATTCAAAGTAAGTTTATTGACAACTCTGCATAAGGAACACAACCTTCTTCAAATCAGCAGCATCTCCAACTGTCCCACAAAGAATCCCTCAGCCCGTACATTCTCACCTACCTCAAAGTGATGTAGACACATTCCAAACATGGAATGCATCAACATCACACATCCCCCTCCTATATATATATATATATACCACAGAGCAACTATATACAATGTACTTTTACCATTAATACAATAAAATTATGACAACACAAAATCTCTGAGCTTTTGAGGAGTATGAATGACTCTTCCCATTCTTCCTACTCTTCTTAAACCCATTTCAACCTGCCCTTATATTCCAGCAAACGTATCTATGGTTTCCTGCTCACCTATTGTTTCTCCTAACTCTACTCCAGCCTCAACCTCGTCCTCCCACAACCAATCATCAAACATACCTGTTGAGATGTCCGTAGTTCCCCCAACATCCTCCTCTTGTGTTTTTCAAAATTTTTAAATTTAGCAATGCGACTCATATGCCAAACACAATTGTCACTTAATCTAGCAGAATTCTTTAAACATTTCACCACCCTTAGTGGTTTAAAAAATACACTTTCTCCTTTGGCTACATTTCCACATTTCTTTGTTTTCACTCAATCTCCCACATTTAGATCTTCCATCTTTGTGACATTTCTAGTATCATAATTTTTCTTGTACACTTGCTGTGCCTTAATGATGTTTTCCTTCACTATCTTTGGTGACCATTCAATATGCTTAGTACTATCCATCCACCCTATGTTATCTTTAGTGAATGGTTCCCTCCCACTCATTAAAACAAAGGGACTAAGACCTGTGAGAGATGGCGTCAAACAATATCCCCAAAGCATTTTTTTTCATCTCCACCTCCCAATTTTTCCTGTTTTCACAAGCAATTTGAATAGTGCCCTTAATAACTCGATTAAATCGCTCCACTGCTCCATTACCCGAGGGATGATACACAGAAGTTTTAGTATGTAATATACCATTTCTTTTTTTAAAGTTTTCCACCTTCCGAGCTGTAAATATTTGCCATTATCACTTAATATTCTTTTTGGCAACCCTTCTTTTAAAAACACATCACTTAAAAATGTAACTACTGTATCTGCATCAGCCTTTTCAACAACCTCCAATTCTATCCACTTGCTAAAATAATCAATTAAAACAATGATAAATGTATTCTCTCCATTCCTAGCTAGCACTGGACCAACAAAATCCACTGCTAATAAATCCCAAACCATTTCTGGACACTTTATGGGCATCAACTGTGGTCTGAATGTCCTTAAACTTTTATCTGAATCTGCACACTCCCTGCACTCTCTCGCAATCTTTTCTACTTCAATGTCTACTCCTGGCCACCAATATGAACACTTTACTCTTTTCTTCGTTCTTACCATTCCAAAATGCCCTTCATGACACAACTCTATAACTTTTTTCTTCAAGCCAGTAGGTGATACAATCTTTCCTCCTCTACTAATAAATCCTGCTTCAACACTCAACTCACTTCTCAAAAACTCCTTTCTTCTACTGCATCCGGTTTCCTTACTCCCCATCCTTTTAATATTCTTTCTTTTATTTTTTTCAGCAACTCATCTTGCTCATATTCTAAAATCCACTCTTTTCTCTCAATAGGTTTCAAAGTATCCTCTTCAACCATAGCAACCTGATAATCATCCCAAATACTCTTCAGTACTTCCTTAATGGGTAATGGAATCCTACTCAAACAATCTGCGATCTTATTTTTCACACCAGGAACATACTTTATCCTTAATAGGTGTAGCATTACAAATGTCCTTTTTTAAAGTCTCAAAACTTTCTTTTCACACATTATTCCACACATATTTACTTCTTTGTTTAAGTAATTGTCTTAAATCATACAACATCTCTGCAAAATTTCCTACAAATTTGGAGTAATACTTCGCAAGTCCTAGGAATGAACAAAGTTCCTCTTTGTTCCTCCTTTCAGGTGCCTCTTTCACAGCTTCAACTAATTCCTTCTTCGGTGAGATTCCATCTTTTCCTATATTATAACCTAAATATGCAACTTTCTCTTTAGCAAACTTACATTTCTCATATTCAGCTGTCAATCCCCTTTTCCTTAATACATTAAACACATCTTCTACCCTTTGATCATGTACTTCTCTGTTCTCACCCATTATCAAAATGTCATCTTGAACATAATATTCCAGGAATATCTTTCAAAATTTCGCTCATCAATCTTTGAAAAACCGCCGCTGCGGAAGCTAGTCCGAACAGCATCCTGATGTTTTGGAAACATCCAAAGGGGGTTATAAACGGTGTTATCTTCCTGCTTTCCTTATGTAATTTTTATCGGATGATATGAGGATGACAAATCCACAGTAGAGAACCATTTCATTCCTTTCGTTTTAGACAATACCTCATTAATCTTTGGTAGAGGATATTTGTCAACTTGAATTTCTCTATTCACACCCCTCAAATCCACACACAACCTAATTTTTCCATTTGATTTCCTTGCCACAACAAACGGAGACATCCATTCAGAAGATTCTTTTCGCTCAATCACTCCTGCCGTTTCAAATCTAAGCAATTCCTTTTCCAATTCACTCCTCACAACAAATGCAACATTCCTGACCTTATAATTAGCAGGTACCGCATTCTCCTTAAGTTTAATTCTATGTTTAAACCCCTTGAACATACCAATCTTTCCTGAGAACACATCTTTGAAATTTTCACTTATTTTCTTACTCAAATCATAATCATCATTCAGTACCAGTACTTGTTCCTTGCTATCTATACTAATATAATAAAGAGAGAGCCCAAACGTTTGAGGCGGGTAATCTCAGGAACCACAGTACCAATCATAACACCCAATACAGCTTTGGAAAGGGCAGTTGCAGCAGAAGGACATAAGCTATGCAGACACCCACCATATACATTTAAAAGGTAAAAGAACCGTGTCAGCAAAGTAGTCCCTTGTGGGCGTGTCTGCGTTGTGCTGTGGGCATGTGCTGGGGGTGTGTGGTACGTTCGGCCCTTCATGCCATGTCTCTTATCGTGTGCTAATCCGACCTTGCTCCCTTTAAATACCCCTGCACCCCATAATCATAACCCACCCTTACTCCTTAAAATACCCCAACACCCTAGAACACTAACTCATCTTAACCCTATAAATATACCCTGTACCCCAAAACCCAAACCTATCCCTAAACACTAAAAATACCCTGTACCCAAAACCCAAACCTAGCCCTGAACCCTATAAATACCCCTGTACCTCAAACCCCAAACCTAGCCCTGAACCCTAAAAATACCACTGTACCCCAAAATCCAAACCTATCCCTGAACCCTAAAATACCCCTGTACCCCAAAACCCAAACCTAGCCCTGAACCCTTAAAATACCCCTGTACCCCAAACCTACCCCTGAACCCTAAAAATACCCCTGTACCCCAAAACCCAAACCTAGCCCTGAACCCTAAAAATAATCCTGTACCCCAAAACCTACCCCTGAACCCTAAAATACCCCTGTACCCCAAAACCCAAACATAGCCTGGAACCCTAAAAATAACCCTGTACCCCAAAACCTAAACCTTGCCCTGAACCCTAAAAATAACCATGTACCCCAAAACCCATATCTATCCCTAAACCCTAAAACTACCCCTTTACTCCATAACCCAAAACTATATCTGAACCCTTAAAATACCCAAACACCCCAAAACATATACCTCAGTACCTCAAAACATATACCCCTATACCCATACTTACCGTATCCAAACATTTTAAAAAACATGCTTTTTCCATTCATGCATTTACAACAAATTTTCGTTGTAAAAGTATGCGTGGTAAAAGCATATAAATTGTAATGCCATGCGTTATAATGGCATTGTGGAGTCATGGTACTTTCGAAATGAAAGTATGCGGAGTGATGGTATGCGGAAAGAAAGTTGCGGAATAATGGGTGTTTACCCTCCCCCGGTAAGTACATTGGTGGCACGGCGGCCCACATCTCCAGCAACATACTCATATTTTTTCCCCACCCATTTGAAAAATGCACAGGTCTCTCTCATTGATGGCCAGCACCGACATACACTTTTACACACCTCCTGCCACAAGTTCTAGAATTGCGAACTTTAGAGCTGGGGAGCTACGTTCGAATCTCGGCATCAGCTCAACATCCTGGGATTCCAGGCAAATCGCTTTGTCTCCCCGTGCCTACCACAAATGAATGTGTTTTCTGTAATGTAAATTGTGCTCATGCCATGGTTTATATAATATTGCAAGGAAAAATAAAGTACGGAAACTCGAGTTCACACACTACTGAACGCGCACCCTTAAGTGCATCAGCAGTGCACTGTAAATCGGAGCGTTTCACAGGCCTGTCACAGATAAGAAATGCTATCAAAACGAAATCCTACAAAACAATATACTACTGGCCGGCAGCAATTCATACCCAGACAACGTTGGGACGGGCTGCTAGTTTGGATATAAAATGATCTTCAAATTCCCTTGATCTTTCCAACCTAAAAAATACTCTGACCATATTCTGTAACATACATCCTTCCTTCTGCTTTTCGTCCTTTAAACTCAAACGTGACATCTCTACATCCCACCATGGGTATACTTTCACCCGTGAAACTCGTAGGGTTTACTTCACAAATATTGAGCTCCTCACCAATTTCCTTTATAAATTTATCCTTTCACATTTCTAAATTAACAATTGTGTATGGCGACCCTGAGTCTGCCACTAACACTACTTTCACTCCAGCCACCACAATCTCACACGATGGTTTACTCTTTCCTTTACTCTTTACATCTAAAATTGCATCATTTATCATGAAAATCTCATCATCCTCTTCTGAGCACTCATCCTCGGTTTCATTTCCTTTTTCTTTTTCTGTAACATATTAAATTCTCGTTTTATCTTTCCTATTACAGGCTCGTGCATAATGTCCTATCAATCCACACACAGCACATTTTTGATCTCTTGCTCTACAAACTTTGCTGCTAGCTAGATGATTATAACTTCCACATCTATAACAAGCTAAATTTCCTTGGGTTTCTTTCCTAAAATCTGTTCTCACTGGATTACTACTTTTCCTTTAACTTCTTTAGTTTTCTCTTTCTCAAGATGTTTATTATTCGGTTTACCCACTTTCCTCACAACACAAACTTCTTCTTTCTCTTTTTCCTTTTTCTTCATCTAAATCCGCTTTAGCACATCTTACTGACACTTCTGCTTTCCTCACCACTGCAAGTACTTTGTTCAATGTGCCATCACCCATGGTCCATAATCTTTCTTGTACTCTTTTATTGTTGGTTAACATAATAATCTGATCTCTTATCAATTCCTCTTCTATTTGTCCAAATCGACATCGCTCTGCCATCTTCCTTAATTCACCCAAATAATCATCTATCTTCTGATCTTGTTTCCTTCTGAAAAATGTATATCTATCAATAGTAACACAAACAGTTGGTGCATAGTATTTTTCTAGATCTTCCAAAGCATCTGCATACACATCTACTTCATCTTCACTTCTTTCTTTCTTCTGCATTTGATATTGTCTAATCCCTTCTGGTCCTAAGGAATGTAGTAATATGCCTTTTTTGATTTCTGGCATCATGTTTTTGTTGTTTATTGTAACCATATAATTCATTAAATATACCTTTCATTATTGCCATTTGATGCGTGGTTCTCCAGGTCCAGGTAAGAATGGTATTGGCGGTGTCAACGTAAAAGTTTCTGCTGCACACATTTTATTTTATTTCCCTTTATCTTTTAATTAAATATCTAACTTCTCCCTCTTTTTTTTTAGTGTCTCTTGTGTGCTGATAAAAAAAAAAGAGAAAGAGAATATTATTAACAGGTGTGCATAACACCAATATGCAATTCAACTAAAATCAATTTAAAGAAAAGAAACAAATATAAACGCGCAAAATTGTACTCTTCGCACCTCTTCACTTGAGTTGTTGCATAAAAACTGACCCGCTTTGACCCTAACGCGCTTCAGAATGAAACCGCAGATGCATCCGCCGCTGCTGCACTCACCATTGATAATACTGCGTGGTGGAGGGTATCAGTCTCCTTTCATTTTTAAAGTAGTGTCCTTATTAATCTTGAACTTAGATGCTGCTGTGCTGTGTAAACGATGATCGGAGATCAATTTCATAAAATGGTTTCCTTTACGTGACTTCACTGCGCAAACCAATTCATTTCAATGAATTACATCCATTTTTTAACACCTTGGGTGCTTTGACTTTTCCCCTCCTGTGCTGAGGATCTGTAAATCCCATTGTTCATGACAAGCTCAGCTCATCATGAGCACACAAGCTGTGTACTGCATGACGAGCTGAGCTCGTCATGAGCATGGAAGGGGTTAAAATGGCCGCTTTACGTGTGACGTCATTGCATTGTGTGTTGTGCTTCAGAGGCAGGGGCAAGTACTTCCTTGCTTTTTACTGCTCCTTTCATCTGCCTCTCGCGCAGTTATGCATCCATTTCTGTTCCCTCACACGTCACTGCTCATGCATCGCGCACTTCTTCTCCCGCCCGAAACTCCCTCCGGAAGTTAAAGTTCTCTTCTAATATTTTCAATTACTTCCCCCTCACGCTTCCATTTTTTCCTTAATATAGCTACTGCTCACCTTGCTTTATTCTTCCTTTTCGACTCTTTATTTCACTTTCATTAGTCCATTATCTCGACATCCTTACACCTTGTGTGGATTCTTGCAGAGTTGTCCCCCGTCGCCAGCTTGTAAAGTTATACTCCGATGACAAGGAGTATATTCAAAGTAAGTTTATTGACAACTCTGCATAAGGACCCCAACCTCCTTCAAATAAGCGGCATCTCCAACTGTCCCACCAAGAATCTCTCACCCCGTACATTCTCACCTACCTCACAGTGATGTATATACATTCCAAACATGGAATGCATCAACACCACACTGAGAGAGCGCATGTACGCCGTCTAGAGCTGAGACTCAAAAAAACTACAAATCGCAGAATGCAACTTTGCTGTTATCTTAACAAAAAACCAACTAATGGATGAAGGTGCCAACCCAATATTTTTCTGCCATTTATCATTCCACTCGCATGACGACTGCGCTAACGCATTATTCAGAGTCACTCCGCAAACATTTGAATGTCACACATAATCACACGGAATACATCGAAACGTCACACATCTTCAGTATAAAAACTTGGCAGCTATGTTAAGTGACAAGACACCACTTTCCTTGGGAGATACTGTTGAATTGAAGAATGACACTTCAATGTAGGTTATAGAGGTTTATTCCTTAAGCAAACAGGTACATAGCTGACAGGTAGTCAGTCCGCGTCAAATGAATCAATGTGGAACATACAAAGGAAAGTGGAACACAGTACACTCCATTCTAAAGAATGTGGAATGTGCAAGGTTAAAGGTACATTACAATATTACACAACATAACAGATACCTTTCACGGATGTGAGCGGAGATAGCTACACAAACAATAATAGATTCGAAAGCCTAACTCCAAACTCCAATGGATGTAATGGGGGGGGGGGTGGGGGGAGAGGGGTCGGAGAAAATTAATTTAGCAATACGTGAAACTTCACATACCGGCCGCAGATTCAAACCGCTCAAGAGCAGAGCAGTAACAGCAGACAGTACAGCCACTCGCCCAGCACCTAACTAAACTTGGCAGTTGCGTGGATATCCACCCCTCCTCTCGAAACGTAATCGTTGTGACGCCTGCACGTGACGTGCTACGTCACCTACTCTCTGACAGAAACTCGTAGCGCGCCGCCTCGGGGCTCTCGATGACTCATCCTACGAGAAGAGGGAGGGGGCGCTACTCCTCTGACAGAAGCGCTAATAATAGAACTGTGCAAGACCGGTGATGTAACCGCTGTTTGTGTTGGTTGCGGGATTCCGTATCGTGGCGAGAGCTGAAGTCACTCGCGCATAATGAGAACGTGCGCTACCCGGAAACCAGCTTCGCTCGGAAGCGTCGCGTCGCAGCATCACTTCCCGGAGCAATGGAAATGAGCTGATTTGCGAGGAACTTCCAGTTTCTTCTTGATGCCTGTTGGAGCAGAATGAGCAAGAGTTGCCCCCAAAAGTTTACAGGCTATAGAAGTGTTAACGTGCTGATTTACTGGGGGAAAAAAGCAAATTATTTAGTGCCAGGGAATTAGTCACATATATTTGCAGTGCTATGAGTTCTCAGCCTGAGACTAAAGGCACTGTGAGTATGCAAGTAATTATTTAAGGGATAAAGTACCCCCGCCATACATTGTAAGGATAGTACATGTCACCAAGGAGTTCCATAATCAAGAGGCTAAGGTTATGGAAGTCCAAGGTAACTTGCAGCATTCTTCTTATGTGTGTCGTGGGGAGGGGGTTACTTTATCCTATTTAATACATGGTCACCTTTCCCACAAACAACTTAAAACTTGAGTATATTGTTCTTTCATATGCAAACATGAAGCCTAAAAAAAAACCTGTAGTGCAAAATTAAACACCTCAAAAACCTGTTGGCTATTTGTTGTAAACAGATAAAAGAAGCAGTTCAAGTGATTTTAATTAAAAAAAAAAGCGGCATCTAATTAAAAAAAAGCGGCAGTAGCTTGGAGTGCATAGAAACATGCAGAAAGATTCTAGGTTTTCTCTAAAGAGGTCCAATAAACAAAAATCCTCTCTGCTTGTCAATGTAAAATATTAAAATAGAGCAGAAGAAAGAAAAAAAGCAATGTTCTGTTTGTTCCTTTAAGCACCTGCTTCAAGTATGCTATGTGGCTTGAGCTGCCTTTCACCTCGACTGCTTGCAGCAGACATTGTGATGTCAGAATTCGGCTGTAATAGCTTTTAGTAGTCAAGTTCTGGCATTTTATCTTTATAATCTGTGACTTGGTGTGCTACAAGTTGCCGATCATATAGTAATCAGAGACTACTGTTTATACAGGGAATACAGAATTCTATGTATTGTTTTAAAATTGTAGTACAGTATAAAATAAGCTACTCAAAAATGTACAAGAAATTTAGGGGTCTGTTACGATGGCGGGCGGACCACGCATTGCGAAATGGGACCCCCCGCTATGTGTGCAGCGGTCCCACATACACAATTAGGGTGGCGGGCGCATCCCGCATTTTTTACATTGCAGCGGGCGGTGCTGTCAGCAGCACCAGCCGCAATGCAAAAAAGGCTTTTGTGCATGCAAATGCAAGGGTACCCCCATCTGCCCCCCCACCATCCTGGGGACCAGCAACATGCCCCAACTGCGAAAACCGCATGCCTTTCTGCCATCACAGAAAGGCTGCTTTCCGCATGCATTGTAATATGGATGGCGGTGTCTAACGGACACCGCCACCATATTCAATCCTTTTCCGCCCGCCCGACGAGTTGACCGGGCGGAAAAGCGGCGGACGGTTTTCCCGTCCGCTGCGGTACCCCCCCGCCACTATAATATGGCGGGGGTAAATGGGAGGCGGCCGGAGATAATGTCGAGCGGATCGCCACCGCCATGCGGGTGGTGGTGATTCGCCTGACATTATAAAAGACCCCTAAGTGTTTAAGAAAAAACAAGTGCTTTCTTAATTTTTTTTCTGTGATTTGCAATCACACAAGTACAAACTTTTTTATGCTTCCATTAGAACACACTGCAGAACTCTGTTGTTTACACCCTTACATTTTATGTCAAGGCTGTAGTCTTCTATTATGTTTCTCTAATCATGCCTTTAATTGAATAGCTTGCTCACTTTGCCACTGGATTCAAGCAAGCCGGGCTGAAGACGGCTGAAATGCCTGAAACCGGTCCTCAGAAGCTTGTTTCCGGTCCAGGGAAGGCATGGCTTGGCAGTTCGGGCTGGATTGTTCAAATGAGGCACAGGGTCAGACTGATTTGCCTATGGCCATGTCTGAACTGGGGTGGCAGAGTGGGCTAAAGAACGGTGATGGATTAAACCCAGATCTGTTGACTGGGTGTGAGTGTTTGATTGGTTCAGATGCTCCGTCCATCACCACCTCTTTATTTGCCATAAGTTTGCAGGGTATGCTCAGACGTGAGTCCCTTGCTCACTTTGCCACTGGATTCAAGCAAGCCGGGCTGAAGACGGCTGAAATGCCAGAAACCGGTCCTCGGAAGCTTGTTTCCGGTCCAGGGAAGGCATGGCTTGGCAGTTTGGGCTGGACTGTTCCCATGAGGCACAGGGCCAGACTGATTTGCATATGGCCATGTCTGAACTGGGGTGGCAGAGTGGGCTAAAGAACGGTGATGGATTAAACCCAGATATGTTGACTGGGTGTGAGTGTTTGATTGGTTCAGATGCTCCGTCCATCACCACCCCCTTTTGTACCGCTTTCATTGAATAGCAGCAGTCAAGAACAGTGGAACTACAAGTCCCACGAGGCGACAGTAAACAGCCCTCTTTTTTTGCTGCTTGCAGTCAATATAAGTACCACCTCTATTATTGTTGACATTACGTTAATTCCATTTTGACATTTCTGTAATGGGTATGCTAGTTGTATTGCCTGTTAAATGATTCAGTTTAACACCGTTGAGTGCCTCGTACTCTCTGCTCCACTCACTCTGTCATGTGCTGTGCTGCACTTCTCTTCATAGCGTTATTCGCCTTTTTAGGATGCTCCTGCTTCTGCCATTTCCACATGTGTGGCTCTGGTGGCTTTGTGCTCAAAGTGGTTTGTTTAGAACAGCCAAACATTTCCTCCATCTACAATCAGTCAGAACCTTGTTTCTACTAAGCTATCTGATCTCCAGCCTATTGTTAGCGCTCCACCCAAACTGAATACCTGGCTCCCTTTGGATAATCCGTCTTTTAACTTAATTCTTCATTCCATCAGATCAGGCTCTCCCCTTGATCCCGTTCCTCCCTATATGTTTCAAAAGCTGAATCCCTTCATACAATCCTTGAATATGAATCTTCTTAAGGCCTCTCTGAATGAAGGGGTAGTCCCATAGAAATGGAAACATGCGATGGTCTTTCCTCTCCTAAAGAAAGTGAATCTGGACCCTACTAACCCCTTCAATTTCCATCCTAACTCTTTGCTCCCCCTTTTCTCAAAACTTCTGGAGAAAAATCCTAATAGCCAGCTGACCTCTTTTGTGGAAACCCAGAATTTCCATCAACCTTCCCAGTCCAGTTTTACGGCTGGTTTCTCTACAGAATCTACCCTTTTTGGGGGTAACTGAGATGCTGAGGCAGCACATAGATGAGGGAGAAACAGTGGCACTCATCCTTTAGATCTTAGGGCTGCCTTTGATACAGTGTCTCATCATATCCTTCTGGGTGAGCTGCAGGCGCTTGGTTTTGATGGAATGGCCCTGGAGTGGTTTCGCTCCTTTCCTAAGGACTAATCCTTTCAGGTTTCCACCTCCTCTTGCCAAGTCAAATTACCATGTTTTTCTTTCTGGAGTCCCGCAGGGCTCAGTGCTCAGCCCACTGTTATTTAACATATACATCCAACCTTTAGCGTAGGTGGTGGAAACCTCTGGCATGTCTCTCTTCTCCTACTCTGATGACACTCAGATTATTTTCTCTCTATTGTAGGCACAGTGACATGAGCCCTGCGATCACAGCTTGGGTTTGAACAAGATTTTTCTCTGGATGCATAACAACTTGCTAAAGCTCAACAGGAATAAAACAGAAGTCATGAATCTGGACAAAAGGCCTGATCTCTGGGGACCGCATCACCCGGCCCGCCTAGTTAGATCATTCTACTACTCCTTCAAGTAGGGTTTAGAACCTGGGGTTCATTGTGGATGAATCATTTCCATAAAACAACAAGTGGCTAAGATGACAGCTACCTGTTTCGCAGTATTGGAATGGATAAAAAAGACCCTATGGCTTATTCCCTTCTCAGCACAGAGGACTGTGATTTAGGCCCTTGTTTCTAGACTGGATTACGACATCATATTGTACTTGGGAGCCAATAAACCAACTACTGATCTTCTTTATCGATTACGCAAGTTTACCCCAGCCTCCAGTCTTCTCAAATTCAAATTCAAAATTAGCTTTATTCGGTATTTTGACAAAAAACCATAAAAGCATACAAAATACAAACATAAGCAGACTAAATAGCTTTTCACGTTAAAAAACTTCTTACAAAGGTGCATATCATGAGTACAAAACAAGTAAGAATCATTAAAATGCATACAAAATTCTAAAATTCATTAAGGACTCATGGAGTTCGTGCAGTCTCCTGTGTTACGTATTATTTGATGTGATAAGGTACAATATAATACGATGTTTTTTGTTTTATCCATACAGGCCTAATCATTACCCATGGTCCCTCTGCACTTTACAATGAAGGTCAAAAATTTTATTGCTGTCACTATGGTGATTTCATCTTGCATCATGTACAATCTGACCAGTGCAGTTTTACAGGTTCTCAATCCCCATGTTTTTAACAATGGTAACAGGTATCTTTTTCTCCCCCATTGATAAAATTTGCAGAAGAAAATGCAATGTAGGTTTGACTGCTTGGATAGGTCGTCACATGGACATTTTGCCAAGTTGGCAGACCAATCGTTCGGGGCAGGAAATTATATTAACCTATAGAATGACTCCGTCCTCATTCGAGTCAGGAGCATTCTATGATAGCAAGAATAGATTGGGGCTAGATAAGCATGCAGGCCTGTACCATATAGGATATTACGATGGGCTACTATTGTAGACTTATGCCCATCTAAGTACCATCTCCGTTCCTCCAGTAAATCAAGACATGCCACTTTTAGGGCTTTTTTTGCTATTTGTGAGCATGATGTAGGATTTAGATAGAGATCTGGTTTGCCAATGGAAAACAAAAACTTTTTCACATAGGCTAACCATGGCTGCTTACTGGAAGCGAGATGATTCAAGCAGTCTTGGATTACTTCCCTGTTAAAACCTGTATCATCGCATGTCCAGATCTTGAACCACAACATCACTGGAGCTATTTTTATCAGGTCGGTGATATGGACTCTATTCAGTTCATTGTGGCAGATTGTAGTAGACGTGGAGCGGGGAACTGATAATAGGTATCTCAGGAAAGCATTTTCCACTGTTTGGATTTGTGTACAGTCTGCCAGTCCCCAAATGCCCGCCCCGTATACAGCAGTGGAGACACATTTCGCAGCATAAATCTTAAGTAATATGTCTACAGGTTTCCTGCCCAGTCTTTTAGCAAATTGTTTGAGGGCACCTATCGTACGAGAGAAGGCCAGATTCCGGGAGGTTATTGCTGTTGACCAGGTACCCCTGTTGTTAAATATAATACCTAGATAGGAAAAGGTTTTGGTCATAGCAATCTTAGTATTATTAACAAAGGTTTTACACTCTGGTATGATTTTCCTAGTTGTACATGACATTGTGAATGTTTTTCCCTCGTTTATTTTTAAGCCTCTCATGGTCATGAAGGTTGAGAATCCTGTTAGCGCTTTCTGAAGGCCCAACTGGGTACGAGCCATAATCACGGCATCATCAGCATATAGTAATAGTGGTACTGAGATGCCGTTTATTTTAGGGTAATCCACTTCAAAATCTTTTAAAAAGTCTGCTATCTCGTTAATATATAGATTAAAAAGGAATGGTGCAAGGATGCAGCCCTGTCGAACACCCTTTGCTATAGGGAATTTTCTGGTTCGCTCACCATTTTTTCCATATCTGACCGTGGCGCCAGCGTCTCTATACAATTCCTGAATAAAGTGTAGAATATTTTTATCTATCCCCAATTTGACCAGGGTTTTCCATAGCATGCTATGGTCTAGACAATCAAAAGCCGAGGTTAGGTCGACGAATGTTAAAAACAAATTCCCTTTTTCCCTTCCAATATATTTACTTGTTATTAAGGCCAGGTTTAAACCTTGCTCTACGGTGCCTACACCAGTTTTAAAGCCATACTGTAATTTCGATAATATCCCTTTGCTCTTAGACCAGGTTTGCAGTTTGGTTAACAATACTCTGCCTGCAACTTTCATCAGGGTGTCTAGCAAGGAAATAGGGCGGTAGCATTTTGGGTCCTGTCTATCCCCTTTTTTAAATATTGGAATTACTATGGCTTCGTGCCATGTATCAGGAAAACCCCTTTTGCTATACGCGTTTAATACATTTGCTAATAGAGGAGCCCAAAGGTCTACATTTTCTTTAAATATATCGATGGGAACTCCATCTGGGCCGGGGGCCTTTAAATTAGCACTCTGGGAAATTGCTAGCTCGAGCTCTAAGGGGGTAAAAACTATATTTAAAGGGAAGCTCTCTTGCATCACTGCCTGTTCCACCTGGCTATTACTAAAGTCATATTGTGGGGTCATAGTTATTTGATCTTTTTTGTATAGGGAGGTAAAATAATCAACCCAGACATCTTCCGTTATGGCTATCTCCATTGAATCAGCCTTGCTGTCCGTGGAGAAGAAGGGGGCATTAATTTCTTTCCAAAAAGAAATATTATCCCTTAGGGCACTTGCCTTTAGTAGGGCTTCCCAGGCCTGATTTTTCAATTCATCCTGTCTCTCGCGTAGGGTCTGTTTATAGGCTCGCCTGGCATCTTTAACCAAACTAGTGTCTTTAGGGACTGTCTTTAATGCCTGTAATAGGTCTTTATGGGCTTTAGAACAGGCGGAATTAAACCAGCCGTATAATCTCTTTGCTGCCCCTATTTTTAGTTTTTTGGTTAACTTATCATTTATTGTGGCAGTTATTCTTCGATAAGCCTCTATAATTAGCTGGGGGTTAGTGTTAAGTTCTAGACAGGTCGAAAATTGTTCCAGTTCTTTCTGGACTAACTCCTTCACGAAATTTGTGGAATCGATTTTTGCCCACTTTATGGCATATCCATTCTTTCTTGCCAATGATACTGAGTGACCATGAAGAATACTAGGTATGCTTGTTACAGGACTCTCGGACTTCTTGACGGCAATAGTGGTGCTGATCGGAAAATGATCACTTATTGCCAGGTCTTCCGTGTTAAACTCCTCCAGACAGCCCTGGTTCCTATTAGACACTAGGATATAATCAATTACAGTGCCTATCCCTCGACCAAAGAAGGTTGTCTGAAACGCTACAGAAGGCTCACATAATTCATTAGCAAACCCCAAGTCCCAATCATGCAATAGTTGGTTTAACATGTTACCCATAATAGAATGTTCAAAGTGTGTAGTTGGGTCCCCTCTTAAGTTATAAATGCCACAGTTTTTTGTGGCACTGTAGGGACACAGATGACAATTATAATCACCTACTATTAGAGTACAATCTGCATCTTGCCCACCTCTTGTGAGCATTGTAATAAGCTCAGCTATTAAAGCTTTAGGATCTACTTTTGGCACGTTGATATATAGGTTAATCACAAAAATGGACCACCCCTTAGCTTTGACCATAAGTCCTTGCATTGATCTGGCCACCCCTACTGAAGATCCACCTGCCATGTATGGGGTCAGTTTTGTATTACACAAATTAGAGGCAAAGATACACAAACCCCCCGACCCTCTACCTCGATTACCCTGTATCGACGGGATGTAGAAGGTGCTAAAGCCCTCAATGTGGGTCTCCTCCTGGTCCCAGCATTCTTGTAAACATATTATGTCCTGCTTACCCATAAAGGATAGAAATGACTGGGCCCTTGATTTATTGTTTAGCCCTGCGACATTCCAGGAAGTTATTTTTAAGCTGAATTTTTGATGATTGGCTTCTAATGCCAGTGACTGATTAGTTGGCCTCTCCGCACCCTCTACACTATGTTCTACCTCCCTTATGGTTTGTGTGGTATCCCGCGGGATTGTGGGTGTAACCCCACCATTGAATTTCACTTGGGCTACGGGACCTTCCCTTTTTGGGGTCTCATTTAGTTGGTGTGATGGATGCTGAGGTGTTAGCGATATTTCCCCTAATGGGGGATTGGATGTGTTCCTTGATGGCCCAGTACTAGCATTGAGAGTCTGGTGGTCATTTATACTGGACTCGTCTGAGATGCCTACATTATTTCCTATCTGATTTGTTGCCCTTATTGGTCAATCGACCATGTCTAGGCAGTCGAACCTGTTCCTTGTGGGGGCCCCCCTCCAGTAATCGGAATTTATGTTTTCTCTTCTTGGTGGCCAGGGACGATTATCCCACCCTCTGTTCCAGTGATTGCTAGTATCCCTATTTCTGTTTCTGTTGTAGTGCCCCACCTGTGTCCAGGGCCAATCCTGGACTTCTTCCCAGCTATTCGGGTCACCGTAATTAAAAGTATTTAGAGGTGGGTAAAAGAAGGAGAGACGCTGAACGTCAACCCCCCCCTTTTCTCCAGGGCTGGCCATGAGGAGATGTAATCAGCTGTGGCAGGGTCCTCACAATTAAGTACAATACAATCGCCCTGTAAACTTTTTTTGGTATCGCCAATCCAGAACACTCTTCTCATTGAAATGATTCTGCTATGATTAGATGGATGAAGAGGTCTGTTTTGGCTCAGCCACTGCAATACCTTGTTACGCAAGGACCAGGGGGGTTCGTCTGTACCATCTGCCAGCTCGGTGACCCCGGTAAGTATGACGGTGTATGGGGTCGCCTCGGGTGGCAGATGTATCGGATGCCTATACCTATGACCTTTCCTCACATTGGCCTGTGGCTGGGGTGGTTGGGCTTTTTGTGAGGTCTGTGGGGTATCCTTCTGCTTCACTACTTGGCTATTTGACTCGACGGGAGCCGGGGTTTTTTGGGGGTTATCAGTGGGGCCTTTTTGTTTTCCACTCCCTTCTGTTGGGGCAGGTTTTGAAGTAATTTGTTTATTTTTTGGAGGTTCAGTGTTTACAACTCTTTCGAGCGACGAGGGCTTGGGTCGGGTGACTGGTAAAGACAAGGGTTGAGCCGGGTTGTTTATGTCTTTCCCATTCCCCAGAGCCTTGGCAGGTGTTCCTAATGATTTTTGCTTGAAAGCTGGGGTATTTAATTTGATTTGACTAGTTGCTTCTCAATGATCATGATGCTCTTTTCCAAAGGTTGCAGATGGCGTTTTAGCAACAGGCCCATGCTCTTTGTGATAAAGTCATGTAATGATACACATGCAGTACATGGTTTCTGTATGCCACCCCCGAGGGCTTGATTCTCTGTCAGCTCTCGGGGAACAGCGTCCTGAGAGATTGCTATACAATCAGTATTACTATTAGTAGAGTTCGATTGATCTGACAGGACTATATCAGTAGTTGGTTTAAGTGAGGTCGTCATGTTATGCAGAGCTGGTGTGGTCTCATGTGGGGTCAAGTCAGTGTGTTGCCTCTTTGCTGTAGCCCCCTCCCGCTTGCCCGTAGGATTAGGGTCTACATTATCCACATGATCATAGGGGAAAAGTAGATCTGGTGTTTTTTCCAGGTCCTCACTGGAGTTGGACCCCAGTGAGAGTTGGGTGGCGGATAGATCGACAATATTTGGAACCGTATGTATTAATGCATTCATAGTGACCGGTTCCTTAAGCAGTGGAATAATAGGGCCCTGTTGTGTGGGGGTTTGTGCAGAAGCCAGGAGCCCCATAGAAGATCTTCTTGCAACCTCCAGTTCATGGGATACCCTCCGTTCTAAGATGTGTATGCTTTTGTCTATTACCTCGTGGGTCTTGGTAATGAATAAGTCTAGGGGGCCAGTGATGTCGGTTAGGCTAGAGGTCTTTTTACTTCATTGTTGCACCAAGTATGTCAAAGTTATTAATATGAATAGGTCCGATACTTGGGAAAAAACCAACGAAAGGTCACAGTTAAAGGTAGCGGTATGAGTATGAAAATGTAAATACTGTGGCCCAGTCCAGTCCTGCACAGTCTGGAACGGGCTGAAACGGGCCCGCCCTTGGCCCGGGCTTTGCCTCGCGCTTCTCCCCGCGCGCGTCCCGCGTTGCGTGAGATGCTGTTCAGTTTAAAGGGAGGATCACGCACGGGGGCGTTGCCGCCGGGGGAAGAGGCACCAACTGGAAGAAGCTAAGGCTTCTGGTCCTCGCAGTCCCCCGGTGCAGGCAGCCAATTGAATGGGGTCAAGCGCTCGCTGGGAGCAATTAGGCAATCCGTCGACCACGGAAGAGCTCCCACCAGCGGCGCGACCTCCCAGGTAGCTGGTCACAGCGGGGCAAGGTTTCAATGGGAAGCACCCTCCGTTTTGCAGCAGGGATCCTTCGGTAGAAGTCACCAGAGTCTTCTCAATGAGCTGCATTGGCTACTGTGCTGAACCGTATCAAGTTTAAAGCATTATGCTGCATGTTTAAGGTTAAATCTGGAATGGCCCCTAAATATCTTCTGGACCTGATCCACCTCTACCATCCATCCCGTCGCCTGAGATCTTCTCTGCAGACTTTGCTCATTGTACCAAATTTCTGGCTGTATTGCATGAAAGGCTGCTCTTTTTCCTATTTGGGACCTTCACTTCGGAATTTTCTTCCAGCCTCTTTGAGAGACTCAACATCACTTCTGGCGTTTTATAGGGGTTTAAAGACCTGGCTCTTTTGAATCGCTAGTCAGATCTTCTTTCTGATTTCCCCCTACTTCCGCTCTGCGCCAGAAAACCCCTGGGGTAACTGCGCGCACTATAAGTTTCTCAAACATAATTTGCCCTTTTGACTAATGCTGTACCATTGGAGTGGCACGACCTGCTGCTCCGCCTTCCCTCAGCTCACTCTGTGGCCTACTTCGCGTGTACACGCCCTGGTGGTGTGATCTACACTCCTTGTCTTCAGCTTTTTTTGGTGTTGCAGCAATTAACTCTTTTTCTGCCTGAATTTTTTTCCATTTATATTTACAAAGGGAATTAGACAGCTCCCCTTTGCTTAATGAGGACAATGATAATGGGGAAGCTTTTAAGAATGATTTGTGGGACTTTATTCAATCTTCAGTTCAACAGGCCGTTGCATCCTCCATGGATAAGATGTCAACAAACATAAAAAATTCTGTAATGAATATGATGTCCAATAATTGATTGGCCCATTCTGCAGGGGAAAGCAGAACATTTAAAATGCTGTCTTTACCTATAAAAAAGAAACAATTCATGACTCCCAATCCTGATTTTGCACTTTGGGGCAGTGATTTTACTCACACCAGACTGAGGACACCCTCCTATGTCTCCTTCAAAGGAGGGGAATACCAAAACGCATCTTAAGTGCAAAAGTAAATCCAAAAATATTCAGAATGCTCCCTAACAAATACTAATTTCTAATATGGACAATAATGAGGACATGGGGGATGCAGATGACAATACCTATGTTTTTTGGGATCAATGATCCTTCTTCATCCTAGCTTCCTCTGAAAAAGTCTAAACTTCTTCCTTCCACCTCTGATGCTTTTCTTGCTAAAACAGTCCTAGACACAGAGACATTTCTCCTATGTTCTCTCTCACCCTAACGCGACGGAATAGATTCCCGCTGCCCGTGTGGAAGATTATATATCTTCCAGGTTACGTCTACCCTTGGACAAACTAGGGCTAAATTAAAATCCAAATGTCCCAGGCCTTCCCTTTCCTCCAGCATCACTTACACTCCAGCAATTGACCTGTCGTTACTTTCCTTCTTTTCAAATTCACTATAGATCCATGTAAAGGCGTTGACAAGGCCTAGTCGACTTATCAAGACAACTTGTTGTGGTGGAGTCTTAAGCTCGCGTAGGTGATATGGCGGAGGCGGCTAGATTGGATAATCTTGATATTGATCCCCAAGATCTCTGTGTGTGGATTCAGAGAACTTTGTGCTTGCTTGGCAGTGCAAACACACATGAATGGTGAAAAGCTCTCTTATTAAAGTTGGATCCAAAACTGGCAAGCCTGGCTACTCGTGATCCATGTATCAATGCAGATGGCCTTCTGTTTGGGGACTCTTTTATGAAGGATCTGAGTAGATATGTTACCACCTTTTCATCTATTGACAAAGCCCAACAATCTTTTAAAAAAGGTGTTATCCCCACAAGGGTCAGCAGAGGCATATGCTACTTTATCAGCCATTCCTACAGTAACCAGAGATCCAAAGGCTCCTTTACTTCCAACTACATCTACCAAGACTTCAAGCCTCAATTCTACCCCCAGAGAGGTAGAGCTTATCGAGGTCACGGACAAAAGAATTTCAGATATAACAATCAACAAGGTGAGTCTTTCAGGGAAGACTCCTGGGCTGCTTTCAGGTGGCTCTGGAGGGGTTCTAATATTTAGGTTTATACATCACCACCAATGATACAACTAACCTCAACCAGAATAGTAGAATGGTTCTCACTGAATTTCACTGAGACGTTGAGAGGAGGAGGCGAGTCCCACTAATGATAATGGGCAGAGCAACATTATACAAAATGATAACGCTCCTGAAACTACTTTACATGCTTCAAAATACGTATTGCAGAATACCCGAGGACATATTCACCTCAATAAATACTGACCTACGTACGCTACTATGGGATGGAGCACACCCGAGGGTAGCACTACAGACACTTCAGCGAAATCAATATAACGGGGAACTTGCACTACCAGACACAAGAGCCTACTATAGGGCTGCCCACCTTATAGTGATTAACAAATGGGGGCACACGATTGGTGACCACCTCTAACTCCTTAGAACGATTGCAGTTTAGCAGCCGCACACATCTTCATTACCTATACGGAGGTAGAGGGTCCCGTTGGTTATTGCCGTCCACTCAGAGGGCAATAGAGGCCTGGAAAGGAGCAGAAAAGCAGTTGAGATGGGATAGCCGGATCACAGAGGAGACCCCTCTTTGGGAGGGATCAAGAATGCCTGATATTGGTAAACTCCAAGGGCTTAAAAAGTGGGGCTTAATCAGACTAGGCGACACCCTGGAATGAGATGCTCTGGCCCCTTTTGACCAGCTCAAAAGTACTTACCAACTTTGTGATACCCAGAGATACTCATAACTCGTATCAGGCAGAACGCCTGGACAGCTGAGGGGGTAGATGCTAAAGGCATCCCAGAGTTTGCACCTATAGAAGGCAGATTACTTCAGGAAGAACTCCCCTACAAAGCTATCTCATGGACATATCATACACAATGAATAATATTCCAGACAAATTGGAACTCCTTATGGCCAAATGGGAAATCAACACCAGGCCACTGGAGGACATTGATTGGGAGGCAGCTCTAATATACCCGAGGGAAGTGGCCATTAAACAGCGGCTACACCTCTTACAATTTAAGATTCTTCATAGAGTATATTTGGATCGAGCTCGCCTCAACACCATGGACAGAGCAGAAACACCCCACAACCGACAAAACAGAACAGGGTACATACAAACATATGCTCTGGGTTTGTAGCTGAATCCAAACATACTGGAATCAAGTATTGGGGAAATTGAATAAAGTGTTGGGAGCACAACTACAGCCGAAGCCCAAACATGCCCTGTTGGGCATTCCCACTGAGACAGACTTACCACGTATCAAACTCTTACTATGCAATTTAGAGCTAATAGTGGCCAAATCCAAGTGGGGAGCCACGGATCCGACTACACTTATTGAGTGGAAGGTCCAAATGGATCTAAACATGTTAGCAGAAAAAGTGATGTACCAGACGAGAGGATGCCCCTGAAAACTTCACACAATCTGTACCCCTTGGGTAAAATACTATGGGTTGGAGATGTGAGGGAGGGGGGAGGTACAAAGCATAACAAGGCAGGGCCCAGAGAATGAGAGGAGATAGAGGGCCACTCCCTCCTACCCCCCCCCTTGGTCCTGACCTGCTCCGATCCTACTTTACCTTTCCTAGCACCAGATTGTCACTATGATCGACACTGTATGTAGCCCTGAGATGACCAACTTAATTGTAACCTTACTTGTGTCAATGTTGCACTGTATTATTTGACTTGGAATATCGCTATGTCATGTCTGTGTCTATGCATCTCTGATTCTTGGTTATTCATGTATTGATTATATCTGTGTTAAAAAAAACTGTAAAAAAAAAACCAAGGTGAGTCTTTCTTCTGGCCATCCTCCCATGAGGGGCCGTCTTCAGTATTTTATAGCAAAGTGGCAAACAGTAACTGCAGCTTCTTGGGTTCCAAATACAATATAAGGTTTTCTTGTAGAGTTTTATGCAGCACCTTTCCAAAGTGTATTTCCTCCTCCAAGATTTTTATCTGACATGTCTTAGCTGAATTCTCTAGAAATTCAACCTCTTTTACAAAATCAGGCAATTCAGCTTTCCTTTCCAGATCCCGTGGGGGTTTTCAGTTCCCTGTTTTTAGTCCAGAAGAAAAACAAAAATAAAATATGAGGCCAGTTATCAACCCCAGGCTCTTCGATCAGTTTGTGGTTTACTGCCACTTCATAATGGAGATGTTGCGATCGCGAGCCGGATTCGGCACTACATCCCCCAGGATCCTCCGCGAGACATCGCGAGAAGACCGCATAAAGGAGGAAGCGGTTACCAGGACCAGTGTCGGAGATTCCCTCTTCCTTCCCCCGGATTCCAGGCTGGTTCTTTCGAAACGGAGTTGGCTGTAAGGGTGCTCGGCACCAGTCCTTGTTGTTCTCTTGCAATCTGGAGTTTTGGTTACGCTCGATGGTGATGGCAGCCTGAGCGTTCCGCTTTCACAGTGCCATAAGTAATCTTCTTTTGGATCATTGTTTCGGTCGGTATTGTCGGTCGGCGGGGCTGGACCCTGGAAATAATTGCTCCAATTTAATGTTTTGAATAAAACCTGGGCAAACTATACCTTGGCGATATTTAACTTTCAGCTTTGTTGGGCCACTATTACTGCAACAATGGAAGCATTCTTATTTCTAGATACTTTGGCTACATTTATTTCCCCGCATTTTGTGGCAGCAATCAATGCAGTATAAGAAGCAGTATACAGAAAGTGTTTGGTTGCAAAAATATTACGTGCTCACTGTCAACAGCAACTGGGCATAACCTTAAACAAATTGCTTTGTTATCCTATGGAAGTGATTGCAAGAAAAGTGTGTGCGTGTTTGTGTGTATTAACAAGAATATCTCTGACTCTATTTTAACAAGGGTTCCCATGAGTGGTAGCAGGCTTCGCTTTACCCCTGTGATACGCAATGGAGTCTAGATAAGGGTATGTTCCATGCTACATATCGTGTCAAGTGGTTAACCTATATTGTTCCGATTATATCACAAAATACAGGAACACAGCGTACATGGTTCTGTGTTCTTTTGTATTCATGCAGTGATAGCCAGATCAAAACTTCTAAAGAGAAGGTACCACTGTCTAACCCACCGACAACCACTACCAAGGTTCCTTATTTTACTTTACAGGTATTTAGAGGTCGTCGACTCCTACAGATTATGTAAATGGTCTACATGTATTCCTTGATTCCATAGAGAAGTGAAAGAGTGTATTCTTAAGTATATGTTATTTTTGTTTTACAGATCTCCCTCCCTGCTGTCCCCTTCCTCTCCTTCCCCCGCTTGATCCTTCCAATGACCTGTGCCATAACGGCTGTCCAGGCTTGGATAGATCTAGAGGTGGACCATACTTGGCAGCAAACCTATCCTGAGGACAGACAAACGTGACAGGAGGCTATCATTCACCTCAGAGACTCTTTGCATCAACACGACTGGATATTAAGGTTAGACTTACAAAATGCTTACCTTAAAATCCCATTTATCATTCCCACAGAAAATTCTTTCAGTTCTAGTGGCAGGAACAAATTTACCAGTTTTCCTTTCTTCTCTTCAGTGTTTCTTCAGCACTATGGTTCTTTACAAAGGTAATGAAACCAGTGGTAGCTTATATTAGATCTCTGGACATTAGACTGATAATGTATTTTGATGACATTTTGCTTATGAGTCAAAATATTAAAACTCTTTTCGCCCATCTGCAGCTCACTTGTTCTCGTCTGTCAGAGCTGGGTTTCCTATTCAAAATAGAGAAATACATTATGAGTCCCACTCAACAAATAGAGTTTCAAGGCTTTCTAGTAAACTCTTCAAGCACTGCTTTACACCTTCCTCCAATAAAGGTAAAAGCAACCAAGTGAGATTCTTCAGACTCTTTGCAGCCCCCAAATGGATCTCAGATCTCTGGCAAGGATAGTAGGCCTCCTGTCTTCTTCCATCCAGGCTATCTTTTTCGGGTCCTCTTCATTACCGGGTGCTTCAATGCCTAAAGATTTGTCACCTGTGCATAGGCCCCACTTATACCTATTCTTTCATCATCGACCCAGAGTCACGTTTAGAACTTCAATGGTGGATAGACCATTTTGACGCCTGGAACAGCAGGACTATCTTCGTGTCAGCCCCTGATCTTGTGTTAGACACAGAAGCAAGTCGGGAGTACTGGGGCGCCTGGTGTGGTCCATTCTTGACTGGGGTTGCATGGTCCAGATTGCATATCAACTGTTTAGTGATGCTGGCAGGCACCTTCGCCATCAAAAGTAGAGCAAAATACAGACTACAATGTTTCATTCTTCTTCGCATGGACAACTTTTCTGTAGTTTGTTATATCAATCATCTGGGCAGCACCAGATCCAAGCACCTAGCAGAACTGGTAAAATGGATTGGTGAATTTTGCCTTCTCAATAAGATCTGAGTCCAAGCAGAGTACTTACTGGGCATTCTCAGTTCAATAGAAGACTGGAATTCCCATTTTCTGCAGGACTCCAGCAATTGGAGACTTCATCCCCCAGTGCTTTAGTCTCTGTCTCACAAGTGGGGTCCTTTCAACATCGATCTTTTTGCTTCCCACCTCAATTCTTAATTCTTAGGTCAGTCCTCCTACTGTCCTTCCACATTTCTTCTAGATCATTGGGGCCATCCTGCAATCTGGTTTTCAACAACTCCCTCACTGTCTCCGCATGGAAAATAGCGGGTCAGTTCAATCTACCAGTTTCGTTTCGACTGAGGTTTTAAAATTCGTTAGCAAAACCTGGGCTCCTGGAACCACCAAAGCTTACAAGTCAATGGCAAACCAGTGGCAGAGCATCCACTCTGCCGCCTTTTAAAGGAAGTAAACTTTTCTAATCATCTCCTTCAAATGTATACCAAATTGTGGGAGGTAAATGTGTTTATCTCCTAGCCTGACATTGCACTTCTTTATTTAAAAATGCTTTCTGCAAAGCTTACTATGCTGTTCTTAATCTCTATTAATCGTTTGTCAGATGGTATTGCTTTAGATGTGTCTTCTTGCCAAAATACTCCTACTGAGTTAATGTTCACAGTTAACAAATGTACACAGACTAACCTTAACTCAGTGTTTTATACTTATTTCCTGGACCTGCCCAAACTTTGTGTTAGACAATGGCTTTAAGTGTACAAGCAACAGACTTTTGATCTCAGAACATCCTCTCATTCCCAAACCCTCATTTCCATCTGGAAACCCCATAATCCAATTTCTTTCATTACCCTGGCCCTTTGGGTCAGATGGGTTATGTCCTTGTCAGACATTGATGCTTCTTCTTTAGGTGCTCATTCCACTAGGGGTGGCATGGAGTCTAAAGCTTTTTGGGCGGGCTCCAGGCTAGAGGACATTCTGAGATCAGCTGACAGGTCTAACAACAAGATATTTAGGATGATTTATTCTAAACCTGCTCATACTACAGCTTCTCTCATAATTGATATGCTTTAAAGAAGCATAATAGGAGCCTCCACACGACATCAAATGGGGATTTTTACTAGACATTTATGAAGGACAATCTTAATTTTATTAAAGACACAGAGGTGAGTATTATCCAACCTCAACACTTGTGTTTTTCCCTCCTTGACAGCCGCTCCAGCATTGCCACCTGCTTCCTCTTAAGGACGTCACAGTACCTGCTGGACTCTCATCATCTAAAAGAATATGTTGACGGATCTCCAGGTTTCTCCTAGGAGCTTCATTATCATGAACTTTTGCCAAGAGCTTTTTGCGTGTACTCTGGCTTTTTCCATTGTGTTAACTATATTGCCTTTGTTTTCTGCTTCTAATTAATTTATTACACAAGAAAAAAGGGCTGTTCGCAGTCAAGTGAGGGATTATACAGGATACAGGTATCCTATTGGTGGTTGCTGTACTTGAGTTTTCTATCCCATTGGCTAACCTGTTGCTAAGCCTCTTGGGATTTGTAGTTTCACTGTTCTTGACTGCTGCTATTCAATTAAAGGCAGAGATTCCGAGTTGGAACATTCACCCCCCCCCCCCCAAGAAAACCTGTAATGTATCAGGACTAGTACCACCAGCCCCCAAATCAACTTTAATACATTTACCGCCCCCTATTCATAGTCTCACTAAGTACCATACTCAGAAACTACGGGGGCCTAAAAATCAACCTCAAAATAAACCCTTCCCAAAGCAAGCATCACGAAAACAGCACGGACCAGGATTAGAGATAACATTTCCTCATCGGAGCTAGCTGATTTGACTAACTCAATGAGGGATTTGACTGAGTTTGTGACACGGTCCATTAATACCCTCACTGCTAAGATGGGAAAAATTGAAGTTGGCCTGGAAAAAGTGATTGATAATCAGAATAGGACCACGCAAAAGGGAGATGTACTAGATATAATTCCACCTAAAGCTAGTGAAATGAAAGTAAGCTTACACACTACATCTATGATGATGGTGGAAAAGGCTCTTTTGGTATCAAGGGAAGAGGGAAAGTCACAAAGTATAGGTCCTAGAGCTATTCCGAGAAAGAATGGGGCAATATTGAATGAAAGCTCAGGGCAGAATGCTAGTGTACAAGCTCCCTATAGGAACCTACAGTACAATAAGCAGAGAGGGGGAGACGTAGTAAGATCAGTTGCGGGTAATAATAGCAATTTGGTGGGTGCTTATGGCTCTCAGTTTCTTAATTTACCACCAGCTGCTGCCCCATATACTGTGATTTTAACAAACGTCCCCCCTCTTTTAACCACTGAAAAGGAATCCTGGTTAAGCCTGAGAAATAAAGCTATCCATCATATTGGGAACAGGATAGGCCTGACAGATGCCCTTTTTAGAGAATTTAAGATGGTGAGAAGAATTAGTTGGGTAGGGACGGGAGAGTAACTCTTTATGGGTGATTGTGATGTTCTCTCACTGGGTTCACCATCGCTTGTGAGGGAAGTTCTATTCAGAATTCAGGCTAATAGTGGTAATCTTATTGGTATTAGTGTTGTACCTTTGTTTTTTTTTTACCAGCATATATGCCATTTTAGACGCCCAGGTAGCCATACCCTCATTGATGACAATAGTAGACTAACGTTTAACCTTGAAACAACAAACAGGTATGGCCCCTTACAGTCTCTGGATGCGAACGATTGACAATCCAAGAATTGGAGACATCCCTGAAGGTTCTTAATGCTGATGTCCAAAATTATAACTTACATGTCACATCTTTGTGTCCTGCCATAGAGATTGATGTACCTATGTGTGAGACGGGTAATGACCCAGCCCTTGGTACTCAAGGATCTTACCATCCTGACAACAATGATTTGAGTTTAGGAAATGCAGGTGCTCCAAATATAGAATTAATGCATGGGGATGTACAAATGAACTCCTGTCTTCCTACTAAAAATATTACAACTTTGAAAATTAAAAATTATAGTATTCTATTCTGGAATGTTGCCGGTCTTAGGGAAAAAGCGAATGACACTGCAGGGAAGGAATTTGTAATGAATTTTGAAATCTTTTGTCTTCAAGAGACCTGGGCTATGCGTGAAATTCATCTAAATGGTTTTAAGACATTTCATACCCCATCTATTCGTTCCTTGCATGGAAGACCCAGGGGGGGCATCGCTGTGTATGTTTCGAATTTAGTAGGAGCATTGAAGTGTGAAATGGTAAATTCGGAGACCAATTATCAAATTGTAACGATTCAAATTAATCCAAGGTACACTTTGGCTGTGATAAATCTATATAATAACATCGAGCCAGGATTGATGGGGGATGTTATGAAGAGTTTGAGTAATGATATTGGTAAACTAAGAATCAATGAGGAAATTGATATCATTCCTGTTTGGGGGGGATTTTAATGGGAGTCTTTGTAATTTGGCAGGGCAGGGAATATGTGGACTGACTCAAGAAGAGGATGACCCAGTAATACACTTCTCACATACAGGAAGGGGGGAAATGTTTAATGAAATTATTTTTAAGTATGAATTTTGTTTTGCCAATTACCTATGCGTCCCCAGGGTCGAATTTGGGCACACGTTTATTGGCAGAGGGTTAAGATCTACAATAGATTTCATCCTCGCCCCAAGACGATATGAAAGCTATTTTGCGGGGTATAAAACTCATAGCAATGTAATGAGTGATGATCTTCCTTTAGGTTTAGAAGTCATTATTCCAATTTTTTGGCTGAAGCATATTGTAAACAAGTAGCTTGGGTCCAAAATATAGCTCTTTGCAGGAATAATAGTTATACGTTACGTTGGTCGAGCCAAGACCCTGCAGAATTGAATAAACATATTGGGCCAGATGTATCAAGGCTCTTGCGACTCGCAAACGGCCTTTTTGCATTTTTTCATATGTATGAAAAAATCGCAATTTAAGGAATCGCAATAATTTGCGATTCCTTATTTTGCCATAGCATTTAAGAAATCGCAAATTTGAGCACGAAGGTCGCGCCCTTTTCTTCGACTTCGCTGAGAACGTTAGTGACTGGCTGGACACTCTATCGCCGCGCCGAGAAGCACAGGAGGACCATGAGGGTGGCGCTGCTGGCGGCTCGGACCTATGAGACTTGGTTCTATAGTGGGTGATTCCTTGATTGTCTTGCTTGCCTCAGTGGTCTATCGAATGTAGCTTTGAGATGCCGCACTATCTTTCCTGTCAGTACATGGAGGGTGGCGGGAGGTGTTCGCGGAGATTCCTCACTCCTCTGGGTGTCTTTTTGTAGAGTAGTTATGGGGCGACAGGCACACTGCTGGTTGGGGGGGCTTTTTAGTCACATGCAGGGGTACAGGGTGGGGGGTGCAGCTATGCAAGTTTTATTGTTTGTTTGTTCTATCTCTTTTTCTTCCTTGAGGCAATGGACTGTGTGTTTTAATGTGCAATTGACGTTTGAGTTGGATGGAGTCGGGCGGGGCGGGTTGTTCGGGGATGGGGGTAGGACATTGAAAGTGCTTAGCTGGAATGTCAATGGATTAGGTGACCGAGTTAAGAGAGGGGTGGTGATCCAGCTGATAAAGAGAAACATGCCTGATGTTGTACTGTTGCAAGAAACGCACTTAGTGGGGAACTCCTGTAGGGCCCTGAATCGTAAGGGTTACAAAATGGTTGCCCACTCTGGGTTCTCCTCGGGCTCCCGGGGGGCGGGCATCCTTGTGCGTGCGTCCCTTCCTCTTGAAATAGACGTCACGCTACTTGATGATAGAGGACGCTACGCAGCTGTGGCGGGAAGATGGGAGGGGCGTTCCTTGGCCCTGCTTTCGGTTTATGTTCCCCCTGGCCTCCAATCTAGCACCTTCCAGGACCTTGGTAGCGCCATCTTGTCCCTGCCTTCGGGCTTATTGATCCTGGGGGGCGATTTCAACTCAGTCTGCTCTGGCACTCTTGATCGCCAGCCTCCGAGAGACCTCCTGGGTTCCCAAACGTGGCTGCCGACCTTCCTTGACTCTATGGGTCTGGTGGATTGTTGGCGGTTATTGCATCCTGCGCTCCGCCAGTTTTCGTTCCTCTCCGGTGCCCATGGGAGCCTGTCCCGCTTAGATTATGTCCTCACCCTGGCGGCGCAGTCGCCTGCCATCTCTGAGGCACGTTTTCTAGCGAGGGGCGTCTCCGACCACTCGCCGTTGTGGATCTCCTTTGATTTCGGTGTCATTCTGTCCAGCCGCCCGGCTGCGGTGAATCCCTGGTATTTCCGCAACCATAACACGCGAGCACTCCTGGCCAAGGCCATCGGCCTATATTTTACTGAAAATACGGGATCCGTGGGCTCTGCGGTCACTCTGTGGGAAGCATTCAAGACGGTGTTGCGGGGTGAAGCCCTAGCTCTCATCGCAGTGGCTAAACGAGCTCGTGATGCTGATCTTCTGCATGTGGAGGAGGAGGTCCTGGATCTCGAGCCCCGTTTGGGGCCTGAGCCCGACCCTTCTCTCCTGCACGAACTCTCTCTGAAACAATCGGAGTATCACGATCTCGCCACGAACGCAGCCCTGGTCTTGGCGAAGGAGCAGCAGGGCCGCATCTATGATGTCGGGGATAAGGCTGGTAAACTGCTGGCCTGGTTGGACAGGCGGGAGACGGCAAGCCGGGTGGTCCCGGAGATCCTGGGCGAGGACGGCGTGGTGGTCACTGATCCGAGTGCCATTGCCGAGTCTTTTGCGGACTATTTTCGGGGTGTTTATACTTCCGGCTCGGACCGCTCCGAGGCCGACTCATCTGAATTCCTCTCGGCGATAGACCTTCCTTGTCTCTCGGAGGAAGACAGGGCCGACATGGACCGGGACATCACTGCGGACGAGATTGCTCTGGCGATCCGCGCTCTGCGTGCGGGCAAGGCAACCGGACCCAATGGCATACCGGTTGAACTGTACAAGATCCGACCGGATGTGATCTCCCCTTATTTGAGAGGTATGTTCCTCCGTGCCCGTGAAGAGGGTGTCCTTCCCTTGGACCAGCGACTGGCCACCATAGTAGTCATCCATAAAGAAGGCAAGCCGCGGGATGTTTGTAGGTCCTATCGCCCCATTTCTCTCCTCAACGTTGAGCCCAAGATTCTGGCCAAACTGCTGGCCAATCGGTTGGTCGGGGTTATAAGCGACTTGGTGCACCCGGATCAGTCTGGTTTTATCCCCCGCCGCAATACTGCCCTCAACCTGAGACGCCTGCACGGGGTTATGGCCAGAGCTCACGCCCTTACGGAACCAGCGGTACTGGCCTCCCTCGATGCCACAATGGCCTTTGATTCCCTGGAATGGAACTATTTATGGGCGGTGCTGACAAGGCTTGGGTTTGGACCGGGTTTCCTGGGCTGGGTGCAACTTCTTTATGCTAGCCCTCTGGCTGCTGTCACGGTTAACGGCCGCATGTCTGCTCCCTTTGCGCTCCAACGCGGCACCAGACAGGGCTGCCCCTTGTCTCCGCTCCTGTTTGCGCTGGCTCTGGAGCCTCTCGCGGCTATGCTACGCTCGCACCCTGACTTGCATGGGATCTCCTGGTCCCCGGGCTTTGAGGACAGGGTCTCCCTGTACGCAGACGACATCCTGCTCTACCTCACCTCCCCTTGCAAGTCGCTTATTGTGGCGTGTGATGTGCTCAGGTTGTTTGGACGCTACTCCGGCCTGATTATTAACTGGGCCAAATCCTCCCTTTACATCCTCAAGGGTGACACGCCGCGCCTCCCCAGAGGTTGCAACATACAACTGGCCGGGCAAGGCTTCAAGTACTTGGGGATTCACATCTCGAACAGCCCTAAGGCGAGGTATGACCACAACTTACTCCCCCCGCTCCACCGGTTGCGGAGGGATGTGGAGAGTTGGCGTAAGCTCCCTCTCTCTCTCCTGGGCCGGGCGGCATTATTTAAAATGATGTCCCTGCCCAGGTTCCTGTATGCCTTGCAGAATACTCAGGACCTTGTTCCGGCCCGCTACTTCAGGGAGGTTGAGAGCCTGCAGCGTGCCCTGCTTTGGGATGGTCGGCCTCGTGTCGCTGTCCAGAAGCTTACCATGCCTTGGTACGACGGGGGCATTGCGTTACCAGACGTGCGGAGGTACTACTGGGCCTCTCAACTTACCGCTATCAACCATGGTTTTTACGGTCCTGTGGACAGCCCGGGCTATGCCATGGACCGATGGCTCTTGCAAGGTGGCAATTACTACCGCGCCCTCTATTCTAGATCCTTTGATCGGAGCCTCACGGGTCCGACCAAGGCGGCGGTCCACACGTGGCGAACGGTTAATAAGCTACAGGGTTGGCAGGGCAGACTGACGAAATTCACCCCTCTATTCGATTCCGACATTTTAGGCAAGCTCTGGCATACCAAGGGCTTCGACAAGTGGGACCTCATAGGGATTTCGAGGGTTGAAGACATGCTGGCCAGGGGGGAAGTTAAGACTTTCCCGCAGCTACAGGCGGAATACCAACTGAGTGGAACAGAGTTCTTCCGTTATGCCCAACTTAAGCATGCAATAGCCGCCGCCAGACCGGAGGAGGGTGACATCCCCGAGAGCTCTCCCTTGGAGGACAGAGTACTGGACGGGCATATGCCGGATAGCGCCATCTCTCTGTCCTACAAGAAGCTGATTAATGTTCAGGTTGACCTCCTCCAGCGCTTGCGGGAGCAGTGGGTGGCCGATGGGCTGGAACTGGACGACGAGGACTGGCAGAGTGCTGTGTCCTCCCCTAAGGAGGTCGCCATCTCCTCGCGTCTGCGGCTGGTCCAGTTCAAAATCCTTCACCGGGTGTACGTCACCGGCCCCCGGCTTGTGCGTATGGGCTTCTCGCCAGATGGCCTTTGTCGTCGTGGCTGCGGAGCCCTTGCTACTTATCTGCATACATTATGGGAGTGTCCCGTTATTGCCCCTTACTGGGAGAGGGTACATCGAGTGATGAGGGAGGTGACTGGAGTGGAGTTGGCTGCGGAGGCGCGTAGGTGCCTCCTCAATGTTTGGGAGCCGAATGATTATAACACGGCACAGACCCGGTGGGCTACACTGGGCAACATGGTCGCTAAACGGGACATAGCGCAGAAATGGGGATCCAACGTGGCCCCCCTGGTGGTACAATGGAAGGCCAACATGGATTGGTGCATGTTGCGTGAAAAGACTGTATATACTGCCAGGGGGCGGCCTCAGACATGGAATAAGGTGTGGGGTGCTTGGAACGCTTACAGAGGTGATTTGTGTCTGCCACCTGAACCGATGCCCCGCGATGAACGCCTATCACCGTAGACTTTGACAACGGCTATGCTACTCACGTTCTGATTCTCCTGTTCTTCCTTCTCCCCCCCCCCTTTTCTACATCCTACTTAAGTTCTTTTCTGAATCTTCTCTAGCCTCTGGCGCCTCCTACTGACTCATAGTCCTTTTTCCTTCCATTGCCTTTTCTGCGCCCTCGGGCGCTTCTGTTCACGTTTCTGTTTGTAAATAAAATAAAAAACAACCTGCATTGTCCTGATATGAATCGCTTGGCACTATGACCATTCTGAGATTTTGCTGCCTTGCCTCCGGGATGTTAGGCTGAATAGCTGTGTGCTTTACTACAATAAAGGTTTTAAAAAAATTTAAAAAAAAAAAAAGAAATCGCTAATTTTGCGATTCCTCAAATGATATGTATGAAACATTTTGAAATTGCGATTTTGTGTTAAGAAATCGCAACTTACCAACAACTTGTAGTTGGTGGTAATTTGCGATTTCTTTTAATAATGCCCTATTTGGCATTTGTGAGGGTGGCATGTGACACACATACATGCCCATAAGGCATGTATGTGTGCCACATGCACACACATGTAAATTTCAGGGGTGCAGCAGGGTGTCTTTGAGACACCCCTGCACCCTTGAAATAATTCTCAAATTGCGATTAGCAAATTGCGAATTCGCAATTTTAGAATTATTGCACTCCTGGCCCATAGGAATGCATAGGAAATTATTCTTTATTTGCGAATTCGCAAAATGCGAATTCACAAATAAAGAATAATAAGGAATCGCTAAAAAATAGCGATTTTGTACATACATTCCATTTTGCGAATTCTAAATAGTGATTCGCAAAAAATCGCTATTTAGGATTCGCAAAACGGAATCTTGATACATCTGCCCCATTGTCACCAACAAGTATGAGTCTATTATAACATGTTTAGATGAATCAACTACGTCTGCAAATATTCTGACAGCCTATGAACACATCTCAATGATTGTTAAGAAAAAGCTAAGTGTAGTTGCTAAGGGAAACGGTGCACACATAAAAGGATGGTTTGATAGCAATTGCACAAAAACGTATTCAAATTTAAAAGAGGCTCTACACAAAACAGTAAGAGATAAGGATGAATTAAGGACATGTAGAAAATTATACAATGAGGCTAGAAAATCAAGGTTGAAAGATCTAAAGGAAAAAGCCTGGGAAAACCTAGATGAGGCTTCATCCAGTAAAGACAGTTCTTTATTCTGGAAGGCTGTAAACGCGCCTTTCTTGAATTCTACTCTTGAAAAACCTCTTCTAGAGGTGGCAATAGATGAAAAGTCCTTGGTGGACTTCTTTTCAAATGTGTATTCAGCTCAGAAGGACTTGGGGATGGTAATGGATGTTAGCCAAGAACCTGAGAGGGATTGCCAGGACTTCTCATCTATAGCATTAAATATTACCATCGAAGACGTCCTGGTCGCTCTCAATGCAAGCAAATGCGGGAAGGCCCCAGGTCCTGATGGGGTACCTATCGATCTTTTTAAATCGACTCCGCAGTTATGGTCCCCCATTTTAACAAGTGTCTTACAAGCATGTTGCGAGAATGGTTTTATAAGTACTTGGTCGGAACCTATAATTGTCCCAATATTTAAGAAAGGGGATAGAGATGATCCGGCATGCTACCGGCCGATTTCATTATTAGACTCTCTCATGAAGGTAGCAGGAAGAATTGTTTTAGAGCAGCTACAAACTTGGGCAGAAGATAACAACATTTTAAGCGATGTGCAGTACTGTTTTAGATCTGGTTTAGGAATCAACGAGCTGGCACTTAATCTTAATGTTTTAATTGGTAAATATACACAGGCAAAAACAGAGAAATTTTATCTAGCATTTGTAGATCTTACAGCTGCTTTTGATTGCGTTAAGCACAATAAGCTCTGGGATATTCTCAGAACACTGAAGGTTGACCCAGTTTTAATACAGTTTTTAAGATACCTTTATATAGGTGCTGTGGCCAAAGTACGATTTGGTTCTAAGGGAGAGTGCACCGCGCCGTTCAAAGTAGAGAGGGGAGTTAGGCAAGGTTGCGTATTGGCACCATTCCTGTTTACCTTTTACACTAACGCTTTGGAGCAGGAATTGGTGTCAAGCGCTAGGGATCCCCCATAAGAAGATAGGTCTTCAGAGGGCACTCACTTCGTATACGACTTTTATGGATGATCTGGTTCTTAAAATAAACGCCAAGAAAAGTTATATTATGACATGCGGTAAAGGGAAACAAAAGATTAATAGTTTACAGGTGGGCGATAATAGGTTTGAATCTATTGATTGTTTTAGCTATCTAGGCGTTCTGTTTCATCGTGCTGGGTCTTGGGCTCAAGCAATTAAGACCAGGAGCCTGCTACTTATGCAATCCACCGGGGCACTGATAAACTTCACTAAAGAATTGGGCAAAAGGCCCCCAGATATCCTTTTAAAAATATATAACGCTAAATGCGTGAGTATAGCTACTTTTGGAGCTGGGATTTGGGGAATCTGTGACTGTGCACCAATTCAGCATGTGGAGAATACCTTTTTGAGATTTCTGTTGGCAGTCCCTGCTAGCTCACCAGTGCATAACTGCCATAGTGAGTTAGGGATACAATATATTTCGGACCTAATCAAAGCACAGCCCCCACTGCTCTGGCATAGGATTTGGTCGGATAATAGTACAGGTTCAAATAAGGAAATTTTAAATGATGCCATGAAATTAGACCATGCTGGTAAAATTGTGTGGTTGGAGTATGTTAAAAAATGTATGTGTGATTTTGGAAAACCGGAATATTTTTTCAAAGAGTCTGTATGTCACACTTAGAAGTTAATAGATTAACACTGGAACTGAATAAACCGAGGGTTATGCAACATCAACTTATCATCGCTACACTAAATATACAGCCGTATTTGCTGTTATGCGCTAGGGGCTATGACGGATTTGTGCTTACGCGTTTTGGATTTGGAATTTTTCATCGTTTTATCAGCTATCCCAAAATTATTGACTGGTCTGGCGACATATGTTTTTGCCCCTGTGATGATATATCAGTCCAATCCACCATGCCTGTAATTTTATTTTGCAAATTTTACATGAACGAGAGGCTAAGATGGATTATTCCATTTTTGAGAAAAGGGGGATGGAGGCAATGTCGACCTGCACTGTATCATTTACTTATGATGGACAGCCCACATTGTACTGGATCTGTGCCTGATTTTCTGAAAAGTGTCATAAAGGCAAGGAAATTGGTTTTGGTATAATATTATGAATGAGATAAAAAGCATCTGATTGGTATCATGAAATGAAACTGGTTTGCTATACATATTTTTATTGTGTATGAAACGCTTTTCAATGTGTATTAGTATGTAATGTTTTTAATTGTATGCTTTTATGATTTTATGTGCCTAAAATCGAATAAAGCTTGTTTTGATTTGATTTGACTGCTGCTATTCAATTAAAGGCAAGTTTAGAGAAGTACAATACTCACTTCTGTTTCTTTAATAAAATTAAGACTTTTCTTCATAAATTATTAGGAAAATCTCCATTATGTCTCACAAAGGAAAAGATGTTGTCACTACAAAGTCTGAAATTACTCCATCAATTAAATCATATACTGGTTAACCAATTGCACACATTTACCTTTCTTTCAGGTAGCAGACATCCTTGTGAGAAGGCTTGTTTCTGTTTTTTTGCTTTATGACTCTCCCATGACTTCAAAGTGCAGGAAACCATTCTCTTTCAGCTAGAGGCACCTCAAGGTCAGCATTAACTGTTCAGGAACGGTTGTTTTGTACCAAAATTAGAGAAACTGTTTTTGTACAATTAAAGAAGATTCTCCAGTAGATTCTTCCCACTTTGACCACTGATGTCAAGACGCTTCTTTCTTTACTAATTGTCCAAACAACCCAGGAAAAGACTGGAAGAAGTTGCAAATACAATTGTATTGAGTCTTTATTAAAAGTACGCATGCCTGACTTAAAATTCTATAGCGGTTGAGATTACCAGGTCCTTGAATGTGTAGTGTCTCTAATTCAGGTTCTTGTAGTCCTATTTGTTTCATTACTAATTCAGGACTACAAGTATCAGAAGGCAAACTAAACAAGCTTTGGTAAAGTAAGTAGATACAGCTTTAATATTCTAAAATATGCGAACACAGTCATGCACACTTTGCATATGTTAGCACATGAAAGCAAGATTTATTGGCTTCCCCCAATGCTTGGCATATGTTTTGACATGTATCATTTTCTGATCCTGGGTGGGAGCAAGGTACAATCCTTCAATTAAGGTAAAAGTAGTAAACAAGATCTCAGTGTTTTGTGAGCGTACCAGCCCTGTTACAGTTCATCCTGCTTGACTGATAATTCCCCACATAATAGGAACACCATAAGCTCTGCTACTTTCCATTCACATTTCAGACAGCGTTATTGGAGAGATATTTACTTTTATTTCATTTCTGTTGGCCTTCTACTTTATGTAGTTTAGTTTCACCTTTCATTATCACATTGCAATCCACCTGTTTCTGTTGTGGGGATCTTTGTAAAGGTGGTAATTGTGGGTTGTCCTAGAATTGTGGGGTGGTGCACACTAGAGAACATTGGAATATTGGGACAGGGAGATTCCACAGTGATAGTTTTCCCAGGCAACTAGTGGCTCAGTTCTCTGTTGACTAAAGCTCCTTCCTAGTAAATAAATTTAGAGTCCACTGGACCTTATTATACCTTCCCCATCCAAATTACGGGCTCTTGATTTCATTTGGTGATATCCCCTTTTTGGAAAATGCACTGTAGAAATACATCAGTGAGAAAGTATGCAGAAGGTGTTAACCCTGCACCTCTTCACGTTTGCCTTATGAAGTGGGTTAGGAGGTTATCACAGACCCTTTTGCATCACACGCAACAAACAATGTATCCCAAGTGTGGGACGTACCAAGAAGGACAGATAAGGTGTGCCCTTTGCACAGTACAATCCAGTGTGGCTTAGGATGGGCAGGCAGACTTTGCACCTGGTGTTACTAAAAGGTGAGTAGTGGTCCTGGGAGCCAAGCTAAGGGGCAAGCCCAACAAGCCCCTGAACTTTCTCCCACTTTATTTATTTATTTATTTGCTTATATAGTGCAGGAATTCGACCCCCGAAGAGGTATCTCCGCGCTTGTGTTCTTACCAGAGGCCAAGACCAAATCATGAATAGTGCAGGGTTTAAGCTGTCGAAAACAGGTATCTCTTTAAGGATTTCCTGAAGGCTCGATGGTTGATGTTTTGCCTAAGGGTAAGGGGCAGAGTGTTCCACAAAATAGGGCCCCTATAAGACAATGTTCGACCACCCTGCCTTTCCCTTTTAATACGGGGAACCTGGAGCAACAATTCCTTCCTAGAGCACAAGGAACGACCTGGCTCATAAAGTGTGAATTTTTCAGTCAGGTATTTAGGGCCTGTGCCATACAGACATTTATGAATTACGCAGCATACTTTGAATTTAACCCGCTGGCGCACTTCACAGAGCATGGCAAGGCATCAAGCACACCCCCAGAGAGTGGCAGAGCTATTTTCCTTCTCTAAGTTGGATAGTGTGCTGTGGTAAAGATAACGTGTGCAGATTTTTCTAGGACCTGGCTATTACTTTAATGTGGTGAGCACCAGGAGACTGCCATAGGTACAAACACTGTTCTCCAGGGGCTGTTGTAAACTTTCATGGGCACAATACTATGTTTTACAGCTCTAGCTTTCATCATTGTTCAAATTAATTGCATGCATCTACTATAGACCCTGATAAGTTAAGTTACTTCTGCGGTGCACTGAATCAGTCTACAAGGTATGAGGAGCGTTTTAGCAAATGATGAGCAGTCATATAGACTTTGAATGTGCTAGTTATCGGAGGCCCATAGGTGATGTAAATATTTATGGACTTCATGAGGATGAACAACTGAATGTTTATCAGGTTTTAATTGTAATACATCTTAACAGGGTGCACTCAACCAGCTGAACTAACTCACAGAGCAGTGGGACATCACTTACGCACATTGTTTTCTTCAGTGCCCCTGCCTTCAACAAAACATATTTTGAAGTGAAGATTCAGTGCAGTCTACGCATTTCCAGACAGCATGGGATCTTGAAGGTAAACATCCTTTACCACGAAGTTTTTACCACGCGGTACCTTTACCACGCGGCCGTTACAACGCAAGTCGTTACCACGACTTGCGCTGGAGGGCGCTAAAGGATTAAAAATAGTAAATTTACTATCCAAACACCTTCCCTAGGGTCCACGGGGACTGATGTTAGAATAGTAAATTATACAATTCGAAATCCGCGCCCCCCAACGCAAGTCGTAGTAACGACTTGCGTTGTAAGCGATGCGGTGTAAAGGGATGCGTTGTGACGGTACGCGTTGTACCGTCATACATCCGATCTTGAAGCATCACACCATCACTTTTGTGATTAAATAACCCTCTGACAACTTTCTGAGGGAAGGAATAACTTGAAATTTCACCTTCTGAGATATTTATCCAAGGTGACTCCAAATCTTACCTTTGATATAAGCTCTACCTTGTAGAGTACCAACCGAAAAAGTGGAATGATACACTAAAGAGCCAATAGCTTGGGATAAAAGGAAAATACCCCACTGGGCAAAGCCAAAGCCCAGTTCCGCACAGTTTAAATAAATAGTAAAAATAGGTCATGCAGACAATTGTGATGTCAAGCCAGAACCTAAAACCTAAACTGGATGAGCTAATTATGCCTGAGCTTGTTTAACACGAGAGCTCGTAAAGCCTGATAATAGTTTTGAAAATAATGCATTAGGCCTAAATTGGAATATGGCTTAATAACTTGTTAATTTAAAGTAATATAGAATCAATCTGGCTGCTAAGGTACAATCAACTAAAACTTACAGGAGGCATGTTTAACAGCGAGGAATATCCTCCTCTTTTTGAACAAAGATGTCCATGTTACTGAGAATTAACCATTTACAATTGTTGTTATGTATTCTCCCAACCATCTTCCCTCGCTCAGATTCGCATTAGAGATGGAGGATCCTCAGCCCCCCTTACAAGTAATTGCTGTGCCACCATTTACCCCATTACCCTCATGTGAACCCTCCTTGCCGCTAGCCAGTGCAAAAAATCTGCTGTCTTTTCTGCCCCCTTACTTCACTTGCAGGAGGACTTTACTCTAACTAATTCAAATAAATGGACCATGTCCTATAATAAACCAAGGCAGTGCTTTCCTTGTATCGCACAAGTGGAAAACTGCTCCCTTTCCCAAAATAAGTAAAAGAAACATAACATATTTTCAACTCCAGGAATTACAGTATAACTTAGTAACTTTAAACATAACATCTCTCGGAGGAAGCTGGGGTGAAATGGAGAGGGTAATGAGACCGTAGTGCTTGACGAGAGGAGGTGACAGAGGAAGGAACAAATTACAGTGACAGTTCAGTGTAAGGAGGCACGTTTCCTTAGCAGTTCAGGAGACTATTCCCTCAGTAGTTGTGTCAGTTCAGGTACAGTAGCATAGCTGAGACAAGGAGAATCTTTCAGATGACCACATGTAATCCCTCCCCAAAAAGGAAAAGGATCACAACAACATTTAGGCTTCAGTAACTACAACATTACTTGGTAAATAAACACATACAGGGCCAAATGTACCACCATTATTAGCCTTCACTAATGTAGAATTGGGTGTTTTGCAACTGCTGAAATGGCTTTTAGCACGCACTAACCCTATTTTGCAAGTCAGTAACCTATTTCTGACTTGAAAAATAGGGCTTGGAAGGCACTATTATGAAGGGGCTTCTCTTCCTAATAGCAAGTCGCAAGGGCATGTACGATTGTTTTGCGACCGTAATGTGGTCGCAAAACAATCGTAATTTACTACCTACTTCAAGTACGTGATAAGCCACTCTCAAACTGTACAGGAGGAGGAATCGCCATCGTCCACAGGAACACCGTCAGAATTTCAACCAGCTCCGAAGAAACCCTCAGCACTGCCAAACACCTGCACTTCCAGATCCACACCAATCCCAATACCACCCTCAGAGGAACCCTTGTGTACAGACCCCCCGGACCCCGGCCACAGTTCAGTGACTCCATCACAAACGTCGTCAGCTCGCACACCATGGCCTCCACAGACTACATCCTCCTCAGAGACCTGATCTTCCACCTCGAGAACGCCAACGACAGCAATTCCATCACACTGCTGGACAACCTCGCCAACCTCAGTCTCAAATTGCTCGTCAAGACACCCTCCCGCTCCACCGGACACACGCTTGGCCCCATCTGCGGATCAATAAGGTCAGGCTCCCCTAGGGATCCTACTACGCCCAAACGCCTGGTGGGCAGTTTGCACGTATTAGAGCCATACATCCGTCATCTCCTGGATATCTCCTTTGGGACCCATACTGTACAGGATGCCTGGAAACGGGTGGTGGTCCTCCCTCCAAAAAAAGCCCAATATCATCTACGATAGGTTAGAAAATCTTCGACCTATTTCTCTCCTGCCATATATGGCGAAGGTTGCTGAGAAAACTGTGAATCTCCAGCTGATGGATTTTGTGGAAGAGCCTTCCCTGCTTCACGATTCTCAGTTTGGCTTCCGTCCACGGCACTCGACGGAGTCAGCACTACTTATGGCAGTAGAGTCCATATGGCAGGGAGTGGATGAGGGCCAGACTATGGCCCTGATCCTCCTGGACCTAAGCGCAGCATTCAACACTGTAGCTCATTCCATCTTGCTACAGTGTCTGAATGATGGAGGGGTATCAGGAGCGGCGCTTAGATGGATCCAGTCTTTCCTGACAGGCAGATGCTTTCAAGTCCGTCAGGGAGAATGTTACTCTAGGGAGATCAGCTTGGGCCAGGGCGTGCTGCAGGGCTCGTCCCTGAGCCCAACTCTGTTTAATCTATACGTCTACCCGCTGGCGGCGATTGTTGAAAGTCATGGCCTGCGCCTTGTGTCATATGCCGATGACACGCAGTTGGTCATCTCCCTCTCACGCTTGCCAAGTCTTGCGGTGGACAGTTTCAAAGTTTGCATGCAACAGCTGGCAACCTGGATGTCCGCCAACTGTTTGAAACTTAACGGTAGCAAGACCGAGGTACTCGTGGTGGGGGGAGGGCCATCGGTCTGGTCGTCGGCATGGTGGCCACCCTGTCTGGGAGAAACACCTGTTCCTTGCCAGGTAGCAAGGAATCTTGGGGTATGGCTTGATGCCGACCTTGCCTTTGGCCCTCAGATTGGCCGGGTGGTGGGGGTATGCTTCGGAGCTCTAAAAACTCTGAGGAAGGTCTTGGACCTTCTGCCTATTACAGCTCGTCGGACGCTGGTGCATGCCCTCGTCACCTCGCGCCTAGATTACGGCAATCTGCTGTATCTGGGGGCCACGGGAAGGGCCATCAACCGCCTCCAGGTGCTGCAAAATGTAGCTGCACGCTTAGTTCTGAGGCTCCCCAGGAGATCACCCTCAAAGGCAGCGCTCCAGCCCCTGCACTGGCTTCCTGTCAGGAGCAGGGTGGAGTTCAAGGCTCTTTCCACGTGTCACCGCATCCTGAGCGGCAAAGCCCCAGTCCCGCTACAGAGTCTGGTTACTCGTTATGAGCCTACACAGGACCTGCATTCCTCTTGTACAGGGCTACTGAAAATTCCAAAAATTAAAAAGGCTCGAATGGGGGGCAGGTCTTTTAGATATCTGGCTGCTAAGCAGTGGAATGCCCTGCCATTAGAGCTACGTTTGGAGCCTTCAGAGCCCACTTTCAGAAGGAAACTTAAGACTCACCTATACGGGAGGTAGGCGGCTGTGATGGCTGCTTGGACTGTTTACCCTACTTACCATAGCGCGGGGACACTCCGGTGCGCGTAACCAGGCGCTCTACAAATTTCCCTAATAATAATAATAATAATAACCACGTCACCTTCAGCCACATTACCGAACTTCACTGGACCGACGACCGCTGCATCCACTTCTCCCTCGAGAAAAACACTGCACACAACCACCAGCAACGAAAACCCCACCGCAGCTGGAACAGGGTTACTGAAGACCAGCTAATCACAACCCTTGCCCGAGACCCACCAACCGACCACACCGACACAGCCGCCCGCAACCTCAGGCAATAGATCAACGACTGCACCGACACTCTTGCCCGGATCAAGAAAACCTCAAACAGACGCATCGAAAGAAGGGCTATCTGGTTCTCCGACGACCGCCAGACATCCAAGCAGACCTACCGAAGACTCAAAAAGAAATGGCGCCTCGAGCAAACACCAGACATCCGCAGAGCCCTCAAGAACGCCTGCCACAGGCACCACCAACTCTTTCGAACCGCCGAAAGGACCTCCTTTAAGGAAAGCATCAACAACAACGCACACAACAGCAAAGAGCTCTTCAACATTGTGAAGAAACTCGCCAACACCATCCCCAGCTCCAACGACATCCCTCGGTCACAAGACCTCTGCGACTCTCTAGCCACCTTCTTCCACTGCAAGATCATAGACATCCATGACAGTGTCAACACTCAGAACCCCCTTACAGCGGCCGACACCGCAGACTCACTGCCCCCCGGTCACACCGGCCTCCTGACCTCCTGGAACCACGCCAACGACAAAGACACCCTCAAAAGCATGAACACCATCCACTCCGGCGGACCGTCAGACCCCTGCCCCCACCACATCTTCAACAAAGAGAGCTCCATCATCGCACCCCAACTCCAAAAGATTCTCAACTGCTCATTCGAGACCACCACCTTCCCGGAAAGCTGGAAACACTCAGAGATCAACGCCCTACTCAAGAAACTCAAGGCAGACCCTAAGGAGCTCAAGAACGTCCGGCCCATCTCCGTGCTACCATTCCTGGCAAAAGTCATTGAGAAGATCGTCAACAGACAACTGATTCCTCGAAGAGAACAACACCCCTGACTCATCCCAGTCCAGATTCAGCAGCAACCACAGCACCGAGACCGTCCTCATCACCGCCACTGACGACATCAGGATCCTGCTGGACAATGGCGAAACAGAGGCGCTCATCCTCCTGGACCTCTCAGCCGCCTTCGACACTGTCTGCCACCACACCCTATGCTCACGCCTCCACACCGCAGGGATCCTCGACGAGGCCCTGGACTGGATCCCCTCTTTCCTCACTTACAGAACACAGAGAGTCCGCCTCCCTCCATTCAGACCCAAAGCCACCAAGATCATCTGCGGCGTACCCCAGGGATCATCCCTCAGCCCGACCCTCATCAACATCGTTTCATACGCCGACACCCAGCTGATCCTCTCCCTCACTATAGACCCCGCCACCGCCAAAACCAACTTCCACAAAGGAATGAAAGCCGTCGCCGAATGGATGAAGAACAGTCGCCTGAAGCTGAACTCGGACAAGACGGAGGTCCTCATCCTCGGATCCATCCCCTCCGCCTGAGGCGACTCCTGGTGGCCCGCCTCACTGGGAGCTGCACCAACACCCACCAACTACGCACGCAACCTGGGGTTCATCTTGGACTCATCACTGTCAATGACCCAGCAAGTCAAAGCCGTCTTCTCCTCCTGCTTCAACACCCTCCGTATGCTTCGCAAGATCTACAGATGGATCCCCACCAGAACCAGAAGGACGGTCACCCAGGCACTTGTCACCAGCAGGCTGGACTACGGCAACACCCTCTACGCTGGAACCACGGGCAAACTTCACAAGAGATTCCAACGCATACAGAACGCCTCCGCACACCTCATCCTCGACATCCCCGCCACAGCCACATCACTGCCCACCTGAGGGACCTGCAGTGGCTCCCCGTCAACAAGAGGATCACCTTCAGGCTCCTCACCCATGCTCACAAAGCACTCCACAACGCCAGACCATCATACCTCAACAAACGACTCACCTTCTACACTCCCAACCGCCAGCTTCACTCCGCTGATCTCACCCTCGCCACCATTACACTCATCCACCAAATTCACACCGGCGGCAGATCCTTCTCCCACCTTGCCGCCAAGACATGGAGCACCCTCCCCATCCACCTGCGACAGACCCAGTACCTGCTGACCTTCAGGAGACTTCTCAAGACCTGGTTGTTCGATCAGTAGCAGTCCCCCACCCTTGAGACCCTCACGGGTGAGTAGTGCGCTCTACAAATGATTGATTGATTGATTGTTTTGCGACTGTGGTCACAAAACAATCGTAGTTTACTACCTACTTCAAGTAGGTTATAAGCCAGTCTCAAACTGGAAGGGGTCCCCAGGGGACCCCTTCGCCATTGTAACTGGCACAAAAGTGTTCTTTAGGAGCAGGCAGTGATCCCAGGGACCACTGCCTATTCTTAAAAAGTGAAACTGAAACGCTTAATTTTTCTTTTTTAAATGTATCCTGTTTTCCTTTAAGAAAAATTGGCCTCATTCAAAAAAAAACCTCCTGTATTGAAAAAGCAGTCACAGGCATGGTGAGCTGCTGCCCCAGCATGCCGACACTACCTGTAAGTGCCAGCCATTCCCAATGGGTCACAAATTGGTACCTACTTCATGAATATTAATGAGGCAGTTCCCTGGCGACCCATTTGGAAATCGCAAACAGTGTCTGAGACACTGTTGTACATTTAATTTTGTGATTCGTTAATTGTGTGTCACAAAAATCTCAATTTGCGGGTGGCAAAATTAATGGTTGTACATGTGGCCCAAAATCTTTTAGTGGGAGCTAGGTTTGTAAGGAGATGGTAGCAAGAATGAAGTGCACCTACAAAGAAAGTTACTTTCAAGGAAGGAACAAGGCCCATTGTCTGTTAAGATTGCTGAGGCTTCTGCTCTGGTGCTAGTTCATGAGGACATTTTCTCCTTAGTGGTGCAGATTGTTCAGGTGCAGTATCATAAGTGAGACTTGGAGAAATTTGAACATTACCAGATACAATCCCTCTCAAACGGGGACACTGAGGTTCTAGGAATCTTCCTAAACAATAACATGGTCTTTGTGATTTGGTCATCACCATGCCTTGGAGTAACAAGAGTATGTTTAGTGCCAGTAATCATTCAGGGTGACAATGCAAAATGCAGATGGAATTTGCTTCAGAAATGCTGGTCTTTGACAATGTCAGGAGATACCCTTTCATGCATGTCATAAGTATGTTGTTTCTTTCAACACAGAATCATTGTTCAGAGGAGCGTGTGGAAGGATGGTGTCAATATTATATTGCTTCTTTTCATGCGCATGTCAGCCGGAGCACATTCATTGACCACATGGAGGGTTTTGCAAGATACCCCAAGGAACCAGTAAATGGGCCACTTAATGTTGATGCTTAAGGCAGTAATTTGAGTTGTTTAATTTACACTGCACAGGAACCTCTCCACTTTCTCATTGGCGTGGCTCCGCCAAGGCTGATCTTAATATATGTTTGATGTGAATGGACTAAAGATAGTCTGCAAATTCTTGACATTGAAGTGGTGTCCCAATGTCAGTCCGCAATACTTGAATGAGTCCATTAGTTGCCAGAAACTGTGGAAGTTTCATGGTTTTCTCCTCTGCAGTTTGGTTTGAATAATTTCCACTTCAGAGCAAAGAAATGCTCTATAATGGCTGTCAAGAAAAATGTTGCTTGCTTTTCCCCATGGAGTGGTAGGATTGTACAGACTGACATAGGGGGGTCAGGTGCAGCAGTTTGGCACGCCAAAATCTCCTTAACCAGAGCTTCAACCTCATTGTCTTTCATGGTTGAGAATAAGTTTAAAGAGGAATACAGAGGTGGGCTCGCAGGCTGTTATAAAAGGAAATGGAGACTTACTGAAAAATTCCCTTACACATTCCTATTGCAGGAATTTGTTTGCAGTGATGCCTCATCCAAGATAGCAGTCACTGTGGCAAGAATGCCAAAAAGTAAAAGTGAAACTAAAATAAAATATCCTGAGTCTTGGAAATCTCATCTCATGAGATTTCGTGTTAGGAGCCTTGAATCCTTAGTATAAAAGGAAAAAGCAAAGTGAATCAAATCCCTTTCCAAACTTGCCGCCAGAGTCTTAGAAACCCTGGTGATTTTAGAACCATGCTTTGGGTTTTTATGTTGCATTGGATGTCTGCTTCTCTTGCCACTACTATTGGTCTTGGGAGTCTGGTAGAAGTGACTACTTTCACCCATGACTGTCTATCCTTAAACTTTAATAATTTCTTGCAAGGATTTACAATTTCCAACCACCAGTGGAAACCAAGACTGCGGATCAAGAGTAGATCCATTAGAATTATGCCCACTTTTTTCTTCAAGATTTCAATCGCAACCTTTGAATTGAAGTAATAGAGAATAGACATACATAAGCTTTCCTAGCCACTGTAGCAAAAGAGCATGCACTTCCAATGCTCTCCTCTTTGGAAACCTTCAGCAAAAACTTGAAAGAAGGCACTTTGTTCTGGATGCAAAAAGATCAATGAATGAGGTGCCACATTTTTATGCACGTTTTCTAGAATGTCACTTTATCCCCACTCCTTTTTAATGCCTATCTCCAGCCCTTGATAGCAGCCCCAAACCACTTGGAACGTCAAGTTTATACCTACGCCGATGACACCCAAATAATTATTCAGATAGACAATGTGCCCTCAGCCCATGCACGCTTTCAAAACATCTTAAAATTCACGGTGAATTGGATGTCGGATAATTAATTGAAAAAAAAAAACCCAGACAAAACGGAAGTGCTGGCCGTCACCCCAGACTCCAACCCATGGAAAGAGCTCTTTTGGCCACTTGAGCTGGGCACATCTCCAGAATCCGCGAAAGTGGTAAAAAGTCTGGGGATTAAAATTGATGCTAAGCTTACCATGACCCAGCAAGTCTCCGCTGTGGTTGAAACATGCACTGGTCTGTTGAGACAACTGCGCAAACTTGCCCCCATCCTTACATTCAACACACTCCGAACTGCAGTTTCAGCCGAGCACCTAACTACATCAAGGACCGCCTTACCAAATATACACCCAGTAGAGCACTCCGGTCCTCGGATGCTAGCCTCCTGGTCTGCCTTAGATTTAACCTGTCCACGAAAGGCGGCAGAGCATTCTCTTCATCTATCCCCCCCGAATCTGGAACAACTTGCCGGAGAGCCCTCGGAAGAAACACAATCTCCTTCCACTCAGGAAAGAATTAAAAACAGTCCTTTTTACAGAAGCCTGGATATAATCCACTCTCCGACTAGGTCGAGATCTCTCTGACAGCGCTTAGAGACCTGTAGGTGATAATGCACGTAATAAATACCAAATAACATAACATAACATAACAGCAAAGATGGAGCCTAGTCTGTAGACGATCCCTCGAAGGAAGAAACACCCTGTCCAAAACCGTCCTCATCCAGGCCCCAATAAAGGTGAGGTCTTTCTTGGATGCTAACTGACAGTGAGGAATATTCAACAAGAACTCATGCTGGTTTTCCATATCTATGGTCAACTGTAGATAATGCAGCAGCTTTATTCTTGATGGAACTTAAATCAACATGCACATGCATAAAGTGTCCAGAGAACCCACCACCTTGGCAAACACTGTTGTATGTAATTCCAAAGGAAGGACTCTGACCAGACAATAATCTTCCTGGATTCAAACGCTCACATATTTCTGATGCTGCTCTGCCACATGAATATTGCACGTATGCATCCAATAGGTCACCATGAAATGATTCTTTTTGATTAGCAAAATAACCCTTTAAAGAGTTTCCATTTTGAACTGTGTTTTCTTGACATGTTTGTTGAGGTTCTTTAGACTGATAATTCGAAGCGATCTCTCAACTTGGTACTCGAGATCACTATTGACCAAACTCGATTTGTCGTCTGAGACTCTCACACATGGGCAATCCCCTTTATCTTGAATAAGGATTGCATGTCCTCTTTCAATGTCCATTTCTTTTCTTGAATCCTTGAATAAGGTGTAGTAAGGATCCCAGAGTCTGATGGGAGAGAGGAAAACCCTATTTTATAACCATGTTCTACAATATTCAAGATGCATAAACCTGTGTGGTGAATCTTCTCCACACCTCTAGGAAGTGCTGAATCCTTCCTCCTACTTGAAAGAATTGGCTATGTTCTTCCTGGAAAGTGACACAGTCAGGATCACTTTTCTTGGTTAGAACCATTCTATCCTTGTTTTCATTTAAGCTCATTAGAAAAAGATTTAGCCCGTTATCCTTCAGACCTGGCAGGCTGTCTAAAATAACTATTGGATTTTTACAATGAGCCCGAAGCTTAGATTGGCTCTTCCTAAAGGAAAATAAATGCTTCCTTCCTTTAAAGATTTTGTGTAATTTGTCTTAAAGCCGGATGAAAACAGTATTGTTCCTTAAAATACTATTCTTAAAGCAATCAACCTTTGAGCTGACTTTGCATTCCAAAGAAATTGTGACTAGCAGCAATTGGAGAACCACAAGCCAAGGCCAATGCCCTTACATAGTCAAAAGATATATCCAAGAGAAACTCCAACTTACATTCTACCTCCTCCAGTAGATCTGTACAGCCCTGACCCTCTTGAGGGACTTTAAAGTCTAAAAACAATGATTTGGGTGTATAGGCCCCACACACCCCAGCTCATAAGGCCAGATAAGATCCAGAATATACTTTTTTTAATGTCTTCTCTGCAGGATCCCTAGAAATGTCCTCCTCTTCCATGGAAGATCTGTCAACAAGGTTTGCCACCACAGAGTCCGCATGTATTGAGTCAGACAATTTATCTTCCGTCTTCTCTAATCGATACAATCTTGCCATACACCTTTGGAAGTTAATCAAATGTAGGTCCTTCCGTTCATTTAACATTATCCCCCTAACATAGTCATGTTTTGACACTCTAATACTTGACAACATCTCAAATTGTCTTAAAACAGGGACCCTACAAATACTAGGAATCTCCTCTCATGTTGCTTTTTAATGTAGTAGCTCTTTTTACTTTTGTGATGTAGTTCAGCATTCCAGGCAGTAACTCCCATGAGATATATTTTCCTTTCAGTTCAGAGGGTGGGGTAGAGGAACCTTCAGAGTCCTCTGATACAGATCCTTCTGCATAAACACTGCTTACCACTAAGCCACTCTCAATAGTCTTTTTCTGCTTTAAGTAAGCCAGAGCCGCAATTGTAATCATTGTAATGCTTTCCTCATCTCTGACCCTATCTATGTCCTTACTCTTTGTGGGAGAGGAGAACAAAGATCTGGACCCAGAAGATGCCTAGGCGGAAGGGGAAGAAAAGCGTTTCCTCTTGATAGAATGTTTGCTCATATTAAAAAATGCACTGACCGGCTAACAAATCCCTCAAAGGTCTGTAATGGGGTCGCGTCTTGGAGGGGTATCAAAGCATACTAGGACCCAAAAGATGGTGCACCAAACAGGTCTTTATTGCCTCTTCACTCAGAGTCCGGTACAGTATTGACTTCCTGTTGGGTGTCTGGGTTTCTGCTGTGCCGGCTTGTATCCAAAGGAAGGTGAAAGTAAGCTTGTCTTGGCTTCGTAAGGTCTTCAGCGCTCCGGTACCGGGAACCAACCAATCCAAAAATAAAACAAAAAAAAAAGGCGGTGTGAGCAATGGGGAAGCAGCACTCTTTCGAAGGGTAGCGGGAAGTGAGGGATGAGTCACCGTAAAAACTCTGACACAATGAGTGCCCCGGTTGTGACCTCCCTTGCGTTCCCCACCCCTACCCGTGCCCAGAAAACCCCTGTAATTTCGCCCGTACCTTGTCAAGCCACTCTCCTCCAGAAGGGTGGCGGGGCGGAGCGCAGTCTCGTAGGCCTCCTGGCTTGGCATCTTCCTCTCCTGCAGCACTTCTCTTCTCGGGATCTCTTCTTTCTTCGGTCTCCTTCGATCTCCACGCCTCCACCTCTCTCCTCTCTCGGGATTCTCCTTCCGCATACGTGCGGGAACTCGCCTCTCTTGTTCCGTCCTTTCCTTCGCTGGATTGGCGGCCTCCGGGGACTCCGCCAAGGGATTTTCATGCCTGTAGGTAAGGAAATACAATGCTGTTAGCAGAGTCCGGGGGCGCTTCCATCTCGCTGTTGTCAGCGGAATCCTGACAAGGTCACAACAAGCACTCACTCCTTTATGAAAATGTATCCTTTTGAAATTAGAAAGAAGCACATTAATCCGGCGCGTCAGAAACAAAAGGATGCATATGTGCGCTAAATTATTACAGCCTCGTCTGAAGATCAAACATTAGACCATAACTGTATAATATTTCATATGATATAGTCTGCTTAGTGGTTACCTCACTGGGTTGTCCAATCTGAGATTTTGTTTATAGTTGAGGCCCTGAGCTGGTATGTTTGGAGGGCGAGAGAAGTGGAGAGATTTGTTGGGATGGACATTTTTATTATAATGCCATATCTGAGTGTCTTTGTGAGATGTAAATAAGTGGTCAGATTGTATAGCTATTTAGAACCTAGAGTGAATAGACCATATTAAAATCCTCCAAATTGCCCAGTACCATGTGACAGATCTGTTCAGTTTTTGCACCCCTGTTCATTTGGTGATGTTTTTGTTTTTTGGGGCTATACAGTGCTGGTGATGGACAACCCTCATAGTACAGGATATGTCTTAGGCGAATTTAAGAGGTTTAACCTACAATTTGTGGCTGACCGCTGTGTGTTATGGTTTTAGCATTATTGTGGGCTATAACTGTTATATATGGAAGTACATAACTATACAATGTCACAGCAAAGCACAAGTCAGCTCTTTTTTTTTGTTTTGCTTACCTGCGTTATGAAAGCAATTTGCTGGTTGGGTTGCGTGCAAATGATGGGTTATAAGGTGAGGATTGCGCGTGAGGTTGCGACTGTTTACTAGACTCTGTTTCAGGGATGTGAGTGGTGCAGTTATCTAGGAAATAGCCAAGTTTTCAACTGCCTTCAGAAGTGTATATGCTCCTGGGTGCTTCTAATGTTGGCTGGTAATGAGTTCCTAGAGGTTGATGACTTGCACCGAGAAAGCAGTGCCTCCCATGTATTTCTTATGGTAAGGTACTATGATGATAAATGGTGCAAGCTTGGAGCCTAGTGTTTTGTTTGGTTTGTATTGCTTGAATTTAACTTATAAGTGTAGCGGTCCTTTTCCTTGGGAGGCACTGTGGACAATTCAGAGTGCCTTGAACCTTGCCTTTCTAGCTACAGGTAACTAATAAAGGAATTGCAGGACTGAGGCCATGCGTTCCTTTGGATGAAGACGGAGAAGAAGCCTTGCAGCAGCATTTTGGATGAGTAGTATTTTGCGCTAATGAATGTGGGTGCACCAAGGTATAGGCTGTTGCCGTTGTCAAGCTTGGAGATTATTAGCGTGAGCATGGCTTGCAGTTTATGTTGGTATGCAAGATATGGGAAGATCCAACGTAGTGTTTTCATTTTGTAGAGGGCACTCTTTGTGACGTTGTTAGCATGGAGTGTCACGAATGGGTCTGAATTCATAGTTACTGAAAGGTTTATAACTACTTTTGATGTTGTTGAAGGGGTTTCAAGTTCCTTAGGACATATGGCGGTAGGCTGGTAGTTTTACCATTGTGCGCATATCATAATCTCAGTCTTTTCTGTAATGAGATGTAGATGGTTATTCGTCATCCATGTGTTTATGACACAAAAGCAGACATCGAGTTTTGGATTGTGGAGGCCTTCTGAGAAATCCATTTAAAAAACAGGTGAGGTTGAATGATTTAATCAGATTTGGCAAGGAGGTTTGTTGTGTGGCGTTTAGAGCTCCGAGTGAATTTTCCCGATTCATGTCCTTATATAGGTACAATTCACATTGTCCTTATATAGACATAGAAATCAATCCCTTATTTAGGCATAGCCCATGCTTCCCAAATACAGGCATGGCTACTTCCACCCGTACCAAACATCACAACAATTTCTTGGAAAATCGGCTTAAGCAGTTAGGGAACTTCCACTTGCTTGAATATTGATTTGTCCAAGAACTCATGTACTTTGCAAAAACCAACTATTCCCTAGGGGTTCTTTCCTGACGTTCATATGCCCGACTTAATGTCAAACTATGGCATTCCTAAACACCTTCAATGTATAAATATGCCTTCACTTGCTATGGCAAACGACGGTGGTTCGGAGCAGTTAGAAGACCTACTAGCCCGACGCAGCTCGCTACAGCAAGTGCAGAAGGAAGCCGACTCTCCAGCTGACGCACTGATCAATAGGCTGCCCTTCTCCTGCCGAGAATCCAGCTCAAGTGTTACCAAACTCCCCTTGCGGGGTGTTGGGAAATCGAGTCCCGAGACTGAGATACCAGACCTCTTTCATTCTAACTAAGGTATGGAGCTGATTAGAACCTAGAGAAACCTTTGGTAGATTCTTGGCAAAGAAAAACTAAACCTATGCTACACAATACTTATTTCTTCCCGTGTACTAGACTTAGGTTAGGTACATTGAGGTAGGTGTATTTTAGAAGCACCAGTTGAGTACTTTAGCCAGTATTTTTATGTATGTATTTTTATATGGCTTAGAAACCACACAATGCTTTTACAGTATTATTTTATAATACTATTCTCGCTGTACGCATTATACTTTACAGTCTACATAACGATTGTAGCAGTTCACTTTTCTTGTATGAGAAAAAAGACTGTTCAACAAACCTTTTCATTGAAAACGCCCGTCTCTCTTTTCTCTACAATTCTGTTGAAACAAAGCATGCACAATTGACTGAGTGAAATACTTATCTATTGTTTCTATGACTCTGAGAGATATAAGTCTTATTCTTGAGAAACAAAGTTGTCATGTTTATGCGGTTGTCAGAAACAAATCCCTTCTTGTGAATTCGAGAAAGTTTCTAGTGACCTCTGAGCTAGCTGGCACTCACTATTAAGTTTAGTATATTCGATAGAGAACTAGTCGACCTCAACCCTACATCTAATCTATAGGATATACTATTCGAATGTGCAGAGCCTATTGGGAATATAGGAACTACACTACATGGTGCCCAACGTTTGGTAAGGCACTAATTTAACGCTAGATACTAAAGTAACTCAGTCGTGCTTTTCTCAGAGACCCCTTTTTCCCGTAAAATACTCCAATAGACGTCTGAAGTGGGTAAAGGGATCAAATATCTGCCAAAGCTGAGTAGGACGAAAATCCTATGTATTAGTTTTTGGTTTTTCAACGTTGAAGGATACAGTGTTGCAAAATATTGTGCACCTTAACTTTGTTTCCTTGAAAACTTGCTCTGCAACTTTCATTAAACTATGTCGAATAACGGCAACAGCACCGAGGCCGGTGGAGCTACAGAAGAAAACGCTGTACGAGCTCCTAATGCATCAGGGCTTAATTAAGCCGACGGCGATGATGCTATTAGCATTCCAGAAATCTAAGGAGAGCCATCACTATGAAACTTATAAGAAATGGCCTATCAGCAAGAGGTGGTAGGGTAGTTTTTGTGATTGAGGCACATGAATATCATCATACAGAGGTATTCTATTCATGGATAGTCTTCCCTGAAGCAAATCCAGTAACTACATTGTTTCACTTCTACAAAGAAGATGAACCTCCAACGGAATACATTCCTTTCGAGGATGTTGAAATTTCACTAACATACCAAGAGCATGTGCTCTGGTTTAAAGGCGCCCTATATCATATAAATCACGTTACCAGGCTCGGTCAACTAGGTAGACCAGGAGCAACATGGCCGGTATTAGCCAGCTATACACCACATCCTGCCATTGAAGAAATGACAAATGAGGAACAATTGGTCCAATATGTCATGCGGACTCTTACAACCCAACCGGCAATTAGGATTCCGCAACACACCCCTTACCAGGGGAACACAAATAAAATTACACCACTGACTATACAATCGGTCATTGGTAAATTACCCGCAAAACGGGAACAAATTCCATTCTGGATAGCTCAAAAAATTACTCAAATCGAGGCAGTATTTCCTGATACTACCCCTCATGAGAAACACAGAATTCTAACAATCTGTTTACCAATGGGGATTGCACCACATCTGGAGGACTGCGACACTTGGGGGTACAGTCTTTGCTGCAATATACACCAAAACACATGGTGTTCCATCAATGGCGGTAATACCAGACGTCCTGAAACAAATTCAAAATGAATACGGGTTAGAGCCTGCTTTAAATCTAGGTATGAAATTACTGAAGGATTTCAAACAGGTCTCAATATTAACATTAGCTAATATTAAAGGTGAAGCAGCATCTGTGGCGATCCGCCAAAAGTTAAGAGAATTTGATGTAACTGAGCAACCTCAGGAACTAGCCAGAATAATGTAAAAATCCTATGAAGAACTAGGTAGAGACAGTTTGGGTGGTATACCAGTGAAATCACAACTGACTGAAAGTCCTGAAAAGGTCTGTATTAAAAACACTCCTACTCCTCCTAAGAAGAAGTGGGAGAACACTAAACAAACTTCTAAAGAGAAGCGTTCTCAATCCCAAAGTAGGTCTCCTCAAAAGGAGCACTCTGAAAGGAGGTATAACCTCAGGAATAGGGATAATTTGAGAAAACCTGATAGATATCAAGATACTGATACACATTCCTCTCGTACCTTTCAGACTTCGTCACAGAAATCTGAAAGAAGAGGACGATCAGAACACAAGGAAGAACGTGTGAAGTCCAAAGACGATCAACACGTCCAAAAAAATAAAAAAACTCAATTCACCAAAATGAAGGTAGCAGGTCTAAAAATCACACATGCTGAGGATCTTGAGGACACAACTCAAGAACGGGGAATGGGCTCAAACGATGTTGGACAGCGCAGCAGAAGTCACCATAGCTCGCAAGAACTTGAAGGATCATCTGGAGACAGTGAACTTGAATGAGTACATCCAAGTTGAAACTGCAGACACTAGGGTTAGTGTCCCACATAAGTTATATGAAGTAACACTCTGGATGGAGGGGGACATAACTAGAAAAATAAGAGCACTCTTTTGGGAGAAGCAGGGTTATGACATCCTTCTAGCTGAACAAGACTGGCCACCTGAATTTGTCAGGGAGTGCCAACATGGCGAAAACATCATTATGCCAGCTTTCTCCAACCATATTCTAATTCATTTAAAATACACTTATGCCAGGAAATGGGCAGTCGCCCAGGCTCCAGCGTTATACAAAAATCATGTAGGATGGGATGAGGATTCTCCTCACCCAAAAATCCAGTTAGAAAATCAACCAACTGCACCAAGGCAGTATCCAGTTAAGCAAGAAGCTAAAAAAACAGGCCAGGGAGATATTAGATCAACTTTAATGCCAAGGGGTGATTGAAACATGCACCTCGTCCATGAACAATCCTTTATTTCCTTTCTCCAAACCAGACAATACATATTGTCTAGTTTTGGATTACAGACATTTAAACTCTTGTTGCAAAACTTTTGCAGTACAAAATGCACACAGTGCAGCACTAATGAATAACATTGTGCGTAAAAAATATAAAACCACATTAGATATTTCTAACCGTTTCTTCTGTCAAAACATTGCACATGAAAGTAGGTATTTGACCGCTTTCTCAATTATGGGGACACAGCGTCAATTCTGTCATCTCCCCCAGGGATTCACGTATAGTTCAGGGTTATTTTCAGCCGGAGTAACAGAGGTACTACAAACCTATGATGATGAGGCATTATCATATGTCGATGACATCTATCTAACAGACGATGACTTGGATAGGCACTTGAACAGGGTGCACACCATAATATTGGGCTTCGCCTCTGAAGGGTACAAATTCAATTTTACGAAATCAAGAATTGCCCACCTCAACGTCCTTTTCCTAGGATAAGAATTATCAAGCAAAAGCCTGGCAGCCAACTTTTTAGAAAAGTGTGCACTGCTCCAACCTCCAAAAATGCTGAAAAACGTACAGTCAATTCTACGTTTCCTAAATTTCAGAGAACATACATTCTAAATTACGCAGAAAGGGTTAAACCTCTCTACGAACTAATCAAACCTGATTTTAAAACAGTTAATTGAACTCAACAACACACAGAAATTTTGCGTTCAGTCCAAACAGACATTTTAGAAACAAAACATTTGCAAACACGCGTAAACGTACGCAATTTAGTAATCTGAATCATTCCAGGAAGATGCGGATTCACGTGCTTAAGCTTTAATGAAGGAGAAAAAGTACCAATAGCTTACAAATCACGCTTGTACACACAAGCAGAAATGAAATTTACTTCAACAGAAAAAATTCTGACATTGGTTCAAACTGCAGTAGCAAAAGAGAGATCCCTCACACAGGGTAAGGGCATAATGGCCGTTACACCTGTAACTGCCTTAGAGGCAGTGACGAAAGCGAGCATTCTGAATGCAAAAGCTTTACATCTGAGATGGATACAATGGGTTAATTCTCTTGTTGCAACAGACGTTGAATACGTTTTTGACCCATATTTGAAAACACAAGAATTTCTACAATATGAACAAGAATGTCCTCTGCCTATTGAGATTCTGCCTCTAGAGCAGTATAAATGTATCATTTATACTGACGGATCAGCACAGCCCCCTATTGGGGGTAAACAAGCTTATAGTGCTGCGTGCGCGATTGTTAAAGGTTGCTGGCGCGATGGTAAATTCCGACCTATGGTCACTAAAACACAATCTCTAGGAGATTGTACAGCTCAGCAAGCTGAACTACAATCATTCAAGATGGCGCTTGAAAATACTGATCGCGAATTCCCCACACTTATAGTGTGCAATTCATATTATTGCTTTCAATCTTACAATGAATACTTGCAGAACTGGATTGAAAACGGTTTCAAAGATGCAAAAGGTGGCACAATCAAGCATAAGCTGCTTTGGGAACAAGTAGTTCAGTTACAACAAGAACTACAAAAGGCTCACGTGATACATACACTGAGTCATCAACGTGATGGCGTTCACGTTGCAGGGAATTTATTGGCTGATAAAGCCGCGAAGGTAGCTGTGCAAATGGCTTCCGTAGCTGCAAACACTCGTTCAAAAACAAAAATAGATGGCGAAATAATGCTAGCTGTCAAGGCAGCGGTGCAGCGTTACCTAATACATTTCCACTCAAATATTCATACATAATTGATGCAAACTCCATTCCTTTTGCTCGAATTCCTGGAGTGGGGGATAGAGTGAGTCCAAACAGGAAACGTAGAGTAGCTTTGATACACGAAGCACATTTGGGAGAGGGTCTGATACATGAGGGGATCTCTAAATCTATACTAGAGTTAAAAGAGACGTACTGGTTGCCAAGGATGAATGGTCACATTCACACATTTGCAATTGCCACGCCTACAACAGAGATCGCAGCAGAGAACGCCACCAGATACCTGACTACAGTGTAGCCAGCCCAGTACAGACACCGTTGTTAGACAGCATTAGGCTTTCTACACGCAGACGTCCCTATGGACAAATGCGGTCCCACAAATATTAAGACAAGATTTATTTGGATGTGGCCTCAGCGCTTGACTGACACTCGAACTGTTATCAAAGATTTGTGAGTCTTTATCAGCACATACGCAATCGGCATACTACATTCTGACCAGGGTCCTGCGTTTAGCTCTCGAGCTTACAAGGAGGCCATGGCCAATATGGGCGTTGCATTGCTGTACTCTAGTCCATTCCATCCTGAGGGAAATTCGGTAGTGGAGAGAAAAAACTGGGGCATAAAGCAATCTATAACAGCTAGGGTATTAGGCTCGGGTGATGGGTGGGTCAAACATCTAATAAGTGTCCAACGTAATCTTAAAAATCTGCCAAGAAGTTCTCTAGGCGGTATCACTCCATATGAAATCCTTTTTGGTTCTAGAATGATTGTGCCGGACCTCGATTGTCACACTTCAGTGGTAGAACAAAAACCATTTGATATCAAAGAACGTTTGGCTGTTTTGCAGGACTTAAATGAAACAAGATCCAGACAAAGTAACAAACTCCTGAAGCCAACAACCACTGAAGAAAAACCATCCGTCCCAGCAAGAGCTGTCTGGGTTTCAAAGATTGGGAATCTAGTCAGAGAAAAGATCGCGGACAAGAAGGAATTTGGGCCTTCTTACAGACAACCAGTATCTGTCCTAGCAATCCATGGATCAAGAACAGTATTACTGCCGCCCCTTGCTGGTAAAAGGGAGAACAGGTTCGTGTCCATCGACCTGGTAAAACCACATCATGTGGCCGATCATAAGCAGTAGGGCAAGTGGACTCCAAGGATGTAGCAGACACCCGAATCTGGCTACTATCCAAGAGATTCAAACTGAAAGACTCATCACCTTTGAAGAATCTGCAGTGTGAAAAGAAGAACTATGCAACAAAGCCATGGAACTTGTACCTATTGAGACCAAAATAACAGTTCGTCAAGGAACGCCTGTCTATAATGAAATAGCATCTGACTATAGAAATCTAACAAGTGATCAAGTGGTTCCAGCAATTTCAACGAATCCTGAAGCAATCCCTATAATTGACAGAACTGCCTCTGGCTATTTCATTAACTTTGATACGTTTTCCGAGGATCCCAGCGAACCTGAAACAACGCCAGCTGAAAAAACAAGCAACAGAACTTTTTCATCACCTGGAAAAGACTTATCTGGTTTCACCATGGATTGAACTTTAGATTGTGTTGGGTGTACTTTTTCTTCTAATTTGGTTGACTCTTGTATTTTCATTGGGAATGCGGATAAATGGAAGATATGTTAAAAAGGACACAGCAAGTAAGAACATCAACTTACTCCTCAAGCCACACAAATCATCACATCGTGAACAAAGAGACTTGTCATCAGTGAACATTACAGCCGTTCCTATACCTGGTGGTATAGCTTGGGACAGAACTGAATATGATATTCTTGGTCCGGCGGAGCTGGTAAAGATACCACACCAATTCAAGATTTCCTTGAGTGAGTTTGTTTCATCTAGTATCTTTTCTGATGATTGGGACTTCGAAACTGTTAATAATATGATGTCAGACTTAGAAATGTCTTCAAAATTTACAAATCATGAATACTTAGAAGGTTCATCCGATTATGAACAAATGTACTGTTATAATCACTATGGCCATCATTTCTTGCACAAATCTGCAAATCCTAGAAATGTATTGAAATATAACCAATGGGAACATTGCCCAACGCCACCAAAGGGTAGCTCAAAAACATTTTTTGGCAAATTTCCATATTGTTTAGGGTATAATGTTTCAAATCCAGAATCATTTTACTTTAAAAATGTTAATAGGACAGGAATGAAAAGTATGTTGACGAATGCAAAGCAAATTTATTCTGCGGCCTTTTATGCTCAGTTGTCCACATTAGGTTTTGATTTTTGGAGAGACACCATTGAGACAAAAACTGTCTGGGGCACAAAAGACTGGCAGGTGCAGGGATTAGAAGCTTTATTTAGAGCCTGCATCATCCCAGAGCAAATAATGTTTTTGAATGACACTGTCCAACAGACATCTTGTCTTGGGTTAGCCAAGGTAAAAGATTTAAACAAACCGTCAATACCTACACCTACATCTGATAGCAGTAACACTTCAAAGGGGGAGGTCGACGTACATACTATTTTGCTTCACAACAGAACAGATCCTGATTGGAAAAAATGGTTAATCTGGCCCACAGACACAAACACCTGTCAAGATAGATTCCTGAATAAGACACAAGGGTTCACATTCACTAGGCCAGATCCAAAATATGTTCACATACAGCATCCAGGGATAGTAACATCATAAAGTGTAGGGAAAATGTGCCTTGTGTGGCTATACAAGTCTACACTGAAGGAAGTAAAACAACACTTATCTTTACTTAAAGATGGTGCTGACCTGAGGGACTTCTTACAAGAACCTACTAAACCGCGTCATAAACGTTTTATATACGCCAGTATCTATGCTGCTTATAATGAAGCATGGAAAATTACGCAAGCAGAGACTGCGGAACGAATACGGGAAATTGATCGTATTAATTTAAAGATATCTCTCCCTATAGTTGACAATGGGTTAACGACTCTGTCGTCCAGGATATATTCTTTGGACAGCATAGTATCCTCTGCCATAGACATAATGGAACAGGAATTGGTCATGTTGCAACATGGTCAATCGCAATTACGTTCTATAATGCTAGTAGGCTGGACGTTAAAAAACCTTCGTTCACGCTATGTGCCTTGACGTTTAATCAACACAACGTCACTGCTTTCTGAATTTAATCTCACAGATAAACAAATCAAATTGGCACAGAGGGGAGCAGACTATACGGTGGTGAGCAGTGAAAAACTGGGAAGATTGCCATTTACAGTCGCTGAAAAACCAGCTATTGAATGGATAATACACGGTACAATCACTCTGCCTGTTACAATTTTCAGTATTGCTCAAAACGTATACCAGCAGGCCTATATGAAAGGTTGGGTAAAGAATACATCAAGACATCCTGGGATTTACCTTACACACAGATGTTGGAGTGGGGGGAAAGAAGTGTTTCTTAGTGGTAATAATTGTGAAAACGCACTAAGCGGTTCTCTCCTATGTCAGGGTATAAACTTACATGGGCCTGCGATGATTCCTCTAACAATTTATCCTGCCACCTGCAAGGTTCACCAGCTGCAGTGATTGATCCAATTTTTATGGAGCTTTCTAATGGAAGTTACATCATGTTCAATGATCACAGCTGCTGTGGCATGTTGCCAGGGTTAGCCTAACTCGTAATTGTGTCAGCCAGGGTCACTTGCTGTATGCAAGTATTGTTTCCAAAAACCAAGACAGACCGGAAGTCACCGTTATGGCCTTCAATGAACATCTCTTCTATACGAATTGATACTTTAAGCAGAATGAAAACCATTCTTTTACAAAAATCTGTGCTATTGAGCTCGGCCAAAGAAACCTATGATCTGCAAGTCGCAAGGACTTCTGCAGAGATACACACCCTATTAACTACAAACTGCCCTGTACGGATGTATGTCGTTACAACGCATACTTTTACTCCGCATACCATTACAACGCGGTATTTACAACGCATACCGCTACAACGCATAGCGCTTTGGGGTGCTGGATAGTGGTAAGTATAATTTACTATTCTAACTCCAGTCCCCGTGGACCCTAGGGAAGGTGTTGGATAGTAAATTAAACTTACCTCTTATCCTAGAGCGCCCCCCAGCGCAATGCGTTGTAACGGTATGCGTTGTAATGCCTGCGTTGTAGTGGTAGTGCGGAGTAAAAAATGCGTTGTAACAGGTGCATACCCCCTGTACATTTCTCAGAAATGTTAGGTTGTATCTTAAACATGTCTGATTCGAGTGGTATTGTACATGTATTTAAGACGATTTTTTCGGGACTGTTAGCACCTTTTGAAGCAGTTTTAGGAATATTTTCCAAACTTCATGCACTCTGTGTTTGGCGGACTGTCTCTCGTTTTGGGACTCGCAGCAGGGATACTATTTTTGCTCCTTCTGCTCCGATATGGCAAGCCAAAACACAAGCGATACCCAGTTCACCATGGAGAACACTCTTCTGGCGATGAAGTGTCGTGAGCGCATAGTCCAAATTTTGGGATTAACTCGTTAGAGGGAATTAAATACCACATGGTTTATGTCATTCAGACCAATCTTGCAAGATTGCATCTTACCTGTTCTACGTTGCCTGCTATGTGGAGAAGAATACGTGCTAGACATCTGTCTCACACTCCCATCAGTCATGCCAACGGATGTTCATACTTTGCTGGACCCGGTAAAGGCCCAAGCGCAGTGTTGTCCCCAGGGGCTACCAATTCTGATGACGGCATTCATTGAGATCTCACAGACGCAAAATGCTGACGGTGAGGAACGAGAGAAAATCGGCAAACAGGTACCATCCAATTCGAACAGTGCTAACGCGACCAACGCTGACGGTGATGTTTCACATCTATGTGCAGTTAATCTTCCTAACGAGGTAATCCAACTTTCACCTACAATGCTAGACTAATTCTTTTCAGACTTAGAAGACTTGATGTTTTCTCCAAACAATAACACTGACTTTTGATGTGGCACACAGTGTTCTGAAAGACTCTGAATTCGACCTTCATTTTTTCAAAACAAGGTTTCTAACTTTGGAACTCTATTTTTTCTATGATCAAACTTTTGTTTTTCCAAAATTTGTATTTTTTCATTTTTTGGCACAAAGTAATCTGCTTAAAGTAGAGCTATTCATAGAGAACTAGAATTCTTTGAAAACTTCCAAGAGACAATGGGCCCGATGTAGGTAAATCTCATTTACCGACTCTAGAATACCGAATTTTGCCGATTCGGTATTCTAGATTCGGTAAATGAGATGTAGGAAATAATTTGGTAATTTTTACCGAATCGGTATGTGATTCGGTAATTGCCATTGATTCCTTTGGGCCTTGAGGCCCATAGGAATCAATGTCAATTACCGAATCGGTAAATACCGATTTGGTAAAATTACCGAATTGTCAAGGGGGACAGGGTGTCACTTTGACACGCTGTTGCACCCCTGATTCTGGCTTGTGTGCCATGTGACACACATACATGCCCTAAGGGGTAATCCAACTTTCACCTCTTCAACTTTCAAGGGCATGTATGTGTGTCACATGGCACAGGTGTACATGCACAGATGTGCATGTACACTGGAATTCGTTATTTACCACAAAATATTATTTCGTGGTAAATAACGAATTCTTAAGGGCCTGTGGCACTGTTTTCAGTGCCACCTACATCTAGATATACCGATTCGGTATTTTACTGAATCGGTAAATTTACTGATTCTGTAAAATTTAAGGCCCCTATATATCAAAAACCAAATACCAAATACCGGTCGGTAACGGCCGAAATCGGCCGTTACCGACCGGTATTTGGTGTCCTACATCGGGCCCAATATTTGACCTTGTCAACAATCAATCAGTTTATATAATCTGCCATGGAATGGTCTCGACTTTTTCTTCTGTAATTAAGAGCCATTTCATAAATGTATTTTCGTGATTCATTCGTATAGCATTTTCAAAAAAATCTAACTATATGCTTTGAATGAAACATTGCTTTAAATGCATACACAGCACATATGCTTTTCGTGTACAACCAGTACCAATGCATTTTTATGTATTTTGGGTGGTTTTTTTAAAGATCATGTTTAGGTATCTTTTAATGTGTTTAGAACTTAGTAATGTCATACATAAGAAAGTGGAGTGGGCGTTGTATGGCGTTCAGAGCTCCGAGTGAATTTTCCCAATTCATGCCCTTATATAGGTACAATTCACATTGCCCTTATATAGACATAGAAATCAATCCCTTATTTAGGCATAGCCCATGCTACCCAAATACAGGCATAGCTACTTCCACCCGTACCTAACGTCACAACGATTTCTTGGAAAATAGGCTTAAATAGTTAGGGAACTTCCATTTGCTTGAATATTGATTTGTCCAAGAACTCATGTACTTTGCAAAGAACAACTATTCCCTAGGGGTTCTTTCCTGATGTTCACATGCCCGACTTTACGTCAAACTATGGCATTCCTAAACACCTTCAAGGTATAAATATACCTTCACTTGCTATGGCAAACTACGGTGGTTCGGATCAGTTCGAAGACCTACTTGCCCAATGCAGCTCGCTACAGCAAGTGCAGAAGGAAGCCGACTCTCCAGCTGATGCACTAATCAAGAGGCTGCCCTGCTCCTGCCGAGAATCCATATCCAGTGTTTCCAAGCTCTTCTTGTGGGGTGTTGGGAAATCGAGTCCCGAGACTGAGATACCAGACCTCCTTCATTCTAACTAAGGTATGGAGCTGATTAGAACCTAGAGAAACCTTTGGTAGATTCTTGGCAAAGAAAAACTAAACCTATGCTACACAATACTTACTTCTTCCCGCGTACTAGACTTAGGTTAGGTACATTGGGGTGGGAGTACTTTAGAAGCACCAGTTGAGTATTTTAGCCCGAATCTTTATGTATGTATTTTTATATGGCTTAGAAACCATACAATGCTTTTACAGTATTATTTTATAATACTATTCTCGCTGTACGCATTATACTTTGCAGTCTGCATAACGATTGTAGCAGTTCACTTTTCTTGTATGAGAAATAAGACTGTTCAATAAACCTTTTTATTGAAAACGCCTGTCTCTCTATTTTCTCTACAACTCTGTTGAAACGAAGCATGCACGATTGACTGAGTGAAATACTTATCTATTGTTTCTACGACTCTGAGAGATATATTTCTTATTCTTGGGAAACAAAGTTATCATGTTTATGCGGTTGTCAGAAACTAATCACCTCTTGTGAATTCGAGAAAGTTTCTAGTGACCTCTGAGCTAGCTGGCACTCACTATTAAGTTTAGTATATTTGATAGAGACCTAGTCAACCTCAGTCCTACGTCTAATCTATAGGATATACTATTCCAATGCGCAGAGCCTATTGGGAATATAGGAACTACACTACAGGTTAGGTAGATGTTGAATAAGATGTTGAATAATAGAGGAGATATTATGGACCCCTGAGGAATGCCACAGTGTTGTGTTTGAGAAGGGGATGTGAACGGGGTTGGTAGACTACACTTCGTCTGTTTGTGAGATAAGAAACAATCAATTTTATTGCATTTCGACAGATTCCGATATTGTGAAGTCTTTGCAGTAGTGTGTTGTGTCGGACTGTGTGAAAGTCCGCTAATAAGTCCAGAAGTAATAAGGCAGCTACTCTATTTTTGTCTATTGTGAGTTTTAGATCATCCCAGATTGATATGATGGCTGACTCTTTGCCTCTGCCTGGCTGAAACCGGACTGTTGGTCTGACAGTAAGCCTTAATGTTCTTTGAAGTTAGAGAGTTGAGTAAACATTGCTTTCACAAAACGTTTTCCTAAGAATGGTCCATTTGATATGGGCCTAAAGTTTGCTGGATCATATAGGTCAAGGTTTTTCTTTTTTTAGGAAAGTCTGATGTAGGAGGTTTGAGCTCAGATAGGAAAGAACGCAGCTCTGGGGCTTGTTGAGTAGGCATCTGGCATCCTCTCCTACACAGGTTGAGCAAAAGATATCTTTAAAATTTCTTGGCAGTGCTGGATCTGATGGTGATCCTGATTGTCTGGCTGCAGTGATAATATTGGGGAAATATTTTTTGAACAGGGGATTGAAAGTATACATTGATGGATGGTTATTGGTGTCTCTTTCTATGGTGGTTAGGTCATGTGCTGAGGTCCGCGCTCTCCTGCAGGCAATTTTTAATCTTTGTAATGTTTTAGATCAGTTCATTGAGAATGTTATCACATAAGTCATGTGATTGTGGTGTTTCGGTGTTAAGGCAGTCTGGATTGAGGAATTTTACGGAGTTCTTTGGAAGGGCAGTCTGTTTCAGTTATGCCTGTGGAGTTGTTATATCTTTCTGCCGATTTGATGGCTGTCTTTTAGGTGCCATAGCATGCTTTTGTCCTTTTCATCTCTTGATTTTTTCACATTTCATTGTAGTGTGTTGAGTTGTGTTTTCATTCTTATGATGTTGTCCTTAACCCATGTGCGTTCTTTTTGTAGTCAACTCTGGATGTGTTTTTTATCAGTATCTGTTTGTCCAGTGTAGTGGAGATCCAGAAGTAGAAGGTGTGTATGTCTTTGGGTACATGTTTATTGGGGCTTTTTCAACTTAGGTTTTGAGTTGCTAGATGTATAGTTTTTTCCATTCTCTGTACGAGCATTTGATGATGTTGTGGTCGCTCCAGCTTCAACACCAGAGCACCCCCATGTAAGGCAACCACTGCTACGCCAGCCACTAAACATCTGCTCGGCCTTGACCCTGTGAACAAACATGAAGGTGGAACTGCAATCATCCACAAGGAAACCATCCACTGCACCACCTTCACAGACAACGTCACCCTGATCTTGGAGCATCTCAACTTCTAACTCCACACCGATGGCAAAACCACCATCTGGGGCACCCTCACCTACAGACCTCCAGGTCCCTGCCTCAGCTTCTCTGACATTATTCTCGATTTCATGGCCTGCTCGCCATTGACTCCAAGCAATATATCTTTCTCTGATAAATCAACTTCCACCTCGAGTTTCCGGAGGACACTAACCGCCCAACTTCTACAAAAGCATAAACATCCTCGCCTTACTCAATTAGTCAGCAACCCACACACATTGCAGGACACACACTCAACTTCATCTTCACTGCCAGAAACAGAGTCAAGTTCAGCCACATCACCAAACTCACATGGACATACCACGCTATCATCCACTTCAGCATCACAGGTCCCACCAGCACCACCGCCAGACCCCCAGCACCCCTCACCGAAGCTGGAGACAAGTGTCAAAGAGCCAATGGACCAATGCCCTCAACTCCTCTCACCTGAACACCTCAACAAACCTAGAGAAGACTGTCAAGAACTTCTCTGCCTGGATTACTGAATGTGCCAAAAGAGTCGCACCCCATCAAGCCTCGCATAACTGAAGAGACTCTCTAAACAGGCCAACTGGTACGCCATGGAACTGAAAGCTACAAAATGCAACTGCAAGCAAATTGAAAGAAGATGGAATACCACCAAGCACACTGCAGACCGAACCTCCTTCAAAACATTGCTCAACAAATACCACCAACTCCTGAAGAGGATAAAAAGTAACGCCCTTGCAACCCGCACTGAGGCCAGTTCCAACCTCAGTACAGAGCTATTCAACATTGTCAGAGAGTTCTCCAAACCCTCCGCCTCCAAAACCCTTCATTACCACCTGCCAAAAACTTTATGACAACCTGGCAGACTTCTTCCACAACAAGATCTCCAACATCTACAAACACTTCAAGCCCAAACCCACTCGACATTCTCAGCCTTGTCTCTCCTAGAGATGCAAACCCCGACCTCCTGCTAACCACCTGGGATCAGCTTACCACTCAATTCACTATTGTCATCATGAACTCTGTCCTCTTAGGATGACCTACTGACTCCTGTCAACATAACATTTTCAACATTTGAAACAAGTCAATCAGCAACAAACTCACCACTATACTCAACACTTCCATCGCCACGGCCACTTTCCCAATGAAGGGAAACACGCTGAAGTCAAACCCCTCCTCAGGAAACTGGTCTCCGACCCCAGTTCACTCAAGAATTTCCAGCCCATCTCCCTGCTTCTCTTTCCCACCAAGGTCCTCGAAAAAGCCAACTTACAGAACACCTGGAGAACAGCAATCTTCTGGACATCTCCCAGTCTAGATTCCACAACAACTACTATACCAAAACCACCCTCATCGCTCTCACCAATGACATCAGGGCCCTCCTTCACTGAAGAGAGACAGCAGCCCTGTTTGTCCTCGATGTATTAGCAGCTTTCGACACTGTATCCCACCACACCCTTATCTAGAGGCGCCACCACATCAGAATCCAAAGAGACACCCTCAGATAGATCGCATCCTTTGTCCCTGAAAGAAATCAGAGACTCCTCATTCCTCCCTTCACTTCCAAATACAAGAGCATCATCTGCAGCTTCCCGCAAGGCTCTTCCCTCAGTTCCACCCTGTTCAACACCTACTTGACCCCCCTGGCCAAAATCATCAGTAGGCATGGACTGAAAATAATTTCCTACACCGCGACACCCAGCTCATCCTTTCGCTATCACAAGAGCCTGCCACCACAAGGGACAACATTCCACAGGTGCAAGACGGCCATCGCCAACTGGAGGAAAGACAACTGCCTGAAACTCAACACTGACAAAACAGAAGTACTGAACTTCAGAAAAAACACCTCCTGTGAACTGACTCCGGTTGCACTCAGAACTAGGACCCTCCCCCAAGCCGACAGACCCTGCTGGCAATCTCTGCATTATGCTAGACAGAAAGCTCACAATGAAAAACGAGATCAACGCTGTCTCCCCCGCCTGCTTCCTCACCCTTTGCATGCTCCACCAGATCTTCAAATGGCCTTGGTCAGTACTAGAAGAACCTTCACCTAAGCCATAGTCACCAGCACACTGAACCATGGCAATGCACTCTTCGCAGGAACTACCTCAAACCTCCTGAAGAGACTACAGATCCTACAGAATTCCACCACCAGCCTCATTCTTGACCTCCCCAGTGGACCCACATCACTACCCACCTTAGAAAACTACACCAGCTCCCCATTTAGAAGATATGTCACTTCAAGATGCTGATCCACACGTACAAGGCACTGCACAACCAAGGACCAGCATACATCAACCACCACTTGAACTTCCCCCAACCCTCCAGACACATACACTCCCCTCACTTCACCTCGCTCACACTCCTTCAGATATGTTAAAGTTACTTCAGCTCTGGGCCTCTCCCTCTCCTCTCGAATTCAGGAAACAACTCTAGACCTGGCTCTTCAACTGAGCCTCCGCAGCAAGATTCTCAGCACCTGCATACCCTCACAGATGATTATACAAATCCGCTGATTGATTGCGGGTTCAGTATCTTCCATGGTGAGGTTTTCATTTTCAATTATTGTTATTTTGTAGTGTTTTTTTTCATAGATGAAAGCCAGACCTCCTTAAATTTTGCCAAATCGATTTTTGTTAATAATGTGAAAATCAGGAGGGATGGCTTTCTGGCATGTGGACGCAAAATCATTGCTGAGCCATGTTTCTGTAATAAAGGTGAGGTCCAGTGTTGTTTCTGAGAGCAGGCCAAAGATGTTAAAGCCGTATTTATACCTGGATCTTGTGTTGAAATGTAGGCATTTTAGTTGTGTTTCTTTATTCAAACACAAGGAGATGATGGACAGAGCGCTGAAACTTTTCAGATACTCACCCCTCATCACAGATCTTGGTTGAATCCATCATTGTTCTTTAGCTGACTTCACCATCCCAGTTTAGACCCAGCCATATGCCAATCATTTTGACCCTGTGCCTCATGGGAACAGTCCAGACTAAAATGTCAAGCCAGGTCTTCCTTGGACTGAAAACAAGCATCCTGGTACCGGTTTTGGGGTAACACCCCTCATCAGCCAGGCAAGCTTGAATCCAGTGGGAAAGTGAGCAATGGACTCACATCTGGGCATAACTTGCCAACTTAGGGCGAACAAAGCAAACACAAGGAGATGATGGACGGAGCCCTGAAACTTTTCAGGCACTCACCCCAGTCACAGATCTGGGTTAAATCCATCATCGGTCTTTAGCTCACTTTGCCACCCCAGTTCAGCCCCAGCCATATTCAAATCAGTCTTGACCCTGTGCCTCATGGGAACAGTCCAGACAGAGCTGCCAAGCCAGGACCGGATCAAGCATCCTGGGACCGGTTTCGGGGTAACACCGAGCCATGTCAGTCAGTCTAGCTTGACTCCAGTGGCATGGAGAGCACGGAATCCACGTCTGGGCATATCCGTTCCAGTCGATGGTGACAAATGAAAAAACAAGAATTGATGAACAGAATGTTGAACAATGTCATACATTCACCCCTGTACAGAGATCGCCTAAATCCATTCCCTTTTTGCTCCCCATGCCATTCCAGTTCAGACCCAGCCATATGCAAATCAGTCTTGACCCGGTTCCCCATGGGAACAGTCCAGCCCGAACTGCCAAGCCAGGTCTTCTTTGGACTGGAAACAAGCATCCTGGGACCAGTTCGGTCTTTCAGCTCTCATCAGCCAGGATAGCTTGACTTCGGTGCATGGAGAGCATGGGAGTCACGTCTGGATATACCCGTCCCACTCTGGGTGACAAATGCAAAAAGAACAACTGATGGACAGAATGCTGAACAATGTCATACATTCACCCCAGACGTGGGTCCCAGGCTCACTGTGTCACTGGATTCAAGCTAGCCTGGCTGATGAGTGGTGATGCCCCGAAACCCGTCCGAAGATGCTTGTTTCGGTCCCGGGAGGACCTGGCTTGCCAGTTCAGGCTGGACTGTTCCCATGTGGCACAGGGTCAAGACTGATTTGCATATGGCTGGGTCCAAACTGAGTTGGCAGGGTGAACAAATAAATAATGGATTTAACCCAGATCTGTTCACTGGGGGTGAATGTTTGATTTGCCCTGCATTCCGTTCATCCTCTGTGTGACTTTTGCTGTGACAGCAGCGATGTGATTGGCTTAGCGAAACCTGTGTGTGCTTCCTGTTGGAAAGGGAGAGGACAGAGGCTGAGGCCAGCAGACAGGCGAGTCGTTTATGTTTTTCCTTGCCCCCGCCCATTTTATTAATTGTCTACCAACTCTGCCTCCCCGCCCCCCGTAATTTTCACTGGCAGCCGTTACTGGAGATGCAGAGTTTTTGGCCCTAGACCATTTCCAGGTAATTATCCTAACGAGGTCTTGCCCCACCTCAGACAGTGAAATTAGTTTTTTTAGCTGGCAGGTCTTTACTGACCGCGATGAGGAGGACGGGCGTTAGGTTAGAGATAAATACATATATGCAGTTCTAAGAGCAGAAGCTTGAAATGTGTTGTGAGTACCACTGTGTAGGGGCAGACACCACTAGGCCCTACCTATTCTGTGTCTCCATGCAGACCTGCGTGCTACCTAATAACACGCATGCATGACAGGTGCAAATGCCTTTTGCCACAAGGTGTTCCTAGTTTTACTGCACAAGTAATGAGTGAGTGAAAAGACACACTCAAAGCTCTGTGCCTGGGTGTTTTCAACTCTTGGGGCCGATTGAGCCTATGAGAGGTTGAATTCAAAAAGATAAAGCGTGCAAGAGTCATTCTCCCTGAACCCAGCTCTAGTGCGTTTCCTGACGGTCTGGCTTCGCCATAGGCACACACATTCATCGCAGCCATTAAAGTGATATGCCCAGCTGTCAATTTCTGGTCAGTGTTTACGCTCAAACAACTGGGGCGGGTGGTCTGAGCACCCTGTCCAGTAACTATCATCTTTAATTATTCCTGATCGAGCCGTAATGTGTGTGTATCTATCGGCATCCTCAGGGTCACGTGATCTCTGCAAGAGCGCTTATGTCATCTGTCCGCTGAATCATCGCGAGGCGAAGTCATTTCCAAGAGTCCCTGTGGGACCTTACAGCTCTAATTAAAAGGACTGGTAAGTCTGCTTAATTAACTCATTTTTTGCTGGAAATTCAAGAGAGAGGCACATGTTGTAGACCTTTGAATTTACGTGAATTCCAACGCAGTCATCCGTCTGGGTGAAATGCGGATGACTGGAAGCACACTGTTAAAAGGGCTGAAGGCGCTATGGTGGCGGCACATAGGTTGTGAATTGCTGGTCGACATACCGATGATTTTTTTCGACATTGTCTTAAAGGTAAGTGGTGAAAGATGGCAACATGATTCTTTTTCTAAATCATATAGAGCAGCACCGAGTTATCAAATGTATCAACTGATGTGCATTACTTTCCACAGCACTCTTTTGCATCAGGTTTAACCCTCATTTTAATCACCCCAGAAAATAGCGCCTTGAATGGCTCCATAGGTAATACAACGTTGAGGAATTAGCACCGTTTAGCAGAGAAGTTGGTTAATAATACGAGGTCGCCAAGTCTGGTTTTGCGCAAAGCTTTTCCCAGTTGATTTCAGCTAGTGCGGATAACTACCAGAAATTGCCATGTTCCAGAAATATCAAAATATAGCAATATAGCAGTGCAGGTTAACTATTCCAACAAGTGCAGAAGTTTTAAAGAAGGCGCCAGTGTCTGATGGCACATGATACACAGTGTGCCCCACTTGCCCCAGATGTGGTCACTGCTGATGGCTTCTCCAGCCCAAGTGGCCACAGTAATAGTATCATTCTTATGAGGTGAAGCTTATCATGGGATGTAGAACCCTACCTTTACAGGACCCTTGTTTCTATGTTCAGTAGCAGCTCTCGCGTCCCTCTCTAACGTCCTTCTGGCGGATCCAGAGTTGTAATGGCTAGGGTTACCTTCTTGGCCAAAAACTATTTCTAGATGCCAAAAAGTAGCCTACATTTGCAAATTTGTTTTGTGATTTTCCATGACCTACAGATGAAATTCTAAATTAGTGCATTTAAAGCACGCTGAGTGCATAGCTGTCCACGCTCGCTGCTATGTTCTACACAAGTGGTCTGTGAGGGCTTCGGGTGCTGCTGCCTGTAGCCCTGGCTGGTCACAGGGACGGTGTCTTCTGATGCTGGCAGGAGGAGTGGGATTTGCAGGCAAGACTGGCAGCTAGGTGAATGGAAGTATTGTACATCTGATTGACAGGTCTTACCAGGTGGCTCAAGAAGGTAGGTGGCACCGTGACAGAGCTAGCAGGGTTCAAGGAGCCAGTATGGAAGCTTCAAGGTGACAAACTACCTCATGTTTAGTTGCCCCCCACCTATCACTGACAAAGTTAGTGAAACCATTGATGACATTAAGCCTGGAACCACCAATGGCATCATCGACACCCATGGTTATGCCAAAGCAGAGTACAATGTATCAGCCCTCCAGTGTCGTACCTTAAAACATCTTCCACCCGAAACATAACCTCTACCGGTGACCCTCCTGCATTCTACAGCTCTTGTTGCCTAACAAAGAGGAGAAGAATACACAACTATCAATAGTTGTGAGGGAATCAAAGTATATGATTAAACTGATCAAGAAGTCAAAGACTACTTTTAGCAAATTAACTTTCACATTATGGGGACATGACAAAGTGTAGAAACATGATAGGAGGCAGAAGCTAGTAGTTTCTGACACACTTAACAGGGAGACAACATGCATCATATGCATGAGATTTCATGCACGCAGGTCTGTCTGTAGAGAGCATATAGGAACAGTAAACTTACAGAGTCCATAAAAGAACGTCTGTGGACCTCCCAGAGGAGAACAATGTCAGATGGCCAATGAGTGGGTTTGGCATGTCAGCGGGGTAAATGAGGTGTGGCACCAAGGCCAGGGCGACTGACCCTGGACACTGGGGATCACAGTTTGATCCGCGGCTCAGGCAGCAGGGATCTGCCCAGCACTATGTGACTCTGGACAATAGCTAGCTTAATCTTCCCAACGGCCCCCAGCGCCTTGAGACCCCTTCGGGGGTGATTTGTGCGCTATACAAGTACTGGATTTATTTATTTATTTTAAGAGGGTGAGAACAGAGCAGGAGAGTGTCAGTAACATGACCGAACAGAGCGATGTATTAAATGGGCATTGAAAATAACATACAACATAAATATATGTACAGATTCTATCTTGCTGCCAAATAAAATGATTACGAAACACGGTAGAAATGGGTACACACGGGTGATGCAGGATGTATTGACCGCACCCCTCTAGCCCGTGACATCCTCAAAGTAGTAGTATTTACTTGAATATTCCTCAGGTGATGTTAAGTAAGTGGATGGATTTACATATGGTAGAGTAATAAGTTAGGAAATGGTGCTCAGATGAATACTCTGGTAGCTATTAGGCAATTTTACAAGCGTTCCAGATTCAGTTTTGCAATTTGCTTTGACCCATTAAACGAGTAGACTACTTAGCTCACTGACTGAAACCACACCTGACTAAGAATAAGAGGTAAGCTTACTAGGGAAAGTTTGCTGTCCTTCGTAGACAGGACATGGCATAGCACTTTAGGCCAATCATCTCATTCAGGATCATGATAGGACAGACCTGGATACAGAAATGCCCTGTCTTGCAGGGCAGAGTTAGAATGATTTGGAGGTGGCTGCTCCTCACTCATAATGGCTTAGCAGAGATAAACAAACAGATAGAATGCTGCTCATAGTATACTTTGCCAGCGGTTAGAACGCAAAATACAGATTTTCCTACACAGACTAGAGAAGGATAGTCATGATTTTATTAAAGCCCTGAAGGTGAATATTTTTCTTTCTTAATTTGCTGCTATTGGACCTGACCCTCTCTGCAGGGTCACCCCCAAACATTGTGTATTTTTCCCTCAACTTTTTTATGAATTCATTTTGTTGGCCTTAGGACTCTTGGTACTTCACCATTGCTAACCAGTGCTAAAGTGCTTGTGCTCGCTTCTTTAAACATGGTATAATTGGTTTACACCTGTTTGGAATATTTAATTTAATTTATAGCATGGGGTTTGTATAGGCCCCAAAGCGGTCACACACCGTTCTGTTTACGGTTCAGCTTCTATGTCAATTTGTGAAAATAAATGATAGGGTTCTTTAAAAGTGTAACACACAGCCTGGGGTCTCGTGGTGTAACAGCGCGTAAGCGCTGTCTCGCCAGAGATCTTTTGTCACTGGGTGTGCTTCTCAGGAGACAGCACCTGGCCGCGTGCATCTCGCAAAAAGCGATCGGCACAGGCCATGCGCGCGCGAACGCGCTCGCCGTGGCTGTTTCCTGGGATGCGCAAACATACACAGGCACACCTCCCCCTGCACGCATGCGCACACACATACACAAGCGCACATACACGCACGGAGAGACGTCCCCCCCCACCTCTCCGCCGCCGCACACACAGACACACACACACAGACACGCACACATACAGGCATCCCCCCCCTCCCCCTGAGGGGGTCACATAAAGCAAGTGGCAGTGACTGGAAAGGACACACTCATACTTGCGGTGGTGACAGGTTCTGGAGGGTACAATAAACAAGGGGTGTCATAAGACCCCCGCCCCCGGTGCCTGCAGAGGGGGGGGGGATTCTCTAGTGAGGGGAGTTGGCTTGGGGGGGGGTAAAATGCATGACACTATATGTTGAGTGAGGTGGGCTAACCCTGGCGCTCTGTCACCCCTCCCCCCTGCTCCCACAGTGCCCCGCGCGTGGCCCCAGCTCACTCCGGCTGTCTCCCCTCCCGGGGGGGCGGGGTCGCTCGCTGGTGCCGGGTGCCCCCCTCCCCGGTGTGAGCCGCTCCTTGCGGGCTGCCGCCGGGTCCTCTGCACTCCTTTCCCGCTACTATCTCCCAGGGCTCCGTCAGCCGGGGTCCGCAGCCGCCACCGCGATCCCAGCCTGCAACGCGCGCGGCCGGAGGAAAGACCTCCAGCGATCCTATCGACCAGCGTGCGGCGGGGACTCCGCCTATCACTTCCTGCTTTCTTCTATGATTAGCATACATAGCAGCCGGCATGAACATAGAAAACCGAGCGGGGCTCTGCGTGGCCTGCGGAGGCAGCCGCCATCTTTGAAAAGGCTGGTTAGAATAATTCTGAACGGGAGCACGTGATACAGGGGGTCCTAGGGCATTCTCTGGAGGGCCTACAAGTGCGTTCAATACTGTGTTCATAGTGGCCAAGGTTTCGGAATGCTGTGCGTTACATGTTCATAATTTCAGTGTAATTATGAGTGACATTTCAACGATTATAACTAAGAGTACCACTTTCTCCCGAGCAAAATCAAGCAAAACATAAACCTCAGAAATTACACCCATTTGAGCAAGGAACAACTCGAAGAAGATCTCAACACTGCTGCAAAATACCTGAAATGGAAGGGCACTAACTGGAGACAGACTGCCTGACTGCAGTTCTCAGCAGAGGGCAGGCTGCACACAGCTGCCAAATTGTCAGTTTGCTTATGCATAGCTGCCAAGTTTTTGGTTTGTGTATGTATGTGTGACATTCCCATATTTGCATTGTGTTTATGTGTGACATTTCAATACCTCACGTGTGACACTTGGAGTGACACTTTTTTGTGAGCTGAATAAGACTGTTGTGCTGTAAATATTGTATTCAGAAACTGAACGCTTATCTAAAATATGACGGTCTAAAATGGCTCTTAAAAGATGTGCAACAGTTAAACACAGTCTTTGAAAATATTGGCCTATCAGGCCTGATCCTGTGATCCGTGATAAGCATAAGCTGAAACCCAGAGCCTGCCTGGCAGCATCAATCTGTTAAAAAGCAGACAAAGACAAACAATACAGCATAGGGCAGATAGGCTTGACTGCTTGGTTTCTCGTTTGCAGGTCGTTTATGAAACAGCTTTGGTGTTTTTTTACGTCACACAGCTGTACGTGTGCTACAGCAAAATGATTATATTGTTGATTGTAACAATAATTGCTAATGCGTATTACAGACTACTCATAAACTACGGGACGTGCAGGGGCTCAGGGAGTGCAGCGTCAAGTGCGGACTCGAAATGTAGGATTGCTAAATATGAGTGCGTGTGAAGCGCACTGATAGGTACTTATTTACAGGCACCCTGCGCTGCAAGTGAGTCATTTTTTTAATATGGGAGAAAGTGACTTCCCGGCATCGCAAGGGGCTTGTAAATAAATCCCATAGTGGTTTACTCACATCACTCATCTCATTAACGCGCGTATTAAAGGGTTGGACTGCGCGATCCGTCGCTATAGTCTTCTCTGCTCTCATCTGACGCCTCCTGTGACCTTGGGCACATGCATCATATACAATTCGGCCTCACTGGGAACTGTTGGTGCGCAGCTTCGTCTTTGATTGACAGGTAGGTTGTGGCGAGCTATGCGAGTTCACATGTCAACGGCTGTGCAATCAGGCAATTGCTTCTTAATTAATGGTGCCTTAGGCGATGTTCGCAAATAATCCTCGCAACATACTTAACTAGGGGTATATCTGCAAAGAGTTCATGCAGCGCAGCGCAGCAAGCGAAGATGCTGCACTGCCTTGGCACTGCGTCAGCCCCGTGTGTGAGGTGCATCATTAGAGCTGTGTGAATAATAACAGCTGTGAGCCCGTGCCTAAGGTGCATCATCAGAGCTGTGTGAATAATGACAGCTGTGAGTCCGTGCCAAAGGTGCATCATCAGAGCTGTGTGAATAATAACAGCTGTGAGCCCATGCCTGAGGTGCATCATCAGAGCTTTGTGAATAATAACTGCGTCAGCCCCGTGGTGAGGTGCATAATAACTGCGTCAGCCCCGTGGTGAGGTGCATCATTAGAGCTGCGTGAATAATAACAGCTGTGAGCCCATGCATGAGGTGCATCATCAGAGCTTTGTGAATAATAACTGCGTCAGCCCCGTGCGTGAGGTGCATCATTAGAGCTGCGTGAATAATAACAGCTGTGAGCAACAGCACTCTTGCACACACTCAAACTGCTCACCAATTCAAAGTATGCTAACACTTTTATGCAACGCATTGTCATATACAATGCCAATAACTCAAACTTTAATGCTGCGAGACCTATTGCATTGCAAATGCTTGTTCCTTACTGCTGCAACGCCACCGCGGTTACAGGCTGTATTGGTTGTCTACATGCACCGCACAAGCTGTTTTTCATGCGCTTGCACATGGTGATTAATAGACTGGGCATTTTAAGAACAATGCAATTTTCATGCTTTTTAAATATTTGTCTATAAACTCACTTTTTATATTTTTAATTTTTTACTCTATATCTAGACTGAACAATTTGTCATCTCTCGCCCTGATGATGACCTCCAAAACGATTTGTGTATACCCCTACTTTTTATACGGTCGAAAAGCGTCTGCATTTTCACAGGGGGATCCATTAGGAGTACCACCTCAAGGATAAACCTAGGATCTACGTTTTAAATACTAAGTTAATCTCCCTTGAAAAAGGAGTATCAATATATTTGAGATATTATTTAGTTTGGTAACATATTTCAGGCTATACAAACCCCATGCTATAATAAAGGGGTAAAAAACCTTTCAAGTCAAGTTATTTTTCTTGGATCTACGCGCCCAAAATCTCAGTTTGCTCAGCAGTTAATGGATATTATGAATTATTTTGTACTGTGAATTATTTTAGTTTATTGTTGGTGCAGTCCATCTAATTGTCTATATGTCTTGATTGTACCATATGGATATGTTTTTCATGACAATGATTAACCCTAAAATGAATATATGTGAAAAGAGATAAAAACTCAAACACACAAGATTAATGTATACGGAGTGTTTTTGTACTAATGGTTAATGGCGATGTGGGGGTTTTCTTGATATTGTCCAGCTCAACCCTAGGGCAGCGGTTCTAATGCCGTGACCACTCTCAAATTCGACCAGTCTCATCCACTGTCTTGTGTTGCTTGCCTTGCCTGCCGCTTTGCCTGCCGCTCTTCCATTTTTTTTATGCCTCCACTTGTCTGTGATGGCAGTCGCAATGTTTCTGCTCTTGAGACGTGCAGCCTTAAGAACTCAGGCAGGATTAATTGAAGTTTTGGCCACTCCCGGTGATGTTACTGCCCCCTACAATATAGAGTGGGTCTTTTTTTTTCCTTTTATGATTTATGCATTTTATTTTATGCCTGGCCTTTAAAACAGTGTGGGCAGCTGAAGGGCCTAATTTTTCAACCAACCCGCTTAGCCAACGTAAGGTACCAGATACCTTGACTGCGGATGCGGCATGGAACGTGGATCTGCCAGGTCAGCGCAGGGCCAGCTTGCCAGACTATTGAACTCAAGGACTGGTGGGCTGTTTAAGTTGGCAAGAGGACTGGAGGGGAGCTAGAGGGTGACCAGTGCAGCAATATGCAGCAGGACAGCAAGTGGCTGGGCCAGGCAACAGCACCCCTTACCCCCAACAGCGCAGGGCGATGTATAAACTGGTGACTTTTCCAAGACACTTATGCCGGCGCAACCTCTCCATGGATTGTGCTCAGCGCACGAATACACCCTGCTCCTCTCTGCGACACTGCCTCCACGACTTGTCCACGGTGTCTGAGAGCATTTGAAATCATCTGACATCAAACGTTTGAAGAACTAAATTTAGCAGTTCTGGAATAGATAGTCACCAACAATTTCATATCAGACCATTGGACCAAGGGCACCCTTATTTTCAACACATGAAAAGTGGCTTAGACTGTTGTGCTCATCATACCTGATCGGTAGTAAAGAATAAATGACTTGAAAAGTTCCTCTATTTTTGTATATTGGTATGAGATTTTTCTTGTGTTGTGTTTTCACTTTATTACTGTTTGTTTAGTGCAAGAATGCTTTACACATTGCCTCTAAGTTAAGTCTGACTGCTTTTTGTGCCAAGCTACCCAGAGTTAAGCACAGGTTAATTTAGTGACTTATTGTGGTTCATCCTCCAAGGGATATTGGCTCACACACCAGTCAACCAACAACCCTGTTTCTCACAACTACTTTTATAAAAGTAAGCACAAATCAAACAAGCATTGGCATAGCCAATAGGCCTCGCCTTTGGGACCTTATAGGTGTTTAGCCATGCAACAGTTGATGTTGTTGCAGGAAGGATATTGTGCTGCATAACTAAATACTTATAAATCCCCAGAGGCGAGACCTATAGGCTATGCCAGTGCTTGTTTTATGAGCGTTTTTTTGCAGACAGAACAAGCTCATAAATAATTATAGGTGTCACCACACCCGCGTAAGCCGTGGGGATTTCACTACGCCACTGATTCATCACACTATTGCACAAATGGCACAGCATCTAAATCTCCCCACACTATGCACCATAAGCACATCTATCACGCCATATTAAGTTCATCACACTATGCCCCCCTGTGTCGTAAGCAAATCTGCCCTGGTGCCTCCAGTTCGCTATCCACCCCGACCATAAGCACAGCTGCCACAGTATCTTACATTCAACACACTACGGATCCCTGTGCCACGCACGCACATCTACCAGGGTTTCTCCAGTTCATTACACTATCCACCCCTGCGTCATAAGCACACCTGCTCGCTGTCTCCAGCTCATCACACTGTCAACCCCGAGCCACAAGCACACAGGCCACGGTAGCTCGCCAAGCTATCCGCCCCTGTAGCACAAGCACATTTTACGCTTCCCTGCTGCCTCAAGGTTGTCACATGGCCAGTCCCTGCACCCAAAATGTCCTCAGTTTCTCACAGTCTTCCGCGGTCCCTCAAATTCCTCACAATATCCATTTCCCAATAGCCCCAAGCACTGTATTAGTTTCTGTTCCAAGTTCCAAACAGGCCTTCTATACCGAGTAGAACTGCTCAGATGAATCAAAAGCGCAGTGACAAAAAGAGGGCAAAAAGAAGCGAAAAAGAGAGCGATAAGAAGCGAAAAAGAGTGGTGAAATCTAATTTGTAGCCCCGGAACGCTTTCCTCCTGTAGTCGTCGCCTCATGGCTGGGCCAAGGTCATTGAGAAGCGGCATTCACAAGTAGACAGATCCCAAAGCCACTTGAGCGGCCATGTAGCGGGTGCTGCCGCCACCTCACATCTAATGCAGGTCTAATGCTGGCTCGCTCAACCCTCTCCCGTCCCCCAAGAAGGAACTTACGGAGACAATGACTGTATTTGACAGCTGCAATTACATGGCAGGCTGATTATTAGGAACCGGTTAATTGTGAGCGCCATAATTGCTGCTGTATTTAGTTTCTCTCGCGGAGGAAACGGTGTCAGGGGGGGCGGAGCGTGCCCTCGGCCCCAGTGTGCAGGTGGTCCAGTCACTGAGCGCCCCCCCCCGGAGTGCGGGAGACACTGTGCGCTTCTCTTTTCACAGGAGCGGCCGACGGAGTGTGAAACTGGAAGGCACACACTCACACACCAGTAAACTGGGGCCTATTGTGCCACCTGTAGCCCCTGGCCTCCTTGCGCAGCTCCGGTGTGAAGGACAGAAATGGGGGGTCAATGGGTGCGTGAGCATTGGCACAATGCGACAGCAGGCTCTCCTAATGGAGGGCTCAGTGAGACAGTGGCACCGTCGGAGCAAGCACCCTTCCTGGCCTCGTCCCCGAGGGCGACCTCTGCTGTAACTCCGCCTGTGAACGTTCGGTGCCCTCTCTTGCCTTCCAACACGGCTGTCAGTATACCAAATTATTGTTAGGCCCAGTTCAGATGAGCAGTTATGGAGAGGCGAGGTGACGAGCGTGCCCCGCAGGAAGCCTTTACTCACAAGCACCATGGTCCACAGAAAAAACCTCACTAGAATGAACTTGCTTTAACTTAAGAACAAACAGCAATTTGTTTATTCATTTGGTGTATCGCATGCCAACCAGTACTGTACGCCTAAGCTTGCCATTCTTGGAACCCAAAAAGCAGGGACCAAGAACAGGTGGGGAATAATTGGTGTAGATAATGTGAATCTCTGCCATTTCACCAAAGAGGACTGCCATACACAACATTATCGCACCCTCCTCTACAGCAATGTGTAACATGCATGCCGTTAAACAGGGCTTTAAGTGGGGCAGGTCCTGCCAATGCTCAGCACTGGCATTTTTAACAAGAGCTGAAACACAAGCTCCCGCGGCCGCGAAAGTGAAACTACTCCGGGTTAACAAGTGGAAGGGGTGGAAGGAGTGCGGCCGAGAGAACACACAGCGATTCCCTTGCGGGAGCGAGCCTTGGGCACCATCTCTTTGGAAGTTAATTACAAACAGATGTTGCCAAAGCTCGCTCCTGCAAGGGAATCGCCAAACGTGAATGCTTTGCCATTGAAAGCAATGCAACGCGTGCACGTTTTTGGGGACAAAAGCGGATCGATTCCAAGAAGTCCCCCCAATGCAGCGCATGAACGCTGCGTAGGCGAGACCTAAAAACTACACTTGCCATCAAACCTTGGGTCCTAATCTGCAGGTTGAGGGGAAGTGAAAAGACCAACCCCTCATGTGTTTAGTCTATACATAGTACTGACCAGAAAGTATCAACCTCTGCTCTTGATGTGAAGACAAATTAAACTCCATGAATTAAATAAAAGAACATCATCAGAAGAAACCCAACAGAAACAACACAACAACTCCATTTGAAGCCTCAAATGACTCATCAGGAATATCCCAAAGCTTGTACCCTTGAGTTTGACACGACATTGTTGATACGAAGCCTTAGGAAAATCCAGGGGTTGAAGCAGCTAAATCTAAAATTAAGATTCAAGAATATTTTAGTATAAAAAATGTAATGGAAAGGAAACAACACATCTGACAAGAAATAGACAGTGGATGGAGTTGATTAATATCTGCCTATGTGTCTTTAATAAAATCAGGACTTTTCTTCACTATTCCAGCGATGAAAATCAGTATTTTATTACGGGACTGAAGAATCATGTTATGCTTGTTTAGAGCCCCTTCACTACTACCAGATAGACAGAAGCCACAGGTATGCTATAAAATTTCCTGAATGTTGATACTCTGGACCAATCAACAGGTTTAAGAATGTCCTCTCATCTTGTTTCAGCAAAACGGGCTGTGGAGGCCATGTCTGATCTAGAGTAATGAGCCCTAAAGTTTATGTATTTTGTTTCAGCCAAACACAGTCCTTAGCCCATCAGGCTAAAGTAAGAAAAGATACAAGAGCACCTTTTAGAAGAAATATTAAAAAGTAGGACAAAGCCATTCTCAAATCAGTAGTCTTTAATTGATAATATTTAAGGCTTCTGCACAAACTATGGATGAGAAGGAAAATAAGTATACTCAACACTAGTGGCTTCATTCTTCATGTGTCTGATAACAAAATAAAACACCCTTGAAAGAGACTGTCTTTTAGAAACACCTGGGGGCAAATGTATGAAAATCCGTGTTTGCGATTCTCAAATAGCGATTTTTTGAGAATCGCTATTTGAGAATTGCAAAACGGGATGCATTTAAAAATTCACAATTTTTTTGCGATTTCTTATTATTCCTTAATTGAAATTAGCAAATTGCGAAATCGCAATTAAGGAATACCTTCCCATTCATTTCCAAGGGCATGTATGTGCGCCACATGGCACCTTGACAAATGCAATAAAGTGCATTTGTGAAAGAAATCGCAAATTACCACCAACTTGAAGTTGGTGGTAATTTGCGATTTCTTAAGGAGAAATCACACAACTTGAGTGCTTGTTGCATAGCATTTAAGGAATCGCAATTTGCGATTCCTTAAATACTTACGCAAAATTAAGGAATCGCAAAGTTTGCAATTCCTTAATATTGCGATGCGATTTTCCTCATACATCACGTTTTGCGAATTTTTAGTCGCAAACGCTGCTTTTTGAGATTCGCAGCTTTTGCGACTAAAAATTCCTTTTATACATATGCCCCCTGGAGTAAGCATGGGCGGAAAATCCGTTACGCTCGCGGATTTTGTGGATTTTCGGTAAATTCGCAATCCGTGAGATTTGCGAATTTCCCGCAAAATCCGCAAATCCGCGAGCAGCGGATTTTATGGCTTGCTCGCACTGTTCGCGTGAGTTCGCGGCTTCCCAGGTCAACTTCGCGCCCAGCGAATAAGCGCTAAATTGCAGAAATACGATCTTAGCAAAACTGAAACTACTTACCAGGTTCAAAAGTTCAAGCTCATCATTAGTAGCCATTTCCTGTAGTGCTTCCTGAGGGGCCCCTCCAGAGTTCAGTTGCCTACTTGCAACTATTATGTGACCCTGCTCTGACCCTCAGAATAGTTACACAAAGGTCCTGAATTACAGCTAAGGCAGACAAGCAGGAGCCAGGCTGGAAGTTCAAATCCAGTGGCACATTAATCAGCCCCTAATTCATTATTGTCAGTTGGGGCAGGGCAGGTGTTGTAACTAATTTTGCAACAATGAAAGCACTTAGCAAGTGCAAAAGATCACTAATCAGGAAGCACTAAGGAAGCAGGTGCCAGCTAAAAAAATATTCTGTGACACATTAATCAGCCCCAAATTAATTCAGGTCACTTGAGGCAGGGAAGGTGTGCTTTGCTTTGCCACAATAATGTACACTGGACAACCAGAGGGTGCTGTGATGAAACAGAGGGTGGCAAGGGTGGGCCAGAGGGTGGCATGAGTAGTCAGAGAGTGGCAGTGGTGACAGAGAGTGGCAGTGATGAAGAAGAGTGTCCCAAACAGCCTGGACACGTAGAAACAACAAGTTCGCAAAACTTGCGACCCGACAGGTAAGTTCGCTTTTGCGAAATTGTACAAAACCCTCGCAAACTGGCAGAAACCCGCGCGAACACAAAAAAAAATCCGCAAATTCGCGAGAATTCGCGGATTTTGCGGATTACGAGTTCGCAAATCTGCAAAATTCGCGAACGCGAGATTCGCAAAATTCGCCCATGCTTACCCTGGAGCCTTATCATTTGAGACTATTTCAAAAAGAAATTATGCAGATTACTAAGGTTAGTTTTGCAATGATACAGAGTCATTGTCAAGCCATGTTTGGAACATTTGCAGAATTAGTTTAATATCCCATGTTGAGGAATAGCAGAGTTTAGAAGATGGAAAATCTGATATCCATCAACAATTTACAGACTATAGGATATCCCTCTATGAGTTACTCCTGAAATGCTCAGGGCCAGCAGAATATCTGATCTGTAGCCATTAATAGTCCTGAACTGCCTTGCGATGCAAATAAGGCAAGAAAATTCAAAACTAAAGGGACACTTGTTGAAATGAGATAGTGATTCGATTCTGCATGGCAACCAAATTCTAGTTTGCTAAGCTTTATTGTAGGACTTGATTGTACTTGAGGCCCCAGAAGATTTTATGAGGCTAGCAGCTGAAGATAAAAGGCCGGGCAGTGACCAACAATATCAGAAAGTTTTGAAAGCACAAGCTTTGGATTAGAAGATAACATCAGATTGTGATATTGTTGTGGGTATCTTAGAGGAGGTGAGGGTGAAAAATCCAGAGTTTAGAATCCGGCATGTGTCACCCAGAGTGGGGAATCAGGCCTGAGTGGAGAAATTAGAGCACCAAGGCCTTCTGTCTAAGAATTTAGTAATGGTACCTGGAAATCATGACAGAAGGAGGAAAAGCATACCAGTGGCCTATTTAGCAAGGACATATCTATTGCAAGAGGATACCAAAAAAGTGGAACAATTGTGAGTTCAAAGAGGAGACAAAAACTATTGAAAACAGGCCCCACTATAACTCAGTGTTTGAAAAACGACTTCTAAAGTCTCCTATCATGAATATATCTTGAGTGGAAAGTGGCATTCACCATGTGAATACCAGGAAGAAATGTTGAAATTTTGTGATGAGGGCAGAACTCCCAAAATGCCTTAACCAACCATGAGGGGTTTAGACTTGTGACCTTCTAGATGGTCCATGTATTGGACTTGGTGAAACATTGAGTAGAAAACCTATTCAAAGGTGTGAACCATAAATGTGTAAACCCCAGGGTACCAATGAAATTAAAGGAACATTTGCTTACCAGAAAACGTAGCAGTAGTTTCACCCTTCATTCTTCTGGAAAAAGAAAATCCCCAAGATTAACAATGATCTCCATTTTTATGTATTAAATCTTTTATTGAGCACAGATAAGTATTATGCACCTCAGAAACATCACTTGGGCCGGAGCCGCACTGGGGAAGCCAAAGTCTCGAGCCCCATCGTCGCCCATCACTTGTCTAGCTGGGCACACAGTTTGTTAACACAGCAAGCCGCCTACAACCCAGCTGGGCCGGCCGCATCAAAAAAGGTGCTAAAGAGGTGCAGGCTGTGTCGTACTAGTGCAAAAAACTTAGAACTGTAAACAACCCCCTCTACCCTGCCCCCCCTTTCCCTCCCCTCTCCTTGTCCATTATCAGGGATATGCAGTAGGCCATGTCCGTCTTCTATTGGTCAGTGAGCGCTGCGCGTGTCGGGGCTGTGCGCTTGTGGGTGCGTATCTTGGGTTCCGGGAGGGGTGTTTCTGCGAGGCGCAGCAGACGCAGGTAGCGGGGACAGCTCACCTCACGGAATTCCCCTGTCAGTAAGGTGAGGAAGGGCCGCCAGAGCTCCGCAAAGTCCGTCCCCCTCCCCGCCGCTGCCAGTGACAATTTCTCCATCCCCAGGATCGCCCAGAGCCGGTGCAGCCACCCCAGCTGTTGCGGAGCCTGGACGGCCCTCCAATGCGCCACAATATTCTGGACCGCTGCCCCTAGAGCCAGTGCGATCAGCCGTCCCCTCCAGGACTTCAGAGGATACATGAGATCGTTCGGGAGGCCTAGTATGATGTAGGCTGGGAAGCGAGGCAGCTGTGTGTCTAGGTGTGAGTCTATGAGATCCAGGATAGGGTTCCAATAGGAGCGAAGCGCCTCGCAGCTCCATAGCAAGTGTTCCAGCGTTCCTAGTTCCCCGCACCCCCTCCAACACCTATCGCTAACTCGGGCATCCCATTGGTGCAGTCTCTCAGGGGTGTGATACCAGTACGTGGCGACTTTGGTTGGTGTCTCGGTGAGCCCGGTGTGGTGTGCTGAGTGTCTGGCCCTGTGGTACACCCCTTCCCATTCTTTCCTTGTGAGTTGTCGCCCCAGATCTCTCTCCCACCTGGCTTGCCCCGCGTTGTACGTGTGGGCCTGAGTGAGGAGCAGCTGTTGATAGAGGTCCGAAATCAGTTTCTTATCCGAGGTGCATGTCAGCAGCCACTTTTCATAAGGCGTGAGGTGCCGTTGGGCACCAGGTTGGATCGAGGGGTGAAGCACCCAGTGTCGCACTTGCAGATACTGTAGGCGTTCCGATTCGGCGATACCGTAGTCTGTCCGGATCTGATGGAATGGGATGATCCCCTTGGGGTCAAACATGTGGCCCGCCGCTCTACAGGGCGTCGTACGCCAAGTCGTGAACGCTCCGGCGTCCAGCCCAGGCGTGAAGTCAGGGTTTTCGAAAATGGGGGTCATAGGCGAGGGAAAGGTGGTGAGTCCCTTGACCACAGCCACTCTGTCCCACACCCTCAGGGTGGTGCCCGTGATTTCAGAGGCGTACAGGTTAGGGGGTCTATGCCGGCGCGGCAAGAAAGGCACCCCCTGAAGGGTACGGCCGGCCACTGCCTGGTCCTGGAAAAGCCAGTGCTTGCCTGATTCCAGTTGATACCACTCCACCAGGGTGCGTAGCTGTGCCGCCTGGAAGTACAGGGTGAGGTCAGGCACACCCACCCCCCCATTAGCAGGGGGCAGAGTGGTGAGGGTATGCTTAAACCGCGGCCGACGGCCATTCCAAATGAAGCGCGACAGCTCCGATTGGGTCTGCTGAAGCCACCCAGCCGGGGGATTCAAGGGGAGCGTCTGGAACAGATACAACATCTGCGGCAGCAGCGTCATTTTGACTGCGGCTATTCTGCCTAGCCATGAGAGCGTAAGTGGCTTCCAACGCCGTATCTGCTCCCGGAGTTTCCTCGTGAGAGCCTCATAGTTGACTCATGCAGTGCCCCGCACTGTCGGGGACAGGCGGATGCCCAAGTAGGAGACGGAGGCGTCTGACCACTGCATTTTGAACTCGGCCTTGATCTCGTCCACCACCTCTGGTCGCAGCGAGACGTTTAGTGCTTCCGATTTCGCTTCATTAATTTTAAAGCCCGAGGCCAGGGCAAAGGCATGAAGCTCCACAAAGAGAGCACGTAAGGATTGCATCGGGTTGGTGAGGGACAATAGTATGTCGTCAGCGTAGAGGCTAATCTTGTGCGTGTCGGCACCGAACTTTATGCCAGAGATGAGCGCGTGGCGTCGCACCCTCTGAGCCATCGGCTCCATGTAGAGGGCGAATAGGAGCGGCGATAGTGGGCAACCCTGGCGCGTACCTCTGCCAATGTCGAACCTCGGGGAGGTATGACCGTTCACCCGCACGATCTCCATTTTTAAGTGACTGTTCTTGTTTGTTCTTTTCCATTTTTTGGTCATATTTGGTAACAAAAACCCGTTGGATGTGAAGTGAATGCTTTGTCTGTGGCTCCCTTGGAAAGAAGATTTCCTATATTCTCTGAATTCTATTTTTTACATGTAATTTTATTAGCCTTAGAGAAAACCTTGAAATAAAGGAGTGAAAAAATATTTGTAAAATCCTGTATGGTTTGAAGAACCCAAGGATTCTCTGAAATTGCTTGCTAAATTTAGGGAAACATATTTTGCCACCAATTAACCAATTAACAGGGGGTAAGGAAACAGGATGCTAACCTTGAGAAAAAACAATTCCTTGTCCTGTGTTGTAGTGGAAGTATCAGCCCAATCTCCTGCAGGGAAATTAGGAGGATCTTTGGTATTTCTTAAATTGGCCATTCATTGATACTGAAGTAATCGTTACTAAAGTGTTAATGGTTGGTGTAACAGTTCCTAGATCTACTGGATGTGTTAAAACATGTTTCTCAAATACCTTATTAAGAAAGTGCTGTACTTTTTTAAAGTGAGGAACAGCCTTGACTTATATTCACATTTCTTTGGAAAATGGTCAATGAAAAAAGAAACACTAAGCTACTGGGTCAGACTCTGAGCTTGCAAGTTCACACTTTTTGTAATTAATCTTAAACAACAAGACTTTGTGACTTTTGAGCAACAGAGCTACATTAGCATTCTCAGCAAAAGATAAAGCTCATTTGGCTCAGTTAGACAAGACAGCCTAATGAATTTCTAGACTCTTTGACTTACTATGAGAGTTCTACAATCTTACTAAGTGAATCCACCACATTTAAAAGCTTTTTCTGGTAGGGAAACCCAAACCCTTCCAATACCATTGTTTGGATCACAGGATCCAATCACATTTTCTTGTGCAATTGAATCTGAGACTGTTAAATAAGACAAACGGCCATGGATATGCCAGGACTAGAAACCTTCACCTCAGACAGAGAGTATCAGACCTTAATTTTTCAGCCACAGTTGACCCTTCCTTTTTTGGTGAAATGGGTAACTATTATAAGATCTAATACATGGGCATCTCTGAAACCGATGTGCTAAATAAGAGTTGGACCAAATAGAGTTAACTTAGGTAGAACAACTGACATTAGTTCTAGAAAAGTCCTGTGTTTAGGGAATGGGAAATGGACATCTTGTCATTTTGACAGGTCAGAACCAAACCAGAAAGTGCTGTAATCATTCCATTATTATTGTCTGAACGTGGTATTCCATGCACATACAGTTTTGTGCATGGTCCAGTAGAAGCTTCTACAGGGCAGGAGAGGGAGGTGTTAAGAAATAAAGAAAAGAATTTAAACTTACCTGCCGACCGCCGCATCTCCTCCATCCTTTTCTTCTTCCGTCGATGCAGGAAGCAGGAACAGGACGCACCCAGGCTTCCAGAATCCCCTATCCAATGATGATGCTGCTGATAGCGGCATCGTGATAAGTCTAAGTGCTGTGGTTCGGGGCTCAGATGGGGACTGGGAGCCTGGGCATGTTCTCCTCCCAGGCCATGTAACAGAGCCCAATGGAGAACATGGCAAGTGTGCATGACAGTTTTATTTATATCTATTTATTTATTTATTGGATTTATAGGGTGCTCAGCTACCCAAGAGGGGTTTCCCGGCGCCATAGCGGACAAAGAGCTAAACAAAAACGAGGCAGAGAGCTGGAGTTACTGATCAAAAAGCCAGGTTTTAAGAGTTTTGCGGAAATGGGTGTAGTTAGTTTATTTGCAAATGCTAGAAGGTGAAGTATTCCAAAGGGAAGGGCCAAGGAAGGAGAAAGATCTCCGACCAATTCTGGAAAGTTTCACCCTAGGTACAACAAAGTTGTCCTTGGTTTTAGAGCGGAAGTATCTGGAGGGAACATAGGGACAGACAAGTGTTTCAAGATATTGAGGGGCAGTACCTGCCTTAATTCTAAACATATAGCTCAGGGCTTTGAACTTGATATGGTTCTCCACCCTGAGCCAATGTAAATCCCTCAAGTATCCAGAAATGGGGGAGGCCCTGGGGATTCTGCATAGGAGTCTTGCTGCAGAATTCTGAATAAGTTGAAGTCTGCCGATCACGGCCTTATTAGAGCCCAGATATTTGGCCGTCCCAAAACGACTGGCCATACCGTCATGCATACTTAGAGAGTGCCCCCACTCCTCTTCCTGCACAGTGGGCGATCCAGCCCGCCACCGCCACTTCAGAGGAGTAATGAAAAATATAATGATATTAACATCCTGATAGTATCATTTAATTTTTCCTGTGGGGCGACGGTCCTCCGTCTTAGTGGAGGAACCGCCCCTGGCTTGGTCCTCAACAGCATTTGGTTATTTCTTTTGCTTACATTTTACCTCCAGACACGCGGGTCAAAGGACTGACCACCTGTCAGTATCTTTAGTGGTGAAAACTGGTAATCATAAAACCAAAATCCCCCAGTTGTCGATTTTAGAACCAGTAGTATAATTATTATTAACATGCTTTTGTGCATTCTACATAGCAGCATTAGGTAATTTCCAATTCATCATTTTGCATCCTCTAGATGTGAGGGCCAAAGGTCAGAATTCAGAGTCAGAAATTCATATTATTGAATGCTCCTGGACCTTTTGTGATTGCACATTTTAGATATAAATTACATTTACCTCCTTTAGTTGATATCTATCTGTCTCTGGCTTGAAACAGACCCACTGAAAGAGTGCACGCCTGAATGGGATGGGCACAGCCTGCTACTTCCAGGAGGTGAGGGTTGGGTTTCCAACAATTGCACAGGCCCCAGAGCAAAGCCACGAACCTTAACACAGAAAATGTGAAGGTAGAATATAGGTTATATCTTATCAATTAATCCTTCGAATTCTGAATCATATGAAAAATACCAGACCCTTCTTACCTATTGTTACCATACTCACAAATTAGCAAGAAAACTACTGAAACAGTATTCAACTGCACACCCCCTCCTCAAAATAATGATATCAGCCCCAGGGTGTTTTAATGGCTCGGGAGGGCAGCCACATGACCCCCTCCTCCCAAAATAATGTTATCAGCCCAGGGAAATGGGGTCCCCGGGGCCTTTTAATGGCCTTGGGAGGAGGCTGCATGCCCCCCTTTTCAAATTCATTTTGGGGACTCCCTTTCGCCATGGCCTACCTCAGGGGCTTCCCAAAATGAAAACTGCAGGAGCCCGCCCACTTTGTTTCTTTAACAGTACAGCAAATCTAATGTACCAATTAAAAAAAAAAAAACATTTTTGAACCAAAGAGTGCTCCCTCTAAGATCCCTACATCAGGCCTCGGGGTAAGGGTATCCATTCCCTGCACCCCCATATGTTTTTTAATATTTTGTTCAGGACAGGAGCACTGAGTCCCCGAGTGCTAAAATGTCTGCTGCTACATCTTAATTTCCGGGTTTCACAGTTAGGTCTGGTGGCTCAGTGGAGAAACGTGTCCACAGCAGGGTCCTGTGTTTGACCTCATGATCACTGGCTCAAATCACAGTGGGTCCAGAAAGCTTTTCATCCATCTGAGGTCGATAAAATGAGTAAAGTTGGGTAACAATAAACATCTGTTATTCAGCGCCAAGAAGCCTATGGGTGAACGTGTGCTTTACAAATACCCGATATCTTGTGGCAGCCAATCAGATCATTATCTTTTGATCCGTCAGGTCCATGGTCCATGGCATAAAATATACATACATTTTTTAAATTCAAATAATTTTTATTGAAGGAAACTTGCAGACACGAAACAAAATACATACAATAAATGGGACAATGAAAAGAATAGGGGAGAAATAAAAGGACAACGCATATGGCATCTTGGTACATGATACAAGCCAGTCAAAGAAATAACTCATAAGAATATACATACATTTTTATCCTTAATTTCTCAAAAACGACTGAACTGATTTGCACCAAATCAGAAAAAGCACGTTTTCTGGGTAAAGATCTAGCTTTCTGCAAAATTCTATTAAATTCCATTCAGCCTTTGTGGCTGCATCTGTATCTAGTTTACATATGGAAGTTTGGCTGAGGACAACGTTTTTTGGGACTCCCCTCACCCACTTTTTCTCCGCTTCCATTTGACACGTCACTCAGAAACGTTCCAGGAAGGAGCTTAGGTGGATTAGACTTTTTTGGGAAATATGGAAGATTTGTCAAATGGCACCAAAGTTATAAGCAAACCCAAAAAATCCATTTACTACCGAAACATGGCCCTAACTTTAGCTACCTAGTAACGACCATCACTAATATACATGTAGAAACAAAATGCCGTTTGCCGGCGTGTGTCCACGGCAGAGGTGCCACTGTATTGGTGTGACTGCCGTCAAAGCCTACAAATCTACAGAGTCCTGTACCTTTATCCAAGTAAGGAGCGGCACTCAAACAGTGGTGAAAGGTGAATTTATTTCAGCTTTGAGCAGGAGAAAACATCTATGGGTTGTGGCTGTGGAACAGCCTTGGTTACGATGTGTGACTCCATCATGCATGCAAATAAATACCACATGAATAAGTGAAACAAAAAAATGGAAAACATACTATCCAAGTGTAGGTAGTTGGGTTAGTAGTTGAGGGGGTGAACAGTACTCAAGCAGAAACCAGAATTTCTGTCAGAGTGAAACACAATCACACCTCAAAGTAGCCTGTACTCAATCCCCTGGGAGCTTGGCACAAAAGCAGTCCGGCTTAACTTAGATGCAAGGTGTAATGTATTTTTGCAGCACTTCAAAAAGTAATAAAGTGAAAATTCAACAAAAGAAAATATCACCAATTTAGAAAAAGAGAGTAAAATGTTATAAATTACTTGTCACTAAAATAACAAAAATCCAATTAATTTTGATGGTTTTGTAAAATTCAAGTCCTAACAAGCAATAAAGTGTCAACTGCAGTTATTTGGTCGCGGCAGCCTGGGTAACAGTCACAAGTTCAGGCCAAACATGATAGACTGCGGGCTGGATACAGGACTGAGTTCAGCTCGCTGAGGAAGTACTTTGTAGACCTGGGCCTCGAGATGCCAAGTCCTTATTGACGAGAAGATACGAAGCACAGTCTGGCATTGAGATGCGTTTCGCAGTGGCGGAGTCGATGACCCTCAACGACGAGTGTCAGGCGCTAGCCCTGGCGCCTACCGAATATTGCAGCATCAACACTACAACTCCCAGAAGTCTTTGTCATGTGGGAGGAGCAAATATTATAATACTTAGAGCTACGCCCCAGGAAGTGCGCGTAATCCTGTTTGTTTTGCTGAGTACCTTGGATCAGGTCGTCGGAGTTCCCGTGCTGGATTCTCTGTGCTTTAGATTCTGTTTGAAGGAACTAATTTTCGTTTGGCCTTGAAGCACGGGACGAAGCGCTGACAATCCGGTATCGCGCTGAGGCAAGCGCGGATACCAGTTCTGCTATTCTGTTTCTTTTTTGCTTGTTTTGAGAGGCGCTGGGTCTCAAGGAGAAGCGCCGAGATTCAGCGCGTTGTACATTGTAGCCGCGTGGACACAATTACGGCTACAGGAATCGGCAGGAATACCAGTAGCCTGTCTTTGGCCAGAAAGGGGAGAGCACCAAAACCAAACTCGTTGTTTAAAGGTGTAATCAATCGCCCAGCAGCGCTGCAGATAAGCGCCATCTCTAGGGCGTCATAACCTGCCTGGATTGTAATAGCGCTGAGGATAAGCGCCATCTCGAGGGTAACTTTACCTGTCTGGATTTAGATAGCAGTGAAGGTAAGCGCTGTTCTACGCTTAAGGAGGAAATACTGTTAACTCTTTTGAGTCCCTGGAAACCTATCATTCCTATACTGACATTGAGTTTGTTATTTTTCATGTCCTGACTTTTATGTTTCTCTGGAGAAAGAGAGGTCATGGATTATTTTATCTGGCAATTCCTGTTCATCTATTCCTTGTAAGGGAGTAGCCCATGATTGAAACTTGTATTCCCCGGTATGTATGGTTAGGTGTATATAATTGGTGTGAGTTGGTATGATGTGCATGGTTGTATAACATTTCCTGGTTTCTTGTTGTAGGCATGCATCTGGCTTAAGAGAGGCGTATCTCTAAGAATTGGTGTATAGGAATGCCCTGCTCTCCGCTGAACAGTTGCCAGGTATTAGTTAGTTCTAGTGAGATAATACGAGAGTAGCCTTTGTGTATCCCTGGTGTTAACCCTGTATTCTTTTGTTACAGGTCTCCCGCTCCCCGCTGTTCCCTCCCTAATGCCTTTTTTCCCTCACCTGACTGCCTTACTACTCTGTGTTGTGTATCCAGAGTTGGGGACGTCTGGAGATGGACCTCTTTGGGCATCATTCGGAACCTAAGGAGTGGACGTGAAGCTGACAAAGAGCTGTAACGTGAGGTCCTGCATCATCGTTGAGGAAGCCAGTGGGGCTTGCCGAGACTTGTGCTGCGATGTGTCGATGTTAGGCTGTGTTGAAGAAGCCACCGGTGATTGTGTGGATTTGCGATGAGATGCAGCAAAGTAGAGGATGAGCTGCTTTGTGTTGGGCAGGCGCCAATGGTTGGCTACATCGCCCTTCATCAAGATGCACAGAGATATTTAGAAGAAGCCTGGTATGTCCATGAGGCTTTAAACACGAGGCCTTCCAAGTGACCCTTGGAGATATACTGGAGTCCTGGGTCCACACAGGCAGGCTGGATTCGGCAGGGCAGCTCACGGCAAAAGAAGAGTCCTGGTGCAGCTCAGCAGGCCTTGGCAGAAAAGCAGCTCTTGGTCTGCAAGCATGTCAGCTGGGCAGACTTCATAGCATAGCAGTCGTTCTTCCATGCAGAGTCCACAGGTCCAGAAGTGACCTGAAGAGTTGGGTCTAAGGGTCCAATATATATGTCTGGTGCCAGCTTTGAAGTTGAAGAAGGTGGTTCCACCTCAAGAGGTGTTTGGAATTTCCTTCCTTCCTGCCCTGGCCCCAGCTTGTCTGGGGGCACTAATGACTAGTGTAAATCCCTTTGTGAGTGCGCTGATGCAGAGCATTTGTGAGGGAGCATTATTCAAAAATAAAAAGAAGAAAAACTCTTTAGGAGTCAGTGGTAGATTTATCACTATGTTTCGTGCAGGCCATAAGAGACTGAGATCCATTTTAGGGAAACATTGGCAATTCATTGGAATAGATCAGATTATTGGGGATGAAATAACCAGATAGGTCGAGATCGATGAAAGATCAATGGCTAGAAGTGATGTAAGAATGGAGGAGAGAACATGGTTGAGTTGATAAGATGGCTTTGTAAGATGTAGTAAATGCAAAGCCTGCAGGAATGGTGAGAGTATCACTAATATCAGTATCCCTGGCATGGGTAAAAATAGAATCAAAGGACATTACAATTGTGAAAGTGATTACATGGTATACATACTAAAATGTCCATGCCCGAAACTGTATATTGGTAGCACAACCCTACTTGTTCATAAACGAATTCTGCAACATTTAAGAGGTATTAAGAAATATGATGCCAGCTATCCTGTAGCCAAACACTTTCATGCTGTTCACAGTGCGGATGAGAGCAAGTTCATATTCATTATGATTGATGAAATGGTCAAGAAGACGAAGGAAGGAGACAGGGAAAAGGGGCTCCGAAGATTAGAGTCCAGGTATATACTTGCTCTGGATAGCAAGAACCAGAAAGCTTGAATTGTGATGAAGAATTATATGTACATTGAGCACTTGGGTCCTGTGGGTCACACTGATGTGAAGTGACATACAGGGAGAAAGAATGTAAGGGTTACCTATATAACCCCACAAAGCCTGGGCTTCAACATAAAAAGATAAAGGAGTGGTAGTGGGATTCAATTATGTTCAATCTGAGATAGTCACTATGCAACCATTGATTATCATTGGAAACCTGATTTAATCAAGTGCAATATTCAAATTAATGAAAAATAATAATCATGCCAAACCAATAATTACACCTAGAGTACCCCACAGTTCCTAAATATGCATATCTACACAAATTTACATGAATGACCAAACATTCAAGTGTAAGATTACACAAAATGCACCATAAACAAATATATACAAGCCAAAAAACATGTACAACATGAATAAAAATGGTGCCTGAGTCCATTTCATTTATATTTGTGGTGCATTTTGTGGAATCTCACATGCAAATATAAGACGAGGTTAGTCCGTTCTTTATCTTCATGCCATCACTTGTCATTTATGTCACTTTGTCAGGAGGTCATGTGATCAAGGCTGCCATGGCCAAAACGCGTCTTCATGTTTGTCTGCAACAAAGGGATTACACTACACTGTTTCCGTTCTTTGAGCACCTTCCTTTGTGAGGGCGGATTGGAGTTTGGAGATCATGTGAGCTGTAAATCTCATTTTAAGCTTATGCCATGCATACAAATATCTCCCTACTTCTATATGAACAATACCATCAACAATTCCCCCTTCAAATGGTTTGGCTAATGCTTCCTTAGAAGGACATGAACAGACGAACGAGGTGCAACCTGTAAATGCTTGAGGTCATCCAATGTATAATTAGTAAACTCCTCCAGTGCTGAATCTATTCTACAAAAGCAATGCATGTTGGTCATTGTAGTGTCCATGTCATGTCGTTATGCCAAATGTCACTGCATTATATATAGTGTGCCAGCTGTGGGAGTCCAAATAGCAGGAAAGGGAAAACAATGCCCAAAAATGTATCTATCTAGATAAATCAAAACAAAGCAAAAGAGAACTGTGTGAAACACAGCCCAGTTAAGCCCAACACACTATAAACTACGCAATAGCAAACACATGTCAAAACATATTTCCAATAACAGAATACAGAAAGGAGTGACGTTGAGTTCGTGCCGCAAGGCTGAGGTGCTTAAAGAGTGGCTGTGGCTTCCACATGACTGCTATATAGTCATGATTAATGACTATATAATGTTTTCACTTTCCCTCAACCTGTAGTCTGTGACCCGGGGTTTGCTGGGAAGTGTAGTTTTTAGTGATTTGTGGCTGCTATAATAAAGTCACAAGTTAAGAAAGCATCATAGGAGCCTTCGGTCTTTTAATAAGATCTAAGCATTCCGGAAGCAATGTCTCCTTTTTTCACACCATGAATGGCCAAATGCTCTTTTCCCTTTCTCCTCCGAGCCCCTTTGCATTTAATAAAGAATCTTTAACTTGCCCTATGAAAACCTAAAACAGTAAATGATAAGAAAGGCTCACAGCTCATTTGAAAAATCTAAGTCAATATCAAAAACTTCACCTCTTCCAAACGAGGCATCTAGGGTCACCCTCAGAGTTGTTTCAATATGCAGCCCTCTTTTTTAAGTTTGGCTTGACAGCGCACTTGTCTGCAATGTTTACCAATTCTTTAAAATATACATTATATACATAGGGTGGGTTTTGGCTCTGCCCAGAGGAATATTACTAACTCCCTGCATACAGTTGGCTGTCTGGTGTATAATTCCTGTTCTAATTGATTGCATGTATGAGGATGAAAAATGCACTTAATCATTACAGGTTCATTTCTTTCTCACACATGCATTTAATAAATTAGCACCATTTTTATGACCACCAGCTCTACCATCACAATCGCCATCACCATAGGCACTACCTCCACCACTACCAATAGTACCACCATCATCACTACCACCATTATCGTCACTCTACCAATACAACCACTGGCATCATCTCCATTACTACCACCATCTTTACTCCCACCAGTGCCACCACCATTATGATTACTACTACACCCACCTTTACTATTTCCAGTTCTGTTACCACCTCCACCAATAAGCGCGCCACCGTTAGCACCACCTCTGTTAATCCCATGTGAAAATAACTTTAAACACACTTGCTTATACTAGTGTAACTTTAACCTGTTTCTGCCATGTCTTTTTGCTCAGGCTAATATTGCCCAGAGGAAGTACCTATAAAGGACATTGATGTGCCTTTCGTTTTGCATCTCAGTGTGTGAAATGCGTGTCTAGCCTGTTCAATCGAATACCTTTTACATTCTAGTTACACATGAAGGTCTTTCTCCCTTTCTCATGATATCAGCTAGACACCTGCTCATAGTCTCTGTGTGAATATCTGCCCTAAGGGCAATACAAGAAACCTGTGAATAGTAGGTTATACATTTTGGTCTTGCCTGTGCTTGTCAAGCTTGTCACCACCAATAAATGTAAGTCATTTGATTCTGTAACTCACAATAATTTTTTTCTTTTCTCCATAAACCCTTTTTGCTCTGGTTGGTAATTTCTTTCACAGAACCTGGTGGGGTTTGCTGGGACTTGGCTGGACATTTTGACCAGAGCTGGACCGGTCCCGACCTCCCGACCACAGCCCACGGTACCAAAGGTAAGACGCAGTATTCTATCTGGGGAGTATGGGTGGATGGCTGTCTGGTATTCAGCTCGCCAATAAGGGTGGACAGTTGATCTCACTTTAAAAATTTTAACCCTTTCGATGCTGATGACGAGCTCAGCTCGTCATCACCCACGGGTGTCGTGTGCTGATGACGAGCTGAGCTCGTCATGTATAATGGCATCAATGATTTTCCAGCACAGGGGGGGAAAATGGACAGCAGCCATGTGGTTAATAGTGAGTTTGATTGTCTTTATTGTCCACACGAGGTAGTTTTTCGTTAATTAAATTTAGGATTTGTTTACTAGGCTGATGATGATAGGGCAAAACTGGTTTGGGTAGGCACAGGGGAGTCCCGGGAATTAGGAGATAGAAGAGTGAAAGAATCCCATGGTTTAAGATCGAAGGGCTTCAGAAAGGGAAGGAAGAGTTGCATTGAACCCCAGTACAGACAGCAATGGAGTTTTTGGGGAGAGGAGTTGGCCTAACGGCTAGAGCAGTCGACCTCGAATCTGGGGAACCGGGTTCAAGTCTCGGCAATGACTCTGAACATCCTGTGATTCTGGGCAAATCACTTATTCTCCCCGTGCCTAACAAAAATAATGAATGTGTCCTCATGTAACGCAACTGGTGCTATGTAAAGCACTCTGATAAACGATACCGAGTCAAGTTCACGCTCTATAAAACTCTGTAAAAACATTTTTTTTGTAATGGATGAACATGTTATAAGGGGTACACTAGTTCAGTTGCTGTGAAACTGATGTGAGCCTTAATGGGCTGCAACCAGGCGAGTTCTAGGGGTCAAGGATGAACTTACTTTCTAACCCCCTCCCCGATAGCAGATGGGAAGAGCTGTTAGACCCTACCTTCCCTTTCTTACCCACCATCTCCATGCAATGAGGTGCGGTACAAGGTGGCAGACTACTTAAATATTTTCCTGGTTGTGAATAAGACATTGGTAAGTGTAGGAAGCTGGCTCTTTTTATAGTATACCAAAAAGAGGTATATCGTGAAAATAGTCCAGGTATTTGCTTACTAGTGGACAGGGCTTTGCTCTAGCAATCCCAAGGTGCTCTTTTAGGGGGTAGTGTGGTCGAGCAGCCCTAGGCTTATCAGAGAGGAGTGTTAGACATCTGCAAATACACGCAATGGTCAATAAATAATGTGCACTACTCAATAAGGAGATCCACACTAATTTATATATCTTTAGGCACCAAGATCATCAAAATCAGATAAGTACTTTTAAAATAGCAAGGTTTAAGAAGACAAGTTTTTGATACTTTAAATCATGATTAAAGCCTTTCACAGGAATCTTAAGCCACGGACAAAACCTACGCTGCATCGTCACTTAACAATGACTTAAGGGACCCTTCCCCAGGACTTAAGGTGAATATGGGGCAAGGTCCAAGTCAGTACCAACAGGTCACCTCGGGAGGCACTGGGGCGTCCAGGTGCATATATGCACTTTTTCAGTACCTGGTGACTTTGATACTTCAAAAATCAAAATTGAAGCACTTTAGTGTAATGCTAACCTATGGAGGAAAAACATGTATTGCATTCGGGCACGTAACAGCAACTTACAGGATTAATCTTCTAGACTTAATTTGAGTATGGGGCAGTGTCCAAGGCAGCACCAACAGTTCACTTCATGCAGCACTGGGCAGCCGGGTGCAGAGGTGCCTTAGAGTGTCGGGTGCCCCATTCAAGTCTATAGAGATTTGTCTGTCTCAAAAAAGGCTGCAGGCTCAGACTGGAGGACCAGACAGGCTGAACCAACAAGGGGGATCAGGCCTTATGATGCTTGGGTATATAGGGACACCTTTGGTCCTCTTCTTTACGGGGTAACGGGTGCAGACATGTCGGGCTATTCTTACCAGGAGCAGTCAGGAAAGTTCATGAGGGGCAAAACCAAAGTGGACTTTGTCTCTTGGGGGCTTGGGGACCATGCTTACACCATTGGCCCACTTAAACTAGGGCTATGAAGCGCGGGTGCATTGGTGCTTTGTGGCGTTGGGTTTTTGTGGTTCTGGAATCTCACAGTCTTCTTTGGGTTGCCTGTAGGATGCAGGGAAGTAGCTCTGCTTGAAGACAGACAGGCATTCCAGGCTTTGGAGGCACAGTAGCTGCAGGACGAGATGACTTTTGGCTTACTTCAACGGGACCAGCAGACAGGCCGGCGGTGCTGGTGCTGGGTCAGTTGCTTCTTCCACAGTCTGTGCTTTTGAGGCTCTTCAGTGTCTTCATTGGTCGGCAGGAATCTCAGGACTACGTTGTCACCATTGTCCCACTTCAGCTCGGGCTATGCAGCTCGGGTGCTGTGGTGCTCTCCGGTTTTGGGTTTTCGCTGTCTTGGAGCCTCACAGCTCAGTCTTTGGTACCTGCAAGATGCAGAGAAACAGCTCTGCTGTTCCACTTTAGAGGAGTTCTGGCAGTGCTCCCAGGCTTTGGAGGATCATCAGCTTGCAGGACGAGACGACTTTGATGTAATTGTCAAGAGTCGGCGAGCAGGCAGGCAGGGCTGGGGCCAAGCCATCTGCTTCTTCTGCAGTTCTTGGTTTTGCGGCTCTTTGGCCTTTCTTCTTTTGGTCAGCAGAATCTTATTCTCTGGTGCCAGGGTTCTCCTCAATAACGAATTTAGGGGTGTTAGCGGAGTGTAGGGTGGTATCCAACAGGCTACCTGCCCTTGGTGTCTCTACGCCCCCTATTTGACCACTTCCTGTGGGCAGTGGGCATAACCCTGTCCCAGAATTCCTAAGTTTGCCATCACCAAGATGGTCACTTCTGAAAAGTTGCATCCACTTCAGGTAGCCTAGTTCAAGGGTGGTACTCGTTTGAGGGTGGACACGTCTGTCTTACCTAGCTAATTTTGCTGCCTGACCAGGTGCAAAAGGGCTCTGTACAAAGCCACATTGCATACTAAAGGCGGTTGGCCTCTTTGAAGCTCCACAGCCTTGGAATGATAATCCACAGGCCATCCTGTGGGCAGGGATGCAAAGCAATCTCTGCCCGAGCAGGCTTGGTTTAAAGGTGGTGGGGGTTAGAAACCTGTCTGCGGCAGGTTGGTGAAAACCAGTCAGTTAGCACACCAGTAACTGGTAGGTTTTCACGGGGCACCTTTAAGGTGCCCTCTGGGTGCATGTATTAACAAATCCACTTCTGACATCGGTGTGGGTTTATTAATACAAGATGTTTGATACCAGACATCCCTATTTTCAACCAAGCCATCATGTAGCTGGGGAATTTTTTTTAGCAGTGTCCAGAACATTTTGTAAAATGTCTTCCCTGATCACTTGTACTGGCAGAAATGGAACTGACCAGCACATGGGCATATATGCTCATGCAGATATGTCCTCACATGTAATATAAGGCACCCTGCCTTATGGCTGTAAGGCCTGCTGTAGGGTTGACTTACACATATTACATGCAGTGTTAGGGGACATGGCACACAGGTACGTGTTTCATGTTGTGTTTTCACTTTTGGGTCTGCACCAAAACACGCAGCCTGCAATGGCAGTCTTGCATGAGTTAGGTGAGGGGTTCCTTAGGGTGGCAAAATTCGTGCTGCACCCCTTAGGGACCCTCTTTTGTTCCTCAGGCTCTAGATACCAGGGGTACCATTTACTAGGGACTTTCGAAGGGTACTAATGGTATTCCCAATGGGAATACAGGTGACCAGTTTTTGGGAAGGAACACTGGCACTGGGGACCTGGTTAGCAGGAACCCAGTGCACTTCAGTCAAAGTTGCATCAAATACTAGGCAAAAAGTGGGTGACTACTGTAACAAAACCCCAGTTTCCTACAGTGAGGAAATGGGGATTGGAGAATCTAAAGTGAATAAAACTCACCTAAGGGGACTCCCGCTCAACTTATGTACAGCCAGTATAATATGTGCAGGGGCAGCTTTAGACGGAATTGGATAAAGTGCAGTAATGACAATGGGATAAAACCTTCCCGGAGGAAGGTACCTTTGATAGTGAAGAAAAGACTGGAAGAACTTAGTAAACTTAGTCCACAACAGCAGTTGGTTTTCCTAAACTGAAATGAGGAGGCCAAGAAATGCTGGCAGGAATTTCAGGTACAGGGACTTAAGAGAGGGTCTTGTTGCTCTGGTTCCGCATCTCTTGACTAGGTGGGCTCATGGGGGGCTTCCACACAAGCAAGGTCAACAACAGCTGATCAGCCGGCAGAGTTTCAGTAGAGCATCACCATTAGTTCTGGCTTTGAGGAAATGGGCCTCACTCTGCTCCAGGTGTCGAGATTAAGCATGACGCACAGTGCTGTCGGTTTCCTCAAAGCTAGGACTAAAACTGTAACCCTGTTAGACCTCTGGTCCATCATTTCAGACTGCTAGAGCGGGAATTCGCTTGTATCCACTATCCTTACCCGTTGGACAGCAAACCAGCAGCATTCAGACCAAATACATCTTTCCTGTTTAGAAATGCAATCAAGCAGGCTGTCATTATTGCCTGCCTCAGGGAGGATTGATGGGTACTGTAGGTTTGTTGAGCTCCCGGAATGCCTTACGGAGGTTAGAACCCACATAACACCGCAAAAAGTGATAGGCGTGAGAGGCTTCTCACACGGAAATCCATGCCTTTCACAGACTACACAGAGCGGCTCCTGCTTCCAGAGACCTCTAGAATATATTTACATGTAGGGCAGTGGGCATCAACACTGGGTGTAGCTACTGTATGTACCCTTACATTTTATAATTGTCACCAGTGTCAATGTCAAAGGGATTTAGCTCCTTGACATTGTGAGGTGACTGTGGGGTGAATGGGCTGATTTACAATCTCTGATCAATCAGGGCTCCCCAAGAGTGCTCCAAGGGAGTAGAGATGTGGTTTGGGGCGTCGTGTGGGCTTAGAGACCCCTAAAAGTGAGCCAAAAAGTACAATTGCCTGGAGAATTCAGGGACAAGGGAATTGATGGTGCGGATCGGTCAGGTGGTGCAGGAATCAAGGGGCTTCTGTTCTTACTCATGGGTGGATGCTCCAAATGACTGCAGCCAGCATGGGTGGGCCACTTCACCAAACGTGCATTACTGCGGCAGGTGGCTACAGTCGGTTTCTGCTACACAAACCCACCACAAAGAGACATGTCCATCCTCCATGTTCCCTGGGCTTGTTCACTAAATATAGCCAATAGCCCCATGCGGCATGTGCTTTGCCTGATCACCATCAACTTTGGTGAGGTCTCCATTTGCTGGTATTTCAAACACATCAAAAAAAACTATCACCAATAAAGCTGCTTCTTATTTTGTCAAACATCTAACATGTTTTTATATACCTGTAGCTTGCGACATTTGCCTTTTTCCAGCATTAAGACACATCATATACCAGTTCCCTGCAAGAGAATCTATGTTATGTTTAGTTGTACCCACTCTAATGGCATTCACGATTCAAAAAGCAGTTTGAATTTTATAAAGGCGTTTTTCGGATTGCAAAATGGTGTAGTACATTGCACATAAAGTTTGCATTTTGTGTCATTTTCTGAATTGAAGGGTCTGCGAACTCAGAAGTGTTTAGATAGAGCCCCGAAGGTCGGTACAAACTTTGTTTTAACGAGTCAAAACGCGTGAGTGAAGCATTTACCTCCGGCATCATCTCCGTTTTTCCAGTCTAATGTGATCCAATTGCAACGCTCAATAAAAAGAAACTGTTCCTGGTAAGGCAGTTTCACCTGGTCAGGTGCCTAAATGACGTGCCGCATCTAACGTGTCAGCTGGCCTGCCTGCCTGGAAATTTCCTGGTTGCCAAGACTCTGAGAGCATCAACAGCAGAGCTGCCCTTCGTGGGAGCTGGAAGGGGTGTGTCGTCACTGAGGGAAACAGAGCTCGATTGTGCTCGGAGACGAATGGTGGCAGAGTTACAGCATTATGTGCGTGTCCTTTAAGAAGAGAAAGGCATTGTTGTGCGAGAGCTATTTATAGCGCTTAAGAGGGCCTCCGGGCACATCCTGCAAGCGCCAAGGATGTGGCACACGCAAAAGCACAGTGCAGTCATAGTGCTTCTGAATCACGCTCGCTTTCTCCTCAAAAACACGTACACAGGTGCATGGCTCGAATTTCACTTTTTACGTAATAATAAAAAATTCAATAAAAAACTAGTGCTGAAGCAGACCAGAAGACGGAAAACTTGCTTGGCAACATGCATTAACAGAGAAGAGTGTCTTCAATGCGCTGTTAATAAACAGTAAGTGACTAGCAGTAAGTAAACAAACCTCGACAGTTTTATTAGGCGAGTGACTTTGGCGTAGAAATCAGTTTTAGACTTGGTTTTGAATGTGTTCGAAACATTCACATATTTTAGCTCCGAGAGTCCTTCAAGCGGTATAGATGCGCTTTAAAGATGCATATAAAATACCTTTCCATGCAAATATTTTGTATATTTTTATCTCCAAAAGTGTTTATTCAAAATTTAAGCAGGGAAGAGAAACACAATCACGTGTACAGTTTCAGCAACAATGAGAGGCACATACGAATAATCATAAGATATAAAAACCTGTCACAATACTTTAGACAATATAGAAGAGGGATAGAGGATATTGATAGAGAGATTACCGGATTCAGCGCAAAATAAGTAGCATAATAGATAAACACTGAAGAACACTGCCCATTGTATTATTTCTTTTTGCAATGATCATCTTATTGTAGTTTTGGAGGTTGTTGTTCTTCCAAATCTGAAGCTTGTCTAAAGAGAAATTATTTATCATTAAGAAAGAAACTTAACAGATTATTAGCCGCGCAGCATTTTGTATGGAGAGACTCTACTTCAGCAGCCGTGGTCGCCATCAGGCTTCCTTTGCGCTGTGTGAGGCGGTGTCGATGGAATAGGCATCATAATATCAATGGGGCTTGGAAGTGCTCCAAACATCCTCACAGCAATGTCCTGTTCAGATAAATAGCCAAGTGTAGAAGAGAATGGAGCCATGGTAGAACACAAGGCAACATCTCACTGCGCAACAGAGTTGATAAGGTAGACAGGATATCCGTCACGTTTGTGTTTGAATACCCGTGGTTGCCTCTTCAGAATCTGTTGCCCAGGTGTCCGTTTCAGCTCTTGCCCTCATATCACCACATTTATCATTTAGCTGCACCGGCCACCCGATTGGTCACAACAGGGTCATGCCTATAGCGCATCCCTAATAGACCTTCCCACTCCAATTGGTGATCACCACCTTCTCCCACTCAACCTCTTGTCCCAGGGCACCCAGTTTGGGTGTCAAGGTAAAGGGGTGGGAAGGTACTGTCTATAGAAAAGTGCATTTATTTTACAGCGTAACGCACACACAGTTGGGTCTTTTGCTCAATTGACTGGGCTAGCCGAGAGGCAATCTGATTTAGTTTTAATAAGAGATCATAACTTTCAACCGTGGTGGATGTTTGTTCCAATGTTTTGTTTCTTGATGATGAAATGGAAAGCATTTCTATATTTGGCTGCGGTCCTCTGGCTACTTTCCAAGCAGGCAAAAGAATGGGGCCCGTGTTAGGGTGACCAGATTTTCAGAACAAAAAACCGGGACAGCCATTGACATAGAAAAAGGCCTAAATGTTGGCACTGGTCAACATTTAGTCCTATTTCGATGTCAATGGCTTTTCAGGCAGCACAGTAGGAGACTCTTTCAAACAAAACCCTGTCCCTGGTGTGAAGGTGAGCCTTCACAGCACAGTGGTAAATGTACGTGCTCAACCAACCATCTTGCGAAACTGGGACATTTATTCATTTTTGCAATACGTTTCGGGATGCCACGGTCATTGAAAAACTAGAACTGTTCGGGCAAATCCGGTACGTCTGGTCACCCTAGCCTGTGTACTATCTTCAGAGCAACTCCCTGTGGCGGCATCCTTGTTTGGATCTGAAGGGATCATCGTCCAGAACCCCGTTTTTTGAGTACCTCTGTTACCCCTTGGCAGACTTTAAAAGGCATTTACTGTGGCTGTCCTTAAGAAATGCGTTCCTTTGGCCAGCTTCACAGGCACTAAACTCCAACTAAAAACCAACATCTTTTGCCTATCTGGGATCAGAGGCAGGTCTACAAGTGTAGTTCTCATTGCACTGCATTCCACTCCATGCATACGCACGTTCACAAGATCACAGCAACACAAGAACTACATCTCAATACTCTTCATGCATGGCACCAAAACATCTCCCACAAAGCCCACACTCCTAATCCACGGTGTCACTGCAATAACTACTACGTCCATCTGAACACCGCTAAGATTTGCAGTTATCCACAAAGCCGCCTAAACTTCCTAAGCCCATTGTCCTCACTAGGAGGGGGTGATTCGCCCACCATCGTGCACAAATGACACCCCGCCATATTATAAAGGCTGGGGGGTCCGCGGCGGATGGAAAGACCGTCCGCCGCTCTTCCGCCCGGCCATTGCCGCAACGGAAAGGCATGAGGAGTCTGCTTGGGGGGCCCGTTGCAGGCCCCCAGGGACTCAGGGGGGGGTGGGAGGTGCACATGGGGGGGTACCTATGGTACCCCCTGCAGTTCCATGCACAAAATGGCAGGCACCGCGCGGTGCCTGCCATGTTGTGCATGGAAGTGCACAACATGCCTCCCTGGCATTGTGGCGGGCGGTGCTGAGTGCACCGTCCACCACAATGTTAGGGATGCAGGATGCACCCGCCACTGTGGCAGGCGCATCCTAATGGCACATACGGGACCCCTGCCCTTATGGCGGGCGGTCCCTTGTTACGACAGGATGGCGGGCGGACAAAGTCAGCCCGCCATCCTAATGTGCCCCCAGGTCTTCATGTTTGACCATACAGGAGTTTGTTAGTGTGTACCTAGCACAGTCTCAGTATTCAGTCGATCCATCTGAATTATGAACGTGGTCAGCCGCAAGATGGTCCAGTTCATCATCATCAAAATCTTTATTCGGATTTATGTTCAAATCCATAAAAGAGACAAATATCAGTATTATACATAAAAGTGGCATTTATCTTCCACAGATCTAAAATAAACCACACAAAATATATTAAGAAGTAAAAATATTTCAAAGTTCAAGGTCTGGTAGATAGTGCAAATTACATATTCCAATTTTTAAAATAATCCCAAAGGGTTATTTAAGTGCATTAACAGACATATTTTCATATTAAAACCCGACAAAACATTTTAGCACTATTTAAAAAAGCATTAATAAACTGTAAATCAGCCATGCCCCTTCCTGTGAATTGACATATCTCTACAGCCTTTTCAGTTTTCTTCCTATCGTAAACCGTCCAAGTGAGATAGCGATTTTCGCCTACAAATGCTCCAGTTAATTTCCTCCTCTCATTGTGTTCCACATATTCTTTTGCCATTGCCTGTTGCAGTGGGTGTATTCGCTGCTGTTGAACAGAAGCTCTGCTGTATTTTGTACTTTGCTGGGTGTTTTTATTCCAGTGTCTTCTGCCTGACTCATGTGCGTCTCTTAGCTTCATTGTTTCACCTGTTAGACTTGTTGATTCGCTGAGTAGTATGTATTTTGCTGGTCGATATATGTGTACATTTACAAAGTGGTACAGCTGGTTTGTTTTGCTCTCCTTGGTTTTACAACTTAGAAAAAGAGAAATACCGATGGGAAAGGAGGTAAGTAAGGCAGCAAAATGCATAAAGAAGCATAAGGAGGTAAGAACAATTATGAATTTGAAAGAACAGCTAACATTTCCACAGTAACATGCGATGTGTGCATAAAGGAAGAGACACTTAGGTGTTATTTGTGAAATAAATCCCAATATTTTATGATACTCTGGACGACTGTGGTCTACTGAATTTGCAGGATATTTGAACAGCTGAAATCAATAAACTCATTTTATTAGGTCTGTCTAGACATTACAGCTGCCTACAAGATTTATTGTTACCAATTCTCTAAAATATACAAAGATTGAACTTTGGGACCACCTAGATGTGTATTACTCTCTCACTGTTGGCTATTTGGTATATCATTCAGCCTTCCTCTAAGTGCTTCCATTGGCATGCAGGAGGGACTAAGTTACATTTGAATAGTACATTCAGTCATCCCACTGTTTACCACACTCAATTCTTTATCTTGATTTATGCAGAAAGTAATAATTTTCACTACTTTTCTCTCCCAGCATTGGCAATGCCACTAGAACAGGCTTTAAAAGGGATACAGTGATAAACAACCCTCGTGCATGCAACATATGTCAACAGCATTTGCAAATGCCTGTGTTTCCAGATTGATATATTAACTGCTTAACGCTGAGGCTTCCCCCGTCCCGAGCCCTGTTTTTTTATGCTTGGGGTAGTTTACTCTTAAACGTTCATATTTTTTTTACAGAAAGGATATCCAGGCCGATTTTGAATTATTTGTTTCCCACATATCGGGGATTCTAAAGGTACCTAGGGTTTTTGGATTCCCATGGAGAGAACAATGGAAACAGCCAAAATGTAACAATTGTTTTTTTTTAAAGTGCTGTGCAAGAAAGAGTATGGTTTGTTGTTCTGAAAACTGCACCAACAAAAGGTTTTCTTTGACAAGACTGCTATCTTCCCAGCTTTCCGGAACAGGTAGAGATGTAAAAAAAAAAAAAATCACTGCTTACAACGCAATTTTGTCGATTTTTTTGTGACGTGTACCTGCTAGAAGTTTATAATGGGAACAGATGTGAACCCCATGGGTGAACCTGAAAATCTATGCTTTTCTGAAAAGTAGACACCATTCTGAATTCAGCAAGGGTTCATTTGTGTAGATCACGCTTGATTTTCTCAAAAACTAGGTTTTGAAATCAAAATTGATGATAATGTAAGCGTTACATCTGTACAGACTCTACGAATTGCAGGGATGTATACTACTTGTTTATTGTCCATAAACATGCAATACCTAGAGAAAACAACCTAGTTTCTCTAAATATACATTTTTCATTGTGTACTAGACATGCATCAATTTATGTGGTGAATATAATGAATAAAATGTGCATATGAAGAGAACTTACACATATTAAAAATGTGACCAGGACCACATCCCACCAATCTTCCTTCCCACTTGAAAGAAGAACATAGCACACCAGCTTCAAAGGATTCAAGTGCTTTATTCAATTCGCAAATGTGGCAACTGCTTAAAAGTATTGGTCCTGATGTGTTTCGGCTCTTTGAGAGCCTTCTTCACAGGTAAGCAAACAGTCCCATGATTGCAGCCACATCACGTGCTTGTATACACTAATCACAGACTACTAGATGTAATTGTAGTCCATGAGCACTGCAATTTCCCGGGTGCACTTTAAAAGGAAAGTCACAATGTTTAAATACAACTGCAGTTCATATTTCCAAGTATTATATTTTTCACGGTGGCCGAAACGTGTCAGGACCTATACTTTTAAACAGTTGCCACATTTGTGCATTGAATAAAGCAATTGAATCATTTGAAATTTGTGTGTGGCATTCTTTCAAGCAGGAAGGAAGATTTGTTGAATATGGCTCGGATGCTCCAGTCCTAAACGCCGATGCCACCCTGCTGAGGTTGAGGCCCACTGCGTAGAAAAGTGTGGTTGAATATAAATATATCACACTGTGCTAATCCTATGATTAAAGGATTTCCACTTAAACTTGGCAACTACCCAGAGTTCTCTGCATCCTTTTTTGCATTATTTATGCATCACTCTATGCCTGAAAGGGTATTGTTTTGACTTATACTGGGTGCTCCCTGTGTCTGGACTAAGCTATACCTCTCTGAAAAGCTCTAATGAGAGTGAAACATGCGTCAAGTGTTGCTTTTATTCATTTCAAGTTGGCTCGGTTGGTATTTTACTAATTCAAAGCTGTAATACTGTGCCTGGAGTGGTAAAAGGCTTTTGTCATTTTACAGCTCGGCATGGACAGCACTGTGCTAGTCTTATGCTTAAAGACTTTGCTGTAGAAACGGCAAAAAATGATGTCCCGTTCTATCTCTGCATGGATGGCACTGTACTAATCCCATGCTTAAGACTTCGATAGAAAAGCAGACATTTGAGGTGAGCATATCTAGAGTGTCGCTGGTGTTGAGGGTGCTCTATACTGGAGATGCTTTCCACTTAAACTTGAGAACTACTCAGAGTTCTCTGCCTCTTTTTTGAACATATATATATATATATACACAGAGGTGAAAGGAATAAATGAGAGTTCTAATCCTACGATCTGAATCCCTGTGTCGGTGTCCATGTTCTGTGGAGAGACTGGAGTTGGCGTTTATATATATATATATATATATATATATATATATATATATATATATATATATATATATATATATATATATATATATTTATAAATATAAATATATATATAAAAAATAGGATTGCTTTTCCATAGGAAGAGCGTTTTTGTGTTGTAAAAACTTTGGCGCCATTCGACATATCTCCACAACACTTTTCAAAAGGTGCTACTTTTTAACTAATTTGTGCATGGGAAGTTTGGGGCGGATCCGTCAAGTGAGGGTTGCTATAAACTGGGGGACCCAAAACGCGAAATCCCCAAGCATTTTTCATAGACTTTTATGTGATGGGCTACAGCAAAAACTGCTGAATGAAATTCCACCATATTTTTCAGGAAGCTAGATCTTAGTCTACAGATTGTGCTGTTTGACGTAAATCTTTCAGTAGTTTTTGAGAAATTAAGGGCAAAAAATATTTCTACATTTTGGCAGTTGGGCTCTCAAGAGTATCAGAGATGCTTGCGGGAGCGCCAATTTAAAAATAAAGCATTCTGATGGGCCCAGAGAGCTTTATTTTCCTAGGGCCATCTCGCTCCTGTGGGAGTCAGACTCTCACTAGAGTGAGTGCTATTAGATTGGCTGCCAATAACATGAGAAAAATGTTGCTGGCATCCATTACAGGACCCTGTTTTGAAGTGAAAAGAAAAGGATATATGGGTGTAGGGTAGAGACTCTGATACTCTGACTGCCTAGGCCCCATGGGGGCCAAAAAAGAAAAATATAACGACACAAAAAACCGGCTGATCTCACAAGACTCTCACTGGATCGGCAAAATATATATATATTTATCTACACACACACACACACACTCACTCTCTCACTCTCTAATGATAATATGCAGCTTATAGGCTTGTGGCTTGTGTAGACTATAATCCCTCGAAGACCTGATACCAACTCAGGTATCAAAAATGTAATCTGGTAAAGCTTTTATGGACATAGAAGGAGGAGGATGACAAATGGCAAACAGTATAAGACTACATAAATGGGTGGGAACACTTTGATATAAAGGGAAGTGGACTGGAGAAGGTGAAAAGAAAACAAAAGGTGAGGGACACAGGTTTGAACTGAAAACGTGACTTTTTCAAGGCTTCTACATAAAATGGTCTTTTATTAAGAGCCACGATTGTTCACAATGTGGGATAAGGATGAACGATTGTCCCAAGTGGGGATGAATGAAGTCACCGGACGTTGTCTAACCCTCAGCAAATATCTAACATTCGGTATTTGCTGAGGGTTAGACACCGTCCAGATGAGCTATCGTACTCTTCTACTACATAGGGAAATCAGCGGCTGTAACAGCGGCTGATCCTTACTGCTTTTACTGAATTTGAGAGTTGTTTACACATTAGAACCCCCCGGGCGCAGTTACAGTATTCTTGAAAACACGAAGGCGACGGAAACCACGCGCAGCGTTAGCTGTTGACTTCATTCATCCCCACTTGGGGGATCACACACGTATAACTACGAATGCTGGTCTACAATTGGATGTCGTACTAGGGATTTGGACAATCATCATCCTTATGTCACATGGTGAACGATCGTGGCTCTTAATAAAAAAACATTTTACGTAGAAGCCTTGAAAAAGTTGCGAATGGCGATGAAACACGTGTTGGCTGTACCATTGCTGTAAAAAATCTGGTGAAGATCATTTGCTAAATACATTGTTCTTATGTTCCTTGTATTAAATAACTTTTTCTGACTGGAGATAGTCAGTTATATACCTGTTTATGCTGTGCTCTGTCTCTGTTTTGTATTGTTCATATATATGGAGGCTTCTGTATATATTTATTAGCACTGTGGATGGTACAGTGGTGAGATATAGTTAATGTAGTGCTTATTACAACACTCATGACATGGTCAGTGACATCACTGATGGCATCTCAAATGACATCACTGATGACATCATCCAGTTACTGTGAGTGTTTCTAAAAAGTATAATACTAGTTAAAATTCGTTATATTAATGCAATCAGATCCTACGTTTAAATTTTGCTTAAATTTTGTTTGTTTATTTGAAAAATCTTTGGTGTTGAATTACTGCATAACTTAAGGTCGAGTCATGATGATCAGTTTGTTAATATCAAGGTTTAGACACCGAATTACAATTTCAGATCACAGTGATAAGATGGCCGCCGCATTTTCACCATATTTTGTACCTTTAATTTTTCACTTTGGTGTAATTGTAAGTCCTTCTTTGATGTTTAGGAAGACTATGTATATGTGTGTTAATGCTGCCTGTCTTGTTGGTGTGATCAAGACGAAAGTTGAAGCACGTTGCTGTGCAGTTGTGGAATAAATTATCTGCAATCTACTCAAGATGTCCGTGAGATTTCTGGATACGGAAATTGTGGTGGTTTGATATTTAAGCAGGGATGCCGGAGCCCTGTTCATGGACCGCCCTGAAAGACGGCCTCTTTCATTACCGGACTCTGCTCTTTATTTATCGACGACATTTGCATCATCTGGAAGGGCACCCAAGATCAAGCCCTTTCATTCGTATCTGATTGCAATGCTAATGCTTTAAATCTTAAATTCACTGCTAACCTCAGCAGCTCTGAAGCTGAATTTTTGGATGTACAGTTGTTCATCAGGGATAACACCCTCATGACCAAACTACATCGCAAGAGTACGGCGGGAAATTCCATCTTGCACGCACGTAGCTCCCATCCTGCTCATACCATCCGCAGTATCCCCTTTGGCGAATTTATTCGTATTCACAGAATCTGCAGTGACCCTGATTCCTTGGCAATGTGCCTCGAAGAATCTAAACAACGCTTCCTGCAAAGAGGGTACTCAAGAGCCATACTTGATCAAGCTTTAGCTAAAGCTTCGTCATCAGACAGGGCCACACTACTCAAGCCCAGGGAGCCCGTACCACCAACACTAATGACAACCAAGATGATTCCCAACGTACTGTCAGGCTTATAACTACTTTTAGCTCACAGGAGCGCAAAATCAGGCGCATTATTGGCACGGAATGGCCCATCATTTTGACGGATCCTATTCTAGGTCCAATGCTAAGTGAAACACCTACCATTACGTTCCGGCGTGCGCCATCCATGCGTGATGCTCTTGATAGGATTGCACCTGAAAATCCTCCCAAACTCACTAAGACCACCAAAATGGGCTTTTTTAAATGCACCTCCTGCCGTGCTTGCAACTTTGCCATGAATGCCAGTCACTATGTTACAGCATTCAGTAACACGCCCATCCCCATCAAGGAACACCTCACATGTAGATCTGAGTTTGTGGTCTATAAGCTCAGGTGTACATGTGACTTGGAGTACATAGGCAGTACCAAGTTGCCTGTCCATCAAAGAATATTGCAGCACATAAGGGTCATTGTAAACAGTGACAGCAGTTACCCAGTGGCTAGGCATTTTGGAGCAGTCCACAACAAGAAACTTAAGGACCTACAATACACAGTTCTTTGTTCAGTGCCTCAACCCAGCCGGGGTGGGGACCGTGAAAAACTGCTCAGGCAGCGGGAATCCCAACTCATTCTGTCCCTCGACACCAAAGCCCCTAACGGTCTTAACTTGACTGAAGATCTGAAAAGCTACCTGTAAAACACAATTTTTACAGTCTTGGTGGTCTGGTCTCTGTAGAATGTTTGCTTTTTTCTTCTCTAGCTTAGTCTTGGTGTCATTCATTGTTTCTGGCGCATTGCCAGATTTTCAATATGGCGTTTACCCTACAGTCATGTTTCTTGATCTATTTGTTCAGACTAGGATTTTTTGCCATTGTTTCATTTGTATTTATGATGCCGATGTATTGATTATTTGTTCTGTTGCTTTTCCCTTTTGACCTTTTAAGTTTTCACATTTGTGGTTGGGCTCTTGCATCTTTTTTTACTTTTTCACTTTTTATAATTTATTGTGTTTTTCTTATCCTCAAGCGATTTGACTCACATGTTCCTTGTAGTATTTTTACTTGTGCCATTTGCATTTACTTTCTATCGTGATGACCTTTTCTCCGCATTTGAGAAATTGTGGCATTGTTAGATTTTTCAGGCACTATGTCTTGATTGTCTCTTGCGTTCTTCTACTCTGTGGTTGGCTGCTATCATTTCTGCGAAGCACAATATAGGCACTATGTCGTGACACATGCTATGTTGCTTTCTCATTTATTTTCTTAGCCAGCCACTTTCTCTCACTTTTTTTTGAACGCTCTCTCTCATCCCTGTTAGTATTTTACACTATACTATTTTCAGATTGCTTTGATCACTGATTTAAATATGTGATCATGCGTGGTACATGCTGCTGTTCATGTGATATTAACAATTCAGACACTGTTACTTTATTTCCTGTTTTACTTTTGGGCGTGTTTTCCCCAATCAAGCCCCTCCCCACACTTTGTATGTATACCTTCACTTTTCTATGAGTGCATTTGTGTGAACAAGCTCCCTAGTGGAGTGAAACGCGTTACTTCCTAATAAAACGTTTGAACCTGCTACTCACTTGAGTCTGTACTATCTGTGAGCTCTACATTTGGCTGTCTGCCGTGGCGCTTTGAGGTCTGCACCCTGCTGCTGCCTGTCACTCATTGACAGGCTGGGATTCCTTTTCATATATATATATATATATATATATATATATATATATATATACTCCAAACTGCTTTACAGGCAACCACAGAAAAATCGGACACTTAAACTCACCCAGACCATCATGTGATAGGCTGTCACCTGACTGATGATGAGCATAGTGAACAGACACAATTGTAAAGCAAAGTTCACCACAGGGCCCTGGCAACGTAAAACATGAAAAATTAACATGGTACATTTGGCTAAAATGAAGACACGTTATAACAGTACAAATACTGTGACCCTACTCAGGAAGAAACCAAGTTACAACAAGCACCCTCTAAGAAGTCAGATGTCAAAACAATTCTGCATAACACATTGGTTATTTCACGAATTTTTCACCAGTTTCAACCATAAGTTCATAAGAAGTAAAGGAGCTTCAAAGTATGGATCCAAAACCGTACGTAGTTCTTCAAAAATCTTTATTTTAAGCACATTAAAAATTCTCCAGCTTTGCACTGCCGACACGTGTTTCGCCCACTCAGGGGCTTTTTCAAGGCTGGAAGCAATAAAAGTTATAGTAAATAAATGGGCTAAATTTTGCACTAAATATATACAATTTCCCTACATATATACAATAGGTCTCATAGGTTATATCATTAAAAACAACAGTGAAAAAACTTTGAAAGGACATGGGTCCTAGGAACAACCACAAAAGACAAGAGACATTACATACTATATACACATTCATGGTGGATATACTGACAGTACCTAACATTACATGTGACCAAAGAATCACATTTTAAACTTTATGCGCCATAGTTATTTACAAAAAGATTGCAAACATGTTACAGTTTTCTGATTCCAAAGCTCTACCACTATTACCAAGAGTGAAGGTGGCGTGGGGATTTCAAAGGTGATCCTTGTTGGTGCTTCCTACCCACCAATATAGTGGGAGTGGCCTAAACTCCTCCATCACAATGGACTATGTAATTAATCACTATGTAAGCTTAAACCTACCAATCTCGGTCAAGATGGACAGGTCTGATTGTCGGGATGTTCTTATCGGTAAGGCGAAGCAGGTATGGTACGATAGTAATAAGGATCCTAATGCAGTAGAGAAAGGTAGAATGCAAACATATTTTCAGAAACTGGGATCACAAGGATCAATAGAGAATAAAGTCCATAGGTGGTTCCAATACACCTACCTATTGTTTAGAATGCTGACGGTTGCGAAGTTCTAGGTGTAGGTTCCAACATGATAACTGCAAAAGATAGCAGTACTAGTCATGGTAACGCAAAATACTAATAAAACTCTATATGAACTAAATTCCCAAGAGAAAGGGCGTCACAATATAATCTGAATAACGAAGAAGTGGGGGCAACGGGCGTTTACTCACTTAGTAGGGAGGCGCAAGTCACTATGTGGAGATCAGTTCTTGTATTCATATAGTGTAGAGTCCTGGAGACCTTGATAAGTCTGTAAAGTAATGTAAATAATAAAAAAGTACCTGATATATTGATAGAACGAATCATAGTAATAGTTTAATCATTTGTTAATGGGGTCTCGAGTGGCATCAGATCTTGATCGGTAAGTATAAGCATATGACCAATCAACTACATCATTGCTCAAAACAAAGTGTTTGGTGGACCTATTGTGCACAATTGTTCACCAGGCGGGCTGCAGGAACACAATGACCTCGCTCTAATTATTGTGACCATTTATCAAAGAAATAGCATGGTGTTATGGACAAACATGTGCATAGTAGCCCACCGGACGGAGTACCTGGTGGGTGGTCCTTGAGCCATTAATAGTCATTACTCCGGTTCACTCTATCTCTTACAACTAAATGTCCAAAGCATAGTATAGTGTAGTAAAATAAGCAAATTGCGCATATCGGCCCACCGAACAGAGTACATGGTAGGCAATCCCCAGTAATAATGGGTCAATGGGCGCATAGCGTTAACACCGCCCACAGTCACAGAAAGCGGATTTAACATTTAATCCCGGGTGAAAAACACATGTCAGGAAAGTCTTAAAACCGATGCTGCCACGTAGTTGGGGAGGCTAACGAGAGGCACCATATATGTACCGATAGGGAAAGCTTAGCGAGATTCAGAGTGAACAGCGGATGGCGAAAGTATACGGGAAGGGGAAGTCCGCATTTGTTACCCCCAAGCGTAGATTCTCCCTGTCAGAAGTCCCCATCTTACCTTTTTAGTTGTACGCATAAGGGCCGGATCTCCACTGCTGAGCACTACCAGATTGAAAGTCCCGTGTGGTATTTAAATATACGCGCGATGGATGATGAGCGCGGGAAATTATGTCAGAAAATGCCTCTAACCTAAACAGTTAGTCGAATACGACTGTGTCGGCCATCTTGGAGTGTACAGGAAGTACACCGTGTATGCCTTAATACTATAATGTTAGGAGAAGTATGCAGCCAGTTCACAGAGCGGGGCAACATAAATTGTTGGCAACGTATGGCCAAGCCGGCTTATGACAGGGATCACAGTTGCAGACATATATTGAAAAAAATATATTAAAGACATTTTTGGCAATCGTTTTATAAAGAGAAACGTAACCATCGAGTATAAAAGGTCACGATATCTGGTGGCATGAATCCAATGCCCACGATATTGATATGATGATGAGCGCGGTTTACGAAATTATGTCAGAAAATGCCTCTACCCTAAACAGTGAGTCGACTACGACTGTGGCGGCCATATTGAAGTGTACAGGAAGTGTAATACCGTGTATGCCTTAATACAATTGGTATTAGGAGAAGTGTGCAGCCAGTTCACAAAGCGAGTCAAAGTAAATTGATGGCAATGTATTTCCAAACCGGCTTATGATAGGGATCACAGTTGCAGACATATGTTGGAAAAAATATATTGAAGACATTTTTTACAATCGTTTTATCAAGAGAAAGGTGACCATCGAGTGTACAAGGTCACGATATCTGGTGGCATGAATCCGATGCCCCCGATATTGATATATGTTGCTGTTGTAGCGTACGTGAGCAAGTGTCAGGTTAAGATCGCCATCTTTAAGGGGGCACACGGGGCCTCTTTGCGATTATCCCTAACTTATGAGGACATCATCCTAATAAATTCTAGGCATTCCATATCTGGATAGGCGCAAAGTTAAATATGATAAATTTAAGCATGAGTCATAAATTGTTTATACGCAGGTTGTCCACATATGTATCCTCAAACTGATCAAACATTACCTAGTTTACAAGTAGAGGAGAATATGGCTGTGTGTGCAGAGATAATAGTACATCCACTAGTAAACAAACATCATAGCATAGTATCAGTTTCGCCATAGAGACATTGTACAGGATATCATGGTACTCATCAGAAATATGGACATGGTATCAGTTTCGCCATAGAGACATTGTACAGGATATCATGGTACTCATCAGACATATGGACAGATTTAACACTTGAAACCCATTAGTCGCATCAGAGACAGACTAGTCCTTCAGGAAAACATGTAGTTCTCTGTCGACATTAAGACCTAGATCAACTGCACGAAGTTTAATTAACCATTGGGATTCAAGTTTACGGAGTGCCAGAGTATTGTTACCTCCTCTAGGATCCGGTTTGATCATGTCAATGCCATGGAAACGGATGCCCAGTAACTCTAATTCCAAGTGTTCCTTATTATAGTGTGCCGCTAGTGGATATCTACAACAAGGGGTGGTGAGGGACAGAGTCTCTGAATTAAGCAGAAAGCTCTCACCCAGTCAAGAGATCAGGGCTAGATCCAACACCGTTTTTTAGCTCACTGCACCATCCCAGTTTCAGAACCTGGCTGTATGCAAATTAGTCTGTTCCTGTCCCAGTGCATGATGGGAACAGGGCAAACCAAACTACAAAAGCCAATTCTTACACTGGGAAGGAAACAAGCTCCCGGGGACCGGTTTCTGGCATTACAGCCGTCTTCGGCCCGGTTTGCTTGAATCCTGATGGTGCAATGAGCAAGGGTCTCACATCTGAGAATACCCTTCCACGCTTAGGGTGGACAAAAATATTTACAACAAGGGGTGGTGAGGGACAGAGTCTCTGAATTAAGCAGAAAGCTCTCACCCAGTCAAGAGATCAGGGCTAGATCCAACACCGTTTTTTAGCTCACTGCACCATCCCAGTTTCAGAACCTGGCTGTATGCAAATTAGTCTGTTCCTGTCCCAGTGCATGATGGGAACAGGGCAAACCAAACTACAAAAGCCAATTCTTACACTGGGAAGGAAACAAGCTCCCGGGGACCGGTTTCTGGCATTACAGCCGTCTTCGGCCCGGTTTGCTTGAATCCTGATGGTGCAATGAGCAAGGGTCTCACATCTGAGAATACCCTTCCACGCTTAGGGTGGACAAAAATATTTACAACAAGGGGTGGTGAGGGACAGAGTCTCTGAATTAATCGTTTTTGGCCACTATAGGTGTGGCAGGGTATACTCAGACATGAGTCCCTTTCTCACTGCTCCATCAGGATTCAAGCAAGCCGGGCCGAAGACGGCTGAAATGCCAGAAACCGGTCCCCGGTAGCTTGTCTCCTTTCTGGTGAAGAATTGGCTTGGTAGTTTAGTCTGCCCTGTTCCCATGATGCACTGAGCCAGGGTCAGACTGATTTGCATATAGCCAGGTTCTGAGCTGGGATGGGGCAGTGAGATAAATAACGGTGATGGATCAAGCCCTGATCTTTGGACTGGGTAAGAGTGGTCTGCTTAATTCAGACACTCTGTTCATCACCACCCCCTTTTCTAAATCGTTTTTGGCCACTATAGGTGTGGCAGGGTATACTCAGACATGAGTCCCTTTCTCACTGCTCCATCAGGATTCAAGCAAGCCGGGCCGAAGACGGCTGAAATGCCAGAAACCGGTCCCCGGTAGCTTGTCTCCTTTCTGGTGAAGAATTGGCTTGGTAGTTTAGTCTGCCCTGTTCCCATGATGCACTGGGCCAGGGTCAGACTGATTTGCATATAGCCAGGTTCTGAGCTGGGATGGGGCAGTGAGATAAATAACGGTGATGGATCAAGCCCTGATCTTTGGACTGGGTAAGAGTGGTCTGCTTAATTCAGACACTCTGTTCATCACCACCCCCTTTTCTAAATCGTTTTTGGCCACTATAGGTGTGGCAGGGTATACTCAGACATGAGTCCCTTTCTCACTGCTCCATCAGGATTCAAGCAAGCCGGGCCGAAGACGGCTGAAATGCCAGAAACCGTTCCCCGGTAGCTTGTCTCCTTTCTGGTGAAGAATTGGCTTGGTAGTTTAGTCTGCCCTGTTCCCATGATGCACTGGGCCAGGGTCAGACTGATTTGCATATAGCCAGGTTCTGAGCTGGGATGGGGCAGTGAGATAAATAACGGTGATGGATCAAGCCCTGATCTTTGGACTGGGTAAGAGTGGTCTGCTTAATTCAGACACTCTGTTCATCACCACCCCCTTTTCTAAATCGTTTTTGGCCACTATAGGTGTGGCAGGTTGGATTCATAAGTGAACTTAAGATTATATTCATTGTCATTCAAATAAGCTATGAATTCATTAAATATTTTCAAAAAAAGAGATGCCACACTCTATGAACATACCACCATGATCTTAGATCTGACGAGATTTGCTCTCAAACACAATTTCTTTAAACATCTAGATGACTGGTACCAACAACATTCAGGGGTAGCCATGGGAGCAAAATTCTCACCCTCCTTCGCAAATATATATATGGGGTTCTATGAGGAACATCATCTCTGGAAAAAAGGCCCCCCGACCCTGACTGATCATATTGTCTATTGGGGTCGCTTTATTGACGATGTGTTCATGATATGGGGAGGAGGGGACGATTTACTTAATGAATTCATAGCTTATTTGAATGACAATGAATATAATCTTAAATTCACTTATGAATCCAACGACAATAGCATTCCCTTCCTAGATGTCACATTGTTCATTTCCAACGAAAGAATTGAATCTAAACTATATAGGAAAAGCACCTCCTGTAACTCAATCCTGCACGCCAGTAGTGCTCACCCTGCTTCGCAGATTGGCGCCATCCCATATGGCGAAATGACTAGATTGAGACGGAATTGCAGTACAGACGACATATTTGCAGCTGAGATTGAAATCCTCAAGAAAAGGTTTTTGATAAGAGGATACGATAGCCAATTGCTTAACAATGCACATGAAAGGATAGACAAAATTTCCAGGGAGTCGACTCTGAAAAGGAAACCAAAAAGACCCAAACACGGCACTGGGAATAAGCTTGCCATAATAACACAGTACAATGCGAACAGTTCCAAAATCTTCAATGTGTTTAGGAAACACTGGCATTTATTACAACTGGACAAAGACTTGGAGAAACATGTAGGCAAGAAACCCCGTATTGTGTACAAGAAGGGCAAAACAATTAGAAATTGGCTTAGCCCTTCGATCATAAGGAACCCCGTACCTACCAATCATGTGCTAGCCAGCACTAACAAATGGATGCCTATCAAACCCTGTGGTTTTTACAAATGCACTATGTGCAATATTTGTCAATTTGCCCTAGACAAAAAGAAAACTTTTTCATATAACACCAAACAAACCCACTACATCAGACACTTCATCAACTGCAATTCCAAGCTGGTGGTATACTGTATTATATGTCACTGTGGGCTGATCTATGTAGGGAGCACCATCCGTCCCCTAAAGGAAAGAGTGCAAGAGCACATCAGAGCCATCCGTAATAACGATGTCAGATATCCACTAGCGGCACACTATAATAAGGAACACTTGGAATTAGAGTTACTGGGCATCCGTTTCCATGGCATTGACATGATCAAACCGGATCCTAGAGGAGGTAACAATACTCTGGCACTCCGTAAACTTGAATCCCAATGGTTAATTAAACTTCGTGCAGTTGATCTAGGTCTTAATGCATGAGTGTGGTGCTGCAGAAAAGTCGGTGAGAGAGACTCCAACACACATATTTTCTGCATTTCTCTTACATGTTTAGAACTACGTGTCTCTGCTAACAACCATAGTATGATGTGCACACTACTGAGCAAAGCAAACAAATAAAAGCAGTTGCCCTCTCTGACCAGAGTGGAGGAGGAGTGAAGATGCGTAGTTTGAGAAATTTAGGAGTTCATAGTACCACTCCCCTTTTCCTAATGCTGCCTGTGATATTGCTCTGTTCTTGGCACCATCTTAGACAGCCCAGCTGCTGCATACACCATATATGTTTGGGGCAACCAGTGATGATGATGGTCTTTGTGAAGTGCCTGATCCTAATGGGACCTGGGCACACAACTAATGATGGAAGGGCTTTATACTTATCCACAATCGCCTTGCTGTATAACATGATTTTGTCTGAACAATTGGTGAGAAAAAAGTGGTTTCTTGTATAGTGTAGTTGTGCGTCTTTACTGTGTAATAAGCTCACATTCCCATCTTAGGTCCAGTCAGGCTTGTCTGCTAAAATCTAGCTTAACCCTGGGTAGCTGTGGCTTTGAGCAGTCAGGCTTTGTCAAAAGAACCCTTGCAAAGCATGTAGAAGTTCCAAAACAGGTAAATAAGAAAGATACACAACACAAAAAAATCTGACACCAAATTATAAAAATTTGACTTATTTTAATAAAATTTTAGACACCAAACTTTAAAAAATCCACAGGATGGTTCTGGGTATATAAACTAATGACCAAATGGTAAAGTACTGCTTTTCACTTGAAATGCAAACAAGCATTGGTTACTGCTTCACTTTGAAAACTGGGAAACACATTTACAAAATGTAAACTCTGCCTGGGACCGAGTCACCAGTTACCTTGCAGTCAAAGGAGTCTCCAACCCAGTTCCAGGTTCTAGGGGTGAACCACAATAGGCATCAATGAAGTGGCTCTGATGCAAGGGATGCAGGATGCTGAAGGATGCTGAGGATGCTGAGGATGCTGACCTGGTGACTCCTCGGTCCACAGTCCCAGTGGGGCAACTTTGGCCACATTTGTCTATGTCCCTTAAAGTCCGGCAGAAGTCCAGCTAAAACCCAGTTGCCGCTGACCTCTCGTTACAGCAAAACCAACACTTCCCATTGACTGTGGTTAAATTTTGCGTTGGGTGACCACCTGCACTTCGATAACTCTCCAAGGTCCACCACATTCTGGTGTAACTTTTGAGGTTTGGGACATGGTCTCCCTGGCTGCATTTAGGCAATCAGCGGCTGTCGGGCAACCTTGGCAATCAACCCGCAGAGCCAGGCTTCTTCAGCTACTGTGGCCCAGTAGGTATAACAGAAATTTAGCCAACCGACTCTTGTAGTCACTTCTTCTGTCAGGGGCTCAGGGAGGACTCTCTTTGCTAGCCAAAGGAGCAACAGAAGCAGTCCAATCTTTGGTGCAGTCTCTTTTTACTAGGTCCAAGGAACAGCAGGGAAGTTCTTCATCAGTCCTCTCTCCAGTACAGATGTGATCTGAGGGTATGGGTGCCAGGGGTACCACTTTTATTCCTAGAACTTGCCTCGGGGATGTGATGACTACTAGCCAGTGTGCTAACAGGCACCCTCCTGCCTGATGACTGGTATACCTTGCAGTGGTGCCAGAGGTGCAGTTGTACTGGGCCCCTGAAGCAGGAGCCGGTTGCCGCCTGCTCTCTACTGGTTGCAGTTAGATTATGCACTCTGAATGATTTAAAGATAGAGCCTAGCTGGCGCCTGGTGCTGTGTTTACGCTGGGGGAGGGGGGCTGCAGAGTGGAGAGATTAAGAACAAGAGGATAGAGGATAAGGCAGAAATGGAGAGAAAGGTGACAAGAAATGGTAGAAAAGGAAACGTTGAAATATAGGAAGGAGAGGGAAAAATGACAAAAAAGCATCAGATCAAGATGACAAAATGTTATTGTCAAGAGGAAGAGAATGGGGCAGATATGTGGGTTTCAGTGAAAGGGCAGGCGAAAGGAGAATGAAGATACTGAGAGAGTAAAAGAGATGTGAGAGAAAGTGAGGAAGGAGAAAAAGAGAACAGGCAGATGAGGGGAAATTGTGGAACAAATGGTAAGACACAGGTAGAACAGATGATACAGGGTAACTAGGGAAGGAAAGAAAGAGAGACAAAGAAAAGAGAGGTTTTCAGGGAAGTGAGGAGAGAATAAGTGAGAGAAAGTGAAGGACACAATGACAAGTGAGAGGCAGAAGGAGAATATAGATGGAGGAAGGAACAGAGAGAAGAGTAGGAAAGAGGGACATAGATGAGAGGGAGACAAAGATAGGGGAGAGGGGAAAGACAGAATCAGAAACATGGAGAGCTGTAGCTATCTTTAGTGCAGAAGATGGAGTGAAACCAGGTCCGCAAGTGTGAAGGACTCCTTGCATCCCTCCCCCCCCCCCTAATAATGGGTGTCTTTTATGACTAACCCAGAGTGCAGGGGCCTATTTTCCTCTCTTACATTAGGGCCATGACACCTTAGCTATACCCCTGGGTATAGCTAAGGCTATCAAAGGCCTTAGCTATACCCAGAGCCTCGCTGGGAGGCCAGGTGAGGTGATGGCGCCATTGCGACATTTTAAGCTAGACCCCAATTTCAATAATTAGGTTACCTGCACATGTCCCGTTTATCAAACGCCAACAAAAGTTCTTGCTGAAAAGATCCGTGCTTTATCTGACAACAGTTTTGACTCATCATAAGTTAGCTCAGAGGGTTCATGTGCTTGCTGCAAAACACAACATGCTGATCCCAGATTTGTATTTATGTACATAGGCATGTGGGTTACTAGCTTTGCATTCCAATTTATTCTCAATCAAATTAAATGTGTGCCCCTGGCTGGGTCCCTTAGCACTCCCCGTAGCCCCGCCCCCATAGCCCCCCTCCACCCAAGCCCCACTCCCTAATCCACATCTTAATATGGTGAGTATCTGCGCTTATTTTTTTTCATTTAAAGCACTGATTTCAACCGCAAGTGGGAGTTTGCCTCCCACGCGGGAATAAGCGCCAGATTGTAGCCAGGACATTTATTGTAAACTATGATGACAGGGTAACACTTCTAATAGAGTGACCGCTAGTTTTCGGATTGCAAGGGAATCAGATACAGGAATCTGCGTTCAACTGTCAAACTCCTGCGGATCCCAGCAGCGAAGGCTTACCTCACCACCGGTAAAGATGAAACGTTTTAGTGAAAACTGAGAACCGTCGCGTGGCATTGGATTTATGACCAAATGGGGACCTGTGGTGGATACTTTAAAGCACATGGCATCATTCACTCCGCCCTGTGTGCCGTTAGTGCACTCCGAGGTACCTGGGGCTTTAATGGATTATAAGAAAAAAAGGCCCTGTGACTAATGAGATGACTCCTGGTTTACGGCACGTGCTACATACTTTTAATGTCATCGGAAAAGCACCACGTGACTGTGTGTAAGGCCGCGGTGTGGTACCTCAGATGCAATTTGATAAGGCTCTGAGGAGCCGTATTGATGGGGGGGCGCAGGCGGCCTCGTCCAATCAGCGAGCCGCGCGCGGTGGCATCACCGCGGCAGAAATATGGTGTGACTGCAGCCTGCTCCGATCGCCCGGCCCAATGAAAGATTAATAAGAGCGGCTTTACAGCCAATGCCTTGGAACTTCGCCGGGTTGCACGTTTGAAACGAGCCAATCAATAGAATTCATTATCCCGAAAGATGATAGCGATTTCATGTTGCTTTATGAGCAGTAAAACATTTACTCTTGTAGGCTAGGGGCAGCGCCCGAGGTCGAGTTCCAGCGTTAAAGCAACAGCGCGGTTTCCAGAATGATGTAATCCAATTAGGCGCTGAGGGAAAAAAAATCTGTTTATACTACAAACAAAATATTCTGTAGTTTTTATCCGTGTTCAGCAATCATAGTGACAGTGTTTTATACAGCCTAACCTGCAAATTACTAATTCAGTCACTCACCTACCTGCTAAACGCCCCCACCCCCCCAACAAAACAGTTAACACATAAGGACATAGGTTCTCTTCCCTACCTGTAAACTGCAGAGTTTGCTGCATGTTAGTTTTCATGTTAAAATTGGGACTTTCTCACCTCTTTGTGAAAAAGTTTCAGATAAAAAATGTTTTCCAGTATCCCTCTGTAATGTCGTGCTGGACACGTTCTAGTGTGTCAGCAGACACTTAGGTAGACAGCCACCCCCTCGAGGGAGTGGACACACATGCACCCCACACCCATCCATATAGGCGTCATGAGTGACGTGAACCTGCTAATAAAAGGGCCCTGGTGCTTGTACTCATGGCTAGTAGCCAACTATACCTATGCTGTCTATATCGTGATTCTACTAGCATGTGGGCCCAGGGCCCACGACACCACAATGGCGACAAACGGGTCTGAACCTGCGTGCACATAGTCCTGCCTCTCCTTCGTACCCTGAGGTGAAATGTAGCCTGAGACACCGTCAACCTGTATGTTGTGGAGAGGTGTGGTGCAGCGGCCAGGGCAGCTGACTTTGGAGCAAAGGGTATATGGTTCAATCCTTGGCTCTGGCGGCAGCTCAGCACTGTGTGACTCTGGGCAATAGCTCACTTAAATTCTACGACGACCCCAAGTGCCTTGAGACTCGTAAGGGTGAGTAGTTTGCGCTTCACAAATACGGATATACATTTTTCATTTTATGCGTGTAAGGCATGACCCTATGGCCGCCAGCCTGCACACGTTTGCAGAGGAGAGAAGAAGGGCGGGGGAGTGCTGCCACAACACCGAGTGACCCCCCACAGTCACTGCCCAATCATCCAGGGTGCGAAATATATAACATATGTTACATCACTAGGAGATAGCATATATTGAGTGTTACTTGGCATCTGAACAAAGATCAATACTTATCCCTCCTCCAGCCTTGACGTGACCGTCCGGCGCAGACTCTCCGTCCAACATAGAAATGATCAACGTAAGCAGAGCGACATCCCCCTCATCGCACAATTAAGTCAAACACATAAGCTACTTAACTTGAAGCATCCCCGTTGTGGCAGCACTACCCCTTATCTCAGCGTAGGTTTTATACAAAGCCCAAAGTTTTTAGGCCGATTCCGTGGCGGTAGTAAGTCACTGAAGTTTTCAGCTTGTGTGCTGTTATATAGCATATCACTCAACCACTGCGATATTGAGGGGTTCGGACCCCGGAGCCAGCATATTGCTACCCTGCGTTTGGCTAACAGAAGGCCCATATCTACCAATCTCCGAACCCCCTTAGGTAAAGATTTAGAGAAACCCAACAGCGCAAGCGCTGGGTCTGGAGTAATGGGGATCTCCACAATTCGACTTATTTCTTGGAATAATGTAGTCCAAAACCTAGCAATCCCCGGACGTAGCCACGCTAAATGTATGAAGTCAGCACACTGTTCACAGCACCTATCACAGTCTGCCCCATCTCTTAGCCCATATCTACAGAGTCTTACAGGGGTGTAGTAAACTCTATTTAGGTACTTAAGATGTATGAGTCGGGGCGTGGCTAGCGGCCGAGCATGGCGGCAGCGTGAAGTGGGAGCTCCTCACGGCATAACGGCCTTCTGTAAAATCCGGTAACTTAATCCGTCACAAAGCCTGCCCGAAGCGGCGGTACCTGCTCAGGAACCGAATCTGCACCTCCTGATCCAACCCCGGTGAAAATCGGTTGTCGAGAACTACACTTTTCAACTTGCGCGAAGTGAGGCCTACAACGAGAAGGAGACATCGGCCTGGAGTATTCGTCCACCCCGGCGAAAGTGCGACCTTCCTGGGCTGAACTCAGTGGCAACGACCGGCCCCCCGTGGGACGGACCGTTTTGAACAACTGTTGGTGAAAGACTTTACGGGGGCCGTCGAGGCCAGTGGTTGAGAGCGACGGCTCGAGCCGTACACACACCCAGAGAAACCACGGCGGTGGCTGAACTGTGAAAGTTTCCACAAGAAGGGCGGCCCCTCAGGACCTTGTTGGGCGCCATTTTGGAGTCGAAGTCTGCCCGCCTCGGACGCCCGGGGACAGGAGTGAGCGCCTACTGGGTGTGAGGCGGCAGATCGGGACCATCGTCGAGGCTGCCTTTGATACGGTCGGAGGCTTACAGGTCCCTCACAACGGTCGGATCCCGATCGGGATCCTGAGGCTGCATTGCTGCGGCGACGGTATACGAAAGAGATTTGTACCGGACATAGCTACCGCCTAGTTGGCGCCTGGGCTCCCGAGACAGCGACAACTCGGGACTACACTGCCTCGTATCATGGCGGGCAAAGGGACCAGAAGCTCGTCGACGCAGGCAAAATTGGACAAGTTTGCTTATAGCCAACAGGGACACTCGCAAGTTGGCGGCCGACATTCCTCGGGTGCTGCACCGGACGTGGATGGCACCAAAAAAGTGACACTGGAGGACATTATGAGAACCCTTTCAGAGGTGCAAACAACAGTGGGCTCCATTTCCTCTGAGGTTACTCTGCTGCGGGCGGACTTTCAGAAGATGACCGAGAGGGTTTCTCAAGTTGAAGTGGTTACTAAATCACTTATTCAGGACACTTCTGACCTACAAGTTGCAATGGAACGTGTGGAAAAAGTCACCAAGATGTTGCGGGAAAAGCTGGACGACCAGGAAGGGCGTTCCCGCAGGAACAACGTGCGCATTCTTGGCCTACCGGAAACAGAGGGGAAGGGAGCCATGGACCTCTATGTCGAGGACCTCATAAAAAATAAACTGCAGCCTAAAGGTCTGTCCCATTTTTTCTCCGTTGAGAGAGCGCACCGGGTCCCGGGTGGGACGCCCAAGCCGGGTGCGACACCAAGGCCTGTACTGGCTAGATTGTTTAATTTCAGGGACAGGGACGCCATCTTGCAGGCGGCGAGAGTTTCTCCTCAGGTCAAGATCCAGAACTCTACTCTGGCCTTTTTTCCGGATTATACAGCGGAGGTTGCCAGGCGCCGGAAGTAGAGATGAGCGAATTTTGCGGATCTCGCGTTCGCGAATTTTGCGGATTTGCGGATTCGCAATCCGCAAAATCCGCGAATTCCCGCGAATTTGCGGATTTTTTTTTTTTGTGTTCGCCCGTGTTTCTGCCAGTTCGCGAGGGTTTTTACAATTTCGCAATTTGCGAACTTACCTGTCGGGTCGCAAGTTTTGCGAACTTGTTGTTTCTACGTGTCCAGCCTGTTTGGGACACTCTTCTTCATCACTGCCACTCTCTGTCACCACTGCCACTCTCTGACTACTCATGCCACCCTCTGGCCCACCCATGCCACCCTCTGTTTCATCACCACACCCTCTGGTTGTCCAGTGTACATTATTTTCGGCAAAGCAAAGCACACCTTCCCTGCCTCAAGTGACCTGAATTAATTTGGGGCTGATTAATGTGTCACAGAATATTTTTTTAGCTGGCACCTGCTTCCTTAGTGCGCCCTGATTAGTGATCTTTTGCACTTGCTAAGTGCTTTCATTGTTGCAAAATTAGTTACAACACCTGCCCTGCCCCAACTGACAATAATGAATTAGGGGCTGATTAATGGATTTTAACTTCCAGCCTGGCTCCTGCTTGTCTCCCTTAGCTGTAATTCAGGACCTTTGTGGCATATGTGTAACTATTCTGAGGTTCAGAGCAGGGTCACATAATAGTTTCAACTGGCAACTGAACTCTGGAGGGGCCCCTCAGGAAGCACTACAGGAAATGGCTACTAATGATGAGCCTGAACTTTTGAACCTGGTAAGTAGTTACTTTCAGTTTTGCTAAGATCGTATTTCTGCAATTTTGCACTTATTCGCGGGGCGCGAACTCACGCGAACAGTGCGAGCAGTGCGAGCAAAATCCGCTGCTCGCGGATTTGCGGATTTTGCGGGAGATTCGCGAATCTCGCGGATTGCGGATTTCCCGAAAATCCGCAAAATCCGCGAGCGGAACGGATTTTCCGCCCATGCCTAGCCGGAAGTCATTCACAGAGGTAAAGAAAGCACTACGAGACAAAGGCTTGCAATATTCAATGTTGTTCCCCGCCAAATTGCGCATTGTGGCCGACGGAAAAGCGCGGTTCTTTGATACACCAGAAGTTGTGCGCGACTGGCTCGACGGATGGAGACAGGCGGGGCAGCAACAGCGTCCGCACAGAGAACGTCCAAACCATCGCAACGACAAGCAGGCGGACGACCAGAGCGCTCGTCCTTCACAGCACGCTGAGGCGGCCGGATTAGACTCTGATTTGGAGAGGGACCCTCTTGACTCTGGACAGCCGGCTTCGATCTAGAGGTGAACTTTGCAGGTGACAATTCATGTGAACTACAAGGACCTGGACTTGGTTAAGCTGAGTAGGGTGGGCATTAGCCGGTGCCTGTAGGGGACTCACCAACCCCACGAGCAAGTAAGATAGTAGGGAATGGGGAAAAGCACTCTGCCAAGTTGGGGAAGCAGGCGGGGGACAGTCCGTGGAGCAGGGGAGCAGGGAGGGGGGTTGGAGGGGAAGTTTCATTGTTAATGTTATTGTATTTTGTCATCACTGCTACTCTATGGTACACCACACGGCCACAAGCCACACAATTATGGTACACTGTCACATGGTAAATGAAAAATAACAACCTAGGCAATTAAACACAGTGAATTACTTTAAGGTCAAAAAGATATATAGCAATGGACTACAGCTGCTTAAAAAAACATGGTTTTATTAGTTATTAAACATAGGTAAAAAAGGTTCATTATATGACATTAAAATAACAATTTAAAAAAATCTCATAGTACAGTTAACAATCAAAATTTAACACTTAACAGACATATAAATTTATATTAGCTAGGTGGCATGAAGATTCAATCTCTACGCGCGTTTCGGCGGCCAGCGCCTTCTTCCTGGAGCAGCCACACAATATCTATAGGTGGAGATATATACAGAACATACAAATATATCGTTTCTTACTTATATACAACCTGTAAAACATGTAACTAACTGTTATATATTTAGTTAAAAAAAGAAGAGACAATATTTTGGTAGCAGCTGTAGTTTAAAAAACAACATTGTGAAATACATTTGTCTTGTCATTTCCTTATGCAAACTGGATTTATATAATCCAATGGGAGGGGAGTGAAGATTATTATAGAAAATGATGATGAAATAGGTGCCAATAAAGGGCATTTGTCTATTGATCTTGTAGTGCCGTTCCATTTATCAATAAGGCCATGATTTGCAATATGCACTGTAATTTCAGTAAGAGATCAGGGGACCTAATGGATGAGGTAATAGTGCCTTAATCTCAACTAAGGGTTTATTTTTCTTTAAAAAAATGAGGTTTTGATATTTCAATCTGACTTAACAAAAAATATATCAAGTTTGTCCTAGCATAGAACTTATACTTACTAATTTCGAAATATCAGCAGGGGATAGTTGGTTAAGATTAAATGTTCAATTTCTCTTTTATCGCTGTCGATTATGATATAGCTAAGAATAAAAAATAGTAGAGAAAGTCACATAGATGTTTGCTAGAGTACAGGGATAGTTGCCCTTTTCTGTAGTTTTTTACCTGATTATATAGATGTGTAAAGGATTTAAGCCCGCCAGCCGGAACCCTTTAGCGAAGATGAGTGTCTGATAGGGACCGGTCCTTGAAGATCTAGATTCAGGGTCTTTGTTGTGGCGGGTAGAAGGGAGATAAAGGGATGTTTGTTACCCATTTATTTGTATTTTTATTCTATTAACTCATAAGGAGCATGGAGAATTACTGATGTACAGGACAATTAGGATTCTCCAATCTCCAGGAAGGCGATGTTATTCTTACCTATTGCACTTTAGTTATTTCTTTTAGGATGTTAGGTTGGACTTGCTATATTCTATATTCTTCTTTGATTCAGTCCTAAACCTTAAGAAAAGAAGGCACATCAAAAGTACATTCTAAGTACTGCTATTTATTATTCAAAATACATTTTGCCTTTTCTAATATCATCTAGGGTCTTACCTAAAAACGATGGATATTTTTCTTTTCTACTTTCCAAAATGTAGGAAGTTTCTTGATCCTCTAGGATGTCGAGTTCAAGAGATTAAAAGATCTCCCTGCCTAAAATAGATAGGACAGTATGATTAGTTAGAGAATAGAATAGTTTACTATTCCCAGATTCTGCTATTGAGTTTCTCAGGGTTTGCAAACGGAGTCTTACCTAATACTAGTTAGCAGGGCTCTCTATGTCCGGTGGCGGGCGGTACGTCTCGTCGGGTGATGATCGCGGCAACAAATGATAGTCAAGTACCTGCTCGAAGACGTATATATACGTATTTACGTGGTTACGTGATTATCGAAGATTACTTGCACCTGTTTGTAATTAGCTTCCTTCTCTCTCCTTGCCGCGGAGTTAGCGGAGTTGTCAAACTTAGAGAAAGCAGAGTTATGCGAGCGCGCATCCAATTGGCTGATTATTCATTGCGCTCACACAATAGGTTGCTTGGAAGTAAACAAAGGGCAGCATTGGTGGAAGTTACATCCATTGCGAGTGTGTTTTCCTCTTTTCTATGTAAACAGAGATTCCAATCAAACGACAATGGCGGTTGGGATCTAAATTGATTTTTGTGTCTTTACTGTTGGAAGCGAGACAATTAAGTGAATTAAATAAGTTTATTTTTGGCGTCAAGTTCATTAAATATAAAAGTGAATGAAGCGGGATTTTCTTTCTAGACGCTATTACTATATTCGATATACACATCGGTAACCTACGAAATTTAATATCGTATCATTTTTTAAGTAAAACATTGAGTAAGAGGTAAGAATAGTTTACAGAATCAAGAACAGCGGAGTTTTATGAACTCTCACCCAATTGGATGTTTGTACTTTGTGCTCACACCAATGGTCACTTCGATGTAAACAAAAGATGGCATTGGTGGAGATCACGCATAATATGAATCTGTTGTCCTCTTTTAGATGTGAACAGGGAGTTCTACTAAATGTTTAGAAGGGGCGGAATCATGATTGATAATTGTTTATTTAATATATTTACTATTAGGGGGGGGAAAAAATGAGTGAATATATTACATTTATTTTTGGCGTCAAAAATACTGAATTCGAGGTTTGAAGACGCACAATTTTCTTTTTAAGGGTTGTTACTAAATTAAGAGTACAGTTCGGGGAGATTCTCTGGGGTTTTCTCAATCAGTCCTCTGGCATATCGGAAGTGAGAATAGGTACAAAAAGGTCTCAGTGCATATCGGACCTTGATATTATGTCATGACCTATATACTTAATGTGTCACTGAGGAGGGGCTATTTCATCTTTTAGTTTAGTGCGCTCATTCAAAAAGAGACAAAAGAGGGAACGATTTATGTTAAAGTATTGCGTGTTCCCACGGGATTTCGCTATTCAGGCCCTGTCTGAAAGAATTAAAAACAAATATCCAAAAGACTTCCCTTTTCTTTCGAATGGACATGCCTCCTTTTGAATCTGGGACATGGATTTTTTCTAAAATCCTCCATTTGAAGTCGTCAGCATGATGACCTTTTTCTAGGAAATGTTTGACCATTGGGCATGCAGTTTTTTTAGTTTTTATCGCTGAACGATGTTCGTTCAAGCGTGTCTGAATTGCTCTTGAGGTCTCACCTACGTATCCTTGGGGACACGGACATTGAATAAAGTATATGACGTTGCTTGTTTTGCAATTCCACATTTCCTGTGCTTTGGTTTTGTGGCCATTATATTCGAATTCCTCACCTGACAAGATGTTACAGCATGATTTACATGATGAACATGGAAAAGTTCCTTTTAAGGGATGATTAGTCAAGATTGAACGCTGACTAAGGGTGTCATTTTTGGTGTTCTTGGCAAATCGGGAGTGGACAATAAACTCTTTTATGTTTTTATTTCTCCTATGAGCGAAAATCGGTTTCATCAGTTTTTGGTCGTTCGTGCAGTTACTGTTTAATATATGCCAATTAGAGTTTATGACATGTCTTACTCTTTCATTTATTGTTGAGTGCCTTATGATACAAACTATTTGGTCATTGGATTTAGTTGGTTTTGTTTTTAGAAGACAATCTCTGTCATAGTATCGGGCCCGTTTATAGGATTCCCTTATTAATCGGTGGGGGTAGCCTCTCTCGATGAACTTAGTCCTCATTACCGCTGCTTGTTCATCGAAATCTCTTATATTTGTACAATTACGCCTAACGCGTAGGAACTGTGAGAATGGGATACTATTTTTTTGAGTACGTGGATGGAAGCTTTAATAATGAAGTAAAGTATTTCTTGCTGTGGGCTTTATGTGAAGGTCTACTTCTAAAGTCCCGGCATTGTCTAAAATTTCTATATCTAGAAATTCGACTTTTTTGTTACTGACGTGAGAAGTGAAGTTAAGGTTTGAATTCGCTCCATTTATCCATTCAAGGAATTCTAATAGAGTTTCTCTCCCATCGGTCCAGACAAAGAAGATGTCATCAATGTATCTGGACCAATGGGAGATTGACTCGAAAAAGGGTGCAACTTCGTTATGTACAAATTCCTTTTCAAACGATGCCATAAAGATATTAGCTATGGATGGGGCCACTGAAGCACCCATGCTTACACCCTTTATTTGACGATATAAGTGATTGCCAAATTCGAAGACATTCTCTGTTAGTACAATTTCGAGGCATGCAAGCACGAAGCTTTTCGGACACGGGATTTGGTGTAAATCAATAAACCAGCTAGTTGTTTTTAGCGCGTCGGTCAGAGGGATGTTGCTATATAGAGACTCCACGTCCATTGTGACCAACAGGTCATTATTTGAGTTGAAGGAAATTCCTTCAATCTTCTGTATTATATGACCTGTGTCCCGAATGTAAGATTCTATTTTAGGGATAAAAGGGCGTAGGTAATTATCTACATATTTGGAGAGTGGCTCAGTAGCTGTCCCTATTGTAGAGACTATGGGTCTGTAAGGGGGGTTATTGGCATCCTTATGGATCTTTGGCAGACCATAAATGCAGGCAATTTTTCCTTGGTTTTGATTCAGGTAATCGAATTCTTTAGGATTGATAAAACCATCTTCTAAGGCAGTTTTAGTTAGGGACATAATTCTTTTTGATAGATTAATTGTTGAATGAACTTTGAGGGGGACGTAGAAGGTAGGATCATTTAGCATTTTAAGCATGTTTACTTCATATTCTGAAGTATCCACAATAACAATTCCTCCACCTTTATCGCATCCTTTGATGGTGAGGTCTTTATTATTGGATAGGGATATTAGGGCCTGATGCTCTTCTTTCTCTAAATTATAAATAGGTTTGGGGATGTATCTGAGTGCTTGATCCAATTTTCTTAGTACTACTAATTCAAAAGTGGCAACTTCAGGTCCCAATTGTTCGAGACCTGGACAGAAAGTAGAAGGAAGGCAAAGTGGTTTGATGGAGGAGCTATCTTCATCTGTGGGTGTATTCGAAGCAAAAAAATTTTTTAGGCGGATTTTACGAAAAAAAGAAATGATATCACAGTGAAGCTCAAACAAATTTATAGTAGAGTGTGGGACATATGATAGTCCTTTGGATAGCAGGTTTGTACTATGGTTATCTAGCTCAATCTTGGTTAGGTTGAAGATTGGGATTATATCCCTTGCTTCCAATATTGTCTGCTTCTGGTTTCTCGCACAAATTGCGGTTCTTCCTGTTGGTGGTGGTGTTGAGGTTGGTAGTTGCCTCTCGGCTGACCCTGGAAATGTACTCTCGGGCGTCCCCGTCCCCCTCTGCGGTTCCCTAAAAAAGGCTGTCTACGTGTGCCTCTGTTTGGTGTTTGGTTATAAAGTATTTCGGAGTCATAGTATCCCTCATTACTTTCGTTTTCAGAATCAGAAGTTTCTGAAAAAGTATTAACTCGTTGGTTCTGTGGTTGATTTTCTCTGGCATCCGTAGTGTAGTGATTCTGTTGGTAGAAGTCAGGTCTTAGAAAAGGATATGTATTTTCAATAGTAGCATATCTTTTATCTTTCACCAATTTATCATTTTTCCTTTTTTCTAAATAGCTTGTAAATGATTCTATTTCTTTATTACATTCCTCTATCTTCTTTAAGGCTTCTTCTATGTTGCCTATTTTTTTCAGTTTGGATTCTAATTCTTCTACTTCAGACCTTATTTCTGCAGCTAATTCTTTTGCGGTCTCAACTATGAGCATCATCAGATCCCTGGAGCATCTACTGGCTATTCTGCTCCATTTGTCCAGAAAGGCCTTGTGTTGAACGAATAGGCCAGGGATATTTCTTACTCTTAGGCCCATGGGAATGATACCCAGCCTAAGGTAGGCCAGCATAAATTCCCCATGTGCCTCAATTCTTTTTAATTTCTTTTTTAGATCTAAGAGTTTTTTAGTGTCATCATTGTGTAGATTAGAGTTTGAAGAAGAGGCACCAAAGGAAGATGGTATACCTACGAGTGTTTCAAATTCCTCGTCTGTGAAACCGAAGGTTTTTTGGAGTGCCATATTGGTATTAATGTGAAATATGATATAGAGATAAATATAAGTGAATGATTTTCTACAAGGAAATGACAAGAAGGAAAGGAATGATATACTGGATTGATAATTGAGAAAACGGCCCTACACAGACAAGCTGTGGGTAAATAATTGCATATGTAACAAGGACCCCCTGAATAATTGAATTTCTTAATTCCTAGGTCAGGGAAAATAACATATATGAAAAATAACAACCTAGGCAATTAAACACAGTGAATTACTTTAAGGTCAAAAAGATATATAGCAATGGACTACAGCTGCTTAAAAAAACATGGTTTTATTAGTTATTAAACATAGGTAAAAAAGGTTCATTATATGACATTAAAATAACAATTTAAAAAAATCTCATAGTACAGTTAACAATCAAAATTTAACACTTAACAGACATAGAAATTTATATTAGCTAGATGGCATGAAGATTCAATCTCTACGCGCGTTTCGGCGGCCAGCGCCTTCTTCCTGGAGCAGCCACACAATATCTATAGGTGGAGATATATACAGAACATACAATTATATCGTTTCTTACTTATATACAACCTGTAAAACATGTAACTAACTGTTATATATTTAGTTAAAAAAAGAAGAGACAATATTTTGGTAGCAGCTGTAGTTTAAAAAACAACATTGTGAAATACATTTGTCTTGTCATTTCCTTATGCAAACTGGATTTATATAATCCAATGGGAGGGGAGTGAAGATTATTATAGAAAATGATGATGAAATAATAATAGTTCTCTTCTTTTTTTAACTAAATATATAACAGTTAGTTACATGTTTTACAGGTTGTATATAAGTAAGAAACGATATAATTGTATGTTCTGTATATATCTCCACCTATAGATATTGTGTGGCTGCTCCAGGAAGAAGGCGCTGGCCGCCGAAACGCGCGTAGAGATTGAATCTTCATGCCACCTAGCTAATATAAATTTCTATGTCTGTTAAGTGTTAAATTTTGATTGTTAACTGTACTATGAGATTTTTTTTAAATTGTTATTTTAATGTCATATAATGAACCTTTTTTACCTATGTTTAATAACTAATAAAACCATGTTTTTTTAAGCAGCTGTAGTCCATTGCTATATATCTTTTTGACCTTAAAGTAATTCACTGTGTTTAATTGCCTAGGTTGTTATTTTTCATATATGTTATTTTCCCTGACCTAGGAATTAAGAAATTCAATTATTCAGGGGGTCCTTGTTACATATGCAATTATTTACCCACAGCTTGTCTGTGTAGGGCCGTTTTCTCAATTATCAATCCAGTATATCATTCCTTTCCTTCTTGTCATTTCCTTGTAGAAAATCATTCACTTATATTTATCTCTATATCATATTTCACATTAATACCAATATGGCACTCCAAAAAACCTTCGGTTTCACAGACGAGGAATTTGAAACACTCGTAGGTATACCATCTTCCTTTGGTGCCTCTTCTTCAAACTCTAATCTACACAATGATGACACTAAAAAACTCTTAGATCTAAAAAAGAAATTAAAAAGAATTGAGGCACATGGGGAATTTATGCTGGCCTACCTTAGGCTGGGTATCATTCCGATGGGCCTAAGAGTAAGAAATATCCCTGGCCTATTCGTTCAACACAAGGCCTTTCTGGACAAATGGAGCGGAATAGCCAGTAGATGCTCCAGGGATCTGATGATGCTCATCGTTGAGACCGCAAAAGAATTAGCTGCAGAAATAAGGTCTGAAGTAGAAGAATTAGAATCCAAACTGAAAAAAATAGGCAACATAGAAGAAGCCTTAAAGAAGATAGAGGAATGTAATAAAGAAATAGAATCATTTACAAGCTATTTAGAAAAAAGGAAAAATGATAAATTGGTGAAAGATAAAAGATATGCTACTATTGAAAATACATATCCTTTTCTAAGACCTGACTTCTACCAACAGAATCACTACACTACGGATGCCAGAGAAAATCAACCACAGAACCAACGAGTTAATACTTTTTCAGAAACTTCTGATTCTGAAAACGAAAGTAATGAGGGATACTATGACTCCGAAATACTTTATAACCAAACACCAAACAGAGGCACACGTAGACAGCCTTTTTTAGGGAACCGCAGAGGGGGACGGGGACGCCCGAGAGTACATTTCCAGGGTCAGCCGAGAGGCAACTACCAACCTCAACACCACCACCAACAGGAAGAACCGCAATTTGTGCGAGAAACCAGAAGCAGACAATATTGGAAGCAAGGGATATAATCCCAATCTTCAACCTAACCAAGATTGAGCTAGATAACCATAGTACAAACCTGCTATCCAAAGGACTATCATATGTCCCACACTCTACTATAAATTTGTTTGAGCTTCACTGTGATGTCATTTCTTTTTTTCGTAAAATCCGCCTAAAAAATTTTTTTGCTTCGAATACACCCACAGATGAAGATAGCTCCTCCATCAAACCACTTTGCCTTCCTTCTACTTTCTGTCCAGGTCTCGAACAATTGGGACCTGAAGTTGCCACTTTTGAATTAGTAGTACTAAGAAAATTGGATCAAGCACTCAGATACATCCCCAAACCTATTTATAATTTAGAGAAAGAAGAGCATCAGGCCCTAATATCCCTATCCAATAATAAAGACCTCACCATCAAAGGATGCGATAAAGGTGGAGGAATTGTTATTGTGGATACTTCAGAATATGAAGTAAACATGCTTAAAATGCTAAATGATCCTACCTTCTACGTCCCCCTCAAAGTTCATTCAACAATTAATCTATCAAAAAGAATTATGTCCCTAACTAAAACTGCCTTAGAAGATGGTTTTATCAATCCTAAAGAATTCGATTACCTGAATCAAAACCAAGGAAAAATTGCCTGCATTTATGGTCTGCCAAAGATCCATAAGGATGCCAATAACCCCCCTTACAGACCCATAGTCTCTACAATAGGGACAGCTACTGAGCCACTCTCCAAATATGTAGATAATTACCTACGCCCTTTTATCCCTAAAATAGAATCTTACATTCGGGACACAGGTCATATAATACAGAAGATTGAAGGAATTTCCTTCAACTCAAATAATGACCTGTTGGTCACAATGGACGTGGAGTCTCTATATAGCAACATCCCTCTGACCGACGCGCTAAAAACAACTAGCTGGTTTATTGATTTACACCAAATCCCGTGTCCGAAAAGCTTCGTGCTTGCATGCCTCGAAATTGTACTAACAGAGAATGTCTTCGAATTTGGCAATCACTTATATCGTCAAATAAAGGGTGTAAGCATGGGTGCTTCAGTGGCCCCATCCATAGCTAATATCTTTATGGCATCGTTTGAAAAGGAATTTGTACATAACGAAGTTGCACCCTTTTTCGAGTCAATCTCCCATTGGTCCAGATACATTGATGACATCTTCTTTGTCTGGACCGATGGGAGAGAAACTCTATTAGAATTCCTTGAATGGATAAATGGAGCGAATTCAAACCTTAACTTCACTTCTCACGTCAGTAACAAAAAAGTCGAATTTCTAGATATAGAAATTTTAGACAATGCCGGGACTTTAGAAGTAGACCTTCACATAAAGCCCACAGCAAGAAATACTTTACTTCATTATCAAAGCTTCCATCCACGTACTCAAAAAAATAGTATCCCATTCTCACAGTTCCTACGCGTTAGGCGTAATTGTACAAATATAAGAGATTTCGATGAACAAGCAGCGGTAATGAGGACTAAGTTCATCGAGAGAGGCTACCCCCACAGATTAATAAGGGAATCCTATAAACGGGCCCGATACTATGACAGAGATTGTCTTCTAAAAACAAAACCAACTAAATCCAATGACCAAATAGTTTGTATCACAAGGCACTCAACAATAAATGAAAGAGTAAGACATGTCATAAACTCTAATTGGCATATATTAAACAGTAACTGCACGAACGACCAAAAACTGATGAAACCGATTTTCGCTCATAGGAGAAATAAAAACATAAAAGAGTTTATTGTCCACTCCCGATTTGCCAAGAACACCAAAAATGACACCCTTAGTCAGCGTTCAATCTTGACTAATCATCCCTTAAAAGGAACTTTTCCATGTTCATCATGTAAATCATGCTGTAACATCTTGTCAGGTGAGGAATTCGAATATAATGGCCACAAAACCAAAGCACAGGAAATGTGGAATTGCAAAACAAGCAACGTCATATACTTTATTCAATGTCCGTGTCCCCAAGGATACGTAGGTGAGACCTCAAGAGCAATTCAGACACGCTTGAACGAACATCGTTCAGCGATAAAAACTAAAAAAACTGCATGCCCAATGGTCAAACATTTCCTAGAAAAAGGTCATCATGCTGACGACTTCAAATGGAGGATTTTAGAAAAAATCCATGTCCCAGATTCAAAAGGAGGCATGTCCATTCGAAAGAAAAGGGAAGTCTTTTGGATATTTGTTTTTAATTCTTTCAGACAGGGCCTGAATAGCGAAATCCCGTGGGAACACGCAATACTTTAACATAAATCGTTCCCTCTTTTGTCTCTTTTTGAATGAGCGCACTAAACTAAAAGATGAAATAGCCCCTCCTCAGTGACACATTAAGTATATAGGTCATGACATAATATCAAGGTCCGATATGCACTGAGACCTTTTTGTACCTATTCTCACTTCCGATATGCCAGAGGACTGATTGAGAAAACCCCAGAGAATCTCCCCGAACTGTACTCTTAATTTAGTAACAACCCTTAAAAAGAAAATTGTGCGTCTTCAAACCTCGAATTCAGTATTTTTGACGCCAAAAATAAATGTAATATATTCACTCATTTTTTCCCCCCCCCTAATAGTAAATATATTAAATAAACAATTATCAATCATGATTCCGCCCCTTCTAAACATTTAGTAGAACTCCCTGTTCACATCTAAAAGAGGATAACAGATTCATATTATGCGTGATCTCCACCAATGCCATCTTTTGTTTACATCGAAGTGACCATTGGTGTGAGCACAAAGTACAAACATCCAATTGGGTGAGAGTTCATAAAACTCCGCTGTTCTTGATTCTGTAAACTATTCTTACCTCTTACTCAATGTTTTACTTAAAAAATGATACGATATTAAATTTCGTAGGTTACCGATGTGTATATCGAATATAGTAATAGCGTCTAGAAAGAAAATCCCGCTTCATTCACTTTTATATTTAATGAACTTGACGCCAAAAATAAACTTATTTCATTCACTTAATTGTCTCGCTTCCAACAGTAAAGACACAAAAATCAATTTAGATCCCAACCGCCATTGTCGTTTGATTGGAATCTCTGTTTACATAGAAAAGAGGAAAACACACTCGCAATGGATGTAACTTCCACCAATGCTGCCCTTTGTTTACTTCCAAGCAACCTATTGTGTGAGCGCAATGAATAATCAGCCAATTGGATGGGCGCTCGCATAACTCTGCTTTCTCTAAGTTTGACAACTCCGCTAACTCCGCGGCAAGGAGAGAGAAGGAAGCTAATTACAAACAGGTGCAAGTAATCTTCGATAATCACGTAACCACGTAAATACGTATATATACGTCTTCGAGCAGGTACTTGACTATCATTTGTTGCCGCGATCATCACCCGACGAGACGTACCGCCCGCCACCGGACATAGAGAGCCCTGCTAACTAGTATTAGGTAAGACTCCGTTTGCAAACCCTGAGAAACTCAATAGCAGAATCTGGGAATAGTAAACTATTCTATTCTCTAACTAATCATACTGTCCTATCTATTTTAGGCAGGGAGATATTTTAATCTCTTGAACTCGACATCCTAGAGGATCAAGAAACTTCCTACATTTTGGAAAGTAGAAAAGAAAAATATCCATCGTTTTTAGGTAAGACCCTAGATGATATTAGAAAAGGCAAAATGTATTTTGAATAATAAATAGCAGTACTTAGAATGTACTTTTGATGTGCCTTCTTTTCTTAAGGTTTAGGACTGAATCAAAGAAGAATATAGAATATAGCAAGTCCAACCTAACATCCTAAAAGAAATAACTAAAGTGCAATAGGTAAGAATAACATCGCCTTCCTGGAGATTGGAGAATCCTAATTGTCCTGTACATCAGTAATTCTCCATGCTCCTTATGAGTTAATAGAATAAAAATACAAATAAATGGGTAACAAACATCCCTTTATCTCCCTTCTACCCGCCACAACAAAGACCCTGAATCTAGATCTTCAAGGACCGGTCCCTATCAGACACTCATCTTCGCTAAAGGGTTCCGGCTGGCGGGCTTAAATCCTTTACACATCTATATAATCAGGTAAAAAACTACAGAAAAGGGCAACTATCCCTGTACTCTAGCAAACATCTATGTGACTTTCTCTACTATTTTTTATTCTTAGCTATATCATAATCGACAGCGATAAAAGAGAAATTGAACATTTAATCTTAACCAACTATCCCCTGCTGATATTTCGAAATTAGTAAGTATAAGTTCTATGCTAGGACAAACTTGATATATTTTTTGTTAAGTCAGATTGAAATATCAAAACCTCATTTTTTTAAAGAAAAATAAACCCTTAGTTGAGATTAAGGCACTATTACCTCATCCATTAGGTCCCCTGATCTCTTACTGAAATTACAGTGCATATTGCAAATCATGGCCTTATTGATAAATGGAACGGCACTACAAGATCAATAGACAAATGCCCTTTATTGGCACCTATTTCATCATCATTTTCTATAATAATCTTCACTCCCCTCCCATTGGATTATATAAATCCAGTTTGCATAAGGAAATGACAAGACAAATGTATTTCACAATGTTGTTTTTTAAACTACAGCTGCTACCAAAATATTGTCTCTTCTTTTTTTAACTAAATATATAACAGTTAGTTACATGTTTTACAGGTTGTATATAAGTAAGAAACGATATAATTGTATGTTCTGTATATATCTCCACCTATAGATATTGTGTGGCTGCTCCAGGAAGAAGGCGCTGGCCGCCGAAACGCGCGTAGAGATTGAATCTTCATGCCACCTAGCTAATATAAATTTCTATGTCTGTTAAGTGTTAAATTTTGATTGTTAACTGTACTATGAGATTTTTTTAAATTGTTATTTTAATGTCATATAATGAACCTTTTTTACCTATGTTTAATAACTAATAAAACCATGTTTTTTTAAGCAGCTGTAGTCCATTGCTATATATCTTTTTGACCTTAAAGTAATTCACTGTGTTTAATTGCCTAGGTTGTTATTTTTCATATATGTTATTTTCCCTGACCTAGGAATTAAGAAATTCAATTATTCAGGGGGTCCTTGTTACATATGCAATTACACTGTCACATGGTGCCACATCTGGGTTGATGTCGGCGACCGATCGCCCGTAACGATGATTATGCAACCCAATGGCCCAACAGGTAAACGCAGCGTCCGTTGAGGGCGCGCCTGCGATGGCTGATGTGCCTCCTCTACGTATGTTGACCTGGAATGTTCGGGGCCTGGGGGATAAAATTAAAAGGGGTCTAGTCTTGCAAGCGATTAAACGTCAGGGACCTGACCTAGTGCTCCTCCAAGAAACACACCTTGCGGGATCCACATGTAAAGCGCTCAACAGACGTGGGTATGTTATGGCAGTACATTCAGAATTCACATCGGGATCCAGAGGCACTGGGATACTCATGAAAAAAACATCACCCTTTCTTGTCGGGGGCCACAAAATAGATGACCAAGGTCGCTTTGCGGCGTTGCATGGACAGTGGGAAGGACGGCCTCTAAATGTGGTCTCCGTGTATATCCCCCCGGCGCTTCACTCAGCAGCACTACCTGCAAAAAAAAAAATGTATGAGTCTTTGTCTACCATTAAATGATATGCGCTCACAGAACAGTAGGCCCACATTGTATCGTCAATCTCGCTGCCTAGGTCTCTGCCACTCTAATCGGGCTTTAGTGTAATGATTCACCCTTTAGTCCATGTAGAGCTTATATAACCGCGAAATCATCCGAGGTGGGGACTCTGCCTTAATATTATAGGATAAGGCTGGTAAATCAGGCAGTTCCGCCAAGTCCCCGCCCAAGATTTGTAGTAAAGTCTGACGTGTTCTATGATATTAAAATTGAGTGAGATAAGTAAATGTAAATTGATACTTGTATAGCGCACTACTCACCCGCAAGGGTCTCAAGGCACTTGTACGAATACCGCTGTCGAACCCATCCTCGCTTTCCCTGTGGGGGGTCCACTCCTGGGCACCCCCAAGGTGGAGGCCAGGCATCCTTAGGGTTGTGGGGGCCGTGGTGGAGATTAAGCAAATAATTGCCCAGAGTTGCACAGTGGGACTCCATGATTGGAATAGGTACCGAGGCGAGAATTTTCAGGTCCGTGGAATTTTGAGCCCAAGACCCGCTAAGGCGGGGAATTGAACCCTGGTCCTGGGCTAGACCTCTGCAGCAGGGTCTGCCACTCTAATCATTGAGCCACACTTCTCCAGATAAGTAGCAGCAGTACCTTCCAGAACCAGCTCATCCCATCTCTTCATCGCACCTCCCACAAGACACCACCATTGTTCACTCACTTGCCTGCGGTGCAGGGTAGAGACACGGCAGCATGGTGAGTGGCACTTTGACGGTCATGCAACTGGCCGACCGTTCACTGTGGCTTCACGCCAGCAGCAAGAGAATGACAGGGCCTGCACCAACACTGAACAGGGCCCGAGGCTGCACCTGCACAAAAGGATGAATAGAATAGCACTCTAGATGCAGGTGAACTGTTGCGAGGCCCGCAGCGTAATGAAGGGTGCCACAGCCTCCTGGGGCATTCGCAGCGCCACCTAGTGACCGTATGCTGCACCACACCCAGCAACAACACCCTATAAATGGAGCAACCCCAACGCGTCCAAAGTTTTCACAGGCTCTGCATGTGAAAATAGCCTGCATATCATCATTCATGTCTAGCAGTTTGGTCCCCAAGCATTGTAAGCCCATTGAACTGCACCAGCAATTGACTCCTATGGGAGGGGCTACAAAACAAAAATGCTACAAAAAATGTAAATAATGTTAAGCCGCTCTTCCGCTCATTAAAATAGGAAGACCGACAGTCCTTCCCGCAATCATAATCCAAGCCCTAGTGCATTCCAGGTCAGTCACCCCCAAATGCACCCAGGCACAAACGGCCCCAGACAGAAAAGGAATCCCAGAGAGATTGACACTCTGGGTGCACGTGCTCGCAGCCAGTTAACTAACTATACCTATGGTGTCGGTGTTGTGATTATGCTAGCATGTAGGCCCAAGGCCTACAACACCACACCCTCATGTTTTAAAGTTACAAAAAAACAGTTTTGGTCGGTTGGGAATATCTGATCTCAAAATGTTAATATTGCTCCTAGAAGGATAATCTCCGGCTCATACCAACTCAAAGCCAAATATGGGGGCCGCTTCAAGAGTGCCACCTAACAAGCGAGGCTGTCTCACTGGATGCTAAAATCAAGGGGTCACCGGTGAGGGGATTTAAAAATGGACATGATATGCTCTTTTAAAGAGCCCCAGCCATAAAGTATGAACATCGCTCTTTGAAGGGGCACATTTGAGACACCCCTGAAAACCCTACAGACCCACCCACAGGGGCACAAAGGCCAGAAGAACTGAAGGAAACATTACCACAGGGATAACCCGTTTTACCCACCTCAGCATGGGAAGCTGATTTTGGAATGGTTCTGTGTTTTGAGAAATGAAAAGACAGTAAGATAATTTGAATTGAATAAATGCCCCAGGGAATGAAGAGGATCTAACAATGTAGTTACAATCTTCACTTTTGCCAGATTGGATACTAATGGTTGAGCTGTCAGATGAGCCTCACAGGAGCAAAGAGCAGATGCAGTTCTTGCAGGGCTACACCTTAGAGTAGCCACCTTCATCCAAGCCTCAGTGATGAAGAGATAACTCGACAGGATGGCCACAGGCCTGAGATAACACCAGTGGTGAGGGTGGGTGCCATCAGCATTCTGATGCAGACTATACAGTCATCACATTAGCCATTAGGGTGACAGGTGTCAGGATAGTTCCAAGGCCAAGTCTGCTCAGCATTGGCCGAAGGGGGGAGCCTTGATGACCGCCTCTGGACACACCTGCCTCTGAGGGCTCAGTGGGCTGATGCGGCCACTCCATGAACTGTGGTTGTCCTCATTGGCACAAGTTCGATCCCCGCGAGGCAGTGAATTCAGAATATGTCTCTTGTGCCTCTGCCTGGCTTCTGATGCAGGATACAGATATTGAATTTACAGCACTCTCCCTGCTGGGTGAGTCACCGATGTTTTCATTATCTCAACTGCTCAAATTAAGTAGCTAATTATTGTAATACATTAAGATAGCTAATCGTTGCAATACAGCAATAGAAAATATTTTTCGTATTTCTAAATGGTCAAGATTCACTAAACTCCCATAGCGTTAGAATATTTAAGTGGTTTTCGGTCTTTGGTAAAACAATCCTTTTTTTCCTCGGAGGATTTAAATAGACTCCACCCCTAGTTAGAGTAGCAGATTTTCTCTTTAGCTCCAGGTTGGATCTCACATACGTTTCACACATTCCAATGCTCTTTAGCTCTGTGCTTTCACCAAATGGCCACATAGGGAAGTGCAGACTCATTCTTCCATTACTCCCAGGCGAACAGCTCTTTTAAATCACACCTTACCTTTTTATTTTTTTTGTTTGCGATTTATATAGCGCAAACTCAACCCGAAGGTCAGTGGTCGAAGTGGGGGGAAAAAAGTAGGGGAATTGTGGGCGGAGACTCCGAGGGCGGGGATACCCAAGGATAGGATCAGTGGGCGGAGTCAGAGGTGTGGCCAGAATGTGCCAAACAACCCAATTTTTAGTATTTGTTTGGCATTTCACCGACCAGTTACAGCTTACTGTGTTATTTAATTCAACCAATGGATACACTTGATTATTTAAGGTTTAATAGGAGTTATTGGCATTTAAATACATTCATTTCATTTCAAAGCTTTATTCGACATTTGTCATAAAAGCATTCACCTAACCCTAATACAATAAATACTACAGATAAAATACTTTTTAAAATACATATTAAATATTGATAGTCGAATAAAATACATATTAAAATACAAAAAGATTTCCACAATTCATATAAAGTATTATTCTAAAAAAATATAGCAATTCATGTGACGGAATGGTGGAATAGTAATAGACATAATTCATTATGTTGTAATTGACATTAGCGAGCGAGTACAGATTGTCCATGCCCAAGCAAGAAATTTTGCTACAGCAACCACAAACGGAGTGGAACAATCGGATTCCAGTATCCTGAGGGCTACCGATTGGCTACGAGTGCCCATGTTTAGGCACACTGGCTTTAGCCATTTGCGCCTTGGACTCGAATACAGTGGGCAACAGAACAACAAATGGGAAATGTGCTCAGTTTGATCTTTGCAATGGTGACAATGTTCATCCCATGCTGGGGACCAGTGTTTCTTAAAAGCATTCACTGGTAATGTACCTATACGAAATTGGAAATATAATTTTCTATCATGCGGTCGTTCAATTACGTCCCAAAATAGTTCGCATGAGGGGTACATTTTTATATCCAAAAATCGATTTGTTAGTTTTGATTTGGATCCATTACAAAACATTGTAAGGTACACCATTTCCCAATATAGTTCTTTCAACTTTGCTTTCGAGGGAAAACTAGCCACGTCATTAGTATCCCATAGATGTTCCAATTTCAGCTTTACAAGAAGTCCCCGTAGTTCCTTTAGCCATGGGATACAATGAAAACAATCGAACTTAACAACATCCGTCAGGGCTGCAGCATAGTGACTTTATTCAGGGGTCACCATCAGACGTCTCCAGTATAAAAGAGGCCGTAGCCTGGCTATGTCCTCTATATTTTTCCTGCCAAGATCCAATTTTAGAGGAGATATGGGTGTGCTTTGTGGGACCATTACAAGCCCTCGCAAAAATCTATTTTCTGCACGTCCCAGTTCTCCCAAATTTGAAAACCCCCATAGTTCGGGTCCATATAAACAGGCACCCAATACTTTCATGTTGTAAATTTCAAGTGCACAATTTACCGGCTTAGTTAGCGAGGCTCGATGTTTTAAAGCAATTGCGCCTGCTAGCTGTCTAAACTTCAATACTGTTGTAATAATATGCGATTTCCAATTCATATTTTCCTGTAGGATGATGCCTAAATAGGAAAAGGAGTCCACTCTTTCTAAGGGAGTACCTTTATATTTTATTACACCTTTGAAGGTGGACTGTTGGTTAAGGCACATGAATTTGGTTTTGGTAGTATTCAATTCAAGGCCCTTGCCATCACAAAATTCACCAGAGGCATCAACCACTTTTTGGAGACCGCTCGGGGTGCGTGAAAGTAAGAGCGTGTCGTCCGCGAACATCAGGACGGGGACGTGGGAGCCTGCTATGATTGGGGCGTCGCTAGGGGAATTCTGTAGGTATTCGACAATACCATTTATATAAATTGAAAATAGTGTCGGTGCTAGGACGCACCCTTGCCTCACCCCACGCTCTACTCGAAAGGGATCTGTTACTTCTCCTTGCTTGCCCCATCTGATTTGTGCAAAATTATTTTCATGGAGACGAACAAGGAGAGTGAGGAGTTCCTGACTTAGGCCTGCATCAGCCAGGGTCTGCCACAGTTTTTCTCTGGGGACCAGGTCGAAAGCTGCTTTTAGGTCCACAAAAACTGCATACAATGTCCCCTTCTTTAGTGTAACGTTTCTCCAATAGATGGTTAGGAAGTGTAGGACTTGGTCTACGCTACTGGTTAAGGGGCGAAACCCTGCCTGGTATGGTGACAGAATGTTCTTTTCATCGATCCATTGTTGCAGTTTATTCTGGACTAGCGGCCCATCAGTTTTTGGGCTGTGTCGATGAGACTAATGGGTCTATACTTTTTAGCCAGAGTTTTATCGCCTTTTTTGAATATGGGGATAATTTCAGCTCCCTTCCATGAAGCAGGTACTTCCCCTACCATTGCCACAGCATTGGCCAACATTGTAAAATAACTACACCAGGAATTCCGGTCCGATAAAAATATGTCAGCCGGAATTCCGTCCATGCCCGGAGCTTTTCCCCCCACTACACAATCCAATACATTACTTACATCCTTTTCATCAAATTTTGGATTTTTGAAAAAAACATGTGGGTGGGTTGGTCATGGTTGAAAGCTGGATTTCGGGCATACTGTGGTTGGAAAAACTCTATCCAATTATTTTTCGCAACATGGTTCAAAGGCTGGGCAGCTATCCCTCCCTTCTCCCATTTTACTGAGGCCCAGAAACGTTTAGAATCCTTGGCAGCACAGGCCTCCTTTAGGTCATACCAGCAATCCTCATCCCAGCGTTTCTTGGCCTGTTTTTGGGTCTGTCTATAATGGTTTCTGGCCATCCTAACTGTTATTGCATTTCCAGTTCTCAATTCCGTACTTAGGTTATGTCGTGCTAACCTACAACTCTTGTCGTACCATCCTTGACTATTTTGATCCTTTTTCTTTTTGTTGGGAACTACTGTTTTAATAAAGAAGCTTTGGATTTTACAGAAAAGCTTCTCATGGGCCTCCATCATGTAGTCTTTGAAGTTAAACTTCCCACAGTGGGACTTGATCTTGTTAACTTCATCCGCCACTAATTGTTTGAGGATCTCCAATTTAGATACATCTTCTAGTAACATACTCCACTTCAAATGGCGATGATTATTTGAGCATACAACATCTTGCGTCACCATTTCATTTTTTCTGGAGAGCTCCATAGCTTCTTGGTAGGAGTGAAGGGTCAGGCATAGGGGGTTATGATCACTTTCTAGTTTGTCTTTCACTACCATATCTACCAGTTTGCTCCAAACCCTTACATCCAATAATAGGTAGTCAATTCTGCTAGCTGCTCGGCCATTATCAAATGTATTTTTCCCTATTAAATCAGAGGGTGAACGCCCATTTACTGCTCTCAACCCTCTTGAAAGACAGAGACTCTTTAGCTGAATTGCCACTGTGCTCCATTTCCTGATAGCAGGCACCTCCAGGTGAGGTATTCCCCATTTAGCATCCTCCTCTTCGGCCAGGATCCTATCCTCTTCACCCAAGGGTTCGAAGGTGGTATATCCCCGCCCACTATTACGTGAGGCGTTGGTGATAACATTTCAATGTTCTGCTCTAGAGTTGTTATGACCTCTGAGGATTTACCACCACCAACTCCCCTGGCATAGACATTAAACAGGACAAGTTGTTGGCCATTTTCCCAACTAATATTAAGAGCTATGATGTCATTGGATGGTATGGACCTTTGTTTAATAGTACAATTCAATGTCTGACGTATCCAAATTAGCAGGCCCCCAGAGGGACGACCCACTCGATTTCTAATTGCAGGCATATGGAAATTCAAATACCCCTGCCGGAAGATTGGGGTCAATGACCAAGTTTCTTGCAACATAATAATGTCGTATTGATCAATGAAATCAACCCATTCCGGAGTATTTATCTTATTTACTATGCCGGCTATATTCCAAGAGACAAGGGACAATAATAATGTCTCTTGTTGGTGTTGTGTCTGGCCCTTCTCAGGTTCATTTGCAATTTCTTCATTTTCTACGATTACTATTTCTCCATCCCTCAATTTTGAGTTCCTCTCAGTCACCTCTGTGGCTCTATTTGAACCCTCTATGTCTGTATTTAGATCTTCAGGAGCGGGAGTTTGGGATTCCCTAGAACCTGTTATCTGCTTGCCTGCTAAGTACTCATTCAAGTTTCCTGTCCTTCCATTCTTATGGGGCAACTGTCTTTTAGGAGGGGCAGGTTCACAGCTTACGAGTCAGTCGCATTCGTTTAGGTCGGATAGGGCAGAATAATGATTTTCCAAGTTTAGCCCCCACTCACATATGGGGCCATCCCTAGCCCTTCTATTTCCCACTACTGTCCACTTGGTTCTTAATATGCTTGGTTTTGCTACAAGTCCTCTTCTACTATAAAAGAAATCCAACGTTAGTGGAATAATTTCCGCTGTTCTGTGCTGAGGAGGAAAAATATTACGCAAGACGTCTGGTAATACTTCAGGGCCCTTGAAATTTAAACCACACAATCCCCTTGGAATTTCTTGGTTTTAGTCCCTATCCACTTTACCCGTCTCGCTGTTAGCAAATCATCTGATAGCTTTTCTTTGCCCCAGGGAGATATATGCATATTATTACTCAACCACTGTAGTGCCTTGTTTAATAGAGAATCTGGAGACTCAATCTGCCCTAGTTTCAGTGGTGGAACATTAGCAAGCACTAGGATCAATGGTGAGGCCTCAACAATTAATTCAACAGGTCTTATTTCTGTATTGGGATCGACGGTTGTAGTATTGCCTTGAATTTGCACAGGTTCTGTGGTTGTGGTGTTATTGGGATTATCACCAGGTCTGGAGCTAATTAGCTGAATTGGGGCTAGTATATCTTCTGCACCTTCAATCATATTCCCCCCTGGTATGTTTCCTGTGTCTTGCTTTTCCTCGAGTTTATTTATTATTAGATTTGGAATTTCCCCCACACTATCGTTTTTTTTTTCAGGAGGGTCTCTAATTTATTGACTTTATTAGTAAGGTGGTCTATTTTGGATATAAGAGGTTTTATTAACCCAGATATCTTGGATTCCAACATACCCATGAGCTTACTTGAAATCATATCATCCCAACCTGTACTGTCATTCCCTTCCTCCCTTATTCCTTCTATAGCCCTTCTATGTTTACTTCTGGGAGGGGTTGCTGGTTTGTTCTTACTGGACCGCAATCCATCTCTTTTAGGAGGAACCTTAGTGGTCCCTCTTTTTGCTCTTGGTGCAGGAACAGGAGTAGGTGGGGAAATACTCTCATTGTCTAACTCTACACCGTTACAAGAAATATTTAACTCTTCCACAGTTAATAAGTCGGCAATAGTATCGGATTGTGGAGCGATAGATGCCGTAGAAACATTTGACATTGAACAATCGTTAGTTTCCTCAATAAGGTCAATAGCATTTGTATCATCACAGTCAGATTGGGTTACACCTAGTGTTTCAATTTGGGCACAAGGTGGAGAGTCCATAAGTCCCAACGAAGATCTCCGTTCGCTATTAATTTTAGCCACCACCTGGACTAAATAATTGTCCATGGTGTTGGCAGGAGTGACGGGGGTTTTCTGTCTCGACATGTTAGCCAATCAAGCCCAGTACACTACAGCAGCTAAATGGAAATGAGATTTAGATGACAAGAGTAGTGAACAGTCTTATGTGGAGCCCGAAGATATATATATCACCTTACCACAATCACAAGAGGGGTGGCCCAGTCCAGTCTTTCACAGTCTAGAACGGGCTAAAACGGGCCCGCCCTTGGCCCGGGCTTCGCCCGGCGTCCCGCGAGACGGGGAGACGCGCTATTTCAGCGCCTCCTGGCGCGCAGATGATGCGGCATGCGCCGCTTGGGATTCTGGGTATGGTAGTTTTTCCCCCTCGACCGCACTCCTCTCGGCTACCACCGTACTCCGAGATGGCAGGGGAGTCGGGCAGCGGGAGGCGGGAGGGCAAGCACCGGTATCCAGATGGTTCCAGCAGTTCAAACAGGCGTCAGGGCAGCAAGAGCGTTTTTAGGTACAGAGGTTCCCCCCTCGACCGGGGAGACGCGCTATTTCAGCGCCTCCTGACGCGCAGATGACGCGGCGTGCGCCGCTTGGGATTCTGGGTATGGTAGTTTTTCCCCCTCGACCGCACTCCTCTCGGCTACCACCGTACTCCGAGATGGCAGGGGAGTCGGGCAGCGGGAGGCGGGAGGGCAAGCACCGGTATCCAGATGGTTCCAGCAGTTCAAACAGGCGTCAGGGCAGCAAGAGCGTTTTTAGGTACAGAGGTTCCCCCCTCGACCGGGGAGACGCACTATTTCAGCGCCTCCTGGCGCGCAGATGACGCGGCGTGCGCCGCTTGGGATTCTGGGTATGGTAGTTTTTCCCCCTCGACCGCACTCCTCTCGGCTACCACCGTACTCCGAGATGGCAGGGGAGTCGGGCAGCGGGAGGCGGGAGGGCAAGCACCGGTATCCAGATGGTTCCAGCAGTTCAAACAGGCGTCAGGGCAGCAAGAGCGTTTTTAGGTACAGAGGTTCCCCCCTCGACCGGGGAGACGCGCTATTTCAGCGCCTCCTGGCGCGCAGATGACGCGGCGTGCGCCGCTTGGGATTCTGGGTATGGTAGTTTTCCCCCCTCGACCGCACTCCTCTCGGCTACCACCGTACTCCGAGATGGCAGGGGAGTCGGGCAGCGGGAGGCGGGAGGGCAAGCACCGGTATCCAGATGGTTCCAGCAGTTCAAACAGGCCTCAGGGCAGCAAGAGCGTTTTTAGGTACAGAGGTTCCCCCTCATAAAGTGGGATATATTTCCAATCACACAATGTCCCAAATACGCTTAAAAGTGGAATCACAAGCCATTTGTCTCCAAGCCATGCAGTTTCTCTCATTAGCACTTCTCCTCCCTTCTTCCACAAGAGCAGTTCAAACATGGATGGCAAAATATCCGAGTTTGCAAATGTTTTCTATAACATTATGGCTCTGCCATATTTGCCACATAATACATAATCCACTGCATAATCTTACAGTTTTAACTAATCCTTTTTGTAGCTCAAACGGATAAAAAGTTACTAAAACACATGACTTGAGTTGCTGCAAAGTGGACGGCCCTTTGTTAAGGTTGACTGATCACCTTTCTCACTGCTGCATTTGTATGTTATACTGATACTAATGGGGCAGAATCTTTGCAGAGACTTAACATGTGTAAAAATTTCTAAATAATAAAGTATAAGAAAATATTTTGCATTACGCTGCAGCCTTTTTTTTGTTGCATAATTTAGTCAACACTGCAGCATCATTTTGTCCCCCATCGCTGCATAATTCCAGTGGCTCCAGAGCAGGCGGCACATGTTAAAACTAAAAGTGCTTGTGCATGAAGCAGAGAGACTGTGAAGTTTGCAAACTTAGTTTGGTGTGCGTGCAAATCCTGCATTGCCGATCCTTGGTGAGTTGCAGCTCCTACTGCTGAAACAAGGCCAATGAAGGTACCAATGGGTGAGGTGGACTTGCCTCGATGGCAGGGCTGGCTTTAGTGCTGGTGGCGCCCTGTCCAACAATGTTTGTTGGTGCCCCAATTGATCACCTTCGCCTCGGACTCCCTCACTACCACCCTTTAACATTCCCCCTCAAGTCTCTATAACCACACTCTTTATCAGATGCATTTAATTTGATTTACAGCGCCTCTCATACCAGTGTACGGTGTCAGAGCACTTTACATCACATACACTACATAGAGACAATCATTTATATGTGTGTAAATCACGGTTTAAGAAATGTTACATAAGACAAAGGACTACAAGGTGTAGAAGCCACATGACAACCATACTAATAGGCAGCATAGTTTAACAGCTCACTGTTCTATGTTAGGATTTTAACTTATAAACTGCAAGTAACCAAAGGATCTCTCTGACAAAATCTGTAACCTACTAACCTAGTTAACATTATGTGCACTTTGTGATCTGCATGGTACGTGTTCTTTGCAGCAGGCACATTAACCGTCTGTGCTACCTTTCCGGGAGTCAACCCTTCCACTAGACAAAACTCTGATCTCTCTCTAGGAAGAACATTAATCACTGAAGTTATCATGACATTTTTATTGTTGCTGAAAATTGCTGGAGACTAGGAAAGAGGCAGCAAGTTTTTTAAAAACAATAATATACCTACAAACACTACGCACCCACCCGAAATAGGTACCCAGTGCGGTCACATTGTTCGCACCGCAATAAACTGCTCAATGTTCATGTGACCTCAGTGACAGAGTCACAGTGACTGGATCACTGTTGCTATAGGGTGTGCTGCTTTGTAGGCCTGCCTGCAAGACTGGAGATGAACTTCAGTATGGATTGTGGTGGACAGGCCTTCAAGGTTAACCCCCAATTTACACCACTAGGGTACACCTGCCTGTGCTAAGACATCAGGCCTTCTGAGGTCTAGTGGGGCCTTCTAAGGTCTAGCTTGGGAATATGCTCCCTCAGGAGAGTGCTCTGGTGGACTGGTCATGAAGGCTGAACCCATTCCCCAGTTCCAAATTCGACAGCTCTGGCCATAGTTCCACATCCTCTCCCCCACTGAACACCATACTGCCCCACTGAGAGAAACTCACACTGCCTTCAGCTTCAACCTAATTGTGCCTGCTATAAACACTTAGATGTGGCTCAATTCAAATTATGCACTTGATAAGAGTAATATGCTGCCAAAAAAAAGTGAAAGCAAACACTGATAGGGAATGCAAGATTAAGTAAAGCATGTGAAATGTAAGTAGAAACAGCATGGTTACCTTACCGATCTCTCACTCACTATTCAGAAATCAGCGAGTGGTTTTACCTAAAAAGTTAAGGACATGACTACAGGGCCCTGAAGGGACCCATTTCAATGTCCATTGCTTATATCCTTACAAAACGTAAGCAGTATGGTTTAAAAAGACCACATCCATAAACACAGAGCCATGGTAAATATTTAGTTTTCCAACCCACCCATCAACCGGGTATTGCAATACATCCAGGCATGGTGCACTTCCCCACCTGTGGATAAAAAATGCTGCTCAAAGAAAGACGAGAAAACAAAAGTAGTGCTTCACTGCAACGTCTGTAAAGTGAGGCTGATGTGTTTGGATGTGAATAAAACCAATCTGGCCACTTTGCAACCACTCTGTCTTGCTTTATTTAGTTATGTATTTATTTTTCATATTTAAAACCTTTTATTTCTCTCCATGCCGAGGCTGCACTTGGAATAGAAAAATGTCAGAAAAGGGCATTTCCTGCAAGAATATTTTTAGGTTTCGACCTGGCCGTAGCACCTGCAAAGCAGGTGCTCCGCCCAGGGCGAAATCTTATGTCTCTGCATATGAGGCTTTGGTCCCGCCTTGTCTTCCATTGGCTAGCTCCATAAATGGAGGCTAGCCATTGGAAGAGATGGCTGTCAATCACGCTTTCCCCGTGAAAACGCGATTCGGGGGCGTTTCTGTGTCTTTTTTTAAGTCCCGCCCTCTCCTCTTCCCATTGGCTGGAATTTTACCTTCCAGCCAATGGGAAGGGGAGAGCGTGAAAAACACGCCCCCGAATCTGCCAGCCGGGACACCCCCGTGACGTCATTCCCTGGGCCGCGCTGTGATTGGCTGCCGGCCCGGGACCTGACTTGTTGCCGTCTGGAGCTTATCTGCGTTCCGAGCACTTTCTCGGAGATACACTGAAAAGTAAACACACTCACTTACAGATGCAGCCTATTTCTTATTTGCGGGATGGTACTTAGAATTCAGCAAGTATAATCGGATAAAGAGAGCTGTAAATACCAAAATTCACATAAAAGAACCGTGGCCCTAGTGAGCTACACAGGCATGGAATTGGGAAGCTCGGCATCTCTGCACTCTAACAGTCCCACTTCTGACACACCAACAAAGACACTCGCAGACACACACTTTCACTAAGTCTGTCTGGGCACATACTTAATCACAATGAGCGCCATGCTCCTGCCGGATGCACTGACAGACAGACGCTTACTTTCTTTAACGGTCACAAGTCTGACACTCTTAACAGACAGCTAGCCCCCGGGCGCATCGCTCTCCCGAGTGACTCCCACTTCCGTCTGTCTGTGCTGCTGTGCTGGGCCAGGCCCAGGTGTAGCAGCCCGGGAGTGAAGTCACGCACCGCTCAGGCAGCGGCACTTCCGGGTTCGAGGAAGGTGGAGGAGGGAGAGAGACGGGGTGCGAGCCAGGGCAGCAGCTGGAGCGGGAGCGTCACAGCGGTTGCTTCTCCCGTACCCCCGCCCGCCAGCTGGGCACACCGGGCATGGCGGGGGCCCGGCTTAACTGAGAGGCTTTCGGCGCCGGCTGCACGGGCTTCTCCATCTGCCCGGTCTGAGGCGCGATGTGATGACCATGGACTGCCGGATCAAGTGAGTGACAAGCAGAGAGGACAGCGTGCAGAATGAGGGGCATGGCATAGAGCTGTGCCAATAGAAGACGGAGTGATATGGGCATATGACGTGAAAGAGCTCTGGGCATTGGAGGGCAGAGAGCAAAGGGTTCTCGGGGGGCACGAAGTGCCACGGAGGGTGCTGAATGCGGGTAGAGTGGCATACATCGAATTTTGGCAGGAAAGAGCAGAGAGTGGAGGGCTCGGGAGAGTACAATAATGTTGCATCATAAGGCATAGGAGATACAGGGCAGAAAGTAAAACGCATGGGAGAGTAGCAATCCATCAGATGCTCAAGCATGGCAGGGCAGAGAATCGAGTGATCTCAGGGCAAGCGTGTGACTAGCAGGGGGTGCAGTGTTACCAAGAGCTTTGACATATGAGGTCAAGCAGTTGTGGACACTGGCATACCAGGACATAGGAGGGGGTCCCACTGCCCAGGATTGTCTGCACTCTTGTGCTAAAGTGCTATGCACAGAGTAATATGAGTTGTGGGATATTGAACAGATCAGGACGGAAAGACCAATGACCCCATGACTCAGGAGAGCTTATGTGTGATTCTTATGTCATACTTCTAGTTGTGCAGAGAAAACTACGAGTCCCAGAATGCTGTTTTCTAACAGCCAATAATGGCGGGCGGTGTTACAGCAGACTGCTGAGGGCCTCATGTTGTGACCGATGTGATTAAGACCCTGGGGGCCCATGTCCTGCCCTCATTCCTCAAAACATAATTTTGAGAGCTTAGCACATGCCAGGCTTATCAGTACTAGGAAAGATTCACATTTAATAAAGTCTTCCATTTTGCCCGTTCTTCTATATTTGAAAACACCAACGATCTCACCCGCTGTCTACACATGAGGGATCCTGAGTGTGTGCGTGTGTGACTGCTCCAGTGTGTCTGTGTGTGTGTATGTGACTGCTCCGGTGTGTGTGTGTGTGTGTGTGACTGCTCCAGTGTGTGTGTGTGTGTATGTGACTGCTCCAGTGTGTGTGTGTGTGTATGTGACTGCTCCAGAGTGTGTGTGTGTATATGTGACTGCTCCAGAGTGTGTGTGTGTGTATGTGACTGCTCCAGTGTGTGTGTGTGTGTATGCGACTGCTCCAGTGTGTGTGGGTGTGTGTGTGTGTGTGACTGCTCCAGTGTGTGTGTGACTGCTCCAGTGGGTGTGTCTATGTGACTGCTCTGGTTGTGTGTGTGTGGGGGGGGCTCTGGGTGTGTGGGGGGCTCTGGGTGTGGCTGGCTCTGGGTGTGTGTGGCTGGCTCTAGGTGTGTGTGTGTGGCTCTGGGTGTGTGTGTGGGTGGTAGTAATTGCTGCCTGCTGAGCTCGTCCGTAGGGTACAATAGTTCTCACATTTGCGAGAGATTAAGCTATTGGCAATGTAAATGACAATTGAAAACAAATGTGGGGAGGGTCAAAAGGGGGTATAATTTAATGACCTGTCAACTTATGCCCCAATAATACATATAACACACAAAAAAGGAGACCAGGTCAATGTATGGTGTGCTGTCCTGAATGGCGTGTATAACCCGCCTATGTAACAGTGCGGGAAAGGAAATCAACCGTATTCTGCCAACGTAGTGCCCAAAATGAAATGTGTAATGGTCATTCCATGTAGCGCCATAATGTAGCTCTACTCTTTCGCTACCAGGCGTGTTTTTAATCATGACACCTACACTTTCGCTGTCAAGCTATCCCCGTAGTCTAGGTAGTCATTTTTAATTATCACCTATTTCACAGCACTGCTTTCCTTCGATACACATTTCATTTTGGGCACTACGTTGGCAGAATACGGTTGATTTCCTTTCCCGCACTGTTACATAGGCGGGTTATGGAATAACTGCCATCCCCAAATGATGATATACCGCCGAGAGGGTGGTCTGATGGGACTTTTTCAGCCAAGTGAAACCTAACACATCCATCCACATGGGTGTCCTTGTGATTCCTACACGCCATTCAGGACAGCACACCATACATTGACCTGGTCTCCTTTTTTGTGTGTTAAATGTAAATGACAATGCCATTTATTTATCTGTTTTGAAAACCAACACATAAATACAAATGTTGTCATTTACAATGCCAATAGCTCTAACTTCTCCAAAGGCGAAACCGTTGCATTGTAAATGCTTGTTCTTTTTTGGATCCATTTCACAGGGAAGCAACTAAATTAAAGAAGGAAAGAGAGGTTGTGAACCGTTTCTTCAAGTCACGGTTTTCAGTAAGTGAGGAGGAAGACAGAAAGAGAGGGAATAATTGGAAGAGTGTGGGGGAAGATGTCAGCACAGAAATGAAGAGGACATTGTTTGTGTCGTCTCTGGGCAGTAAGGAAGAGACGGAGTCCTTTTCCTTCTCTGCCCTTCCCCGAACGTCCACGAAAGCAAGCCAAGCCTTATCTGAATGCCTTTGCTATTTATGCTGTCCTGGGACACAGTTGTAAAAAGAAAAAGTAGGGGAATGGAATCTTTTTAATAAAAGAAGTAGGGGCATGCCGTGCCCTTCCAATACCGCCCACTTCGACCACTGACGAAGGTATTGGAGCGCTTTACATGAGCACCAGTTATGTTACGCACAGGTACATAATTTTTTTTGGTAGGCACAGGGAGATTAAGAAATTTGCCCAGAATCATAGGACATGGAGTCAACTCAGAGGCTCGAACCTTGGTTTCCCAACTCCAAGATCGGCAGTCTAGCCGTCAGACCATATCCTACCTAACTTATAAGTACATGCTTAATGCACACCACTTGCATTCATAAACGCACATCATTCTAGGACACACTAGTTAGTACTTCATTTGTAAAAGAAAGCGTGCTGGTATTCATATGTCTGCTCCAGTGGCGCTATTATAAATAGGCGCGCCGAATGCCACGGCTGTATAGTGTTGAATTCACCTCAGGCCTCTTTAATGCACTAGCAGACACTGCATGGCCAATTTTCCACTCTTGTCATTCGCTGCTTCCTCCCTTTGTGGAGATTTTTCCAGCTTTCTCCCTTTCTTTCCCATTTGTGTATTTTCACCTCTTTGCCTGCGGTCAATATCTGACGAGGAAAAATATGTGCCAGTCCCCAAAAATGAATGCTTATGGGCAGCCTGGCAACCACACTGACACCTATAATGCATAATATTCTATGAAACACCAAAACAACCTCACTGCCCAGGGAAAATTATTTTAGAACAAACGCTGTTGTTTATCTTAAAGAAAATAAGGTTTCATCACTATGGCCCATGGTACCATGTGGGGTCTTAGAGGGTGTAATCTGTAATGTGTAATGCAACCAGTAAATACTGTTGCCCCTTGGTGCAGTATTTACAGAGTGGGGTAAATACCATGTATTTTGACTTTTCTTCTGGGGAGCAAGGAATTACGTACGACAACAGCAGCAAATGCTGCATCTTAATTTACCACTCATATTTCGGTAAATTTTCCAGAGGAAACAGTTCCCAATAGGACAAATACAACGCCACAATAATAAGCTTGCTTTGGCTTTTACTGCAGCTACAGTGAGCATTTGAGGTGATGCATGTCAAATGTGGTCTGGTCAGGTCTGGCACGAGCATTTAAGGCATGATTTAGAGTTTGGAGGGCCTCCATCACAAACATGATGGACATCTCCTCCACTTTATTACAAGTGCATTATAATGCTTCCCATCCATCAAACTCAAAATTCGGGATTACTTTTATTACATTTTATAAGTGTAATTCTCAATTGTGAAGAGATGGACGTTTCAAGTTTGATGTCTCTGGAGTCACAATTTAAAATCCAAACTTATGGTGAAGCCGCATTTTAAATTGCATTCCTGAAAAAGCCACTTTTAGAAAGTGAGCATATTCTTACTTTAGCCTTTTGATGCCTGCTGCCTGTCTTTGATAGACGCCTGGAGAAGGGTGACAACTGGGCTTTGTTTTTCCCCCTAGACAGTCACACACAATGGCTTAGGTGTGACTTGATGGGCTTTAGCACAGTGGAATAACAATCCTTCTTTAAAAGCCTTTTGTCTTTACCCCATTCTTACAATGAGTAGGTCAGGCCGACTGACTTTATCATAACTTTTCATAATAAACAGATCAAACCTATGAAATCTGGCAGGCTTTTCCCAATGAACTGAAAAAGTCTTTACCCTTTAACATATTGGTTTTACGGTGTGCCCTACACCGACCTATTCAAGTTCACATGCACTGCCAACCATCATGCATAGAGTTATAAAATTACAAAGGTGCAGAAAAAGGCAGCTTGCAAAACAAATAGGCAACCCTTCTTAACAGGGCCAACCCATAATCACTCAGTGAAATCCACCAGGGTTTGTCAGAGCGGGTGGCCAACATCAAAAACCTTGCCTACTTCTGAAATCTGTGAAATTCAATGCAACAAAATATCCATCTGTCGGCTTTAAGCTAGAGTAATAACAATTCATTCCTAAATGCCCATCAACATTAACATATACTTTTCACAATGAAAACGTCAGTCCTGGTGCGTTTATGATAACATTTCATTGTAAACAGCTCAGACCCATAGCCATTATCATTAGCTTACCACCATAACCAACTCAGTCCTACTGCATCAATCGAATATAAACTTCGCCTCAGGCCAAAAGATGCTATACATGCAGTCTTTTCAGTAGAAGCACACAAAGTTGGCCCAATCAAATCCTGGACTCTGGGAGACAAACATAGGAGTGGAGCCTAAGCCCCTCTTTCAGTAGGACTCTAAAAACTCTTTTTTGTTGAGCACATATGGTCAGATGACTGTTTCTCTCCTCTCATCAGTGCTACTGTCAGAGAAAAATACCATAAAATATCTAGTTATCTAAGACACTTTAATAGAATTACAATGTCATATGCGTGCCCCGTAAGTTCAAGCTTAGACAGCTGGATAAATAAACAAAATGATTACAGCTGTGAAGAGGTCAAGCACTGTTTTTGTAGAAGCCCAAAACTTCTGCCCAATCAAAACATTTGGGCGGAGCCAAACCCCCTCTCCTGATGAGTCTCGTATAGACTCTACAATCAGGACAGCTGATTTCCACTTTATTCCTTTCAGAATCTCAGGACCTCGATCCCAAACCAACCTATACTGTGTTGTCTAGAAGAGGATTTAGGGCACACCAGAGGCGAATGAGACCTGTAAATATAAGACTGTAATCATTGAAGCAAATGGTAAGAACAAAACTCTTCTAAGAGATTAATTACAGCCCACTACATTACTGTAAGTTTTGCTATATCAATTTACGTATTAGAAATTACCCCACTCAAGCACAATCTCTGCGTTACCGTCAATTCTTCAACTAGCCCTTGTGGGAGGCTATAAATGACAAGGACCAGATTTGAACACTCCACTCCAAATGATTTAAAGAGCACTGGAACACCAAAGGCCAGTTTAAAAAAAGCCGACCTGAAAACCTACTTAGAATTTCCAATTTGCCTGAAAAACATTTTATTTCCCTTTTCTGTGAGTTAAATGCTCCACATTAGTTTCAGGTTCACTAGGATGTGATGTGAGAAATCATGCAGCCAGGGCAAAACTTCATCCAAAAGTTGCAATGACCAATTCAGTTAGGAGATTTTCTTTTCCCACAAATTGTGTCCATGGGGGTTTACAGTCATGCCAAGCTGACTTCAATGAGTCCTTGGCAGATAAAGTGCCACTGTAACTCTTCAAGCTCCAAAACAGTCACTAAACCAGAAAGATGAACTTTTCATTGGGACCAACTTCTGCATGCTTCTCTGAAGTGCTTGCTGAGTGGCCTCAGTAGTCCCTCTGTGATATTCTTCTACTCAAGGACGAGTGTTCTAATTTTGTGTATTCAAATGTGTAGAGACCCCTGTGTGGATATATTCTCCATGTTGGTCCTGCATCACTTTTTCTTTCTCCAAAACTAAATGCCAGTGAAAAACAAATGTTGTCCGGCCCCAACCCAACCACCAGCTTAATTTGACTGCATGTACTCATGCGCCAGTAACTTCAAGTGCTTAGCTCTCACTGAGACCTCATGTCCTTTTATCCATTTTCCATGCAATTCTTTGTGTGATTTGTTTTCAATGGGATATTACACCTTTTTGAGCCACATTTAAACTCCTTGTCTGATTTTCCTTATTTGTTTTATATTTTATTATTCGTTATAGTCTTTTACTTAAACTTTACTTAAACTTTGAGTGCACCCCTGCATCTATTTAACTATATCCTTATATGTTTAGTTTGATACACACAAATCTCTCACTTTTTCTTTAAATACTGCCTTGCTGCCTAGACCTATCTCCCAAAAGTGATCAAGGTTTACAATATTGAAACCGGTTTGCCTTTGTGCAATCTCCTAGTTGGGTAGCTTGAGAGTTCACTCACAGCTTGCATCATTACTGTGACCCTCTCTCTCCCATAATCTGCTATGGATATTTCTACATAAATATGCACTTTATGAATTGTTAGGTCTTTGGGTTGGGGCTGAATGGGAACTATTAAGTTCAGAGAGACCAGCCTGTGGTCTGAATATGACAAAGGGTTCTGTTTGCTGATTCTTCACATCTGCTGTCTGGACCCCCAAGTGTTGTTCCTGAGATTCTGGGACTCTTGACTGTGCCAAAGTCTACTCCTCATAACATCCATGAAAAACCTTGGAATTATAACATTTTGTGACTAAAAGACACTCAGCGGACCATGATCAGTCCTGCATTGTTTTTGTGGAACTGCAAACTGCTTGTTAGTTTCCTTGTTTCTCTATTAAAGTCATAGGGCCTGATGTAGATCTTGGCGGAATGGTTACTCTGTCACCAAGGTGATGGCTATCCCGTCTGCCAAAATATAAATCCCATAGGATAAAATTACATTTCAGTGGACGGGATATCCGTCACCGTTGCGACCTGTCTGCAGAGGTCTCATTCAGGCCCATAGTCTACTGGTTTGCCAAAAGGTGTTTGTTGGAAAGATTTTCTTACGTTTCCTTGGAACATTCCTGGAGGCCTCTATATATGAGAGAAAGCCATCTTTGTCATTGGTGCTGATTATGTGTCAGACATGTCTCTGTGAGCAGGCTGGTGTAGTTTGCTTTGGACCATTTATCCGATCTCAGTGATCTCAGAGGTAGAATTGATCAGGTAAAACTATGATCTACTGTTAGTGCCTTGTTATCTACCAATGGTGCTTAGATGCCTTTGAGCCAGTTGGTCTGTCAACAAATAGGCCCGTTTTAGGAACGGTGGGCTATGAAAAGATCCTGCATTCGGCTGATTGGGGAGGGCAGCTGTAAGTCATTCCTTAAGCATTTCTAAGATTGAATCTCCAGTTAGAAAACATTAAGCTGCTAAGGTTACCATTGATCAGTAACTTGTGGCACTCAGAAAATTGTACATTGTAAATGCAGTGACTTAGGAAACCTATCCGAAAGGAGAAGTATGAGTCACCAGTCTTCAGAAGTAGAGTTTTATATATTTATTTATTGTAGGCATACTTGGTGGCAGAAGGCTATCACTCCAAAATTGTCTCCAGGTGCTGGCACGTATTGAGTGAGAGGCTAGGTTTTTAAGGCTTGTTGAAAACTTTTGGGGCCCATTTCCATTTGTCCTTGCTGACCACAATAGTAAAGGATTTTAGCAGGAATACTGTTTGTATTGAGGGTTGTTAAAGAGAAATGAGTAGGAGAAGCTATACCACAGCCATCAGGATTACCCTACTGCACCCAGATAGGGGATATAAGCTAGTGGCTAAACTACTAACTTTGGACCATATACATCCGGGCTTTTTAGCATTTGGTTGAAAAATGTGATTCTGAAAGAGTCATTAATTTTGACAAATTCATACAAATGTAAATATATGAAAGGTAATGCTTATAGGAAATCGGGTTGCTGGTTGAGGATGGTGAACCCCTACTCTAGCAGCAACCACAATTCTTGTCAGGGTGAAATACAATCAAACCTCAAATAAAACTATGCTTATCCTTCTGGTAGCTTGGCACAAAGCAGTGAGGCTTAACTTTTTTTACATTTATAAACGCGCACAGATACTCAAAGAGTGACCCTGCGCAACCTTGAGAGATGGAAGGTGCCGATTAAACAAACAGGAACATTTTCAGATTTTTCTTAAATTGGAGAGGATCTTGAATGCTGCGAAGGGTAAAAGACAGCGCATACCATGCTAAAGCGGCCTTTACCACAAGAGAGCAGTCCCCCGTCCTTTGCAACCGGAAACGAGGGACGCATGCCAGCAGTTGAGCTGAACAGCGCAGAAGTCTTGGGGGAGTATAAAAGGAAAAACATTTTTGAAGATAGGTTGGACAGAGCCCATAAAGGGCACGATGAGCAAGTACTAATGATTTAAACTTCACTCGATCAGTAACGGGCAACCAATGAAGAGCACGAAGATGTTGTCTCACGCTACATTGGATCGGGATGTTCAGGAGGAGCATGGCTGCCACGTTCTGAACCACTTACAATTTGTTGAGCAAATAGCCTGGAGAACCAGTGTACAGAGCATTAGCATAATCTAAGCGCAATAGAATAAGGGCTCAGGTGACTGTTTCTTTGGCATCCCTGGGAAGAAGGGTAAGAAATTTCCTCAGTGTTTTCAATATACAAAAGCAGGTCCCGGACAGTTTTTTAATTTGGGATGCGAATTTAAGGTTCTCCTCAAACCAAACCCCCAAGTTCTTAACAGGTTGCCCTGTGCAGCTGGTAGAACAGAGTCTGAGGGCCAAAGCGTAGCTCGAAACCATTGGGGGGGAAATAGGCCAAAGAGTAGAATTTCTGATTTTTCCTTGTTACACTTAAGTTCGGCCGAAGCCAGCCACTGAAAGACTTCGATCAGGCAATTCTTAACTGTAGAGGTAGAGCTCTCATTTTGTTTCAAAGGAGCTGGGTATCATCCGCATAGGCAATTATGTTTGCCCCCAAATCCCCTGCAAATTGAACCAAAGGGGTTTCCTAAATGTTAAAAAGTAGTGGACTCAGGGAAGAACCCTGAGGGACCCCTGTTTACACTCTATGTGGTAAAGAGGATGATGGGGGGAGCCAAACATGTTGCGTCCGGTCCTCCAAAGAAGATTTAATCCAACCCAGTGCTGAGCAGGACAAACCTATCTCGGCAAGTCGGGTATGCAGCAATGAGTGGGGGACCATATGGAATGCCAATGAGAGGTCAAGCAAGACCAAGGCTGCCCTCCCACCGGCATCCAAGCAATCGCAGATAGCCTCCGAAACCTCCACCAGAGCGGATTCGGTACTATGAGTGGCCCTGAACCCTGATTGAGCTGGGTTTAGAAGGCCTGACCTTTCAAAAAACTCAGTCAGCTGTCTGGTAACCACTTTTTGCACACCTTAGCCACACTGGGCAGAAAAGAGATAGGGCGGTAGCTCACAGGGCACAGAGGGTCAAGTGATGGTTTCTTTAATAGAGGCAGGATCTTGACCTGCTTCCAGGCTGTCGGGACGAGAGCTTCCTGGAGAGACATATTAATAAGTCTGTAAACTTCTGGGTTACCGGTGTCTGCTATAGCCTCCATAAGTCTGGCCGCACAGGGGTCTGAAGAGAAACCTGATTTCAGTCCGTTAAGAATTTTAAGAGAACTGGGCAAATCAATTGGGGAAAAAGTGGTTAAAAATTGGGAAGGAAGAGATGATGTGGGTCCTTCACCCAAAGGGGCACCTGGCGTCCTATTATAAGATATAAGCAAAGCCTGTATTGCCAAAATGTTTTCTCTAAAAAAGCTGGAAAGATCTTCACACCAGGATTTCAAAGAAGGAAGTGTGATAGATAGAGCGTTAGGGGTGTAAAGTATTTATGAAGCACTTCAAACAGTGATAAGGTGAAAACACAACACAAGAAAAATCCCATACCAATTAAAAAAAATTGAGTAAACATGAACACATTATTTGACTCTGAAAGGACGAAAATCCAATTAGTAGAACCAGAGATATGTAATTTTAATTATTTTGGGAAATCAAGTGGTAAGAAGCAAAAAGCACCACTTGTGGTTATCTAGTCGCAGTAGACTGGGTCCAAGTCACAACTTCAGGCCAACCGCGATGAAGCCTGGGCTGGATACAGGACCGAGTTTACTCTGCTGAAAAGTAACTTGTGTCCTGGGTGTCAAGTCTTTGCGTCATGCTGCGCAGGCCGTTCTAGAGCAGCCATCGACCAGGAGCTGCGATGCAGTCTCCTGCATCAGGATAAGTCGTACAGTGGTGGAGTTGATGAGCCGTCAACGGGAGCTTTCAATTAAACAGGGGGCAAGCTGACTGAGCCTTGGTGATTCCTTGGACTCCTGGGACCACACATACAGGCTGGATTCCGCAGGTCAACTTACAGCAGATGAACAGGCCTTGCATAGCAAAGCAGTCCTTGGTCAACAAGCAGGTCAGCAGGGTAGACTTCACAGCTGGGCAGTCCTTCCTGGTAAAGACCACAGGCTCAGAGATGATCTGAAGACTTGGTCTGAGGGTTCACTATTTGTACCTGGTGCCCAATTTGAAGTGGGAGAAGCTTCTATAGTCCTCCCCACACAAAGGTGTCTGGAATTCCTTTCCTCCCTGCCCTGGTCCCAGCTTGTCTGGGGACACAAAAGACTTGTGTGAAACCCTTTGTGAGGGTGGTGAGGCAGAGTCTTTGTGATGTGCAAGTGTGGTGGATGACAGTTCCTCCCCCTATTCCTGACAGGGTTGGCCCAACCTGGCACTATTAATTTGCTCTTTATCTCATGGCTAGGAGCAATACACAAAAACAACTGCTAGCTACACCTAGTTATGTGACCGAGGATACAGGCTGCAGGCACCAAATGGTTGACACAAGAAAAGGCCAACTTTCTAAAAGTGACATTTTCAGAATTGTGACTTGAAATCCAACTTTACCATTAAAGAGGATTTTAACCGCATGCGCGCTAGCAGTTTTCCCGCTGAGCGCTGCGATTTTAAAAATCCCGCGTTACGTGACAAGGTCAACTCGTCACACGCACAGAGCAGGTAACGCCCATGACGAGCTGACCTTGTCACACGCATCGAAGGGGTTAAATTACAATACATTAGAGGCCAAACTCGACATCCCTACCTGCTCCCAACTGAAAGTTATCACTTATTGAACCCATGGCATAATACTTAAGGTAACCCAATGCTTTCCTATGGAGAGGCAGGCCTTGCAGTAGTGAAAAACACATTTGAAATGTTTTCACTGCCGGGCAGCTGCAGCTCTTTCAATAGGGCGGAGGAGCACTACCCCACTGCTAAAAATGTTGTAAAATTGAAAAATAAAATGGTAATAAAATTAATTTGTTACCATTTTATTTTTCACTGCTTCCAGTCTGAGGCGAGTACTAGGCTGGGGTGGGGCCATTGCTGATGACTGGCAGCAGCGAAGGAGTAGTACCTTCTCCAGTTTAAAGTGTGCATATTACTTTGTTAAGTTGTCTTGTGAAGGGCAGCCTGACATTCGCACTTTAAACCTCTCCAACATGAGCTGTCTTAGACATTTAGGTGGAGAGCAGGCATAGGTCCAAGTGCCTGAGGCAGCATCGAACCAGCCCACTCCAACCAATCCTGGCACTTCTATCATGCTGCTTAACATTACAAGCAGCATGAGAACAGCATCTGGATTGGTTAGGGGAGTTGGCTCTGAAACTGCATTCACCGATGAACTGAAGAACACTGAGGGGGCCGTAGGAGGAAAGTGAATGGGTAAGTACATATTTTATTTTTAATTTTATGACCCACTGAAAGACACTGTGAGAAACTTGCACTGCCTTCAGCCTCAACTCCAGAACTCTCAGTGGTGGTCCACAATATATACTGTTTATAACGAACCATGATTGAAAGGTTTGGTGTTGACCCTAAAGTCATTCTTACTGTCTCACAGTGCCTGTCAGTGGGTCAAAATGATTGATTTGCTTGCCCCACTACGTATGCATGACACTGCTACCAGAACATGTCAAAGTTAAAAGCACTTATCCAACTTTTCAAATACTCTGCCCTGTCCTATGGGCTGTTTACGGCCTATCCTAGGGGTGACTTGTATGAATAAAAAAGAAAGGTTTAAGCTTGGCAAAAGGTTTATTTTGTCAGATAAAAATGGCAGACTAAAAATATACACAAAGTCTGCAATGGCAGGCTTGAGACCTGTTTAAAGGGCTACTTAAGTGGGTGTCACAATCAGTGCTACAGACCCACCAGTAGCATTTAATTTACAGGCCCAGGGTATATGTAGTACTACTTTACTAGGTACGTACAGGTAAATTATATGTGCCAATTGTGGCTAAGCCAATTGTACCAAGTCTAAAGGAGAGAGCATTGATAAGCAGTGGTAAAGTGCGCAAAGTCCAACCAAAACGAATTCAGCAAAAATAAGAGGCGTAAGCAAAAGGTTTGGAAAAAGATCACTCTAAGGCTGAGAGGTCTAACAATGCTATATTAGGTTTAACTTTATTTTCATTTGTATAGAGTACACACCTTCTTCTGTAGCCTTCTAGTCAACGAGGAGCTCGTAATATAGAAAACAGAAAGAATGGGTAATGGTATATGAAATATGTGAAATGTAATGTCATTTGGAAATCTGTGCAATCCCCACCTGCTGCACATAATCTTACACCACCTGCCAACATCCCGCACCTTAGCTCACTGCACTGCAATTGTGCTATTTAAACACTAAAACATACAGAAAAGTGGCAGCAGATTTGCAATAATAAATGCCTGAAGGCAGAATAAGATGGGTTGAGTAAACCTGAGATGCACACAGGCATCTCCTTTACTCCGGAGTATATTTTCTGTGCATCATGTTTATGCCAACAGCTCACAAGGCCATTTAATCTTCTCATTCCCACCTGGCTCTTACACCTCTATCCCGAAGGCTTTCCCTTACTTTGCTTCATACTCCGATGCCCCTCTGTGGCCAACCAAGGCAACTACATGAAGGTTTCAGTGGCGTGCTTCCTACAGGGGAAAACATAGATAATTGTTTTACAACTTTGTGATGCAACATGACTTCGAATTCTTACCATTACAGTGTCACGAGGAAAGAGTTTATATAAGACTTGCAGTGTTCATTTGCATACGATTTCACTTCCTGAACTCTCCCTGCTTAGCATGCCAGATATGGAATTACTGTCTTCTCAAATTTGCATTCTCAATTACATGCACATTTTTGCAAGTTCCTAAAAAGGCCTTGATCTGATTTGATTTCATTTTTGTAAAGCAGAAAGGATTGCCCGGAGGCGTCTTGGCGCTACCTATGACCGGAAGGGAGCCAAGGAGATTCACAGGCTTCCAAGATAACTAGGCAGAAACCCAGAGTGAACAGCCAGGTCTTTAAAGCCTTCCTGAACTTGAGCAAAGAGGTCGCACTTTCATAGTTTACAATGTAGGGCGGCGGTGTACTAACAAAGGTGGGGTGAATGGGATCTAAATGTTCTACTACACAGTCCTCTAGAAGAAGTGACCTCATTTATCATTTGCTGCTGACCTGCATTTAATGAGGAAGTGCTGCCTCTTTTGGGGGATTTTGTGAACAAAATTCAACTGTATTTCTGGTTCCTGGTCCTTTTGAGAGTCAAGTCCAGTAAAGTTTTTATTGCTCTGGTAAAGCTGTGTGATGGGCTGCCGATAAATAAAGTGAGAATGACTGTGCATAATCCTCACCTCCGGCCTGGACATAAAATCGGATGGAGTTAGGCGGAGTGTGTTACCTGGGCACAGAATCCACCTCTCTGAGGGGTTTACAAAAGTCTATGAGGGCTGGCAGTCCAGCAGGGAGTGTCAGTTGTTTTCAAGCAGGTGTGTTAGCTGATCACTTCCAAACTAATGTCACAACTTCACTCCACTGGAAAAGAGTGACAGGGGGCTCCAAATAACGGGTCTAAAGTTTTCTGCACTTCTTCGAGCAATTTACCGGCACCCTGGGTCTGGACTACATTTAGGCACTAACCTCTCTTTTTCCAGTGTCTGTCCCCCCAGCTGGAATCTCTCTCCTCAGAAGTTTCAGAATCCTATCAAAGCTGACTAAGCCGATTCTGGGCCTGAAGGTCAAATCCTAGGGAGAGGTGTGGTGCAGTGGCCAGAGCGGCAGACTCCGGATCACGGGGCTCACGGTTCGATCCCTGGCACCAGCGGCAGCTCAGCCCAGCATCATGTGACTCTGAGTAATAGGTCACTTAATCTCCCTGACGACCCCCAGCACTTGGATACCCTTAAGGGTGATAAATTCACACTTTACAAATCTGGAATTAAATTAAAATCATGAAACAGGTTGCCTAGTCCTTGAATAAAATCCTGGAAGCAAAGTTAAAAGAAGGAACCTACTCTTCCTAATGCTCTTTCAGGATTTAGCCCACAGACTTCCCACCAGGACCGGACTGAAAACATAAACCAGAATTGGCAATTAAGTCAAACCGGCCCCGGGGGTGCTAGTGGGAATCACTGCTGCTGCTTTTGTTACAAGGGGCCGCCATTGCAGCACTTCTGTAAAACCGGCCCCAGTAACAAGAAAAACGCCCTCATTGCTCCGAAACTGGCCCCCACACTTCCGGCCCACTGGGAAATGCCTGGTGCCTGCTACTGCAAGTCCGGCCCTGCTTCCCACAGAAGGCCAGGGCTGTCCATCTTCATCCTTTCTGAAGGTGAAGGATGAGAATTTGAACAAGGGTTCTTATACATCCCGCAAGTATGTCTCTGGATAGTCCTTTGCTAACAGCATTCACCCTCCCACCGAGCCGTCGCTCTATCAGTCGTACCATAACAAATGTGTTAGTATTAGTAGCCACTTCTTTTCCCAAAGTTTTTTGTAAGGCTAAATCCAATATGGGTAAATTTTCAGATTTTTGGTCAATCTGCTTCTTTTCCACCCTCCACTTCCATGTAAAGATGGGCAACAGTAGAGTAATTCCTGGCTCAACTGGGAGCCCAAGCCAAGAGTCGGTACTCAGGCAGTGCCACCAGGGAGTTTCATACCTTTGGCATAGATAGGTCCAATTCTTAATATCTGTACCTCACTCAGTGTTAGCCTAGGGCCACAGCATGCACTAGGAAGAGCAATGCCTTGCGAACACTGTAACAAATGCCAGTGAACCTAGGAGCTATGATTGGTGCCTGACAGCGGCAGGTACAGCAATAGTCCTAAAAAGACACATAAGTGCAAATTAGAATATCCAAAAGAAATACACAGACACATGGATTTCCTACACCTTTCTTGCTTTAATAATAATATTTTGAAATATATATTTTTTATGATATACAGTTCCTTCATGTCCTCTTTAGTCTGAGTAGTTATGTTTACACTCTTTCCCCAAAAACGTTGCTGGTGATACTGATCATGATATACCTTATAGTCCTTCTGGCTCTTCTTGTTGCAGAATTTTAACTTTTTCAGGATATTTTCTTCAAACTACTGTCAGACAATATTGTTCTTTCAGTAGCTTTCTATAGTGCTTTTAGCAAGGTGAAATTAAGACCTGTTAAGCTAAGTCCTTCCAGTCTTTTAACCCAAATCAACCTATAAATCTACACTTCATGCTGCACTATTTTAGCAGGGAGGATGAACCATGTGTCAAACCTGCGCAACGCTTGCAAAATAAATGTACATATCAATAATGAACTCTATTCAGTGGTATTGAGTTTCTTTTCTTCTCTTTATTTTTCCATTTTCATGATTTCTTCTGAGTGAACAGTTCTTATTTGGAAATACTCCAACCACCGGCTAACCAAAACATTCTTGCCACAGTTCTTAACCACATCCGTGCGGGTAAGATTTACCGCCGGTGCTGAGCCCTAACGAAAACGGGCGTGGTCATGACGGAACGGTTCCGTCATGAGCACAGCTCAAGCGATGCTCATGACGGAACCGTTCCGTCATGAGCATCGAAGGGGTTAATGTGAAGATTCCTCTGCCAAAGGATATCCAAAAGATCTTGCCAACATGTGTTTCGTCAGGCTTTTATTCCAAAGACTTCATCAGGGCTAAAACAGATATAGGATAGCCTTAATGACACATCAAAAAAAACCTACATTAACCATCACAAATCACATGGCTAGGTCAGAGGTAGGTAACAGAAGCAAGAACTCTCAAGAAATAGAAAGTCAAGTCCATTACCACGAGGTAAGGGGTAAGAAGAAAGCAGGTGCTATCATACAAAACCAATAGTGCTCTGAAAGGAAGGTGCATGAACACACAGCACTGGAAAACCAGAGAGAATATGAGAAATATATAGATCTAGACCCCTGTCAGAACCCACAGTACCAGCACTTTCAAGTAACCAAAAAAAGAAACAACAAAAAAACTTACCAAGGATATATATATATTTAGTAATGTAAGAACAGTACGGTGGTCAGTCCATGAGCCATATGCCCAAACTAAGTCAAATTCCTAAACAAAAAAACACAAAGTTTCTAATACCAGAATCAGACAACGATGAAATGCAAGATTGTATACTCAAAAATCATATAATAAATTTTAAACCAAGCAACAACAACACTTCTAGTTGCTGCACCTGCTTAAAAGTGAGAGAAAGACTACACAACAATCAACACTCCTCATCTATAAAGGGTAAGGGAAAATCATATCAAGACAAGAACAGTTAGAGATCAAAAGGAATACTTAAATAGAAAAAGTCCTAGTTGTCTGCAACTTTATTCAATAGCAAAAGGCAACCGACTGCACCAACCAATGGTTAAGCAATGCGGGCTGCGAATCGTAAGTATTAGAAAGTCGGAATAGACAGTTAAATTAGCTAAGGATTTGGAATATATTGGACACCTTCAAAATATAAACAAAAATACAAGGGAGAAAGCACGGGCCAACCTGCTCAACTATAATGTAAAAGCTAAAGTATATTAAGAGTCAAAGATCTAAAAGTCTTAAGATTATTTTATTTTACCTCCAAATTCAGGGCATCACTTCACACAATAAGGGAGACCAAGTGGAAATGTCCAAAATCTCGGTAAAAGTACACCGAGTTCGGACATATATAAGAAAAAACAAAAACACAATAAAGCGGGTGGTATTTCACTACAAGAAACGATCAAAGCATCACGTCTAAAGTTCACAGTATACAATATTAAAACCAATCCTACAAGTCCTGAGCTAACAAAACTTAAAAGTAAGAAATAATAAGCTAACAAAAGAATAAAGGAGGTCCAAGAAGAAACGGGCAGTTTAACATACCTAAAGTAGAGCGAGGCAATAGTCAAAAAGCAGGTGTCTTAGATCGGCATCTACCACCAGCGCCATCTTGGAGTGCACATTTATACACACAATCGTCATCAAAACCGATGACGGATTGCAAATCTGGAGCAGTGCCATCTTCTAATGGATATTGAGAACACTACCCGAATACAAAGAACCAACTCTACTAAGCGTAGGCTGACTGAAAAGTAAACTCACAAAATTATCAGGAGGTCTCCGAAAAAGCGGGCAGTATAACATACCTAATTTCAGCGAAACAGCAGTCAAAAACGCACATCTTAGATCTGCATCTAGCACCAGCGCAATCTTTGAGTGCACAGTAATACACACAATCGTCATAAGAACTGATTGCGGATTACAGTTCAAAGTAGCGCCATCTAAAAGTAGATATTGTAAGCGCTACTCGAGAAACAAAAGAGCGAGCATCACACAGAGATGAGATCAAAAACGGCCCAAAATGGCGAGAGGCTGGTAAAAAGCGCAACAAAGTGACAGCAATGAACAAAACATAGTAACAGCGATTCAAGTGCACAGCGAGGCAAAACCATTATCATTTCAGTCATAATTAGCGTTTCGCAGCCCAAAACAAACAACATTAATACAATAAATCCAGAAGGAGCACAAAATATGTATTATGGCACCATTCAACCGCGTCAGGCTTCATAAAACCAGCAAAGTGATTAGAAAAGGTAGACACAACCATAACAATAGCAGTATCACACCTAAGGAATGGTGTATTATAAAAAATAATAAAATGACCTGACATCGCATACTTCAATCAAAATAAGTTAATGTCAAATAGTCACTACAGCACAGCTCCCAAAAGGAATATTACAGTAACAATAATAGAAATGGATAGCTCCTTCAGAGATTAGAACAGAACAGAGAAGGGGTAGCAGCCATCTTAAAGCCTGAAAAAAACATAGTAGAGCAACCAAGAATATGAAGGGAAGAGAAGCACAGAGGAAGGCAAAGAGGAAAGATAAATTTGTATATACCAAGTAAAGCAAATCCTAAGTGTCTTATGTACAATCAATCAAATGTCTGACATGTCAAATCAAAAGTCCAATACAACAGACAAAGTCATAAATAGACAGTACATTCAAGGAACAGTTACAATGTTCTTATACAATTAATGCAAAGCATAATAACTGAACCCACTTCTAAGGTGAGCATAAGATGACACAAATGCAATCGCCTTACAGTAACCAACATCTTTAAATATCATATCATCAGAAACACAGTTGAGGAGTGATAAAAGGAAAGAGCCTATTATCCACATTAGTACAATCAAACATGCATGTATAGAGATACAGCTCTAATTTGAAAACATACTACATCCAATTAATTGCCCAAAAAATATTGTAGTTCACTATCAATATTGATACCCATCTCAACAGCATGTAATCTAATTATCCAGTGTGCCTCTGACTGTCTAAGGGCAAGTTTACGATTGCCACCCCTGGCATTAACGGGTACACTCTCAAGACCATGAAAGGTAAATGAATCAATAGTTGTTTTTGCAGTTCGGGGCACTCTGAAGCATGTACACCAATTGGGTATCTACAGTCCAGCATGACCAATGCAGAGATCATCATACCAAGAGAGGGCTCAAACATCAGGAATGAATGAAAAGAGTGGTGAGGGATTGCCTTGAATGAGCCAGACATGATATAGTGCAAAACCTTTACAGTGATTTGTGAGAAAGTAGCTTTAGAGGTCCTCAAGGCAGAGTTTCTTTTAGATAATAAGGTGGAAGAATTGATAAGAGTAATATTGTCCACCAAGCAAAATAAGGTTTTACAACTATCTCAAAACCAGTGCTTAATTTGAGCAGGTGCTTTTAGGTGCTCAGCACCGGCCCTTCTTTCACAGGGCCGGGGCTAAAATTTCTGACCCTGCAGGTCGTGGTCTCAATACTAATTGTTCAAATTCAAAATAAAAAGAATAGCATACATTGGATGGTGACGGGCTGGTAAATGTTCATAGGCAGGCCGGCGTACGCCTGTACAGGCAGGCATGATTGTGCATCACCACGTTAGTGATGATGCCATCATGCTGATCACAAATCCAAGAAATCATCGACAAACTATGGCTTGCATTCCATTCTAGTCTGCTGCACCCTGCCACTGCCTGAGCCTAAACCTCCCATTGGATAATTGTAGCTGGGGGCTGGCTCATGACGCAGTTGAGGCAAGGAAGCTGCACGAGCGCATTTGGAACTTCGGAGTTTGGGCTCTTGAGGAAGAATAAATGAAAGTAAGTGTGGACTTTCCACTTGTTGCGTAGCCAGAGTAGCATATCCGGCAGCCCTACATTGCTGCTATCCTCAATGTGCTCAATGCCGCTGTGGCCCAACACAACTTTTGTGCGCCATGGCGTCACCTGTATAATCTGTGCGCTGCACCTCAGAATGGTAATTGCTGAGTGTGAGTGAGTCCAGTAGGCACCACAGCCATACTTATCGGCATTGGCAACATTACTGCTGTGGACAATGCCTGTGCTGTAGCAGGCAGGGTCCCAGCAAGCTGAGCAGTGGATGCCGATGCCCTCGCCATCCCTGGACCTACTAATTATAGGCAGCACTTGCAGTGACACAACCTGCTGTGCTCGAGCAGCCGCCTGTTCCGCAATAAAACCAAGTTCAAGTTCAAGTTTAACATTTGTGCACTACTCACCCAGAGGGTCTCAAGGCACTTGAGGGGGGGGGGGGGTACTTTACTTATCGAATATCCAAGTTTTTAGTTGTTTTCTGAAGGAGAGGTGGTTCTGTGTAAGGCGGAGGTGGGTGGGGAGAGAATTCCAGGTTTTGGCCGCTAAGTAGGAGAAGGATCTTCCCCCCATGGTGGATCTATGGATGCGTGGGATTGCGGCGAGGGCTTGATTGGACGATCGAAGTTGGCGGGTGGGGGTGTAAAAGGACAGGCGCGTGTGGAGGCATTCGGGTCCTAGGTCATAGAGGGCTTTGTGTGCGTGGGTGAGGAGACGGAACGTTATTCTCATGTTGACGGGGAGCCAGTGGAGGTCTTTCAGGTGGCCGGAAATGTGAGCTTGGCGGGGTATGTCTAGTATGAGTCTGGCTGAGGCGTTTTGGATGCATTGGAGTTTTTTCTGTAGTTTGGCTGTTGTTCCGGCGTAAAGGGTGTTTCCGTAGTCTAGTCGGCTTGTGACCAGTGCGTGGGTGACCGTCTTTCTAGTTTCGGTGGGGATCCAACGGAAGATTTTTTTGAGCATGCGTAGGATGTTGAGGCATGATGATGAGACGGCGTTGACTTGTCTGGTCATCGAGAGGGAGGAGTCCAGGATGAAGCCCGGGTTACGTGCGTGGTCCGTAGGTATGGGTGCGTTTTCTAGGGCCGGTGGCCACCATGAGTCGTCCCAGGCGGAGGGGGATGAACCTAAGATGAGGATTTCCATTTTGTCCGAGTTCAGTTTTAAACGGCTGCTATTCATCCACTCGGCTACTTCTTTCATCCCTTCGTGTAGGTTGGTTTTTGGGGTGTTTGGGTCTTTGGTGAGGGAGAGGATCAGCTGGGTGTCGTCTGCGTAGGAGATGATGTTGAGGTTGTGTTGACGTGCGATGGATGCGAGGGGACTCATGTATATGTTGAAGAGGGTGGGACTGAGTGATGATCCTTGTGGTACGCCGCAGATGACTTCGGTGGCCTCTGATTTAAAAGGGGGGAGGCGGACTCTCTGGGTTCGTCCGGCGAGGAACGAGATGATCAAGTCCAATGCTTTTCCTTGTATTCCGACATTGCTGAGGCGTTGTATAAGGGTGCTATGACAGACAGTGTGGTATGACCCAGTCATACCACACTGATTAATATATGCAAAAAAGCATTTTCAATTGGTGTACATTTTGTTTTTGCACTCGGTGTAGGTAAGAAAGTAAAACACGTCAACTTCCGCTTCTTTAGGAATGATAGCAGAAAAATGCAGAGTTCAAAATAGCAGGGACATGTACAGGCTGACGGCAGGGGTCACAGGCAGCTGTAGTGTTAGAGATGAGAGACAGCAAGAGTAAAGAGGAGAAGAAACAACAAGAGAGGAGAGAGATAAAACAGAGAAAAGTAAAAGAAAAGGAGGAAAGCAAATCAGATACAAAGAGAAAGCAGCCATGATGTGAAGAAGAGAGCATTAAGAAGAGGGAAAATAGAATGAAAGGATGTGGAGGACAGGACAGAGGAAACAAAGCAGACAAATGATAAAACGGAGACACAGCTAATCACTGCTAGAGAGTGATGGTAAAGAGCCGAGATCGAAGGGAGAGAGAGCAGAGCATGGATAAAAGTGAAGAGAAAAAGGGGCAGGGCTAAAATGAATAGAGGGCAAATCAGAAATACAGGGTGTGACAAAGATGATAGAAAACAGAGAGGTAAAAGACTTAGGGGACAGATAACGGATCAAGGTTAGAAGATAGAGACTGAGGCAGTGAGAGTGTTGAAAGTGGGGCTCACCGGAGGAAGAAGTGAGCGGCTGCATCCTTAGCAAAATTTTCAGCGCTGCACTCCTTTTTTTACAAATTAAGCACTGCTCAAAACCTATTGTTACTGTGGGATTCTTAGGAGTCATGTACACACTGGCGACAGGCGGAAAAGACCATCACCCCATTTCACAATTTTCATAATAATTTATACATTCAATATCTGATCTACCCATACGGTGCAATGTGGCTCAAGTGATCGGGACCACTAAGAAATAGTCAAATACAATCAACAAAAGCAGAGTATTGAGGAGTCACGTACGCACTGCCGGACGGCTTGAGTGGCACCTTAGCAGAATTTTCATTTTAAAGTTGAGAGCAGAGGAAGAAAGAGAGTATGCAACATGCAAGTGCTGAAGGTATGGAGATGTCAAGGACGAACAAGATAAAACTAGTCGGAAAAGAAATGCTTGGCAGGAGGGTTTGTGTTGTCTGTTATTCAATAAATCAATCAGGATTTATAAAGCGCTGCTAATTACCCAATATGGTATCCAGGCACTTGCAGGTCCTAGAGACTTATTTGAACAGCCAGGTATTGAGACCATTCGGAATAGTTAGGTGATGGTCCGGAGGTGTTTGGGGAGGCTGTTCCAGGTCCTTGCTGCAATGTGGGAGAAGGAGTGTCACGTTATGGAATTGTTTCATTTAGTTTCCCGTTTTACCCTTTATTTCTTGGTGCACAAGGATGCCTGTGTTCCATACACAAGCTCATTCCCTTGATGAAAAATAACCAAATAAATGCAATACAGTTAATTTAGTAAATTCTTAGTGTCTCTGTATGCCAGGAAGATGACTTTAGTCTGCCTGCCACGATTAGACCATTGGCATATTCATCCAATTATCTCACACTGTTTCACATGTATTTAAAAACAAGAAGAAAACAAGCATTGGCAAATCTACCATGTCTTTCTTATAAATAAAATGCTGCTTCAGGTATTGATGGACTTATGCACTCTACAAGTAACTGAACATGAACTCCATCCCTCATCCATGCACTCATGTATCCATTCATCTACCCTCTGAATCTTTCCTCCATTCACCCAACTAAGCAACTACATAAAACCCACATAGAAGCTCAACAACATATGGAAGATACATTAAAAGGTTAAAAGTAGAAAAAAGAAAATTGCTTACATTAACAAATAAAATTAAGCATAGCAGTGGGTGTCAGTCTTCCAATGGTACTAACATAGTGGATGAGTGTGTTAAAGTTCCGGCATGGCCACCAGGTTTATAACCAATATGTTAGCCGTTTTTGGGATGCTAAAACAAGGATACACTATGAACAATGCCATTTTATGATGGTCACCTGTTTTAGAAGCCATGTCCATGCAGGATGAGGCACACTGCAGATGAGAAGAGCCGAAAGCAAGCAGCCTGTCATAGTAGAAAGAAATAACTTAATGTATAAAAGGAAAAAATGGAAAACTAAAGGATGGCGCACCAAACCCCGCATTGAAGTGAACTAACATTCAGGCAGATGTGACCATGTTTTGACAAAGAGAAAATGGACGACGAAGGGTATAATTATTGGTGCACTCTGAGGGACAATTTCATCAATTAATTCCCTTATTTTACACTTCTACCAGCTACTAGGGCACCGTCCAACCCTAAACTAACCAATAGATACTCAAAGAATGAGCTGGGAGTGCTAAATTTTAGAAAGTACAGTTATTTAATTACATTTGGCACAACAAAGTCAACAATTATAGAGCAATAGTTCTCAAAAAACAATGTTATTCTTGTGTTCTCGATGTATTTCTTATACTGCCAACAGCCGACGCGTTTCGTTCTAGAGATAGGACGTCATCAGGGCTGTAAATGTAAGATGCTTATTAATATTTTACCTTATGGTACCAGGCAGTATTGTATCATAACAACACATGAAATTTATGTTTTTCTTGTAAATAATACATTTAGATGCAGAACTTGACTCATGTATGTATGTTCTAAAATGTAGCACTCCCAGATGTGAACATGTGATCAGACCAATTTCCCCATGCTGTAACATGGATGGAAACCGAATGTAAATGATACTTATATGGACCAATGGCATAAAAGGCCTGACCCAAGGCCTCGTCAATAATCTTTTTTTCTGCCCTCACACCCCAGCGCCAAGACGCTTCGGCATTCGAGCGCTTTATAAGCAACAAAACATAAACTTATATATCTTAATTAATTTTTATCACACCATACTGGCAGACAACCAAGCCTCTCAAGCCTTCTCTAGGGATTATGACTGTGCACATTTTCTACCCCTACGGTTGGGCAAAGTTTGTAATCGACACCAAAATCTGTGCCTGCAGTGGTACTCTGTAAGATTTCATATAACTAAATCAATGTCTGCAGACTTTACCACAGTGCGATAACATTCTACCCTGAATGGCTTTCATAATAAATAAATCAGGTCCACTACCTTTGTTCTAACTAGTAATAAGGGTCATATCAGATCTATGGCATTTGAAATATCCAATGAATCAGCTAGGCATATACCCTTTATCGTAGGTGTATCACAATAAATATTGCAGACTGTATTGAGCATAAGCGTTCCCTCAAACATCAGGTATACTAAAATAAATTTACAAATATGTACAAAATTACACTTGTCAAAACTATTTAAAATCCCTTCTAAAACAGTGTAATAAGGATTATCATAGTGCAAATCTTCTATCCCCACACAGTCTGAGTGGGTCATCAACACCAAAATCCTTGCCTGCTTTTGTAATCTGTGAGATTCTGTGTAAGAAAATACCAGTCTACTGGTTTTATAAAAGTGAAATAACAATCCATCCTAAAAAGCCTTTTAACATTAACAAATGCCTTTTCACAATTATTAAGTTAGGCCTACCGACGTTGGTATCACTTGTTATAATATACAGACCAAACCAATGAAATCTGACATAACTTTTCCCAATGAACCAATAACACCTATATGTTTTATTACTGACGTGTCACCATAACCAACATAGGCCTGGTGAATGCATGAATTGACAACCATCATGCATACAGTCATAACATTACAAAAATGTCCAATATTACAGGTGGAAAAGCAATAGACAATTCCATAATCCCTCTCAAAAAGGCCAAAGAATTTCACAGAGAAATCCTTCTATCCCTAGGGTTGGTTGGGCTTGGGTATTTGCCTACTATTGTAATCTGTGACATTTCATGTAACAAAATGCGTCTACAGCCTGTAATACAGCAGGGACGGCTCCTCCACTAAAGTGGAAGAGTGTAGCCCCACTGCTTTCAGAGCAGTAAAAATAAAATGATAATAACATTGTTATAATTTTATTTTTCGTAAGTTCAGGGCTGGGTTAGCGCAGGGTGGGGCTGGTGGCACAGGGAAAGTAGTAGTTTGCAAACTCCAAGTGCGCATGACGGTTTGGTCTGCAGTCTTGGGCAGGCCAAACCGTCATGCGCACTTTGCATGTTCCCCACCAGGCTGTATTGCACAGCTTGGTGGGGAACATACACAGGCTTGCAGTCCTCATCTGAGCGCAAAACTACAGCACTCAGACCAATCACAATGCTGCTTTGCAGCATTGTGATTGGCTTAGGGGAGCCTGTGTGCTTCTTGCTTCTGGGACTTGCTGGAGAAGGAGACACGGTAGTGGAGCGACAGTCACAGCGCGGTGAGGAGGTAAGTGTTTTTTTAAAAACATTTATTTTCCCATACCCCCCGCTCCTCCTCCCAATATCCTGCCAGCCGCTACTGTAACACCGTGTGAAAACAATCCGCGAATAAAGATCAACTGGCTTTAACAAATGTTTTTGATAATATACAAGCCTTTGTCATAAATTTTCATAATAGACAGATCAGACCTATGTCATTGGACATCATTTCTCTCAGTGAACCAATCAGACCTCCAGCCTTTATCACTGGACTGCCATTATAATCTACTCAGTACTCCTGTATCACGCATACGCTTTCCCACAAGGTAACCATCAGGCACACAGAGATAACATTACAAATGTGTACAAAATTACATTTTGGCAAAGCCAAATGCTATCTCTCCAAAGAGGGCCTTACAAGCATCATCATAGTGCGTGCCTTCAATGCCCAGTGTTTGTCACAGTGGCTAACCAAAACTGAAACCCTTGCCTACTACGGTAATCAGTAAAGAATTTACTTAACAAACTATCTCTTTGTAGGTTTTAGCATAGCCTTATAGCCCCCCGTAGCGGGCTATACCGGTTATTAAAGGCTCGCTCCTGCTCGCCCTTTAACAAGGGAGCAGGACTTTAATAGCCGGTATAGCCCAGATATGAAGGGCTTTAAGGCTATTAGAACATTCTGCTACCAAAGGGCAGAATGTTCTAACAAATACAACAAAGGCCTCTCGGAGTCTGAGGGGGTTTAAGTCCCCTCGGGCTCTGAGAGGCCTTTGTGAAAACAACATTGGAATGCTGCCTTGCGGGCCTTTCCTGGTCCGTGGAAGCTCGGAGCAGTCCATTGTCTTCAATGGAGTGCTCCACACCCCAATGTTCTAATATAGCATAACAACAAACCACCATTAAATGCCTATTGCCTTTAACATATGGCTCTTACAATAAATATGCCAGACCTACTGCCTTTAACTTAACTTTTTTTAATAATCAAATCAGGTCTCTAGCCATGATCATCTGCTTGTCACCATAACCAACAATTGAGCGCAGGGCCGGCGGTGCGATCGGCGCCAGCGATGACTTCAGGGGGTGCTGTGTTGTCAAACAAATTGTGGATTTAAAAGCACCTGCGGCAGCTTTCTTTGTCTGCAGCAGTTTTCAGGCAACAATAAAAATGTCAAGATAACAATGGTGATTAATGGTCCTGCTGGAGAGAGATCTATTTTTGTCTAGTGGAAGTTTTGACTCATCATAAAGTAATGTAGAGGGTTAATATGCCTGCTGCAAAGCAAACCAATTGTACCATACCGATTGATAAAGTAAGTATATTATAAATAGTTCAGTCGGTTATTGCTTTTGTCGGAGAGATCCTTTGGCTACTTGCAATTTATAACTTAAATCCTGTCATCAAAGAGCTGCATAAAAACTCCAAAGTATAGATTAGAGCTTTATGATTTTTTTCTCCCAGTCTGTCATTATCCTAATGTTTCAAAAAGGGTTAATTTGTGTAGAAATCAATTTTTATTAGTCAAGGCAACCCCAACCATGGTGGTACATTTTAAATTCTGAGTTTGTGCTCCTCGAGATCAAGCACTCTAAAAGTATACGGCCTACCACTATGGATGACGTGACTGCTACACCTTGTAGCCCTCTGTCTTATGTAACATTTCCTATATACTGATTTACACAGGCATGATTGATTGTCTCTGTGCTTGTGTGTGATGTAAAGTGCTCTGACACCCTACACCAGCAGTCTTCAATCTGAGGGGCGTGACCCCCGGGGGGCCATGGAGTCCTGGGAAGGGGGCGTGCATTCCCCAGCATCACTTGTGCCTGGATTCCAAAACGTTTGTTTTTGTTTTGGATTAAGACAGGCCTCCTGGAACAGCTAATTTTGCTCATTAAAATACTTCAGCTGAGTGTCCTGTGCTGTGAAAAGCTTTCGTGCCAGGGTGCCTGGTCGCCTGAAAGTAATGCAAATGTGCCCCATTAGTTAATCTGCAAGTGCAAAGGGTGCTTGGGACCCCGTGAATCACTCCAGGCTTTACGGTGACTTAAAAAATTTTTTTGTGGTAGTGCAAAGAGTTAACAACTGGGCTGTGAAGTGCTTGCTTTTAATCCTAACTGTATTTACGCAGCCTTTAGGCATTGTTAAAGGGACAGTTATGTAAAAAAACAATGCATTACATACACCCTGGTATTACTAAAATCTACATTTCGGAAGCACCATTTTATTGTAAAGCTATTTACACATTTTGTATCAATGTATCTTATACTGTGGGTAATGCAATGCAAGTATAAAATAATGACTTGCATATTCATAGTGCTTTCTGTCACAGACTGTGACCTCATAGCACTAAAAATACACGTCACTATTCTCCACTGCACAGCATCAACCAAGATCTTATTTTGTGGCTCCCTGGTTACTCACAGACCTTTGCAGTGCATTAACTAATAGAGGTTTTATAATGTACTACAGTGCATTTCCCACAGAGTAACAACTTTTAACATTTATTTTTCATTTACACTGCCCATTCTTTTATATTTAGGTACCTGATGATGAAAGACCTAAAACACACAGAATATCTTGGAACTTATTTATGAGAGGCTTGCGCCACCAGAGCCCCACTTTTTTTGATGCTCCAGCGGCGCAAGTGTCTCAACCTTACCTATGACGTGGCGCAAAGTCACCCTGCATGGCTTTGCATGGCCTCATATAGAGTAAGACAACGCAGCACAAGTCACTGCGTTGCCTTACTCTGCATCAAGGAGGTGTTCCATAGGCATTGCGTGGGGGTTCCCACGCAACACCCATGGAATTTGATGTTGCCCCATATTTACAAAATCACGTAAACATGGGGCAGTGCTAAAAACGTACGCCTCCCCAGCGGAGGTGTAATGAGGAGAAATCTTTTCATTTCTCCTCGTTTTTGCCTCTTTCCATGTGTGCTACATTCTGCAGCTCACATAGAAAGAGGAAAACGCCTCTTGGGATTGTTTTTGTGAAGTAAGGTGCCCCTTCTTGCACAAAAACAATCCTGCCTATGTTGGTGCTAGGCAGCAATTTATACGTCACCGCACGGGGAAAGGACAGGAATGCGCTGTATTTCACAAATATGGTGCATTCCTGCCCGTTCACATTGGCGCCGGGCAGCGCAGCAAGAAGACTTGCAGCGCTGCCCTACATCAATTCCTCATAAATGAGGTCCTTTTTTTTTTAGCTACACCTTTGACCACGCACCCACGCTCACTGACCATTGCTTTGGTTGGCTAACCACTGTTTATTATTAGTTCCCCACCGTAAAAATGATTTGCTGTGGGGTTGGGGGCATTTATGGTTGTCGATGATGAGTACCAGATTCTAGAAAAGTTTGTCACGAGGTGGTCTTTATATCTAAAAAAGTTTAACGAGGGGGTCTAGGCATCAAAAGGTTTGAAGACCTCTGTCCTACACTGATATGAGTAGCGCTGTAAAACAAAAGAAAAGCATGTGCGAGAGAGAGGTTATGAAGACTTGGGTCATGGTTAAAGGGTGGTAGTGAGGGAATTCATGGAAAAGGAGGTCATGGGGGGGGGAACAAATATATGCGCACTGGGGGGCGTCACAAGCAAAGCCGGCCCTTGTTGAGAGTATGCTTTCCAAGAAGGCTAAAAGTGCAATATTAGCACTCTTTTTCACTCCTGCCCTATCTAATGCTGTTTTCAAAACAACCAACATTTGTCAGGAGTACAAGCCCCTCTATCAGTAAGTAAAACGTCTGAAACCTCGTTTTCTCTTGCTCACATAAATTGCCAACTGCGCTTTCTAGCCAGACCTAAAACGGAAAGTGTTGTAATGCTCGAAAACCAGGCAGCCTCCAGAACATTATTATGCAATCCTTGCTCTACAGCACAACATGCTCACATGACCGCCTGTAAGAAGGGAGGAGACGGGGCTTTCCCAACTTCAAAACAGACCATGAAAAACAACAACGCGGTTTCTGTGTATTCAGCAGCCATGTGACTCTTGCATTTACTTTTTCAAAAGGTTACTCCGGTTTTATTTCCAGACGGCCATTACACAGCAAAATGATGTTCCAAGTGCCACAATTTCTAAAGTGAAAACAGAGCAAATATGTCAAATGTATTTTTAGATGAACACTGACCACTAGTGGTTCAATTGGTAATTGCGGGTGTTTGTTATGAGCATCAAACTCCTCACAACAGTTCCTAGAAACTGTAGCCATGGTTTCTGACAGAACATCTCATAATATGCATGACAACCACGTGGGAACAGTTAAGTAATGTAGTTATGATACAATCTCTGTATTTGTCCCGCGGAAAGGATTTGAACTTTTTATGAAACCAAAATAGACATTTTGAAAGTGTCTCTGTATTGTATTCAAAAACAAAACTTGAATTAAATGAATTTTAGTATGCCTCATTTGATAGCATCTGGTAATTGTCAAGTCTTCCTATTTATTTAGGAGGGTCGTTCATTAGATAGAATGTCGTTTTTTTCTCTTTCTTCATTCGCTGCAGGCCAACATGTCAATACACTCGAAAGTGAGATAAATATAAGGTTATTTAACACGATCAAGAATCCTCAATTTCTTTAAAAAAAACAAGTAAACAAAAACTCGAACACTAAAAAGGAGGGAAATAGATCTGATAAGTGTTCCTCAACACAAGAGAAATACATTAAGTATCATTATATTTGTCTAAGGAGTGTGCTTGGCCTAGAGCAAATGACTGCCAAAGGCTTATTACTGCCAGTAGATGGTAGCTGGATATTGCATCTCTGCCCTTATCTTATCTTATCTTAGGTGCAATTTATAAAGCGCACTGACACCGAAGCTTCCTGGCACTGATAGACAGGGCAAATGAGGGGGAGCACAGGAGGCGGGGTACTAGCAGAGGGTGGGGAAGAGATGAGTTTTTAACAGTTTCCTGAATTTGAAGAGGGAAGAGGAAGATTTGATTGAGAGAGGAAGAAGGTTCCAGAACACCGGAGCTAGGTAAGAGAAACGGCGGCCGCCGAATTTCTTAGTTTTGCTTTTGGGAGTGATTAACAGATCACGGTGGGCTGATCTGAGGTTACGTGATGGGCAGTGAGGGCGGATGAGAGATTTGAGGAACATGGGGCCAGAGCAGTGAAGGGCTTTGAAGGTAAGGCATGCCACCTTAAAGGCGGCTCTTTGGTCAATAGGGATTCTGATGTGAGCCACGTTTCCGTGAGCAAAAGCATGTCAGGATTAGATTTGGATAACAGGATGAAGATGTCCTCGGAGTGTTTTACTAGCGAGCGGGTATTCAAATATGATACCCTAATGGACGTGGTATTGCTGATCGGCATAGCTGGAGGTAAGCGTCCACGAGGATGGAGTTGGTCGGGGCGCATGAGGTCAACAGAAGAGATGCGACGCATAGCTGTGGGAGATAGCGTGGTGGCTGTATTCTGAAGATCTCTAAGTGATTGAGGTGAATATCTGATGGGATGGTCAGCGTGGCATGCCCTAAGGCCCTTCCTGGCGCGGACGGGCGCGGACGGGCGCAGACGGGCTTGCCTTTGGCGCGCCTTCGGCGCGCTGGCGGCGCGCCCGCTGCGCTCGTCCGCTGCGCGTCCGAAAGACGCACATGATTTGTAGGCGAGGAGGGCGTCATCGGGGGGCGTGGCCTCGAAAAGGGGCGTGGCCTCGGTCTTCGCCGAGATGACGGCGTGGAGAATTGGAGGTGGTGGGGGCCTCAGCAGCGCTAGATCCGCTGCGTGTGACCAGCCGAGGTTGTCTGAGAGCGAGTGCACACAGAATAAGGTGACAGTTTTACACAAGACAAAGTTTTTTTAAAAAGCTAATATTGCTCTCGGCTTCCGCCTCAAGAGCGCGATCTGTCTAGGTGCCTGGCGCTTGTATTCAGCGCTTTATAAGGCAACGTCGGGGGGGGCGTGGCCTCGAAAAGGGGAGTTGCCTCGGTCTTCGCCGAGATGACGGCGTGGAGGAATTGGAGGTGGTGGGGGCCTCAGCAGCGCTAAATCCGCTGCGTGTGACCAGCCGAGGGTGTCTTAGAGCAAGTGCACACAAAATAAGGTGACAGTTTTACACAAGACAAAGTTTTTTTTAAAAGCTAAAATTGCTCTCGGCTTCCGACTCAAGAGCATGACCTGCCATGCAATAGATGAAAAGTCACCCATTGTAATCCGAAATCACTCACTAGGACCGATAGCCAATATTTTCAGAATGAGCAACAAAAATGCAAATCATATGGCATGAAATCCATTAAATGTAAATTTCCTCTTGTATTCTTGTGAATGTCTTGAAAATGTAGGTGGATTCATTCTAATCAAGGTAGGACCCAATCCTTAGATTTGAATAAGGCTGCATATTTCAGTGTTGCAAAGTCATCCCATGCCCTGGTCACCCACATTCTTTGCTGACTGATACTGGTAGTAACTGACTCTGACTGTCCCTGGGCTCACCTTAAGCAGGCCCAGGGCCAGTGGGCTGATGAAAACACACTTAGAATACAGTGAAAACACATACATACACTAGGGTACACTGTGGGTTAGGGTAACCCGATGATTGGCATGACCTCCCATTTAAGGCCCTAGTACATAATAGAGCAAGGGGATCAAAACTATCTTTAAGTCCCTGGTATATAATTGGGCCTGGCAGTTTAGAGGCCGGCAGCTCTTTCTGCACATGCATGCGTGCACTGCTGAGGCCTGAGGTCAGTTAAAAAGCAGTCCTGTCTTGCTGGATTACTTTTAAAATGTAAATTGTGCCCAAACTTGACTTTGGTGTTTGGGGCACCTAAAAATTAATAATTTACAATAGTTTGGTATATTAGGTACCCCGAGGGTCACCCTAGGTTCCCTAGTGGTGGGGGTCAGGTACTTATGAGAAGGGCTATTATAAAATAGGTTTCATATGCCTTGGGTTTAATGGAATTACACTTTTCACTTCCCACATTGTAGTAAAGTGCTCCTCAAAATCGACTTTTGTGCTAGGACACTGCGGAGTGAGGATGTGCAATATGTTTACATATTCAGAACCCCTAAAGTCTCCCCTATGTTTTCTAGGGATCGGGGTCCTGTAGATATAGGCACTGTCCTTATAAAATATGTTTTATAAGCCCTGTTGTTGGAGGAATTGCCAAGTTCATTTTCCCTATTGCAGAACCCCAGCCACATAGGTTAACCTGGCAAGAAGTTGTTAATAACTCCCACCAGGAAACACAGAATATATCATTCAAGGACTTACTAGAATTGTATTGATAAATCCAAGAATATATGATTGTTGAATTTATCCTAAAATGTACAGACAAGAAGTTATAAGACTTTCTTGTTTGTAAGCCTACATTTAGCCTTCCGGTGATCTGCCTTGATTGCTCAGAGTTAAATGGATTAGCCAGGCTGCTTTGATGACGTGATAAGTAGCCCCTGGGGTGAAGAACCATTCTGGGAGGAGAGGGCTCTGCTGCATAGGAATGCCAGAACAAGGGGGAGGGGTTGTAAACCATGATCTTCAAAAGAAGGAAGAGACTGGCAGTAGAAGCCAGTTTCATTTACATCCCTACTCTCTGAACCCAACCAGATGGCAGGCTTAAGAATGACATGTGCAGTTGCCAGAGGGAAGGAGAATATGGAGATGAGCCATCCTGGACGTTTGTTTAGACAGCTCTTGCCTCTTTGCTGAGACTTCAGCCATTTTGAATATTGGAGAAGTACTGCTTTCCGGGAGAACATTGTGCCACACTTTGGAGGAAATAGTCATGCTCTGGGGTGTTGCCCTGCACCTCATTGGGCAGGACTGCCCTCCTGTGCGACCCCAGAGAACACTGAATAAATATCTGAGAGGGGCAGTGCCTCTCAGATCTGCTGCCTGAGACAAGAGGAAAAAGAAGGGTCCATGCTGAGAAGTTGGATTGGCCCTGGCCTCTGACTGACTGCGCCTGCTGCACAATCGGGAACTATAGCCCTTTGGATAAAACCAGCATCAAAAGGACTAAAGAGTAGACTTCCTGCAAGGTACAGGCTACCAGAGCTCACCTGAACCATCACCACAACCTGGAGTACTACCAGTGGATTTGTAAGGGTTTTCTTCAAGTGTATTGTGGGAATTGAATTCCCAAACTTTCAAGGACCATCTTGGAGCTTCTAGACCCTTGCAGTACGTTTTGGACACTTTGGGACCGTCAAGGGAACTTCAGGAAGAAGTTTCAGAAGTTTGGAGAACTTTGGTGCAACTTTGAAAAAAAACTCCATAAGTGGACTGGCTCGACCTGGCCAGACAAGCCAGCCACCCTCAACGGCGAGTCGGCCTGCCCTCCAGTTTTCGTCCAGCTGAAAAGCTCCAGGGGTCTGACTTCCAGCGTTTGAGCAGGAGCTGGTGGAAACCCAAGCTGGCAAAACCTCACCGAATCTGGCCTGGTGAAGAGCATTGAGGGACTTCGGGAGAAAAAGACCTGTAAAGGTTTCTAAGTCTGAACGTAGAAAAGGTGACTGGGACCAACCGTGAGAATCTAGGTGCCCCCCTTCAACCGCGAGCTGGCGTGGATCTCTCGTTTGTCCCGCTGGAAAGCTCTGGAGGTCTGACTTCAATAGGTTTGACCGTGAGCTCATCACAGGGCAAGCCGGCGAACCCTCACCGAATCTGAACTGGCTGAGAGCTTCAAGAGACCCCAGGAAGGAAAGCTCCAGAAAAGTTTTCAAGTCAGAAGGTAAAAATTTTGACCGAGGCCTACCGCAAGGCGTAGCCGCACAGGGCTCTATTGCTGTCAGCCAGAAATTTGGACTTAGTCCCAGTCTAGCACGACCAGATGTCCCAATTGGTGCTATAGGTTTCTATGTGCTATATAGTGATAAATCTATAAAAAATCATATCTCTGGTCTCTGGTTCCCTACATTGGATTTTTTTCGTTTTGGTTTCTTTTTAACAATAAAAATATTTCCTATTTTTATAAATTGGTGTTGGATTTTGTATTGTGTGTTGTGTCTTAATTGTTTTAATTATTTGCTGAACTTGTGTTTTTAAATGCTTTACATACCTGTCTCCGAAGTTGAACCTGACTGCTCACAGCCAAGCTACCAAGGGTTGAGCATGGGTATAACTTTCTGAGACCTATACCAAGCCCTATATTTTGTTAGTGGCCTTATTGCCAGTGGTAGATATATATTTACCACTACTAATAATCCACTTCACAACATTCAGTGAGCGCCAGGGACATTTTAAGGATTTTTGAGGCCCTGGGCTAAATGTATTTTGTAGCCGCGTGTTCAGAACAACTTTCAATTTATGATCCAATTTCAGCTCGGTATTTACATCTAATATTCAGGGATAGTGATGTGTGTTTTCATTATCGTAATGCAGCAGCAGCTCACTAATATTACTGCAAATAATGTTAGTGACCCTCTCCCATTTCACATTTGTAAGGTCCTGTTTTGATGTGAAAGAAACATTTTTTATGGGTATTGCATAAAACATAAGCATGCATTCCTCTGCAAAATGTCTGTAATAGACTCTCAGGCCTCATCCACATTAAAAATAAATTAAAGGAAAATTGCATTAAAAAAAATCTAAGAATTATTAAAGGTCATGAGGTCAAGACTCTATGCAGAACAGAGCAGGCTTTTTCTGTGGGGTCCTGAAAGCCTGGGGCCCTGGGACGGGGCCCATTTGACCAATTCCTTATAACGTCTTTGGTGAGTGCTACTAAGAAAGCTAATTCGCATTCCAAATAAATAAATAAAATAATGCAGCCAAAGCTTGTCTTTCGAGACAGACAAAGAAACCTTTTTGTGTAAGAGCATCTTTGCAAGTATCTGCTTAAATAAATGTAGTAAAATGTGTTTCACTGGCTGAATTGCAGTACCAGAAGTTTAATCATGAAATCTTTTGTGGTTGTTCCATGTTTTTTTCTGTTTTGGGCAGATACTGTAATTTAAGACCCTGATTTCGGAGAACAAGACACTCACAGACAAAAGAAAATCCTATATCTAATCAAAACTATAAAGCATAGATCCACCAGTGCTCTAAATTAAAAGTGGAATCAATTACACTTATTAAATTGAAGGAGATCAGGACTTTTTCAGCTTGTCTTCGTCTTGTAAAATATTTTTATAGAGGGATATACAATTTCTCCTCACTAATGCCTTTCATGAAAGAGAAAAATAATAATTTATTTGGGAAAACCATTAAACTACAACTTTTTAAATCAGTGATATCCAACAATGACCCATTGGGTCAGAGGCAAGATAAAGGTGTTGGCTATCAGGAGAAAATACATTGATCTAAACTAATCTAAATGATCTTTAAAATCTGGCACGGCTCTGGCACTTGTGCGCAGTTGCCCCGCCGCTTCCTTTAAAAGAAGCCTGCTATGATATTGCTTAGCATGAGCAAACTATTCTTAATCATAGACGTTTATTTTATTTGTTTATTCATATTTGATTGTGCAACCTCTATACCTCAATTCTTCTAGGCATGGGAGAAGGAGGAGCATTGATAATAGAAAGGGGCAAATAGGTTTTCAGTGGTTTTCTGAGGGAGGGGAGGTTGTTGGAGATCCGCAGGTGGGGTAGGGAGCCGTTCCACCAGAGCGGGGAGGGGGCTCAAGCTTCTGCCACCTCTGGAGTTGTGATTGGATTGATTGGGGTTGGTGGAACATAAGGGTCTGGATGGGACGTATTTTGGTACTTTTAGTCTATATACCTATATGGGCTGAGACACACAAGCATTTGAAGATGATGCTTGGGATCTTGAAGAAAATTTTTTCTCTGACTAGGAGCCAGTTGAGATTTCTGTGGTGGTACGTGGTACATTAATTTTCTTTTCAATCCTTTATGAATAGGACTTACACATTCTATGATATTTTAAGTTTATTTGGTAGGCTGGTAAGCCATTCAAATGGGCTGCAGTAGTCAATGGGGGACTCACAGCAGAGTCATGGGTTGTGGGAATAAAAGGGAATGGTCTTGAGTGGTTTTAAGTTAGTGTGAGTCTGACTTAACCACTGCTCCAATTTGGCATTGAGGCAATTGTTGGTGTCCAAGAGGGTGCCTCGGTTTCACAAGCAGCTTTCAACCAGCAGAATAATCCTGGATGGTGGAGGTGGGGCAGGGGGATTTAACTTGTTTCTGGAGATTTGGTGAGACCTAGAACTAGATATTCAATCTGTTGTTGTAGGCTTTTTTATGTGTGCTCCAGGGTCAGAAGGTTGCAGGCACTGCTTACACCTAGGGCCCTACATTCCCCCTGCAGGCACTATACACTTTAGAAGCTTCACTTCTTTCAAGTAAATTATGAGTTACTGCATCTACTCATGGCTTTGTGCATTTTACCAGCCTTTGACCTGTCATGAGGAGGATTAGCCTCCAATTCTTCTTGTCAGGGATGAGGTGTTGTGTTGTGAGGGCTCACAGAAGTTGGTGTTGATTTGGAAGCTGAAGAAATCAGATGGAGCTTCCTGGAATGTCCCAATTGTCAGAGATATACCAGGGAGGACTGCTGGCCTCAGCAAGCAGCTGACAGCACAGCTACCTCTTACTGGGACAGTCATTAAGACTAATCAGAAACCTTATCAATGACTGGCAGTGGATGACTAGAAGTCCTAGTATTTAAAAAGTTTCCACCAGAGACAGGACAGATCAGTAGAACATCAGGAGCCTTTACACCAAGTAGGCAGGCACCCTGAGTACAAGGAACTTATACAGGCTACAGTGGTGGCCCTGAGCAATGAGGTTCTTTTCTGATATCCGAAAAGGGTCATGTTTTTGGAACTGTGGTGATGGTGGTTACAGGCCTGGACCACTACAGAAGCCTATTTCTTAATCAATAAATAATATTCAAATCACACAAACTGATGATTGCATTAGGTGTAGAGGGAGTAGGAACGAATGAATTCAGCAACAAAAAAGGAGGACGGGCTGGAGACCCTAATTACATAACTAGGGGCCAATGTAACAATGTATGAAATGAATATAATGATGCTGATTGCAAAAACTGGTCACGATTTGCAGCCAACATTTTTGGGACTAGTACTGAACTTTGCTAACAGACCTAAATACTAATAGATTGGTTTGTAAAATTCAGAACCGGAGTGTGTCATAATCCTACCTACCAACTATTCATTAGGTAGATCGCAAATGGTGACTCAATTGACTGAATAGAATCACAGAGACGGAGGCCTGTAAGGGTCAGCAGACCCCCATGTCTATGACTGCATAAAGAAACCATTATGTAAATGCAATCATACACCACAATGTCTATCAGTGCACTTAAATAGACCTTTTTTTAAGCAGCCTGACTTCAAGAATGGGACTGCTTTAAAAACAGTTCTCATGTTTTTCCAATAGTTTTTCTGAGACTACTCCACAAGACCAGTTTTCCACAATTTCCTAAGGAGAAAGGGTCCAAAGATGACCCATTACATTTTGCAAATGTTACCACGCTAACTTAGGACTTGGTAAATTGTTTGCAAAACCACAACTTGGATAAGTCACCCACAGCACATTCCTTCCAAAATTGTGATTCAGGATCCATTTCTAAACCCATCTTAGGAGTCAACAGAAGTTTACAGACTCCAAATAAAGGTTGAGAACATATCAAAACCTGTGGTAATAGCCACAAACCTTGTGACTTTTCACATCAGAGTGTTTCCCACGTTTAAAACGTTTTGCATGTCTTACCCTAGAATCTGTCTTTGCTCTAGACACTGTTAACATGATTCTCCTGATCCACACCTGGATACCAGCAAGGCACTGGCCAATGGCCTTATCTTCCTCGTTCTCCATTTACACGAGCAATAAAGTATAACCAGCATGCACCTAAATGTCCAGGTGATTGGGCTGCATCATCAGGGTCAGCTTTCATGGTTACTACCTCTTTTTGCCTGGTGTGATGCTGTTTCTGACTAGTTTGACTGGGATGCTGCTAATCAGGACATCAGATTGTATGCTTTCTCCCATAAAGTGGCTTGATAAGTACTAAGGTACACCCCAGATTAGCTACTGGTGTTCCCTTATAAGTCCCTAGTATATGATACCAAGGTACCCAGGGCATAGGTATATCATGGGTCTCCCATGGGTTGAAGCATGTATTATGCCACCTAAGGGAGACCAATCAAACTGTAAACTAACTTAGCCTCTGGAGTGTAGTGCATCCAACATTGCCTCTCAAGGACTTTGCAGCATTTTTTATCTAGTTTGAGGGAGTCGGTGAGCCAAGGGACAAGAGGGTGCACTGTGAGTTGATGTTTGGCTAACAGAAGGAGGGTCGAATCAATAGTCTCTTAAAGCCAGCGATGTGAGAAATTGGGTCAGGGTCAGGTTGGGATGTGAGGATAGGGATTTTGCTTAAGAGCCACTCGTTAAGAGTCGGCATATCAAGTTTGGAACAGTTCCTAGATTTAGGCGTTATAGTCCATTGGGTAGAAAGGGGCAGAGAAGATTTGATGGTAAAAGGAACTGCAAAGTGGTCAGTCCAGCCAAGTTGAATAGGAAGTGCAACAGACAAGGTTAACAGATTGGAAAAAATGGGGTCCAAAAGGTACCCCGCTGAGTGAGTAGGTGAGGAATTAATAAGCAGGAGGTTGAGAGTATTCAGGTTTTCTATAAGAGCTAATGCTGATTTATTATTGGAGTCCTCAAGATGAAAGTTGAGGTCTCCAATCACAGAGAAATGTGCCACCCAAAGGATATGGGGGGCCAATGAGTCAGCTAGGGCTGAGCCCCAGTTGTTAAAAGGCTTAGGGGGAAGAAAAATAAGGGCAGCCTAAAAAGTTAATTTAGGGGGGAAAGGAATGGGGACGAGCATGGCTTTGCAAATAGGAATCTGGAGTTCCTCAATTTTGCAAAGAGGAGCTTCTTAAAAACAATGGCAATACAGCCGCTTATTTTATGGGTTCTGTTAAAACCTAGTAGCGCAAAATTATCAGGGAGAGCAGTGGTCACATCGGGCAAGGACCCATAATGAAGCCATGTTTCGGATTAAAAAAACGCATTTGGATCAGCATACACAAGAAAGTTAAATATATGAAGCTGATGTTTGGGGTAGAGAGCGTCAGTGAAGGCTAAAACAGCAGAAATCATTAGATATACCAAAATCAGCCTTGTCATGTGCAGGGGGGCAAGGTGCATCCGCCCTGGACAGGAGATCAAAACCCCTAAAAAACTTCATGTTGGGCTGTTAACAGTTGGAGCTGCTGTAAAAGCAGCTGGAATAATCTTAATCCATTTACGTGATCTAATCTGTCTATCCACTATAACAGTGGATGTCTGGGGAGGAAAGCAGATCTCAAAAAGGTATGGCACAGTGATTAGACCAGCTTAAAGCAACAGAGAATTAACCACCAATCTGGACAGTTTGAGAAAATTGGGTCCAGCGTATGGCCTATTTTATGGATGGGGGCATGTACCAGTTGCACATACTGAAGGGTCTCTAACTCTTCAACCAAGGTGGCCGCTGACTTACAGGCACCATCTTCAACATGTAGATTAAGGTCCACCAGCACTAAAAAATGGGTATATTACAATAAAAATCTAGCATGGCTCTGGCACTTGTGCGCAGTTGCCCCGCCGCTTCCTTTAAAAGAAGCCTGCCATGATATTGCTTAGCATGAGCAAACTATTCTTAATCATAGACGTTTATTCATAGCAGAATATTGGCCAATGCAATGACAAAGTCAGCGGACTGGCCTGGTGTTCGATGAATCAGGAACCCTGCTAAAGTGAATTTGTTTTTGTTAGTGTAGCTTGATAAGTGATGAGAAACTGAATTTTTCAGAGACAGTAAAGTAGAACAAGAAAACGCTTGATACAGAAAGAAAGTAACCTCTATTTCAGAGATTGTAGACATTCGGCAAAGTGATTCAGAATATTTTAGGTATAGGAGGAGGGTGTTAAGAGGTTGAAAAGAAGGAAGAAAGGAGGTTGTCAACTTCTTTGTGATGTAGTATCTGGTTCATATTCTAGCTCATCAGTTCACTTGCTTAGTCTACCTCTGAAGAAGACAATAAGACTCGGCCAGGCCTTGTTAGGGACATTTAAGCCTGCATGTCCTCTCATCTGCAAAGGAACACAAGCTACACCAGACAGGTTTTGGACCTCATTCAGGCTTTGTCGGTGAGGTGCAGCCTGGCCAAACATGGCTACTAGAAACAGAAAACAGAGAGAAGCAGAGTGCATCTTTTTTTTAAGCCTTTCGATAATTTCATTGATCTTCTCCCTCTCTCTAGTTAGCTATCCATATATTGTTGAGGGAAGTCAAGGTTGGCCCTTGCCTCAGAAAAAGGAATGCCAAGTATCAGTTAACAAATGACTGGAGATTGAAGGGAAGTATTAAGTCTTGGAGCCTAGGTTGTCAAGACTTAAGGTATGAAGGCTGAGAGGATAGCTGGCGCAAATATCCAGCACAAAGGTTGGTAAGATAACAATTTTTGGTGGATAGGGATTTACTTTAGGTGGGTGCAATGTGGATCTGTATGATTAAGGATGAGCCAGAAAATGGCAGCAAGGCTGAGCTGGTCAACCCACAGTGGGAGCATCACTGTTGGAAATGGGTTGGATAGGTTTCCAGAATTGCTGGTGAATGTGAAAAGGGCTTTTGAACTGATGTTTGGCATCTTCAAGACATGAGTTAAATAGAGAGAAAGGGGACGCATACCACAACTGGAGACGGGAAGGGAGTATGTATTGTGAATCACCTTATTAATGCTCAAACCACACCAGAGTGAGAGACAGTGGCAATTTGTTGGTGGGAATGGAACAAAAGAGAATGAGTAATTCATGAAATCCAGAGCCTGCAGATTCAGCTGCTCCAGGGTCCACATTTACAAGCCAGCTCGCGAGTCATGAGCTAATGTGCATGTGCTCTCGTGGTCTTCAGCGGACTCCTTACAAGCATTATGTAATGATTGGGAGGTATCTGGGTGTGTTTGGGTGTGGTCAATAAAGGTCAATGTGCACATGTAGGACTGGCCGATTGAGGAGAGGAGCAAAAATCTAAAAAGAATCTCCATGTGAAGCAACCAAGCTCATCTGGGCATTGCGCTAAGATCAAGCTCAAGGTGAGTGGGTGCCCTATAACATTTGTTATAGACAGTGGTGCATCGATAAACATCATGCCAGCAGAAAAATACAATGAACTGTCCACAACATCACGTCTTACACCATCTTACACTATCGTAACAAAGGTGTGCACATGGCCAGTTTCTACACCACTGCTGAGTCAAGGATCATTTGTCCCGACTGTGCGACATAAAACAACAGTTCAAGTGCCAATTCATGTCCTGCAAGGTATTCCATCTAGTGCATGCTTACTCATTTTCAGCACTGCTGCTGACATGAGACAGATCTCTATTAACTAAAACTTAAATGCACTTTTAAATAGTGAGTCATTTCCTTTCATTGTTTCATGGATTTGGGAAAACTTCAGACAATGAAGGTGCAGCTTCACATTGATGAAGATATTCGCGCTGTTGCCCCCAGCGCCGTCGCATTGCTTTCCACTTACAGGAAGCCATTGAGAAGGAACTGGAAGCAATATGAAGCATAAAATCATCGAATGCTCGACTTGGTCTCACCCATTGTAGTGGTGCAAAAAAAGGACAGTGAAGGTTCAGTGCGCATCTGTGTTGATTTACACCAGGCTAAGAAAGTAATTGAGAGAGAGAGATATCCAAGTCCACACATCGCGGACATGATCGCACAACTGAATGGTGCCAAATTATTTTCCTGTCTTGATTTGAACAAAGACTACCTAAGCTGAAATCAAACTGTAGGTACATTACTACTTTTTCAACTCATGTTAGTTTGTTCAGGTATAAAAGACTACGTTTTGGTATGTGGTCAGCTGCAGAAATCTTTCTGGATGTTATTAGTCGAATGATTCAAACTGTCACACATGCTTTTAACTACAGTGGCAATATCCTGACGTTAGGGGCTACAGGAAAGGAGTATGAAAAAGCAGTCACACAAGTTTTTTGTCTGCTTGCTGATGCAGGTCACACTGCCGAGAAGTGTGAGTTCCACAAAAATAGTCTAAAGTTCTTTGGACACATCTTTTCTAAGAAGGTAACGACCCCTGACCCTGAAAAAGTAAAAGCATTGTCATCCACTTGTCCCCCAGAAGATGTGCCCATGCTGCAATCCTTTTTAGGCATGGCCAGTCACTGTTACAGATACATTTGTTATTTTGTCAATGTGAGTGCCCCACTGAGAGACTTAACAAGGTGGAATGTTCCATTTAGGTGGTCTTCTTAATGTGCCCAAAGCTTTAGGAAAATTAAACATGCAATTGAAAATACCACTGAAATGGCCTTTTTTGATCCTAAACTATACACTCAGATTGAAGTAGATGCAAGCTCGGTGTTGGGCACAATCCTTGCCCAACACAATGGACAGCCAGATGCACAGAGACAAACTGTGGCCTATGCTAGCAGAAGTCTATCTCAGACTGAACGTGCTTACTCTCAACGTGAAAAGGAGAGCTTAACTGTGATGTAGGGATGCGAGAGGTTAAATAAAGGAACGCGGGGTGTGGACCGGGTTAGTGAGCCACCATTATGAGTGTGTGTGATTATTTCATGGTGGTATTCACAACTACCTTGGGCGTGCTCTGCTAGGCTGCTACACCAGTTATTATATACAACATACGGGCCCTTTTCATATGTACTTCCAGTGCAGCTCCTCCAGTAGGGCGGAAGGGAGTCGCCCCGCTTATTTCTCGCAGTGCGACAAGCAGAACATAAAATGGTATTTTAAATACCATGTTATGTTTGTGCTTCTCGCACTGCATAGCAGAAGGGTATGCCTGGTTGGGAGCGAGCGGGGAGTCGAGTTGGGGCGGAGTGGCTTGCCGAATGCTGTGGGCCCTGACTGTTTGGTTGGCCCTCTGTGGCTGATCAAACCAGTCATGCGCACTCTGCATTTTCTTGACATAATGACCTCCCCATACGCGCCTAGCTGGGCGTTGGCCCCACCAATCACAATGCTGCTAATGCAGGCTTGTGATTGGCTTAGGAGAGGGGAGGGAGGCTGCCTGCTTCCTGTTCCTGCCGGAGTAAGGAGAGCAGGAAAGCAGCAGGAAAACGCGGGACCCAGCCAGGAGCAGAGGCGGCGCGAGACCCGGTAAGGTGAGTTTAAAAAAAAATTTAACACCCCCCCTCTGCGCGAACCCCCACCTGCGAGTCATGTACTGTGTACTTCCATGCCCAAGCCCATTCCATTACAATTTATGCCATAGTTCTATAGATGATATTCTCAAGCTCAACCATCCGATGGTCACTCTCCGTTTTGGCAATACCAGTGCCAGCCGCAGAAACGTCCAACGCATCTTACCCCTGCTTGGGTTCTTAACAATACCCAACAGGCACGCCTGTGGGGTGACTGTTTGGATCAGGCCAGTCACTCCCCTCATTCATTCTACCATGCCCTATCAAACCACACCCTGCACTCTTTCCACCACACCTGAGACTCCTCGCTCCTCTCCCCACATACATCCTGCTAAGTTTGATGACCTATCACATTGAAGCGTTATTTCCACATAACAAAATATGTCATCATTGGAGTGTTGCAACTTTCCTTTGTCTATGGCTCTGAAATAATACATTTCTCATGGGCGCTTTCGAAGCTGTAGCACAGGCACTCAGCTCAGTCTGTGAGGGACGCGGATGTAGCTGGGAAAACAGGTTCGAGTCTCGACGTGCGCTTAGCATCCTGGGATTCTGGGCATATCACTTAACCTCCCTGTGCCTCACAAAAAACATAAGTGGGTCCTTGGGCAATATAACTGCTGTTCCTCAATGTAAAGTGTTCCAATTTTGAAAAACTGAAAAAACATAACAAGCATTTGCAATCCAATAGGTCTCACATTAGGAAAGTTTGAGCTATTGGTATTGTAAATGACACATTTTTTTATGTGTTGATTTTGAAAATAGCGAAATTAATAGCTTTGTCATTTACAATGCCAATAGTTTTGACTTTCGCAAATGTGACACCTATAGCATTTGTAATGCAATATGTGTTATATTTACGTGACTTAGATGTATTGATATTACAAATAACAATTTACTACATGCAGCCCCAGGTACCTTAAGATATTTGTTAAAATTGGAGACTTTTAGAGAGGAAGCGTCTAGGTAGACTTTTAATAAGAATATGGTACAGGCCTTTGAGGTCTCACAATGCACAGTTGCACTTTTACAGGAGTGGTCCCAAGCACACCTGAAATTGTTTTTAAAACATTCAGCCCCTAGAATCAGTTTTGAATCTGATAAAGATCACTGTTGTCAATTGAAGCACTATAAACGGTTTGCTGAACAAACAGAATTCACAACTTCTGTCCCTTACTTGCGTTTTCAATTAGAGCACGGGGTAAGGCGGTGTATTTTACTTTTACGCTTGGGTATACTCCCTTTAGCCACTTTTTTAGCTAGCTGGGATGGTACTAATAACCCTAAAGGTTTATGTGAACTCTGCAAAGGTGGCCAACAAGACTTGTTCCACGTTTTATTAATCTGTCCTAATGAGAGCATAGTTAAGGCCCAACGACGTTATATAATCCCAATTCAATTAAAGTATAACGCTTTCTCTGCTCAAGATTTAATTACATTGTGTAACTTTCCGGTTATTGAATATGTCTGTCATAATCTGTTTAAGTTTTTCAAAAGCTTTATGAAGTTGTTTTAAGCAAGAAGTACAATTCGAAGATTTTATTTTACCAAAATAATTCTAATGCTGTTTGAGTCGGTGGTTTAACATCGTTACTGACCATCTCGTAGTAAGCCTAAAAAAGCAAAAGTGTTTTAACTAAGCATTTTTATGAGTATTTAAAATGATTCTAAATTTTGTATTTGTTGATCTCAGTTGAGGTCTGGATCAAATAAAGTTTACTGTAGAGACAAATAACAATGGCTTTTAACTTCTTTTAATAATTAATACTTCAATAAAAGCTATTGTAATTTATAATGGCAATAGCTTAAACTTTTGTAAATAACTTTTGTGAAGATTATGTTCAGTGTATCTTATTGTGCCGAAAATCCAAGAACAGAAGTGAAGGAAAATGCTACTTACCAGTATACATCTGTTCTTGGCATGTAGAGCTGCAGATTCGTACACTATGCATTAGATCGCCACCTGGTGTTGGGCTCGGATGATTGCAGGTTGTTGTCTTCTTGGAGAAGTCTTTGTAGTCGCGATATAGGTGATTCCTCCCTTGGACAGTACTGCGCATGGGCATCGGCTCCATCCTTAGATTGTTTTTCGCCATGATTGGAAATGATGGAGTTAGTATAAGTCAAGAGAAAAATAGGGATGTCCATGCATGTGCATCTAAGTAAGATGAGAACTGGAATGGATACAAGTCCGGGGAGGCGGGAGAGGGTGTACGAATCTGCAGCTCTACATGCCAAGAACAGATGCATACTGGTAAGTAGCATTTTCCGTTCGAGGCTTATGAGCTGCAGATCGTACACTATGCATAGATTGTGCAGTAGTGTCTCCCCTAGCGGTGGTCACTTGTAACTTGTATCCATTGCAGTAGTCTGAAATTGTGTTCTAAGGACAGCCTGGCCTACTGCAGCTTGCTGCTTGGCTTGCACGTCAACACAATAGTGTTTAGTGAAGGTGTGTGGTGTAGACCATGTTGCTGCCTTACATATGACCTCCAATGGTATATTTCCTAAGAAAGCCATAGAGGCTCCTAGTTTGCGAGTGAAGTGTGCTCTAGGAGGAACTGTTAGTGTGCTTTTAGCTTTTTGATAGCATATCTGTATACACTTTACAATCCACCTGGCAATCCCACCTTTAGAGATACGGTTGCCTCTGTGTGGAGGAGAGAAAGATACAACCAATTGTTTTGTCTTTCTAAAGGATTTAGTTCTATCTATGCAGTATAGGAGAGCTCTTTTAACATCTAACATGTGTAAGGCCCTTTCTGCTACAGAGTCTGGGTTTTGGAAAAACACAGGTAACTCTACAGATTGGTTTAGGTGAAAAGGGGAGATAAACTTTGGGAGAAATTTTGGATTAGATCTGAGAAGCACTTTATTGGGATGTATTTGAAAAAATGGTTCTTGTATAGTGAACGCTTGTATTTCACTTACTCTTCTGAGAGAGGTGATGGCAACAAGGAAAGCAGTTTTCCATGTGAGAAATTGCAGTTCACATTTATGCAGAGGCTCAAAAGGGAGTCCCATGAGTCTCGTAAGGACAAGATTTAAGTTCCATACTGGAGAAGGTGGCAGCCTGGGAGGGATTATTCTCTTTAATCCTTCCATAAATGCTTTGATTGCAGGTACCCTAAAAAGAGACAGGTGTTGCCTGTTTTGTAAATAACGATTCAGAAAAGGGGGGTGGTGATGAACAGAGTGTCTGAATTGAGCAGACCACTCTTACCCAGTCCAAAGATCAGGGCTTGATCCATCACCGTTATTTATCTCACTGCCCCATCCCAGCTCAGAACCTGGCTATATGCAAATCAGTCTGTCCCTGGCCCAGTGCATCATGGGAACAGGGCAGACTAAACTACCAAGCCAATTCTTCACCAGAAAGGAAACAAGCTACCGGGGACCGGTTTCTGGCATTTCAGCCGTCTTCGGCCCGGCTTGCTTGAATCCTGATGGAGCAGTCAGAAAGGGACTCATGTCTGAGTATACCCTGCCACACCTATAGTGGCCAAAAACGATTCAGAAAAGGGGGGTGGTGATGAACAGAGTGTCTGAATTGAGCAGACCACTCTTACCCAGTCCAAAGATCAGGGCTTGATCCATCACCGTTATTTATCTCACTGCCCCATCCCAGCTCAGAACCTGGCTATATGCAAATCAGTCTGTCCCTGGCCCAGTGCATCATGGGAACAGGGCAGACTAAACTACCAAGCCAATTCTTCACCAGAAAGGAAACAAGCTACCGGGGACCGGTTTCTGGCATTTCAGCCGTCTTCGGCCCGGCTTGCTTGAATCCTGATGGAGCAGTGAGAAAGGGACTCATGTCTGAGTATACCCTGCCACACCTATAGTGGCCAAAAACGATTCAGAAAAGGGGGGTGGTGATGAACAGAGTGTCTGAATTGAGCAGACCACTCTTACCCAGTCCAAAGATCAGGGCTTGATCCATCACCTTTATTTATCTCACTGCCCCATCCCAGCTCAGAACCTGGCTATATGCAAATCAGTCTGTCCCTGGCCCAGTGCATCATGGGAACAGGGCAGACTAAACTACCAAGCCAATTCTTCACCAGAAAGGAAACAAGCTACCGGGGACCGGTTTCTGGCATTTCAGCCGTCTTCGGCCCGGCTTGCTTGAATCCTGATGGAGCAGTGAGAAAGGGACTCATGTCTGGGTGAGAGCTTTCTGCTTAATTCAGAGACTCTGTCCCTCACCACCCCTTGTTGTAAATATGTTTTGTAAATAGGCTGCAATTGCTGCAAGATGTAGGCGTGTGGAAGAGTATGCCAAATTAGACCTTTGTAGATGTAAAAGGTAACAGATGATATTTTGGATGGAAGCATCCAGTGGATCAATGTGATTATGTTTGGAATAAATTGCAAATCTTTTCCATTTAGCGGCATAACACGCTCTGGTAGTAGGTCTCCTGGCCTCTTTAATCATATTCATGCAGTCTGGTGGTAGGTTGAGATAACCAAACTATAAGACTTCAGGAGCTAGATTGCCAAATTCAGTTGGTTTGGGTCTGGGTGTCGGATTTCTCCATGGTTCTGTGTTAACAGCGAGGGTGTGAGCTGTAACTTTTGATGTGGAACCAGAGAGAGGTCTAGTAGTGTGGTGAACCACGGCTGGCGTGGCCATGTGGGAGCTACCAGCATGAGCTTGAGAGACTGTTGTTTAAGCTTGCGTACCACTAGTGGAATTAGGGGGAGAGGCAGAAAAGCGTACGCAAATCTGCCTGACCAGTTCATCCATATTGCATTGCCCTTGGACCGTGGGTGTGGGAACCTGGCGGCGAAGGTTGGGCATTTTGCATTTTCGTGGGTGGCAAACAGGTCTATGGGTGGGTGCCCCCACTGTTGGAAGAATGGCTGAAGAACTTGTGGATGTAGCTCCCATTCGTGAATCTGTTGTGACTCACGACTTAACAGATCTGCTATCTGATTGTGAACCCCTGGAAGGTGTTCCGCTAACAGATATATGTTTTGAGGAATGGCCCATCTCCAAATGTTCTGTGCGAGCTGGGACAGTTGCAGAGAGTGTGTCCCCCCTGTTTTTGTATATAGTACATTGCTGCCATATTTTCCATCCGGATTAAGACAGCTTTGTTTTGTACTTGAAGCTGAAAAGTTTTGAGTGCTAAGAATATCGCTAGCAGCTCTAGATGGTTGATATGGAACAGCTTTTGTTGGTTGTTCCATCGACCTTGAGTAGTATGGTATAAGAGATGGGTTCCCCATCTTGTGAGGGATGTGTCTGTTGTGAGCACTATCTGTGGAACAGGTTCGAGGAACGGCGGTCCTCTTGTCAAGTTTTTGGTGTTCCACCATTGCAGAGAGCGATGCGTACGGCTGTCTACCAACATCAGGTCTGTGAGCTGACCCTGAGCCTGATTCCACTGTTGTGCCAGGCATTCCTGTAATGGGCGCATTTGCAGTCTTGCATGTGGTACTATGAAGATGCAAGATGCCATCATCCCTATTAACCTCATGAACACTCTTGCTTGGAGAGACTGTTGATGTTGGAAAGTGGAGACTAAGGCTTGAATGCTCTGTATCCTGGCTAGACTGGGATACGCTAGAGCTGTAGACGTGTTTATGGTAGCTCCTAGATACTGATGCACGTGCGAAGGCTCTAGGTGCGACTTTGTGTAGTTGATCGTAAACCCTAAGTTGTGCAACAGTTGAATTGTCTGCTGAGCGTGCTGTACACATTGGTGGAATGACTTGGCTTTTATGAGCCAATCGTCCAAATAAGGGAAGACGTGTATCTGTTGTCTTCTGAGATGTGCTGCTACTACTGCTAAGCACTTTGTGAACACCAGTGGTGCTGTTGTGACACCAAACGGAAGGACTTTGAACTGATATTGTTGTCCTTGTATTACATACCGTAGGTACTTCCTGTGAGCAGGATGTATTGAGATGTGAAAATAGGCGTCCTTTAGGTCTAGTGTTGAAAGGAAATCGCCTTGTTGCAGTAGTGGGAGCACTTGTTGCAGAGTGATCATATGAAAATGATCTGATTGTATGTAATGATTGAGGGGCCTGAGTTCGAGAATTGGTCTCAGTGTCCGGTCCTTTTGGGAATTAGAAAATACAGCGAGAAAACCCCTGTCCCTTGTTCCTCTAATGGGACTAGTTCAATAGTATCTTTTTGTAGAAGTGCTAGAACTTCTTGTTGAAGCAGAGTCAGGTGATCTGTAGACATAGGATGCTGCCTGGGTGGTATATTTGGGGGGGTTGCTGTAAGTTCTAGGCAGTAGCCATGTTGGATAATCTGTCTCACCCACCTGTCCATAGTGATGGAGTTCCAGACAGGCAGGAACTGTGTTAATCTGCCCCCCACAGGAGTGGAATGCTGTTGGGAGAGCAGAGGGAAGTCACTGTTTAGTTGTGGAGGAGGAGCGATTGCTGTTATTACCGCGTCCTCTTCCCTTGTTATTATTGCCTCTGTATCTTCCTCTAAAATACCCTCTGTTAGAGGATGTTTATGTTTGCGTCTTGAAAGATGTTGTTGTATCTGCTCCAGTTTGTTTGGAGCCTCCTCTATAAAAGGAGCGACGAAAAGAACCTCTAGTCTGTGTGGACTGTAGAGCTCCCATTGACTTTGCAGTGTCTGTGTGTCTTTTTTCATTTTCTCCACTGTAGTGTCTACTTCTGGGCCAAATAATTGGTTTTGGTTAAAAGGCTGGTTCAAGATAGTGATTTGCACCTCTTGTTTGAACCCTGAAATGCGCAACCACGCATGTCTTCTGAGTATGACACTAGTATTTACGGCTCTAGCAGCTGTGTCTGCGACATCTAGGGCACATTTTATTGAGGCATTTGAAATTAATTTGCCTTCTTGTATGAGCTCTGTTGCCTGATCTTTATCTTGATCTGGAAGGTGTTGTAGTAGTGTCTCTAATTGGTCGTGTTGAGCCCCGTCATAACGCGATAGAAGGGCTTGCGTATTTGCAATGCGCCATATATTTGTAGCTTGTGCCGCTATTCTTTTACCTGACGCATCAGTAACTTTGGATTCCTTGTCAGATGGGGGCGTTTCACCAGAAGTCTGTGAATTCACTTGTTTTCTTGCATTGGACACTACTAAAGAGTCTAATTGAGGGTGTCCTTTAATATAGGTTGGATCAGAGGGTGCAGGCCTATATTTCTTTTCTATTCTTGGATTTAGTACCCTAGTACGTACAGGATCTTTGAATATTTCTGGAGCATGCTTAATGACTCCTTTGATCATGGGAAGAATTTGAGTAGATCTGTGTGATGGCTCAAATGTATCTAACAGAAAATCTTCTTCAATGTCATCAGAATGCATTGTGACATTGTGGTAAAGAGCAGCTCTGTGTAAGAGGTGATTAGAACAAATGCTGTCTTCTGGAGGAGAAGGCTTTGACGGGTGTAACTGTGGATCAGGGATATAAGGCACATCATGTGGTGGAAAAGTATAGACATCCTCATCTAGAGGATATGTATTTGGGTCTGCATGTGGATCCTCCCCACCACCTAAGTCATACTCCTCATCAGTCTGTGGTGAATTTGATGATGCAGGAGAGGGGACAGGAGAGATTTGAGGTGATATGTAAGGAGGGACAGGAGAGGAAGGAGGCACTGGAGAGGGAGGGTGCATGGGAGAGGTTGCACAGGCCTTCTTCTTGGCAGGAACCACAGATGGAGGTGGTGTTTCTGCTGGTCTCTTTTTATGAGATATAGCACCTACATGTCCAGTCTTTGGGTGTATGTAGATCTTCTTTTGTCTAGGATCTGGTCTAAACAGTTCTTCTTCCTCTACAACCTTCTTCGGCGTCGGCTTTTTCGGTTCCAACAGAGGTTGTTTTTGATGTTTTGCCTTGGGAGGTGTTACAGCGTGCTGTGGCAAAGTTCTCGATGCCGAAGGTGTTGTTTTCGGCTTGGCAGGCATGTCCGAGGGCTTAGGAACCTCGGAATCAGGCTTTGTGGGTGTTGGCACCAGAGCGGCATTCATCGGAGTGGAAGCTGGCCTCGTCGGCTTTGTGGCGTTGGGCGCTGGCTTTCCCTCTTTAGTTTTGGAAGCTTCTTTCGGTGCCTGTACCTCTTTAGGTTTCGGCGTCGAAGGATCTTTCGCTTTCGGTGCCGAATGATCTTTCGCCTTCGTTGCCGAAGGGTCTTTCGGCCTCGGTGTCGAAGGATCTTTGTGGTTCGGTGCCGATGGAGGTGGTGGAATCGGCACGCGTGGCTTGCTCGGTGCCGAAGCAGCTGAAGGCGTAGTTGTTTTCCTCAGAGCCGAGCTCGAAGGCTGGGCTTTAGGAGGAAGTACTTGGTCTTGACAGGGCCCCTTGGGCGGAGTGCTGACCTTCGCCTTTGGCTTGGGCAGTGCATGTGGTGCAGGGGCAGAAGTACTCACGCGTTGACGTGATGGAGTCGAGTCTTCTGAGTCCTCTGCCTCTGATATGATCTGGAGATCAGGCGAATCTTCTTCCGGAATGAGCGGAACCTTGTCATTGAAGATAACCTCCGGTGCTGGGGCTGATCTCCTCATTTCGTGTCGACGGGCCCTCCGATCCCGGATGGTCTTTTTCGATCAGAAGGATGCACAAGCTGTGCAGGTCGACTCGTTGTGATCCGGCAATAGACAGAGGTTGCAAACCTTGTGATGATCGCTATGTGGAAATTTCGCTCGGTATACCGGGCATTTCTTGAACGGAGTTCTTTCCATGTGGTGTAGGCCGCACGGCGTCGATAAGCCCAGCGGCCTGCGTCGATGAACCGGAATCGAGGCGATGGCGTTGAAAGTTGTATATTCGATGTCGCTATTAGTTATAGGAAGTTTTTGCACTTCGAAGTTGCTGAAAAAGTTTTTCTAGCCAGAGCGGAGAAACTTTCATCCGAACCCAGTGGCGGAAAAAAAAAATCTAAGGATGGAGCCGATGCCCATGCGCATTACTGTCCAAGGTAGGAGTCACCTATATCGCGACTACAAAGACTTCTCCAAGAAGACAACAACCTGCAATCATCCGAGCCCAACACCAGGTGGCGATCTAATGCATAGTGTATGATCTGCAGATATCTGATAGATAGAGTTAGTACGATAGATAGATAGAGTGAAGGTAATATATAGATAGAGGGAGGGTGATAGATAGAGGGAGGGCGATAGATAGATAGAGTGAGGGCGATAGATAGAGTGAGGGCGATAGATAGATAGAGTGAGGGTGATAGATAGATAGATAGATAAATAGATAGATAGATAGATAGATAGATAGATAGATAGATAGATAGATAGATAGATAGATAGATAGATAGATAGATAGATAGATAGAGTGAGGGCGATAGATAGATAGACAAATAGATAGAGTGAGGGCGATCAATAGATAGAGTGAGTGCGATAGATAGACAGAGTGAGGACGATAGATAGATAGATAGATAGATAGATAGATAGATAGATAGATAGATAGATAGTGATAGATAGATAGATAGATAGATAGATAGATAGATAGATAGATAGATAGATAGATAGATAGATAGATAGATAGCGATAGATAGATAGATAGATAGATAGATAGATAGATAGATAGATAGATAGATAGATAGATAGATAGATAGAAAGATAGATAGATAGATAGATAGATAGATAGATAGATAGATAGATAGATAGATAGATAGATAGATAGATAGATAGAGCGATAGATAGAGTGAGGACAATAGATAGAGTGAGGGCGATAGATAGAGTGAGGGCGATAGATAGATAGATAGATAGATAGATAGATAGATAGATAGATAGATAGATAGATAGATAGATAGATAGAGTGAGGGTGATAGATAGATAGAGTGAGGGCGATAGATACATAGACAGTTAGATAGAGTGAGGGCGATAGATAGATAGATAGACAGTGATAGATAGACAGATAGAGTGAGGGCGATTGATAGATAAATAGATAGAGCGAGGGGGATAGATAGATAGAGTGAGGACGATAGATAGAGTGAGGGCGATTGATAGAATGAGGGCGATAGATAGAGTGAGGGCGATGGATAGATAGATAGATAGATAGATAGATAGATAGATAGATAGATAGATAGATAGATAGATAGATAGATAGATGGCGATAGATAGATAGATAGAGTGAGGGCGATAGATAGATAGATAGAGTGAGGGTGATAGATAGATAGATAGATAGATAGATAGATAGATAGATAGATAGATAGATAGATAGATAGATAGATAGATAGATAGATAGATAGATAGATAGATAGATAGATAGATAGATAGAGTGAGGGTGATAGATAGATAGAGTGAGGGCAATAGATACATAGACAGAGTAAGGGCGATAGATGGATAGAGTGAGGGCGATAGATAGATAGAGTGAGGGCAATAGATATATAGATAGAGTGAGGGCGATAGATAGATAGATAGATAGATAGATAGATAGATAGATAGATAGATAGATAGATAGATAGATAGATAGATAGATAGATAGATAGATAGATATGTTATGTTACGTTATGTTATATGGGATGTATGACATTAAAACCCATGCTTTTACATCACAGGTTTTACAACGCATGCTGTTACAACGCATAGTGTTGAGGGGTGCTGGATAGTGAATAGTTTAATTTACTATTCCAACTCCAGTCCCTGTGGATAGTAGGGAAGGAGTTGGATAGTAAATTAAATCTATTCCCTATCCTAGAGCGCCCCCCAGCGCAATGTGTTGTAATGGCATGCGTTGTAAGGCTTGCGATGTAAAGACATGCGTTGTAAAAGTTGTGTTGAAAAGGATGTTCTCCGTTATATGTTATAAAACGTTTTATAGCGCGATCAATTACTATAGAGTATCCTGGCGCGAGCTCGTGCAGAGAGGCAGAATGGGTGGAAATGGAAATTAGAATGCTATGGTAAAGAGATGTGTTTTTAGTGCTTTTTTGAAGACATAAATATCTTGGATGGCACGAAGTTGCAATGGAAGTGCGTTCCAAGCTCTAGCTGCTTTTACAGAGATATATTGACCGCCTAGCCGAGCACGCTGGAATCGTGGAAGGGCCATCCGACACTGGTTGGCTGAGCTAAGGCAGCGGTTGGAAACATACATGGAAAAATGCTTTCTCAGGTAATGAGGACCTTGACCATGCGTGGCTCTGAAAGAAAGAACCAGAGATTTAAATAGAATCCGTTGAGCCACAGGCAGCCAGTGAAGACTACGCAAATATTGCCGTATGCTGGACCTCCTCGAGATGTTAAAAAGAATTCTAGCCACTGTATTCTGGATGATCTTAAGACGCTTGATCAGGTAAGCTGGAATGCCAATAAACAGAGCGTTCGCGTAGTCTAGCCAAGAAAGGATAAGGGCACGTGACACTGACTCTTTGGCTTCCCTCGGGAGCAAGGGAAAGAATCTGCGTAAGGCTTTAAGAGTGCCAATACAGACGCCTGTTAATTTTTTTATCCGGTCCTCAAATTTAAGGTTTTCACTAAACCACACTCCCAAATTGTTTGCTTGCCGGGCTACCCATGGAGTTAGGACAAAGAGCGTCCGGTGGCCACAGGAGATCTCTAAAGTTAGTAGGAAAATCACCATAGAGAAGAGATTACGGAGGCGCTGGAGGGGATGAGATCAGGCAGCGCTCCGGGGGCTGATGGCCTTACGGTGGCCTTCTATAAGGCTTTCCAAGACAAACTTGTACCTTACCTGATGCTGCTCTTTGATGACATTTGTCAACAGGGTAGTATGCCAAAATCTATGAGGGAGGCACTTCTCATTACCATCCCGAAGCCGGGGAAACCCCCCAATGAGTGTGGCTCGTACAGGCCGCTCTCCCTGATTAACGTGGGCGCTAAATTATACGCAAAAGTTCTGGCGGCGCGTTTGGCTTTGCTAGTCCCGGGCTTAGTTGCACCGGAGCAGGCTGGGTTTGTCCCCGCTCGGAACTTGACCTACAACATTCGTACGGTGCTAGGCACCATTCAACATGTTCGGCAGGAGAATAAGGCTGTGGCTATCTTCCTGGACATGGAAAAGGCCTTTGATTCAGTGGAGTGGCCGTTTATGCTCAGGGTTCTGCGTAAGTATGGGCTCGGCGAACCGTTTTTACAGATGCTAGGGGCCCTTTACTATAAGCCGACTGCACGATTGAAGATAGGCAACTCGGTCACTGCCCCGATTGAGATCAGCAGGGGCACCCAACAGGGTTGCCTCCTCTCCCCGCTTCTGTATGCTTTAGTGGCGGAACCCCTGGCGTGCGCTATTAGGGAATACCATGGGTTGGAGGGGATTAACTTCCCTACCTACCAAATTGGCATTTCGACGTATGCTGACGACACCCTGTTATATGTTCGCGAACCGGAGGAGAACTTGTCCTCTGTTTTGCGGGAAGTGGTGAGGTTTGGAGCCCTGTCTGGATTACGGGTCAACTGGAACAAGTCTGTGGCGCTTCCTCTGACTGCGGTGACCCTTCCGTTTGATTCGGAGTACCCGCTGCAATGGACCACGGACTCTATCCGCTATTTAGGGATCCGTGTTCACACTGATCCTGAGATACTGGTGCGCGAAAACTATGGTGTTGCGTACTCCAGACTGGTGGATGATGTGGAGGTGTGGTGCAGGCTCCCGCTGTCCCTTATGGGCAGAATAGCAATAATGAAGATGGTGGTCCTCCCCAGGTTCCTCTTTCTCTTTGCTAATATCCCCGTAGTGCTCTAGATGGCTTTTTTCCGGCAGCTCACGCAGACGCTCATCAAGCTTGCGTGGGGGGGCAAACAACCGAGGGTTCAATGCAAACTTTAATGCTCCCCTATGAACGAGGGGGCCTGGGGGCTCCAGATTTGGAACGGTACTACAGAATAGCGCAGGGGGCTCATCTACACACTTGGATCCATGGGGATCCTGGTATCCCGCACATGAAGCTTGAGCGCCTCTTCGCAGATCCCACTCCGCTTCCGGCCACAATATGCTGCCCTGTTGACCGCAGGGTTGGTAATTTAGATTCTATTGCAGCCACGAACCACGCTTGGCATGAACTAGTCTGCTCTCGGGATAGCGAGCTGCTGTACTCCCCCCTCATGCGGGTGGAATGGGCGGTGTGGTTAGCCCCGCTGACAGAGAAGGGGGTCCTTAAGGCATTACGGGACTTGGGCATAGAAAAGATGGGGGACTTCTTCTCGAACGGCACGGTAAAGGCATTGCAGCAGGTCATGCAATCCCACTCTGGGATGACGCTGTTGCACAGTTTCCAATATCATCGGGTCCGTAGGGCGTTGCAGGTGTTGCTGGGCCCGGAACTGTCGGAGCCGCAGGAGGTGCTGGAGCTCACATATGTTATTAAGAGCCCGTTATCCCGCAAGTTGGTTACGACTCTTAAGAAATTGGGGGACCGCCACAGGCAGTACCCGCTTTCCAAAGCCAGATTAGCTTGGCAGTGTGATCTCCAGTTGACGATCTCGGATGAGATGTGGCACTACTGTTGTATGAACACTAGAAAGATTTCACTTAATAGTAGGCATCGTTTGATACACTTTAAATATTTGCAACGGGTCTACTACACCCCGGAAAGACTGCACAGGTACGGATTGCGGGAGTCGGCGGAGTGCGAGAGGTGCCACTTTCCCTCTGCTGATTTCTTACACATGTCCTGGACTTGCCCTAGTATTCATACATTCTGGCAGGGGGTATTCTCGGAACTGAGTGTGCTGTTGGGAATGGAGGTCCTGCCGTGCCCGGCTCTGGCGCTGCTGGGGTTTTCCAAACCGCTGCCGGTAGCAGTGCGGCGCTTGGCGGATATTGCGCTGCTGATGGCCAAGCGCCTGGTGGCGTTGTGCTGGATGAGAGGACCGATTCCCACTAAAAAATGCTGGGAGGCGGACTTACTGTATTGCTGTACACAATCTGAGGTGTATAATGAACTGCTTCCACCGAAGAGTCGTCCTAAGAATTTCTGGGGGCTATATAGGGACTATCAGTGTGCCAAGGGGGGCGGCGAGTCAGACTCTGAGGGGGAGGAGTTGGATGAGTTGCAGGAGGGTGGGGTGGAGGCGTTGGAGGTTGACATGCTACACATCTGACTGTTCTTTTTCGTGAGGTGGTCTCCTGGTTCCTTGTTGCTGTTAGCTGAGATGTTGGGGGAGAGTGTCCCTAAGGAGGTTACGCAGGGAGGGTGGTACTTGGTGGCTCTCTTAAAGTGCTCTCTTGCACCCTTGGGCCTATGGGTCCTTGGCTATAAGTGCAATGTAAATTTTAGATTCAACAGACATGGTAGGTGGGAGGGTGGACACAGGTACGGGTAGGCTGGTTGTTTGGGTGGTAGGGGGTTTGTTAGGCTGTGGGTTTCTTGCACTTTTTCCTTTTTAGGTAACTTGTTCACATGGCTTCGAGACTTCGTTTGCACACTCACGCTTGCTGCATTGTATTTGTACTTCAATCCGTGGCCATGGGAGTCGATGCCTGGATTGACTATTTCACTCCTGATACACGGCAAAGTTCTACCTGTGAAACGCTTTTCCTGTTGGCGCTGCAGGGCCCTCGGGCTGCTGGCACTATTGCTGTGTATGATACTACTGATCACTGTGCTGGATGTTATTTATTGTTGCCGCCGGCCTCCGGGTTGTAGGCGTTGAGTGCTGTGTGCTTCCATCGATGGTGCAATAAAGTACAAATTTAATTTAAAAAAAAGGAAAATCACCATAGAGGAGGACTTCAGATTTTTCCTCATTGCATTTCAGTTGGGCAAATGCAAGCCAACGAAAGACCGATGAGAGGCAAAGCTGGACACGGGAGGTGTCCAGATTATCACCTGGTAAACAAAAGCTGGGTATCATCGGCATAGGCAATTATTTTTGCACCTAATTGCTCTGCCAGGAAAATCAAAGGGGTCAAGTAAATATTAAACAACAGGGGGCTAAGAGTAGACCCCTGAGGCACCCCAGTAGAAAGTGCCCTGGCAGAGGACGTGTGCGGAGGAATCCACACCTGTTGGGTCCGATTGTTCCGGAATGATGTCAGCCACTGTAAACGGTACAAAAGAGGGTGGTGATGGACGGAGCATCTGAATCAAGCAAACACTCACACCCAGTCAAAAGATCTGAGTTTAATCCATCTCCGTTCTTTAGCCCACTCTGTCACCCCAGTTCAGATATGGCTATATGCAAATCAGTCTGACCCTGTGCCTCATAGGAACAGTCCAGCCGGAACTGCCAAGCCATGTCTTCCCTGGACCGGAAACAAGCTTCCGAGGGCCGGTTTCTGGCATTCCAGCCGTCTTCAGCCCGGCTTGCTTGAATCCAGTGGCAAAGTGAGCAAGGGACTCACGTCTGAGCATACCCTGCCACACTTATTGCGGCCAAAAGCGGTACAAAAGGGGGCGGTGATGGACGGAGCATCTGAATCAATCAAACACTCACACCCAGTCAAAAGATCCGGGTTTAATCCATCACCGTTCTTTAGCCAACTCTGCCACCCCAGTTCAGACATGGCTATATGCAAATCAGTCTGACCCTGTGCCTCATGGGAACAGTCCAGCCCGAACTGCCAAGCCATGTCTTCCCTGGACCGGAAACAAGCTTCCGAGGACCGGTTTCTGGCATTCCAGCCGTCTTCAGCCCGGCTTGCTTGAATCCAGTGGCAAAGTGAGCAAGGGACTCACGTCTGAGCATACCCTGCCACACTTATAGCGGCCAAAAGCGGTACAAAAGGGGGTGGTGATGGACGGAGCATCTGAATCAATCAAACACTCACACCCAGTCAAAAGATCTGAGTTTAATCCATCACCGTTCTTTAGCCCACTCTGCCACCCCAGTTCAGATATGGCTATATGCAAATCAGTCTGACCCTGTGCCTGTTTCCGGTCCAGGGAAGACATGGCTTGGCAGTTCGGGCTGGACTGTTCCCATGAGGCACAGGGTCAGACTGATTTGCATATAGCCATGTCTGAACTGGGGTGGCAGAGTGGGCTAAAGAACGGTGATGGATTAAACCCAGATCTTTTGACTGGGTGTGAGTGTTTGATTGATTCAGATGCTCCGTCCATCACCACCCCCTTTTGTACGTCAGCCACTGTAAGGCGGAATCAGCAATGCCGATAGCAGACAGCCTGGCGAGAAGAAGCTGATGGGGCACCATGTCGAAGGTGGCAGATAGGTCTAACAAAACCAATGACGCTCTGCTGCCTCCATCCAGGCACTCCCGAATAGCCTCTGCCATCTCTACCAGTGCTGCTTCAGTGCTATAAGCAGCACGGAAGCCGACTGAGCCGGGTGTAAAACATTAGAGGCCTCCACAAAAGCCTCCAACTGGCGAAACTTAATTATTTCACAAACCTTGGCTAGCACCGGTAGCAGGGAAATAGGTCGATAGTTAGACGGAACTGATGGGTCCAGACCTGATTTCTTTAAGAGCTGCAATAGTTTGGCTTGCTGCCAACAAATCGGAACTGTAGCAGTTGTAAAGGAGAGGTTACCAATCTGAGTAACCTCTGCACATACCGTTACTGCCACCCCTCCTAACACACAGACCGGACACGGATCAGTGGCAGACCCAGATTTCATGGACCTCGAAACGGCCAGTATGTCTGCTTCAGGAGAGGGAGAAAATTCCCCAAATTGACAGTTGGGGAATTTAAGGGAAGGCAAAGAGGGCAGCGAAGGCAAGGTCCTCTGATTATGGCATGCTATGCGCAGGCTGTCCTGGATCTTCACAATTTTATCTGTAAAGAAAGAGGACAGATCCTCGCACCACTGTTCAGAGGAAGGCAACAGAGGTTGCTCAGCACACGGAGAGAGAAAACTCTTAACAATGGCAAACATTTCTTTGCTGTTATGATTAGCCTTGGCAATCCTTCCAGCATAATAAATGCCTTTTACTGTCCTAATGGCAGCATAATATTCTCTCTGGGTGGCACGGAGAGTTGTCTTAGCAGCGGGCTGATAGCCAAGTCTCCAACACCGTTCAAGTTTTTTACTGCCCAATTTCATTTTGCGCAGAGCGTGAGAAAACCATGGATTAGAGGGGGAAGAACACCCTCTATGACCAGAGCCCTGATTCATAGAGGACACAGCTCCCCTCCCAATCCAGGCATTAAAACTCTGCACTGCATCTGATACCTCAGAGCCCAAGAGCGGTCGGCTCCCGGATAAAGTATCCGAGAGTGCAAATAGATTAATCCTCTGGGGGTAAGCTCTAGCGGAGATAGCACAGACCCCAGCGGGTTTATCTAGTGGACAGGAAAATCTGATCAAATGGTGATCGGACCATGTCACACTTTCAGGGCAGGACAGAGAAATGCTAAAATTGGAGCAGACTAGATCAAGTAGGTGCCCCCAGACATGCGTCGACAACTTAACCCATTGTTTAAGCTGAGCAAGATTCAGGGAGTCAACTAAGCATCTTGATTCCGAAGAGTCCAGAACGTCTGCATGGATATTAAAATCCCTGAGAAGGAGAAACATAGGAAACCTCAGTGCGCAAGGCACAATCACGTCCTCCAAAGCAGTAATAAACGGCCCTGCAAATCCTGGTGGCCGGTACACCAGCGAACCTCCCAACGTAAAATGAGGGGTGAGAGCAAGAGAGAAATGAAGAGCCTCCCCTTCACCCAGATCTTCTGATGGCTCATAGGAAAAGGCCCAATTATCCCTAATTACCACAGCAACGCCGCCTCGTCTCCCCACAGAGCGGTCCGCCCACATAATTTTAAAGCCTCTGGGAATGGCGAGCTCCACCACCGGGGCACTGGAACCATTTAGCCATGTCTCAGTGATAAAGAGTAGATCAAGTTGGCCATCTGCCAGAAGCTCAAAGACATCAGTCGCTTGTTTAACCAAGGACCGGGCATTGATTAACGCAGCTGAAATTGTGGAATGGTTGATAATTTGCTGGACAGGGCCAGCTGTGGTGGGGTGGAACCCAAAACGGCAAGAAGGGCAGACCTTGGAGGTGCAATCAGTAGATAGATAGATAGATAGATATAGATAGATAGATAGATGTAATGTAATTTGTAATGTAATTTGACTTATATAGCGCACAAATCACCCGAAGGTCTCAGGGCGCTTGCTTAGGGAACCCGTCCTGGTATTCCCTTGTGAGATACCCCCGGCAGGGTATCCACAAGGTGAAAGCCAGGCATCCCGCCGCGAGGGGCCGTAGTGGAGATTAAGCAAGCTATTGCCCAGAGTTGCAGAGTGTGACCCCATGAGTTGAGTAGGCACTGGCGCGAGAATTAACGAGTCCATGGAATTTTTTGAGCCCGAGACCCTGCCGCGTCGGGAATCGAACCCTGGTCCACGGCCGCTCTCAGCCTCCAGGTCTGCCGCCTCTAACCACTGAGCCACACTTCTCCACTAAATAGATAGATAGATAGATAGATAGATAGATAGCAATAGATAGATAGATAGATAGATAGATAGATAGATAGATAGATAGATAGATAGATAGATAGATAGATAGATAGATAGAGTGAGTGAGTGCGAAAGGTAGATAGACAGAGTGAGAGTGATAGATAGATAGAGTGAGGGCGATAGATAGATAGAGTGAGGGCGAAAGATAGATAGAGATAGATAGATAGAGGGCGATAGATAGATATATAGAGTGAGGGCGATAGATAGATACATAGATAGAGTGAGGGCGATAGATAGAGTGAGGGCAATAGATAGATAGAGTGAGAGCTATATATAGAGTGAGGGCGATATATAGATAGAGTCAGGGCGATAGATAGATAGAGTGAGGGCGATATATAGATAGAGTGAAGGCGATAGATAGAGTGAGGGCGATAGATAGATAGATAGATAGATAGATAGATAGATAGATAGATAGATAGATAGATAGATAGATAGATAGATAGATAGATAGATAGATAGATAGATAGATAGATAGATAGATAGAGTGAGGGTGATAGATAGATAGATAGATAGAGTGAGGGTGATAGATCGATAGAGTGAGGGCGATAGATACATAGACATATAGACAGAGTGGGGGCGATAGATAGATAGATAGAGTGAGGGCGATAAATAGATAGAGTGAGGGCGATAGATAGAGTGAGGGTGATAGATAGATAGAGTGAGGGCGATAGATAGATAGATATACGGTGATAGATAGACAGATAGAGTGAGGGCGATAGATAGATAAATGGTAGAGTGAGGGCGATAGATAGAGTGAGGGCGATTGATAGAGTGAGGGCGATGGATAGATAGATAGATAGATAGATAGATAGATAGATAGATAGATAGATAGATAGATAGATAGATAGATAGATAGATAGATAGATTTGTTTTGAAAATCTGTTTATTGGCATAGTAGTTGGAGCAGATAAATACAAATTCGAGCGCAGCAATAATCAGGATGTCACATGCATCTGCTTGCTCAGGGCGTACAAGTACATATTATCATTGATTTTTTGTTTTCCAGAACCATTTTAACATAACAATCCCTTTTTGTTCCTGAACCCGCCCCCCTCCCTCAAGAATCCCTCCCGACACTCCTTCGAATGCGTATAACTGCAGTGTTCACATCTGAGTCACCCATGTCATCGTAAAATGCAGTTGTGTCCACACACACAGGCAGGCAGGGGTAGAATGATCGATGGCACGAGGTCCCTCGTACCACCTTACAGTGCACCACAGTCCGTGACGATACATGAAATGTCAAGGAGAGCTGGACATGTTCATCCTACATGCAGCGAGTTATTTGTGTCCCCATCGTCCCCATCATCCCCTGCTTCAAACATTCCCACTATGGCAAACCAATCCAGTGAAAGCAGTGTTTTCCTGAGACCTCTGCGTTCCTCTCGCTGTAGTGCTTCGCCTTCCGCCTTGCCCCACCGTATTACCTCTGCTTTCCATAAATCAGGGTTGAGTGGTCTGGGTGACTTCCACCTCATAGTGATTGCTCGCTTCGCTAGTAATAGGGCCATGTCTGTAAAACGTGTCGCTACGCTTCTTGTACGTGTTGACGGTCCTAGCCCTAACAGTGTATATTCTAGGGTGAGTGATTGGGACAGGGTGCCAGCTCCCTCAAGCAATTCATTGATAGTGGTCCAGTAATAACCCAACTTAGGGCACTGCCATAGCATGTGTATTAGTGATGCGTCGTTAGTGTCACACTGGGGGCAATTACCATCCGCATCAGGGAACATCATGTGTATGCAATGTGGGGTCAGGTAGGCTCTATGTAGCAACATCAATTGAATAAACTTAAACTTGGGGTTTCTAGCTACCTACTTGGGAAACTGGAGGATACGCTCCCACTCTTTGTCTCTCAGTGGCCTCCCTATATCTCCTTCCCATGCCGCCCTGAGAGGTGACAGAGGGATCGCCCTCCCCGTTTTGATGCTAGCAGTGAGCAATTTGGTCAGGTGGCCGCCCGTGCCCATGAGGTAGTGCATTGTTATTAAGGGGTTTACATCTGGCTCTCGTCCCTCAGGTGACCACTTGTGTGCTATATAATGGCGAAGGCCTGCGTGTAAAAGGAATGAGCCCCTAGGAACGCCATGTGCGGCTCTGAAGTCTTCAAAGGACAATAGGCGCCCCTCAGCAAACAGGTCACCCACATGCGACACTCCTGCGTCATGCCAGGGCATCAGTTTGTTCGTCGTAAGTGTTCCCGATCCCAGTGGGATACCTAAAAGCGGGATCGTGGGGGTGGAAGATGTCGTGGGGGACGTGTATTTTAATGCCTTCCGCCAGTATGTCACTGCCAGCCGGAGGAGCGGAGGGGTGTCTCCCGGCAGATCCGATCGGGGCAAAAGCAATGTGTGTACTCCCCCTTTTGCATGCTCCTCCTCCGACATGTTGATCTCATGAAGGTTGCGACCTGCCACCCAGTAGGCCAGCCATTGCAGCTGGCACGCATAGTTGTAAGCCCTAAAGCCCGGTAGGCTCATACCACCGGAGCCAGAGGGGAGCTGTAGTTTAGCGAGGCCTATGCGTCTGCACCCGTGTCCCCACACAAGTTCCGTAAGTAGTGTGTCGAGAGTCTTAAAGGTCACTGCTGGGATCAGGAATGGTAGGTTGGTGAAGTGGTAAATGAGGCGAGGGAGCATCACCATCTTAGAGACGGCCGCTCTGCCGGCTACTGAAAGGGGCAATGTTAGCCAGAATTGAATTTGCGATTTCAGTGCTCTTATGGCCCTCTCAAGGTTGCCGTCTATCATCATGTCAGCTTCCCTGTAGATGTGCATCCCAAGGTATCGGAAGGTGGTTCCCGCCATCTGGAATTCGTGTGGGGCGAAGGGTAGGGGAGCAGACAAGCCCGCATCCCTAAAGGTGAATCCATAAGACTTAGGTTCGCTTATGGTGAGGCCCGAGATCGACCTGAAGTCCTCAAATATTTGGGGTATAGGGCCCAGGTCGCCCTGCAGGTCCCGAAGGTATAAAATGATATCATCAGCATAAGCGGACACAATGTGTACCGTCCCGTGCCTCTGAATACCACAGCGGGGGGGCGCCGTCCTAAGCCTACAGAGCAATGGTTCTAGGGCCAGGATAAATAGGAGAGGGGAGAGTGGGCAGCCCTGTCGGGTGCCCCTCGCTATAGCTATGGGTCCTGAAATGTGCCTGGAGGTACGCACTCTAGCCGTGGGGAGGGAGTATAGTAGTCTGACCCAGGCGATGTATTCGGGCGGTATCCCGAATTTCAAAAGTGTGGCAAACATGTAGTCCCATCTAAGGGAATCGAAGGCTTGCTTTAGATCCAGCGATATGCAGCCCTCTGAGCCCGCGCCCATCAGCTGGGCTAAGCGCCTGAGATTCATGGCCGTGTTGCGGCCCGGTACAAAACCACATTGGTCTGGATGGATCAACTGTGGTATGTACTGCACTAGTCTCGTCGCCAGCACTTTGCTCAAAACCTTGTAATCGGTGTTGAGGAGGGATAGGGGCCTGTAGTCGACCAGCTGCAGTCCGTCTTTGCCTGGTTTTAAGAGGGACGTGATTAACGCTTGCATGGATGATTGCGGTAGGGAGGCTGTCCGCAGAGCTTCCAAATAGACAGTGTGTAATCGTGGGGCTAGAAGACCAAGGAACGTTGCATAGAATTCGGCCGGTAGGCCATCCGTTCCGGGGGCCTTGCTCTTCGGGAGAGCTCGTATTGCCTGCCTAATTTCCGCTACTGAGATGTTGCGCTTCAGGACTTCGCTTTGCCTGTCAGTGAGTTGGGGTAGGTCCAGTTCCCTCATGAAGGCCTCGAAGGCGGCCTCTGAGAGGGGCCGGGGGGGCTGTACAGTGTAGTATAATAGTCTTTGAATGCCGTATTAATCCCTGCTTGGGTTGAGGTCGGATTGCCTGCTTGATCTTGTATTTCCAGAATCGGGTGGCAAACTGGGGAGTCACGTATAAGACGGGCCAGTAGGGGGCCTGCTCTATCGGCTTGCGTATGCTGCCTATTCGTGTATTCCCTATAGTCTAGCAGCCTCAGGTCTTCTAGTAGCTCTGCATGTCTAATGTAGGATGTGAGCATCCTGTAGTGGTGTGAAATGTGTATTCGTGCCTGCAGCCTCACTCTCTAGGGACGCTAGTGAACCCTCCACTTCCTTCAATTGACTGATTACCTTAGATAGATAGACAGATAGATAGATAGATAGATAGATAGATAGATAGATAGATAGATAGATAGATAGATAGATAGATAGATAGATAGATAGATAGATAGATAGATAGATAGATAGATAGGTAGATAGATAGATAGATAGAGTGAGGGCGATAGAGTGAGGGCGTTAAAATGAGGGTGATAGATAGATAGATAGATAGATAGATAGATAGATAGATAGATAGATAGATAGATAGATAGATAGATAGATAGATAGATCGATAGATCGATAGATGATAGATAGATAGATAGATAGATAGATAGATAGATAGATAGACAGATAGATAGAGGGCGATAGATAGATAGATAGAGTGAGGGTGATAGATCGATAGATAGATAGATAGATAGATAGATAGATAGATAGATAGATAGATAGATAGATAGATAGATAGATAGATAGATAGATAGATAGATAGATAGATAGATAGATAGATAGATAGATAGATAGATAGATAGATAACGTGAGGGGCGATATATAGATAGAGTGAGGGCGATAGATAGATAGAGTGAGGGTGAAAGATAGAGTGAGGGTGATCGATAGATAGAGTGAGGGCGATAGATAAAGTGAGGGCGATAGATAGAGTGAGTGCGATAGAAAGAGTGAGTTGGCCTGTGGTGGACGTGGTGGTGGTGGACATGGTGGTTGTGGACGTGGTGGTGGATGTGGTGGTGGTGGATGCGGTGGTGGTGTGTGTGATGATGGTGGTGGACATGGTGGTGGTGGACGTAGATAGATAGATAGATAGATAGATAGATAGATAGATAGATAGATAGATATATAGATAGATAGATAGATAGATAGATAGATAGATAGATAGATAGATAGATAGATAGAATAAGGGCGATAGATAGATAGAGGGCGATGGATAGATAGATAGATAGATAGATAGATAGATAGATAGATAGATAGATAGATAGATAGATAGATAGATAGATAGATAGATAGATAGATAGATAGATAGATAGATAGATAGATAGATAGAGTGAGGGCGTTAAAATGAGGGTGATAGATAGATAGATAGATAGATAGATAGATAGATAGATAGATAGATAGATAGATAGATAGATAGATAGATAGATAGATAGATAGATAGATAGATAGATAGATAGATAGATAGAGTGAGGGTGATAGATAGATAGATAGATAGAATAAGGGCGATAGATAGATAGAGGGCGATGGATAGATAGATAGATAGATAGATAGATAGATAGATAGATAGATAGATAGATAGATAGATAGATAGATAGATAGATAGATAGATAGATAGATAGATAGATGGATAGAGTGAGGGCGACAGATATATAGAGTGAGGGCGACAGATAGATAGAGTGAGGGTGACAGATAGAGTGAGGGCGATCGATAGATAGAGTGAGGGCGATAGATAAAGTGAGGGCAATAGATAGAGTGAGGGCGATAGAAAGAGTGAGTTGGCCTGTGGTGGACGTGGTGGTGGCCGTGGTGGTGGTGGACATTGTGGTTGTGGACGTGGTGGTGGATGTGGTGGTGGTGGATGTGGTGGTGGTGTGTGTGATGATGGTGGTGGACATGGTGGTGGTGGATGTAGGGGTGGTGGATGTCGTGGATGTGATGGTTGCGGTGGTGGATGTGGTGGTGGTGGTGGTTGTGGATGTGGTGGGGGACGTGGTGGTTGGTGTGGTGGTGGATGTGGTGGTGTTGGTGGTTGATATGGTGGTGGTGGTGGAGGACGTGGTGGACACGGTGGTGGTGGATATGGTGGTGGTGAATGTGGTGGTGGTGGACAGCCTCGGATTGGTAACGCGGGCACTCAGGCAATGCCCATGGGGCCGGTGTCTGAGTTCCTGTTGTGGGCTGCTTTTTTGAGCAGTGTGGGGCTGATTTAGGGGGTGTCTCTATTTTTGGAATATAGCCAGAGGCCCAGTGGGTGGCTGAGTGCCCTTTCTGCGGGTAGATGGGCGCTCATTAACACCCCTGCCATCAACACCGCCGGTCCCCCACCCCCGGTTTAGCAACAGGCAGATGTATCACTCCCTTTGTCTCACTGGCCGGACCATTAATGTGTGCACATACTGAGTGGGGCAGGGGGCCCCAGTAGAAGTGGCCTCACTTGTTTTCAGCTGTGTTTCACTAGTGTAAACTAATGCATGCATTTTTTAAGCCCCCCTCCTTCTTTTTAATGCAATTACGCCAAAGCAGTGATTTTTTTGTGTGTGCCTGGGCTGATTTTCAATCCCAATCCGACCCTGGTGGTGGACGTGGTAGTGGTGGATGTGGTGGTGGTGGATGTTATGGTGGTGGACGTGGTGGTGGTGGAGGTGGTGGTGGTGGTGGCTGTGGTGGTGGTGGTGGTTGGCGTGGTGGTAGTGAATGTAGTGGTGGATGTGGTTTACAAGGTGGTGGTGGACATGGTGTTGGATGTGGTGGACATGGTGGTGATGGACGTGGTGGTGGTGGTGGTGAATGTGGTTGTGGTGGTGGTGGCTGTGGTGGTGGTGGAGGTGGGTGTGGTGGTGGTGGATGTGGTGGTGGTGGACATGGTGGTGGTGGACATGGTGGTGGATGTATTGGTTGTGGACGTGGTGGTGGTGGGTGTGATGGTGGTGGACATGGTGGTGGTGTACGTAGTGGTGGTAGATGTGGTGGTGTTGGTGGTGGATATGGTGGTGGTGGTGGACGCAGTGGTGGTGGATGCGGTGGTGGTGGATGTGGTGGTGGATATGGTGGTGGTGGACGTGGTAATGGTGGACATGGTGGTGGTGGATGTTGTGGTGGTGGTGGACATGGTGGTGGTGGTGGACATGATGGACGTGGTGGTAGTGGACATGGTGGTGGTGGTGGTGGATGTGTTCATGGTGGACGCGGTGGTGGTGGACGTGGTGGGGGTTGTGGTGGATGTGGTGGTGGTGGATGTGGTGGTGGTGGACATGGTGGTTGTGGACATCGTGGTGATGGACATGGTGGTGATGGATGTGGTGGTGGTGGACATGGTGGTGCTGGACGTGGTGGACATGGTGGTGGTGGATGTGGTGGTAGTGGTGGTGGATGTGGTGGTGGTGGAGGTGGGTGTGGTGGTCGTGGACATGGTGGTGGTTGGTATGGTGGTGGCGGATGTTGTGGTGTACATGGTGGTGGTGGTGGTGATGGACATGGTGGTGGTGGAGGTAGTGGTGGTGGTGGAAGTAGCGGTGGTGGATGTGGTGGTCGTGGGGGTTGTGGACATGTGGTGATGGACGTGTTGGTGATGGACATGGTGGTGATGGACATGGTGGTGGGGGACATGATGGTGGTGGACATGGTGGTGGTGAAAGTGGTGGACATGGTGGTGGTGGTTGTGGTGGTGGTGGTAGTGGTGGTGGTGGAGGTGGGAGTGGTGGTGGTGGGAGTGGTGGTGCTGGACATGGTGGTGTTGGACATGGTGGTGGTGGACGTTGTGGTTGTGGATGTGGTGGTGGTGGATGTGGTGGTGGTGGTGGTGGTGGGTGTTGTGTGGGTGGACATGGTGGTGGTGGAGGTGGTGGACATGGTGGTTGTGTACATGGTGGTGAGGGACGTGGTGGTGATAGACGTGGTGGTGATGGACGTGGTGGTGGTGGACGTGGTGGTGGTGTATGTGGTGGTGGAGGATGTGGTGGGGATGTGGGGGACATGGTGGTGGTGGATGTGGTGGTGGTGGATGTGGTGGTGGATGTGGTGGTGGTAGTGGTGGTGGACGTGGTGGTGGTAGAGGTGGGTGTTGTGGTGGTAGATGTGGTGGTGGTGAACATGGTAGTGTTGGACATGGTAGTGTTGGACATGGTAGTGGTGGACGTGAAGGTGGACATGGTGGTGGTGGATGTGGTGGTGATGGACGTGGTGGTGGTGAACATGGTGGTAGTGGTGGATGTGGTTGTGGTGGACATGGTGGTGGTGGATGTAGTGGTAGATGTGGTGCTCGACATGGTGGTGGTGGTGGTGGACCTAGTTTTGGTGGACGTGGTGGTGGTGGTGGACATGGTGGTTGTGGACATGGTGGTGGATGTGGTGGTGGTGGATGTGGTGGTGGTGGATGTGGTGGTGGTAAATGTTGATGTGGTGGTAGTGGTGGTGGACGTGATGGTGGTGGAGGTGAGCATCATGGTGGTGGTGGTGGACATAGTGGTGGTGGACAAGGTGGTGATGGACATAGTGGTGGTGGATGTGATGGTGGTGGACATGGTGGTGGATGTGGTGGTGGTGGAGGACATGGTGGTGGTGGACATGGTGGTGGTGGATGTGGTGGACATGGTGGTGGTGGTCGTAGTGGTGGTGGACATGATGGTGGTAGAGGTGGGTATGGTGGTGGTGGATGTGGTGGCGGTGGACGTGGTGGTGGATGTGGTGGACATGATGGTGGTGGATGTGGTGATGGTGGATGTTGTGGTGGTGGTAGTGGTTGTGGACGTTGCAGTGGGTGTGGTGGTGGACGTGGTGGTGGTGGAAGTGGGTGTTGTGGTGGTGGTGGTAGGCATGGTGGTGGTGGACATGGTAGTGTTGGATGTCTTAGTGGGGAACATGGTGGTGGTGCTGGACATGGTGGTGGTGGACGTGGTGGTGGTAGACATGGTGGTGATAGATGTGGTGGTGGTGGACATGGTGGTGGTAGACATGGTGGTGGTGTATGTGGTGGTGGTAGTAGTGGTGGTGGAGGAGGTGGGTGTTGTGGACATGGTGGTGGTGGACATAGTGGTGGTGGATGTGGTGGTAGACATGGTGGTGGTGGTGGACATGGTGGTTGAAGATATGGTGGTGATAGACATGGTGGTGATGGACTTGGTGGTGGTAAACATTGTGGTGGTGGACATGGTGGTGGTGGACGTGGTGGTGGATGTGGTGGACGTCGTGGTGGTGGTTGTGGTGGTGGTGGATGTGGTGGTGGTGAATGTGTTGGTAGTGGTGGTGGACGTGGCAGTGGGTGTGGTGGTGGACGTGGTGGTGGTGGGAGTGGGTGTTGTGGTGGTGGTGGTAGGCATGGTGGTGGTGGACATGGTAGTGTTGGATGTCTTAGTGGTGAACATGGTGGTGGTGCTGGACATGGTGGTGGTGGACGTGGTGGTGGTGGACATGGTGGTGGTAGACATGGTGGTGGTGTATGTGGTGGTGGTAGTAGTGGTGGTGGACGTGGTGGTGGTGGAGGTGGGTGTGGTGGACATGGTGGTGGTGGACATAGTGGTGGTGGATGTGGTGGTGGACATGGTGGTGGTGGTGGACATGGTGGTTGAAGATATGGTGGTGATAGACATGGTGGTGATGGACGTGGTGGTGGTGAACATTGTGGTGGTGGACATGGTGGTGGTGGACGTGGTGGTGGATGTGGTGGACGTGGTGGTAGTGGTAGTGGTGGTGGTCGTGGTGGTGGTGGGTGTGGTGGTGGTGGACATTGTTGTGGTGGAGGTGGGTGTGGTGGTGGTGGTGGACATGGTGGTGGTGGAAGTAGTGGTGGTGGACATGGTGGTGGTGGACGTAGTGGTGGTTGATGTGGTGGTGGGGGACGTGGTGGAGGATGTGGTGGTGGTGGACATGGTGGTGGTGGTCGTGGTAGACATGGTGGTGGTGGATGTGGTGGTGGTGGTAGTCGTGGTGGAGTTGGTGGTGGAGGAGGTGGGTGTGGTGGATGTGGTGGGGTGGATGTGTTGCTGGTGGACATGGTGGTGGTGGACGTAGTGGTGGTGATGTGGTGGTGGTGGTGGATGTAATGGTGGTAGTGGTGGTGGTAGTGGTGGTGGATGTGGTGGTGGTGGGTGTCATGGTGGATGTGGTGGTGGTGGAGGTGGGTGTTGTGGTGGTGGTGGTAGATGAGGTGGTGGTGGACATGGTAGTGTTGGACATGGTGGTAGTGGACCTGGTGGTGGTGGACGTGAAGGTGGGCATGGTGGTGATGGACGTGGTGGTGGTGGACCTGCTGGTTGTGGACATGGTGGTGATGGATGTGGTGATGATGGACGTGGTGGTGATGGACGTGGTGGTGGTGGACGTGAAGTGGTGGATGTGGTGGTGGTGGACATGGTGGTGTTGGATGTGGTGGACGTTGTGTGGTGGATGTGGTGGACGTGGTGGTGGTGGATGTGGTTGTGGTGGATGTGGTGGTAGTGGTGGTGGATGTTGTGGTGGTGGAGGACGTGGTGGTGGTGGACATGGTGGTGGTGGATGTGGTGGTGGTGGACATGGTGGTGGTGGACGTAGTGGTGGTGGATGTGGTGGTGGTTGATGTGGTGGTGGACGTGGTGGTGGTGGGTGTTGTGCTGGTGGACGTGGTGGTGGTGGAGGTGGTGGACATGGTGGTTGTGGACATGGTGGTCATAGATGTGGAGGTGATGGACGTGGTGGACATGGTGAGGGATGTGGTGGACATGGTGGTGGTGGACATGGTGGTGGTGGATGTGATGGTGGGGGATGTGGTGGTGGTAGTGGTGGTGGACATAGGGGTGGGTGTGGGGTGGACATAGTGGTAGTGGATGTGATCGTGGGGGATGTGGTGATGGTAGTGGTTGTGGACATAGCGGTGGGTGTGGTGGTAGACATGGTGGTGGTGGACATGGTAGTGTTGGATGTGGTGGTGGTGGAAGTAGTGGTGGTGGATGTGGTGGTGGTGGACGTGAAGGTGGACATGGTAGTAGACGTGGTAGTGGTGGATGTGGTGATGATGGACGTGGAGGTGGACGTGGTGGTGGTGGACATGGTGACTGTAGTGGTGGATATGGTGGTGAATGTGGTGGTGGTAGTAGATGTGGCAGTAGTGGATGTGGTGGTGATGGAGGTAGACGTGGTAGTGGCCTTGAGATGGCCATGGACGTGGTGGTGGCTGTGATGGTGGTGGTGGACATGGTGGTGGTGGATGTGGTTTAAAAGAGTGTGGTGGACGTGGTGGTGGATGTGGTGGACATGGGGGTGGTGAACATGGTGGTGGTGGATGTGATGGTGGGGGATGTGATGGTGGTAGTGGTGGTGGACATAGCGGTGGGTGTGGTGGTGGACGTGGTGGTGGTGGAGGTGGGTGTTGTGGTGGTGGTGGTAGACATGGTGGTGGTGGACATGTTAGTGTTGGATGTGGTGGTGGTGGATGTAGTGGTGGTGGACGTGGGTGGTGGACGTGAAGGTGGACATGGTAGTGGACGTGGTGGTGGTGGATGTGGTGATGATGGACATGGAGGTGGGCGGGGTGGTGGTAGACATGGTGGATGTAGTGGTGTATATGGTGGTGGACTTGGTGGTGAATGTGGTGGTGGTAGTAGATGTGGCAGTAGTGGATGTGGTCGTGGTGGAGGTAGACGTGGTAGTGGCCTTGAGATGGCCGTGGACGTGGTGGTGGCTGTGATGGTGGTGGTGGACATGGTGGTGGTGGTGGACATGGTGGTGGCTGATGTGGTTTAAAAGGGTGTGGTGGATGTGGTGGTGGATGTGGTGGACATGGTGGTGGTGAACGTGGTGGTGGTGGTAGTGGTGGTGGATGTGGTTGTGGTGGTGGATGTGGTTGTGGTGGTGGATGTGGTGGTGGTGCATGTGGTGGATGTGGTGGTGGTTGTGGATGAGGTGGTGGTAGACGTGATGGTGGTGGACATGGTGGTGGTGGATGTAGATGTGGTGTTGTACATGGTGGTGGTGGTGGAAGTGGTGGTGTTGGTGGTGGACATGGTGGGGGTGGTGGTTAATGTGGTGGTGGTGGACGTGGTGGTGGTGTACGTGGTGGTGGTTGACATGGTGGTGGTCGTGGTGGAGGTGGTGGTGGTGGACGTGGTGATGGTGGACATGGTGGACGTGGTGGTTTTGGAAATGGTGGTGGTGGATGTGGTGGTGGTGGACGCACTGGTGATGTACGTGGGGGTGGTGGACATGGTGATGGCTGTGGTGGTCATGATGGTGGTGGACTTGGTGGTGGTGGAGATGGTGGACGTGGTGGTGGAAAAGGTGGTGGTGGACGTGGTGGACATGGTGGTGGTGGATGTGGAGGTGGTGGTAGTGGTGGTGGACGTGGTGGTGGTGGAGGTGGGTGTGATGGTCATTTATGTGGTGCTGGTGGACATGGTGGTGGTGGTGGGTTTGGTGGTGGTGGATGTTGTTGTGGAAGTGGTGGTGGTGGTGATGGTGGAACTGGTTTGGTGGACATAGTGGTGGTGGACATGGTGGTGGTGGACGTAGTAGTGGTGGATGTGTGTGGTGGTGGTAATGGTAGTGGATGTGGTGGTGGACGTGGTGGTGGCAGATGTGGTGGTGGTGGACATGGTTGTGGACATGGTTGTGGTGGACGTGGTGGACATGGTGGTTGTGGACATGGTGGTGATGGACGTGGTGGTGATGGACGTGGTGGTGCTGGACGTGGTGGTGGTGGTGGATGCGTTGGTGGATGTGGTGGACACGGTGATGGTGGTGGACATGGTGGTGGTGGATGTGGTGTTGGTGGATGTGGTGGTGGTTATAGTGGTGGTGGACGTGGTGTTGGTGGACATGGTGGTAGAGGACTTAGTGGTGGTGGACATGGTGGTGATGGAGGACGTGGTGATGGTGGAAATGGTGGTGGTGGATGTGGTGGACATGGTGGTGGTGGATATGGTGGTGGTGGTAGTGGTGGTGGAGGTGGTGATATATAGTTATATATTGTCGTGCCTGTCACCGAGATCGTGGTTGGCAAACACCACATCCAGATGGTTGGCAGTGTAACACGCATGCGCGAAGACCTGAGCATGCGCAAGAGCTCCTGTTCCGGCATTTAGCCACTCCCTTCCCTTCTCAGAACGCTTCGCGTTCCTTTCCGGTTCCGGGGTCCTGTGTATTCGAATCGGGTCCCGGTGGTGGGGTTTAGCGGGTCCTGTCGGGTCTGCGGCTGGCGTCGGGTCGTATCGGAACAGGTACCAAGCTTAGTTTCTTGATCGGTACTTTTATTTTATTTTCCTTATTTTTGTTTGGCGGTTACGAGGTTGTGTCTTCAAGCCGCATTGGTTGCTCTGGTATGAGCTTTGTTCACTATCCCTGAATGTCTAAGGGATCAGCAGTTGAGAGGATTATTGTATAGATCCCTTCTAGCGGACCGTTTCGGTTTGTGTCTTTTTTGTTGTGATTATAAAGTCTGTGACAGACAGAGATCATTTCTTATGTATTCATTGGGACTAGTGGAGTATTAATACTAGTCCCGACAGTGATTTATTGTTGTTGGAATTAGAGGAGCATTGATTCTAGTTCCAGTTTTTAGTTTGTCCCCTAACACATACACAGGTAGGCACAAAAGCACATTGGTTATATTGTGGAGTTTAGTACAAGTAGCTAGAATAATTATTCTGGAACCATTACAGGGTGCACGGAGAACTGTCATTCCTGCATATCAGACCAGTCCACCCTATCTACTCTAAACAGTACGCATATTTCTCAACTCTCTTACCTTCTCTTTTACCTATCTCCAAGAGCTGCACTAACCTGTATTCCTTGTTCTCACTTATAGGAAAACAGCTTATCTCAGAAGTTTATTGGTTCCCCCAGGATCATCAGCCAGTCCTCCTGTGTATAAAGACACCTGTGTTTTCCCCCACTTTCCTTGTTTTGTTTCCCTGTTTTTCCCTGACGGGCATCACTATTTGTATCCAGTCATTCTACTCTGGCACATGGTGAACCGGTTAGGGGAAATAGTGGAACTAGCGGCATTTCCCTGGTGCTTCTGAGGCAACAATCGCGACAAGCACTACATATATAGCCTGTATGCTGTGTTAAGTTAGCATGAGCCTTTTAGGAGTTTAAACGCCATTTTACCTTTCTGCTGCTTTTGCACACGACAGTTGTTGCTTTAGCTTTGAGCCTAGTAGAATGTTTTCGATTCATACGCGAATAATATGTTGTTACACTGATATCCGCCTTGCTTGGCGAGCTGTGTCTGTACGGTGAGTGCTGAAACCTTCAAGGATATTTCAACACAGTAGTTATTGTGAGCACTGATCTTCGCACGTTCCTAGACATAACATACATGCAGCTGCAGCCAAGTTCTGGCTTTAGGCGTGTTTTATATCGCTTTGCACAAGAGCATACAAACACACTTGATGGTGCTTCGCATGCAGAAGAGCTGGTTGCTGATGATGTGATCCCTTACCACTAGGATCTTGAGGTATGGGGCCGCTCTGCTAAAACCCAAAAGAGACCTTCTTAGATATAATATAATATACTAGCTAGGGAGGGTGAGAATTAGGTTTTGTTAAGCCCTATTCATTTTAGCATAATACTATGCTTGCACCATTTGTGTTCTATGGACTAGTGACTATGCTGATTATTTTGTTTCTTATAATATGTTTGCTTGTATTAGCTAAGATACTCCGTTTGAGAACACTGCATTAGTGAATAAACATTTCAAATATGCACGTGTCCTCTTTTACGCCTTGTTCTGGATTGAAATGATTGTATAACGAAAGAGTGTTCATGTGTTCCACGTTACCTGAGGTGCATTAAGTTCATGTTCTGGTTTGTCTAAGCATTGGGAGTTTATGATGACCAATGAGACACTGTAGCTAGTCTGGTAGGGGATTTTTGGGTACTAAGGTGAGTTTTGGCACACCCTAATTCACTGAGGTTCCAAGCCTCTATGCACAGTTCTGTCTGAGCACGGAATCCCTGCGATATGGCGCCCAACCGTTGGTGGTCTTATAGCATGATACTTGAGCAGTACATCATTCAGTCCTTAACACCTTCACTATTGTTTCCGGTTAACAGTGGTGTCGGACAAACCTACCTGTATTCGTATGGGTCCTTTCAAACTTGAATCTTTCTAAAACGGTTTCATTGAGTTACTACCCAGTTGTGCTACAAAGTTTCCTTGGTACCTTTTCTCTTTCTTTCTGTCACTATGGCTGCGGTGGACATTCCGCAACATAGCCGCATTGCGGTGCGCAATCATTTGCAGGTTTATAATGTCCCTGAAGATGGCATGGCCGTGATCATGGTGGTGAGTGCAGAGGTGGCTTACCCGTATGAGATTTTTTACTCATGGGTGACCTTCCCAGCTATGAATGCACAAACTCGTGTGTTCGACGCATACACTCCAACGGCTGTGCCAGCAGAATATGCACCATATAGGGAACAGGAGATTCCTATTGATACTTGGCAGCATCGAGTTTGGTTTAATGGCACCCTACCACATTCTTTAGCAGCTCCGAGGTTGGGTCCTTTGTCCATTCCAGGCGCAACTTGGCCTGTTTTGGCTGGGTTTACCCCTCATCCTCTACATGGAGCATGTAACGTAGCTGAGTTAAGACGACTACATGTAGTCGCAATTAGCGTGATTAGGTCGTTAGTGCAATACATTACCCGCAATCTCCCGGGCGGGGCTCCGGGTGGTGCAGCGCTTCCTACCCGACATGGCGGAATGAAGCTCAGTCCCGTTATGGTCAACGCTGTGATGGGAAAGCGTCCCCAAGAACAGGATGAATTTCCTTTCTGGCTTGCCGAAAAGTTTGACCAACTGGAAGCAGTATTTCCTAACACGTCTCCTGGTGAAAAACACAGGATTCTGACAATTAGCTTACCGAAGGACTTAACCCCCGAAATCGGTGACAGTGAGACCTGGGGAAAAACGTTTGCAGCGGTCTACGCGAGGTGTTACGGCACTCTGTCTATGACTGTCCTGCCGACGGTCCTTAAACGTGTTCAGGATGAACACGGACCGGAGGCTGCTGTTGAATTGGTTATGCGTCTTTGTGGCACCTTTGATGTGGTTTCCGATCTCATACTTGCTAATGTCAAGTGAGATGCGGTGAACTTTCAGGTTGCCAATGCTTTGCAGGCGATTCCCGATGCCGAAAAACCCCGGCAGTTGGCGAGGATTATTGTGGCGGCTTATAAAACCATGGGCCGCAATAGTAGGGTCTCAAGCCTTTTTCTACTAAAGAGGAAAAACAACCCCAAGGGCAGGAGTCGGAATCCGACGAACAGCCCAAGTCCAAAAAACAAAATTGGCCTAAAAAACAAAAACAGGGAAAGCAACAGCAAAAGCAGAAACAGGAGTCACGACCTGCGTCTCCATTGCCTGCGCCCACAGAACGTGTTTATGACTTGCGCGATCGCCCGATGATAAAATCACCTGATCATTTTCAGGTTTCTGATCAACGTTCTCCTCGTTCTTTTCAGGAGTCATCGGCTTTTTCATCCGGTGGTGGAGGAGGCGGCAAGGGTCGGGCGGCCAGCAAGGACGCGACCAGCCCCGCCCGAAAGACGGCAAAGGCAAGCAGGACGATTCTACACTGAAAAGACCCCAGTTTCAGAAAAAGAAAGTTGCTGCTTTAACAGCACATAGATATGCCACAGATAGTGAGAACCCAGCTTCGGAATCAGACATGGGCTCTGACCTTACTGGACAGCGCGTCGGAGATCACCATAGTACGAGAGGCCCTGCGTCCTCTACTGAAGGTGACAGCGACTGACTGTTATGTTGTTGTGGAGACAGCTGACACTAGAGTAGCTCCCCCTAACAGGATCTATGAAATAGTCTTATTCATTGAGGGTGACATTCAACGCACCATAGAAGGGGTATTTTGGGAGAATCTTACGATTACCTACGATATTTTGTTAGCGGAGGCTGACTGGCCCCCACCTTTTGTGCTCACAGCTCCGAGAGGGGAGGAGGTAATCCTCTCTAGTTTCGCGCACACAGTCTCGAAGGAGCATGCGCTGAATTTTGCAGAAGAGTGGGCTAAGGCCCTTGCGCCGGCTCTGTACCGTACTCACTGTGGATGGGATAGATTTTCCCCTCACCACGAGATTCCTTTGCGGTCTATGCCTCAGCCTCAACCCCAATATCCCTTGAAGCGCGAAGCGAAGGCTTCCGTTGCGGAAATCCTTGAACAATTGGAATTTCAGGGTATTATTGAAACTTGTGTGTCACCAATGAATAACCCTCTTTTTACTGTAACCAAACCTGACGGTTCGTATCGTTTGGTATTGGATTACTGCCATTTATACTCGCATTGACGTACCTGTGCAGTACAGAATACACACGGCTCTGCTTTAGTGGATAGTCTCGTGCGTAAGCGGTTTGAAACCACGCTTGACATTTCCAACGGTTTTTATGCCCACCATTTGGATGGTCTTAGTTCCCAATGGACCTCCTTTACTTGCGGCGGTGTCCATAAACATTTCGAGCGTTTGCCAATGGGCTACAAGAATAGTCCTGGAGCGTTTGCTGCCCGCATAGTCTCTCTCTTAGAGAGAGTTGACCCAGATGCTTGTTCATATGTGGATGACATTTATCTCACAGATGATGAATTGTGGGAGCATCTGTGTCGAGTTGACCGCTTAATTTGTAGCTTTGCGGACTTTGGTTACAAATTCAACTTTGCAAAATCACACATTGCAGAGTATACAGTGTTGTTCCTGGGCTACGAACTCAACAATGAAGAACGCGGATTGGCTCCTCACTTCTGCTCTATTTAGAATCTGCTAATTATGGTGATTTGTTTTGTTTCCAACATTATGGCATTCATTACTTGAACAAAACTAATTCTAGGAGGAATGCTGTGAATTTTACCCAGTGGGAACATTGCCCAGCTCCTTTAAGGGGCAGCTCAGACACGTTTTTGAAAAAGTTCACTTATTTTACTGACTTTAATCAGTCCAATCCGGCCTCCTTTTATTTTAAAGTAACAGACAAATCCATGTCCAAAGTTAGACTTACCGATACTAAATTATTGTATTCGAAGTTCTTTCTAGACCAGCTAGCTGTTGGTGGCTACGAGTTGTGGAAGGAAAATATTGACCTTAAATCGGTTTGGGGTTCAAAAAGTTGGCAGGTAAATGACACTGAGGCTTTGCACCGTGCATGTCTCATCCCAAATTATATGTTGTTTTTGAATTCTACTATTTCACAGACTACATGCTTTGGATTGGCTACTTCCAAAAAAATAAATAGTCCTTCCTTCCCTGATTTGGAAGAATATTTGGGTTGGGAAAATTCAACTAAACTTTTAATTAGAGAGTTGCAGACCCTTTTGCTAAATGCATCCTTTAACATATCCAGTTTGGATCCCAAGGGTTGGTTGATGTGGCACAGAAGTGCTGATTTGTGCCAGCATCGTTTTCTGGGCCTGACTGAAGGTTTTACACAGGTCAGAGTAGATCCCCGTTTTGAGAGTGACCATTCAGTTAACACTTACTCTGTAGGCAAATTGTGTCAGAATTGACTCAAACACTCTACATTGGCATCAGTAAAATTGCATTTGTCTAAACTGACTGACGAGGTTGACTTGAATTACTTCATAAAGGGTCCGGCTAAGGGTAGATCTAAAAGATGGATCTATGCCGTTTATAATGAACTCTCGAAAACATCACAGATTGAAGCGGCTACCCGCCTTAGGGCTATTGACCAAGCTAACTTGGAAAACGTGCTTGCAGTTATGGATAACAGTATTAACACCCTTTCCTCCCGAATTTACACATTGGACAATATTGTGTCATCTGTTGTTGAAATTGTACAGGATGAAGTGTCTGTTTTGTACCATGGTCAAAATCAATTGCGTTCTATTATGCGGTTTGAGTGGACCCTGCAGAGACTGATAAATGGAAAAGTGCCTTGGAATTACATTAATGTCACATCTCTATTTGCATCTTTTAATTTAACTGAAAAACAATGTCTGCTTTCGATGAGAGATGCTTCTTTTTGGTTACAAATTCAACTTTGCAAAATCACACATTGCAGAGTATACAGTGTTGTTCCTGGGCTACGAGCTCAACAATGAAGAACGCGGATTGGCTCCTCACTTCTTGGAGAAATGTGCACAATTGCGCGCTCCGACAACTCTGAAAAAATTTCGGAAGGACATACATTCCGGATTATGCTCAGCGTATCAAGCCCTTGTATGCATTGATACAACCAAATTTTACAAAATCGAACTGGCTGCCTGAGCACTCGGCTATACTGCAGTCTTTGCAGGCTGATCTGCTCGCTTCTAAATACTTATTGACTCGTGATAATCACACCAACCTGGTGATAAGAATCATCCCTGGGACGGTGGGTTTCACATACCTTACGTTTAATGAAGGAGATACAGTACCTATTGCTTACAAGTCACACTTGTACACTTCGGCTGAAATGCGATTTTCCACTGTGGAGAAAGTTTTGACGGCTGTGCAAATGGCGATTCTAAAGGAACGCGCTCTGTCACAGGGAAAATGCATGTTGGTTGTAACCCCGTGTCCTGCTTTGGAAGCAGTTACGAAAGCCAGTGTACCTAATTCTAAAGCTTTGTACCCTCGGTGGATACAATGGGCAGCATCATTGACGTCTCCGGATGCCACGTTCATTTTTTATGCCTCCTTACAGTCGAAGGAGTTTTTGCAATATGAGTTTGTTCATCCTGCACCTTTGGCCATGGGGCCTTTGGAGGATTTCCATTGCATCATATACACCGATGGTTCGGCGCAGGTTGCGCATGGTTCTAAACACACCTACGTTTCCGCTTCCGCCATTGTGGTAGGTGCCATGGTGAACGATGAGTTCAAGTCCAGAGTAGTGCACACGCAGACTCTAGGGGACTGCACCGCACAATTGGCAGGGCTTCATGCTCTGATGCTTGCATTGGAGTACGCTGATCTGTGTGTGACAACACTTATCGTAAGTGATTCTTACTACTGTGTTCAGTCTTACTATGAAAACTTGTTCTTTTGGATTCAGAATGATTTTCGTGATTCCAAGGGTAGCACAATAAAACATAAAATGATCTGGGTTCCGAGTGGCTGAGCTTAAAGAGCAGTTGCCACTCGTGTTTGTAATTCATACTCTCGGTCACCAGCGCGTTGGAGTCCACGCTGTCGGCAACTCGCTTGCTGATGAAGCAGCGAAATCAGCTGTATCGACATATTTAGTTGCAGCAGTCACACGGTCCAAAAGTAAGATTGACGATGATATCTTGGCGGCTGTTGCTGCCACTGAGAAGGGAGATAAATATCCTCAGGGGTTCCCTTCGAAGTACACATACCACTTAAGTCCCGATAAGGTTCCTTATGTGAAAATACCTGAAGTTGGAGAGAGATTGATTCCCAACTCAGATCGCAGACATTCACTGATCACGGCGGCCCATGAAGGGGTTGCGTCTGCGTATGCGGCCGTTTCAGCTACTGTGTCTCAGTTGCAACAACGTTTTTGGTGGCGGGGACTGTACAAACAGGCGCGTGACTATGTCCTTCAATGTGACATATGCCAGCAGATTAAGCCTTCAACTGATATGCGTCCGCCCCAAACACAGTTGTTCATTTCCGGAAAGCAATAAAAACTTTTCTGTTTTAGCTGTCCCTTTTAGTCTTCTTTTTCCCTGTTGTGTTATGTTTCTCCTTGTCTATGCGCCAGGACGCTCCTTGGCTGGAGTAGCTGTGCGCACAATAAAAAACAATAACATAACATAACATAACATAATAAACCATTTGGTTGTGTTTATTTAGATCACTGCGGTCCTTTTTCTTCTGATACTGCGTATAAGTACATCTTAGTAGCAGTTGATTCATGCACACACTTTGTTTGGGTCTGGCCTCATCGCAGCGCTGATTCACAAACTGTCATCAGGGATTTGCGTGTCTTTGTAGGGATTTTTGCCTGTGGTACCTTCCATTCGGATCAGGGTCCTGCTTTCGCCTCTAAGGCGTATAGGGATGCCATGACTTCGATGGGGGTCCAAGTCAAGTTTTCATCTCCATACCGACCTGAGGGTAATAGTGTTGTGGAACGAATGAACCGTGACTTAAAGCAATCACTGACAGCTCGAGTTATAGGCACTGGCAGAAATTGGTTGGCCCATCTTAATGGCGTGCAGCGTGCTCTTAATAATCTCCCTAGAAGGTCTCTGGGTGGGCAGACCCCATACGAAATGCTCTTTGGTATCAAGATGTATGTCCCGGACCTTGACCGCCTAGACGCGGTCGGTTCGGCTGTCTCCTTTCACGTAGATGAACATTGCAATGTTTTACAGACTCTACAAGAGACCAGAGACAGTCTTGCAAAGGAACACTTGCCCTCCAACTCGGATGATGTGTTGCAGATCCCGGTAGTTGGCTGGCTACACAAGTTGGAGAACTGGTTCGGGAGAAGATCGATAACAAAAAGGAATTTGGTTCCTCATACCGTGCCCCGGGTCCCGTGCTTGGACTGAAGGGCACAAGAACAGTCATTTTACCACCACTTCCAGGTCGTAAAGAGAACAGGTATATCTCCATTGACAATGTCAAAATACACAGAGTGGCCGATTCTTCTTAGCATGACACCGGCAGTCTCATGTCCTTCGATAGTGAGAAATTCTGTTTTGGCCACTAGTTCAGATCGTGCTCCAGAGGTGGCCCTCGAGATGCCTGCAGTTTCAAGACCTTTATTGAGTGCTTTGCCTGGTACTCGCCTTGATGATACAGACTACACCTACACAACTGACTTATCGATGCCTGATTTGCAAACTCGTTTAGCCACAGAATCCAGATTTTCATTTGACACTGTTTCACATACGTCGGAGAAGCCCACAAGGTTAAGAGCCTACGTGACGTTGTTTAAAAAACATTTTTTAATACCCCCTTGGACTTACATTTGGCTGGGGCGTTTTGCTCTCTATCTTTTTATGTCAATTGGTTTTGTGTTTTATTTTTTTCAAATTATAAATGGACATTATGTCGAGGAGAGAACATGCATTAGACATCTAAATGGAACATTGGCACCACACTCCTCTTCACATTCAGCCCACAGATTGAAAAGAGACTTACAGATTGAAAAGAGACTAGGCCTTTGTTAACATCACCGCATGGACTGTCCTGGATGGAATAGTCTGGGATGCGGTTAAATTTCAAATCCATGGTCCGATTGAAGTTATTAATGTTCCTAATGTGCTTAGAGTTAACATGGGGGATGTGGTTCAACAAAACATACGTTCTGATGATTGGGATGTTCAGGCCATAGAGGCTTTGTTTGCTGATTTAAAGTATTATGCTGAGTTTGATGCTGAAGATTTCTATTTAGAATCTGCTAATTATGGTGATTTGTTTTGTTTCCAACATTATGGCATTCATTACTTGAACAAAACTAATTCTAGGAGGAATACTGTGAATTTTACCCAGTGGGAACATTGCCCAGCTCCTTTAAGGGGCAGCTCAGACACGTTTTTGAAAAAGTTCACTTATTTTACTGACTTTAATCAGTCCAATCCGGCCTCCTTTTATTTTAAAGTAACAGACAAATCCATGTCCAAAGTTAGACTTACCGATACTAAATTATTGTATTCGAAGTTCTTTCTAGACCAGCTAGCTGTTGGTGGCTACGAGTTGTGGAAGGAAAATATTGACCTTAAATCGGTTTGGGGTTCAAAAAGTTGGCAGGTACATGACACTGAGGCTTTGCACCGTGCATGTCTCATCCCAAATTATATGTTGTTTTTGAATTCTACTATTTCACAGACTACATGCTTTGGATTGGCTACTTCCAAAAAAATAAATAGTCCTTCCTTCCCTGATTTGGAAGAATATTTGGGTTGGGAAAATTCAACTAAACTTTCAATTAGAGAGTTGCAGACCCTTTTGCTAAATGCATCCTTTAACATATCCAGTTTGGATCCCAAGGGTTGGTTGATGTGGCACAGAAGTGCTGATTTGTGCCAGCATCGTTTTCTGGGCCTGACTGAAGGTTTTACACAGGTCAGAGTAGATCCCCGTTTTGAGAGTGACCATTCAGTTAACACTTGCTCTGTAGGCAAATTGTGTCAGAATTGACTCAAACACTCTACATTGGCGTCAGTAAAATTGCATTTGTCTAAACTGACTGACGAGGTTGACTTGAATTACTTCATAAAGGGTCCGGCTAAGGGTAGATCTAAAAGATGAATCTATGCCGTTTATAATGAACTCTGGAAAATATCACAGATTGAAGCGGCTACCCGCCTTAGGGCTATTGACCAAGCTAACTTGGAAAACGTGCTTGCAGTTATGGATAACAGTATTAACACCCTTTCCTCCCGAATTTACACATTGGACAATATTGTGTCATCTGTTGTTGAAATTGTACAGGATGAAGTGTCTGTTTTGTACCATGGTCAAAATCAATTGCGTTCTATTATGCGGTTTGAGTGGACCCTGCAGAACTGATAAATGGAAAAGTGCCTTGGAATTACATTAATGTCACATCTCTATTTGCATCTTTTAATTTAACTGAAAAACAATGTCTGCTTTCGATGAGAGATGCTTCTTTTTCCATGTTACAAATTGAACGCTTAGAGTCTTTGCCCTTTTCGGTAGCAGAGGCCACAGTTGCAACGTGGCTTATCCACGGCTTAATAACGTTACCTTTTGCACTTTTTCAATTTACCAGTTGCATGAAGTATTTTGCCCTTGGCAGGTATGAACAGCTCGGCACCTCCTACTTACATGAAGCCTGGTCACTCCCTTTCACTTATAGGTGTCTTAGAGACGGGAAAGAGGTTTATCTGAAAGGGGATGAGTGTACAGAAACACCAGATCACTCATTGATTTGTAGACACATCCAATTACATGGTTCTTGTAACCAAGACCGCCCTAATTTGGCTTGTGTTTTGAAAGGTACACCGGTGCCTGCCATTGTCCCGACTTTCACTTTGTTAGTAAACGGGAGTTATTTGCTTTTCAATAATGAGGATTATTGTGGGTTATTGAAAGGCATTGCTTATGTTGTAACAGTCAGTGAGCGTGTAGTTTGCTGTAAAAATGTGCTGTATCCACCCCCGCATGGGAACCTGGTTGTTTCCATCTGGCCGAGGATTCCGGCCTTGAAGTCTGAGTTCAATAAGATGAGCAGAATAAGAGCCTTATTGTCACAAAAAGAAGTTGCCCTGACATCTGCTCGCAAAACATTTGTCCTTCACGTAGCTAACACCCGCACAGAAGTGCAGGCCTTATTGAATACTTACCTTCCTTTACATTTTGGTGAGCTGATACATACAATCTTTAACGCGTCCTCCACTTCGGGGCTGGCTCATTTTTTTAAAGTAGTGAGCAGTGGTCTAGTGACTTATTTCCAAAAGATATTGGGAGTCATTCCTGCTTTCTTCCATTCGATCTTTTCCAACCTATTTGGTGGAGTTCCAGTTTTACTTGCGCTGGCTGCTGGCTTTTTGTTGCTGTATTGCTTAATTCAGAATGGATGCCCGTCCTGTGTTCGCAAACGAGGGGGAGCAGTTAACACTGTTTCACAACAGGATGCTTGAATACTATGGTGTGCTGCCACTTGCCACCTTAAGTGCATCAGATGGATTATAGTTTCGATTTTCCTATTTCACCTGTGTCCAGCCTGTATTTCATTGCCAGAGCTGTGATTTCGATTGGGCCCTGGATTTGTGTCTCTGCAATTTGGTGTTTCCTGAAGCGAATTATGATCATCTCATGAGTCCCTTAGTTACTCATGAATTGCTTTGTTCAGACGGAGGGATTATGGCCTTTGCAGCGATGCATGGAGTTCTGGGTCGTTGGAATATTTTCACAGCGGCGCAAGATTTCTTGGCACACAGCTTCATTGAGAACCCACAGAGTTGTCCTCTGATGATACTACAGGCTCCGGTAATTGAAGAGCATGTATGTTCTTTCTCATTATTAAATTGGATGGCTGAGTTATTTTCGGATGATAGCAGTGACTTCCTTTTGGAAGCAGTTGCGGCTTATTTCGCATACTCAGTTTTAGGCTGACTCCTATTGAGGCTTTTCGTGTCATGATTTTTTTCTCCCTCACAAGATTTTTTTTCGAGTTATGATGGATATTATTTTTAAATCAGACCGATTGGCTTTACTAACATTGGACATTACAATGTCATGCAGGTGAGATTTCGATTTTTGAGCGCACTAAATAATTTTTTTTCCTCACCTACTTAATTTCGAACTGAACGTTTTTATTGAACTCTGCTTTCAACAATTGAGTCCCTTTTTTTATCTTATCTTATCTGATACGTGCTCGGATCAAGGGAGGGTGTTATATAGTTATATATAGCCTGTATGCTGTGTTAAGTTAGCATGAGCCTTTTAGGAGTTTAAACGCCATTTTACCTTTCTGCTGCTTTTGCACACAACACTTAGTTGTTGCTTTAGCTTTGAGCCTAGTAGAATATTTTCGATTCATACGCGAATAATATGTTGTTACACTGATATCAGCCTTGCTTGGCGAGCTGTGTCTGTACAGTGAGTGCTGAAACCTTCAAGGATATTTCAACACAGTAGTTATTGTGAGCACTGATCTCCGCACGTTCCTAAACATAACATACATGCAGCTGCAGCCAAGTTCTGGCTTTAGGCACGTTTTATATCGCTTTGCACAAGAGCATACAAACACACTTGATGGTGCTTCACATGCAGAAGAGCTGGTTGCTGATGATGTGATCCCTTACCACTAGGATCTTGAGGTAAGGGGCCGCTCTGCTAAAACCCAAAAGAAACCTTCTAAGATATAATATAATATACTAGCTAGGGAGGGTGAGAATTAGGTTTTGTTAAACCCTATTCATTTTAGCATAATACTATGCTTGCACCATTTGTGTTCTATGGACTAGTGACTATGCTGATTATTTTGTTTCTTATATTATGTTTGCTTGTAGTAGCTAAGATACTGCGTTTGAGAACACTGCATTAGTGAATAAACATTTTAAATATGCACGTGTCCTCTTTTACTCCTTGTTCTGGATTGAAATGATTGTATAACGAAAGAGTGTTCATGTGTTCCACGTTACCTGAGGTGTACTAAGTTCATGTTCTGGTTTGTCTAAGCACTGGGAGTTTATGATGACCAATGAGACACTGTAGCTAGTCTGGTAGGGGATTTTTGGGTACTAAGGTGAGTTTTGGCACACCCTAATTCACTGAGGTTCCAAGCCTCTATGCACAGTCTGTCTGAGCACAGAATCCCTGCGACAGTGGGTGTGGTGGTGGTGGACATGGTCGTGGTGGACATGGTGGTGGTGGTGGACGTGGTGTTGGTGTATGTGATATTGGTGGATGTGGTGGTAAATGTGGTGGTGGTGGTGGTGGGTGTGCTGGTGGTGGGTGTGGTGGTGGTGGACATGGTGGTGGTGGACATGGTGGATGTGGTGGTTGTTGACATGGTGGTGATGGACGGGGTGGTGATGGGATGTGGTGGTGGTGGACATGGTGGTGGTGGACATGGTATTGGTGGTGGACATGGTAGTGGATGTGGTGGACACGGTGGTGGTGGACATGGTGTGGTGGCTGTGGTGGTGGTGGAGGTGGTGGACATGGTGGTTGTGGACATGGTGGTGATGGATGTGGTGGTGATGGATGTGGTGGTGGTGGACGTGATGGTGGATATGGTGGACATGGTGGTGGTGGACATGGTAGTGTTGGACGTGGTGGTGGTGGACATGGTGGTGGTAGACACGAAGGTGGACATGGTGGTGGTGGACATGGTGGTTGTGAACTTGGTGGTGGTGGACATGGTAGTGGTGGATGTGGTGGTGGACTTGGTGGTGGATGTGATGGTGGTAGACGTAGTAGTGGCCTCGAGGTGGCCGTGGATGTGCTGGTGGCTGTGATGGTGATGGTGGACATGGTGGTGGTGGTGGTGGTGGATGTGGTTTACAAGGGGGTGGTGGATGTGGTGGTGGATGTAGTGGACATGGTGGTGGGGGACGTTGTGGTGGTGGATGTGGTTGTGGTGGTGGATGTGGTGGTGGTGGAGGTGTGTGTGGTGGTGGTGGATGTGGTGGTGGTGGACATGGTAGTGGTGGATGTAGTGGTGGTGGATGGAGTGGTGGTGGATGTGGTGGATGTGGTGGTGGTGGTGGAGGTTGTGGACGTGGTGGTGGTGGTGGTGGACGTGGTGATGGTGGATGTAGACGTGGTGTTGGACGTGGTGGTGGTGGTGGATGTGGTGGTGTTGGTGGTGGACATGGTGGTGGCGGTGGTTAATGTGGTGTTGGTGGATGCAGTGGTGGTGGACATGGTGGTGGTGGACATGGTGGTAGACATGGTGGATGTTGTGTTGGTGGACGTGGTGATGGCTGACATGGTGGTTGTGGACATGGTGGTGGTGGTGGTGGATGTGGTGGTGGTGGATGCAGTGGTGGTATACGTGGTGGTGGTGGTTATGGTGGTGTTTGTGGTGGACTTGGTGGTGGTGGACTTGGTGTTGGTGGACGTGGTGGATGTGGTGGTTGTGGACATGGTGATAATGGATGTGGTGGTGATGGACAATGTGGTGGTGGACGTGGTGGACATGGTGGTGGTGGATGTGGTGGTGGTGGTAGTGGTGGTAGATGTGGTGGTGGTGGAGGTGGGCGTGGTGGTCATGGATGTGGTGGTGGTGGACAAGGTGGTTGTGGGTGTGGTGGTGGTGGACATTTTTGTGGAAGTGGTGGTGGTGATGGTGGACATGGTGGTGGTGGACATAGTTGTGGTGGACATGGTTGTGGTGCACGTAGTGGTGGTGGATGTGGTGGTGGTGGATGTGGTGGTGGACGTGGTGGTGGTGGAGGACGTGGTGGTAGTGGACATGGTGGCGGTGGACGTGATGGACAAGGTAGTGGTGGATGTGGTGGTGGTAATGGTGGTGGATGTGGCATAGGTGGAGGTGGGTGTGGTGGTGGTGGATCTGGTGGTGGCAGACGTGGTGGTGGACATGGTGGTGGACATGGTGGTGGTGGATGTGGTGGACATGGTGGTTGTGGACATGGTGGTGATGGACGTGGTGGTGATGGATGTGGTGGTGTTGGATGTGGTGGTGTTGGACCTGGTGGTGGTGGACGTGTTGGTGGATGTGGTGGACATGGTGGTGGTGGACGTGGTGGTGGTGGATGTGGTGGTGGTGGTGGATGTGGTGGTGGTGGTTGTAGTGGTGGTTGACGTAGTGTTGGTTGATGTGGTGGACATGGTGGTGGAGGACATAGTGGTGGGGGATGTGGTTGTGGTGGAGGATGTGGTGGTGGAGGACATGGTGGTGGTGGATGTGGTGGCCATGGTGGTGGTGGATGTGGTGGTGGTGGTAGTGGTGGTGGACGTGGTGGTGGTGGAGGTGGGTGTGGTGGTGGACATGGTGGTGGTGGAGGTGGGTGTGGTGGTGGTGGATGTAGTGTTGGTGGATGTGGTGGTGGAGGATGTGGTGGTGTACGTGGTGGTGGTGGGTGTGCTGGTGGTGGGTGTGCTGGTGGTGGGTGTGGTGGTGGTGGACGTGGTGGTGGATGTGGTGGTGGTGGACGTGGTGGACATGGTGGTTGTTGACATGGTGGTGATGGACGTGGTGGTGATGGGACGTGGTGGTGGTAGGCTTGGTGGTGGTGGACATGTGTTGGAAATGGGATCCCTGGCTGGCCAGGGCTTGCGCCGAAGTCAGTCAGAGACCACCACTCCTAAGTCAGGGCAAGGGAGTTACACGCCAAGATAACCCCTGCTCACCCTCTAGGTAGCGTGGCGCGAGCAGCAAGGCTAAACTTGGAGGCGATATGAGTTAAGTATTTGCGCACGCACCCCAGCAACAACACCCAAGGCCCACCCCAAAGGAAACTCCACACAAGGTTATATGTAAAAATAGCCTTTGTATTACACCAAAACACATTAGATAAAAACACACACTTTACAATGTGCCAACAGGCACGGGCAGAATTTACAGGGGATATGTACAAGAGAGGGCCACCTGGACCACTGTCAGGAATCAACACTTTTAGAACTTAGAATACAATACTTGTAGGCCTAGAACTTAGAACATAGAGCCTATCGGACAGTACCTTCCGTCCTGGTTGCGCAGGATAATGCGAGTGACCTCCTTAGTAAACTTGAGCGGGCGGCCGGCTAGCTACAAGCGTTTCTTTGGGGTGACCAGTGTGTGCGGCTCAGAAGAAGAGGGGAAGGCAGGATGCGGGCGACCCAGCGAAGCGGCGCGGCTCAGGGTAGAGCGGCGCTGCTCGAGGCTTGGACGGGCTGCTGTGCACGAGCTGCCGAGGGGGGTGAGCGAGGCACACTTCAGTGAGGCCCCAGGGGCCCAAGGGAGATCAGACAAGTCCCAGCAATTTGTCAGGGAAGGCACAATAGAGTCCACTGGTCCTGGGACTCTGGTCAGGGGGCGAGCTCAGTATCAAGCCCTTGGAATATCACTTAGAACATAACAGAAAATCACTGTAGCACAAAACAAGTAACTACTGGTAATCAGGTAAGTACCCCCTACGCAATCCTAACCACCTTAGGAACAGGTCACGCAGGGAACCAGGACCTCACTAGCACCACCTATACTAGCAAGAACAACCACCTAAGTATCACAATACAAGTAGGGGCATAGACCTGGGGACAAAACACATGATGCATAACATACATTCAGCGGTGTAAGGAGGGAAAACACATGATGCCTAAAAAAACATTCAGAGGTGTAAAAGCAAAGCACATGACATATAAAAACACATTCAGAAGTGCAGGACACACATGATGAATAATCTACCCATTCAGAGGTGTAAGGACAAGCAACTATGCAACACAGTCACGTAAACCACAACCTGTGGCAGTCCCAATGTCAGGGTCCTAAACGGTGCAACTGCCCACAAAGTGCTGGGCAGTTGAAGGAACGCTGGTGGGGATACGTTGGAGCCTTCCAGGGCTCAAGAACATCAATGGGGCCAATGTGGGAGCCTCGCTGGACTCTTTAAACAAATGTGGCCTCTGAGAACCTCACAGGCTCTGTAGAAATGAAATGTCCCCCTGAGCCTCTCGGGGCTCTCAACAAAAAGATGTAGCCTCACTGGGCGGTGGGGTCCCCCACGGGGGACCCGGGAACACTGGGGGTGCCCTGAGCCTCTCTAGGCTGTAGGCACAATTGCGGGCATCGTTGGAGTCCCCCTCCAGGGGACTCAAGAACAAAGGAATGCCCCTTTGAGCCTCGTGGGCTCTTAAAACAATGGTGGCGCCTTAAGGAGCCTCTCAGGCTCTGATCCAATATGCCCCCATGAGCCTCTCCTGGGCTCAAAAAGCATAATGGCGCCTCAGAGCCTCTCGGGCTCGTGGCTCAAGGTGGGGGGTTAGGCGGAGTCCCTCTCGGGGGACTCGGCAGCACTCGAGGCCTCACGGGCCTCTCTGGACAAGGGTCTCGCTCTGGAGGGGAGGGGCGGGCACCGGCAACGTGCCCCGACGCCCCCCTCCCTTCCGCACACACTCACCGGGTCTCTGGTGCTTGGCGGCGGCTCTCCTCCTCCACCGGGGCTCCCTCCTGGTCCTGGGAGCCCCGCAACATCCGGCGGCTGCTTCCTGGCGGGCCCTTGGCTCTCCCTAGCTCACGGGAGCCCCGGGCGGCCATCACTCGGCTTCTTTCACCTGCCGGTGGCGGCAGGCGGGACTTCCGGTTGGGGCCGCGCCGGGATTGGCCGGCTGCCCTACCGCTTCCGGGTCGTCGCAGGCAGAGCGGCGGCCCGGCAGTAGACAGCAGCAAATGCCGGGTGGGCACCGGCTTTCCTTTTAAATAACTGGCACGAGGTGGCACTTCAGCGGGGCAATGCCGGGTGGGCACCGGCTTTAAAATAACAATAAAGCGAGGTGGGCACTCGCTCGGCAAAAACAGCGGCAACCTCTGGGCCAATGACGGGTGGGCACCGGCTTCCAAGAATAAAGCGCTCGGAGCGCTATCAGCAAAATAAAGCGCTATGGAGCGCTAGGGGCTAAAAGTACAGCGCTCTCCGACGCCAAGGGGCCAAACAAAGCGCTCTCAGCGCCGAGGGGGAAAGATAAAGCGCTAGACAGCAAATACAGTGCTTCCAGGCACTATAAGCCCTATTAAAGTCCAGCAAAAGTTCTTCCCGAGTCCAGGGGCTGGGCAGGGCCCAGGGAGGCAAGCCTTCCCCGGGCCCCAGCAGCAGCATGCCCCTGGTCAGATTCCAGTTGAGAACAAGAACATTTTCATGGGGTCACAGCCCCTCTTTTATACACCTTTTCTTTTGTCTGTAGGTGCAGGGTGGGGGCAGAACCAGTTGCAGCTGGTCTGTGAGCACTGTTGATGGCTCAACCACCCCTTTCATTCATCAGGCAGGCTAGGGTCATTAGACGCACCACAGGGGGCGGAGCCAGCATTGTGTGGGGGAAACCCAGCCTCATTCAGGACACAGGCGCAGCCCCTCCCTCACATCAGCATGCTAATCTCTCCATTCACCACCGGGGCAGACCCACACAGACTTCCTGGAGCCTGGCATCCCAGCCAGCTCCAGCCAATCACACGCCAGGCATATTTTACACTAATATGCCAACTCCTAGAAGTGGCGCTTCCGCACAAGACAGTCATGTCACATACATCGTTGCGGAGCATTCAATCACACGAGTGTGCACATACCAAACTTGACCATGCACACCTCACGCATCAGGAACTACGAGGGACACAGACATTCCCCATGCATTCCTATGGGAGAGCAGGCCAGTCTCACACACACACTCAGGGAGCGCACGCACTTTACACTGCGCCACAGTGTCAAAGTGCGTAAAGACCAGAAGTCACTAGGCAAAAAGTTCAGGGGTGAACCTGCCAGAAGGGCCAAGTCCAACAACATGGTATTGGTGGTGAACATGATGGTGGATGTGGTGGACATGGTGGTGGTGGACGTGGTGTGGTGGATGTGGTGATGGTGGAGGTGGTGGACATGGTTGTTGTGGACATGGTGGTGGTGATGGATGTGGTGGTGATGGATGTGGTGGTGGTGGAGGTGGGTGTTGTGGTGGTGGTGGTAGACGTGGTGGTGGTGGACATGGTGGTGGTGGACGTAAAGGTGGACATGGTGGTGGTGGATGTGGTGGTTGTGGATGTGGTGGTGATGGTGGTGGACGTGTTGGTGGTGGATGTACTGGTGGATGTGGTTGTAGACTTGGTGGGGGATTTGGTGGTGGTGGTAGTGGAAGTGGTGGTAGTGGTAGTGGATGTGGTAGTGGTGGAGGTAGACGTGGTGGTGGCCTCATGGTGGCGGTGGTGGCTGTTGTGGTGGTGGTGGACATAGTGTGGTGGTGGTGGACATGGTGGTGGTGGACATGGTGGTGGTGGATGTGGTGGTGGATGTGGTGGACAAGGTGGTGGTGGACATGGTGGTGGATGTGGTGGACATGGTGGTGGTGGATGTGGTGGTGGTGGTAGTGGTGTTGGACGTGGTGGTGGTGGAGGTGGGAGTGATGGTGGTGGATGTAGTGGTGGATGTAGTGGTGGTGGATGTGGTGGATGTAGTGGTGGTGGAGGTGGTGGTTGTGGATGTGGTGGTGGTGGATGTGGTGGTGGTGGATGTGGTGGTGGTGGTGGATGTGGTGGTGGTGGTGGATGTGGTGGTGGTGGATGCGGTGGTGGTGGACGTGGTGGTGGTGGATATGGTGGTGGTAGACAGGGTGGTGGCGGACATGGTGGTGGTTGTGGTGGATGTGGTGGTGGTGGACATGGTGATGGTGGACATTTTGGTTGTGGACATGGTGGTGATGGATGTGGTGGTAATGGACATGGTGGTGGTGGACATGGTGGTGGTGGATGTGGTGGTAGTGGTGGTGGACGTGGTGGTGGAGGAGGTGGGTGTGGTGGTCATGGACGTGGTGGTGGTGGACATGGTGGTGGTGGGTGTGGTGGTGGTAAACGTTGTGATGGATGTGGTGGTGGTGGACATGGTGGTGGTGGACATAGTGGTGGTTGACATGGTGGTGGATGTAGTAGTGGTGGATGTGGTGGTGGTGGACATGGTGGTGGACGTGGTGGTGGTGGACATGGTGGTGGTGGATGTGGTGGTGGATGTGGAGGACACGGTGCTGGTGGACATGGTCGTGGTGGATGTGATGGCGGTGGAGATGGTGGACATGGTGGTTGCGGACATGGTGGTGATGGACGTGGTGGTGATGGACGTTGTGGTGGATGTGGTGGACATGGTGGTGGTGGACGTGGTGGTGGTGGATGTGGTGGTCATGGATGTGGTGGTGGATGTGCTGGTGGACATGGTGGTGGTGGAGGTGGGTGTTGTGGTGGTAGTGGTAGACGTGGTGGTGGTGGACATGGTAGTGTTGGACGTGGTGGTGGTGGAAATGGTGGTGGTGGACATGGTGATGGTGGACGTGAAGGTGGACATGGTGGTGGTGGATGTGGTGGTTGTGGACTTGGTGGTGATGGTGGTGGATGTGTTGGTGGTGGATGTGGTGGTAGACTTGATCGGGGATGTGGTGGTGGTAGTGTATGTGGTGGTAGTGGTAGTGGTAGTGGTAGTGGATGTGGTAGTGGTGGAGGTAGACGTGGTAGTGGCCTCGTGGTGGCCGTGGTGGTGGCTGTCATGGTGGTGGTGGACATGGTGGTGGTGGTGGAGATGGTGGTGGTGGATGTGTTGGTGGATGTGGTGGACAAGGTGGTGGTGGACACGGTGGTGGATGTGGTGGACATGGTGGTGGTGGATGTGGTGGTGGTGGTAGTGGTGTTGGACATGGTGGTGGTGGTTGATGTGGTGGTGGTGGAGGTGGGTGTGATGGTGGTGGACGTTTTGGTGGTGGATGTGGTGGATGTAGTGGTGGTAGAGGTGGTAGTTGTGGATGTGGTGGTCGTGGACATGGTGGTGGTGGACATGGACGTGGTGGTGGCTGTGGACAAGGTGGTGGTGGATGTGGTGGTGGTGGTGGATGTGGTGGTGTTGGTGGTGGACATGGTGGTGGTGGTGAATGTGGTGGTGGACGCGGTGGTGGTGGACATGGTGGTGGTGGACATGGTGGTGGTGGATGTGGTGGTGGTGGTGGACATGGTGGTGGTTGTGGTGGATGTGGTGGTGGTGGACATGGTGATGGTGGACATGGTGGTTGTGGACATGGTGGTGATGGATGTGGTGGTAATGGACACGGTGGTGGTGGACATGGTTGTGGTGGATGTGGTGGACATGGTGGTGGTGGATGTGGTGGTTATGGTGGTGGACGTGGTGGTGGAGGAGGTGGGTGTGGTGGTCATGGACGTGGTGGTGGTGGACATGGTGGTGGTGGTGGACGTTGTGATGGATGTGGTGGTGGATGTGGTGGTGGTGGACATGGTGGTGGACGTGGTGGTGGTGGACATGGTGGTGGTGGATGTGGAGGACACGGTGGTGGTGGACATGGTGGTGGTGGATGTGGTGGCAGTAGAGGTGGTGGACATGGTGGTTGCAGACATGGTGGTGATGAACGTGGTGGTGATGGATTAGGTGGTTGTGGGCATGGTGGTGGTGGATTTGGTACTGGTGGACGTGGTGCTGGATGTGGGTGACATGGTGGTGGTGGATGTGGTGGTGGTAGTGGTGGTGGAAATGGTGGTGGGTGTGGTGGTGGACGTGGGGTTGGTGGAGGTGGGTGTTGTGGTGGTGGTGGTAGATGTGGTGGTGGTGGACATGGTAGTGTTGGATGTGGTGGTGGTGGACGTGATGGTGGTGGACATGAAGGTGGACATAGTGGTGGTGGACGTGGTGGTTGTGGACATGGTAATGGCGGATGTGGTGGTGGTGGATGTAGTGGTGGATGTAGTGGTGGATGTGGTGGTGGACTTGGTGGTGGTGGTAGTGGATGTGGTGGTAGTGGATGTGGTGGTGGTGGAGGTAGATGTGGTAGTGGCCTCGTGGTGCCTGTGGTGGTGGTGGTGGTGGTGGACATGGTGGTGGCAGCGGACATGGTGGTGGTGGATGTGATGGTGGATGTGGTGGATAAGGTGGTGGTGGACGTGGTGGTGGATGTGGTGGACATGGTGGTGGTGGATGTGTTGGTGGTGGTGCTAGTGGTGTTGGACGTGGTGGTGGTGGTGGTTGATGTGGTGGTGGTGGAAGTGGGTGTGGTGGTGGTGGACGTTGTGCTGCTGGACATGGTGGTGGTGGATGTAGTGGTGGTGGATGTGGTGGATGTGGTGGTGGTGGAGGTTTTGGTTGTGGACGTGGTGGTGGTGGATGTGGACTTGGTGGTGGGGGTGGATGTGGTGGTGGTGGATGTGGTGGTGTTGTTGGTGGGCATAGTGGTGGTGGTGAATGTGGTGGACACGGTGGTGGTGGACGTGGTGGTGGTGGACATGGTTGTGGTGGTGGTGGACGTGGTGGTGGTGGAGGTAGACATGGTAGTGGCCTCGTGGTGATGGACAGGGTGGTGGTGGACATGGTTGTGGTGGATGTGGTGGACATGGTGGTGGTGGACGTGGTGGTGTTGGAGGTGGGTGTGGTGGTCCTGGACGTGGTGGTGGTGGACATGGTGGTGGTGGGTGTGGTCGTGGTGGACGTTGTGGTGGATATGGTGGTCGTGGATGTAGTGGTGGTGGACGTGGTGGTGGAGGACATAGTGGTGGTGGACATAGTGGTGGTGGACATGGTGGTGGATGTGGTGGACACTGTGGTGGTGGACATGGTGGTGGTGGATGTGTTGGTGGTGAAGGTGGTGGACCTGGTGGTTGTGGACATGGTGGTGATGGTCGTGGTGGTGATGGACGTGGTGGTGGTGGGCATGGTGGTTGTGGACGTGGTGGTCGTGGTGGATGTGGTGGACATGGTGGTGTTGGACGTGGTTTTGGTAGATGTGGTGGTGGATGTGGTGGTGGTAGTGGTGGTGGACATGGTGGTGGGTGTGGTGGTGGACATGGTCGTGGTGGAGGTGGGTGTGGTGGTGGTGGTGGTAGACGTGGTGGACATGGTAGTGTTGGACATGGTGGTGGTGGACGTGGTGGTGGTGGATGTGAAGGTGTACATAGTGGTGGTGGACGTGGTGGTTGTGGACGTGGTGGTGGTGGACATGGTGGTGGTGGATGTAGTAGTGGATGTGGTGGTGCACTTGGTGGTGGATGTGGTGTTGGTAGAGGATGTGGTAGTAATGGATGTGGTGGTGGCGGAGTTTGACATGGTAGTGGCCTTGTGGTGGCCGTGGTGGTGGCTCTGGTGGTGGTGGTGGTGGACATGGTGGTGGTGGTGGACATGGTGATGGTGGTGGACATGGTGGTGGTGGATGTGGTGGAAAAGGTGGTGGTGGATGTGGTGGGGGATGTGGCAGACATGGTGGTGATGGATGTGGTGGTGGTGGTGGATGTGGTGGTGGTGGTGGTTGATGTGGTGGTGGTGGAGGTGGGTGTGGTGGTGTTGGTGGACATGGTGGTGGTGGACGTAGTGGTGGTGGATGTTGTCGTGGTGGAGGTGGTGGTTGTGGATGTGGTGGTGGTGGTAGTGGACGTGGATGTGGTGGTAGCCGTGGATGTGGTGGTGGTGGTGGTGGATGTGGTGGTGTTGGTGGTGGACATGGTGGTGGTGGTGGTGGATGTGGTGGTGGTGGACACGGTGGTGGTAGACTTGGTGATGGTTGACATGGTGGTGGTGGATGTGGTGGTGGTGGACGTGGTGGTGGTGGACATGGTGGTGGTGGACATGGTGGTGGTTGTGGTGGATGTGGTTTGGTGGATATGGTGGTGGTGGACATGATGGTGGTTGTGGACAAGGTGGTAATGGATGTGGTGGTGATGGACGTGGTGGTGGTGGACATGGTTGTGGTGGACGTGGTGGACGTGGTGGATATGGTGGTGGTGGATGTGGTAGTGTTGGTGGACGTGGTGGTGGTGGAGGTGGGTGTGGTGGTTGTGGACGTGGACGTGTTGGACATGGTGGTGGTGGGTGTGGTGGTGGTGGACGTTGTGTTGGATGTGGTGGTGGTGGTGGACATGGTGGTGGTGGACGTAGTGGTGGTGGACATGTTGGTGGACATGGTGGTGGTGGACATGGTGGTTGTGGACATGGTGGTGATGGACGCAGTGGTATTGGACGTGGTGGTGTTGGACATGGTGGTGGTGGACGTGTTGGTAGTGGACATGTTGGTGGATGTGATGACATGGTGGTGGTGGATGTGGTGATGGTGAATGTGGTGGTGGTGGATGTGGTGGTGGTTGTAGTGGTGGTGGACGTGGTGGACATGGTGGTGGTGGACATAGAGGTGGTGATGTGGTGATGGTGGAGGACGTGGTGGTGGACATGGTGGTGGTGGATGTGGTGGACATGGTGTGGGTAGATGTGGTGGTAGTGGTGGTGGATGTGGTGGTGGTGGACATGGTGATGGTGGACATGATGGTGGTGGGCGTAATTGTGGTGGATGTGGTGGTAGTGGATGTGGTGGTGGTGAAGGTGGTGGACCTGGTGGTTGTGGACATGGTGGTGATGGTCGTGTTGGTGATGGACGTGGTGGTGGCGGGCATGGTGGTTGTGGACGTGGTGGTCGTGGTGGATGTGGTGGACATGGTGGTGTTGGACGTGGTTTTGGTAGATGTGGTGGTGGATGTGGTGGTGGTAGTGGTGGTGGACATGGTGGTGGGTGTGGTGGTGGACATGGTCGTGGTGGAGGTGGGTGTGGTGGTGGTGGTGGTAGACGTGGTGGACATGGTAGTGTTGGACATGGTGGTGGTGGACGTGGTGGTGGTGGATGTGAAGGTGTACATAGTGGTGGTGGACGTGGTGGTTGTGGACGTGGTGGTGGTGGACATGGTGGTGGTGGATGTAGTAGTGGATGTGGTGGTGCACTTGGTGGTGGATGTGGTGTTGGTAGAGGATGTGGTAGTAATGGATGTGGTGGTGGTGGAGTTTGACATGGTAGTGGCCTTGTGGTGGCCGTGGTGGTGGCTCTGGTGGTGGTGGTGGTGGACACAGTGGTGGTGGTGGACATGGTGATGGTGGTGGACATGGTGGTGGTGGATGTGGTGGAAAAGGTGGTGGTGGATGTGGTGGGGGATGTGGTAGACATGGTGGTGATGGATGTGGTGGTGGTGGTGGATGTGGTGGTGGTGGTGGTTGATGTGGTGGTGGTGGAGGTGGGTGTGGTGGTGGTGGTGGACATGGTGGTGGTGGACGTAGTGGTGGTGGATGTTGTGGTGGTGGAGGTGGTGGTTGTGGATGTGGTGGTAGTGGTAGTGGACGTGGATGTGGTGGTAGCCGTGGATGTGGTGGTGGTGGTGGTGGATGTGGTGGTGTTGGTGGTGGACATGGTGGTGGATGTGGTGGTGGTGGACACGGTGGTGGTAGACTTGGTGATGGTTGACATGGTGGCGGTGGACATGGTGGTGGTTGTGGTGGATGTGGTTTGGTGGATATGGTGGTGGTGGACATGATGGTGGTTGTGGACAAGGTGGTAATGGATGTGGTGGTGATGGACGTGGTGGTGGTGGACATGGTTGTGGTGGACGTGGTGGATATGGTGGTGGTGGATGTGGTTGTGTTGGTGGACGTGGTGGTGGTGGAGGTGGGTGTGGTGGTTGTGGACGTGGACGTGTTGGACATGGTGGTGGTGGGTGTGGTGGTGGTGGACGTTGTGTTGGATGTGGTGGTGGTGGTGGTGGACATGGTGGTGGTGGACGTAGTGGTGGTGGACATGTTGGTGGACATGGTGGTGGTGGACATGGTGGTTGTGGACATGGTGGTGATGGACGCAGTGGTATTGGACGTGGTGGTGTTGGACATGGTGGTGGTGGACGTGTTGGTGGTGGACATGTTGGTGGATGTGATGACATGGTGGTGGTGGATGTGGTGATGGTGAATGTGGTGGTGGTGGATGTGGTGGTGGTTGTAGTGGTGGTGGACGTGGTGGACATGGTGGTGGTGGACATAGAGGTGGTGATGTGGTGATGGTGGAGGACGTGGTGGTGGACATGGTGGTGGTGGATGTGGTGGACATGGTGTGGGTAGATGTGGTGGTAGTGGTGGTGGATGTGGTGGTGGTGGACATGGTGGTGGTGGACATGATGGTGGTGGGCGTAATTGTGGTGGATGTGGTGGTAGTGGATGTGGTGGTGGACATGGTGGTGATGGGTGTGGTGGGTGTGGTGGTGGTGGACGTGGTGGTGCTGGACGTGGTGGTGGATGTGATGGACACGGTCGTGGTGGACATGGTGGTAGTGGATGTGGTGGTGGTGGATGTGGTGATGGATGTGGTGGTGGTGGTGAGAGTGGTGGTGGACGTTGTGGACGTGGTGGCTGTGGACATGGTGGTGATGGACGTGGTGGTGATGGGACGTGGTGGTGGTGGAACGTGGTGGTGGTGGACATGGTGGTAGTGGACTTGGTGGTGGATGTGGTGGACATATTGGTGGTGGACGTGGTGGTGGTGGATGTGGTGGTGGTTGACATGGTGGTGGTGGTGGGAGTGGTGGTGGTGGATGTGGTGGTAGTGAACATGGTGGTGGTGGTGGACGTAAAGGTGGACATGGTGGTGGTGGATTTGGTGGTGGTGGACAAGGTGTTGGACGTTGTAGTGGTGGACGTGGCAGTGGTGGATGTAATGGTGGATGTGGTGGTAGACTTGGTGGTGGACTTAGTGGTGGACATGGTGGTGGTAGTGGATGTGGTGGTGGTGGAGGTAGACATGGTGGTGGTGGACGTGGTAGTGGCCTCGTGGTGGACGTGGTGTTGGCCGTGGTGGTGGGGGTGGACATGGTGGTGGTGGACATGGTGGCGGTGGAGGTAGGTGTGGTGGTGGTGGTGGTGGTGGTGGTGGTGGTGGTGGTGGACGTGGTAGTGGTGGTGGTGGACATGGTGGTTGTGGACATAGTGGTGTTAGGGATGTGTCCCGTGGCCTGGTGATTTGGCAGTCTGTAGACAGAAATCATAGGTGCTCACACATCGGCATCTTCACGATAGGGCACAGGCCCAACCTTTGAGTGCAGTCGCTCCCTGAAGACCCGCTCCCCATATTATATGAGCATGTTGGACAATTGTTCCAATCCCGGGTTTAATGTTTTAGATGTCCAGTAGCCCACCTCCAATTGACCAGAGGGTCTACGAACAATTTGGCATATCCTGATAACACAATGTCCTACATAAAGCAATGCTCAGAAGATTCCACTCTGGCTCGTGTTACAATGGAGCTCTGATGATTATCCTGTTGTTTTAAGAGATAAAAAAGCTGTTGACTACAAAAGTGGACATGCTGTATTATAATTTATTATTGTTTTTAGGGGGTGTAACTTCACGATTAGTAATACACATTACAGTTTATATGTTTTTACATTATACATGTGTATCACACTTTGCTTGAACAGGGAGCATGAGGAGGAAAATAAAAGGTGAAAAGTAAGAAAAGCAGAAAGGGAATTCACAGAAACTAAAGCCAGAGGTCAGTTGCAAGATGCGGAGAAAGGCGGGGGAGGAGCTATAGGTAAACTAGTTTGGAGGGGGTAGCGGAGAAGATAGGATGAATATTCAGAGACTCATGCCTAAGTTTGCTTAAGAAACAAATTGGAAAATATTATTTATTTCACTACTGGTATTTTTCACCTTTTGACCATGTTTAAACTGCAGGAAAGCAAGGCTGAGGAAGGGGAGGGGGTTTGAGTGTTCTTATAATGTTAATGGCTGTGACTCATGGCTCAGAAATGTGTGCGAGGCTGACAACTGCAATTCACGGGTCTATGTGGTCAATCTGACGGCTGGACCTTGGCCAGCCCTGCGAGGCTGAGCCCCATCCAAATCCCGAGTTAACAAGAAGGAAGTGTGATAAGGGAGGGGGTGGCAAATGGTGAGCATTTTCGCCGCCGCTTTGATGGTCTCAGTGGCCACGCGATTCTCAAGCGGCAGCGAAAGTGCCTCCAAAGGCTGCAGGCGGACAAATGGTGCGCGCGGCAGGCGCACATGCACTGTGCCCGATCCGCCTGCAGACTATGGGTGCACTTTTGAAAGCCCCACTAAATATATCGCCAAGCATCGCTAATGTAATGGCTTAGACGAGACCTAAAAACAGTCGCATCACGGCTGCTTCTAAAGAACGGACCGTGGAAAACCTGTGTGTAAAGGATGCTTCTGCCATCTACTGGCCAAAGTAAATTATTACAGCATTGCAAAATTACCTTCAATCTAAAAGATAGGCAAAACGAATGAACCGTACCATTACGAATTATGGACACAGGTGGGACTGATTGCTCAGGTCAGGACATGAGTGCGAGAGCACAACGATAAGTTTTAAACTTATTTCCAAAGTATCAGGATAACAATGATTACTAGCGTTTTACATTCTAAAGGCAAGCATTTCATTTGCTAAGCAGTTACACAAGTTACGGCATGGGACTTGGGTGACTAACTTTGCCAACTAACTGTTCTAATTTCACAATTAAATGTATCACAATTCATGTTTTATCAAGGATGTATTCATGAAAGGTTAAAAAACCTATACATTCTAATTCCCATCTATGTCCTTTGTTAGCTGCAATGTGGAAAAACGCATATATAGAGTTGAATATATATATATGTATGTATGTGTATATATATATATATATATATATATATATATATATATATATATCTCCAAAGCACACTGGGTCTTTCCGGGTACCTCCTCCCGTAGTCAGGTGGCGCGGAAATTCGGCAAACCCACAGCCGAAAAGTTTCAATGAAAATCCACAAGTTTTGCCCATAAGCAAAGTCGCGCACTCAAGGAGATTCAGTCATGAAAGTTTATTCACCGGATATTGCTACGCGTTTCGACACACCAAGGTGTCTTGATCACACGATCGTGTGATCAAGACACCTTGGTGTGTCGAAACGCGTAGCGATATCCGGGGAATAAACTTTCATGACTGAATCTCCTTGAGTGCGCGACTTTGCTTATGGGCAAAACTTGTGGATTTTCATATATATATATATATATATATATATATATATATATATATATATATATATATATATATATATATATATATATATATATATATATATATATATATATATATATATATATATATATATCACAGTAGTTGTTGGTAAGAGGAATAATGCCTGACTCTTCACTCTCAGTACACTGGTACCCAACCAGTGTTGGTAAATAGACTGAACATAATACTGTACAAAGAATAACTGTGTCTGAAAGTAGAATCTTATATGATGACTTTTTTAATCCATACATGTAGTAAATTCTTAAATAGCCAAAACGTGTTTTGTGCACATTGCGCTCCATCAGGCCTTATGTGAACGTCATTTCCTTTTAATGTATAGTTTCCCTATCTGTATTGGTATCGTAGCTAATCTTCCAAGAAGTGTTTTTCTTAATGTGGAATTCACTTTCTGTAGTAATCTAGTTTGCATCTTCTATGTCTATGTTTTATTAGAACATTACCATGTCTTGTCCATCCCTATGGACACAGAATGTTCCTGTGTGGTCAGTTCCTGGGAGCTCTTGTGACTAATGGCTAATAAATAAGATCTGACCCATCATCTGTGGTTGTGTGGGCTTACTTCAAATTGGCGACGAGGTCTGACCATTAGTCACCTAACCCACTTGTGTAACAGCTTTTCATCTGTCTTTGGAGTCATATTGCAAGAAATAACGGAATATATCCTTTCTTACGCTGATGGGATCACTGATCTCACCGTGTATCAGAAGCTGTGTCAAAAGCTGTGTTTACATTTTACGCTGATGGGATCAAGGATCTCAGCGTGTAACAAGAACTGTATTCAACGTTGATGGGATCAAGCATCTCAGTGTGTCTTCAACAGTATTGCAATCTCCGTGGAATGCTTTAAAAACGGTGAAGGCTTTTATTTCTAATTTTCTTCCTTATAAACGATTTATACCACTATCATTTGAATGGTCTAATTGAAAACGTGAAACAAACTGTGAGTAAACTTCATATATTTTCAGTTTTAAAGGAAAACTTGGCAGATCTATTTAACAGCATAAATCTGGCAATAATAGGCGTGTTTATTCTACCGCTTCTATTTGAAACATTTGCGAGGCCTGAGAAAACATCATTCATGTATTTATACTTTCTCGCATAATTAACTCTGTGCTGTTACCGTATCTTCGGTGAATAACAATTCACATGTCCGTTCGCTGCCCAATGGTTTTTTCCTTAAGCTGAGATCTCTTCATTCCGGTGTCCTACAGTAAATGGTGACGTCTTGGAATCTTCTGTGAGTATCGGTGATTGTTTCTGCCTTACGTCGGTGGTGTCAGCGTGTCATTTCACAACGTCACACGTTTTCTGCTTCATTGAGGTAACGTCGCTGGAGTCAGTGCGTCATTTGTCAACGTCAGTGCAGGAGGAGTGAGGATTTTGTTTTGAAGAGAACTGCACGATTTATCAACATGGTAATCTGTTTAAACAAGTCGGAACCGAGCAGCTGCATGTTATTGAAATAATTCATTTATTTGTGAAGAAAGTGAGGAACGGAGAAAACTAAAGAATGAAAGTGTTAAATCACAAGTATTGTTGAAAACGTTGTGGATCTGCCAGTTATTCACGCACAATATATCTAAAGGACAGTATGTGATTCATTGTCTGCTGTTTAAATATAAACCAGCTCGAGAGGTGAAGCACGGACCAGTTCTTCAAACAGCAGCACAACCTCTCAGCTTTGAAGAGCAATATCTTTTCTCTGTTTCTGTGGTAAAGTTTTAACATTATCTTTTGTCAAAAACATTATCTGATTGTCAACCTGGCATTTACGAGAAGTTAACAATGAAGCAGTTATAACACAAAATAAAGCTTCATAATTTCTGTGGGAGTTCAAAGTTAACAACGAAGCTATTATAATACAAAATTAAGCTTCATTATTTTTGTAGTAACAGTGCCATCTATTGGATTTATCACATATTGACTTTTCTGAAAGAAAAGTTCAATTTCGTTTTCCATGACTTCTGGTGCCTTGATCTGTATTTATATATTATAACTACTGTATGTTTGGTAAGATTGCATCTACAGTTAATTAATTTATTTTATCATTGTACTGAAGACATTGGTAATTTAATATTTAACTGAAAATATGCAAAATGTTCAAGCTCCCCCTCCATTTCTACAGCTCCCAGGTGACCCTCCTGTAAAATGGAAAGTATGGTATAGAGCCTTTGAGAAATATTTAGGGGCAAGTGGCGGAAGCAGATTTAACGCACAAAGAAAATGTTTTATTCTGGAACGTAATCTCGGATTTGAAGGGCAAGCAGTGTTAGAACATTTACCTGCAACACAGTTAGTTGAAAACGGGGAGGAACTTGATGAATTTCAGAAAATAGTTAGGAGTTTACAAAAACAGTTTGACGTTGAAAGTAGTTTGGTTGTCGCAAGACATACATTTTTTACTAGAAAACAAAAGGAAAGTGAACGCATAATTGCCTATGTTGCAGCTTTAAGAATTCTAGCGTCAGAGTGTGAATTTGAACAATTTACTGAACAACTAATAAGGGATCAGATTGTTGTTCATACCAATTCTGGGAAAGTCCAAGAGAAGTTATTAACCCTAAAAAATCCTTCATTGGATGAGACCATATCAATTGTGAAAAGTATTGAGCTTTCACAGAAAGCTAAAAAAGAATTGAAACCAGAAAGAGATTCTTCTGTTAGTGTTGTACAAGAGTCGGTAAGTCTGAAAAGCACAAAAACTCAAGCAAAAGTGCCTTTTAAGGTAGAATATAAAGGTAGTTCTGACTCAAAAGGTACTAAACCTTTTCAAAATAAAATCAAACAAAGGAATGTGTGTACAAAGTGTGGGTTTGCTGAACATTTTCCGAATGCAAAAATGTGCCCAGCCAAGAATGCATCTTGCCATAAGTGTGGTAAACAAGGGCATTTTGCAAAAGTTTGTAACTCAAAGAATACTGTGAATTCTGTCAACAGAGAAAAAACACAGGATGATGAAAGTGATGGGGAAGTTGTGAGCTCATTATCAGATTTGGTGGTGGTTGGGAAGGATGAAACTGATGATTGCGTAGATGCTGTTATTGAAGTTTTGGTGGACAATAAACCCTTAGATCTCTTGGTTGATTCGGGGGCACGGATAACGATGATGACTGATGAGCTTTTTGAAAAGACATGGAAGGAAAGGTCACTTTATCCACCTGACAGGAGACCGCTCTCTTATGAGGGTAGGCGAATAGAATTATCAGGATTCTTTGAAGCTACTTTAGTCTTTAGACATAGAACCATTGAAGGTAAGGTCTATGTAGCTAAAAAAGGACTCAATATTCTAGGTTGGTACCATCAAGGGTTATTCAAAATGGAACTTAGACCTGGCACGAAAGATCAAGTTTCGGTGGTTGAGGATTTTGGGTTAGAGGATACATGTAGTTCATGGTTGGATAGGTTCCCAAAGGTGTTTGGTGATGGTTTAGGATGCATTTCGGGTTTCAAACAATTAATAAGGTTAAAAGAAGGTGCTATTCCTATCAAACATAAATTACGTACAGTACCTCATAGTGTCAGGGATGATTTGGCTAATGAACTCAGGAAAATGTGTGAATGTGGAGCAATTGAACCTATTGAGTCTTCTCTTTGGTTGTCTCCCTTGGTTGTCAGACGCAAACCCAATGGTAGTTTGAGAGTCTGTATTGATCTTCGCAGTGTCAGCAGTGAAATTTGGGTAGATTCTCATCCTTTGCCTCGCATAGACGATATTCTTTCAAAGTTTGCAGGGTCTAGATATTTTTCAAAAATTGATTTAGCTTCTGCTTATCACCAAGTGCAATTAGATCCTACTTGTAAACACATCACAGCTTTTGTTTCTCCTATTGGGACTTTTCAATTTAGGAGAATGCCATTTGGTTTAGCTAGTGCGGCTTCAGTCTTTCAACGTGTTATGGAGAAGGTCTTGGAAGGTGTTATGGAGACTGTTGTTTATCAGGATGACATTTTAGTAGCTGGGAAAGCTAAAGTTCAACATGATTCTAATGTGTCTAGGGTGTTGGAAAGGCTTTAACAGAATGGCATTGTGGCAAATAAGTTAAAATGCATTTTTGGTGTGCAATCAATTGAGTATTTAGGACATCAGATTTCTGGAGCAGGTATAGTACCAAGGGAAGGTTTGAGACAAGCAATTGTAGATGCTCCTAGTCCGACTACAAAAGAGATGGTTTCTTCTTTTCTGGGAATGTGTGAATTTTATTCAAAATGTATTCCCAGTTTCTCTATGAAGACCGCACATATGAGAGACTTGCTTAAAAAAAGGGCAATTTTTAATTGGGATGACATCTGTGAAAGAGAGTTCAAGAATTTAAAAAAAGAATTAGGATCATGTAACATTTTAACACCATTCGATCCTAATATAAAATGTACTGTGTCAGTTGATGCGAGTTTGTATGGCTTAGGTGGTATGATTTCACAAGTGAAAGATGGGAAGGAATCTACTGTTGGCTTTGCTTCACGGGCTTTGAGACCTAGTGAAAAGAACTATGCAGTAATTGAGCGTGAACTCTTGGCTTGTTGTTGGGCAATTGAGAGGTTTAAAAGTTTTTTGTGGGGTAGGAATTTAAACCTTCTTACTGATCACAAACCGCTGATTCCCATTCTGCAAGGAAAGGTTGTAAAAGATCACACACCGCGTATAGCAAGACTTAGTAGAAAACTTTTACAGTATAACTTTCAAGTTGCGCACATACTAGGTGGAAAGAATACTCGTGCAGATTTCTTGTCAAGATTCCCAGTACCTATGTCTGAAAACGATTTCAAAGAAAACATAGATGAAGATTGCTTGATTGCTGCTGTGGATGCGTGTTTAGTTGGTTGTTTCTCTGAGAAAGAATGGTTTGCTGCCATGGAACAAGATAATGTTTTGAAGAGAGTCAAACATTATATTATCACTGGTTGGCCCAAAGAAAATTTGCTGGATAAAGAATTTCATCCTTTTGCGAAAGTTGGTGATGAGTTAACTGTTGAAGGAGGGAGTATGATTATGAGAGGTGAGAAATGTGTACCTCCAGAGAAACTAAGGTCTGCTATAATTAACTTTGGACATGAAGGACATTTAGGGCAGACTAATACAAAGAAAAGAATTCATAATTTTTACTGGTGGCCTTCCATGGACCAGCAGATCACTTCTATTGTGGAGGATTGTATTATCTGCAATTCAAGTGATAAAGTAGTTAAAATTGTTTCTCCTCCAGTTCAACATGTGTCGTTGCCTGATGGTCCATGGTTGAAATTGGCGGTGGATTTTGTGGGTCCATTCAACATTTTACCGAACAAATGTAAATTTGCATTAGTTGTGGCTGACTACTTTAGCAAATGGTGGGAGGTCCATTTTATGTCTGATCCTAATTCTAATGAGGTTATCAAATTCTTTCATAGTCTATTTGCTAGGGATGGGTTTCCGAAAGAGATTGTTTCGGATAATGGAGTTCAATTTACCTCAAAGGAAATGTCTGTTTTCTTGTCCCAGTCGGATATTGTTCACACGAGGGTGACCCTTTATCATCCACAAGCAAATGGCTTTATTGAGAGGAATAACCATATTTTGGTGGAGTGTATACAATGGGCAGTCTTTTCTGATTTAAATATCAAGGAGGCTGTGCAGAGTATGTTGTGGGCACATAGAACAACTCCAAATGCAACCACTGGTTCAAGTCCGTTCAAACTTTTAAGAGGAAGAGAGGCTTCATTCCATCTGTGTCCAGCTTGGATAAGAGAATGGGGTTCATCCTTACATAATAAGTCAACACAAGAGAGTTTTTTGACGAATAATCAATCTCACACTGATGTGAATGTAAATAAGCATCAAGGAGGACAAGTTGTTAAAAGTCATCAAGAAACTATCATTCAGAGAGACTTTGTATCCAACATAAAGGTTGGTGACTGGGTTAAGATCAAGTCACCACATAATGTTCCTAAAGGTTTATCCAAATTTGGCTCACCAGTTCAAGTTGATGCTGTTTCAAAGTTTGCAGTGAGAGTTAATGGCAAAAACTGGTGGAATCTTGCTTGTGTCTATAAATTGCCTCAGAAGGTTGTTTCTCAGCTGGGATGTGCTACCAGAGGAAAAAATAAAGAAGCTGAAATTGCTGATAAAAATCATTCTAAGATGGTTCATGTTTCTCCTAGGAGGAGCAGTAGGATTAGGGTTTCTCCTAAACGCATGGATTTGTAGTTTTATAATGCTATGTAATTTTTGAATGTAAGTTTAAATCACAAATGCTCTATTGTCTTTGAATGTAATTCGTTTTTAGTGAAATTTTAAAATGCATGTGCCATTTGATTCTTTTTCTTTGCTTTATAATGTTTTATTCTTCTCATCTTCTCTATCTTATTTCAATTGTTTCTTCTTTTTGGGTTTTTATTCATTCTTAAATTTTTAGGTTTTGATCTTTGTGAAAGAAGGGAAATGTTGTAGTAATCTAGTTTCCATCTTCTATCTCTATGTTTTATCAGAACATTACCATGTCTTGTTCATCCCTATGGATACAGAATGTTGGGCTTTGAATACTGTTCAATGTTCCTGTGTGGTCAGTTCCTGGGAGCTCTTGTGACTAATGGCTAATAAATAAGATCTGACCCATCATCTGTGGTTGTGTGGGCTTACTTCACTTTCTGTACAGCTGCTTGATTACACGTTTTCAAGGTGGAATTTGTTATCCAATATCAATGCAATACTTCTTGATAAAAATATCTGTAAGCACATCTATGTGCTGCTTTAGAGACTGGGCTTCTTAGTCTGAGCTCCCTTTCAGGTGCATCTGTGGTATTATCCTCTAGGGTCAGGTCGCCTCCTTGTATAGCATAGGTTCTCCATGACACAGAGGTCACATCGGCTGACAACGCAAGGGAGTGGAGGGAATGCGATTCCCGTTTCATGGGGACCCTATCTATGGAATGCCCACACTGTGGCTACAGAACTGTAGCCCCTCCGTTCAGGGCATGAAGTGCATTACATGCCAGCAGCCGGCAGTTATCCATTGGCAAGTTCTCTCTGATGTCATCTACGGTCATGACTTGCTGGAGGATAAGACGAGTTATGAATCAAAATGTGAATGCATTATTTTACCAAGCCACTTCTAATGGGGCATGGCTTCTATGGTACATCAGGCGAAAGAGTCTGCAGCTGGAGCCATTAGGCCACAACTCCCCCACTTTCCTGAGCCCCAATACTCACAAATGACCAGTATATTTCTCTCAGAAAGGTGACAACCCAGTGGTGGGTGCAGACATGATCTTCAGGGGGGCACACAAGAGGCCACAGAGGGCGAGAGAAATGTACTGTTTATTTCTTGGTGTAAGTTTTCTGCGTCGGCTCCACCGGGAGCCCCCAGCCTGTTGCTGGTGGAAGGCTGTGAGCTCCAGGGATCTCCAGACCTACAACCGGCTCTGCCCGCGGCTAACACAAGCGTCCTGAAGCCCGTACCCGAGACTAGCTCACACACCCCTCCCCTCAAGCCACGTTATGCAACAGGCGTACAACCTTCACCTGATGTACTGTTCTGTTCTGCTGCACCATGAAAGTATAACTTTTGTACCTGCTAGGGCAAACCCCTGGGTGGTTGACTCCTGCCCACCCTCAATGTCCCCAGTGTTTGTCGTTGGGCAATTTTAAAGTCCCCCTTAATAAATGTCCTTTGGTGGTCCCATACACACCATTGCTAAATTGCGGGCTAGGGACAATCTCAGTGATAATGGCATGGTTTGTACATGTACACATTAGGGTTACTCACCGCTCTCTAAATACTCCTAGCAGACCCCCATTCGCCTCCCACACATGGGCTGCTGGGAGATTTGTATTGCATATGTGGCCTTAAAACTGATTCTGGAAAAATGATACACGGCTAGAGAGAGCTTATCAAATGAGTGTTCACTGGTGTGTAGGGAGGATCTTGCCTCATCCCTTGCAACCACCGACTGAATAAACCAGATACACTGCCTGTGTCTAGAAAACCTCTTGGAGAGTGCCGTACATGATTTTAGATCACCGCTGATAGTGCCCACACCGCCATTCACTCCTGCCCGCTTGTACATATACACAATTCCTCCCCAATGAAACTCTGGAGACATACTTATGGGAAAGAACTGCTGCAGGTTAATTTCATACAACACACGTATGACGTTTTAATGTGGGTCATCTTACGGGCGATCCAAAGCAGGCAGCCCCTCGCTGTCCCGCATGCCTAAGGAGCCATCTTGCACGGCGAGTCGATGCTCTGACGGTGCAGCACATTACCAACTTCGTTATACTCCCGCCCCCCCTGTCGGGGCGGAGCGGTGTGGCACACCCCCGGTCGGTTCAGGCCCCCGACCGCCCGAAGGACTAACGGGGCGCCGTCGCGGTTTCCCGGAACCTCCTTCGGCTCCTGGTCCTTGGCTCAGGCACCCTTACTGTGCCAGGCAGAGGTACCCTTACTGTACCCTTCTGCCGCAGAGGTACCCTTACTGTACCCGTCTGCTTCCAGATCGCCCTGTACTCTGCCACAGCTCTGGAGGAGGCCCCCGTCGATGACAGAGCCCCCCACCCACCTAGTTACTTCCCGTCACTGTTTCGTGCCTCTTGTACGTCCAGGAGGAATACCCGAACAGCGCTTGAGCCGAGGGAGGACTGGGATGGAGAGAGGCCGAGCCTTGGCCACCGCGGTAGATATAGCGGGTTCGCCCCTCCCATATGTAGGCCCTCCCCTGGCCTGTGAATGGTGGACGCGGGGCGGGGCGCCCCACCAGTGTCCGCTGGAGTTTTGCCGGGTGGGACTAAAGCGCTGCCCCGCCCATGTTCCCCTGCGGGTCACGCGGTCAGCGGCAGGGTATGTGTGACAGGCTGACTGCTTTGTTGCATTGATTTATTATAGAACAAGTAGGTGCCCTTGTGTTGAGCTTGTGGTGTAGACACTTTTTTCTTTCCTAAATAATGAAAAGAAGCAGCGTGTCGTTTTTGTAGGTTCTGGTGTGTTTAGTGCGGGGTGCACACACAGTTGATGCGTGTCAGAGTATGTGAAATTCTATAAAGCACTTATTTCTTTGAGCCTTGTGGCAGCGGTGGGACAAAGCGAGGTGCAGTCCGGTGGTCAGAAAAACCATCTACCCACCCTCTACGTCTCTCCAAAAATACTCTATGCGAATCCCGTTTTTGGTTTTCGAAGAAAGCGTCACAGTATAATTACACTAAATGAGACCCGGAAAGACCCAGGCTTCACAGGGCATTAATGACCCTCTGACACAGGCACCAATCTTTCCAGCTGTGTCACTGGGTGGCTTTAATGAGCATGACTTGCCGTGGGCTTGTGGCTACTTTCTCATGACCCTTGGTGGTATGGCGTATGAACAGTTGCATCAGCTGGTGTGCACTGTTTGTTCCAAACCCTATGTGGAAGAGAAACATGTCTTGTCATATCTTTAGAGGCTCCACAATAGTATCTCAAGTTATTTACCTCTGAAGTTCCCTTTACTGCTGGCAGAAGCCCCTTTGTACGAGGGCGAAGCGGAACCAGGCAGAATTGCATGCAGTTTTTATGCAACTCTGCAGAATTCCGCATAGTGCAATTACACAAACTCCACCCATCCCTATTAAACATATATACCAACGTACTACAAAAGTTAAAATACTATACTTTCTGTACTACTAATGAGTGATAGTATTTCGAACATATAATATGTGTAACTGTGTGTATCCATTTGTGGGTGGGTGTCTGAGTGCCAGTATGGGTGTATGAGTACCTGAATGGGTGTAAAAGTAGGTATGGGAGTAGCTGTATGGATCAGTGGCTGAGTGAGTGACTTTATGGGTGAGTGAGTGGGTGCGTCAGTGGCTGGATGGGTGAGTGAGTGGCCCAATGGGTGGGTGAGTGGGAGTGTAAGTGACAGTATGGTGAGTAAGGGGGTATCTGAATTTCTGTATGAGTGAGTGACTGGCTGTGTAAGTGGCTGTATGTAGAGTGAGTGGTGGTTGGATAAGTGAGTTGGTATGTGAGAGGCTGCATTGTAGAGTAAGTGTCTGTGTGAATGGATGTATGGGTGAGTGAGTGGATGTCTGAGTGCCTGTGTGGGTGTGTGAGTGACTGTGTGAGTACTTGTATGGGTGAGTGAGTGGTTGTATTAAGAAGCTGTATGAGTGAGCGAGTGGGTGTGTGAGCGGATGTATAGGTGAATAAGTGGGTGTGAGTAGCTGTTTGCATGAGTGTGTGACTCTGTGAGTGGCTGTATGGGTAGCTGACTGGTTGTATGAGTAGTTTTATGGGTGAGTGAGTGGTTGTGTGAGTTCCTGTACGAGTGAGTGAGTGGGTGTGTGAGTGGCTCCAAGTGTGAGTGAGTGGTTGTGTGAGTATTTGTATTAGTCTGTGAATGGGTATGTGAGTTGTTGTGTGGGTGTTTGAGTGGGTGTATGAGAGGTTGTATAGGTGTGTGTGAGTGCTTCTGTGGATGGTGTCATCAGTGATGTCCTCAACGATGCCATTTGAGATGTAAACAGTGATGTCATCAGTGATGTCACTGACCATGTCATGAATGATGTGATATGTGACGTCATAAGCAACCCCAGGGCTCGGGGGTCCAAACGCCCCCCCTAGATTAAAAGGTAAGACCCGGGGAGGTGTGGGCCCGCTTGCGCCCCCCTCCTTTTTTTTAATTCTACATGCCTCTGGGACCTGACCCACCTGGGAGCCTAATATTAGAGAAGCGCGGGAGCCTGTGATTCTTTTATGTTTTATTTTTTGGAGGGAGCCGTGGATCCAGCACAAATCCAGCTGAAAAATAAAAAATAAAGAAATGCCTTTTTGACCAAGGCAGGGTTTCTGCCTCCCCCCCCCAGAGGCCTATGGGGTCAAGTATTCCTACCCTGCCCCTTTTTAAAAAATGTTAATGTATTTTCTGGGACTCAGCTGAAGCAGACTCCCAAGATGGCTGCCAACACTTCATGGGTGAAGTGTTAACAGCTAATCACATTTCAGCATCAGGACTGTTGGATTCTTTGAGGATCCGTGTCTCTATATATACAAATATTTTTTTTCTTTCTCAAAAACTACTTAACGGATTTAGACCAAATAAAAAAAAAGGAATAGTACACTTGACAATGATTTTGAAATAGCAGCACAAGGAAGTGTGGAGAGATTCCTACAGAGAGGCTACAAACAACATCTGCTACAAGATGCACTTAATTGTGTGAGGAAACTACCTCGAAAAGACTTATTCAAAAAGAAAAATGGTCCCACTTCTGATGATGGTAAATTTAGATTAATCACGCCATACTCTGTGGACTCTCACTGATTAAGATCTATTATGATCAAACATTGGCATATTCTCAAAACTGATTCCATCGTTGGACCTGATATTCCCCCTGCACCATTGATCACCTTCAGAAAAGCAAGGTCATTAAGAGACCATCTGGTACATAGCCAACTAAATCCAATGGCAAAACAACCAGGGACGTTAAAAGATGCAAAAGGGTTCTTCCCTTGTGGAAGATGTAAAGTTTGCGCATCCAGTAAAAGTATCCTTTCTTATGAAGTAAGAGAGTGCAGTGGAGGGAGGAGGATCAATAAGTTTTTGTCATGCCACACTAGCCATGCAGTATATTGCCTCAGCTGTCCGTGTAACTTAAAATACATAGGCAGTACAATCAACCCGGTAAAGTTAAGAATTCTCGAGCACATGCAAGCGATTGTGAAGAAGGATTTCTCCTATCCGTTCGCTCGCCATTTTGCCATCAAGCACAATAGTGATAGAGGTCTTCTAAAATATTTTTGTTTAGATTGCGTTCCCGAAAACATCAGGGGAGGAAATAAATTGCAAAAATTAAGAAGGCTTGAATCACGATATATAGTAGATCTTGAAACAAAAACACCGGGGGGACTCAATACGGGGGAAGAGATGGCTTCACATCTCGGGTAAAACCAATGAAATGTGATTTATGTCAATCTAATCACCTCTGTATGAGAATCTTTATCAAAGCTAATTGATGCTTTAGACCTGGTCATTCGATGTCTTATGATGTGTTTACTACGACAGCTCCTTTCAACAAGAAAATGTAATTTGTAGAATGAATCAGACATGTAATTTTTGCAAGTATTCGAAGGTATATTTTTGAGAATCCTGTAATGAATTTTAATTGACAAGATGGAGTGGTGTGTGTCTGGAGAACATGTCTCTTGAAATGTTTCCTGCTTATATATTGAGGAAAAGCAGCCATTTGGCTGCAATTGCCGATCCACGGCAAGATTTAAATTCCTGGAAGCACGTTATGTGCGATAGAATAATAGCAGGCTTTTACCTGCATGGGTGTCACTCAATAATTCAATGAGTGATACATAATCTTCATATATTTGGTTCATGAAGAGAGACATGCCCTGGACGCGCACCCGCGATCTTAGTCATATAAACAGTAATTGTAACACTATGTTTACAAGGGACATATGTCTCTCTATGGAGAGACATCAATGCCGATACACGGCAATTTTGAAGTGTAACTGTATGCTTTTGCTTAAATACAGATAATGCTTGCTTAAAGCGCATCAAAACACACTCCAAGATGGCGCCCATCATCGTGCAGAGTGTAGTCCTTTGTCTACTGGTATTACACTGTTTTGATTGTTTTAAAAATGGCACCATGCATCGCGTTCCCTTATGACACTGAGGAAGGGACGCTTCCTGAAACGCGTTTGTCTTGAATAAAGTTTGTTGGAAACTGCCAAGAAACCCGTGAGTGCTGCCGTTTTTCTTCTACCCAGGGATCTGTGAAGAAAGCTGCGGAGCAATTATATATATATAAGGGGTTAAGTGACATAGTACATCCAATCTCACAGGTATTAACTTGTAAAACCGACCATGCGGTATATATCTTACAATGCCCCTGCCCACTGATGTACGTTGGAAGTACAAAACTCCCGGTGCACCAACGTGTCCTCCAACATCTTAGAGCAATATCCCATGGAGATAATACCTACCCTGTGGCCCGTCACTATCGCGAAGTACATCAAAGCAACAACAAATCACTGACGTACTTTGTGATAGACAGCGTTAATACCAATAGACGGGGTGGGGATAGGGAAACCAGATTAAGAAAGCTGGAGACAAGATATATCCTCATGTTGAATACAAAGGCTCCAACAGGGTTAAATGTAACTGAGGATATGTACACTTGCTTACTGTAACAGAATCACGACCAATGATTGAATGGTTTGAAGTATAAAACAAACTGGTTGAAAAATCTTGTAAGATTAGGACGACCTCTGGGCTGGGACAGGGGTCTCTTGTGCTGTTTACACATAATAATGTTTGCGTTATAAACTGATTGTGAGACTGTGGAGCCGAGCTGCTACTGTTATATGTTAGAAAAAAAGTAAGAAAGAAAAATAAGTTTTAAAAAGAGCAAAAATTTAAAAAGTTTAAAAATATAGATATCAGTATGCATATAGGCCCAGTATATCTAGCTCAAAGGTCGTTATTCCTAAGTAGCTGATAGGTCTTATATGCTCTTGTTTTTAATACATTGCACTTTTTCACTTTACAGTGGACGTGGACAGATATAAATACAACGTTGCTTACATAGAACCAATGAATGATCACCATGTAAATAGGACTAGTTGAGTTGAGACAACCAATATAAATATCAGTTTTTGAGGTGTACCCTAGGACTATGTCATATTTATAGATAAATTTTGAACCTGCAATAATTCTTGCTAGACTAAGGGTATGATAGGATATTTAATTGATATCATATGAGCAATCGTAGTACATTACTGCATAAGTTTGCACAAAACATTTAAGCACTTTAGCAGGACTTATTCAAGATGGATAGTATATATCATGTAAATATGTTAATATGTAAATATATTGCAATAGTATTTTTTCTATTTTTCTATATATATGCATATTTTTCTAGGAGACATAAATTTTGCACTAAAAATTGAAAAGTATATAATTTTGTATTTGACCACAATTAATGAACGGAGATATGTTTTTATTGAACAGTCCAGGGTATTTGACTTATCATTCAAGCTATATTACTAGCGTTGTATAACAATGTGGCTATACACTGGGAGACCGGGTTTTGAAAAGTGAGTATTTTTTCCATGTCCACTCTTAAAACCAAGCATGTGATCAATTTTCTCTTTTTTTCAACAGAGGCTGTCTCTTTAAAAGAACAGCTCATCTAGTTGGACACTGTCATGTGAACAAGGCTCCTCGGAGCCGAAACGTCATACGATGTGCTTGCACTGAATTAAAACGATTTGCACTAAATTGGACCGTGTCTGCGTCTGTCTGTGGAGCGGGAGGGACGCCTCGCCCTGCGGAAATCTATCGCTGATTCCTTGGATATATATATATATATATATATATATATATATATATATATATATATATATATATTACCTACTGGCGGTCGCCAGTAGGTATATATAGTTAGGATTTTTTCCCTATGGGATTTCTGAAAATTCTATGCCTAATAACTTTGGCGTTTGTGGACGGAATTGGCTGAAATTTTCAGGAAAATGGCACATTTTGTTTCTGAGCAGCTCCAGGAAATTTGGGGGGGGGTCGTCAAGGGGGGGTTGAGAAAAAAGGGGGGTCCCAAAACGCGTTTTTAACATTGAGTTTTCCATAGGGCGGTTGGACTCACTTTTAGCTCGAACGGCTGAATGGATTTGCACGAAACTTGGCAAAATTGTAGGGACTGTTAGGCCGATGTGCCTTTGCTAGGTCTCAATATATGTGCTCCAGTGGATTTTGAGAAATTAACGTTTAAATCAAGATATATATCTGTAACAGCGCTCCGGGCAGCGATCTGGTTCGCGTACTTTTCGCGTAACGGAACTTTGCGCACGGAAAGCTGATTGGCTCTTCGGTGTCTGTCAACATTCTAAACAGTCCGGTGCGGCCGCCATCTTGTCTCTCGGTAGGATCGAGAGATAAGAGGAGGCCAAAACAAAGGGGGAAATTTCCATAAGGGGGCATAGTAGATCCTCCCTGACCCCCTAGGTTTTATGTGGAGGTTTTAAAAGGGCCCAGCAGGGTTCAACATTTTTTTTTTTTTTTTTTTTTTCGCGATGAGCGCCTAGTACGCGAACCGGAAAGCGTTCTAGGCAGCGTACTTTAAGGATAATAGAATGATATACTTTTCAAAGACTAAATGTTAATTGTTTGTTGTTTTGTTTGTTGTTTTTGTTTTTTTTTGTTTTCTTTTTTTTTAATTTTTTTTTTAATTTTTATTGTTTTTCATAATTTATTAAACTTTCTAACATTTCAGTGTCTGAAATGTCATTATTTTCTTGAAATATTGTTTGCAAGCTGTGAGGTTGTAACATGTCCTCATTTGCAAGGAGGGCATCTACTGCTTGGACACATTGCAGCAGTTCATTATCCAAGCTTTCATCCATAAATTCCATGTCAATTTGTTCAATCAATTCCTGGCTGCTCTCTTGCAGGTCCATTTCAAAAGAAACTTGGTTTTCGCCTTCCATTTTGCTTGAAATTTGGATTAAAACAATATATATTAGTAGAGATAGGGCACTGTTGGGATTAATTTTAGATAGTCATTTTTTATCAGTGAATTTATCTTTTGGCAGTGTATAGTATCAGAGTGGAAATAGGACTATAAAAAAGTGTATGTGATTTAACCAAGACAAGTCAACTCCATTCATAACTATAACAGAGAAGTCTATCTAAATACATTACTAGTACAGAGGGATAGTGTATATCTAGCAGAAAAAGTCTACTATATTAAGTTATAGTGTACAATATACTTCAGTTTTAAAAATAACAACTTACCTTTACAAACAAGTTGAAGAGTTTAGTGATAATTCAATTGTAATGTACAACAAGAAGTAGCAGTCAAAATGGCTGTGTTTCCTTCTCTTCCTTTATATATATTCAAGTATATAACCAATCAAATGTCAGGTAATAAAAGTAGAAAATGAAAGTAACATTTTCATTGGTTGTCAATTCCAACACTTCAGATGTGTTTTGTGAAGTAATTTACCTCACGGTACTTGGAGAGGTCTACAGGCTAAATGGCTAAATTAAATTTCAATCAAATTTGTGAAAATGAAAGGGATTGTTATGTAGTATGAGCTAATTTATATTTGGTGAGAGTGTCTCTAGTCGTTTTTCTGTGAATCACTTTCCCACCTTTTTTTTAGACCGCTTCCCGGAAAGCGGTCCGGTCCGCGAACTAGGAGCGTAACGGGAGTCCACCATTTTGTGTTTCGGTCGCATCAAGGTATAAAATGGAGGGTAAATAATGTTCTGAATGGGTAGAAGGGGGCATGGTACAAGTAGTTTGCCCCCCTACGTTTTCTGAGGGTGGCTGAGGAGGACTATATGTGCGAAGAAAAAACATTTTTTTTAAAAATTTTGCGCGGTTAGCTTCCAGTTCGCGTACCGGATAGCGCTCTTTGAGCGTAGTTTGTTGAAAATTACAGAAAAAAGTTAGAAAAAAAATAATAAAAGTGTGTGATCAGATGAAGGGTAGCTCTGAGAAGAGCTTTTGGGTTTATGGTACATTTAGGTACTTATAAGTAGGTACCAATGCACAGTCTTAAATTCAGAATGAAAATTCTGTTGCCTTCATCTGAGAAGTGAACTCCATCTCCTCTGTAGATATCTTGCATGTAGTAACGCAAGTTATTGTTGTACAGAGAGCCCATTCCATGGTCTCTCATGAAAGCTGAAACAGATTTGTTTACATGCTTCCTCGCTTTCTCAATTTGTGGAGAAAATTGGTTGGACCACCTCCATTTCTGTCTTTGGCATATATTGGAATATACCAAAGCAGTTTGAGGAAAAAGTGCCATTAATTGCTCAAAGGTGTCCTTTAAAAGCATTTCCAGACCTACCCCAGTCAAAGTGCCCAAATCATTACCTCCACAGTGCACTATTAACAGGTCAGGTTTTGGCAAATGCATAAAGGTTTTCACCAATGGTATCAATTGGTGACATTTTAATCCTCTTTGGCCCAACCACTTAATTTCCACATCCTGTAAATTGAGGTTGTGTAAATTTCTGTTCTCAGCATACCTTTGAGCCCAGTGGATGTAACTATGTCCAACAATCCAGACCTTAAACATGGTGGGAGAAGGTTGTTCTGCAGTCAAGTTGAAAGTCAGAGTGAGAAAAAAGGTGGGGGCTTTCATCATTTGGGAAAAGAAATAGTTCTAAACCAATGAAAAGTGTTATTTTTAGGTCACATGACCTAGTTTTACATCATTAGGAAACCGAAAGTGAAATGAACCAATGAAAACTTTAATAAACAAGTCACATGACCTGTTCCGCTCACGTTACGCGGAGCGCGCCGCGCCTCGGATAGCTTCCCGTTCGCGGTCCGGAGCACTTCCGGGAGCGCTAACGCGGCGCGTCATAAGACGCATTACGCGACAACGTGATACGTCGCGCTTCCGCGACGCGTCACAGTTGCGCTAACGAAACGTTTACCGGTTCGCGTACTAGATCGCGGCATCAAGATGAGCTAACGGAAAGCTTCCCGGTTCGCTTACCGGAAGCGGAGAAAAAAAATATAAAAAAAAAAATTATCAATAGACATCTAAAATATATTTTTGGATTTAAAGAAGAATACATTTTACAGCTACAAATGTTAGCTTTTAAAAAACCAATGAAATTCACAGAAAAAACCATAGGTTATAGACCATATATAGTTAGGAATTTGCATTTACAAAACCTTGAAAATTCACTGAAAAAACCATAGGTTATAAACCATATATAGTTAGGGATTAGCATTTACAAAACCTTATTTTACTCGCATAAAACCATTGAAATTCCATATATAGTTAGATGCGCTAACTATATATCGCGCACCCGCAATCCACTGCTGATGATGTCACATATTACATCATTCATGACATGGTTAGTGACATCACTGATGACATCACTGATGACATCTCAAATGACATCACTGATGACATCACTGAAAACATCTCATTTGACATGACTGATAACATCACTGATGATATCATTCATGTGATAATACGATGAACCTCTTCAGACTCTAATATAACCTTAGATACAATCAGTGTAAACAGACACTCACAGACTGTCACTCATCCATGGAGTTACTCACACACCTAGTCAGTCATGCAAAGAATCAATCACACCTCCATTTCCTCAAAAACACAGTTATACAAACTTTACTTATTCAAACATATACTAACACATATTTACTCTCTTATACAATCCCTGATACAAGTTCACAATGATCCATACAGCCACTCACACATTCACTGGCTCTTATGCACAGTTATTTATATATGTCAACTCTCACATGTACTGTGTTTTACATATGTACTTACTTTGACATGTAGCACTGAGATATCCATTCACTCACCAATACACTCATGCACACAGTCAACCGCCCATACAGCTGTTTCCACATGCAGTTTTGAACCCATAGATCTAGTGAATCAACTGCTCACACATCTATGCACAGAGTCATACACCTCCCAGCCACCCACACACACACCCAGTCTCCCATACAAATACTTGGGCAACCAATCAATAACCCATATAGTTACTCATATAGCTACTTATCAACACATGCAACAGTTTACAGAACAACAGACATAATAATGCACACATTCAGACAGTTTAGTCACTAACCCATGCACTCAGTGAGACACATTTAATCACTCACTCATACAGTCAGTCATGCAGCTACTAAATCCTTCATCCAGACACTTATACATCCACTCATTCTTCAATATGTAAGACATATTTTAACTTTACAGAAACATACAGTCACTGGATGTTGTCATCAGTGATGTCATCAGTGATGTCATTTGAGATGTCATCAGTGATGTCATCAGTGATGTCACTAACCATGTCATGAATGATGTAATATGTGACATCATCAGCAGTGGATTGCGGGTGCGCGATATATAGTTAGCGCATCTAACTATATATGGAATTTCAATGGTTTTATGCGAGTAAAATAAGGTTTTGTAAATGCTAATCCCTAACTATATATGGTTTATAACCTATGGTTTTTTCAGTGAATATATATATATACACAGCAACTCAGTTCGTGAGTCTCTCCGGCGCTAATGGCGGCGGGCTTGAGCGAGGGCGTGAGTCCTCTAAATAAATCACCAATTATTTCGTATTGACGAAAATGATGATCAAGCCCAATTCCATTCATGCAAAGTGATTTATTTCAGCATGTGGCAAGCCAAATGCTCCTCCTTTCAACCCACTGGGGGAGTACAGTGACACACAAACATCTGTGAGCAGCGGACTACTCTTCCCAGCAGCCACTTAGGTATGAAATCCCACTGGGGCGGAGCAGGAAAAGATAAAGTCCCTCCCACTGTGCTGGCGTTTCTAAATATGGCAAATCTTGTTGTGTGGGGATATATATAACCTTCTGAGTAGATATCTATTGCTCTCATGGTATGTATATATAAATATGTATGGCATATCACAAATTAAGACAGTGACTAAATTCAAGCCGCCATCAAAGTTCATACCAACGATGCCGCATGACGCAATTGACGTCTTTGAAGAAGCAGTAAAAATGATTTGGACAAATTAAGAGTTCAGGAAGCCAAAAATGTTAACAACAGACAATGGAATCTCTCGCAAGCTCAACGAACAGCATTGCATACATTGAAATCCAATCCAAACATCATATGTAAACCATCCGATAAAGGAGGAAATATTGTTTTAATGACTAGAGAATACTACTGCTCAGAAGCACTCAGACAATTGAATGATACTACCTGCTATACAAAATTTAGCAGAGAAGAGTATAATTCCAGCATCATGAAATATCATGAATTACTCGACAAATGGGTCTCAGAGGGAATGCTGGACAACAATGAATTCAAGTTTCTGTCATGCCAAGACCCAATCACACCAACATTTCATCATCTGCCAAAAATGCACAAACATGCAACACTGCCTCCAGGGAGGCCAATTATTTCCTCAAAAGGCAGTCGAACAGAAAATATGTCCCAGTATTTGTATTCTTTCTTGGTAGATTATGTGAAAACACTACCCTCTTACATAAGAGATACATCTGATTTTATTCGAACTATTTCAGATATTATGTGGGAATCTGACATGTTGATGATAGTGTTGGATGTGACGGGGTTGTACACGTGCATAGCACATGAGCATGGAATACATGCAGTACAATATTTCCTAAATACTCGTACGTTGAGACGGGTAAAACACAATACTATGTTGATCGAATTTCTGAAGTTTTGTCTATATAACAACATTTTTCTGTTCCAGAAGCAATATTATAGGCAAAAGAGAGGGACGGCGATGGGAACCTGCTTCGCCCCCAGCTACGCGAACTTGTTCGTTGGCAGGTGGGAGAAGCAGGTGGCCTGGGCCGATGAAAATCAAATTTGGGTCTCGTCAGTTATTGGGTGGCACAGGTATATTGATGACCTGTTTATTTTTTGGTAAGGTCCTAAATCTGAAGCAGAGGCATACATCCAACAGTTGAACAATAACAATGTGAATCTACACTTTAGTGGCACTATTAGTGACACACAGGTTGAATTTTTGGATCTCAAAGTATTCATTGAAGACGGTAAAATCTGTACATCTTTATTTCGAAAAGTTACTACTGCTGGGAATTCTACTTTAGAAGCCAGTAGCTGCCATCTGAACCCCCTCATCTGCAGTATCCCCTATGGGGAGTTATTGCGGTTGAAGAGGAACTGCGCATTGGAAACAGACTTTAAAATTGCAGCACAAGAATCTATGGAAAGATTCAGGTTAAGAGGCCACTCGGATGAAACATTAAAACAAGCTTATGACCGAGTCATTAAGGCCCACATGCATCAAGCATTTTTGGAGTCGCAAACGGTGCGATTCCTTAAAATCGGCCGTTTGCGATTCCAAAAATGCTTTTTGAGATGCATCATGCTTTTTTAGAAATCGCAACTTTTTTGCGATTTCTAAAATTGCGATAGCATTTCAGAAATCGCAATTTTGCGATTTCTAAAATGCTATGCATTATTTGATTTCAAATTGCGAAATTTGAAATTGCAAGTGCAAATTACCACGAAGTTGAACCTCGTGGTAATTTGCGAAATTGTTTAAAAAAGCACAAACATGCATTTTTTAAACTGTAAAGTTACAGACACACATGTCCTTAGGACATGTGCGTATGTAACTTATACTCAAAAGTACATTTCATGGGTGAAGGGGGGAGTCATTTGGACCCCCCTCTCCACCCTTGAAATGCATTGCTGAATTGAGATTTCAAATTGCGAATTCGCAATTCCCATTCATTCCTATGGGCATTTTAGCCCATAGGAATGAATGGGAATTGCGAATTCGCACTTTGCTAATCGCATAATATTTGAGAATCGGTAAAAATTGCGATTTTTACTGATTCTCAAATATTTTGCGAAAATGTACATGCATCCCATTTTGCATTTCCTAATTTGCGATTCCCTAAAAATCGCAAATTAGGAAGTGCAAAATGAAACAATGATGCATGTGGGCCAAAATCCTTCGACGAAGTCTATTTAGTAAACACAGTAGAACCAGCAACACAGAGGATAATACCCCTCGTTTTATTACAACCTTTTCCAAAGATTCACCACTTATCCATCGAACCATGGTTCGTAACTGGAATATTTTGAAAAGTGATGGAATAATAGGTAGGGATTTATCCAGCTATCCCAAAATCTCCCACAGGAAAAATAGATCACTAGAGGATCTTCTTGTACACAGTCACTTTGATCCTATTGTCAGGTCACCACGACTTGGAAACCTTACTGGGTTTTTTCCTTGCCAACAATGCAAATCTTGTAAATCTAGTTCTAAAGTTGTATCTTATCCTATACCAGGAACATCTAGAACAAGACGTATTAACAAATTTTTGACCTGTACAAGCCCATTTTGTGTCTACTGTTTGGAATGTCCGTGCAAACTTCAGTACATTGGTAGTTCAATTCATCCAGTAAAAAAACGAATTCTCGAACATGCCAGAGCCATTCAACACAATGCCCCGAACTACACTTTGCGTTAAAACATCAGAGTGATCGTAACCTTCTAAAGTTCTTTTGCCTAGACCAAGTTCCCACAAAAGATAGGGGAGGAAACAGGGTATTACAATTACGGAGATTGGAGTCTAGATTTATTATAGATCTTCAAACCAAAATTCCCAGAGGGCTAAATTCCGAAGAGGAATTAGCCATACATCTAGTCCACTAGAACAGAACATATAGACAACTGGCTCTGTATTACTATAGATTTCTTCTTTTTAATTACTGATCTGATAAAAATTATCAACACATTGATAAAATTGCCAATTGGCTATAGCAGCAGATTAATATCGCAATCATGAATAGACACAATTTCATGTGTACACATGCCCATACAGGGCTTAGAAACTTGTTTACTTTTTCACCTTTTCTAAAAAAATAATTGTTTTGTCTAAATACAAAATATTAACAGTACAATGAAATTTGAAAATCGTATGTCATATTGCTTGCATTTACTCTGCTAATTATGTAGATTCAATTGATGTTTTTTCTGAAAATGCCCATCCAGGGCTTAATAACTTTGTGCAAACTGCTAACAACATGGTCATCACTAAAATGAATTGAAAATGTATTTAATTTAAACTCATTACAAGATGGCCACCGCAATGGAACTATGAATTAGTCCTTCCTTCTTGTTGATTACTAAGAGGAAGTCACATTGTTTTTTTTTATTGTATGTGTAACTTTATTTAAGAATGTCAAAGACATTAGAAACTTAACAGTTGACAAAGGCGCGAAGCCGAAAACGCGTCCTGTTTCTTGAAGTTTGATTTCTGAATCACGATAATTAAACATTGAATGAACTTTCAGCCTGGGAGGTCTGGAGCAGTTCCGGGTTGAAGGTCGGCGGTGAGCTGGTCGACGACAGGAACGGCATCGGGAGTACCTGAGACGCGGCAGGGAGCACCGCAGTAAGTCCCGTGTGGGGTGTGCGTGTAACTGAGTGTCCTTGATTTACTTTGGACCACAGTTACGGACTTGGTTTACCTTTACCCAAACTCACCATGTCTGCTGACACGTTAAGGGGGCGAATGGAGGCTTCTAAAGGCATGTTTACTGATTCCCCGGCTGGGGAATCTGCGTTGACAGTTACACCAAGTCCGCAGCAGGAACAGAATAATAGTTTAAAGGATCTGTTCAGAGCTCTGGAGAAATGCATGAAAAGCGAACAGGCTAAATGGTGGGAGCATAGCTCTCTCACTGGCTATTTGGAAGTGGGAAGAGTGCCGAGGGGCTTAAGTATTATTGATGGGAGGGGCCCTTACACAGGAATTATTCGATCTACAACAGGAGGAATTGTCAGCCACATCAGCCCCTAGCCAGTATGTGGCATCAGCACTGACCCCAAGCATCTTCAAGCCAAAGTCCAAATTTTGTCCTCTTATGATCAAGGACAACCTCAACGCTTTTCATGATAAAGTTGTATCTGAATTGAAATTACTGCATACAAAAGTGTCCAATGCTGCAAAACGGAGAAACTACAAAGATTTGGAGTATCGCAAATTAATCAAGAAAATAAAAACTAATGTTAACATTGTAGTCTGACAGTCTGACAAGGGAGGCAACGTGGTCCTGTGGCCGCGTAAAATGTACATGGAAGTGGCCCTTGGTCAATTGAATGATCGTGAATGCTACAAAAGGACTAATTTAAATGAGGTTTAAATGGCACATAATGGCATCTATCTAAAATTGATGGCCTGGAGGAGTAAAGGTTTATTAAGTATGGACGAGTATAAATTTTTAAAGAATGACAAACCGACCATGCCTGTGATTTACTTTATTCCTAAAGTACACAAGAACAAACTGCAACCACCTGGCAGGCCAATTATTTCAGCCAGAAACAGTATCCTTGAAAATGTAAGCAAATACGTTGACTATTACTTACAAGAACATGTGAAAAACCTATCTTCTTTCATATTAGATACTGGAGATTTGTTGAGGAAATTGTCAACGTTCAAATGGGAACCAGGATATTTACTGGTATCAATGGATGTAACATCCCTGTATACGAGCATTTTTCACAGGGACGGTACCAGAGCCATTCAATATTATTTGAACAAAAGACCTACCAATCAAAGTGAACATTCCAAAATGATCATTGATATGATTAACTTATGTCTTAACAACAATGTGTTTTTGTTTTCCAATCAGCTTTTTCAGCAAATCAGGGGTGTAGCAATGGGGGCCTGCTTCTCCCCAAGCTATGCCTGCTTACATATGGGATATTGGGAGGAGCAGGTCCTGGCCATAGACTTTAGTCCCATTGTTAACACCAAAATAAAGAGGTGGTTAAGATATATTGACGACCTCCTCTTTATTTGGGACGGCTCTGCTAGTGAGGCTGCAGAATTTATACAACAACTGAATGTAAACAATTTGAATCTACAGTTTACTAGCAGCATTAGTGCAGAGTCAGTCAGCTTCCTGGATGTTGAGATAGCAGTAGTTGATGGCAGTTTGGAGACTAAACTTTTTCGGAAACCCACGGCAGGGAATTGCGTCTTACATGCTGCCAGCCAGCATCCAGCACACCTAATACGGAGCATACCCTATGGGGAGATGCTCCGTATTAGGAACATTTGCAGCACTGATGTGGAATGCCACAAGGCCCAAAGAGAATGTCAGATTAGGTTTCTTGGCAGAGGGTACAACAATGCAATTCTGACCAAAGCTATCAACAGAGCGAACTCCAAAGATAGGCAGCAGTTACTGTTTCCTATAGTGGATAGTACTCCTATCCAAGTAATTGATAATGTGACACGTATCATCTTTGGCTATAGTACTCAACATAAGGCCATTCACAGGATTGTGAAAAACAACTGGTCACTCGTTACTTGTGATCCGGTTGTTGGCCATCTAATGAAGAGTACTCCTAGTATTACTTATAGGAAGGCCAGATCTATGCGTGACAGCCTTGTCTCTAGCAGCCCGGAAATCAGAACTAACACATCATGGCTTGATAGCAGTAGGGGCTTTCTGAAATGCTTTGCTTGTAAAGCCTGAAAAAATGGCATAAGTACGAAAGAATACACTACCCCATTTAGTTCTTATCCCATACAGATCCGACACAAACTCAACTGCAGAACCGAATACGCTGTATATATTCTGGAATGTCCCTGTGGCCTCAGGTACGTGGGACGCACCAGGCCACAGGTGTACAAACGGATTCTGCAACACCTTAGAGCCATCGCAAATGCCGATGCAGCATATCCTGTTGCGCGGCATTTTGAGGAGTGTCATGCAAAGAATACTAGTGGGCTCAAATACTATGTAATAGACACAGTGCCACCTCAGAGAAGGGGTGGTGACCGTGAAGCCCAACTACGTAAGCTTGAGACGAGATACATTATCCAGCTCGATACCAAAATACCTAACGGTCTTAATGCGAGCGAGGATTGTTATACCTATCTTTGATTTTGTTAACTGAACAGGAGTAATTTTGTATGCAATTGTGTAAATCATCATCTTAACTATTTATTAATGCCTAGTTACAATGAAATGATGCCGTCCATATTAGATTTTAGCACACTATTTAATTTTGTTATTTTCACTGGTAGCACTTTCTATTCCACCTACACAAATGTATTTCACATTATTTATTTACATGCCATTGCTAATAGACATATTCATGTATTTAATATGACGTGCGTTATTTTGCACATAACTCCAAGTTTGCCCACTTGGGCCTAATGGACCTTCTGGTCAAATTTGTAGTAGTGACGGAATTGGTTTTTAGCCTCCCTGTAAATATGCGTTTTAAACTAGTTGGATAAGTTGATATTATGCAATGACCAACCGTAGTTTACATATGCATTTTACCATGGTTTCAGGGAAGCTTAGTCTTTTGTATTTGCAATGATAGTGAATATTTATATTTTAAAACATTTTAGAACAGTATTTATTATGTTTTATTATTATTCTTAATTGCAAATGTCAATCAATTATACTTTACATTGTGTAAATAATGTGCAAAAGCCGCTAATTGTGATCATAACAATAGCTACGCACTTCATTTGGCGTCAAGACATTAAGTCATGAAGTATTTTCTTTATGTCTATGATTATTAATGGCACAGTGCACTTTCAATTTGCTATTCCGCCTCCATGACGCTGTCATGTGATCAAGGCCTCGCCAGGCCGAAACGCGTCATGGCAGAATGGTGTTGGGTTTGAAATAAATCATCACGCACCAGAAATTGGGTTTGCCTCGTCTTTTACCGAACGAATGGTTGATGGGACGACAACATACCGAATATATATATATATATATATATATATATATATATATATATATATATATATGAATTCCAAAGTATGCTTCAAAGCAAAGGTGCGCACTCGGGAAGTGTTAGCAAAAGAATTTTTATTTCTTAGTTACACGCTACGCGATTCAGCACAGATTGTGCCTTGATCTATCGTGTGATCAAGGCACAATCTGTGCTGAAACGCGTAGCGTGTAACTAAGAAATAAAAATTATTTTGCTAACACTTCCCGAGTGCGCACCTTTGCTTTGAAGCATTCTTCGGAATTCATGGAATTTTCGGCCGTGAGAGGTCCGCCGAAATTATGCACCACCTGACTGGGGAGAAAGGATCCCGGAAGGACTTTTCGTGTTGCAGGAATATATATATATATATATATATCTATGTATTAATGACAAAGTGATCTGTCTATTTGGTTTTTAAATACTGAAAGTTTTGTTAACTTCTGTATATATCTACACCCGTTTTTTACACTTGTTAACACTTTTTTAACACTACACTTTTTTGATACTAACTTTTACCATGTATGACATTGATAGCCTAAATGTATCTATAATCATTTTTAATTCAGGGCTCTGAATTTTATGAGATTTGCTTATTTGGCTTCTCTAGTCTGGTGGTAATGCGGCTCATGATGCACTTTCATATGTACATATACTTTTTCGTCGCAATCACTATCTTTGCACTTTTTTCACACATGCACTTTATTAAGGTCTATTTGCTGCTAGTAGTACATTGCTGAATTTTGCACACTTAAGCTTTGGTTCTCCTGTTTCTGAAAAAATTTTAAATCCCTATCACTGCATCAGCAATATCAATCTGTATACAATTTGTTGTTTATGTAATCATGATAGTGAAAGGTCGAGGTGATAGTTATCAATGCCTGATTTTAGAAACTGTGACCATTCATGAGGTATCATGGATTTAACCGGTTATTTTTTGACTTCAACAACTCATTGACATAATCCTGGATTTAACCTGTGATTAGCTTTTTCAAGTGTGCCCCTGATATATTGACTTGGCAGCAATAGTCTTTTTTCACTATCATCACTCACGTGACATGAGAAAATACCACCAGGGGGCGGTAACACACACCGGTGCACTGCATTTAAAAATGGCTTGTGATTGCTTTATTCTTTCACTGCAGCGTGAACAAGGGCACTTGTGCTCGAAACGCGTCGCTGAAACATGGCTTGTGAACTGAAATAAACAAATATGCTTGCTGAATTGGTGGTCCGTTTTTCCTTCCTGTGGTTGGCGTGGAGGCTTTGACCGCGTACGCAGATCTGGAGAGAGGGAAACCTGTGCTCTTATATATATATATATATATATATATATATATATATATATATATATATATATATATATATATATATATATATATATATATATATATATATATATATTACTGCACGATTCTGTTTTCCAATACCGGTTTTCAGAAAAAAGATTGGCTGGCACACTGGTATCCGTTTCATGAATTTAATAACACCGAACCCCCCTCACCCCTTACAGACGCGTTTCGCCTTTGCAGGCTTCGTCAGTGTAACGTTTGTGCATAGTTGGAGTCGCTATTTAAAACCATTGGCCCAATCCATTTCATAAGCATAGAGAAAGGACAATTAATAAAAAAATCCGGTGGCCATCTTGTAATGTGCAAATTACACTAAAGATAACAGGCTAAATAATGGCGACTAAAGTGAAAAGTGCATAGTGCTCATTAAAACCATTGTAACGTAATCACAATAACTATATTAGATAAATTCATTTAAACACAGCAAAAAATGATTTCATCATCCATTAATTTTTTGCAACAAGTTATTACTCAATGTGCATGACTTAGTTATTCAGCCCTGAATGGGCGGTTTCACAAACAGTGCAGATTAATTTATGCAAGGTTCGCAGTTCATTGTAAAAATGGGGCATATTAGTTGGTTTGTAATTCATATTCTTCCCCTCATTACCAAATGTTAGTGACAAAACAGGAGTTATAAATGAACCCAAAGTTCCTCATTATTATTCAGTCTAAATAAATAAATATAAATATATATATATATATATATAAAGTTCATAACAGGTTGCCCCAGGTGAGAACGGCCTCCGGGGAGATTACAACCCAGCTCTGGAGAATGGTGCACAGAAGGGTTGAAATGCCAAGCCATATGGTGGCTCAACGCGTTTCAAATTTAACATTCTTCCTCAAGAGCAGGACGACACAGACAACACATGCGGCATGTTGAGCACCATTCAAATGTATAAACGGTCCCGCTTTAGTAGGCGTGTCCTCCCGCCCGATTAGGCATAGAGGAGTCTGGTACCTGTAGTGCTCTTCTGTATTGTCTTTTAGGTGAATGCCGCTGTCTGTCCAAATAACGTCTTTAAAACCACAGTAGGTTGGCGTGGCAATTACACGTTGAAGGACCGGGTTTTAGGACCCAGCGGCGTCAGGGAAACCGCCCGATGCCTTCGAGTTCCCTTGTCTTGGCAAACAGAGACACGGGACACTTCTTGATGACGTCAAAGACCAAAGTTTATTGGCTGCAACCAGGAACAGAGATCTATGAAGCACACACGGGTGGTTCGCTAGAGACTGCACAAATTCAATGAGCAGAGCATGATCTTTTATGCCAAAAATCAAGCCTTAGGCAACATTTCAAATTAGCATTGGGTTCATACAAACTGACCAATCGCAATGTGACAATTCAAAAGTAGCGTATGGCGACAATCCCACTTTCCGTTGTCCAGCCCACCAGAAATGACCAAGCACATTCCAGGTTTCTTGTCGGATCAGGCCGGACAAACCCATCATAAAGCCCTCAACCCAAATCAGTGATTATGTCGTAAAGGAAGGAACAGAAACAGATTGGAAGTGAGATAGAAAGGTGGGAGCAGTGTACCATAAGCTCGGGCCTGCCCTACTCTTCGATCTTTATCTGACCAGCTGCTTAACAAGGAACTGGCTCAGCGAGGTCAGCCTCGGGCAAGGAGTCAGTTCGGCCAGGTCATTCAGAAGTCAGCTAAGGCATACGTGTCTCAAGGACTCGTTCGGCCGTAGTCATCGGCCTATGTGAGGGCAACCACACAAAATGGCTGCCGTACACAAAATGGAACCCGAAGGTCCAAACGAAATCCTTAAATACGGAGTGTTGCCATTGATCGATTTATGCGAAAACACTCAGACACACTATACTCGTCATTTGCGGTCTGCTGACACCAAAATCGTCTATTTCCGACGACCTTTATTGAACGGGTTCGGAACCATCGAACCTCACTCACGAACCACGGAACTACAGACCCTCCTTTTGCCCTTACATAGGCAACAGACCCAAACCCATGTCAATCTGAATCTGGATCTATATTCATCAGATCATCGATATGTTGCTGTAGCATCATCCTATTACTTAGTACCTCTCTCTGGGCAGGTCTCCTTGCACACGAAGTAGCACAGAGGCCACAAATGGCAGGAGCACACTGTACACAGAGACAGAACAGGAAAAGGATAGCTAAGACCATCCCAATGACCATCAACATCTTCCAACCCCAAGTGGATATCAATCCCTATAATCATCCCATCAACGAACAATCTCCTTTGTCCAAATGGACAGAATCAGAGATCTTATGTAGCTTGGAAATGGCCTGGAAAACTGACAGAGCGTTGTCTGAAATGAAAACGCAGCAGCTCGATTGAATCAGTTTACAAACTCCACCTCGATCTGCTAGTCTGACATCAAGGGCAACTCTATTTTGAAGTGTCATAAGTCTATCCGACTGGAGCTCAGCAGTCAAGTTACCAAGGGCACCGGCAGTTTCGACTATGGTGGACTCAACCACTCTCGTCAACTGGCGAATATTCCTGCTGTTAGCCATCGGTCCCCAGAACGGCAGAAAACCCTTAAAGAAATCTCCCAACTCTTTCTCTGCAGTGTCTTCCTGACTAAAGACACCTCTAGCAACTCTCGTCTTATGGTAATCCGCCGCAGCTGTAAAAGTGGGAGGCAACAGGAAGGAAGCAAAACATGTGCCCGAAAAATCAGGGGGCAACCATGTATATGCTTTGTCATAGCAAACAAAGTAGGTACCCTTAGCATCTAAAAATGCTGGGGAAGACTGGGACGTAAATACATAAGTATCAGTACAAACGCTCTTCCCTAGCTGAGCTCTCGGATTCTTGCCATTACCCTACAGACAATAGCGACCCTGATGGGGCACTATCCAAATCGGTGGAGAACTTTTAACTCGCTGGTTAACACTCAGACTAACTCCATATCCAGTAATATCCCAACCACTATAGGGTTGCTTCTCATCTATCGGAATAGTTTCAACGGCATTAGTCCCTTTGACCATGTCGACTATGCCTCTAGCAACTGCACTATTCTTCGTATTATCCTTCGGTGAACGTTGGGGATAAACACTATGGGCATATATAAACATCGTTCTGTAAGCCCAAATCGAACCATTTAAACTAAAGGGCAAAACTAAGTATGGAATACCCTTATCAGTCGTATGGGGCATTAGACCACAAATCCAACAGTTTGTTGTGTTCATCACTAACTGGTGTTGGTGCAAAAGTTGGATAAAGGAATTATTGGCAAATTCCAATCGTCTAACAACCTCATGCTCAGGCAAAGGATGAAAAGAATGATACGAAATAGTAGGTGTAGGTGTAGGTTGCACAGTGGGAACAAACGTCACTTTAAAAGAGAATGTCACATAACCAATTATGAATATCATTAAACTCAATAGCAAAAATAAACACGGAATCAAAAAACTTTTCTTTGAGATTAATTTGCATATCTTCTTTCTAAAAATCATTGTCCGTGCAGGTCTCTCCAACTCGAAGAAATCCATCCTAAACTAAATATGCTGCGCACGATGGTAGGGTGTTCTATGCTAAGGAATGCCTCTGTCAACCCAGGGCAACTCCCTTAGGCCAACCAGAACCCTCGACATAGTGTCTCAGGCTTGCACTCCAAAGACTTAGGCACCGCGACCCTACAGCTGAACCCGGATGGCAGTTCGAAAAACAAAATTGAGTAGATCCTCGGTAGAGAGTTAACCTGCAAACAGAAAAATCATAAAAACTTTATTTGTCTTTATTTATTTGTCCATGACTCTCGGTCGCAAATTATAGCGGCTTCTTCCAGGCAATTCTTGATCCTTGAATAAGAGTTCAGGCTCAGTAGTGTTCAATCGATTCAAAGGAGGCACTGCTTCTTGTAAACGATCATCACTTTGTCTCTCAAAGTTCGTACCAATCAAACGAGCATCGCTGAATGGCAAAAATCGTGGAACAGTGTCTGTTTCAGAGTCTGGAAGTCCATCCTGGACCCACTGATCGTACGGTAAGGGCAATGGTGCACGCTTACAGTGTACGCCGTGGATCCAGTTTCGCTTGCCTTGTACTCGAACTGCAGAACGTGTAGACAGGAGGACTTGAAAGGGTCCCGTCCAGCGGGGCTGATCGTTCTTGCTCCGCTGGAAATTTTTGATGGAGACCCATGAACCAGGTTTAATAGCGTGGCTGGATCCTCAGAAGCTTGTGGGAGGCTGTTGTGCACCTGTTGGTGTAAAACACGCAATTTAGTTGTCAGTTCGCGCAAGTATGCATCAACAACAAAAGAGTGTTCCTGTTCTGTTTAAGGTGGAAAAGAGCACAGAGCACAAGGAAACAACAAAGCCCATTAGGTTTGTTAGGAAAGCCCTCACTCACCGACCTGGTCGGTGACTTGCTTCATCATCGGGCCCCACCGGGTGTGACCGAATGCCACCCCGGTGTGCTGCGACGCCAGAATTACTGCGGAGCTGGTTTTGTGATGGGAGGGCTATGTGAGAAATTACGTGAGTAGTGTAAAGTGGTGATTTTAAAATTGCCTTGTATGTATCAAAAATTTCATTTTAATCAAAGATCATCAAGGGCAAGGTTAAAAAATGTGTTGGTGAGTAGGGCCAACTAATTAAATGGTCTACTCCCACTAGCATTAGGTGAGAATGTGAATGGTCAACATGGACATGTTTCAGCCGGTGTGGTATCATTAACCTGGCATTCGTCAGGACCTATGGTGTAAAACCTCGGCGGTATGGGCACTCTAAGGCCCACCCAACCAGAGGACTTGAAAGTTAAAAGTCTGTGAAGTGCAAAAAAACCAGGGGGGCGGGCTTCACCACCCGAAGGTAGGACGCACACACCTCCAGCCTCTAAATTTTAGAGACCAAAAATAAAAGCACCTGTGGGGGTTAAAAAACAGACAGACAAAACAAGACAAACAAACAATTAGAATATTTTGTCGATAGATTTAGCCGATTTCAGCTTATTACTTGTGCTCATAGTGCCAGGGTGCACAACTCATACATAATAGCAGAGGTGCGTGGCTCTGCCAGTGGCTGAGGCTACACGGTAAGTCATATCGTTAATATGGTGGCACTGTCATGGTAGATTGCCAATTTTGCAGAATCTAACGGTGTAAGTGCACAGGGGAAGGGTTTAGATAAGTGAAAAAGGGAGGCGAAATGGCAGTGAGAATAATCACGCAACACTCTATCACTCATCGATCAATGGGCCAAATGGCCAGTGACCAGTCAGCAAAGGAGCAGTAAAAGAGGTGAGAAAAGGAAGATTCTCACTTCACCAGGGATGAAAATCCACCCCATAGACCGCGGGAGGGAGGGGACGGCGCATTTGGCACATCCTAAAAAAGCATAAAGAGGGGAAGAAAGAGGGACACCAAACCAAGTCAACAAGCAGTTAATAGTACTTAGCTTCACTTGTTCTTTCACCCAGAGTCGTACTCACGCCCACGGCGTCCGTCTCCTGCAGGTAAGCCTAATCGCCCTCAGGACCGGGTCTCGTCGATCCGGTTGAGAAGAGCGTAGGCAGTTTTATGAGGTACCGGCAGGAAAAAGGCGCGATTGCGCTTCCGGGAGTGGAAGCGTTCGTAAAGCGCATGCGTGGAGATTGCCACCGCGGACTAGACCGCGAGCCTGATCCGGGAAGAATGCTCACTTCCGGAGCAGAGGCGCGGATGGAAGCGCATGCGCAGGCTCGGTACGCATGGCAGTTCGGGTCAGTTACACTGATCGTTATACGCATGCGCAGATAAAGTGTGTCAAATGCGGGGGAAGTAAATAAAGGAGCGCAATTGGTTGTAGTGCGCATGGGGGGTACACATACAGTCAGATTAAAGCACAGGTGGCCCATGGGTTAGGGTTTGCAGTAACCAGAGGGATTTTACAGGATCGGTCATGTAATAAATCTAGCTTATGAAAGTTAGATAGTTCATGGGACACAGTCATCACAGACAGGGGGAGTTAATGGGAACAGATACAAATCATGGGATTCAGATATTATTTCAGAACAGAGCCCCAAGGTATATCGTCATTGAGGCCATTGGTATGGGTGCCCAGGCGGTATACCCAACGCTGTTCCTTTTCAAACAGTCTCTCAGGTATGTTGGAGCCCCCAACGATTTGTTCAATCACAGTCCATTTCAGGTCGTTGGTGGTGTGATTGGTTTGGAGGAAATGGTCACTCATTCTTGTCGTCGCTTTTTTGCACCTAATATTACTTCTGTGCTCACATATCCGTTGCTTAATTTTTCTGGTTGTCATGCCAACGTATCGAAGTGAGCATGGGCATGTGACGAGGTACACAACATTTACAGAATTACAGTTAGTATGGGCTTTTTGCCACCAAGTTTTCCCGGGTTCAAGAGTCAGGAATTTTGTAGGGGTTGTCAGATGACAGACAGAACAGTTTGAGCAAGGGAAGTGGCCTGTCACTTTCGGAAGATTCCAAGTGTCAGTAACACTCCTCATGGGGGTTATGGGTAGTTCTTTGGGTCTGGTGTGGACCAACGCATCCTTGAGACTGTGCCCTTTCTTAAAAGAAAACAGTGGTTTCTGCCAGTCCTTCTTGATGCTGGTGATAATTTTCCAATTCTTGTTTATTGATTTTTTCATTTGGTTGGATAATGCACCGTACGTGGTTACACAAGTTAAGGGGACTTCCGTTGTCGTTTTTATGATGGGTTCCAAAAGGGCTTCCCGTGGTTGGTTCCGTGCACGTTTGAAACCTTTATTTAGGAGGTGACTGGGGTAACCTCTTTGTGCCAACTTGGTTGTTAGATCAGTTGATTGACATTTAAAGTCAGCTATGTTGCTGCAGTTCCGGCGGATACGTAAATATTGTCCGTACGGGAGATTCTCCCTTAACGGGCGAGGATGAAAGCTGGAGAACTGTAACAGATTATTCTTAGCTGTAGCTTTGTAATGGGTCTTGGTAGTTAAGGTTGTTCCACTCTTAGTGATGACCACATCAAGAAACACCACCTCCGTAGTGCTCACTCTATGGGTGAATTTCAGGTACCTGTTGAGGGTATTGATCCAGCTGAGGAAATCCGTTAGCCTTTCCATGCTGCCCTTCCAGATGAGCAGCACGTCATCAATGTACCGTTTCCAGTACATGATGTTTCTGCAGAATGGGTTGTTAATAGACAGTATGTTTTTAGCCTCGAAATCCGCAACATACAACCCCGCTATGCTGGGGGCAAATGTACTGCCCATCGAGGTACCCGAGCATTGTAGGAAGAGTCGCCCTTGGTAAGAGAAGAAATTTTCTTTCAGTGCGATTGTGGCACATTCTGTTATAAATTCTCTGGGGGTATTGTATTCCCAAGTGGTAGAGTACAGGGCAGCCTTTAGTACCGTTATGGTCTCATCTTGCGGGATACTGGTATACAGGCTCTCAATGTCTAAAGTGGCCAAGATGATGGTGTCTGGCTCAAAAGTAATGGTCTGCAGTTGATGTAGCAGGCTTTTTGTGTCCTTGAGGTATGTCGGTGTGTTTTGGACAATTGGTTTCAAGAACTGGTCACAGAAGGTGGACAAGGGTTCTAGTATGGACCCGATTCCTGACACAATTGGGCGTCCGGGGGGCGGCAACTTGTTTTTATGAGTCTTCGGGAGTGTGTAGAAGTAAGGAATGGTTTTCTTACTTATCGAGAGGAAGTCTGCTTCATTTTTAGATATATGACCCCTTGATTCGGCTTCCTTAACCAGATCAGTGATGCGGTTCTGGAGTTCAGGAGAAGGATCTGCGGTAAGTGGCAGGTAATTGTTGGTGTCACTTAGTAAACCTTCGCATACCCTCTCGTAGTCCGTCGTATTTTGGATTACGATGCCGCCGCCTTTATCGGCTGGTTTTATGGTGATAGCGGTATTGTTTTTTAGTTTTTCAAGTGCCCGGTACTCCTCGGCACTGAAGTTGCCATAGTGATGCGGTTCAGGGCTTGTTTCCAAATCCAGGAACACTGCTTGTTCGAAAGCTGTGATAGCAGCTGGTACAGTGTGCGGAGGGGGTACAAACGTCGATTTTGGTCTTAGACCAGTATCTCCTTTCCGCATTTCTGCATTAGGATCCTCTTTCCCTTCAAAGAAGGCCTTCAGTTTTAATTTGCGGAAAAAGTCAGTGAGTTCGCAGTGTAACTTAAATTTCGCGCAAGTAGTCAAGCAACACAGGGTGTTCAATCTCACTAAATCTGGTTGGTCTTGGCACACCCCAAATATTTGCTGGGCGGCCAAAGACGACTTCATACGGACTCAAACCCATTCTCGAATGTACAGTCATTCTTGTGGACAAAAGCGCTAAAGGCAAAGCATCTGGACATTGTAGACCAGTGCTCGCTTGAATTTTGGCTAATTTTAGCTTCAATGTGCCATTATAGCACTCGACTAAACCAGCTGATTGGGGGTGATTTGCAGCGTGGAACTTTTGCCGGATCCCTAGTCCCTCACACACTCTCTTCATGACTTGACCCACAAATTCACTCCCATTGTCACTCCAGATAATTCTCGGCATTCCAAATCTAGGGAAAAATTCCTTGATTAGGGCTTTCGCTGTGGACAAGGCAGTATTGTCCTTAAGGGGATAAGCTTCTACCCATCTAGAAAAGGAGCAAACATCTACTAAAACATATTTCAAGTTGTTGCATCTCTCCATGTGGATAAAATCTAGCTGCAAAGCCTCAAACGGATACGTAGGAGGAGCAAAATGACCAGCTGGTGTTGGAGTTCCCTTACCAGGATTATACATCAAACACACCATACAGTTTTTAACCAAATTCTCTGCACATTTTGGAATTCCCGCATTCTGCCAAACCGGAGCCAACAACTTACAAATCCCTTTCACGCTGATATGTGCCATGCCATGAGCCATTGTAACAACTGGAAGCACATACGCGTTAGGCAACAACCATCTCTGATGCTCAGACAAATCAGTCCAACAACCATTCGAATCCAATCTACCTCTACTTTCTCTCCATTCATTCAACTCTTTCTCAGTAGCTTCAGCACTCTCAATCGTATCTTCACACATGCTCTTCTCTGGAACCCATCTCGCCAGACCCGCAACATACATTTGGCTCATCACATTTCTCGCAGTTTTTTTCGCAACTTCATCCGCAAACGCATTTCCGCGACCAACATCATCCGTAACTTTCTTATGGGCACTGCATTTGACAATCGCCACTTGCAATGGCAAAGTAAGAGATTCAAGAAGTTCGTTCACCAACTGTCCATGCTGGATCTTTGTTCCATGCAAAGTCAAAAATCCACGTTCACGCCACAAACGTCCAAAGCTATGAGCCACACCGAATGCATACTGGCTGTCAGTATACACATTCACTCGTTTTCCTTTCGCCAACACACATGCTCTCGTTAATGCAATCAATTCCGCTGCTTGTGCTGAATTATGTGGAATACATGCAGCTTCAACAATCGTATGCAAAGTCGTAAAAGCATATGCCGCTGTCGTATCACCATTCAGCAACATAAAGCACGAACCATCAACCCACAAAGTACCATCACACTCAGGAAGAGGAGTGTCCCTAAGGTCTACTCTCCCTTTCGTTTCTTCCTCAGTTCTCAAAAAACAATCATGTTCTTCTTCAATGTCCTCATCTGTCTCAACTGAAATTGGCAACAACGTGGCTGGATTCAACGTGTTGCATCATTTAATGTGCACATGACTCGCTAACAATGTCAACTCGTAACCTGACAACCGAGCACTAGTTAAATGCTGTGTCTTCGTACGGTTCAACAAGGTATCCACTGCATGTGGAACCATGACCACTAACGTGTTGTCCATAACCAAACCAGCAGATTGTCGAATTGAAACAGCCGTTGCCGCCGTAGCTCTCAAGCAACTCGGCAACGTTCTAGCTACAGGATCTAAAGTCGATGAAAAGTAAGCACACGGACGTTGCTTATTGTGGTAAAGGAAGTAACAGAGTCCATTGTAGATATAGGTTCCTTTAATGTAAGTTCCTTCCAAGATTACAGGTACAGAAGTAAGATAGATAAAACCCCACCAGGAGCCACCTCTCATCAGCTCAGCCTGAGTAGATCAACTGACGTTAAGAGCCAGAGAGTCACCCCAGGCATTCTATGATGTCATCAACATTCTAATCAGTAGAGCACCACAGAGAAGTAGTTTACTACACATCCTCTCTCCTTAGAGAATGAGAAAAGAAAGAAGAAAACATAGACAAAGATACCTCAAGTGTGACATTTGCATAAAAGTACAAAAATGAAGTACGCAAATAAATAATGTACAACAAGTACTGCATGAGGTATGATTAGCATGAACAGAAATACTATAATCATAAGTATGAGCAGAAATAGAATAACATGCTAAATTTTAGATGGAAAGAAACCACTAAATGCAACTATATGCCACATCCCCTTCCCTTAGAGTAAAAGCATGGCAAAGATGAATAAAGAGCAGAGTAGCAAAGAAAAATGGTCACGCTCCCAACTGGGTACACCAGAGAGAAAACCCCCTGAAAAACAAAGGCGAGCGTAGACACAGACCCTTTACAAGCTCCCCTAACAAAACAATCTGACAGAGAAAAATAAAAACTCCTCACCCAAAGTCCCACCGACAGCCAAACTGCTGAGTCAACACTGACAATGCACATCCCTCTCTCTCGTGAACATACAATGTGAAGGGCTTACTGTAGTCGGGAGTACCCAACACAGGAGCCGAACACAATGCATTGCGTAATTCAGAAAAGCTCTTTTGACATTTGTCAGTCCAAGGAATAGGATTTGGAGTATCCTTAACAGTAAGAGCTATCAAAGGCTTCGCTAACAAAGAAAAATTAGGGATCCACTGTCTACAGTACAACATAATACCCAAAAACGCACGTACTTCTCTCTGTGTCGTAGGCACACTCATTTTCGCAATAGCTTGAATTCTCTCTGGGGTCAATTTCCTTCCCTCCTTCGATAAGAGGTGACCTAAGTAGGTTACTTCTTGTCGTCAATATTGCAACTTGGAGAGAGAAACTTTGTGATGGAAATCAGACAAGTGGCGTAACAACAACAAGGTGGTTTCCCTACAAATCTCCTCAGTATCAGCAGCAACTAGTAAATCATCAAGATATTGAATAAGGGCTGCACCATCAGGTAAAACCAACAGATCAAGTTGTGTTTTCAAAGCTTGGCTATAGATCGATGGACTCTCGCAATAGCCTTGAGGAGCGCGCTTAAAGCGGAAACTTTGTCCTCCTAAAGAGAATCCAAAGATATCGCTACTCTCCATGGCAATCGGGATGCTGAAGAAAGCATTCTTCAAGTCAATCACCGAAAACCATGTGGCTGTAGCCGGAATCAGAGTCAACAAGGCAGTTATATCTGGTACAACAGGAAAGTGTGGAACGACAATCTTGTTCACTTCGCGAAGATCAATGACGAACCTATATAAAGGAGACTGTGAAGAATCAGTTCTCTTTAGAACAGGCAAAACAGGACTATTGCACACATTACCTCTCGTTTCCTCAATGACACCCTTTTCGATCAGATCATAAATAATCGCTTAAAGTGCACGCTCACCATCACTTGAGATACGGTACTGTGGCATTCGCCTTCAGTGTCACAACATATGGGGGAATTTCCAATAGGCCCACATCATTCGGACCAGTAGCCCACAATGAATCTGGTAAAGAAGACAATTCAGATGGAAAACTATCTTTCGACAGGTACACTCTCTCACCCAAAGTGAGATGTACTCCTGACGGAGAACAATACAGTGTCGCATACAATCTCTTCAATAAGTCCAATCCCAACAAATTCTCATTACAACCTGTAGTCAAAAAAAGGGATGCTTCGAACTTACGCGGTCCAACAGAAAGAGACAATGGAGCAGAAATCGGATTTATAACGGGGGCGCCAGAAAAACCTACAGAAACATTCTCAAAGCCAGACAAAGGTGCGCCAGGGAGTTTAGAATGCATAATAGAACTCTTTGTAGCACCAGTATCTAACAGAAAAGGTTCTGACACACCTGATGCAATCACTTCAACATAGGGTCCACTCTGATCTACTGGAACTGAAACAACTCCCTCTCTTTGTCCATGGCTGTCCTAACAATCATTACCATTCGCTTCATCACCTTCAACATAGTAATCATCCATATAGTACTGTGCTGCCCTACCAGACAAACTTTTTCTGTTGATCAAAACTATTCATCGAGTTCTGTGGAGGCAAAGGACGTACGTTCTGTCCGCGACCCTTACCTCTAGGCACTTGTTGAGCACCCCGACCTCGTACACCAGAAGCACCATTCGTACGCTGTAACAAAACCGGACAACTATTCTTGTAATGGCCCTCTTCTTTACAGTACGCACACTGATTAGGCCCATACGGGAAACGTTGTTGAGAAGACTCGGTCCTTTACGAGTTTCTCGAATATTGCTGAGGTTGCTGATAATCGCGCTGACTATTAGTACGGGGTGGATAAGCTTGTTGTAGAAGAACTTTAGTCTTCAATTTCTTTGTCTTCTTATCCGCTTTCTCTAACTCATCTTTGCGCCTATTTTCATAGTACTGAGCTGTAGCTAAAATCTGCGCTGACGTAGAGACTGCCCAAGCACTCTCGGAATCCTTCAACTTAGTGCACAACTGGGGAAGCAAATTATGTACAAATTTGTCAACAAACAATCTCTGGCCACCCTCGGTAGCCATATCCTGACCACTATGATCTACAAAAGTCTCTTCAAACCGCGTGAAAAAATCAGACACAGGCTTGTCTTTCTTCTGCTTACATGCCGACAACTTGTCCCAATTAACACGCACTTCGGGCATCAAAGTCTTCATGAAATTAATTATCCTACCAGGAAGTTCAGTAATGAGATCTTCAGGCTTAGCACCTCCAACCTGTCTGTCATTCCCAGCAACAATATTAACCCATGTATCACCTAATTCATTATCATGATCCGTATGTCGAATCACATTCCAGATAGGCTGTGGAACAACGTTGCCAAACAACATGTCTATGTCCGCTAAATTCATGATGCACGAACCTACAGTTTGAGTGAGCTCTTTATAATATCCGCCGGATTTTTGCACGGATCAGGTAAAGTCTGCTTAATCGCTAGAACTTCAACACGCTTCCAAGGAACATGTACCCATACTCTCTGAAAATGCGCAGGCGCAGCTACAATACCCAATCCAGCATCAGCCTGAACTGCTTCCTTCCACACCGGAGGAACCTCACGCATCGGATATTGACTCGCTTTTCTCCTAACTGACGAATCAGGCTCAAACAATCGCTCAGAAGGAGCATTATTACGAAACGACAACAACGTCGACACCGCTCTCTCAATGTCGAGAAGACTCACAATCGTCCCTTTCGCAAACTCGGAACGCACTCAATACAATTCTTCAGGCGCTTTACCCACTTCGTCCATCCATTGTTCATGGAGGAACACACACATCATTTCAAAAACGTATCGTTGCTTTGGTGCTTTCCATTGCCGGCAAACATCCATAATATTGTCAAGATCATACTGGGAGGTGTACGTAACCCATCTACATGCCATGTGATCCAAAACCACACGCTCATCTGTGTCAGGCAATTGACTACGTAATTGTCTAGCCTCATGCACTGGAGACATACCCAATTGTCCCAACAAAGGAGTCAGAAAACCAGAAAAAGCAGCAGTCATTCGCTGTCTAGTAGAAGGAGAAGATGGAAGAATAAGGGAAGACGGAACAATAGTAGAAGAATCCAAAGTCAGAACAGAAGGAGTATTAAGGACAGGCGTAGGAGTAGCAGACAAAGGAGAAGGCAAAGTTGGCGGCCCCTGAGGAAGCTGCGCCAAAGGAACAGTAGCCAATGGAAAAGGAGCTGGCTGTGGAGGAATCAAAGGTGGCACAACAACTGGGGGTTGCACAGCCACAACTGGTGGTGGTGGTGCCGTAGCACTCTGTGCATAAGGGGGTGGCAAACTCAGGAGATGCGACATTAAAGGATCTTTCGCTCTTTAGGCGGCAAGACTGGGTAGCATCTATCTACCGCTAACTTCTTCACTCTAAGCAACTGTTCGCTCTCTTGTTCTTCCTCATTATCCCTAAACACAACAGCAGCTTGTACCATTGACATACCTCGTTCTCGTTTATTCTTCTTCGCTAATTTAATATCTTTCTGTTTGGCTTCTTTGCGCCATATGCGAAAAGAGTCAAACATTGCCGGCTGGGCTTTCTTCTTGAACAACTTCTCTTCGAGATTGTCTAAAATCTCAGCTTCAAAACTACCGTAACGGGGCCACTGTAGGACACCGTCTTTTCTCGTATATTTCACCCAGATCTCATTATAACTAATAGGGCCCACACCATGTTTCACGTACAATTCATATGTAGGAGTTCCAATTGGAGGAACTGGACACGAATCCTCTAACTGGGAATCCTTAGAACAACCACGACCAAACAAATTTCCAAGTCTGCTAAGACCAGGCATCTTGCTCACTAGTCTAGCTTCAAACTACAAGGGAAATCTGAAAATGATAGTCTCGTGAATACACGAGTCCCTTGGCTTTGAGGCCTGCAGGTACCAAATCAAAGCTATCCACTAAAGGGATACCAAAACAAACTAAGGACTAGGAGAGACTCCACTTATACTTAACTGAAATGTCAATGGCGTCACCAGAAGACCCGTCAATCGTCTTGCTCTACAAACGTCTAAGGCTCCAAGACAAGGCGACAGTCAGGGCAGCAGTCCTTCGTAGCCGTCGGAAAGCGGGGAACCTCGCAGCAAAGACTTTCGGACCACGCCGACATACAGGGGTCGATGAAGTGGTTGGCCTTCCTCCAGAATTTTCACACAAAGCTCTCCACGATCTTCAGGCTTGGACCGGTACCGCTGAAGTCGCCCCACATTGGGCGCCAACTGAAGGACCGGGTTTTAGAACCCAGCGGCGTCAGGGAAACCGCCCGATGCCTTCGAGTTCCCCTGTCTTGGCAAACAGAGACACGGGACACTTCTTGATGACGTCAAAGACCAACGTTTATTGGCTGCAACCAGGAACAGAGATCTACGAAGCACACACGGGTGGTTCGCTAGAGACTGTACAAATTCAATGAGCGGAGCATGGTCTTTTATGCCAAAAATCAAGCCTCAGGCAACATTTCAAATTAGCATTGGGTTCATAAAAACTGACCAATCGCAATGTGACAATTCAAAAGTAGCGTATGGCGACAATCCCACTTTCCGCTGTCCAGCCCACCAGAAATGACCAAGCACATTCCAGGTTTCTTGTCGGATCAGGCCGGACAAACCCATCATAAAACCCTCAACCCAAATCAGTGATTATGTCGTAAAGGAAGGAACAGAAACAGATTTGAAGTGAGATAGACAGGTGGGAGCAGTGTACCATAAACTCGGGCCTGTCCTACTCTTTGATCTTTATCTGACCAGCTGCTTAACAAGGAACTGGCTCAGCGAGGTCGGCCTCGGGCAAGGAGTCAGTTCGGCCAGGTCATTCAGAAGTCAGCTAAGGCATACGTGTCTCAAGGACTCGTTCGACCGTAGTCATCGACCTATGCGAGGGCAACCACACAAAATGGCTGCCGTACACAAAATGGAACCCGAAGGTCCAAACGAAATCCTTAAATACGGAGTGTTCCCATTGATCAATTTATGCGAAAACACTCAGACACACTATACTCGTCATTTGCGGTCTGCTGACACCAAAATCGTCTATTTCCGACGACCTTTATTGAACGGGTTCGGAACCATCGAACCTCACTCACGAACCACGGAACTACAACGTCTGCCAGCAGGATTCTACTCTTCTGAAACAGCACCCAGGAGTCCGGGTACCACAGATACGTCTACGACGTGCCGTTCTCGCGACCAGGCACGGCCGCTTAACAAAGTGCAAAGCAGGTCGCCCTAGGTGAGAACGGCCTGCGGGGAGATTACCACCCAGTTCTGGGGAATGGTACACAGAATGGTTGAAATGCTAAGCCATATGGTGGCTCAACGTGTTTCAAATTTAACATTGTTCCTCAAGAGCCGGACGACACAGACAACACATGCGGCATGTAGAGCACCATTCAAATTTATTAAAGTCCCGCTTTAGTAGGCGTGTCTTCCCGCCCGATTAGGCATAGAGGAGTCTGGTACCTGTAGTGCTCTTCCGTATTGTCTGTATTAGAGCATTTGGGATATGTAGTCCTACATTTCTTTTTGTGTAAGTGCACTATAAGTATTTGACTTATGCAAACCGTCCCTTGAACCGTGACCAAGGTGCGGCTGCACCAAAACGCGTCGAGCATTTGGCTTGCCACATGCTGAAATAAATCGCTTTGCGTGAATGGAATTGGGCTTGAGCATCATATTCGTTGATACAAAATAATTGGTGATACGTTTAGAGGACTCGCCCCCACGCTAAAGCCCGCCGCCATTAGCGGCAGAGAGAGACTCACAAACTGAATTGCTATATATATATATATATATATGAGCTGTTTAAGTGAGGTTGGGGTGAGAGGCATCGCTCTGTTGTGGTTTCGGTCATTCCTGCAGGAGAGACAGCAGGCGGTATCGTTGCCCCCTTTTCAGTCTGTGTTTTCTCCTGTTCCCCACGGGGTGCCACAGGGCTCGGCAATTAGCCCTATCCTCTTCAACCTTTATTTAAGACCCCTGATCATGCTCATCAAATCTTATAACATCAAGACTATAAATTATGCGGATGATACTCAGTTGATTCTCTCCTTTGAGGGAGAAGAATCGACTTCGGTGGATGTATTCCACAATTGTCTGCGGGACACGTTACGTTGGCTGAGGGTCAATTCCCTTCAGTTCAACACTGGAAAGACGGAGGTGCTTTTTTTGCGCTGGGAATAAGATCTCCCGTCCCTTTCCTGAGAATCTTTGGCCTCCTGAGACTGCGACTAAAGTGCGACCTGTGGGATCTGTCCGCAACTTAGGGGTTATGCTTGATCATAAACTTAGCATAGAGACTCATGTAGCGAAGACGACTTCCTGCTGCTTTGCTATTCTGCGGTCTCTGCGGAAGATACTGCCTTTATTTCCATTCAAGGTATGCGCCCTAGTGATCAGGTGTACGATCCTTAGTAGGTTGGACTATTGTAATGCCCTACTATTGGAGTCTCCTGGCTTTCTGTTGGATAGGCTCCAGAGAATGTAATCAGCGGCTGCGAGGTTGGCTTTGGGGCTTTCCAGAAGAGCACACGCACCTGCAGCCTTAACAGAACTTCACTGTCTCCCTTTGAGACAAAGGGTACAATTCAAGGCCCTCTGTTTGGTTTTAAAAGCTCTCCATGGAATAGGCCCTCTGTCTCTGCAATCTAAATTTGCCTGGCATGCTCCGATCAGACTGCTTCGCTCCTCATTGGCTAGACTAGTGAAAGCGCCTCCGTTTAGGAAGGTTCGATCGGGGGGCAAATCCTTTGAGGTGGCGGCGGCCAAATTATGGAATCGGCTCCCGCACGAGATCAGGCACATTACGAAGCTTCTTCCCTTTAGGAGAAAGGTTAAAACCTGGTTGTTTCCCAAGTAACTCAGTGTGGTCGACCTGCTCTGACACTCTTCGGCCCACTTCTTTTTTTGAGTTATCAGCGCCAGGATGCCTGCAAGGTGATAGTGCGCTTTATAAGACCAACAAATAAATAAATAAATTATATATATATATATATATATATATATATATATATATATATATATATATATATATATACATACATACATACATACATACATACATACATACATACATACATACATATATATATATATATATATATATATATATATATATATATATATATATATATATATATATATATATATATATATATATATATATATATATATATATATATATATATATATATATATATATATATATATATATATATACTGAACTCCGTTTGACCACAAGCTCGCGCAGCTCGCATAGGCAGCAGGCAGACTCCGGACACGGACCTCGAGGTACTTCACAGATTTTATTCAGCAGAAAGAGTCACAGACGTTTCGGCTCAGCGGAGCCTTGATCACATGACAGCGATTGCAATGCAAGGTAACCTTTTAAAGTGAAAGCAAGTGGTCAACTGAAATCACCTGTGCAAACTTACAAGTAGACATAAAAGACATACTATGTAATGCACCCAATTCTATTCGTGCTTCGATTTTCTAAATAGATGTAAAATACATTTATAAAAATCCATATACTTTATATGCTGTACAGATTCAGTGTTCACTGTGACATCAATTATAAATGTTGTTCATTTTGAAAATCATTGTAAAATACAAGTATCCATCTGGAAAAATCGTCCAAAAGAAACCCTATTTACAAGTAAATCTACCTCCTTCCATATATCTCTAGGTGTTTGTAAACTAAGTTTTTAGTTTTGATTTCAAATTTAGGGACCTCAGATTATTGGAAAAATCCATATAAAGTGCTATGTGCCATCATTGTAAAGTGCAAATCGTGCTTCAAAGTGCCTTGTTCCGACAAAATGTGCAAAATTAGCAATATTTGTACAAATACGCATATTACAATATTCCTCGGTCCTAATGAATATTACTGATAGATAATACAAGTTTACAAATCTAATGTATCCAAAGAAGGAGGAGAATTAGTTTGTCAATTTCTGTTAACTTTCAACAATATACATTGCAGTTTCTAATTACAAACGGATTTAAAGTTTCACATAAATCACATGAATCAGTAATAAAAGCTACTGAATGGGTGCCATAGTTGCCGTGTCTCAATGCTATTTGTTATGGAACGAGTGAAAATTCTACTCTGGGTCAAAGGACCCAAAACCCAAAACCAAAAAATAAAATTGAATAAAGAAAAAACCCCATGTTAAGAGATCCTTAAAATGTACTTCATCTTTTTGATTCTTAACCAGGTTAAAAACAGTGCACAGTGAAAAATAATAACTATTACATAAAATGTTCTCAAAGCAGCATGACAATTCCCAATAAATTCATGATAATTGGTGTATGCTCGCAGCCCCCTCGGGATCTGTCCCAGCCTTCTCCCAGCCGGGTGATTGCCTTGGACATTATCCACGTGGGGGAGAGCGTACAATCCTGATAACTTAAGTCTTCTAGAGCAAGCAAGTGTGGAGGTCCTCTGTCACATTGAGCCCATGGGGCACCTTAGTATTGAGCAGGAGAATATATTTCGTTTCCAGCTTTCTGAGTCTGGTTTCCCTATCTCCACCCCTTTTGGTATTGATGACCGAATCGATAACCCAGTATCTAAGACCACTGTTGTTACTTTGATGATGGTCCCTGAAATGGCGTGCTACTGGATATGTGCTGTCCACATTGGTTATGGCTCGCAAATGTTGTAAAATGCGTTTATGGACAGCATTCCTAGTACTGCCCACATACTGTAGACCGCAAGGACATCGCAAAACATATATTGCGTATTCTGTCTTGCATGTTAATACTTGGGTTATCAAACATTCTTTCCCTGTAAATCCATCCTTGTATGTTTTGGTGTTCTCACCATGGGTGCATGCTTTACAAACTTTACAGTTGTAAAAGCCTCTATTTCTTTGCCACCACTCAGTTCTAGTAAAGGGATCTGGGTTAGTCTTAACAATATGATCCCTCAAAGAGGGGACTCTGCTGAAGGTTAGAGATATAGACTTTGGCAAACTATTGCCTATCACATTGTCCCTAAGTACAATGGGCCAGTGTTTATTCACTATTTTTCTGATTTGATGGTGTTGCTTAGTGAATCCTGTTATTAGTCTAAAGCACTCAGGCTCAACTTTACCAGGTTTGGATGTATCTTGCCTGGTAGGCTCCCTGTCTGCTTTCCTGATATATACACAATGTTTATATAGTTACCTGAGCTAACTAAAACTTACACCGCCGCAATGCACTGCTTATAACCTCACATATGACAATACTCATGACATGGTCAGTGACATCAATGATGACATCACTTACGAAATCACTGATGACATCTTCCAGTGAGTATTTGACTTTTGCAAACAGTCCTTTGAACCGTAACCAAGGTGCGGCTGCACCAAAACGTGTCGGGCGTTTGGTTTGCCACATGCTGATATAAATCACTAGAGTATGCATGTTTTTAAGAGTTTATCAGTGCTAAACATATATACTAATCTAAAGACAAGCACAGGCGAACGGCGGACCTAAGTGGCCGCACTTCACCTCTAAGTTCCTTTTGTACGAGTTGGAATGAAGATTTAGTAAGGGTATGCTTAATACTTTGATAACAAGAGACTAACATCAAACAAAGTAGGTTCCAGCCAATGGTTTTTGTTCAATTGGAATTGAACTTTATCAGAGATGTGGCAATTGGAAAAATGATGACCCACTTGCCACCTGGCCTGACGATCCGGGAACACCTTCTGAAGTATAACAAAGTGTTATTGTCTGGAATGTTCTCGTGGCTGCCGCCTTTATCAGGGGTTTGATACAGAAGTTGTCCCCTCTCCGCAAGCCTCATTAGGCCAATACAACAGACGGGGCTTTTAGTATTTCTGATAAGTGTGTGCGCACTACCTGGTGTGAATGTTAATGTATACAAAGTAGCTATGGTATGGCGTGGTGCGGACAGGCGAGCGGATAAGGCCCCTTAACTGTTCAAGAGTTGATCTGTCACCAGACCTACGAGACAATAATATACAGCAATGCCCTCGCACACAACAATCAAGGTGTAAAAAACAGTAGTTATGTAATGAACAACATTCTATGCATAGAGCCACTCATTCAGACAATTGCAATTCAGTTCCGTTTCTTGGAAGATGGATAAAAGTTTATTAGTTCCACAACCAGCCAACACGTGTTTCGTCGCGTGGGAGACAAATCATCGCGACTCCTCAGGGCTTAAGACTGAACTTACATTTGTGTAGGATGTGGTGATAATTCCACAGAATTCAATCACGTATAAGTATATTGGGCCAACCCGTCTTAGCCGGGTACGTTAGTCTTTAAGGAGCAGAGAAGAAAAACTGATAGAAGCGTCTTTGGAGGTTCCAGGAGTGGTGGTGCCCTCCGGGAACACCTTCTGAAGTATAACGAAGTGTTATTGTCTGGAAAGTTCTCTTGGCTGCCGCCTTTATCAGGGGTTTGATACAGAAGTTGTCCCCCCTCCGCAAGCCTCATTATGCCCTAGGGACCCCACCCCTCAGGGGCGTGTTTTTTTAATGGGGAGGGGGTCGCGTGATCCACCTCCCCGAGCCTTATCAGATCCTAGGGACACTAATTAAGTTAAAAGGGAGCGGGGATGCGCATCCCCAGGGCTCAATAAGGCTCAGGGTAGGGGGGTCATGTGCCCCCTGCACCATTTTTTTGTTGCTTTTTCGATCCAGTGGGAGTCTGACGGAATTGCGGCACAAACTGCTGATCTTTTTTTATTTTGGCCCAGGGGTTGGTCCGTCTGTACCCCTAAGGGGGCAAGGTAGCCCTACCCTGCCTTTATATATGTTTTTTCTTTACTACTTCAGGACGGGGAACTAAGGGCCAGCTGTACAAATAGTAGGAATAGTGATTTCCAAATAGCGATTTTATCCGAATCACGATTTGGAAATCGCTATTCCTGATGTATAAAACTTTTTATTTCATACTTGCGATTCCTAGTGCATTGCAAATTGACATACCTCATGGAAATTAATGAGGTTGGTCGCAGTTTGCGACCCATTAGGCATGCCTGCCATCACAGGAATGCTGGCCTGCTGACAGCAGACCACCATGTCTGTGATTGCCTTTGAAAGAAACGTTTTTTCTGTTATTGGAATGGAACCTATTTTCCTTAAAGGAGAACAGAATCCATTTCAACAATAAATAAAAACTTTTTGTTTTAATTTTTTAAGACCAGGCAGTGGTTTGTGGGACCACTGCCTGCTCTTAAATAATGTTTTTCCAACATTCACAAACGGGAAGGGGTCCTATTGGGACCCCTTCCAATTTGCGAATACAGTACCACCAACTTTGAGTTGGTGGTAAAATATACATGTTTTCAACCTCATTTCAGTAGCAACACCTTAATATATAACACTGGAAATCACTATTTGGAAGGGACACCCTAAACATGCCCTTTCCAAAAAGTGATTCCTACACCCAAAGTGCGATTCTGGAGAATCGTAGTTTGGGTGTTTGTACATTAGGAAAAGCATTTTTGCCAACACAAATGGCCCGATATTGAGATTCAATGGTTCATACCATGGCTCTTAGTCCCCGAACCCTGCAATGGCTGCTGTCAACATTTTTCTGATGTTTCTTGCAGCCAATCAGAGGGTTTGCACCTACGGGGGCCTGACTCGAGCAGGAGCGAATTGGTCCAACAAAAATAATGCTCCCTGGGCCAATCAGTACGCTACATTTTTGAATTGACAATCCCGCAAGAGTGTCTCGAGCCTCAAATGGACCCAACCATCCAGGTATCCAAATATTTTTGACCCTTGATTAAAAAAAACTGCTGAAAGGATTTACACCAAATCACAAAAGCCACAATCTGCAGACCAATATCTACCTTCCTATAACATTTGGTGTCATTTCTGTCTATGGAAAATGGATGGGGATTTTGTGTTTTGAGATCCCCCTTTTTCCTCAGACGTCGCTTGACAGATAACCCCAAACTTTTCATGCACAAACGTGTCAAAAAGTAGCACTTTTTTGGAAAGTTTCGTGAAGATTTGTTAAATGGGGCCAAAGTTGTTAGCAACACAAAAAACGATTTTCCCATGGAACAGCTGTCTTAGGTATAACTAACCATGCCCCAGAGCCATTCTATTTTTTTGAGGAAGGGGTGTGCATGGCTCCTCCATTCTCCAAAGACTGGCTCTGGGAACTCCAAGCCCCAGAACTCAATGGCAGTATCCCACTGTGATTCCCTGCCTGCGAGAGTGTGGGCAGGGAATAGAAATCTAGGGCCTCATGTAGGTAAATAGTATTTACCGATTCGTAAATACCGAATTTTACCGATTCGGTCTTTACGAATCGGTAAATGCTATGTAGCTAAAAAATCGGTAATAATTACCGAATCGTTAAGAGGCCCATAGGAATGAATGTCAATTACCGAATCGGTAAATACCAATTTGGTAAAAGGGGGAAAACATTGAAGGGTGGCAGGGTGTCACTTTGACACCCTGTTGCACCCCTCAATTGTCTATGGGTGCACATGTTGCAGACATACATGCCCTAAGGGGCCAAAGTTGTTAGCAACACAAGGGCATGTATGTCTGCAACATGGCACTGAAGCAATTTGCATTAAATTGCTTTTTGTTTTTTTTCCGCTATTTACCACCAACTTGTAGTTCGTGGTAAATAACAAATCTTAGCATGGGATAAGCACTCATTTAAGTGCTCCCTACATTGGGATTTCGGTAATTTACCGAATCGGTATTTAAGAAATCGGTAATTTACCGATTCCTTAAATTACTGATTCAGTAAATTACCGAATCCTTAATTTCGGCCCCCTACATAGGAAAAGCCCATTACCGGTCGGTAACGGCCGAAATTCGTTAATTTCGGCCATTACCGACCGGTAATGAGCCACCTACATCTGGCCCCTAATCTCTGCCCACACTCTCCCAGGCCACAACTTTGCTCCCACCCAACAGGAGCAAAGAAGAAAGCTGGGTTTCGATTTATAGTTACTTTCCTTAAATCTAACTGAAGTATTTCAGTGTTTTTTCTACTTTAAAATGTTAAGTTAGAACTGACATTTTCACCTAACTATAATGTCACTTTAACCTTTCATTTCTATCACTTCCTGAAGTAAACTCCCCCCCCCACCCCACCCCCACCATGCAGCACTGTTATTGTTGCTGGACGAAAGAAAAAGATGACACAACTTCCATTAGCAAGGAAGCACAGGGTTTAATAAGTGCGTGCAGAAGGTCAACCAGGTCCGTGGAATGGGAATCTGAACACTTACAATGTAGCGGACAGTTTCTTTTATATATTCGTAAAAGCAAAACATCATACATTTGTATATTCAACTAGCTTACCCGTTGCGCGTTGCTGCGATCTCAGAAGAAAGGAAATTTAAGGAAACTTGTTATGATGACATTAAATTTACATTGTGTCATTTTTATTGAAACTTATTCATTTTAATATGGAAAACATTTAAAAGTGTTGTTTTAATTTTGTTTATTTACTCGAGTGCTTGTGGATACACTGTATTTTTTGTTTTTCCGTCTGGTGGGTACACGAATAAATCAGAAGGTTTTCCGACGTGTGATCTGGCCACATACAGTTGTCCTTGTGCGAAGCACAGATTCTCCAAATGTAGTCCACACACTTGCAGCGATAGTCCTTGTGCTTTGTTAATGGTCATTGCAAAAGCGAGTCGCACCGGAAACTGTAAACGTTCAGTATTGGAAAGATTATGAGGGCCCTGGGGGGCCGATATTTAACAAATTGTCCTTTTTTTTTTTTCTGCCAGAAACCTCCGCAGTAGTTTACTCAACAACGTCCCAAAGTTTCATGCTAGCTTACCCGTGGCATGTTGCTGCGATCTCAGAAGAAAGGAAATTTAAGGAAACTTGTTATGATAACATTCAATTGACATTGTGTCATTTTTATTGAAACTTATTCATTTTAATATGGAAAACATTTTAAAGTGTTGTTTTAATTCTGTTTATTTATTCGAGTGCTTGTGGATACACTGTATTTTGAGTTTTTCCATCTGGTGCGTAAACGAATAAATCAGAAGGTTTTCCGACGCGTGAGCTGGCCACATACAGTTGTCCATGTGAGAAGCATGGTTTCTCCAAATCTAGCCCACACACTTGCAGCGATTGTCCTTGTGCTTTGTTGATGGTCATTGCAAAAGCGAGTCGCACCGTAAACTGTAAACGTTCAGTAGTGGAAAGATTATGAGGGCCTTGGGGGGGCCGGGGGGGCCGATGTTTAACACATTTTTTTGCAGAAACCTTCACGAGAGTGTACTCAACATCTTTCCTAAGTTTCATGGCGATCGGATGAATGGTGTAGTAATGCATACAGGACAAACAGACATACTTTCGTTTTTATATATATATATCAAGCACATTCCAGCAAAAGGCAATGTTTTCTAAAAAAAAACATTTTATCACACCAGTGGTATTGGAATCATTTCCATGCGTTATTTACTACAGCTGTACACCACCACTACACTACTTGTGTCCTTGGCCTGTTTGGCTTTGAAGCTAAATTTCGACTGCTCTGTGAGGCCTAACTTCCAACTTTTTGTGCCCATGTGCTGGTTTATCTAAATTTTTTCTTGGACTCGTGTTCTTTCCATGCAGGCTTGTGACCTTCCATCTCGACCTTGTATTTATATATTGCTATATTCTACTGGAGCTTGAATCTACTTTTCTTCCCCCGGATCCTGACTTTATTTTCCTTTATATTGTACATCTGTACACGTCTTTCTGCTGATGCCTGCATTGACATGAGTAGGCCATCTTCATTTTCGACAACATTATCAATTAAGTCATTTCAGATGCTGCAGTGATGTTAGCAATGATGCCATAGAACAGGTCATAAGCAGACTTGTAATATCTTCATTTAAGAAAATAATGCAAAATAAGGCCATAATCCTCTTAATCATAGAAGAAAAACATGCCATAATGTAAATGTATTATTTTAAATTACGAAGATTATGGCTAGTAAACCTTTCAATTATTCCTCAGCAGCAGCAATCCTTCATCGTGTTCTGTGTCGAGTGACGAATTATGTACAATAAATTACATAAACATGAAGGAATGATAGAGCTTTGTAAAGCTCACGGTTACCCAAAAGAGTGTCCTGGTGACTGATAGGTAGGGAGAGCAGCCAGGCTAACCCACTACGAGGCAAAATGATGAGTTTTGAGAGTCGTGCAGAAGGACAGCTCTTGATGAATCCTGCGAAGCAAGAGAGAACGCCGATTCCATGCACCACCAGCTAACACCGTAAAGGACCAACCTGCACGTCTTATGTGACAAAATCTGATAATGGTGACAAGTAAGGCAAAGGAAGAGCACAGGTGCCTCACAGGCGAATAGTGCTTGAATTTAGAAATCAAGCATTGTGTACCAAGATGATGGGAAGCCCCGTAGTGGATGAGCAGAGCTTTAAAGTTATAGAATGCTCCTTTCCTTGGGAGCAAATGCAGCTCTCTCAAATGATGAGAAATATTGGCTGTCCATAGAATGATGAAGATGAAGCGGGCAGCCACATTTTGTACCATTTGGAGTTTGTTAATCAGCTTATCCGGAAGGTAGAGATAAAGCCCATTGGGATAGTCCAATCATGAAATGGCCAGCGTATGCACCACAGTTTTAATGGGATGATGTGGGCAACAGATCCACAATCTTAGGAGGGAGCAGCAGCAGGCAGCAACAGAATTCATTTGTAGAATAAATGACAATTTGTCTTCTAGTTTTACCCCTAAATTCCTCACTGAAGAAGAGGCTTGACGCCAGCAGTTAACCAACTATTCTTCTTTTATGTGGCTAAAAGAGAGAATCACAGTTTTACCCACACTGCATAGCAGATGGTCCTCTCTCAATGCAAGGTAGCAGTGAGGCCGGATTTCAGCACCTCCACTGGGAAAGGGGAAGAGGCATCTACAGTTGGAAGAAGCTGGATATCATCAACATATGGCATTGTTCTAAATACAAAAGATTCAATCAACTTGGCCAGAGAAGCCAGCTAAACATTAAATAACCTAGGACTAAGTGAAGCCCCCTGGGGTACTCCGAATGACAGTTTCTTTGTTGAGGATTGTCAGGGGGGCAACCATGCTTTTCTTTAACTTCGAGAAAGGATTTTAGGCACCCCCAAGCCTTATCCCAGATACTGATCTCCAAGAGGAGTTGTAGTAAGTTTGCAAGAGAGACCGTATCTAACGCCACATGCAAATCTAGCCGCATGAGGACAGCACTATCCCATTTATCCAGTGTGAGTTTAATTGTCTCTGTGATCTCAAGAAGAGCCATCTCTGTGCTGTGGCCTTGGCAAAAGCCATCATGCGCATAAGACAAAAGAGACTTTTCTTCCAAATAAGCGGTCGACTGGGTATTGATTCGTTTTTTCAGGTAGAAGGTGGTGGCAGATGGTATATTGTGTGAAAGATAGCCAAAACCTTTTGATTGGCAAAAATTTTTTTAAACAAAGAGACTACTTCCGTCCTTTTATAGCCACAAGGAACAGAACCTGAGGACACCCGGCTGTGAACATTTGCTGAAACACTGGTGGAATCACTTTGCCTGCCATTTGGAGGATGACAGGAACACATGGATCATACAGGGAGCCTGATTTACGGAAGGAGATGGCCTGAGAGATTAGTTCCAGAAAAAAGGGACCAAATTGATTCAAATGACATGGTGTAGCTGTAGCGTTAGATGGCTCAGAGAGCGTGCTCTTAGCACAGGTAACTGCTTCCAAGGCAATGCTGCCAGATGGCTCAGCCAGAGTAGAATATACTTAATGAATAATATCATCAAAAGATGCAGAAAGCGTATTACAAAGTTCATTCAAGGCAGTTATGATGAGGTGCAGGTTTTAGAATTCAGGAACTATTTAGTGATAATAAAGATTTCCCATACTGAATTATTTTCTGAATTAATTTGATCTGTAAAATACAACTTCTGACCATTTTTTGTAGCTTTAAGACACTGTTTAAGTGCAGTTTTATACACTTCTCTATCTTTTGTTTGGTAATACATTTGCCACGGGTGCTTCAATGTCTTGCATCCCCCTTTTTGGGGCAGCGGTTTGGGGGTAAGACGGTCCTCTGCTAGTGGTGGAATGGATTTTAATGGGAACCAAACCATTAGCAATTCCCCTAATCCAAAATTCTACAGCCATAGAGTTGGAAATAATGTCTCCTGTCAAAAGGAGGGGCCTGCAGGCAGAGCCTCTACATGCTCCGAGGGGATACATTTATTCCAAGCATGGTCTTCTAATCCACGTTTCCCTCCTGCCTCAGGAACAACAGAGCCATAATCCCAGATGAAAGGTATCAGATAATGATCTGACCACCTTAATTCCAGCGAGGAACTAATTGTGAGAGGAAGGTTAGACAAGATAACGTCCAATATGTGTTTAGCTTGATGAGTAGCCATTGAAATCAAGGAATTAAGATTGAGGACATTGCGCGCACTGCATCGCATTTGGTGATGCAGTGCGCGCAACGAAATTCGTTTTATTTATTTTTATGTTTACTTACCTGTTAAAGTCCGTAATCCATACATTACTACCCCCCACCCTGCCCCACCATACGTCACAGCCCGGCCGGTTCTCCCACTACCAGCCGTGGCTGTTGAAACCTCAACCAACCTTTCATTTAGATTGTCCGTAGAGGCCCCTTTAACAAACTTTTCGAAACTGTAGTGAGTATGATTTCTGCATCAAACCCACAAGCAAATTTGGACGGGGTTACCTTAACCCAAGTCCGCTCTGGCAGAGTCCTGCTAACAGTATGTACAAGTTAAACAAAAACACTGGTTACCTCTGTTTGCAGCTCGATGTTGCGACTGAGCTCAGCGCATAGTAAAATCAAGTCTGTTAATGCGTCTCTCCTTTTCTTCTTGTTCTATTTTCCATGCAGGCGTGACACTAATGCAGGATGTTCTTTGCAATAAGATTGAAGCTGGAGGATCAAGGGAGCTGGCAAGACAGAGTCCTGGAAGCCGGGACACAGGTAAGCGGCAGGTGAAGAGGCTAAGCGAAGGGGAGGAGTGTGGGCAGTCTTTAACTAAGACTGCTTTAGAACGTTCATAAAGGTCACATTCTAATTGTCTGTAACAAGGAACAAGTACAGATAATTAACTTGATGAGTCTGCTTCCTAGAAGGTGATTTAGAATGTTAACAAAGGTGGCGTTCTAATTGTTTATGGCAAGGAACAGGTGCAGATGACTAATTTGATGAGGGTTGTCTTCCGAAAGGTACGCTTTGAGATCATCTATTCCAGTTGCTTGATGCTTATTCTGGTGGATTTTCTGGATGTTTCTGTGGCGCCTTATAAAATAAACGGTAAAAATTAAAAAATCATCACTTTTTTCACTTTTTTGATAGAATCTCTGTGGTTAAAAAAAAGTCTTACTGTGGAGGGTGATTCTATCAGTACCTCTACGCTTCTCTTTCTTGGTTTGGACTTACTGGCAGCGCGCAGCTGCAGGAGCATATCGAACAATTGACCATTCTTTTCACCACCACTGCATGAGTGATTCTGCACTACACAGCAAGCCTTTGACTGACAAGGGGACCCCTCTTGACTTCGCCTTGTACTACAATGGCCGATCTAGGCCTAGCCTTCACGGAAGATGAGATTTCCAATCTGATGGCATCCCTGGGAACCTTTGATGGTCTTAACACCGCAGGTCCTTCGAACAAAAACAATGACTGGGACGAGCTGGAGGAATTGAGGAGAACTCAAATAAAAACAGCTTTACATGGATTATTAATGTCTGAATACCTAAAAGTAAACACTGCACCATCTGGCCTTGTTGTTCGCAATGAACCATTTATTTTCTTACACGATAAAACTTTCAAGATTGATTGGTCCAAAATTTCATGGAGATGTACCAGGGACTGGATAGTCCTCATTATTAAGACCGCGAGCAGACTGGCCAGTGAACTGAAGGTGGAGATACAGACCATAGAAGTACGGATTAAAAGCTATGAATCTCCAGCCGACATCAAAAAATACCTAGAAGAAATGAATAAATCATTGAACGAGTTTGAGACCACTCTGAAAGATAGCAAATATGAGAAACTAAAGAAAGACAACAGCCGGTGGACAAAGGAAAGAATCTATCCCTACATCAGGGACGACTACAAAACAACTAATGATAATGTAACAGACGACTAAACATCTGACTCAGGTTCCAATAGCTCTAATTCTAGCAGGAATAAAAGCCCGAGATCACGAGGTAATAGGAGGAATTTTCGTAGACCCAACTTCAGAGGTTCTAGAGGATGGAATAGTTTTAACCCTCCCATGATGTACCATCAACAACAACAATATGGATCACCTCCTTTCCAACACCCACAAGGACCATACCCCACCTGGGGTTTCCAACAACAAGACTATGGATATTTCGATCCCTCGGCTCCTTTTTTAGGGGCACGCCAAGGACGAACGAAAGGAAGGAACCGGAGAGGGTTCACAGTCCATTGGAACACCGAGGAAGAAGAAACTCCTCGAGTCTCAACAAGGAGCATGACAGGCGCAACGACGAGCAAGAAATGAGCTTGGTTGTGAACCTTTCAGATACTGAACTAACCCCTCCGCAAAGAAGAGTTTTGGAAAAAGGCTTGGGATATGTGCCCACGGCCAATATGGACAAATTTCATCTCTGTTATGAAGTCCAGGAATTTATGCGACGTCTCAAACTGCAATTTTTCTTCAAAGACAAAGAAGATGCGACAGAACACGGGGATACTAATCTGAAACCCAAATCTAATTTCACCCCCATGGACAACACCCTTCCAGTGGAACTACTTACCTTCGAAAAGGCAGTAATGACAGAGTTGGAGAACATCAATCCTCTGGAGAAACGTGCCTTTCAGAACACATCCAATGAAGAAAGACAAGCTCTACGCGATCTGAGTAACAACAGAAGATTAGTAATAAAACCAGCCGATAAGGGTGGTGCCACCGTCATACAGAACATGGAAGATTATGACAGGGAGTGCAGACGGCTGCTACAGGATGAAAGAAATTATGAAATCCTTCACAATGACCCTACAACAAGTATACAAACGAAAATTGGTACCATGGTGGAGGAAGCCTTGTCACACGATTGGATCACCAAAAAGGAGGGGGATTTTCTAAATCAAAAAAACCCAAGAACCCCCTACCTATACATCCTACCAAAGATCCACAAAAATCTCGAAAACCCCCCTGGGAGACCGATTGTCTCGGGTATTGGGTCAGTTCTAGAGCCAGTATCTAGATTTGCAGACGCCTTTCTTAGGCCAATGGTACAAAAAACATCAACGTATCTAAAGGATACAAAAGAAGTGTTAAACTTGCTAGAGGAGATAAGTTTTGATCCTGAAACCCAGCTACTTATCAGCTGTGATGTGGAAAGCCTATATACCAGCCTGCCTCATCAAGCCACTCTGGATATCATTGAAGATGTCTTATTTGAGGACTATTGGGAATACCAAACACCACGTAATGTGGTGATGAACTGTTGCGCACTCGCTTTGAAAGAGAACTTCTTCGAATACGAAGGTACCTTGTATATACAAAAGCATGGGACCAGCATGGGAAGTACATTTGCCCCTAGTATAGCTGGATTGTACGTACACCATCTCGAGGTAACCAAAATACTGAACCCCAACAATCCCTTCAGACCTAACATAAGATTATGGAAACGGTACATCGATGATATCCTTATCATCTGGGATGGAGATGAAAGAGGCTCTGAACAATTTCTAACTTGGCTCAATCTACAGGACGATTTCCTAAAGTTTACCAGCACAGTGACCAGAAGCAACTTGGTTTTCCTAGACCTGAACATATTCCCCAAAGATGGTAGATTGATGACCACGACCCATTTCAAGAGTACATCCAAGAACTGCCTTCTCATGTATAACAGTTTTCACCCCAAACATTTGCGAGACAACCTTCCATACGGCCAGTTCCTGCGCCTACGCAGGAATTGCACAGAGATTGAGAATTTCAGAATTCAATCAAATGATCTCAAAAAGAAATTGAAAGCACGAAGGTACCCTGATCGTGTTATCAACCAGGCCTACACACGAGCAAGAAACAACTGCCGTGAAAGCCTGTTGGAAGAAAAAACAGCCAAAGAGGAAGAGAAACGACCGATTTGTGTAACAACATATAACACCAGCTCTAACTTAGTGACCAAAATCATCAACAAAAATTGGAAAATTTTGAACAGTGGTGGGTTACAAATACCAAAACCAATGTTTGCGCACAAAAGAGCAAAGAGTTTGAGGGATGTTCTGGTCCATACAAGGCCAAAACCCAATAACAACACACAACGAGACCCCAACTTTGTTCAGGGTCACTATCCCTGTGGAGGATGCAAGGTCTGTGGTCTTACCAAAAAAAGTAAAAAAATAACCTTCAACAATGGCACTGTCTGGGAACAGAGAGCTTTTAGCAACTGCAACAGTGTGAATGTTGTATACTTGATCACCTGCCCTTGCCAACTGGAATATGTGGGCATGACAAGCAGAGCGGTCAAGGTCAGGATAGGTGAACATAAGAGCACGATCAAATGCAGGAAATCCAGTACCAAGTTGACCAATCATTTCTTGGAAATGAACCATAAACCAGAGGATATTACATGGACAGTAATAGAACTGGTAAGCAACGAAAGATTTCTGTTGGAAAAGGAACAGAGATGGGTGTTCCGCGTTCAATCACACAAACACGGACTGAATGACAATATACCCTGGAGCCAACTGTAAGGTACCAAGCCCTTCATCTCCTTCCCAACTTTTTCCACCCCTATGTACATCTACTGCCACCACGAGGGTTCTCTACACTGAGAAACTCACCCCCAAAAAAATGTCTACAACAGGGAAGCAACCATAAATGGCCTTTAAGAATTGATGCTATTATAAGGTATGGTGCCCACCTTTTCTTACCACCCCCTATACTCCTATTTGCCAACACGAGGGTTCTCTATACTGAGAAACTCACCCCCGAATATATGTCTACAATTGAGAAATAACCAAAAAATGGCCTCTAAGAATTTATTTATTGTAAGGTACTGTGCCCACCTTGTCCCCCCACCGCCCCCAATATACTCCTTTTTTTGCCACTACAATAGCTCTGGAAATCATGGGTCTAGCACTGTAAATTACATTATTTCAATTGTGGAATTGTTCAAATGAATGTCTTTTTTAGAGAGAGTTCAAACCTTCAATAATACTAATTCCCATTGTAAGTCTTCGATATGCCTAAGCACAATAGAGACTGCGGAAAGACTTCCGCATTTAACCACTCGCCGCGCCATGAACAGGCGGCCATTTTCCATTGTTAACGCTCTAGCGTTCCGAGGGAGCCGGCACCAGCGCCGGGAGCAAACACGGAAGTGAAGAGCTCTTTAAAAACGAACGGAGGCACGAGTCCAGTTAGCCTCGGAGGAGCACGGGGGTAGGAGTAACGAATTCCGTTGCTGGCAGAAATGTGAGTACATGACTTTGACGCCGAGTCTTTAAAAACGGGTCGCTGGGGTGAAATGTATCGGCAGATATGTGAGTACATGACTTTGACGCCGAGTCTTAAAAAACGGGTCGCTAGGGTGAAATGTATCGACGAAATTCTCGGTGCTTCCAAAACCATCAAACACGAGATATTGTCTTTTGCATTAACTGCGCAGGGTTGAATGTGGGGTGAAATGTACAAACAAAATTCTCGGTGATTCCAATAACCTTCTAACACGAGATTTTGTCCTCTGCAGTAAACTGCGCAGAATACCCCTCGCCTGCAAACTCATGGGGTGCTGAAATTTGTTGAGATAAGTATGTCATTGATACCCTGACCACTACTCTAAATGTTACAAAGGAGGTCCCCCTCCCCTCTCATTTGTTTGTCTGTTATACGTGCATTGAGTCATAAGTGTTGTGTGTGTGTGATGTGATAATAGTGGACCTTACAATTTGAAACCACTATTGTTTCTAGCGATAAGAAGTGTATATCGAGAGACATATGACAATTACATGTCAATTTACATGTAAAAATCGAACCGCTTTTAATAATTTACAATGCGGTCTGCTCCCAGAAATAGGGCAACATTGTCTGTTTGTATTTATCACTCAGAAACAATGCGTATTTATGCATCCATGTTGGTTTTTCTCTCCCCTTTCTTTTTCAGAGACCAAATCAGGTCAATTTTTTCTGCTTCAACTGGGCCAGCTCATGCCCTGAAGCCCAAACAACCACTTATTTTTGTTGGTTGTTTGTAGGACAGTAGGCACTATTTGTTAGAACTGAGCAGTAACAGTAGGGATCGCTATATGGTCCTGATGAGTAAGCAGTAGGGGACTGCTTACGAAACATGTCGACAGGTAGTAGCTAATGCTCTACCACACAACCCCTTCTTAATGTTCCCAGCTAGAGAAGCTAATAAATTTGTTTTTTTCTACTAAGCCAGGGAATTTTTAACTTTTCACTTTTTTTTCACTTTTTGCACACTCACTAGTGTCAGGTCCCTACACTTTCACTGATACCCATGCACCTACACATAGCCTCTGTCACATCTTAGTGCTCCCGCGTATTTCGTCTGGTCGTAGCACGCCCCGTCCCGTTATAGGGGCGGGAAGACCCCTATGATGAAGCATGACACTAACGGTTTTTTAGTGTGTGAGGGGTATTTTAACAAGCACATTGTGCTCCCATCTTTCCATGCATAAGAGAGAGCCTAGCACCCTTTAGAAAACGGTAAAAATTAAAAAATCATCACTTTTTTCACTTTTTTGATAGAATCTCTGTGGTTAAAAAAAAGTCTTACTGTGGAGGGTGATTCTATCAGTACCTCTACGCTTCTCTTTCTTGGTTTGGCCTTATAAATGACCTTGGAAATGCATGGTAAAATATTTGTAAAACCTATTAAGCCCTTTCAAACAAACAAAGGAACACCAGTTGCAGATAGCTATTATTGTGATAGTCAAGAGAGGTGAGCTGTGGCAGAAATCCTGATAATTAGCATATAGGAGTACTACCTCTGAAGCCGCCTCCTCCAAGGGAGATAAAAATATCAGTGGAATTTCCAGTGGGTTCGATAAATCAATAGGTAGGGCCACTAAATTAAGCAATTGTGTGGCTTCAGCATTTCGATGAACTGCATTTGCCACATAATCCATCATCTGCATATTTTAACAAAAAAATTGTTTCAAGCTCAAATTGTTCAAAAGTTACCAAAATGCAGCGACAAGTGTTGCCGGAAGCTTGAAGGCTCTTTCCAAAACTGGACTAGTCACTTTTCTGTTGCTTAATGCTATATTTGGTGGTTAAACTGATACTAATGAGGTGCAACCAATGCCCTGACAGTGTTACCAAGTTTAACAAACATTGGCAAAGCCAATAGGTCTCGCCTTTGGGACCTTATCAATGTTTAGCCATGCAGCACATTATCCTAGGTGGTTTAATTATAGCTTATTTCCCAAATCAATCAATCAATGAGGGATATGTGAAGTGTGCTACTCATCTGCGAGGGTCTCAAGGTGCCGGTGGGGGGATATGTGCATCTCCGCCTCCTCCGAAGAGCCAGGTCTTGAGGATTTTCCTGAAAGCTTGCAGAGTGGTAGTTTGTCTGATGCAGAGTTGGAGTTCGTTCCAGGTCTTGGCCGTGATGTAGGAGAAGGATCGCCCCTCCCCCCGTTCTGGTTCTGCGGATGTGTGAGATTTCGGCTAGGACAAGTTAGAAGCCTTTTTTTGGGGTGCGTAGAAGGGCATTCTTTCATTGAGGTATTGGGGTTCGATGTTGTGGAGGGATTTGTAGGCGTGAGTGAGGAGCTTGACGGTCACTCTCTTTTCGAAGGGGAGCCAGTGGAGTTCTCGTAGGTCAGTGGTTCCCAAACTTTTTTAACCCGTGGCTCCCTTGACCTAATTGGCAGTCGGCCGTGGCTCCCCACCATTTTTTTTACCGGTAGGCGGGTGGGGGGGATGTAAGCAGGACCTCGGGAATACTTCCTGTTGGCTTCCTTTAATTAATTGGGATGTAAATAAGGTATTCAGGATAAAAAGGATAGTAGCTGCTAGCTAGCTATTCACAAACTACCAGCAGACCATTAGTCATTCTCAGAAGTGTTATAAGCACATCAAGTTGTACCCAAATAGCATCACATCGCAAATTTTGGAACACTGGACAGATGATTTTTCACCTTTTCTTTAAATTAAAGGTCACAGGTAGCAAATTGGCAAGACCTGGGGTGCACATCTACAGCACTTAATTCATTTCGAAAGTAAACACAAAACAAATATTATTTTATAGATGCACATTAGGGAGGGCGAGTTACAGGATGTACTCAAATATTGCGATGAAGATGGAGCTTGAGGTCAGAGCTACCCACTTTGAAACTGAGGAATCAAGTTCGAGTCTGGTCTTGGCTCAACATCCTCTGATCCTGGGCAAATCACTTAATCTCTCTGTATCTAAAAAGGGAACATGTCCTTATGAAATGTCATTGGTGCTCATGTAAAGCACTCCAATATGTTTAGGTTGGGTTTGCTCTATATAAAATCTGCGGGAAAAAATGAAAAAAATAGTTTAATTTACTCTTTTTCAAAGCTATTTGTATCTAAATAACAGCAGGCGCTTGTGACTCCACAAGGAGCATCACCCCCTCCTGTGCTACAACACCTTCCTTTCTGCCACTGACCAGCATCTCTTTCACAGCTCATCAGCAGCTGAAAGAGTTGATTGCCTTTTTAAATGGTTAGAACTGCTAGGTGCCAAAATGCGGGATTATGGGCATCATGTCATGCCTTAAAGTAAGAAGTGTCTGGATCTTCATTCACAGGTGGGCCTCACAGCTATGTCTGGGGCTTTAAAGCCCCGGGAAGAAGAAGCCCCTCCCCAGGGTTTAGAAGCCACAGTGGAAGTGGGCCTCTTCCTCAAATACTCACAGCGCTACACATGCCTGTTAGGCCCAGGGGAGAGAATCCCTTCCCCGGGCCTCGCAGTACTGCACCATAGGTGTGAGGCCGAAGACAGGTGAATACATTTGTGCAGGGCCTCAAAAAGACACATAACATACACACGGCCAGTCGGCAGACGCTATCTTTCCCACATCGTGCGCGGCGCCCATGGCTCCTGATAATGGCGCACCAGGGCGCCGCGGCGCACAGTTTGGGAACCAATGTCGTAGGTGTTGGGTGATGTGGTGTTGTCGTGGGATGCTGAGGACAAGTCTTTTCGCTGTTTCTCCAAACAGGTTGTGTTGTCACTTTGCCAGAGTTGGGATTAAATTTACTGAAAAGGTCTGCCCTGTGGTTCCTGTGGGAAACATACTCCACAACAGTTTCAATTTCATCTGTGGAGAGAGCCCCCCTGAAAGTGTCCCGTCTTCTGGTAAAGCACAGAACTTCTTGCCTGGGTATTGTGCTTTGAGGGTTCATCGAGTTACAGAGCCCAAGGACTCTGTGCCAGATCAATCACAAGTCTAATGCACCACATCTGTAATAATTACTGGAGGTACAGCACTGCAATATGCAGCATTCCCTGCAAGCTGCGAAATGAACTCCAATGTCTGATACTGTCGCAGGGATTCCGTGCTCAGACAGAACTGTGCATAGAGGCTTGGAACCTCAGTGAATTAGGGTGTGCCAAAACTCACTTTAGTACCCAAAAATCCCCTACCAGACTAGCTACAGTGTCTCATTGGTTATCACAAACTCCCAATGCTTAGACAAACCAGAACATGGACTTATTACACCTCAGGTAACGTGGAACACATGAACACTCTTTCGTTATACAATCATCTCAATCCAGAACAAGGAGTAAAAGAGGACACGTGCATATTTGAAATGTTTATTCAGTAATGCAGTGTTCTCAAACGCAGTATCTTAGCTAATACAAGCAAACATTATAAGAAACAAAGTAATCAGCATAGTCACTAGTCCATAGAACACAAACGGTGAAAGCATGGTATTATGCTAAAACGAATAGGGTTTAACAAAACCTAATTCTCACCCTCCCTAGCTAGTACATTATATTATATCTAAGAAGGTCTCTTTGGGTTTTAGCAGGGTGGCCCCATACCTCAGGATCCTAGTGGTAAGGGATCACATCATCAGCCACCAACTCTCTGCATGCGAAGCACCATCAAGTGTGTTTTTATGCTCTTGTGCAAAGCAATATGAAACGTGCCTAAAGCCAGAACTTGGCTGCAGCTGCATGTATGTTATGTCTAGGAACGTGCGAAGATCAGTGCTCACAACAACCACCGTGTTGAGATATCCTTGAAGGTTTCTGCACACACGCATGCTAACTTAACACAGCATACAAGCTATATATATCTATATGACACCCTCCCTTGATCCGAGCACGGATAAGATAAGATAAGATAAGATAAGGGACTCAATGTTGAAAGCAGAGTTCAATAAAGTATTCAGTTCAAATGGGAGTAGGGGAGGAAAAATTATTTCGGCCGCCCAAAAGTCCAAAATCTCACCAGCATGACAATGTAATGTCCACTGTTATTAAAGCCAATAGGTTTGATATAAAAAAATTGTCCATCATAATTTTGGGGAAAAAAAATTTGAGAGAGAAAAGAAAAAAATCATGATATCAAAGGCTTCAATAGGAGTCAGCCTAAAACTGAGTATGCGAAATAAGCAGCAACAGCTTCCAAAAGGAAGTCACTGTTATCATCCGAAAATAACTCAGCCATCCAAGTCAATAGTGAGAAAGAACATACATGCTCTTCAATTACCGGAGCCTCTAGTACCATCAGAGGACAACTCGGTGGGTTTTCAATGAAGCTGTGTGCCGAAAAATCTTGCGCCGCTGCGAATATATTCCAACGACCCAGTACTCCATGCATCGCTGCAAAGGCCATAATCCCTCCATCAGAACAAAGCAATTCATGAGTAACTAAGGGACTCATGAGATGATTAAAATCCACTACAGGAGACACCAAATTGCAGAGACACAAATCCAGGGCCCAGTCGAAATCGCAGCTCAGGCAATGAAAGACAGGCTGGACAAAGGTGAAATAGGAAAATCGAAACGATAATCCATATACTGCACTTAAGGTGGCAAGGGGCAGCGCACCATAGTATTCAAGCATCCTGTTGCGAAACAGTGCTAACTGCGCCAGCTCGTCTGCGAACACAGGATGGGCATCCATTTTGAATAAAACAAAACAGCAACAAAAAGCCAGCAGCCAGCGCCAGTAAAATGGGAAATCCACCAAATAGGCTGGAAATGATCGAATGGAAGAAATCAGGAATGACTCCAAATATCTTTTGGAAAGAAGTCACTAGATCACTGTTCACTATTTTAAAAAAATGAGCCAGCCCCTAAGTGGAGGACGCGTTAAAGATTGTATGAATCAGCTCACTCAAATGTAAATGAAGGTCCGTATTTAATAAAGCATGCACTTCTGTGCGGGTGTTAACTACGTGAAGGACAAATATTTTGCGAGCAGATGTCAGGGCAACTTCTTTTTGTGACAATAAGGCTCTTATTCTGCTCATCTTATTGAACTCTGACTTCAAGGTCGGAATCCTCGGCCAGATGGAAACATCCAGGTTCCCATGCGTGGGTGGATACAACACATTTTTACAGCAAACCACACGCTCACTGACTGTTACAACATAAGCTATGCCTTTCAATAACCCACAACAATCCTCATTATTTAAAAGTAAATAACTACCGTTTGCTAATAAAGTAAAAGTCGGGACTATAGCGGGCACAGGTGTACCTTTTAAAACACACGCTAAATTAGGCCGTTCCTGATTACAAGAGCCATGCAATTATATGTGTCTACACATTGAGTGATCTGGTGTTTCAGTGCACTCCTCTCCTTTCAGATAAACTTCCTTTCCGTCCCTAAGGCATCTGTGAGTGAAAGGGAGTGACCAGGCTTCATGTAAATAGGAGCTACCAAGAGGCTCGTATCTACCAATGGCAAAATATTTCATGCAATTTGTAAACTGGAAAAGTGCAAATGGTAAAGTTATTAACCCATGGATGGATAAGCCACGTAGCAGCAGTGGCCTCTGCCTCTGAAAAGGGTAAAGACTCCAAGCGTTCAATATGTAACATGGAAAAAGAAGCATCTCTCATTGAAAGCAAACGTTGTTTTTCAGTCAAATTAAAAGCGGCAAATAGAGATGAGACATTAATGTAATTCCAAGGCACTTTTCCGTTTTTCAGTGTCTGCAGGGTCCACGCAAACTGCATAATAGAACACAATTGATTTTGACCATGGTACAAAACAGACACTTCATCCTGTACAATTTCAACAACAGATGACACAATATTATCCAATGTGTAAATGCGGGAGGAAAGGGTGGTAATGCTGTTATCCACTACTGCAAGCACTTTTTCCAAATTAGCTTGATCGATAGCCCTAAGGCGGGTAGCCGCTTCAATCTGTGATGTTTTCTAAAGTTCATTATAAACGGCATAGATCCATCTTTTAGATCTACCTTTAGCCGGGCCCTTTATGAAGTTATTCAAGTCAACCTTGTCAGTCAGTTTAGACAAATGCAGTTTGACTGACGCCAATGTGGAGTGTTTGAGCCAATTCTGACACAATTTGCCCACAGAATAAGTGGTTACAGAATGATCACTCTCAAAATGGGAATCTACTCTACCCTGTGTAAAACGTTCAGCCAGACCCAAAAAACGATGTTGGCATGAATCTGCACTTCTGTGCCACATCAACCAACCCTTGGTATCCAAACTGGATATGTTAAAGAATGAATTTAGCAATAGGGCCTGCAACTCTCTAATCGAAAAATTAGTTACATTTTCCCAACCCGAATATTCTTCCAAATCAGGGAAGGAAGGAGTATTTATTTTTTTAGAAGTAGCCAATCCAAAGCATGTTGTCTGTGAGATAGTAGAATTCAAAACAAAACATATGATTTGGGATGAGACATGCACAGTTCAAAGCCTCACTGCCTTGTACCTGCTAACTTTTAGAACCCCAACCTTATTTAAGGTCAATAGTTTCCTTCCACAACTCGTAGCCACCAACAGCTAGCTGGTCTAGAAAGGACTTCGAATACAATAACTTAGTATCAGTAAGTCTAACTTTGGACATGGATTTATCTGTCATTTTAAAATAAAATGAAGCGGGATTGGACTGATTAAAGTCAGTAAAATAAGTGTACTTTTTCAAAAATGTATTCGAGCTGCCTCTTAAAGGAGCTGGGCAATGTTCCCACTGGGTATAATTCACAGTACTTCTCCTAGAATTAGTTTTATGTAAGTAGTGATTGCCAAAATGTTGGAAGGAAAACAAATCACCATAATTAGCAGATTCTAAATATAAATCCTCAGCATCAAAGGCAGCATAATACTTCAAATCAGCAAACAAAGTCTCTACGGCCTGAACATCCCAATCATCAGAACGTATGTTTTGTTGAACCACATCCCCCATGTTAACTCTAAGCACATTAGGAACATTAATAACTTCAGTCGGGCCATGGATTTGAAATTTAACTGCATCCCAGACTATCCCATCCAGGACAGGCCACGCGGTGATGTTAACAAAGGCCAAGTCTCTCTTCAATCTGTGGGCAGAATGTGATGAGGAGTGGGGAGCCAAAGTTCCATTCAGATGTCTAATGCATGTCCTCTCCTCGACATAATGTCCATTGATAAATCGGAAACAATAAAACACAAAACCAATTGACATAAAAAGATAGGGAGCAAAAAGGCCTAGCTAAATATAAGTCCAAGGGGGAATCAAGAAATGTTTTTTAAACAAAGTCGCGTAGGCACTTATCCTTGTGGGCTTCCCTGAAGTATGTGAAATAGTGTCAAATGAGAATCTGGATTCTGTGGCTAAACGAGTTTGCAAATCAGGCCTCAATAAGTCAGTTGGGTAGGTGTAGTCTGTATCATCAAGGTGAGTACCAGGCAAAGCACTCAATAAAGGACTTGAAACTGCAGGCATCTCAAGGCCACCTCCGGTGCATGATCCGAAGCAGTGGTCAATACAGAATTTCTCACCATCGAAGGACATGAGACTGCCGGTGTCATGTTAAGAAGAATCGGCTATTCTGTGTATTTTGACATTGTCAATGGAGGTATACCTGTTTTCTTTACAACCTGGAAGTGGTGGTAAAATGACTGTTCTTGTGCCCTTCACACCAAGCACGGGAACCGGAGCATGGTATGAGGGACCAAATTCCTTCTTGTTATCGATCTTCTCCCGAACCAGTTCTCCAACTTGAAGTAGCCAGCCAACTACCGGGATCTGCAACGCATCACCCGAAGTGGAGGGCAAATGTTCCTTTGCAAGACTGTCTCTCGTCTCTTGTAGAGTCTGTAAAACATTGCAATGTTCATCTACATCAAAGGAGGCCGCCGAACCAACCGTGTCTAGACGGTCAAGGTCCGGGACATACATCTTGATACCAAAGAGCATTTCGTATGGGGTCCGACCACCCAGAGACCTTTTAGGGAGATTATTAAGAGCACGCTGAACGCCATTATGATGGGCCAGCCAGTTTCTGCCAGTGCCTATAACTCGAGCTGTCAGTGATTGCTTTAAGTCACGGTTCATTCGTTCAACAACACTATTACCCTCAGGTCGGTATGGAGACGAAAACTTGACTTAGACCCCCATCGAAGCCATGGCATCCCTATACGCCTTAGAGGCGAAAGCAGGACCCTGATCCGAATGGAAGGTACCACAGGCAAAAATCCCTACAAAGACACGCAAATCCCTGATGACAGTCCGTGTATCAGCGCTGCGATGAGGCCAGACCCATACAAAGCGTGTGCATAAATCAACTGCTACTAAGATGTACTTCTACGTAGTATCAGAAGAAAAAGGACCGCAGTGATCTAAATAAACACAACCTAATGGTTTATTAGAAATGAACAACTGTGTTTGGGGCGGATGCGTAGCAGTTGAAGGCTTTATCTGCTGGCAAATTTCACATTGAAGGACATAGTCACACGTCTGTTTGTACAGTCCCCGCCACCAAAAACGTTGTTGTACTTGAGACACAGTGGCTGAAACGCCCGCATGCGCAGGTGCAACACCTTCAAGGGCCACTGTGATCAGTGTATTTCTGCGATCCAAGTTGGGAATCAACCTCTCCCCAACTTCAGGAATTTTCACATAAAGAACCTTATCGGGACTTAAGTGGTATGTGTACTTCGAAGGGAACCCCGTAGGATATTTACCTCCCTTCTCAGTGGCCACAACTGCCGCTAAGATATCATCATCAATCTTACTTTTGGACCGTGTGACTGCTGCAACTAAATATGTTGATACTGATGATTTCGCTGCTTCATCAGCAAGCGAGTTGCCAACAGCGTGAACTCCCACGCGCTGGTGACCGAGAGTATGAATTACAAACACGAGTGGCAACTGCTCTTTAAGCTCAGCCACTCGGACCCAGATCATTTTATGTTTTATTGTGCTTCCCTTGGAATCACGAAAATCATTCTGAATCCAAAAGAACAAGTTCTCATTGTAAGACTGGACACAGTAGGAAGAATCACTTACGATAAGTGTTGTCACACTAGGATCAGCGTACTCCAATGCAAGCATCAGAGCACGAAGCTCTGCCAATTGTGCGGTGCAGTCCCCTAGAGTCTGCGTGTGCACGACTCTGGACTTGAACTCATCGTTCACCATGGCACCTACCACAATGGCGCATGCGGAAACGTAGGCATGTTTAGAACCATGCGCAACCTGCGCCGAACCATCAGTGTATATGATGCAATGAAAATCCTCCAAAGGCCACATAGCCAAAGGCGCAGGATGAACAAATTCATATTGCAAAAACTCCTGCGACCGTAAGGAGGCATCAAAAATGAACGTGACATCCGGAGACGTCAATGATGCTGCCCATTGTATCCACCGAGAGTGCAAAGCTTTAGAATTAGGTACACTGGCTTTCGTATCTGCCTCCAAGGCAGGACACGGGGTAACCACCAACATGCGTTTTCCTTGTGACAGAGCGCGTTCCTTCAGAATCGCCATCTGTACAGCCGTCAAAACTTTCTCCACAGTGAAAAATCGCATTTCAGTCGAAGTGTACAAGTGTGACTTGTAAGCAATAGGTACTGTATCTCCTTCATTAAAAGTAAGGTATGTGAAACCCACCGTCCCAGGGATGATTCTTATCACCAGTTTGGTGTGATTATCACGAGTCAATAAGTATTTAGAAGCGAGCAGATCAGCCTGCAAAGATTGCAGTATAGCCTAGTGCTCAGGCAGCCAGTTTGATTTTGTAAAATTTGGCTGTATCAAAGCATACAAGGGCTTGATACGCTGGGCATATTCAGGTATGTATGTCCTCCCGAAATTTAAAAATCCCAGCAAAGACTGTAATTTTTTCAGGGTTGTCGGAGCGCACAATTGTGCGCATTTCTCCAAGAAGTTAGGAGCTAATCCTGGACCTTCATTGTTGAGCTCGTAGCCCAGGAACAACACTGTATACTCTGCAATGTGCGATTTTGCAAAGTTAAATTTATAACCGAAGTCCGCAAAGCTACAAATTAAGCGGTCAACTCGACACAGATGCTCCCACAGTTCATCATCCGTGAGATAAATGTCATCCACATATTAACAAGCATCTGGGTCTACTCTCTCTAAGAGAGAGACTATGCGGGCAGCAAACACTCCAGGACTATTTGTAGCCCATTGGTAAACGCTTGAAATGTTTTTTGACACCGCCGCAAGTAAAGGAGGTCCATTGGGAACTCAGACCATCCAAATGGTGGGCATAAAAACCGTTGGAAATGTCAAGCGTGGTTTTAAACCGCATACGCACGAGACTATCCACTAAAGCAGAGCCAAGAGTATTCTGTACTGCACAGGTACGGCAATGCGAGTTTAAATGCCGGTAATCCAATACCAAACGATATGAACCGTCAGGCTTGGTCACAGTAAAAAGAGGGTTATTCATTGGTGACACACAAGTTTCAATTACACCTTGATATTCCAATTGATCAAGGATTTCCGCAACGGAAGCCTTCGCTTTGCGCTTTATGGGATATTGAGGTTGAGGCTGAGGCATAGACCACAATGGAATTTCGTAGTGTGGGGAAAATTTATCCCATCCACAGTGTGTACGGTACAGAGCCGGCGCAAGGGCTTAAGCCCACTCTTCTGCAAAATTCAGCGCATGCTCCTTCGAGACAGTGTGCGCAAAACTGGGTAGGATTACCTCCTCCCCTCTCGGAGCCGCGAGCACAAAAGGTGGGGGCCAGTCAGCCTCCGCTAACAAAAGGTCATAAGTTGTCGTAAGACTCTCCCAAAATACCCCCTCTATGGTACATTGAATGTCACCTTCAATGAATAAGACAATTTCATAGAGTCTGTCAGGGGGAGCTACTCTAGTGTCAGCTGTCTCCACAACAACATAACAGTCAGTCGCTGTCACCTTCAGTAATGGACGCAGGGCCTTTCGCACTATGGTAATCTCCGCCGCGCTGTCCAGCAAGGTCATAGCCCATGTCAGATTCCGAAGCTGGGTTCTCACTATCTGTGGCATATCTGTGTGCTGTTAAAGCAGCAACTTTCTTTTTCTGAAACTGGGGTCTCTTCGGTGTAGAATCGTCCTGCTTGCCTTTACCTTCTTTCAGGCGGGGCTGGTCACGTCCTTGCTGACCACCCCGACCCCTGCCACCTTCTCCACCACCGGTCGAAAAGGCCGATGACTCCTGAAAAGAACGAGGAGAGCGTTGGTCAGAAACCTGAAAACGATCAGGTGACTTTATCATCGCGCAAGTCATTAACACGTTCAGTAGGCGCAGGCAATGGAGACGCTGGACGAGACTCCTGTTTCTGTTGTTGTTGTTGCTTTCCCTGTTTTTGTTTTTTAGGCCAATTTTGTTTTTTGGTCTTGGGCTGGTCGTCGGTTTCCGACTTCTGCCCTTGGGGTTGTTTTTTCTCTTTAGTAGAAAAAAGCTTGAGACCCCTACTATTGTGGCCCACGGTCTTATAAGCCGACACAATAATCCTCGCCAACTGCCGGGGGGTTTCGGCATCGGGAATCGCCTGCAAAGCATTGGCAACCTGAAAGTTCACCTCATCCCCCTTGACATTAGCTAGAATGAGATCGGACACCACATCAAAGGCGCCACAGAGACGCATACCCAATTCAACCACAGCCTCTGGTCTGTGTTCATCTTGAACACGTTTAAGGACCGTCGGCAAGACAGTCATAGACGGAGTTCCGTAAAACCTTGTGTAGACCGCCGCAAATGTCTTTCCCCAGGTCTTACAGTCACCGACTTCGGGGGTCAAGTCCTTCGGGAAGCTAATTGTCAGAATCCTGTGTTTCTCACCAGGGGACATGTTAGGAAATACTGCTTCCAGTTGGGCAAACTTTTCGGCAAGCCAGAAAGGAATGGGGCCGCTTGCCCATTACAGAGTTGACCATAATGGGACTGAGCTTCATTCCGCCCTGTTCGGCAGAAAGCGCCGCACCACCAGGGGCCCCGCCCGGGAGATTACGGGTAATGTATTGCACTGACGACCTAATCACGCTGATTGCGACCACATGTAGTCGTCTTAACTCAGCCACGTTACATGCTTCGTGCTGAGGATGAGGCATAAATCCAGCCAAAACAGGCCAAGTTGTGCCTGGAATGGACAAAGGACCAAACTTCGGAGCTGATAATGAATGGGGTAGGGCGCCATTAAACCGAACTCGATGCTGCCAAGTATCAATAGGAATCTCCTGTGCCCTATATGGTGCATATTCTGCTGGCACAGCCGTGGGAGTGTATGTATCGAACACACGAGTATCTGCATTCATAGCTGGGAAGGTCACCCATGAGTAGAAAATCTAATACGGGTAAGCCACCTCTGCACTTACCACCATAATCAGGGCCATACCATCTTCGGGGACATTATAATTCTGCAAATGATTGCGCACCACAATGCGGCTATGTTGCGAAATGTCCACTGCAGCCATAGTGACACAGAAAGAAAAAAGGTACAAAGGAAACTTTGTAGCACAACTGGGTAGTAACTCAATGAAACTGTTTTAGTAAGATTCAAGCTTGAAAGGACCTATACGGATACAGGTAGGTTTGGCCGACACCGCCGTTAACCGGAAACAACAGTGAACGGGTTAAGGACTAAATGATGTACTACTCAAGTATCATGTAATAAGACCACCAACGATTGGGCGCCATGTCGCAGGGATTCCGTGCTCAGACAGAACTGTGCATTGAGGCTTGGAACCTCAGTGAATTAGGGTGTGCCAAAACTCACCTTAGTACCCAAAAATCCCCTACCAGACTAGCTACAGTGTCTCATTGGTTATCACAAACTCCCAATGCTTAGACAAACCAGTGAGGTTCTGTGAATCTGAACCCGTTTCATAAAGGTCGTCGTATCGTGACGATTTTGGTAACAGCGGACCGCAAATGACGAGTGTTTTCGTCATGTTCGAGTTATGGATTCACCATGAAATTAGGTTTTTTTTTCTGAACCTTTGGGTTCCATTTTGTCTGTTACGATAGAGCATACACATGGTTGCCCCCTGATTTCTCGGGCACATGTTTTGTCTCGTTCCTGTTGCCTCCTACTTATACAGCTGCGGCAGATTACCACAAGACAAGAGTTGTTAGAGGTGTCTTCAGCAAGGAAGATACTGCAGGACAGAAATTAGGAGATTTCTTGAAGGGTTTTCTGCCGTTTTGGGGACCTATGGTTAACAGCAGGAACATACGGCAATTGACGAGAGTGGTTGAGTCCACCGTAGTTGAAACTGCCGGTGCCCTTAGTAACTTGACTGCTGAGCTTCAGTCGGATCATCTTATGACTCTCCAGAACAGAGTTGCATTAGATGTCATACTTGCAGATAGAGGAGGGGTATGTAAATTGATTCAATTGAGCTGCTGCGTTTTCATTCCAGACAACGCTCCGACAGTGTACCAAGCCATTTCCAAGCTGCACAAGATCTCCGAGTCTACACATGTGGACGAAGGAGATTGGTCGTTAATGGGATGGTTTTGGGGATTGTTATCCACCTGGGGATGGAAGATTCTGATGATCATTGGGATGGTTTTGGCCATTCTTTTTCTGTTCTGTTTTTGTTTACAGTGTGCTCCTGCTATATGTGGCCTTTGTGCTACCTTGTGTGCGATGAGACCTGTCCAGAGAGACCTACTAAGTAATAGGATGATGCTACAGCAACATCTTGATGATCGGATGAATATAGACCTGGATTCAGATTGACGTGAGTTTAGGTGATTGCCTATGTAAGGGCTAAAGGAGGGTCTGAGGTTCTGTGATTCTGAACCCGTTTCATAAAGGTCGTTGTATCGTGACGATTTTGGCAACAGCAGACCGCAAATGACGAGTGTGGTATGTACGAGTGTTTTCGTCATGTTCGAGTGATGGATTCACCATGAAATTAGGGATTTTGTTCTGAACCTTTGGGTTCCAATTTGTGTACGGCAACCATTTTGTGGTTGCCCTCACATAGGCCGATGACTACGATGACTAAGGCCGAACGAGTCCTTGGGACACATACACCTTTAGCTGAATTCTGTGTGACCTGAGCAAACTGACTCCATTGCCCGAAGCTAAACTTGTTGAGCCAGTTCCTTGTTCGGCAGCTGGTCAAGATAGAGATCAAAGAGCAGGACATTGCTGAGTTCATGGTACATGCACACACCCTTCTATCTTGCTTCTCATCTGTTTATGTTCCTTCTTTTAGGGCCTATTTATGGTTTGGGTTGAGGTCTTTTATTATGGGTTTGTCCGGCCTGTTCGAGCAAGAATGTTGGGCCTTCCCGTGTAATTGAGGGTGGGCTGGACAACTGAAAAGTGGGCTTGTCGTTATGTGATACCTTTTGCAATATCATCTGTGATTGGACAGTTTGTAAATAATTGGTGCTAGTCAGGAATGTGATTTTTGGCATAAAAGACGATGTCTCGCAATACAAAATTGTGCAGTCTCTGACGAACCACCCGTGTCGAGCTTCGTAGACTTCTGTTCCTGGTTGCAACCAATAAATTTGATCTTTGATGTCACCGAGAAGTATCCCGTGTCTCTGTATTCTAAGACAGGTGAATCCGAAGACATTGGGCGAGCCCCTGGCGCCGCTGGGTTCTAAAAACCCGGTTCTTCACTTGGCGCCCAATGTGGGGCGACTTCAGCGGTACCGGTCTAAGCCTGAAGATCGTGAGGAGCTTCGTGTGAAAATTCTGGAGGAAGGCCTACCACTTCATCGACCCCTGTATGTCGTCGTGGTCCGAAAGTCTTTGCTGCGAGGTTCCCCGCTTTCCGACGGCTACGAAAGACTGCTGCCCTGACTGTCGCCCTGTCTTGGACCCTTTGATGATTTGTAGAGCGAGACGATAGACGGGTCTTCTGGTGACGTGATTGATACCTGAGTTAAGTATGAGTGGAGCGTCTCCCAGTCCTTAGTTTTTGGGTATCCCTTGGGATCTTTGATTTGGAACTTGCAAGCTCCAAAGCCGAGGGACTCGTGTATTCGCGAGACTATCGTATTCTATATTCCCTTGAAGTTTGAAGCTAGACTAGTGAGCGAAGATGTCTGGTCTTAGCAGACTTAATAAAGATATTTTGTTGTGGTTGTAATAGGGATTCCCGATTGGAGGATTCGTGTCCGGTGCCTTCGATTGGAACTCCAACCTACGAGCTCTATTTGAAACATGGCGTGGGCCCCATCACGTATAATGAAGTGTGGATCCGCTACACTAGGAGGGAAGGTGTCTTAAAATGGCCCCAATATGGTAGTGATGACACGGAGATTTTAGATAATCTGGAGGTTAAACTCTTTAAGAAGAAAGCCCGCCCGGCGATGTTGGACTCTTTCCACCTATGGCGAAAGGAAGCCAAACAGAAAGAAATTAAATTAGCGAAGAGAAATAAAAGAGAAAAGGGTATCTCGATAATGCAGGCTGCTATATAGTTTAAAGATAACGAAGAAGAACAAGCGAGTGAGCAGTTGCACAGGCATCATAAAATGGCGATTGATAAATGTTATCCAGCTTTGCCACCTCTTCAGCAAGGTGCGACGAAGGAACTTGAGAAAGATCCTTTGATGTCACATTTGTTGAATTCGCCACCCCCTTATGTGCAGAGTGCTACAGCATCTCCGCAACCTTTAGTTGCGCAACCTCTGGTTGCTTTGCCTCCTGTTATTGCACAGCCGCCAGCTCCTCTTCAGTTGGCTCCTATTCCTCTGGTGCAGCCTTCTCAAGGGCCGCCGACTTTGCTACCTGCTCCGTCTCTAATTCCTACGACTTTTCCTCCTGTTCTTGCTACTTCTTCTGCTACTGCTCCTACATTGGTTTCCTCTCAGTCTGCTTTGTCTCCTGTCCTTTTGTCAACTTCTCCTACTGTTCGACAGAGAATGACAGATACTGTTACTAGTCTCTTGTCTCCTTTTTTTGGGTCATTGAGTACGACCCCTGTTTCAGAGCGTAAACAGTTGCGTAGTCAAATACCTGGTCCCAAAGAGCGGGCAGTATTGGATCATTTAGCGCATAAATGGGTTACTAATACTTTAAGATATGATTTAGAGTCTGTTATGGATGTTTTCCGTCAATGGGAAGCACTGAAGCAAAGATATGTTTTTGACAAGATGTGTACTTTCCTTCGTGAAGAATGGGAAGATGGTGATTTGGGACAGACTCCGTCTGAGTTGTTCCGTGTACAGTCCGAGTTTGCCAAAGGTGCGATTGTGGGTCTCGATGTTGAAAGAGCAGTAGCGACACTGCTTTCATTTAGGAGCGAGTCTCCTCCTCAACCGTTGTTCGAGCCTGATCCTTCTGTTAGGAGGAAAGTGCAACAATATCCGATGAGAGAGGTTCCTCCGGTGTGGAAAGAGGCCGTTCAGGCCAATGTTAATGCTGGTATTGTAGCTGCGCCGGCTCATTTTCAGCGTGTTTGGGTACATGTTCCGTGGAAGCGAGCTGAAGTTTTGGCTCTTAAGCAGACTTTGCCTGACCTCCGTAAAAATCCTGCAGGGTATTATAAGGAATTAACACAGACTGCAGACTCATGTGTTATGAATCTAGCTGATATAGACATGTTGTTTGGAAATGTGGTTCCACAGCCTTTATGGGGATTGATTCGTCATACCGATCATGCGCAAGAGTTAGGTGATACATGGAATAATATTGGTGCTGCGGATGGTCGACAAGATGGTGGTGCTAAACCTGAGCCTTTAGTTGCAGAACTTCCTGGTAAGATCATTACTTACATGAAGACTTTAATGCCTGCTATGCGAGTAAATTGGGACAAATTGTCTGTGTGTAAGCAGAAGAAAGATGAAAGTGTGTCTGATTTCTTTACTAGGTTTGAAGAGACGTTTATTGACCATAGTGGTCAAGACATGAGTACGGAAGGTGGTCAACGTTTTTTTGTTGAAAAGTTTGTGCATAATTTACTTCCTGAGTTGTGTACTAAGTTGAAGGATTCAGAGAGTTCTTGGGCTGTTTCCTCATCGGCACAGATATTGGCTACTGCACAGTACTACGAAAATAGGGATAAGGATGAGAAGGATAGAGCAGACAAGAAGACTAAAGATTTGAAGACGAAGGTCCTTTTGCAGCATGCGTATCCGCCTCGTAATAACCAACGTGACTATCAGCAACCTCAGCAGTTTCAGAGAACCTCGCAAAGGTTCGAGTCTTCTCAACCTCGTTTTCCTGTAGGCCCTAATCAGTGTGCATATTGTAAAGATGAGGGTCATTTTAAAAATAGTTGCCCGGTTCTGTTACAGCGCGCGAATGGTGTTTCTGGTGTGAGAGGTCGAGGTCTTCAGCAAGCTTCTAGAGGTAGGGGACGTGGTATGTTCCCCCAGAATGCACGTTCCTTTCCTCCACATAATTCGATGAATTGTTTTGATCAGCAGAATGGTGCATCTGGTAGGACGACTCAGTACTATGCTGACGACTACTATGTCGAAGGTGGGAATATGAACGTTAATGATTGCTAGGACAGCCATGGACAAAGAGAGGGACTTGTTTCAGTTCCACTAGGTCAGAGTGGACCTTATGTTGAAGTGATTACATCAGGTGTGTCAGAGCCTTTTCTGTTGGATACTGGTGCTGCGAAGAGTTCTATTATGCACTCTAAATTCCCTGGCGCACCTTTGTCTGGCGTGATGAATTTTTCAGTAGGTTTTTCTGGTGCCCCAGTTAGAAACCCGATTTCAAGTCCTTTGTCTCTTTCTGTTGGACCTGGGGAATTCGAAGCACCCCTTATTTTGACGACAGGTTGTGGTGATAATTTGCTGGGATTGGATCTGTTGAAAAGATTGTATGCGACACTACATTGTTCTCCTTCAGGAGTACAATTTACATTAGGTAAGAGACTGATCTCTCCGATGTATTTGTCGAAAGATCGGCTTCCGGCAGATTTGTCTTCTCTCCCTGATACTCTTTGGGCTACTGGTCCTAATGATGTGGGTCTTTTGGAGATACCACCATATGTTGTGACGTTGAAAGCGAATGTTAGAATGCCACGTATTCCCCAATATAGGATCTCTAGTGATGGTGAAAGAGCGTTGCTACCGATTATCTATGATCTGCTTGAGAAAGGTGTGATTGAAGAAACAAGAGGTAATGTGTGCAATAGTCCGGTTTTGCCTGTTCTAAAACATACTGATTCTTCGCAACCGCCTGTATATAGGTTTGTGATCGATCTTCGCGAGGTGAATAAGATTGTAGTTCCGCAATTTCCTGTCGTTCCAGATATCACTGCCTTACTGACCATGATTCCAGCTGCAGCCACTTGGTTTTCGGTGATTGATTTGAAGAATGCTTTCTTCAGCATCCCAATTGCCGAGGAGAGTAGAGATATTTTTGGCTTCTCTTTAGGAGGTCGAAGTTTCCAGTTCAAGCACGCTCCTCAAGGCTATTGTGAGAGTCCATCAATCTATAGTCAGGCTTTGAAAACACAGCTTGATACGATTGTCTTACCTTATAGGCCTGCTCTTATTCAGTATGTCGACAATTTGTTAGTTGCTGCTGATACTGGGGAGATTTGTAAAAAAGCTACTTTGTCGTTGTTGTGTCATTTGTCTGACTTCCATCATAAAGTGTCTCTTTCGAAGTTACAGTATTGTCGACAAGAAGTGACCTACTTAGGTCATCTATTATCGAAGGAGGGAAGAAGATTGACCCCAGAACGAATTCAAGCGATTGCGAGAATGAGTGTGCCAACTACACAGAGAGAAGTGCGTGCTTTCCTGGGTATTACGTCGTATTGTAGACAATTGATTCACAATTTTTCGCTTCTTGCGAAACCTTTGATAGCTCTTACTGTTAAGGATACTCCGAATCCTATTCCTTGGACTGACTAATGCCAGAAGAGTTTTTCTGAATTGCGCTATGCGTTGTGTTCGGCTCCTGTGTTGGGTACCCCCGACTACAGTAAGCCTTTTACACTCTATGTCCACGAGAGAGAGGGATGTGCATTGTCAGTTTTGACACAGCAGTTCGGCGATAAGCAACGTCCATGTGCGTATTTTTCGTCGACTTTGGATCCGGTAGCTAGAGCGTTGCCGAGTTGTTTGAGAGCAACAGCGGCAGCAGCTGTTTCTATTCAACAGTCTGCTGGTTTGGTGATGGATAATACGTTGATTGTGATGGTTCCACATGCAGTGGATACCTTGTTAAACAGGACTAAGACACAGCACTTAACTAGTGCTCGATTGTCAGGTTATGAGTTGACACTCTTAGCGAGTCATGTGCACATAAAGAGATGCAATACGTTGAATCCAGCTACGTTGTTGCCGATTTCAGTAGAGACAGATGTTTCTGAACAGTATGATTGTTTTCTTAGGACAGAGGAGGAAACGAAAGGGAGAATAGACCTTAGGGACACTCCTCTTGCGAAGTGTGATGGTACCTTATGGGTGGATGGTTCGTGCTTCAAGCTTCCGAATGGTGATACGACTGCGGCATATGCTGTTACGACTTTGCATATGATTGTTGAAGCTGCACGTATCCCACATAATTCAGCTCAAGCAGCAGAGTTGATTGCACTTACAAGAGCGTGTGTGTTGTTGAAAGGGAAACGAGTGACTGTATATACCGACAGCCAGTATGCGTTTGGTGTGGCTCATAGTTTTGGTCACTTGTGGAAGGAACGTGGGTTCCTCATGTCTCATGGAACAAAGATACAGCATGGTCAGTTGGTGAATGAGCTTCTTGAGTCACTTACCTTGCGGTTGCAAGTTGCGATCGTGAAATGTAGTGCACATAAGATGACGTTGGTCGTGGTAATGCGTTTGTGGATGAAGTTGCGAAAGATGTGGCGAGGGATGTGATGAGTCGAATGTATGTTGCAGGTCCGGCGAGATGGGTTCCAGATAGAAGTATGTGTGAAGATACGATAGAAAGTGTGAAGTCAATTCAAGCTGAAGCTACAGAGAAAGAGTTGAGCGTATGGAGAGAGAGTACGGGTAAATTGGATTTGAATGGTTGTTGGGTTGAGGTGTCAGAGCATCCGTGATGGTTGTTACCCGATGCGTACGTGCTTGCAGTGGTAACGATGGCGCATGGAATGGCTCATATCAGTGCTAAAGGAATTTGTAAGTTGTTGGCTCCAGTATGGCAAAATACTGGAATTCCTAAGTGTGCAGAGAATGTGGTCAAGAATTGTATGGTTTGTCTGATGTACAATCCTGGTAAGGGAACTCCAACTCCAGCTGGTCATTTTGCACCTCCGACGTATCCGTTTGAGGTTTTGCAATTAGATTTTATCCACATGGAGAGATGCAACAACCTGAAATACGTACTCGTGGTTGTTTGTGCCTTTGCAAGATGGGTAGAAGCATATCCCCTAAAAGATAATACTGCCTTGTCCACAGCAAAAGCCCTTGTAAGGAGTTTTTCCCTAGGTATGGTTTGCCGAAAATGGTCTGGAGTGACAATGGGAGTGAATTTGTGTGTCAAGTGATGAAGAGAGTATGTGATGGGATAGGAATTCGCCAGAAATTTCACACTGCAAATCACCCCCAATCAGCTGGTTTAGTGGGGTGTTACAATGGCACCCTTAAGTTGAAACTTGCCAATATTCAGACGAGCTCTGGTCTCCAATGGCCTGATGCTTTGCCATTAGCACTTTTGTCAACTAGGATGACTGTACATTCTCGAGTGAGACTTAGTCCATATGAGATCGTTTTTGGTCGCCCGGCAATCATGTGGGGAGTGCCGAGGCCGACCAAATTCAGTGGGATTGAACACCCTGTATTGCTTGACTATCTGTATGATTTGACGGCTAAATTGCGTGTCTAACACCAACAGGTTCATGATACATTGCCTCAGGCTTCCCAAGATTCAGGACACACCATTGATCCTGGTTCCTGGGTCCTGGTCAAGAATTTTCAGTGGACAAAGAACGATCAGCCCCGCTGGAGCGGACTCTACTTGGTGCTATTATCTACGCGATCTGCAGTGCAAGTGCACGGGAAAAAGAACTAGATCCACAGCGTACATTGTAAGAGGGCTCCTTTGCCTCTGCCGTATGACCGGTGGGTCCAGGAGGGTATTCCTGATTCAGAAACCAACACCGTGCCTCGTTTTATGCCTTTTAGCGATGCACGTTTAATTGGGACAAGTGCTGAGCGTGAAAGCGACGATCTTCTGCAAGAAGCTGTGCCACCGTCAGTTCGACTGGACACTACTGAGCCTGAACTTTTGTTTCATGATCAGACATTGCCTGGTAAAGGCCGTTATTATTTGCGACCAAGAGTCGTGGGACTTATAAAGTGAAAATTATTTTCTTTGCTATTTTTTGAAGCTAAGCTCTCCCATCTGAGAAACTGTTTTGACCGATTTTTGTTTTTCGAACCGCCATCCGGGTTCAGCTGTAGGGTCGCGGTATAAAGACTTAGAGCGTACTGCCGTGTAGGCACAAGGTCGACGGTGCTGGTTTGTTCTAGGGCGTTCCCTGGGACATTCAGAGGTACACTGAGCGAATTGAACCAACTGCCGCGAACAGCACGGTTAGAGGATGGAGTTTTTCGAGATGGAGAGACCTGTTGAAGAAATGAGCTTTAAGAGCAAAATGTGTCAAATTATGAGTAGAAAGTGTTTCTTGATATTATGTCTGTTTATGCTACTTAGCTTGATGATTTTTTTGATGGGATATATTATGTTCTCTTTTCAAGTGACGTTTGCACCCACTACACAACCCATACCTTCTTCTACTGTTTCTTCGCATTCTTTTCATCCTCTGCCTGAACATGAATCCATTAGAAGATTGGAATTCGTTAATAACTCCTTCGTTCAGCTTCTGCACCAACACCAGCTAGTAGTGAACACGACTAACTGTTGGGTGTGTGGCCTTATGCCTCATACTACTGGTAAAGGTATTCCTTACCTGGTCCTGCCATTCAGCTATAATGGTTCTGTGTGGGCATACAGAACGATGTTCATCTATGCTCGTGAAGTCTACCCCCTACGTTCTGTGAAAGACAATCCAAAGAATAGTGCTCTAGTTAAGGGTATAGTCGATATGATTAGAGGAATTAGCTCCTATGAGACAATCCCGAAAGATGAGACACTAGCGTATATTGGATGGAACGTGACTGGATATGGAGTTAGTCTGAGTGAGAACCAGTGAGCAAAAAGATCCTCTCCGATTTGGATCGTATCCCATCAGGGTCATTTTTGTCTGCAAGGTAATGGCAAGAATCTGAGAGCTCAGTGAGGGAAGAGTATCTGCACTGAGACATATGTTTTTGCGTCCCAGACTTCCCCATCGTTTCTAGCAGCTAAGGGTACCTATTTTGTCTGTTACGATAGAGCATACACATGGTTGCCCCCTGATTTCTCCGGCACATGTTTTGTCTCGTTCCTGTTGCCTCCTACTTATACAGCTGCGGCAGATTACCACAAGACAAGAGTTGTTAGAGGTGTCTTCAGCAAGGAAGATACTGCAGGACAAGAATTAGGAGATTTCTTGAAGTGTTTTTTGCCGTTTTGGGGGCCTATGGTAAACAGCAGGAACATACGGCAATTGACGAGAGTGGTTGAGTCCACCGTAGTTGAAACTGCCGGTGCCCTTAGTAACTTGACTGCTGAGCTCCAGTCGGATCGTCTTATGACTCTCCAGAAGAGAGTTGCGCTAGATGTCATACTTGCAGATAGAGGAGGGGTATGTAAATTGATTCAATGGAGCTGCTGCGTTTTCATTCCAGACAACGCTCCGACAGTGTACCAAGCCATTTCCAAGCTGTGCAAGATCTCCGAGTCTATACATGTGGACGAAGGAGATTGGTCGTTAATGGGATGGTTTTGGGGATTGTTAGCCACCTGAGGATGGAAGATTCTGATGATCATTGGGATGGTTTTGGCCATTCTTTTCCTGTTCTGTTTTTGTGTACAGTGTGCTCCTGCTATATGTGGCCTTTGTACTACCTTGTGTGCGAGGAGACCTGTCCAGAGAAACCTACTAAGTAATAGGATGATGCTACATCAACATCTTGATGATCTGATGAATATAGACCTGGATTCAGATTGACGTGAGTTTAGGTGATTGCCTATGTAAGGGCAAAAGGAGGGTTTGAGGTTCTGTGATTCTGAACCCATTTCATAAAGGGCGTCGTATCGTGACGATTGTGATAACAGCGGACCGCAAATGACGAGTGTGGTATGTACGAATGTTTTCGTCATGTTCGAGTGATGGATTTACCATGAAATTAGGGATTTTGTTCTGAACCTTTGGGTTCCATTTTGTGTACGGCAGCCATTTTGTGGTTGCCCTCACATAGGCCGATGCCTACGGCCGAACGAGTCCTTGGGACACGTACACCTTTAGCTGACTTCTGTGTGACCTGAGCAAACTGACTCCATTTCCCGAAGCTAAACTTGTTGAGCCAGTTCCTTGTTCGGCAGCTGGTCAAGATAGAGATCAAAGAGCAGGACATTGCTGAGTTTATGGTACATGCACACACCCTTCTATCTTGCTTCTCATCTGTTTCTGTTGCTTCTTTTATGGCCTATTTATGGTTTGGGTTGAGGTCGTTTATTATGGGTTTGTCCGGCCTGTTCGAGCAAGAATGTTGGGCCTTCCTGTGTAATTGATGGTGGGCTGGACAACTGAAAAGTGGGCTTGTCGTTATGTGATACCTTTTGCAATGTCATCTGTGATTGGACAGTTTGTAAATAATTGGTGCTAGTCAGGAATGTGATTTTTGGCATAAAAGAAGATGTCTCGCAATACGAAATTGTGCAGTTTCTGGCGAACCACCCGTGTCGTGCTTCGTAGACTTCTGTTCCTGGTTGCAACCAATAAATTTGATCTTTGACGTCACCGAGAAGTATCCCATGTCTCTGTATTCTAAGACATGTGAATCCGAAGACATTGGGCATGCCCCTGGCGCCGCTGGGTTCTAAAAACCCGGTTCTTCACCAGAACATGGACTTAGTACACCTCAGGTAACGTGGAGCACATGAACACTCTTTCGTTATACAATCATCTCAATCCAGAACAAAGAGTGAAAGAGGACACGTGCATATTTGAAATGTTTATTCACTAATGCAGTGTTCTCAAACGCAGTATCTTAGCTAATACAAGCAAACATATTATAAGAAACAAAGTAATCAGCATAGTCAATAGTCCATAGAACACAAACGGTGAAAGCATGGTATTATGCTAAAATGAATAGGGTTTAACAAAACCTAATTCTCACCCTCCCTAGCTAGTATATTTTATATTATATCTAAGAAGGTCTCTTTGGGTTTTAGTAGGGCGGACCCATACCTCAGGATCCTAGTGGTAAGGGATCACATCATCAGCCACCAGCTCTCTGCATGCGAAGCACCATCAAGTGTGTTTGTATGCTCTTGTGCAAAGCAATATAAAACGCGCCTAAAGCCAGAACTTGGCTGCAGCTCCATGTATGTTATGTCTAGGAACGTGAGAAGATCAGTGCTCACAACAACCACTGTGTTGAGATATCCTTGAAGGTTTCTGCACACACTGTACAGACACAGCTCGCCAAGCAAGGCTGATATCAGAGCAACAACATATTATTCTCGCATGAATCAAAAACATTCTACTAGGCTCAAAGCTAAAGCAACAGCTATGTGTTGTGTGCAAAAAGTAGCAGAAAGGTAAAATGGCGTTTAAACTCCTAAAAAGCTCATGCTAACTTAACACAGCATACAAGCTATATATATCTCTATGACACACAATCACAAGTCTAATGCACCACATCTGTATTAATTACTGGAGGTACAGCACTACAATATGCAGCACTCTCTGCAAGCTGCGAAATGAACTCCAATGTCTGATACATTGATGTCTCTTTCATGCTACAATATAAAAGCAAAACCTGGCATACTGTAATTTCTTACATACTAAATTTCTTGATGGAGAATTATCTTCTCTTCTGCACATTTACAGTGTTTTGATTTGTGTTGTGTATTCATAATACATTCCTGATTTTATAAAGAGTTAAATACTGCATGTCTACTGTTTCTAAATTAATTTATAAACAGTTTAATCCCATACTTATACCATTTGTAAGTGCTATATAAATGCATATACTGCTGACTGACTCTGTCAGGGCAGGATCTCTCATCAGGATACTGCTAGTAATGGCCCCAAGTCCCAGCAAGTACTGTGGCCATGTTTTGGAGCACTGCAAGATGCTGCATGTGGCCAGAGAAACATAATCACCCCCATGTCAAACAGGATTACTTTAGAAGTTATCTGAGAGTAATTGGAAGATCATTCAAGAACCTCAGAAGTCATTTACATGCCATCAGATGTCATCAGCCTCTTGAAGTGATCAGCACACTTTAGCAATGAGGCCTGATGATCTGAGGATGATTTGAAAATAACTACCTGATTACTTCAGTAAATGAGATTGTTTCTGATGGTTTGTAGATGAGTATTTTATTATAAAAGTTTGCTACTAAATGCAAATAAGAATATCAATAGTTACTTTGTGGTGAGAAACATTGTGAGTCATGATAAGTATATGAGGAGTACCTTTATATCCCGTTTTTTTATTTACATCGGGCTCATTTACTTTGTATTCCTAAATATAAGTAATTTTAAAATGATTTCTATATATGTGCATTTATATATAACTATACATATACTTGTTTAATATTTAAATAATTTATTTAAAATGATTTCACATATTAATTGCACCTGCCACCTAGCACAAGAGAGTGTGTGTATAGGCATATCTGTATATAAATATATATATATATATATATATATATATATATATATATATATATATATATATATATATATATATATCCTCCACTAGTGCCGGTACACGAGTTGGGCTGTCAGTGGGCGGTCCTGCGTAGCCACCAGCCGGCTAACGTATTCATTCCAAAATCTCCTCAATCAAGAAGAACACAGGACACCCAGAGCTTCTGTTCAGGAATTTATTCTGGCAGATGAAAAAGTCTCTTTGAGATGTCCTCAGTGATGTCATGAGTGATGTGACTGACATTGTCATGAATGATGTTATATGTGACGTCATCAGAAGTGCATTGCGGGCACATGAGTTATAGTTAGCTGAACTAACTATAACAGGGGAATTTCAATGGTTTTGTATGAGTGTAATGTCCAGCTAACTATAACATGTGTGAAACCTATGTTTTTTTCAGTGAATTTCTAAGGTTTTTAAATGCTAATTCCTAACTATAACGTGTGTGAAAAACATAGGTTTCAGGCCTTATATAGTTAGGAATTAGCATTTAAAAAACCTTGCAAATTCACTGAAAAAAACATAGGTTTCAGGCCTTATATTGCTAGGAATTAGCATTTAAAAAACCTTTGAAATTCACTAAATAAACTATAAGTTTATGGGGTGTTATAGTTAGCTGGACATTTCACTCATACAAAACCATTGAAATTGCTCCTATATAGTTAGTTGGACTAACTATATTTTGCGCACCCAGAATCCACTGCTGATGATGTCACATATTACATCATTCATGACATGGTCAGTGACATCACTGATGACATCTCGAATGACATCACTGATGACATCACTGATGACATCATCCACGTGACAATCACATACACTTTTTCATACACTAGTAAAATCTTTCATCACTCTTTGTAAAATACAGAGTATCATATTTGAATCCATTGACACAGCAATACAAGTATCTAAAAACCCACTCAGTGATTCCTAGATGTATACACACATCTAATCACTTACCTGTAGATTCAATCATACATGCTGTCAATGAAAAATAGTTGACAACAATGGGTGGTGATGGACAGAGTTTCTGAATTAAGCAGAATACTCTCACCCAGTCAAGAGATCAGGGCTAGATCCAACACCGTTTTTTAGCTCACTGCACCATCCCAGCTCAGAACCTGGCTATATGCAAATTAGTCTGTTCCTGTCCCAGTGCATAATGGGAACAGGGCAAACCAAACTACCAAGCCAATTCTTACACTGGGAAGGAAACAAGCTCCCGGGGACCGGTTTCTGGCATTTCAGCCGTCGTCGGCCCGGTTTGCTTGAATCCTGATGGTGCAATGAGCAAGGGACTCACATCTGAGTATACCCTTCCACGCTTAGGGTGGACAAAATATTTAACAACAATGGGTGGTGATGGACAGAGTTTCTGAATTAAGCAGAATACTCTCACCCAGTCAAGAGATCAGGGCTAGATCCAACACCGTTTTTTAGCTCACTGCACCATCCCAGCTCAGAACCTGGCTATATGCAAATTAGTCTGTTCCTGTCCCAGTGCATGATGGGAACAGGGCAAACCAAACTACCAAGCCAATTCTTACACTGGGAAGGAAACAAGCTCCCGGGGACCGGTTTCTGGCATTTCAGCCGTCGTCGGCCCGGTTTGCTTGAATCCTGATGGTGCAATGAGCAAGGGACTCACATCTGACTATACCCTTCCACGCTTAGGGTGGACAAAATATTTAACAACAATGAGTGGTGATGGACAGAGTTTCTGAATTAAGCAGAATACTCTCACCCAGTCAAGAGATCAGGGCCAGATCCAACACCGTTTTTTAGCTCACTGCACCATCCCAGCTCAGAACCTGGCTATATGCAAATTAGTCTGTTCTTGTCCCAGTGCATGATGGGAACAGGGCAAACCAAACTACCAAGCCAATTCTTACACTGGGAAGGAAACAAGCTCCCGGGGACCGGTTTCTGGCATTTCAGCCGTCGTCGGCCCGGTTTGCTTGAATCCTGATGGTGCAATGAGCAAGGGACTCACATCTGAGTATACCCTTCCACGCTTAGGGTGGACAAAATATTTTACAACAATGGGTGGTGATGGACAGAGTTTCTGAATTAAGCAGAATACTCTCACCCAGTCAAGAGATCAGGGCTAGATCGAACACCGTTTTTTAGCTCACTGCACCATCCCAGCTCAGAACCTGGCTATATGCAAATTAGTCTGTTCCTGTCCCAGTGCATGATGGGAACAGGGCAAACCAAACTACCAAGCCAATTCTTACACTGGGAAGGAAACAAGCTCCCGGGAACCGGTTTCTGGCATTTCAGCCGTCGTCGGCCCGGTTTGCTTGAATCCTGATGGTGCAATGAGCACCATGATCAGGACAGACTGATTTGCATATAGCCAGGTTCTGAGCTGGGATGGTGCAGTGAGATAAATAACGGTGATGGATCAAGCCCTGATCTTTAGACTGGGTAAGAGTGGTCTGCTTAATTCAGACACTCTGTTCATCACCACCCCCTTTTCTGAATCGTTTTTGGCCACTATAGGTGTGGCAGGGTATACTCAGACATGAGTCCTTTTCTCACTGCACCATCAGGATTCAAGCAAGACGGGCCGAAGATGGCTGAAATGCCAGAAACCGGTCCCCGGTAGCTTGTCTTCTTTCTGGTGAAGAATTGGCTTGGTAGTTTAGTCTGCCCTGTTCCTATGATGCACTGGGCCAGGGACAGACTGATTTGCATATAGCCAGGTTCTGAGCTGGGATGGTGCAGTGAGATAAATAACGGTGATGGATCAAGCCCTGATCTTTGGACTGGGTAAGAGTGGTCTGCTTAATTCAGACACTCTGTTCATCACCACCCCCTTTTCTGAATCGTCAATGAAAAATAGAACACTATCAAAAATACTTATACACCTATATCGTCATTACACACCAGCACACAACCTATCAAAATATGAAGTTATCCTACTCACTTATGCAAACAATGGATCATACTTACATACTTACTTAGCTACACACTTATACAAACACCACTTCATCTATTCATTTACATAGTAAGTCATACTTAATGTATTATAAATTCATTATTACAAGTATACAGTCATCCATATAGTCACTTACAGAATCATTGAGTCTTATGAATACTTATTTATATACAAAAACTGACATATACACTGCCTTTTATTTTTCTACTTTGTTGGACATGCACCAAAGAGAAATATATTTGCTCATAACCACACCCATAAAGATATTCAGTCACCCAAACAACTATTATAACATGTAGTTTCAACTTCATATATCTACTGAATCAACTATTCACACATCTTTGGGCACTCTCGCACCCCCCACCGAACCACACACACATTCACTCTCCAATGCAAATACTCAATTAGCTAATTAATAACTAATATAGACTTTAACATAGCTAGTAACCAACTGGAGAACCCGTTTACACAACAACTGACAAAGTGATACAGATATTCACACAGTTTAGTCACTATCCACTATATTTAGTGAGACACTATACATTGTTAAAGTAAACAGTCAATTACATTGCTACTAAATCCTCCATCCAAATATTTATTTTTATATATCCACTCATTCTTCAATGCAAATTGCTATATATATAATGCATATTTAAATAACGAAGCAAACCACATTAACTGGATGATGTCATCAGTGATGTCATTTGAGATGTCATCAGTGATGTCACTGAACATGTCATGAATGATGTAATATGTGACATCATCAGCAGTGGATTGCGGGTGTGCGAAATATAGTTAGTCCAACTAACTATATAGGAGCAATTTCAATGGTTTTGTATGAGTGAAATGTCCAGGTAACTATAACACCCCTAAAACTTATAGTTTATTGAGTGAATTTCAAAGGTTTTTTAAATGCTAATTCCTAACTATATAAGGCCTGAAACCTATGTTTTTTTCATTGAATTTCAAAGGTTTTTTATATGCTAATTCCTAACTATATAAGGCCTGAAACCTATGGTTTTTTCAGTGAATTTGAAAGGTTTTTTTTAATGGTAATTCCTAACTATATAAGGCCTGAAACCTATGGTTTTTCTTTGAATTCGCAAGGTTTTTTAAATGCTAATTCTATTAGCGGATATCGTTTATATATTCAAGCATTTTTTTAATGCTAATTCCTAACCAAATAAGGCCTGAAACCTATGGTTTTTTCAGTGAATTTGCAAGGTTTTTAATGGTAATTCCTAACTATATAAGGCCTGAAAGCTATGTTTTTTTCTTTGAATTCACAAGGTTTTTTAAATGCTAATTCTATTAGCGGATAACGTTTATATATTCAAGCATTTTTTTAATGCTAATTCCTAACTATATAAGGCCTGAAACCTATGGTTTTTTCAGTGAATATATATATATATACACACACACAGGAAAACTCAGCCACTTCCCTTACAAAGAAGTACAAAGTTTGCATGTCTGCAGCCTTTCTTATTTTTCACCTTATTCATCTTCTGCTCAATCAACACATCATACACACATACACACACCTACTTGCTCCCTTTCTTGGCTTGGGTTATCAATCATTCTTCTTTAATTCAAGGTCAAAGTGCAGGCCCTTTATCAACGCTTTTTATTATAACAATTAACCCGGCCGAAGGCACTATGACATTTGCACACATGGGCCCTTTCTTGGCTGCACTTATCAATTATTACTCAACCCACAACATGCGACTTAGGTTACCTCAGTTAAGGTAGATAACAAGAGCACTCTTTCGTTACAGTCTTACACCAGTCCAAAACAAGCACTAAATAAAGACACCTGCAACTTTCAAATGTTTAATTATAACACCGTAATCTCATGCCCAGTACCTTAGATAATACAAGCAAACATATTATCAGAAACAAATTTGTCAGCATTGTTACTATTCCATAAAATACAAAGGGAGAAAGCATCCTATAATACAAAAGGGAAACAGATTTAAAATATACCTACATTTCACCCTCCCTACTTAGCAGGTTAGTTTATAAGTACAGAAGATCTCATACGACTACATAGGAAGACCCATACCTCCGTTACTCAGCAGTAGTGGATCACATTGAGTTCTACACAAACTGTCAAGATACGAATGTTCTCTAGCACTGTGTTATCATGCCTGCACAGTGCATTACTAAACGCACCAGTATCAGAGATGCCACAGCTGCATATGTATTATGGCTCGAACGTGCGAAGATCATTCCGAAAAAACACACACAGTATCCAAGATAACCTTGATGTTTCATGCTCTCACTATACACACTAAAGTATTTATTTATTTATTTATTGAATTTGTAAAGCGCTACAGCTACCCAAACGGGTTTCCCGGCGCTGATTGTCACACGTAACCTGACACCCATGAAAAGAAAGAATCTACTGGTTAAAGAGCCAGGTTTTAACAGCTCTTCGAAAGCAAACATAGTTGACCTCCGCACGGACAGCCAGCGGAAGAGAATTCCACAGTCTGGGTCCCAAGTTGGCAAATGCACCGCCCCCCATTCTGGACAACCTATACTTAGGAGCACAGAATAAGTGTTGAGAGGAAGAACGGAGCAAACGGGAAGGAGAATAGGGCTTAACAAGCGACTGAAGATAGAGGGGAGCCACACCCATTTTAATCTTGTGCATGTAGCATAGCGCCTTGAACTTTATACGGCTTTCCACACGGAGCCAATGAAGTTCCCTCAGGCGTTCTGTAATGTGGTCTGATTTACGACATCCACAAAGGAGTCGTGCGGGCGCATTTTGTACCAGTTGGAGACGGCGGGTGACCGCCTTGGTGGACCCCAGATAGAGTATGTTGCCATAGTCCAATCTGGAGGTCACCAAGGCGTCAACTACAGATCTCTGGGTGTCCGAGGAGAGCATCCAAAAAATGTTTCAAAGCCACTGTAAGATGGTTAAGCAGGTGGCAGAAACTCTGTTGGCTTGGTCCCTTCTAGATAGCCCCCTATCAATAATCACTCCAAGGTTACGTACATACGCAGACGGAACTGGCAGTGCACCCATAGCTGAAGGCCAGTGACTCGGACTCCAAAGATCAGGTTTATTGCCCAAAACCAAAACCTCTGTCTTCCCACCATTTAATTTAAGGAAGTTCCTATTCATCCAGTTTGCTATATCACTAAGTCCAATTTCCAGGGGAGAAGGCAGGGTAGGGTCAGTTTGAGATAGGGAAAAAACAATCTGTGAATCATCAGCATAAGTAAATAAATTAAGACCGGCCCTTTGAGCAATATGAGCTAAAGGAGTAACATAAAGATTAAACAAAAGAGGACTAAGAATGGAACCCTGGGGTACACTGTGTGGGGATAGATAAACTTTAGAAGTGGAAAGGTGAGAAAAAATTTGGAAAGTCCGGTCTTTCAAGAAAGACAAGAGCCAATCCAAAGCCTTGCCACCAATACCAAGGTCTGTGAGGGATCTGATGAGTATACTGTGTGATATAGTATCGAATGCTGCACTGAGATCGAGCACTATCAGTGCAGCAGTTTCCCCTCGATCCAGATGTAAACGTAGATTTTCTGTCACACCTAAAAGAGTGGTCTCCGTAGAGAATCCCGGGCAAAAGCCAGACTGAGAAGGATGTAGGGAAATTGTTAAGCGCCACATACTGAGATAGATGCGTGTGGATATGTCTCTCCAAAACTTTGGAAAAGATAGGCAACAGGGAGATGGGACGATAGTTTGAAGAAACATTAGGGTCCATGGTGGGCTTTTTCAAGAGTGGTGTAACCATTGCATGTTTCCAGCAGCTTGGGACAGTTGCCGTATTCAAGGAGTGGTTTAGCAAAGTGCAAATAATAGAAAGCAGGGGGGGCTCCATAGATCGTAGGATGGAAACAGGTACAGGGTCCAACGGCGAGCCTGACTTAACTTTACCCAAAATCTCTAAAAGAGTAGAGGGGAGAAGGTCGGGCCAGGACAAAAGTGAAGCTGAAGTCTGAGTGTGAAGAATCACCTCAGCAGCTGCAGGGGGCAAGTTAACAGAGGTGTTACTGATGTTGCCAGCTCCCTGCGCAGTAATATCCAGGTGGATATTCTCAATCTTAGAGATGAAATACTGAGCGAGCTCGTCACATTTATCGTTGGATAAGGGAGGACGTATGGCCGTAGTTTTAGAGCCAGCAAGCTCCTTGACAACACTAAACAGTGTTTTAGATGTATTAGACGCTTCAGAAATCATCTTATTCACATAGCTAGCCCTAGTCTGGGCACAGGCTTTGTGGTATTGCTTCAGTTCAGTTTTATAAATGAGACAAGTGGAGGGGGACTAATCTCTTCTCCAAACCCGTTCGAGTTTCTTACAGCGGGATTTATCAGTTTGAAGTGACTCATTATACCAAGGGGCAGGGGTTCTGTGAGTTGATTTTCTCTTCAGAACTGAAGGAAGACAAATATCAATGGCTTCAGAAAGCCAGACATTCACGGCACTGGCCACAAATTCGGTGTCTTCTAAGTCCAGGCGACTAAACGGTGGATGGTCAGCGAGGACCTCGTTTAAAACACCTGAGTCGAGTTTTTTCCAGTCTCTCTTCAGTATGATTCCAGAGGCTTTACTATTGGTTGGCGGATCAGTATACACAACTGAGAATTTAATTAAATAGTGGTCTGACCAAGAAACTGGTAGGGATAAAGAACAGTGTAACTGGGGAATATTTGAAAAGATAGGATCAAGTAAATGACCACCACTATGGGTTGGGCCCTTGTTATGTAGGGTGAGGTTCATAGCAGCCAAATCATCAATTAAAGTATTACTCAGGCTATTGGTGGGATCTTCCAAATGCACATTAAGATCACCCACCACAAGGAAATTGCTGGAGGATGAAAGCACCGAGCTTAAGTAATCAGTAAACGAAGCCAGCCATGTATTAGCCGGACCAGGAGGCCGATAGACTAGTAGGCCGGTAAGAGTAGTCTTAGGGTGCAGGGCGAGCTTAAAATGAGCTGCCTCGCAATTGTCTAAAACAACAGAATCGAGTTGGCATTGGTAGAAATTTTTAAATATAATAGCCACACCGCCCCCGGTTTTTCTGGGGCGGTCACGCCTGACAATGGCATAGCCAGTAGGTAGTGATTCTACCACATCAGGACCAGAGCCGGCATGAAGCCAGGTTTCAGTGATAAAAAGGCCATCAGGGGATTCATCTGTGAGGAGATCGAAAATCTCGCGTCTATGTTTCGGTAAAGAACATAAAGTAGCGAGGCAGTCTACAAATGTAGTATATCAAATTATTCTCATATGAAGCAAAATACTCACCCTTCTCTAAACAATATTGCAAGTGCGTGTTGTGTGCAAAGCAGAGCAGGAAAAAAAAATGGAGTTTAAGCTTCTAATAAACCCATGCTAACTTAACACGGTGTAAGTGCAAGGCTCAGCCCACGACACCTTTCCTTGATCAAAGCACATAATATAAACGTGGGCAAATTACGAACGCAGAGTCCAAGCCTAAAAAGCAAAGTCAAGTTCAATTTTACAAAAAAAAATTATTTGATCTTTGATAAAAAGCAGTAACTAAATAATAAACAATAGGTAGAAAAATCAAAGAGTCTTAATCCAACAGCGTATAAGCACAGTATGTAGCAACGGCCTCCAAGAGGAAGTCATTGTTCTCATCTGAAAACATTTCTGCCATCCAATTCAATAGTGGGAATGAACATACATTTTCCTCAATGACCGGAGCCTCTATCACCATTGGAGGAAAACTCGGGTCATCCTCAATGTAACTGTGTGCCAAGAAGTCATGGGCTGCTGCAAAAACATTCCAACGTCCCATTATTTCATGTATCTCTGCTAAGGCCATAATCCCACCGCCAGAACAGAGCAAATCATGAACCACTAAGGGGCACATCAGCTGGTCATAATCAGCGTTGGGAGACACCGTACTGCGGAGACACAAATCCAGGGCCCAGTCGAAATCGCAGCTTAGGCAATGAAAGACAGGTTGAACGCATGTGAAAAGGAGAATTGAAACGATAATCCATAAGCTGCGCTCAATGTAGCCAGAGGCAGCACTCCGTAATAACTAAGCATTCGGTTGCGGACCAGCGACAACAGGGACATATTCTTGCCTGCTGAAAGATGTGCATCCATATTTAAGTAAACAAATTAATACAAGCACACCAGCAACTAATGTGAGCCTTAAGGACATTCCACCAAAGATGCTGGAAAAAATCGAATGGAAAAACACAGACAAGACACCAAATATAGGGGTCCATTACGATGTCGAGCGGTTTGCCTCCGCCAGGCTGGCGGTGGCCACCGCCTGCCTGGCGGAGGCAAACCGCCCGACATCGCAAGCCCAATTCCCCCCGCCATATTAGGATGGCGGAGGGGAAGGTGGCGGTGCAAAATACTGCCCGCCTGTTTTCCGCCCCGGTCGCCTTGCGGCCCCGGCGGAAAATGAGTAACATGCAGGCGGTGTCTGTCAGACACCGCCCGCAACATTACAATGGGCTTTTTTCAATGCCTTTCTGTGGCGGCAATGCCGCCACGGAAAGGCATGCGGTGTTCACTCTGGGGGCCCCCTGTGGGCCCCCAGAGTGAAGGCCAAAGGGGGGTGGCACAACGAGGGGTACCTGTGGTACCCCCCTGCCTTTGCATGATCGAAGAGGCAGTCACCGCGCGGTGCCTGCTGCTTCGATTGTGCAAAGGCGTGCTTTTGTTTTTAACATTGTGGCGGGCGGAGCAGTGAGCACCGCCCGCCACAATGTTAAATTGAGGAATGCGCCCACCACTGTGGCGGGCGCATCCTAATGGCAATGTCGGGACCCCCGCCCTTTAGGCGGGCGGTCCCGAGTTCCGCTAGGGTGGCGGGCGGTGTCTGCCGCTTCGATTGTGCAAAGGCGGGCTTTTGTTTTTAACATTGTGGCGGGCGGAGCAGTGAGCACCGCCCGCCACAATGTTAAATTGAGGAATGCGTCCGCCACTGTGGCGGGCGCATCCTAATGGCAATGTCGGGACCACCGCCCTTTAGGCGGGCGGTCCCGAGTTCCGCTAGGGTGGCGAGCGGTGCCTGCCGCTTCGATTGTGCAAAGGCATGCTTTTGTTTTTAACATTGTGGCGGGCGGAGCAGTGAGCACCGCCCGCCACAATGTTAAATTGAGGAATGCGCCCGCCACTGTGGCGGGCGCATCCTAATAGCAATGTCGGGACCCCCGCCCTTTAGGCGGGCGGTCCCGAGTTCCGCTAGGGTGGCAGGCGGGCAAAGCCCGCCCGCCATCCTAATGTGCCCCTTAGTTTCTACAGAAATCACAAGGCTATTGCTTATAACTTTAAAAAGTAAGCTAACCCCAACTCTAGGACGCATTAAAGATAGTCTAAATTAACTCCCTAAAATTCCGGGGCACGTCTGTATTTAATAAAGCATGGACTTCTGTGCGGGTGTTTGATACATGAAGGACAAATGTTTCTCTAGCAGATTTAAGAGCGACCTCTTTTTGAGACAATAGCGCTCTTATAAGGCTCATTTGGTTGACTCTGCTTTCAAGGTCCGAAACGACGGCCAGATAGAAACATCCAGCTTCCCATGCAGAGGAGTAAACACAACTTTTCTATAGCAAACCACACGCTCAGTTACCGTAATCATGTAAGTGATGCCTGCTAACATCGCACAACAATCTGCATTATTTCAAAGTAAATAACTTCCGTTTGCCAGTAAACTGAACGTTGTTATAATAGCAGGTGTTGGAGTGCCTTTCAAAACTCAGGCCAAATTAGCCGCATCTTGATTACAAGAGCCATGTAATTGTAGGTGTCCACAAAGTAAGGAGTGATTTGGTCCTATTGAGCAATTCTCGCCATTCTGACACACGTCTTTTTTCCTCCCTCAAGCACCTATAGATAAATGGGGGAACATCCTTTACAACGCAACTTTTACAACGCACTACCATTACAACGAATCTATTACAGCGCAAGTGCCTTTACAACGCATGGTTTTACAACGCATGCCATTACAACGCAACTCTTTACAACGTAAGTATATTTATTTTGTATGTGTTTTGTGCTAGTTTAAAATATATTAAAATATTGGAATATATATTAATTAAATTAATACTTAAGTAACAATTTAGTTTTAAAGAGTTTAAGAATATATTGTACATAAAGTAATATTTGTAAAAATAATTTGATAACATTAATGTAATTTTTTTTATAAATAATACTCAAGTAACAATGTAGTATTTTAAGTAATATTTGAAAAAATAATATGATAAAATAATTTAATAAAAAAAAATAATACTCAAGTAACAATGCTGTATTTTAATTTTGAATAAAAGAGTTTAAAAAAATAAAAAATAATAAATAAAGGAAATTAATATTGCAGATAAAAATATTTAAGATATAATAATTTAGTGAAAAAATACTTTAGTGTATTAATTTAAAAATAATACAAATAATTTTAATAATAAAGAAAAAAAGATTAAGTTAAGTAAAAAATATATTAAATAAGTTAGAGGAGAAATACTCTATGGAAAATTTAAAAAAAAGTTAAATTTAAAATATAATGAAGTAATAAATTTAAAAAAGAAAGAAAATAGGAATAAAAATAAATTAATACTCATGTATTAATTAATAGTCGAGAAAAACACAAATAAATTATATATTAAAAAAATGGTTTTAAAAAAAATATATTTTAAAAAAAGAATCCTTAATTAAAAAAATATTTAAAAAATGTAATAAAGTAAACCTAACAAAATATATAATAGAAAAATCATTTTTCAAAATTAAAAATTAAATAAGTATTGAAAAAAAATAATAAAGTTGTTTTCCCACGCAATTCAATTGATTTCAATGGAGAGTAATGTCCTTTATTTATTTCCATAGCTGTTGTTATGAATGCCGCGGAACTACTTTAGAAGTTTATTTACACGAAGAAGGAAGCAGGATGTGAAAGAAATGGGAGAAGAATAGAGGTAAGTAGCATTTATAATACATTTTGATTAAATAAAATACATAAAATAACTTTAATATAAAAAATAATATTTAATAATACGAGTCGATAATGTAAATTTGTAATTTTATTTTAAAAAAATGTCTATAGAACTAGAATTTTTTATTCATTTTTAGAATATTTTTAATAAATAATATTATGCATGTAACATATATAAAAAATGTTTTTGTATGTTTATTATAACATAATTATAAATAGTCCTATTTTCATCTTTGTAGCTCCAGATGACGTTGACGCGTAAACGTGCATGCAAGCGGCCATTTTGAACAGCGTCGAAGGATGAAGCAGCAGGAAGCAGAACTGCGCTCAGGTAGGATACAATTTAAACTTTATTTATAAACATTAGAATTTTAAAAAGTATATATATAGTGTAAAGAAAGGATAAGGAGAGGTTGCATATGACTTTTGTAATGTTTATGTTGTAATTTCGTTTTAACCAATCTTGTTTTAACCAACAGTTGCACACTTTTTTTTATATATTTCTGGTCTTGATCAATTTTCATGAACTTCTTAATTTTGTGCTACTCCCTCTTTAAGTGTTTTGTCTAGGAACACCGTCAAGTAAATCGAGATAGATGAGAGCAGGGGTACTACTCTCAGGTTCAAGGTGTGCACACTTTTTCATGGACCCATAACAGTCCTCCTCTTCATGTCATCATAGTTCAAATAAGAATCCTTAAACACGTTTTCCTTATTGCCATCTTTTCTGTGCAATTTTTAATGATAATTTCTCATTAAGTTCATTTTTATCAATTATTAGCAGGTTCCATGATTTCAACATTTCACACTAACCCAATGCATTTCGGGTACAAATGGACCCTTCGTCGGGGGTCTCTATGAAAAGAACAAAGAATACATAATGAGCCCAAAGCTATGTTCATCACGTTTGAAAAATATATGTATATACACCATCATAACATGACTAATTATCCGAAAATCAAAAATGTATCATAAAACTAATTCTGTTAACCATCCAAGGTTCATGACGATATGACTGCCGATCTACCATAAAATATACACAACGTGTCAGTGACACTACAAAGTTACGCTGTCCATTAAGCTGAATAATCTGTGTAAACCTAATGTTGTTCACATAAATAACACAGTCTTAGTACATTACTAAGTTAATTGTGAATGCGAACGACCTGCGTTCCGAATCTGTTACTCACTGAAATGCTGGCGTTCAAGCCTCCTGCCGTCTCTTCCAATCCCTGCCGCCTGAAGTTCCCCTTTCAAATTATTAAACTTATAGCTGCTCTGATTGGTTAGAAGTGCGGTCACGTGATCGCTACCTTTAATAAACATTTAGCGATGTTTGTTTATGTGGTGAAATCTGTTACTCACAAGTTAGAATGATAATCTGGGTTACGTACCACTTTGCTTAATGGCAATGTTTACATGAATAAAATGCTGTTGCGGTTCGTGCGTGAAGCCTTCCTATTTTAACTGCATAACTGATCGGTATCCCCGTGAAACCATACCATATTTCTCAGTGGACAAACAGTTTGCCTGACATAATTAAACATTGTTACTAGAACGGCATATTCACCCTGTTCATCACAGCATGTCGCCGATCATGTAAGTAGAGTATGCCATTTTCGGGTCGCTAGAAATAATAGGTTAATGTGTATGTGACCGTTTCACTAAGAGGAATGATCCGAATAAGGAGGTTACAACACTATGGATTGTCTTAGGTGCTTTTTATTCAAGGCATGGTCAACAGAAAGTGTCATCCGAGTTCCAAATCAAAATCAAAAGGGGAGGGGGTTTTCTGTAATCCACTTCTAGTCCTCACTGAAGTCTTCTGGCACTCAGCAGCTTCCGGATAATTCTCCAAAGGCGTAGGGCTCAAAGAAGAAAGAAAAGAAATACCCCGGATTACTGGCTATGTTCTGGGTCATACGTTAGGATGGGAAGGGCAGGGGGCGTGAGGGGATCACCGGGGACCATCACCCGTCATAGACAATCGTCAAAAAGTCACCACACAGAGAGTGCCCGGGGATATGGAAAACAAAACGGAGCACACGAACAGTCCAGTGACCACCCTCAACCACCCCTAGCCCGTCCCACCCCGTGTGAAGAGAAGTCCCCTTAAGCGGCCCCGTATCTTGTCCAGCCACACTTCTCCAGAAGTGCGACGGCTCGTGGTAACGGTGGCCTCCTGGCATTCCGGTCTCTCTGGTCGGGTCCTCTTCCGAATCCGGGTCCGGCTTCGTCTTCTGATTCTTCACCGCAGCAATGCTGTCTGTCTTCCTCTCCTCTGGCTCGTGTCCTCCTCCGGCTTTCGTGCTCTCGTCTCAGTGCTAAGCTTCCTTATCCGCCCCCTCCTCTGGTGATTTGTTCCTGAGTGATGTCGTCGGGGTTGAGGGTATGTTTACCGAGGAAATCCAAGAGACATTAAAGGGGCCGTCTGAGTCCTGCGGACGGGGTGGAAATGAACAGGTGTTAAAGTCCACACCCTGTCCGTCAGTGTCACCGATCCCCTGACACATCCCACCCCGTGATTTTCCCGAACGGGGAAAATCGGGAAGCAGGAAAGAAAGTCCACGTTCCCCTGGTCTGAGCCCTTCCGATGCCGGACATCGATCTGATACGGTTGCAGGGCCAAAAACCAGCGCAGTATGCGATCATTATGACCTCGGTTACGTCGGAGCCATGTCAGGGGAGCGTGATCAGTATAAAGAATGAAGGGCCTTCCATCCAAGTAGTACCAAAGCTTTTCTACCCCCGACCTGACAGCAAGGCATTCTTTCCCGATGGTTGAGTAAGCCTGTTCTCGGGGGAAAAGCTTCCTGCTGATATACAGTATGGGTCTTTTGGCCCCTTGTTCATCTTGTTGAGAAAGGACCGCCCCTATTCCCACCCCTGAGGCGTCTGTCTGTAATATGAAGGGTTTCTGAAAATCAGGGGAGATGAGTACAGGGAAAGAGGTGAGAGCAGACTTTAAGGCTTTAAAGGCAGAGGTTTCTTCGTCAGAGGGAATAGGCAGTGTGGAAGAGCTGTGTGACTTACGAAGTAGATCGGTGAGAGGTCCAGCCATGTCAGCAAACTGGGCTATAAACCGGTGGTCATAACCCACCAGATTCAAGAAAGCCCGAAGACCCTTTTTAGTGGAAGGGTAGGGTATAGCTTTTATGGCCTCCACTTTCTCGGTCTAAGGTTCAATCCGACCCTCTCCCAGAAGATAGCCTAGATACTTGACCTTTCGAAAGGCAACTCGGGATTTTTTGCGTTGATGTGAAGATTGGCAGATTGCAGACTGGAAAATATATTCCTCAAATGATCAAGGTGGTCTTCCCAGGTTTTGCTAAAAACGACGATGTCGTCCAGATAAGCCGAAGCATATTTCAGATGAGGGGACAACAACGTGTCCAGGGGGCCCATGCTACCCAAAGGGGAGGACTGTAAAGTGAAAGTGACCCGAGGGGGTAGAGAAGGCTGTCTTTTCTCTGTCAGCGGGGGCTAGGGGTATCTGCCAGTATCCCTTGGTGAGGACGATTGTTGTAATATACCGGGCCTCAGCAAGGCGCTCTAGCAGCTCGTCCACCCTCGGCAAAGGATAGGCATCTTGTTTAGAGACGCGATTGACGGCTCGGAAGTCTATGCAAAACCGGATGCTACCATCCGGTTTAGGCACAAGAACCACCGGCGAGCACCAGTTACTGTGGGAGGGTACTATTGTCCCAGACTGTAACATGCTTTGTACTTCATTCTGAAGGGCTAATCGTCTAGCCTCCGGAATGCGCTAAGGTTTCTGTTTTACCACCACCCCAGGAGGAGTAAGGATAACATGTTCGGCCAAGTGAGTCCGCCCTGGTTGATCCGAAAATACCTCGGAAAAGTGAAGGAAGAGAGAAAGGATCTCTTCTTTCTGCTCTTGTGAGAGGTCCGTATTATTCTGGGTGTCTCTAACGGTGTGAGGAGGGGTTGGCCTTGTGGACACAGTGTGGATTGTTTGTGGGGGTTTCCCGAGCCATTTTTTTAGAATGTTTATGTGGTACATTTGGGTTTTTCTCCCACCCAATTGTAGCACATAGGTGGTACGCCCTATCTTCCTTAGAATTTTGAAGGGTCCCTGCCACTCTTTTCTCAATTTATGGGTAGAGGTGGGTAGTAAGACTAACACCCAATCCCCCACACTGAGTTCTCTCCACTTTTTACCTCGGTTATAAAAAGTCTTTTGTTTTGCTTGGGCAATGACCAAATGGTCATGAGCGAGAGTTCTTAGTTTGTGAAGCTGTGTTTGTAATTGTGGAGTGTAATCCAATAGGGCTTCAGCTTCGTGAACCCCCTCGGTTTCCCAACTGTCCTTGGTGATCTCTAATAGGGTTCTTGGTTTCCATCCAAACAACAGTTCAAACGGGGAAGTACCCAAACTAGACTGGGTCTGGCTGCAAAGGACAAAAAGAGCAAGAGGCAAAAGCTGGTCTCAGTTTCTACCGTCCCCAGACAGCAGTTTTTTTAGGGTCAGTTTCAGGGAGCCGTTGTAGCGCTTAACCAACCCGTCTGTCTGGGGATGGTATACTGATGTCTTTATGTGTGTAATCTTTAGTTGTCCACATACCTGTTGCATCAAACGAGACACAAAAGGGGTACCCTGATCAGTGACAATCTCTCTAGGGAACCCCATTTGGGAAAGGACTTTTACCAGTCTCTGAGCAATGGCTGAAGATGTAGCGGCTCTGTGAGGAAAGGCCTCTGGATAACGAGTTGCGTACTCCACCAGCACTAGGGCATACTGGTGTCCTCTTCCTGATTTGGGCAAGGGTCCTATTAGGTCCATCCCTAATCTATCGAAGGGAGTACCTATGATAGGCAAGGGATTCAAGGGGACAGGAGGGGGAGTGTAGGGATTGCCTTTTTGGCATATCTTACATTCCTGACAGTATTTCTGGACCGGGGCATATATTCCTGGCCAGAAAAAGTGTCGTAATATGGTCTGTCCTGTCTTCTCTGCCCTGTAATGACCAGCTAACAAATGTGCCTGGGCAAAGAATAGGATCTGATCACAAAACCCGGTAGGAACCAACAACTGAGGGTCTGCATCTGCTTTAGCTAGCCTATAGAGAAGACCATTTTTTTCCATGAAGGTGGGGCACCTTCGGGTTAGGGGATCCTGGCAATCCCGGGCGGTTTGCCACGCATTTGTAAGACTAGCATCATTTAATTGGGCGGTTCTGAAATGTGTATCTCTTGCCCAAGGTTCTGAGGATAGGAAGGAATCATGTATTTTTCGCAGGTGTTGGAGTGCGTCTAGCATTAGGGTGTTAAAAGACGGGTTGTCTACCCCTATTATAACAGGCTCGGGAACATCGGACATAACCCCAACTATTACTTCAGTTCCCTTCCCTGAAGCACTATAGAGCGTGATCCTAGCTACAGGGTACTCCTTGATGTCTCCATGGACACAGCAGATATGGATGGACCTTCCAAGTATAAGACAGGAAGGCGTAACCAGTACTTGTCGCACCACCGAGTGTTTGCATCCGGAGTTCAACAAAGCCCTAATGGAAACCCCGTTTAGAGTCACACTTACGTAAAACACCGTCCCGGTTTCCTAAGCATAAAGAATGGACCGAGGCGCATAGCTCACATCCATGGGCTCGTCTTCTTTCTCCTTTTTCTTTCTGGAGTATCAGGCTATGTGGCCCCATTCTCCACAATCGTAACACTGGGGACCAGAGACGCTAGATACTTCCGGTCGCTGGAAACGAAGACGGGGTGGTTCTACTATCCCTTTCTGTGGCTTCTTTTCTACCTTCAGGGATATTGTACTCTTCGTTGTTTTCTCAGGTTCCTTCATATAGGGTCTACCTTGTGCTCGGGCATAGCAAGTGGCCATCTCTATGGCATGTTCCAATGTCAGGCCAGCGTGTTGTTTGAGCCAGCATTGTGTGCTATAGGGAAGAGCCCCGAGGAATTGCTCTAAATAAATCTTGTTCATGACTTCGTCCATGTTGCCCACTTGGGGTTTTAGCCACAGATCAGCGGCTTCTTTGAGTTTGAAGAACAAGATTTTAGGCAGGTCTGCGGGGGTCCCTCTTTCCTGGCGGAATCTTAACCTATGTGTTTCCTCGTCTACCCCTAATCGATCCAGAATGTATTGTTTGACCAAAGCGTAGGCAGTTGTCCCATCACGGTTTACCATTTGGTAGGCTGCTTGTGCCTCTCCTATTAGGAGGGGGCGAGATAGAAGGGCCATCTTTCCCCTGGCCATGAACTGGCTCTAGCAGCCCTTTCGAAATTCAGAAAGAAAGCCAAGGGATCTTCTCCAGGGGTAAACTTCTGAAGGGGGACTACCATGCCAGGGGGTGGAGCATTGGTCCTCCCTTGTCCCAGGACCATCATAAGCTGTGTTGGTCCCTCTGCCAGCTGGAGGAGGTTATCGGCTTGGTTCTGTATAGCCTCGGTGAAGGCCGTCCGGGTAACTTCTGCCTGGGTAGTGCTTTGTTCGATGGCACATTCTAATTTAACCTGCCCTTCTTTCATCTGCGTGATTATGTTCTCCATTCTGTATCACATGGTGGTTCTTTCCTGTTCTCCTATCTGGCTTGCCTGTTGTGACCGTTTCACTAAGAGGAATGATCCGAATAAGGAGGTTACAACACTATGGATAATCTTAGGTGCTTTTTATTCAAGGCACGGTCAACAGAAACTGTCATCCGAGTTCCAAATCAAAATCAAAAGGGGAGGGGGTTTTCTGTAATCCACTTCTAGTCCTCACTGAAGTCTTCTGCCACTCAGCGGCTTCCCCGGGAGTTCCAGATAATTCTCCGAAGGCATAGGGCTCAAAGAAGAAAGAAAAGAAATACCCCGGATTACTGGCTATGTTCTGGGTCATACGTTAGGATGGGAAGGGCAGGGGGCGTGAGGGGATCACCGGGGACCATCACCCGTCATAGACAATCATCAAAAAGTCACCACACAGAGAGTGCCCGGGGATATGGAAAACAAAACGGAGCACATGAATAGTCCTGTGACCACCCTCAACCACCCCTACTCCGTCCCAACCCGTGTGAAGAGAAGTCCCCTTAAGCGGCCCCATACCTTGTCCAGCCACACTTCTCCAGAAGTGCAGCGGGGCGGCTCGTGGTAACGGTGGCCTCCTGGCATGTCGGTCTCTCTGGTCGGGTCCTCTTCGAATCCGGGTCCGGCTTCACCGCAGTAATGCCGTCGTCTTCATCTACTCTGGTTCGTGTCCTCTTCCGGCTTTCACGCTCCCGTCTCGGTGCTGAGCTTCCTTATCTGCCCCCTCCTCTGCTGATTGGTTCCTGAGTGATGACATCGGGGTTGAGGGCATGTTTACCGAGGAAATCCAAGAGGCATTAAAGGGCCGTCTGAGTCCTGCGGACGGGGTGGAAATGAACAGGTGTTAAAGTCCACACCCCGTCCGTCAGTGTCACAGATCCCCTGATAGTGTATTATTAAAGTATTGTTTTAAAGTAAGGTGAATGTTAATGTTATTTTAGGATGTATGACTTTTTATTATTTTAAAGAATGTGATAATTTAAAATGCAATGTAAAAAAATATCTAAAAGTAGATCGAATACATGTACTTTGGATTAATTTGGTGATCAAGTTTGAAAGACCTCTCGTTTCCTGGATTTTGGATTATTTCGGTGATCGACTTGGAATGAACTTGGATTTCAGGAATTGTGGGTTTTTTTTCAAATTGACTTTTAAAGATCTAGGATTTCAGGGACTTTGGATAACTTTCCGGATGGACTTTGTAAGAACATGGATTTCGGGGGCTTTGGATTATGTTCAGGATGGAGTTTGAAAGATCTTGGATTTCGTGAACTTTTGATTATTTTCGGGATGCCCTTTGTAAGACAAAGGAATCCAGGGACATTGGATTATTTTCCTGATCGAATTTGGAAGATCTTGGATTTCGGGGACAATGGATTATTTTCAAGATTGACTTTGAAACCATGCGGAATTTTTCAAAATGACAGTTTTTTTATTTTGGATTCATGAAAACAATTTTTGGGAAAAGGAAGATGGATTTTTAAGGAAATAATCAACTTTGAAGAAATGGATTTTCACATGGGTTTGGATTTTGTCTTTTAAATAGAATATTAATGAGAGGAATCAAAAAAGAAGCATTTTTTTGGGATATGTTGTATTCGATCCTAGAAGATATTTTCCAAAAGAAATCGAATGCATTTTTTTATTATAAAGAATGGATTTAAAAAAAATGAAATTTAAAAATGGTGATCTGATTAGAAAAAAGAAAAAAAGGAAAAATATTTTTACATCCTTGGATTGCTTGGGGAATTGGATTTTGCAACCAAATGGATTTTTTTGGGGGAAAACAGATGAAGAAAAAGAAAGAAGACAATTACAGGTAAGGTGACCCGACGTTAATTTGAAAAAATAATTTTGAAAAATGTTAAAGGCAAATTGAATTGAAAAGTCTATATAATTTAGGTCAATGCAGGAAAGTAATGTGTAACTTATATTTAAAAATGTAGAATGTTAGCAACATTATCAATGTAGTCTAAAGCCACACACAACAAAAACTGTTGTAGAATAGCCAATAGTCTCTCGGACATTTGTTTAGATTTTTGGGAGATGCGTGGGTTTAGGCTACCAGTTAATGTTTGAGAGATTCTCATTTCTTGGAATCTTTGCTCCTTCTTCAAAGTTTCTAAAACATGATAGAAGTTTGGGTGAGGTTTTCCAATTGTATGGTTGAAGGAGTTATGCTATCCCTCTATGGCATTGTTTGTTTTTGCTTCTCCTTCTAAACAGCTCGTGTAGCAGTTCCACCACTCCACATGGAATCGTGGCTACCTCCTGCGACCCGACCTGCTCAGATGCCCAATCCATGTGTCTTCAAAATAATTTAGTAAGGGTGCCAATTTATCTTCGTTCTCACTAAAAAATTCAGACTCTGTATTTGCAGTGTAGTATTCGTCTACACTTTCAGGAGGAACAAATCAAAGAGCAGTAATTTTTTTTTGTTCAAACTGTAATTTGCTATCTGTTGAATAATCTGCAACCAGGAATGTTTTTTGATGTTTACGCCAAAATGCCTGGGAAAAATGAAAAAAACATCCCTGAATTTGGGTATCCGAGTACGTTTTGGTGATTGCATTAATCATTGCAAATTCAAAATCAATAATTATTTTCCTAGGACTTTTATTTGATGTTTTGCTTTTAATCACTGATAAAAGTTCAGTGTAGGTTGCAGTTTGTTTATCAGGTAGCAAACTATATACTAGGGGAATTACATTGTGGTTAATCTTTGCGTGAATAGTGTAAATTTGGGTGAAAGGATGGGGTGTACTTTTAAACGTCCCATCCATCATCCAAATGTCACTGTTCTCTAATTTAACAATGTTACGGGGTGTACTAAAGATAAGAATACGTTTGTGAGGGTTTTGGTTGTCATGCAGGAGGAAAGGTTCATTTGAAAAAGAAACAGTGAGTTCATTAGGAATTTGAATGTCAGAAAAGGTATGAGGTCTTGTTGTATGGGTATTACTTGCCTGCTTTTGTCTTTGAATATTTCTTCGCAAATTGGGAATGATAGGCATACTGCTAGCTACATGACTGGGGACATGCTGTGCAACCTCTCTTTATATAAAACCTGTGGAGTCATTGGAGGTACATGCAATGTCTTTCATTTCATTGATGGTTTCTCTAACTTCAATCTCCATTGCAGAGGCAGAGTGGTTATGGTCAGTTGTTTTAATAATGGTTTCTCCAAGAGTAACCGCTCTGTCACTGCAATGGGATGAGTAATATTGCACACACCTCCAATGTCTTTGTGGTTCACTTATCCTTTCTTTACAATATATATATCCTGCATGTTTTAGCAAGCGGTTTCCTTTCTTTGATTTTATGTATGATGCAGTCTGTTCTGAAGACATTTTCTATAAATTAAAAGACAAAAAAAATTGCAATTAATTATTGAGATTTTTTTTGAAGGACTATTCCTAACTTTCCCTAATGTAGCATTTTAAAGGAGTTAGAATAGTAAATGGTATCTCTACACTATCTCACACTTTCCCTACTGCTACACCTTCCTGGAGTTAGAATAGTAAATGGTACCCCTACACTATCCTTCACTTTCTCTACTGCTGCACCTTCCTGGAGTTAGAGTAGTAAATGTAAACTATACACTATCCAATACTTTCTCTACTGCTACACCTTCCTGGAGTTAGAATAGTAAATGGTACCCCAAAACTATCCCACACTTTCCCTACTGCTACACCTTCCTGGAGTTAGAATAGTAAATGGTACCCCTACACTATCCAACACTTTCCCTTCTGCTACACCTTCCTGGAGTTAGAATAGTAAATGGTACCCCCTACACTATCCCACACTTTCCCTATTGCTACACCTTCCTGGAGTTAGAATAGTAAATGGTACCCCTACACTATCCCACACTTTCTCTACTGCTACATCTTTTTGGAGTTAGAATAGTAAATGGTATCCCTACATTATCCCACACTTTCTCTACTGCTACACCTTACTGGAGTTAGAATAGTAAGTGGTACCCCTACACTATCTCAATCAATCAATCAAGGAATTTGTAGAGCACGCTACTCACCCGTAAGGGTCTCAAGGCGCTGGGGGGGGGAGGTCGCTAATGCTTGAACAGCCAGGTCTTCCTGAAGGCGAGATGGTTCTGTGTCAGCCGGAGGTAGGTGGGGAGGGAGTTCCATGTCTTGGCTGCCAGGTAGGAGAAGGATCTTCCTCCGGCGGTGGCTTTGCGGATGCGAGGGACGGTGGCAAGGGCGAGGCTGGCGGAGCGGAGCTGGCGGGTTGGCGTGTAGAATGCGAGGCAGTTGTTGAGGTGCATGGGGCCTTCGTCGTGGAGAGCCTGGTGTGCGTGGGTGAGGAGTCGATATCTGATTCTCTTGTTGACGGGGAGCCAGTGCAGATTGTTCAGGTGGGCAGAGATGTGGCTGTGGCGGGGGATGTCCAGGATGAGTCTTGCCGAGGCGTTCTGAATGCGCTGTAGTCTTTTTTGGAGCTTGGCTGTGGTTCCGACAAAGAGGGTGTTTCCATAGTCTCGGCGGCTGGTGACGAGGGCCTGGGTGACTGTTTTCCTGGTTGCGGTGGGGATCCATCAGAAGATTTTTCGGATCATGCGCAGGGTTTTGAAACAGGACAATGAGACGGCGTTGACTTGCTTGGTCATCGTGAGCGAGGAGTCCAGGATGAAGCCCAGGTTGCGTGCGTGGTCTGTGGGTTTGGGGGCGATGCCCAGGGCAGGTGGCCACCAGGAGTCATTCCATGCCAAGGGGGAGGGTCCCAGGATGAGGACTTCCGTCTTGTTTGAGTTCAGCTTCAGCCGGCTGAGCTTCATCCATTCCGCCACGTCCTTCATTCCTTCTTGGAGGTTGGCTCTGGCGGTGGCGGGGTCATTGGTGAGGGAGAGGATCAGCTGTGTGTCGTCGGCGTAGGAGATGATGTTGAGGCTGTGTTTGCGTGCGATGGCCGCGAGGGGGCTCATGTAGACGTTGAAGAGGGTGGGGCTGAGTGATGATCCTTGTGGGACGCCGCAAAGGACTTCAGTGGCCGCGGATCGGAACGGGGGAGGCGGACTCTCTGGGTTCTACCGGTGAGGAACGAGATGATCCATTCTAGGGTCGCGCCTTGGATACCGGTGTTGCTGAGGCGTTGTATCAGGGTGCAGTGGCATACTGTGTCGAAGGCTGCTGAGAGGTCCAGGAGGATGAGTGCGGTGGTTTCCCCATTGTCGAGCATAGACCTGATGTCGTCGGAAGCTGCGATGAGGGCGATCTCGGTGCTGTGGTTCGCTCGGAAACTGGACTGTGATGGGTCGAGGGATCTGTTTGTCTCGAGGAAGGCGGAGAGTTGTTTGTTGATTGTCTTCTCGATGACTTTGGCAGGAAACGGGAGGAGCGAGATGGGTCGAAAGTTCTTGAGGTCCGTGGGGTCCGCTGTAGGTTTTTTCATGAGGGCGCTGAGTACGGCGTGCTTCAAGCTCTCAGGGAAGGTGGCTGATGCGAGGGAGCTGTTGATGATGTCGCGGAGTTGGGGTGCGAGGATGGAGACAGCTTTGTTAAAGATGTGGTGTGGGCATGGGTCGGTGGGGAGCCGGAGTGGATGGTGCTCATGGTGCGGGTGGTGTCTTCAGTGTTGACCTGGTTCTAGGTGCAGAGGGTGGCGGTTGGGTTCGCTGGTTTGGTGGTTGGGTGGTTGGTCTGTGCATTGAAGCTGTTGTGCATGTCGGCGATCTTGCGGTGAAAGAACGAGGCGAGGGAGTGGCAGAGTTCTTGCGATGGTGTGATTTCGTTGTTGCAGGCGCTGGGGTTGGAGAGCTCTTTAACGATGCTGAAGAGTTCCTTGCTGTTGTGGGTGTTGTTGTCCAGGCGCTGTTTGTAAGTAGTTCTCTTGGTGGTGCGGATCAATTGGTGGTACTTCTGGGTGGCGTTCTTGAGGGCTGTTATGTTCTCTGTTGTCTGGTTCTGGCGCAGGTTTTCTCCGGGGAGCGGCAGGTTTTCTTTGAGTTGATGAGGTTGTCCGTGAACCACGAGGCTTTCTTGCTGTGGGGTCTACTGGGTGGTTTCTTCAGTGGTGCGAGTTCGTCGGCGCAGTTGGTGATCCATTGTGCGAGGTTGTGGGCTGCTTCTTTGGGGTTCGTCGTGGTGGTGGGCGGGTTCTGGCTGAGGGAGGTGGTGAGTTGGTCGGCGGTGATCTTGCTCCAGCTTCTGCGGGGGGCCTGTTGCGGGTGGTGGCGGGTCGTGGTTTTCTTGAAGGAGAAGTGGACGCAGCTGTGGTCTGTCCAGTGGAGTCCGGTTGAGTACTGCTACACCTTCCAGGAGTTAGATTTGCAATTAGTTCCTCTTCACTATTCCACAGTTTCCCTACTGCTTCACATTTATTTATTTTGAAGATGCAGCAAAGTGGACACATTTACCTTTACAGATTGGAGGTTGTCACTTTTTGTAGAAGTTGTAATTTCGTTTGGCTTTTCTTTGTTGAGCTTTCTTTTTAAGATGGCTGTTAGTTTTGAATAGAAATAAAAAATGAATAATAGTGTGTTGATATTTTAAAAAATGATTTCTTTGATCTTTGAAAACCACTACGCTATCCCACACTTTCCCTACTGCTACACCTTCCTTGAGTTAGAATAGTAAATGGTACCCCCTACACTATCCCACACTTTCTCTACTGCTATGCCTTCCTGGAGTTAGAATAGTAAATGGAACCCCTACACTATCCCACACTTTCCCTACTGCTACACCTTCCTGGAGTTAGAATACTAAATGGTACCCCATACACTATCCCACACTTTCTCTACTGCTACACCTTCCTGGAGTTAGAATAGTAAATGGAACCCCCTACACTATCCTGCACTTTCCCTACAGCTACACCTTCCTTGAGTTAGAATAATAATTTGAACCCCTACACTATCCCACACTTTCCCTACTGCTACACCTTCATGGAGTTAGAATAGTAAATTGTACCCCAAAACTATTCCACACTTTCCCTACTGCTACACCTTCCTGGAGTTAGAATAGTAAATGGTACCCCCTACCCTATCCCATACTTTCCCTACTGCTACACCTTCCTGGAGTTAGAATAGTAAATCGTACCCCTACACTATCCAACACTTTCCCTACTGCTACACCTTCCTGGAGTTAGAATAGTAAATGGAACCCCTACACTATCCAACACTTTCCCTACTGCTACACCTTCCTAGAGTTAGAATAGTAAATAGAACCCCTACACTATCACACACTTTCCCTACTGCTACACCTTCCTGGAGTTACACTAGTAAATGGAACCCCAAAACTATCCCACACTTTCCCTACTGCTACACCTTCCTGGAGTTAGAATAGTAAATGGTACCCCCTATACTATCCCACATTTTCCCTACTGATACACCTTCCTGGAGTTAGAATAGTAAATGGTACCCCCTACACTATCCCACACTTTCCCTACTGCTACACCTTCCTGGAGTTAGAATATTAAAAGGTACTCCTACACAATCCAACACTTTTCCTACTGCTACACCTTCCTGGAGTTAGAATAGTAAAGGGTACCCCCTACACCATCCCACACTTTCCCCACTGCTACACCTTCCAGGAGTTAGATTTGCAATTAGTTCCTCTTCACTATCCCACAGTTTCCCTACTGCTTCACATTTATTTATTTTGAAGGTGCTGCACTTTGGACATATTTACCTTTAAAGATTGGAGGTACTCACTTTTTGTCTAAGATGTAATTTCATTTGGCTTTTCTTTGTTGAGCTTTTTTATTATGATGGTTGTCTGTTTTGAATTAGAAAAAAAATGAGTATTAGTGTGTTGATATTTTTAAAAAAGATTTCTTTATTCTTTGAAAACCACTACACGATTCCACACTTTCCCTACTGCAACAACTTCCAGGAGTTAGAATAGTAAGTGGTACCCCCTACACTATCCCATACTTTCCTTACTGCTACACCTTCCTGGAGTTAGAATAGTAAATGGTACCCCCTACTCTATCACACACTTTCCCTACTGCTACACCTTCATGGAGTTAGAATAGTAAATGGAACCCCCTACACTACCTGACACTTTCCCTACTACTACACGTTCCTTGACTTAGAATAGTAAATGGAACCCCTACACTATCCCACACTTTACCTACTGCTACACCTTCATGGGGTTAGAATAGTAAATGGTACCCCAAAACTATTCCACACTTTCCCTACTGCTATACCTTCCTGGAGTTAGAATAGTAAAGTGTACCCCCTACACTATCCCACACTTTCCCTACTGCTACGCCTTCCTGGAGTTAGAATAGTAAATGGTACCCCTACACTATCCAACACTTTCCCTACTGCTACACCTTCCTGGAGTTAGAATAGTGAATGGAACCCCTACACTATCCAACACTTTCCCTACTGCTACACCTTCCTGGAGTTAGAATAGTAAATAGAACCCCTACACTATCACACACTTTTCCTACTGCTACACCTTCCTGGAGTTAGAATAGTAAATGGTACCCCCTACACTATCCCAAACGTTCCCTACTGCTACACCTTACTGGAGTTAGAATAGTAAATGGTACCCCTACACTATCTCACACTTTCTCTACTGCTACACCTTCCAGGAGTTTCTCTTCACTATCGCACAGTTTCCCTACTGCTAAACAATTATTTATTTGGAAAATGTTGCTTTTTGGAAACATTTACCTTTAAAGATTGGAGCTTTTCAGTTTTTTTCTAAGATGTAATTTCGTTTGGCTTTTTTTTGTTGAGCTTTCTTATTATGATGGTTGTCTGTTTTGAATTTGAAAAAAAAATTATTAATAGTGTGTTGATGAGGAGCCAAGCTCGCGACCGTGATGGCCGCAATGTAGCTCGGCTCCGCGAGCCTTCCTGCCCAACACATATATCCTGATAAGCATCCTGCTCCGAGACGACATATTCGGAAAGACGAAGGAAAGCTTGTACTCACCATCTGTCCCGGGGGCTCCTGCGAGCGGCGGATCCGAAGTTACACCCCTGCCTGATCTGAGGCCTTCGCGGCGCAAAGACCGGGGACTCGCCTGTGGAGGTCAGCCGGCGAGATGGTGTCGACGGCGGCCCCTGGTGGTGAGGAGAGGTCGGCCGGGAGAGGCCGTGGTGTGGTTATGCCGATGGCAACGGATCGGGCCCGGTCCAGCAGCCGGAGGGACCCGTGGTGAGGTGCGGCACGCCGTAGATGGGGGAAGACCGTGTAGTAGGCTCCCCCCTTTGTTGCCTTGTCCGGCCATTTTGAAGCTTTGCGCCCGGAGTCGGCGTGCGGCGCCCGCGGGGCCGTGGCGCTGGCGGTCCCCCTTTTGGTGGCTCTCCTTTCTGCACCCAGATTGCCACTCCTGGGGCTCGAGGGGGCTCCCGCGGCGGCCTTGCTTGAGAGCCCGCTTCAGAAGTTGAGGCGCACAAAGACGCGACTGGCTCCACAAGATGGCGGCCTGTGGCCTGAGTCACGGGCTGAACCAGGGTGGCGACTTTGTACCGCTGAAGTGTACGGGGGTCTGGTCGTGTGAGCGGGAGCCCACGCTTGGTGATGTTCTTGACGCTTTAAAGACTTTGCATGCGACCCTGGCCCCCCGACGCCCGTGTGCCGGAGAGAGGGACGGCGCCATTGCTGTCCGGCCGTCCCCCGTGGACGCGGCTCGACTCCGAGTGTGTGCTGTTTTGTCCCCATCTGTTGCTGTGAGGAGTGCTGTCACTGTGCATCGGCAAGAGTACACATCAGCGGCCCCGGATCCCGGGGTCGCCCTGACTGTGGCGGGTGCGGGCGTGGGCACCACGACGGGCCCCGTTCCTGCTCGACTAATCGGGGAACAACGTAGATTGCCGATTCGAACTGCCTCGGCGAGACCTCAGTGTTATCCTGCGGGGACGACTCCACTTTCCTGGGAAGCGAAACTGTACCCACACTGTTTGTTGCTCCCGTTGTCGTTGCTGAAACGTCTAGACTGCCGCAAAAAGTTCTTGCTTGGCCGCTGGTTGCTGGAGTCCTCTGGCTTGCTCCCATGGTCTGTCCTGCTTCGATCATACGACCTCTCCACTTTGCTTTGTTTGCTGCCCACTACTCAACCATGCACGGTAGCGATGGCTAGGAAAGGACAGAGGTGAGCCGGTTTTGGACCCGGAGGACTAATGGTTAGTGGATGGAGATGAGGAGTGCCCTCAACCATGATACTATGGACGATTCCTTCGAAGATTTATGATAACACGAGACTATGTCGATTTCGTTTTGGCGCTGCATTACTGTGTGTGATGGTGGGGGGTAGGGGCCGAATTGCTCGATCGATGGCTTTCCTCTCCCCTGGTTCTTTCTCCTTTTTGTCTCTTTTATTTCCTTTTCTCTCTCTCTAACTTTTCCTATATTTCGGGTCTCCTATTTAGGGGGACAGGCACGCTGCTGGGGGGGTAGGCCGTAGCCTTCTGCAGGGGTGCAGGGTAGGGTGGGTGGGTTGGGGTCTTTTTCTGACCGTTCCTTCGTTTCTACGGCTCTTTTGTGTCCTTTTCTTAGGACGCCGTGGCTGTGCGTGTTTCTCACGGTGCGATTGCTTGTGGGGAGGGGGTGAGGTATTCTTACTTTATATGGTATTGATTGTACAGTTATCCTGACTTGAGCGCCCCGCCCCCAATAACGTGGTCCCCAGTTACTTTGCTCGCTCCTATCGCTGTGGGGGCGCGTACAGCAGCACGGCGTTCCTTCTTCTCTCCCTTTTTTTTTAGCGTTCCCCCTTTTTCTTATCTTCTGGGTCAGTATAGAGAATGACTGTAACTCCTTCTGCCGTTCTGGTTCCTCAGTCATGTATAAGAATAATAATTTGGTGGTCTATGTGCACGTGGTGGGCTATGATGGTATTGATTGGAAATACGGGCATCTATATCCTGATTGCTGTAGACTATTACTGATAACCGTTTTTACTGATGCCTTAATGTTTTGCTGCTTGATTCGTGGCCTGCTATGAGCACTTGGATGATTAAACTGCAACTGATCCTGCTATAATTTCTACTATAAAATTAACCTTCTTTGATCCTGCATTTGACGGTCACACTCAGCTCCTGCACGATTGAAATACTTGTTTGCAATATACTGGGTGACTGCTGTGAAACCTCTTTAATGACCTACGTGCTTTTCAGTTTGTTTCGTGGCCGGCCTAATTGGTTGTAGGCCCGTATTTGTATGCTACTACTTGCACAATAAAGGTTTTCAAAAATATATAAAAAAAATATAGTGTGTTGATATTTTTAAATAATCATTTCTTTATTCATACACTGGTTTTCAAACATTTCTTAAAACTTTATTGTTCTTGTTAGCAAAACACACTGAATTGGTTCTTGAACATTTGCACGTTAATTTTAATGACATGAAAAAGAAAACAGTTTTGATTTAAATATCATTTTTGGATTGTTTGCATTTAAAAATTACAATAATGTTCATTTTAAATGTTTTTTAAAAGCGTTTTACCTTTGGTTCTTTAGTTTTGCGTTCTTGGCTTTGATTTTGAGCTTGAAATTGAAGAGTGCTTTTTCGGGTTGAAAGAAAGAGAAACATGATTATTTATTGTTCGTTTTTTAATATGATACTTTTGCTTGTTGTGCTGAAAAAAGAGGTTTTTAGAAAACAATGCTTTTCTGTGGTCAATGATTTTAATAGTAAAAATTACCTTTTAAATTGTTTCCTTGGTATTTAAGTAGGAACAATTTTTCAAGTTTTTAAAGTTGATTTATCTGTATATGGATTAAAACAAATTTAGCATGCTAAAATCTAATTTTATAACCCTACAATTTTAAAGGAAAACATTTTCCATGTTATTTCATATCTTTTTACATATTTCAGTAAAATGATTTCAGATGTTTTAAACAATTTTGCTGAATATACTTTTAAATTTAATAATTGTATTTATTGTTTTGTAGTTAAGGAACTAGGGGGCATATTACCAAGCAATAGCGATAATTATCGCTATTGCTTGGTTAGAGACAAAAATTTACCGCTGAGCTGCGGCGATTTTTACCGCAAATAAACCTTGGTATTACCAAGGTTTATCGCAAATGCGATAAAAATCGCCGCAATGCATGAATATCGCTGAAAACTCAGCTATATTCATGCATTACCGAGCTAATGCTCTTAGCCATGTTATCCACCTCCCATTGGATAACATGGCTAAGAACTGCTCAGGGCAGGTGTTAGCTTTTGGAGATATTCGCGCTTAGCGCGAATATCTCCAAAAGTTGGTAATAGGAGATAGCGATGTTAGCGACTGTTTTCAGTCGCTAACATCTTGGCACGCCCATGATTCAAGCAGAAACGGGGATTGAAAAAGAAGAATGAAGTGTATGCCATATATCAGGTATCGGCGTCTCGTAAGAATGCAGTCGTCTGGTCGTCTAGTATACTAGACGACCAGACGACCACATTCTTACGATTTTTTCTGATTGGAAATAACGAACTGAGGGTATATCTTGAACGCATAATCCGCCACTACCACACTTGAACCCTGAAGAAGTCCGGTTTCGGACGAAACGCGTTGGCTATTGTTTTTATCTACAAATTTTGAATAAAAAGGAAAGAATAAAGAAGAAAATTGACTTGGAACTTTCTTGGGAGAGCATTTGAATATCTTTTCTCTTATGAACAAATGGAGACTAAGCACTAATATTGTGTTCATTAATTGTTTTTGGTGTGCAGGGTCAACTTGTGGAATCTTGGCACGCCCACTTTGCATATCAGTAGTGATAAATATCACCTACATGCAAAGTGGGGCCCAAGATGGTCGCTATCTCCTACTAGCTGTCGCTAACTGGTGTTAGTGACAGCTAGGTAATAGGGAGATAATTTTATCTCCGCTTTCTTGGCTTTTAAAGCAAAAAAGCGGAGATAAACCCCCTTGATAATATGCCCCTGCATTCCTTTAAAAAACATTATGTGGAAAGTAATTATTAAAAAGTACCTTTTTGAATTTGGAAATATAGAGTTTTGCTCCTTATTTTGAGCAACACTCTATCGGTGCTGTTTTTGGGTACTTCACACTAATTGATTTTTCTGAGAAAAGAATAAATTAGACATTTGTTTAATATTTATAATATGCAAAAACCATGAATTAATAATTAAATTGTTTTTCAAGAAACAAATATTTTATTCACCAACCTACGTCACTTAAATAAAATTGAGACAGTGTCACAAGAGAAATTTTTCTAAAAATGGGTTATACTATTGATTATTTAAACACTTCTGCATGTGACAATTACTTTTTATGTTACGACATTTGAAAACTTTACTTTTTGGTGGTTTAGCAGATATATTGCAACGTTATTTATAAAATACAAATGGACTTATATCTGTGAGTATATAGTTGTTAGTTTGAAACGATGTAATTTGTTGATTGGTAATATTTTATAAATATGAAATAGAAAAATGTGTTACCTTTATTTTTAAAACAAAAATTTGTTGTGAATAACGCTTTGCTTATTTTTATTTAATTGGAAACTTACTTGGATGTTTGAATGGATTAGTCTTTATTGGCAAGAGGTCAGAGGGTCAGTTATTTCGACTGGTCTCTCTGGGAGTTTAAAAACAACTGATTTCAAAATGGTGTCTTACTCGTATTTATAGGTTTTTGTGTGTGAAATGTTAAATTTTCAGAAACGATGCGCTTTAATTTGTTTTTTTAATCCTTTCATTTGCTATGAAAACATGTAATTTAATGTATCTATTTAAAAGTGTGTGTTTTGTGTTTGAAATAGCGTTTTGTCCTCCATTTTGTTTTCAGTCACTAGGTGTTCATTTAATGAAAAGAGTTGTAGGACTTACGTTTTGTGCTTTGTATCTAAAATGGCGGATATGTATTTGATATTTTGTTCTTGTTTTTGTAAAGTTATGTTTTTAATTTCGAATAATATTATTTTGAAAATTATATTTAAAGTAATTTTATTCTTTCATTTTGTATTGTTTCCCAAAAGCGAGTATTTATTTTAATACTCGAGTATTAATTTTAATACTCGAGTACTAATTAAAAAAAAGCCTTGTTTTATTAGAAATTTACGTTCAGTTTATTACCACATTTTAATACACTTCCCCACCCAAAAACCCTATTTTCCCTGCTTCCGGTGCCAGGATTTATTTTACAAAAAAAATATATATATATGAATATAGTTTTTTATGCGTTGTAATGGTATGCGTTATATGTGTTTTCGTTGTAATGGTACTTATACATTACTTTTACTATATCGCATTGTAATGGAATGCGTTTTAAAGACATGCGTTGTAAGGGTACATGCATTGTAAAAAATGCGTTGTAAAAGCATGCCTTGTAATAGTATGCGTTGTAACGTCATACATCCATATAAATGGTAATAACCAACCTTCATGGAGATAAGCACTCCCTAAAGATCCATATCTGCCTATAGCATAGTATTTCATACAAACCTCAAACTTAAACAGGCTAAAAAGTAACGTTATGATACAGTGGATAAGCCACACAGCTAAATCGGATTTCCAATGAGTGACCACTTCTAACCATTCTCATAGTGCGCCTTATGCTCTGATTTGATAGTGAGAGAGTGATCACACCATAGTTTGTCTGCTAATCATTCTCAGCATATGCTACGAATACGCTTCGAGGTTACGTGTCGCATCAAAGCTTACGTATGACGTCAAGTACTGCGCCCCGTACGCGAAAGACGCAAATGTTTTCAATTGTTTAAAAACATATATTTATGTATTTAATGAACATACTAATAGAATACATTATGTAGGATACTTATGAAAATAGTTTTTTTAAACTTTCAACAATCGTATATTACTTTTAAAAGCAATTACACAAATCGTGCTGGAACCTCCTACGAACCCACATCGTAAGCGTACGCAAGGCCATGAGACTTTAAAAGAAGAGATTTTATTGGTTCATAACACTTCCTATTCCAACTGTTGAAAGTTCCGTCCCATTTTAATCATTCTACTTTCACTTTCTAAGAAGAAGCATCTCTTTTGAGAATATTGTCAAATAGAAGGAAAATGACCATAATAACCACACGGACACAGAGATAAGAATATGAGGATTTAATGTCCCATTGCTAGACTCGCGGCAACTCCCGTGCCCGCCTACATTCCCGGAATGCAGTGGCCGCACGCACTGGTAAACTAGAGTGCGTGGCCACACAAATGTTTAAGGAGCTACAAAGGGACCCCATCCCCCGGGACTCAAAAAATAACATTTGGGACCGTGTGGGGAACCCCAATACCCCCCACGGTCCCAGCCAGCTCCCCGCGTTGTTTGAAAGCCGGCATTGCTTTGTCAGAGAGACCAGTTTATATGCTCCTCTCTCTAACAAAAAACAATCTGCTTTCCTACTTAAAAAAGACAGCATATTAACTTGCTCTCTCGTTCAAATAGGAAGCGGTATGCTGTACTAAAGTGGGAGCCGCGACGCTCCCACCCTACCATAGCAAACAGCAGTGTCCCGGAGGTAGGTACCCCGGGACACTGCAGAAGCCGGCCCTGGGAGGTGTCGGACCCCAGGGCCATCAAGAGCTCCAGGAGGGAGGCCGCGCGACCCCCTCCCAACATTAAAAAGCCCCGAAAGATGGTGGTCCCCGTGGCTGGGGGGTCAGTGCCATCACGGACCCCCCAATTTTATATATCACTGCCCCAGGAAGGTGGCGGTCCCCGGAGCATGTGGGGGGGCCGTGAACCCCCTGCATACTTCAAAATAAAACCCTGGGGGTGGCGTTCCCCCTGGCTCGGGGGACTTTCAACCCCCCATTATAAAAAAAATTGCCCCCGGGATTTGGTCCCCCCCCCCCTCCGGGAGATAATTAAGAATAAAACGGACTTCTAGGTTTTTTTTTACTTTTCCACCTGCGGTTTTTAAAATTTAAAAAAATGTGGGGGGAGGGGCCTAAAGATCCATGTGTGAGCCCCTCAGCAGGCCTAGAGGGTCAGCATTTTTCTACCCTGCCCCCTTTCCTTATTTTTCTACTTTCTTTTACTGTTTTCTTATGACTCGCTGATACCGAGGCACAGGATGGCCGCCAACACTTCCAGGTTTCGAGTGTTGACAGACAGTTGACAGCCAATCAGCATACAGCTCGCGCTCGTAATTGAATGGATCTCCGTCCGCGTGTAGAACTTTGTCTCTAGATATCGCTATGATTTTACTTGTAATTTTCTCAGAAACTACTGAACGGATTTACACCATTTAACAAAAAGCACAATCTGTGAACCAAACTCTACCTCTCTGTTGATCGGATTTGGCGTTAAATCAAAATGAGGCAGGGTAAAATAAAGGTGAGGGGAATGGCATAATAGCCAGAACAGCTGGTTTTGGAAATAGGGAATCCCGTTCCAGTCTCGGTATCACCACAAAATCCAGTGATTCTGTGCAAATCTCTTAATATCCCCATGCCTGAAAACAAGATGATTGTGACCTTGTGTAACGTCACCACGAAAGTTAAATATGGCAATCCTACCATTTGTAAATGCATTTATAAACAGTTTTATCCTGCACGTCCACCGTTTTGATATATGAACATACATATGACTGACTCTCTCAGGGCAGGTTACTGCTAGTAGCTGCCCCAAGTCCAAGCAAGTACTGTTGCTGCCATGTTTCAGAACATCTTGCAGTAGATGCTGCATGCATTGGTGAAAAACATAATCAACCCACCATGACAAAAGCCCCGCCCACCACCACTAGGTAGTTGGTCTTGTAGTAAAGCAGGTTGCTGACCAACTTGTTGTTCCATTTCGAGATGTCCTTGAAATCGGGCTGGGCGAATCAGTCGGATCCCGAGAGGAAGCCGTCCCAAGCGCCGAGCAGAACCAACTGCACCTCCATGTTACCCACGTTGCAGTGCTGACAGGCTGTAGGAGATTCAGCAGGTGCTGCCCACTAAGATTACTTATGTGTTTCGCGACAGTGTTGTGACAAAAAGCAGAAGCGGGAGGCCAACTTTCAGGCCCAACACGTTCTCTCTTTCACATCTGGATGTTAGAACGAGCCGACCCAAACTAAAATCAAGATGAGGGTGTCCTAAATAAATACAACAGAAACTAAATGTACACACCTCTGGGAAGTGCTTGTTCACGTCTGTCCTGTAAATTTTAACTAACAATTGCCATACTGCATGTGTGCATATTTAAAGAGGCATCTAACGGGACCCCGCTGGTGCTTCGCTGAGCACAATAACATCGAAAAAAGTGGAAGTTGCGGTCAGACTGAGCACCATAAAATAAGCATTGTATTGTGATTCTGGGCAAATCGCTTAATCTCCCCGTGCCTATTAAATATTGAATGTGTCCTTAACTGGTGGCCTTCGGGTCCGGTTAGCACTATATAAATATATTTTTTTTAACTCTGACCTGCAGTATCCAGATGAGCGGAGGGAAGAGAGGCCATCACACGCTGTACCGTGTGATGGCCAACCAAAATGCTCTCTGAGTGAAATTGCTGGAAAGAGAGCTAAACACACAGAGGAGGGACTTTAGCAGAAATGCACCAATAAGAAACCAGCATTTCTGAATGCTGCAGCTAACAGCCAATAGCAATCAGTGGGTTTGCCAAAGCCACACAGAGAGATACAACAAGTCATCGCTGATGCTCAACCTAAAAATGACTAAATAATGAAGTAATACTATTACAAAATGTGCCATATCATGCTGCAAAATTTGCCTTTTCTTCCAACATAATTTCCTCAAACCTGCTGCATAATTTGTCTCTCTCCTGCCGTATAATTCCAGTGGCCCTGCCAATACACCAGAAAAGGTGACGTAAGGAGAAAGGGACATGCAAAATCCCAAATTCTCTGCTACCTTCAGGCTGTCTAGTGTGAACGCTATGCATTTGAAATTATTGTGAATGATAAGTGCAATAACATCCCCCAGCCCTAGTCAACATGTTCTGACGAAACATGGCATAACTCAGGGAAAGTCTAGAGTGATATGTGAAATGGAATCGGACCACAGCCAAGCTTCATTTAGAAACAACGTGTCAAGGTTATCTGTTGAAAAAATCTGAAAGATGAAGGTTGCATGTGTAGGTAATGATCGAACATTTGATAGGGAAGCGTTAAAGCTCCTAGCTGAAGGCAGTGACTGGGACTACAGTGGGGACCCACAACAATTCTGTGACTCATGCTCGAGGAGGAGGGAACCTTGCCACATAAGACTCCTTGGAATGTATCCATTCTCATATATCATATGAAAGACAAGTTCATCTTATGTCTAGTTCCTCCGTACCACATCATAGAAACAAGATGAACTTGTATTTTCATATGAAGGATTGTTGCTGAGGATATTTTGATATTATCTGGTGGTGTTGTTGAGTATAATAACAATTAATCAGATTACAAAGATATTGTGTCTTTATATTATTTTGCAATGGGAATTATATTTATATTGCATGCATTCGTTCTTGTTACTATTTTCTTCACTGTAAAGATTTGCATGAATCCAGTGTCTCTTTGTGATTTTGTAATGTGAAATGTATTCACATTGTGTGTATTTGTTTGTGTTCGTGTTTTCATTTGTATTTATTTGTACATATGTTATTTACCGCCCTGATGAATTCCCTTGTAGGTATGGAATGCATTGGCTGGGCCGACATAATGTGTGCTATATGAAGAAGACTGAAAAACGAACACTAAGTTTATCTTCTACAATCAAGTGTGTTTGAGTTTATTTGATGAACTGAAAATTGTTATGATGCCACTACAACACCACGGATATTTGGGACTCTAACGCAAATGTTAATGATAACTGAATTTAAGGCAACATGATAGTTTGGAGTACTCCCCCTTGTTATGTTTTTATGGAGCACCCAAGTTGATTTAAAATACAGTTGTGTACTGGGCGGTCGGGTGTATCCATCACTGCGACATCTACCAGATGCTACAACTGAGTACTTGGTACCCAGCAAGGAGACAATTGTGGCCCTATTAATTGCACAGGCCTCACATCTTCACAATTTATAACTCCAATTTATTACTGATTTTTTTCTATTACTCCTTCAAAATATACTCATACTATGATTAGGTCCATAAAGATTCTTTATAATTCTATTGAATTAAGGTAATCCGTATAATAACAGGCTTCAGAAAATTATGAATAGTTTCTTCTGGAATTCAGGAGATAAACAATAATTCTATGCGTTTTTTAGTTTTGTTTTCCCTTAATTAAGCTCAGAAGTCTCGATGAGGCTTTTACTCAGCTTTGAAAATAAATAACAGGCATTTTAACACACCCAGTTCACTGCATGCTACACAAAAGCATCTCTGTGTCAGTTTTTTGTGCAAAAACTCTCCAAACGTTTTCGTTTTGTAACAATGTGAACCATGAAAATGAAAGTCCATATTTTGTATCGAAAATGGGGTGCTCATGAGACTCAGTAATATGGAAACAAAGTGCCAGTTTCTTTTCTTTCCTCGGAATATTTTGTAATCGAGGAAAATAAAGTGAAAGTGACTACCACAACACAGCTGCTTTGATCAGCAAACCTTCCAAAGACTCTCCAGGGAAACCCACGAATAGTAATCACCTCCTATCACATTGCCGAATGCTAAATATATGAGCACGTGTGCCAGCGCGAGGTCTCCTTCTACACTGGAAACCACCTAAAATGGCCACAGTCTAATGCACTCTGGGCCTTGTAGTTTCAAGACTTAAAATGTCACAAGCCTTTGTTTTGTTCACTCTCTGGGATTCAATCAGTCAAGCTTTTTGTAAGGATCCCAAAGTTAAAATTACAAATACTTTTACTGGGATAAAAGTAATCAGTTTTACCACACACACAGATTATTGTTTCTTTTCACAGCCTTTTCTGTGACTGAGAGAGGATTTTAATGATTCCAGTGGCGGCTCCTCCGCTAAGGTGGAAGAGCATCGCCCCACTGTTTTTAAGCAGTGTCACGGAAGGACCATAAAATGATAATAATTCTAAGTTATTATTTTTTTTTTTCCTTTTGCTGCCAACTTTGCTGGCTAGATGGGCGGCTCTGCTGAAAGAGCAGGGGAGGGGAGGAGTGTTTTGCACTCCCTAAAATGCACATGAATCTTTGGCCAGCCCTATGGGGCCGGCCAAACATTCAAGTGCACTCTGCATGTTCTCCATGCAGGCTGAAATGCAGCCTGCATGGGGAACATGCCCAGCCTCCTATTCTCTGACTGAGAGGAGGCAGTGGCGACGGCGGACAGCAGCGGCAGACAGGTAAGTGTGTATTTCTTTTTAAAATGTAATTACCTCCTCCCCTGCCCCCATGATCCCCCCCACCGCCTTCAAAAACCAGTCGCCACTGAATGATTCTTGATAACTGCCAAACCAGGTCCGCTCTGAAGCGGAACAAAAGCAACCCTAGATCAGTTTTGCCTGGATTGGGGCACTTCAGCCAGTGTAGGTTGGTTCCGGTGGCACAGTGAACCCAGGACCCACGTCTGGGCATACCCATAACCACTTAGGGCAAATCATCACACACTCAAAAAAAGGTGATGGGAGGAATGATTGCAAATAGAATGACCACTAGCAATCATCATATTTGATCCATGCAACTTCAGATTCAATCATTCAATCAGCATTTGTGTAGCACAGCACTGTCACCCCCAGGGGTATTTGGGTGCAGTGGATGTAACACCTCGGTTGTAGAACCAGGTCAGAAATGAGCAGAAATAGAAAACATAAAGGTCAGAAGCAAGCAGAAATAGGCAAAATTAAGGTCAGACACTAGCAGAAAGGGGCAAAATAACAGACAAAATATGCTGAAAGAGGCAAAAATAGTAGGCAGGAAAACAAGCAGAAAGCAAGTAAAAAAGAATGCAGAAAAAAGCAGAAAGCAAGCAGAGGAGGCACATAACTAAGGCAGCTGAGGGTAGCGGACTGTGGACAAGCTGGACAGGAGAAGTGTCGCAGAGGGAGCTGGCACAAGCAGATTAGATTGAGCCATATGCAAATCAGCCTTGGTCCTGCTTCGGTAGGAATAGTGTAGCCCAAGCTGCCTAGCCAGCTCCTCTCTGAACCAGATTTCAAGTAACCCCAAGTCTAGTTGCGTCCTAGTTGGACCTCTCCAGTGTGATGTAGCTTGATTATAGTGCACAGTGAGCACTAAACCTACTTCTGCGCATGAATGGATTCGCCATCATCCCTTTCACCACCATCTTCATCACATCCTAGTTCTGTGTGCCGCAACCAAGAAGTTCTTGGGGAATCAGAAAAACAAGACAGGAGGAGGAGTCAGACAGATGAGATTATGGTGGTTCTACTGGAACCAAGAGGTACACAAGGAAAGATGACCCAGGTGTCCATATTCCTACCATTCAGCATAATTTTTAGCCCATAGAGTCTATCATGCCTCTTCTACTTGCCCTCAGATTAAAAAGGAGAGGTTTTAGCCTGTAGAGCCTGGCAGGAGCTGCAGAAAATGTTGTGGAAAAAGGAAAGTGACCAAAATAGGAAGCAAGGTGAGTCCATCCTGGCCCATAACTTAGGTCCCATTTGACATGCAGGACAACAAGAAGGTCTATGGGTAGATGGACGCCACTAATATTCACCAACACAAATTCTGTCTGCAGAAGAGCTTAGTCCAAAGGAACATAACAGTCATAATCCATTAGCCCAACTGAGTCCCAGATGTATCAGGAATCACCTGGAGTCCAACTTACAATAGTAAAGTCACAAATGTCTGAAACTGCAAACCACCAGCATTGAAGACCAGGGGCTCACAGACTAGGACCAATCTTCTTGGTATCAAATCAACAGTGCTCTGTCCATCAATCCAAGGGTGAAACTGAAGCCATGTGAGGTCCCTCTGGATTCTGGAAGTTCCTCATAGGAGGCCTCTAACAACCCCTGCCCCCCTCCCATCCCATCCATCCCCTATGGTTGCAGCTAAAGGAACTCAAAGAACAACTTGCTAAAAGGGAGATCAGGTGGGGGACAACCGCATCAGTTCCCAGGGGTGCCTTGTCAAATGGTAAAGCGCACCCTTTCTTTTTCAGCACCGAACAGGGGTCCAAAGCAAAAAGCGTCTATGACATCTCATGTATCCATATCAGAAACAGGAATAGCTGGTCTCTACATGAATGGTTTTGTCGGATTCACTTTAGAAGTGTGAAAAAGGCATATCTCTTTTTCCTTCACAAATTACATGAGAGTGAAGATCAATAAAAGCAAATTATGACAAGAATAAATCAACTGATACAAAAAAAATGGAATACTATTCACAGTATTGCTGGAGAATGTGCTCCATGTTTAGAGCAAAAATATTGTGCAGTGCATTAAAAAGTGCATAACATTCAAGTAAAAAAACAAAAACTCCTAATGCTTCACAAACAGAAGACATTCTAGTCGCATCTTAGTTCAGTAAAGTTTTTTCAGTTGTGACTATCCACTGGTTCACAATGTTTTTTGCCCAACTTGATGATTTGATATAGGCACGTTTTACTGATTTGTCAAAGTTTCAACTCACTTAGTAAGTGGGTAAGCTGTACATCAAACTGGGGTCTTCATCATGGAAAACATTTGGAACACCGAAGTGGTCATGTTAAAATAACACATATTGGTTAACGTCCCTGTAAAAACATCAGTGAGATATCCAAGTTTTCTTGATCAAAAAGGCAACTTAATAATTTTTATATCCCAGTGATAAACATCAGGGCAAAATCAATAAGAAGAGATGTGTGTGACAACTCGATAAGTTTCCATTAAAGGTTGCATCAGAAAAGGAGGACTTTTTATACAGCATTAGCTCATCTTGCCTGGTATCCAAAGATATTTAGGTTTTTCAGCGTATCCTCTATCCTTTATTCCTGGTTGAGGCTACTTCAGAACTCGAATCTGAATGGACTGTTCTGACTTAAATGAAGGGCTCACTGGACCGGCGAGAATCAGCAAAGAAACCCTTTGGGGCATATTTCCAACAACTAGCGATAATTATCGCTATGGTAGTTTAGCGGCGATATTTTTATCACCGAGCTGCGGCGATTTTTATCGCTTAGGAATCTTGCTATTATCAAGGTATATCTCCTATACCATAAAAATCGGCCGAAATTCATGAATATCGCTGAAAAGTCAGCGATATTCATGCATTGCCGAGCTAATGCTCTTAGCCATGTTATCCACCTACCATTGGATAACATGGTTAAGAACTGCTCAGGGGCAGGTGTTAGCTTTTGGAGATATTCTCCAAAAGTTGGTAATAGGAGATAGCGATGTTAGCGACTGTTTCCAGTCGCTAACATCTTGGCACGCCCACTTTGCATGTCATTAGTGATAAATATCACTGACATGCAAAGCGGGGCCCACGATGGTCGCTATCTCCTACTAGTTGTCGCTAACTGGTGTTAGCGACAGCTAGGTAATAGGGAGATCATTTTATCTCCGCTTTCTTGGCTTTTAAAGCCAAAAAAGCGGAGATAAACCCCCTTGATAATATGCCCCTTTGTTCCATCCCAAAGGGCTAGCTTGCACTAACAATGATTTTCCTTGTTGTCTTCTATTATTATTCCCCTCGCAAAAAGTAGTTGCAAATCGCACACTGATTTTTAGCGAATGGAATAGCATGTTGGGAACCTACCTATTCACAAATAGGTAAGTTCAGAAAATACCAAAATGCCAAATTGCAAGATGTTACAGAACGACCTACCTAATTAATATTCATTAAGCAGGTCACAATTTGCAACCATCTGTGATTGGCCACCATCACAGAGATGGTGGCCTGCAAGGTTAAGCAGACCACTATGTTTGTGACTGTGTTTAAATGAATAATTCTTTTTTTAAATGCAGTTTATTTTTCCTTAAAGGAAATGGAACTTCCTTTAAAAAAGTTTCCTTTTTCAAAAATTTTGGACCACTGCTAACTTTTCTTAAAAGTATTTTCAATATGGCTGAGATACCCGCCACCCCCTCTCAACACAATCCCCAAGGATGGGAAACCGGAAACAGTTCTGAAGTTTTTGGAAGACGGGAGGGAGTAACCCCCCCGGCCGTATTTATTAAAATATGAAACAAAATTAAAACATTAAATAAACAGTTTCATATTATGTACAATTTCATTACCACATTGCGATGTTTGGCTAACCTTAACAGAGTCTCTAATACAAAGGTTCTCCTAGCCGAACTAACATCCTGCAAAACATTTACTTGAAATTTTGAAATTGTACATCCTAACGTTTAAGGGCCAACGGCAAGGTCGTAACCGGTGTCAAGATCCCTAACCCAGAAATATCGCCCTCACTTGTGAGGGGCGGCCCAGAGGCGTACCTCAAGTGCAATTACCAATTTCCCTTGACTTGACGGGGGCCCCAATAAAACTCGTCGCCACTTAGAGGTCGTACGAGGACTCGTGTGAGGTATCTAGAAGGTAGCGTTGACCTCCCCCCAAACCCCACACAACTTACCATATCTGCCGTCGCAGACGTCCTGGCCCCGGGAAATTCCCCAGGAGGGGGCTGTAACCCCTCCTACCCAGGAAGGGGCCTTGACCGCCTTTCCTCTTCTTTCGGCGACCCATCCTTAGAAGGGACCGCCTCCCCGTTGAGGGGCCAATGGCCACCTCCCCCGAGCGCTCCCATCCGTGCTGGGTGACGCCCACTCATAGGGATCTTCCAATTAGTGCTCACCGATCATGACCTTACCGCCCGACCAAAATAAATACGACAAATGCTAACTAAATGATTAAACTAAAATACAGTAGCAACTATACTTTTATTAAAAGCATGCTTACCAATGAACACTAATGCATAATTTCTTTATTTGCACAACACAAATCGACATTCTTTATTACATACTCAAAATCATCACGATAATACCACGACCTGTAAACAAAATTCGGAGTTGTCCATCAACTTTAATCAAAAACCACTTGCTGTCATCAGGGGCTGGTGGGTGGATCAAAATTGGCTCTTCGTTCCGTCTCGAGCTCACGTGCAGCGAGGAGGTGCAGCTTCAGAGCACAGGAACAAGAGGATGCCTTCGGATCTTGCTTCTCCTTTTATCCGTCTTCAGGGCGGGCGTAAACCCGCCCCTGCCTGCCCCTAGGGCGTGGCCAGCTGCGTCAGTGTCTAGGCCAACCCACTCTAGGGCGGGAAAAGGCGCGCCCCGGCTACGCCGCTTCGGGCATACCAGCCGAGACTCGCCTCCCGCCCAAGATGGCTTCCCGGGGGGATCGTGGTACTCTGCCATACGTTCGGGGGGACCGAGTGGTCGCCCCTTTCCATATGGCTGAGATACCCGCCACCCCCTCTCAACACAATCCCCAAGGATGGGAAACCGGAAACAGTTCTGAAGTCTTTGGAAGACGGGAGGGAGTAACCCCCCCGGCCGTATTTATTAAAATATGAAACAAAATTAAAACATTAAATAAACAGTTTCATATTATGTACAATTTCATTACCACATTGCGATGTTTGGCTAACCTTAACAGAGTCTCTAATACAAAGGTTCTCCTAGCCGAACTAACATCCTGCAAAACATTTACTTGAAATTTTGAAATTGTACATCCTAACGTTTAAGGGCCAACGGCAGGGTCGTAACCGGTGTCAAGATCCCTAACCCAGAAATATCGCCCTCACTTGTGAGGGGCGGCCCAGAGGCGTACCTCAAGTGCAATTACCAATTTCCCTTGACTTGACGGGGGCCCCAATAAAACTCGTCGCCACTTAGAGGTCGTACGAGGACTCGTGTGAGGTATCTAGAAGGTAGCGTTGACCTCCCCCCAAACCCCACACAACTTACCATATCTGCCGTCGCAGACGTCCTGGCCCCGGGAAATTCCCCAGGAGGGGGCTGTAACCCCTCCTACCCAGGAAGGGGCCTTGACCGCCTTTCCTCTTCTTTCGGCGACCCATCCTTAGAAGGGACCGCCTCCCCGTTGAGGGGCCAATGGCCACCTCCCCCGAGCGCTCCCATCCGTGCTGGGTGACGCCCACTCATAGGGATCTTCCAATTAGTGCTCACCGATCATGACCTTACCGCCACAGGCCGGATAGTTGACCGGCTATCCGGACCCCCCACAACACTCCTACCTAAAGGTCATGGTGTAACGTTTTTAGCCATGCTAAGAAGTCTCCTATGAGTAACTCATTCCCCACCCGAGACAAATGCACTCCATCCCCCAAATACATACCGTCATCATTAATACACCCATGAGAAATAGCATGCAGTGTCTTGGAACGGAACAACCTACTCACTTTGTTATTAAGCTTCCTAACAGAATGATTTAGAGCAGAAACCGAAATAGCCCCCCGCCACACTTTTCGTGGGATCATATGGGACCATGCAATTGTGCACCCTGGAACTCTCCTCGCTAACCAACTTACAGTGGAAAGCATCGCCTCAAGAAGAAGTCGTCTACCAGTGGTGACCAAATCATTACCCCCAAGATGTACTATCACTACAGACGGCGGTGACCTCGTCCGCCCTAGCAAACCCTCAAAAAATGATTGAAACTGGTCAATACAGAGCCCGCCTCTTCCGTAGAAGGACACACTGTACCCGTATTCCCCAGCTACGTGAATCATATCACCTGCCTTGAATACGTCTGCGGCACGCCTCACGTATGAGTGGCCCACAACCCACACCTCCTTTCTCACAGCCGGTGATGTCTGACCGCTGGCCCGGTGTAGGGTCGACTGCAAAGTCCGCCCCGCCTCGTAGGCTTGCGCAACTGAAAACCAAACAAAAACAAGAAGCGTGAGTACATTGCTACGGCTTCACAACATGTGCAACCGCACATACCTCTTATAACAATTGGAGGACCAACGCCCCACCCGTTTAACTTGTTCAACATCCAGACCCCTGGCTGTTGCTTCTGTAGCAGCCCCTATCCGAAAGGAATGGGTCCCAAACTCGCCCGGGTTCAAGCCCGCAGCGGCAATCGACATCGCAAGCACCCGCTGAAACTGAAACTTTGTCAGTGGGGTGGCGTCAGCGTGTCTCAACAAGGTCCCCCCCCATGATGCCACCCTTCGTGCTAAATAATCTTCTAGACACCTTACCGGGCACATGGAGGACCCGGGAATCCTGCGTATGATTACGCAGTCACCCATCCCACTTTGATCGGTCTTAGACCTGACAAACGAGACCGTCATCGTCTCCCCTCTGATCTGGACGTGCTCCTGGCACAATCCTCCTGTCACATCCTGCTTGTTCTTCGCCACTAATTCGCTTACCCGCATAGCCCCATGGAATGCCAGCGTAAAAGCGGCTCGGAATAACACCGTCTCAAACTGAGACGAACACGTATCAGGGAGACTGGATAATAACTGGGCCAGCCTATCCAAACCTATCGGGCGCCTCTCATCTACTTTGCGACCCTCAAGGCGTTGCCACCCCCGTAGCGCTTTCTGTACAACGAAAGACGCCGTCGGATCCTGGATCCCGTGAGCCCTGGCAACAAAGGAAATGGCAGCCCGATGTCTCTGAGCCGTGGCCACCGATTTCCCGACCCGATGTAAGGACATCAGAAAATCCACCACCCACTCTTCCTGGCCCCAAAGCTCCTCCCTATCAGTACCCAAAAAGGCCAAATAGGACCGGAACGCCCCTTCATATGCCTTCCTTGTCCTGGGAGCTAAACTCTCTCCCACGAGGTTACGAAGTTCGGGGCACCGAGAGACCAGAGAGCTTTGGGAAAGGGTGCCGGCTCCGGGTCCGCTGTGGGAAGGAAACCCCAGAAAGCCTGTATACGAAAACGAGACAGTGCATCAGCCGCCTGGTTCATTACCCCTGGGACATGTCTTGCTCTGAATAACACATTCAATTGCATACAAAGTAAAACAATTTCTTTGAGCAGTCTCAAAATCCACTTGCATCGTGCTGCCTGACTATTGATACACTCGACCACGGTCATATTGTCAGACCAAAATACCACCGAGTGATCTCTGAACCCTTCGGGCCAAGTTCTCAGGGCCACTAAAATGGGGAAAAGTTCCAGGAAAGCAATGTTACTTGTCAGTCCACTGTCATGCCACCATGTCGGCCACTTTTGTGCAGACCATCTCGTGCCGAATATGGCACCGAAACCTATGCTCCCCGCCGAATCTGTCCACAACCCCAGCTCCTCAGAGGACACGGCTGGTTTGTTCCAGACGACTCGACCATTGAAATCCGCCAGGAATGCCAACCAAATGCGCATGTCCTGGCGGACCTCTGCCGAGAGTCTTGTGCGATGATGGCCCTCCTTCAGGCCGACCATGGCTTGAGCGATCGAACGGGAAAAGGGGCGGGCCATTGGTATAATCCTTAGGGCAAAATTCAACTGGCCAACTAACTGCTGTAATTGATGCAGCCTAACCTTAGGTCCCCTTATACACATCTGCAGGGATGTCCTGAACTTTGACACTTTGTCAGCTGGTAAACGAAAACAACCTTCTGCGGAGTCTAACTCGATCCCCAGAAACTCGAGGCACGTGGAAGGCCCCACAGTCTTACCTGGTGCCAATGGCACGCCAAACTGATTCATCAAGTCACAAAACTGTGCTAAAGCCTGCCCACATTCCGGGTCCCCGGCTGCCCCCAGGAACAAAAAATCATCCAGGTAATGCATCACATTTCGGAAACCTGTCTTCCTTGTGAAGACCCATTGTAGAAAGCTACTGAATTTTTCGAAATAGGCACAAGATATAGAGCACCCCATCGGCATACACCTATCCATGTAATAATGACCCTGAAACATGAAACCTAAGAGACGCTGATCGTCTGGATGTACCGGGAGCAACCGGAACGCTGACTCGATATCAGATTTAGCCATCAGCGCCCCGGGCCCCAGGCGATTCAAAATGGCTACGGCCTCATCGAATGATGCGTACCGCACCGAACACACTTCCGGGTCTATCGCTTCATTGACGGAGAGACCACGTGGGGCTGACAAATTATGTATCAGCCGAAACTCACCCGGGTCCTTCTTTGGGACCACACCTAACGGGGAACAAACAAAATTAGGAACCGGTGGTACACTAAACGGACCGGCGACTCGACCTCGAGCCACCTCCTTCCTGATCTTATTCTGTACCACCGTCGTATGCTGAAAGACCGATAGCTGATTTTTACATTTCGATGCACCCTGAAAGTCCCCCACTGGGATGCGGAAACCATAAGAAAACCCGTTCCGCAACACCCCAGCAGAAGCACGATCCGGGTATTCACTGAGCCAAGGAATCATTGCCAAGGTATCAATCGGGGTAGGTAAAGGCGCCCCTCTACCCCCGTTATCACCCGTTTTGGCTCTGCACGTGGACTCAGGATGGGATGATTGCCCACACCCACTACATTCATGTCTAAATTTGCATGATCCCTGGGGCCTAGTACATTTACCCCTGTTGAAGTTCCAACAAACCCCCCTTTTTCCTGTGTTACCGGCAGGCTTCGAGTAATTGTCTGTACCCGCACCTGACCGAAAGGGCGTCCCCGCATACTGGCGGGAAGACTCGCCGACGACACTCCCCACTAATGGCAATTTTAACATACCAGTCTCCTTCATTTTGGACCATGACACAGAATCATAACAATCCCATGTTAAGTTCTTATCGTGCTCTTTAGCTTTTCTAAACAGGTTATCATAGCAGAACCAATGATTACCCTCGTGTGATACCGAGTACCCCATGATTCGTGATTGATAAATCGGCAATTCGGGTAACAAATCGGGCCTTCGCTCCCCCAAGATCGATGTAAAAACCCCCCACGCTTGGCCCCAATTGCCAATGTTTTCATTTACCTTAAAGGCGGCCATTTTTGCGCGCCAAACACTCGGATGCATGAGCTCCTTCTGGCCCTTGACATGCTCCATCTCATAGTGATCAGTAAGCAACGAGAATATGTTTACATACTCCCCTGCCCATATCTTTTCCTTAATAGCCAAAGGAACATGCTGACCCAATTTTTCCCTACGAGAGGGTGCCGACTCATCCCTCGCAATCGGCAATGGCCGCTTACCTGCACCGGACGTTGTCTCTGCTACTGAACCCGTCCCCTGCGGCTTCTCTACTGCTGCAGCCGGCGTGGACACCTTCGCTGCTTCCCGTGACTCACGCAGTTGCTTCATTAGCTCCTGTGCGTCGACAGCCGTGGCGCCCTCTTTACCTTTCCCCAACCACGCTGCCAATTGTGCTGCCAGCTCGGGCGGCATATCTTCCTCGGACACGGGGGTGACCACCACGGGAATCGGATTCCCTTCCTTCGGCACGGGAGTTGGTGCCTCGAGCGGGGCACTGGGACCCGGGATGTCTTCTCCCGCTGCTCCCCTCCTGGGCCTCTTGTTTTTCCCTCCCGGGGCTGCTCCCGCCAAAGGACGTTTTGGTCCCCCTTCCTCGTTCTTATCCACTCGCCTCTTTAGTTCGGTCATCTCCTTCATGAGAACACGCAGCATCTGTTCGGTAGTCATGCGCTTTCCCGCCTTCTTCGGCATTCTCCGACAGAGTATCTGTAAAACAAACAAGAACGATTACAACGCTCAAAATTGGCTCTTCGTTCCGTCTCGAGCTCACGTGCAGCGAGGAGGTGCAGCTTCAGAGCACAGGAACAAGAGGATGCCTTCGGATCTTGCTTCTCCTTTTATCCGTCTTCAGGGCGGGCGTAAACCCGCCCCTGCCTGCCCCTAGGGCGTGGCCAGCTGCGTCAGTGTCTAGGCCAACCCACTCTAGGGCGGGAAAAGGCGCGCCCCGGCTACGCCGCTTCGGGCATACCAGCCGAGACTCGCCTCCCGCCCAAGATGGCTTCCCGGGGGGATCGTGGTACTCTGCCATACGTTCGGGGGGACCGAGTGGTCGCCCCTTTCCATATTCATGAAGGGAAAGTCGTCCTAACAATCTAAAACTGGATACCACCATATGACCCAGGAACTCAAGGCTCCCCCAACAACATCAAAAGAAGTCAGAAACCTCGGGGTAACAATAGATTCAGAACTATCCTTGACACCATCCTCACATTTGTAATCTCAAAGCTTGACTATGCCAACAGCCTATACCTTGGTGGCATGCACATTCATCATACACAAAATGCAACTCATACAAAATGCTGCTGCAAGACTTCACTACCTTCGCCAAAGAGAACACACGACTCCAGTCTTGCAATCACCTATAGGTAGAAGGGCGATGTTCAAGGCACAATACCTAAATGTTAAATTCAACAATACAAACAAAACAGGACACTGTGCTCCCGATTTGCATCACTTACTGTAAGAAATCCTTAGGAAGCGCTGCTTTTTTGAAACAAGTTGCCAAGCTCTGGAATTCACTACAAGCCAGCATTCCGAGCATGCAGGTGCATATGCACTTCAGAAGATAGTTGAAAACATGACTGTTTCCAAAGTGACTACATCATCCCACATCCCCACGACAGAGCCCAGAAAGATAATTGCACCTTTATGCTCAATCTTCTGCTTACAACCTACAGACAGGAAACAGCTCAAAAGTAAACTACTTTCTATATACAGGTAAGCTAAGGATGGTTGACCTCCGGTTCGTCGGGGTATTATATGGTTATGTTAATTTACATATTACATTTCTAGCCCACACTAATGCTATTGCCATAACACTCAACGCTCATCAACCAATTGTAACTTACAACTCTTACACTTACGAAAGACATATCTGCTATATGGGTTGTCAATCACCAGTACTGTACCAGCAATTAAACGCGCCATCAATAAATGAACAGGAATGGAATACCTGCAGAAACCTGTCAAACTGCTGGTCAACAAAAGGACTTCTTTACATCTCACAATGAGACTCAGATATGGGATGATAGTAGCAATGCACATACCAGCAGATCTCTTCGCTTCTCTCTCTCCAACCATGCCAGCTCAAGGTTCACAACTGTTAACACAATTTAAGGTTGGACAACCTACAGCAGTAACCAGCTAAGTAGACTATAATCATAAGAAATACTGGCATTGTCCCCACTGAGTGGAAGAAGGCCATAGTTAAGCCCCTCATGAAAAAACCAAATAAATCCCCAACTGATTTGTCCAACATGCGCCCAATCTCCCTTCTCCCAGCGCTAGGCAAAATCACTGAGCAGTTAGTTCATGAGGAATTAAAAAATTTTGTGGAAAACAAACACATCCTGCACCCACAGCAATCCGGCTTTCGCCCGGGCCATTCCACAGAAACCGTTTTGATTGAATTATCAGATACCATCAAGTTCTTGCAGGATGAGGGCAGACAGGCTGTTCTCATCCTGCTCGACTTAACCGCGGCCTTCGACACCATCTCACATGTCATTCTAATTAATAGAATGCGTGAGATTGGTGTCTCGGGTTCCGCTCTTGCTTGGATAACATCATTCTTGTCCAACCGTTCTCAAACGGTTTCCTTAGGCCCCTTTCTTTCTGGCGAACGACCCACCATCTCAGGTGTGCCCCAGGGTTCCATCCTGAGTCCTCTCTTTTTTAATATATATATATATGACCTCCTACGCTGACGACACCCAGCTTGTCGTCACCATTGACAAAAGATTCCCGGATGCTGCCCTTAGATTTCAAAACTGCCTTTCCCAAGTCTTCTCCTGGCTTAACTTGAATCATCTTAAATGCAACAGCGCCAAAACCGAAATAATACCCCTAGGTAAAGGCACACTCTTTTCCCCCAAAGACTGGTGGCCCCATAACTCCGAAGCACCACCGAGCGTGGTCTCTTCTGCCCGCAATCTCGGAGTTCAATTCGACTCATCCCTCAGCTTTGATGAGCATGTGCGCATTACCGCAGGGCGCTGTTTTAGTCTGATTAGGCAGCTAAAGAAATTTTTTAATTTTCTGCCTATTTCAGCCAGGAAATCAGTCGCGGTGGCGCTTATCCTCTCCCGGCTGGATTATTGTAACGGCCTCCTAGCAGGCATAAAGAAATCTTCCCTTAAAAAATTACAAAGTGTTCAACACGCATCAGCCAGGCTTGTCCTGAAACTCCCCCGTAGGTCCTCGGCCTCTGCAGCCCTCAACGCCCTTCACTGGCTGCCCCTCCATAAGAGAATTTTATTCAAGCTTCTAGTCACTGTCTTCAAATCTACCAGGAGCACGGGTCCATCTTACCTGATCAAGCGCTTCCAGCGTTATATTCCAACTCGCTGCTTGAGGTCATCAGGTGCTAATCTAATCACTGAACCCCGAATAAAACTAAAAACTAAAGGCGGAAAGACCTTTTCATTCCTGGCTGCTAAGGCATGGAATCGTCTTCCCCCCAACCTTAGGCATGCCCCCTCAGAAAGCCTTTTCAGGAAACTTCTGAAGACTTGGATTTTTTCTCAGTCCGACTCATCGGTCCTTGCAGCTATCTGATTCTTGCTCCCCACAGTTGACTCTCTGTGTGCTCAGCGCCAAGATGCTCCCTCCGGAGCGAAAGTAGCGCTTTACAAATACTAATAAATATCAAATATCAAATAAAGGGATCAAGAAGTTCAAATCTGGCAGTTTACTGAAAGCCAACATCTATGCATCTCTCTCACATCATCACCCACCACACTACTACTTGCTGTGTTCCATTATACAATAGCCACACCTCAATTGCCATCACTCACTATATGGACGCACTTTTCGCATCGGATCACAAAACAAATACAATACATTTCTAACTACACACCCTACAGGGCGTAGCTTGCTGCCCATGTAGGTAAGTGCTTCAAAGCCCCACATATGGGTAAGAGGAGCTACATAAATGCTGCTATAAAATACCACCCACTTTGAGGAGTTGCTATTGGAAAGTTACACAATTACGGTCACAAACCATTGATGCATTCCTCTCCAACTCATAAATAGGAGGGGGCGCCCCTTTCACACACCCTTCTTTTTGTATTTAGGACAAGGTCACCAAAGCCCACTTAGGGCACAATAACCACACCTCAATGAGCATCACGCACTACATGGACACACTTCTTGCATCGGATAACAAAACAAATACAACACCCTTCTAACCACACACCCTACAGGGCGTAGATTGCTGCCCATGTAGGTAAGTGTTTCAATGCCCCACATATGGGTAAAAAGAGCTATATAAATGCTGCAACACAATACCACCCACTTTGAGGTGTTGCTGTTGGAAAGTTTTACAATTGCAGTCACAAACCATCGATACATTCCTCTCCAAGTCATTAATAGGAGGGAATCGCCCCTTTCACGCACCCTTCTTTTTACATTTAGGACAGGGTTGCAAAAGCCCATTTAGTAGTTGGAAAGTAAAAGATTTTCTGTTCATCGAGAAAAGCCCTTTTGTGGTCACACACCCTGTGATTTAGCAAATAAATCGCTTTGCAGCCCCAAAGGGCTTAGTACACGAGGCCTGACATTCTATTATTCTCCTCTAGTTTTAACTGCGTTATGTTCTTATCCATTTATATATCAAGGTCAGGCAGTTTATGCTAAATAAAGAGGTAAAAGCACTACTGAAAGAATCCCATATAAGATCTATGCCAGCAAACGTCTTAAAGTTTTGTTCATGTTTTCTTAATGTTTTATAATTGTTTCATTTTTCAGAATGAAAGGAAAAAATGATTGTAGAACCCATTTATTACAAGTGATTCTTGTGCTATCAGAACTTGTGCATGCCCCATGAAACTGGCCTGGCAGTCTCAAACAACATCTTCTTTCCAGGCTTTTTTTGTGAGGAATTTTCACTCTTTCATATGATGCAAGTGTGGTCAATGTGCCTTGCCTTGGGACTCAGATCACCTTTGTGGCAAATGGGTGGAACTGAATTTAGCTTGACGCCTACAAATGGAAAAATGACAGCAATCCTGGCAGTACAAATTGTACTTGAGAAAAGAAGGATTAGGGAGAGCAAACAAATAACTACAGACAGCATCAGAGCAGTATCCAGTGCTACTCTGGAGTGCACTCCAACCAAATATTCCAGAACTGTTAGCTTGTAGTTAGAGGAATACAAATCAGTCAGGTACACTGTCTTTAGCAAACCTGGCATCTTCAGCCTCCACCTGCCTGACCATCCATTGTGCCATCTGCATGTACCTTTAAATTCAAAAGCCAATCCTTGGTTTTGTCACTGAGCTCGTATGCTAAAGAAGCAGACGAGTGAGCTCCTCCTTGGAGCGAATGGTCTGAGGTTGACAGGCAGAGCCTCTTAGCTTCTCACCCTTCTGAGAGTGAAAGAGAGACACAGGTGCTCTGAACAGTTGCATACTTTTTAGATTCTAGTGGTATCAATGGAATAGGAAGCAACTGGATTGTTGGTTTTCAGGCTACACAAAAAAGTCGAACTTGTGGCCATAGCGGATTAAAAAAATACCTTAGGCTATGACAGTCCTATGCTGGGCATGATACATTCACAGGGGAAACATTCCCACAAGACCCATCAATTTAAGAGAAGACAGTGCCATAATGTCTACTTGTTCACAACTCTTCTGAAAGATCAAACAAGAATTATCTTGTGGAACTTCCACCTACACAGCACCCATTTGTACCCACTGATGAGATGTGATGTCTTACAGAGCCAAATGTGTCATGTAAAGACATAAGGTCCAGCTCCATTTAAAGTAGGCAGGAACTCAATTTTCTGTATCTTTGCAGAATTAACAACATTTCTGCTTTGATGCAGATGTTGTCTCTCTTTATCTTTCAAAGAAAGTGAAAATGTCAAGTAATTTAGATATAGACATACACAAAACACCTGATGGAACATCTGTCTGGAACAAGTGCCTTGCTATCTCAATTTCAAGGTCAAACAAAGAACAATAGCCAAAACAGTGTCGTCTGATTTGTCGTATTTTTGCCTTATATATTTAAAGAAATGGGTATTAGACTAGCACCTTGACGCTCATTGGTTATATCAAACATTCCAAAGGTAATGTTGAAAATTCCATCTCAGATAAGATACAATATAAAAGAACTACCACTTGACCAACTGTCAGCCAGGTCCTTTGCACGAGATTATGGTGAGCAAGACACTACCAGGTCAGAACAGGATTCTGCCTGCCAGAGATGCTGCCACTATATCACACTTTCTACTGAAAGTTGATATTGAGCTTGAGTTCGGGTGGAGTTGATGCTGGTGCTAAAAATGTTTGCCTTTCGCAGGGAACACAGCTTCCTTGACTCCTTATAATTACAGTGTTTTGCTATAAATAAGGTATGCAGCTCCCTCATCCTCCCTAAGAAAATCTAGATACAAATCATTCTACTTTACAAGCTCTCCTACCATTTTGGATAAAGTAGGTTTTAGAGTATTCAGGGGCCGATTACGATGGCGGGCGGACTTGTAATGGGGATTGGGACCACCCGCCAGTCATGGCGGTCCGCACTCCACATTACAATGCAGTCGCACCTTGCACTTTAACAATGCCAAAAATGCAAGTCGTGCATTTCACTGCAGTACGTGGCAGGGACCACGCAGTGCCTGCCACTTAGTGCAGTGAAATGTAGGCCGAGTGCACAACACCTCCCCCCAGCACAAGGGGGCACCACAACGGGCCCCCAAAACCAATCCCCACCCACCTTTCCATGGAGGTTTCACCGCCATTGAAAGGCTGGCTACAGCCATCATTGTAATTTGGCGGATGATGCCTGCTAGGCACCACCACCATTTTAGCCATGCTGACCGCTCTGACAGGCAATTGGAAGGATTGATTATTGTGGAAGCGTGGCGGGCGGTCTTTGAGACCGCCGCGGTCCTAAAGTGATTCCCTTCGCCAACGTAATTTGGCAGGGGGAAAATCGTCATCAGGTGGCGGAGTGCCCAGGCGAGTCTTCCGCCCTCGTAATCGGCCCCTACGTTTTTAGATGACATTTTGACCATGCTAGCAAAATATTAATTTTATTTTTCTTGTTCACAACATGCATTTCTGCTGTTTCAATCATTATCTGCATGGTTGTTTAGGATGTTCTGAGCAACAGGGTGCGCCTGTTGAAATAAACGTGTTTCTTTAGTTAAAGTACCTTTATCTTAGCGCAACTTGTGTGTGTTTGAAAAGAACAAAAAAGGTTTGTTTCTGATCACCATTGTGCCCCTGGATCTCCGTTTAGGGATTGTAAGTAATCTAAAAGCATTGACACTACTTCAACTATATATTGGGTGGAGTTCTGAGGGGCTACAAAAACCTGTCTTAAACATTCAAGCATTGGTTCATTGAATAAAGTTCACTTGTATTAACCTTGGGTGGGAAAGCAAACCCTGTAGAGTTCAGCCAGGGGATCAGTTTATGCAACATTTGGCTGTACCTTGAAAACAAACGAGGAATGTTGGCACAAAATCCCCCCCATCTGAGGAGTACTTTGAATCTTTATGGATCATGCTTGAAGATGACATTTTAGAGCATTGTCAACTACCACAGTGTGAAACATTGTCACTCTATAAAGCAATTCAGACTATGTGTACCAAGGAAGATAGGGATCTGGATAGACCAATATCACATGACTATGTGGAGAACCACTGTCCCCTTCAGCATTTTTACCATTAATCCTCTCCAGTCAATAAAGTGGTCTCAATGATGAATGGAAAGCTATCAGTGCAGGGATCAATAATGTCTGATAAAACCTCTCTATTGAATGCAGTTGATAGAAGTCTTTGGTAATAATGACTGATACTTATGCAGCTGAAACAGTGTGCCTATTAAAGGGAAGAGGGTGGAGAATTAGGTTCCATATGGGGGCAACTTACTTTCCAAGGTATGAACTTATAGCCCCTTTACCTCTGCACCTTACACACAGTTCTCATGATTACTCCTTGGATTCATACAGTGCACTCGACAGACTGGCCATGTAAAACCAAGTACCTTTGCTCTCCGGCCTTAAGTTGATCAGGGTGGTCAAGGCTGATGCACTACAGTCAAAGCGGTACAAAAGGGGGTGGTGATGGACGGAGCATCTGAACCAATCAAACACTCACACCCAGTCAACAGATCTGGGTTTATTCCATCACCGTTCTTTAGCCCACTCTGCCACCCCAGTTCAGACATGGCCATATGCAAATCAGTCTGACCCTGTGCCTCATGGGAATAGTCCAGCCCGAACCGGCAAGCCATGCCTTCCCTGGACCGAAACAAGCTTCCGAGGACCGGTTTCTGGCATTTCAGCCATCTTCAGCCCGGCTTGCTTGGCACTGTCAATGCCAGTCTCCCCTAGCAAAGAGCTCATGGAGATGTTAGCATGACCATAGTCGATCTAGGCCCACAGGTTAGTCCACTTCAGTGACGGCATGCCAGCTTCCATGTCACATTCCACTCACCTTGTTGATCATCAGAGAAGCTTCCAGGGAGCTTTGCTTCAAATATTAATACCACAGTGACACAGTTCCCACATGGTCCTGCAAAGTGTTGTTGCTCTCTCGGTAAAAGTATTGCACCTCTGCTATGAAGTGCTGATATCCTCTCTTTCAATTATAAGAAGTGTAACTAACTCAGTATCTGACAATAACGGCATATTTAACCCCTCCCATGCTCGTTCCATCACAAGCCTCGGGTGGGCTGTGCTGGTGACGGAACGGTTCCGTCACGGCCCGCTCGCCGCACCTGCGCGGCGCGTTCTATTGAGCAGGCGGGCCCGTGACGGAACCGTTCCGTCACAAGCTCAGCTCACCATGTGCCGTGACGGAGTGGTTCCGTCACAAGCACGGGACCGCCGCGCTGCCCCGCCTCCCCCTTAGCACTGCAGCGGAATAGCCGCCGCAGTGAAGGGGTTAATAAGCCTGGGAGGGTAGGATGCACCTGAGGCACTGGACTCATGAAGGACTAGGATCAGGTTTGTGCTCACGGTGTTGGACAATGGATATGTATAGGCATGTATGTAAATGTGTAAATGTATAGGCATTTATATAGCGCACTACTTACCCGGAAGGTCCCAAGGCGCTTCGACCGCTGCGAAACCCTTCCTGGCTTCCCTGAGAGATGGTCCCTTAATGGGTATCTCCAGGGTGAGACCAGGCATCCCCGGCGGTCTGGTGGGGCCGTTAGTGAAGATGAGGCAAGCTAATGCCCAGAGTTGCCGAGTGTGATCGCTGATCAGAGTGGGCACCGAGGCGAGAGAATTATCGAGTCCGCTGACCCTGGTCCAGAAACCTGCCGCGCCGGGAATCGAACCCTGGTCCCGGGCCGTCCTCTGACTCGGGTCTGCCGCCTCTAACCAGTGAGCCACACTACTTCACTGGATATGGAAATGGGACACCGCATCTAACAAAGAACTTGTGCCCAATTTGAGGAACATAGCCAGATGAGTCCAAAAACCTCTACCATGCAGATGGTTCTGCTTCACTGGCATCAGAAGGGTCCATGGAGAGGACAAAAAAAAAACTGAATTGTAGTGGGTTGACTGCCAATGAAACACCCACAACTTGAAACCCTAAAGCCTCCCACTTCACCAATAAAGACTGTGTATTTGAGTCCTCTTGCAGGCCACAGAGAAACTGCAAGATTAATCTGGCGTATCTTCTCTAGTAGGCAAGGTGCAGAAGAAAAATACTTTTATCCTTACATAAGGGGGCAGGACCTCCACCAGAGAGGTGTACCAAACTATGGACATCCCACACTGCTGCATTTGTCTGGGATTATTTGGAGGGTTAATTAATTACAGATCACATTGTTTCTTTTCTATCTTGTATCCTGCATAGTGGTATGTGTCTAAACTCCAATACTTGCATTTCTCTCTGGTGTGGGGAACAGACAACTGTAATAATAGCAGTTACCACTATGGCACTTTATGTGCCTCAAGAACTCTGACTAACCTCAGCCTCCTACAGCACTATTTCCTTTTTCAGGTGCATCCAACTGTCCTTGATATTTAGGTTGTAATGCACTGTTAAGTATAATTGTGAAATAAGGGCCCCATAGTGGCACAGTCTAAAGGACATGGATGCACAAGTGTGATCCACTATAGGTGGATCTTTGCACCAATGTAATGAGGCAATGCCAAATGATAAGGAAAACAGGTTTATTTAATATAGACACCCATGATCCACACCTAAAAACTCTCAAAAACAGAATGTCAGTCAGACTTCAGAATAGATACGCAAAGCATGAAATGAGAGCTTAACAGGCTCCAGGAATGTTACATTATTTCATATATCAATCAGGGGGAATTCCCACATAGAAAAAATAGTTGAGTCTGGTTTACAACAATTGGGCATGGAGGGGGTGTGGGATGTAGACCAAAGTAATGGTAACACAGGAAGCAGGGTGGTTTCTAAGTTTTACCTGGAAGTTTGAGGTTCTGAGATAAATAGGTGCCACATGGTAAGGCCAAAACAGAGCAGATGTCTCTGGGCCAGGGGTGGTAACAAGGAGCACAAGGCGTAACTAAGTAATATAAAGATTTGTGTTAGACTTGACCCTCTCTGCAGGATCATCACCAAACATTTTGCCTCTATCCTCCTATTATCTGAACCCGTTTGTGTTAGGACTTAGGTCTCTGCTCACTTTACCACTGCTAACCAGAGCTAAAGTGCGTGTACTCTGACCCCAAAACATGGTAACACTGGCATACAGCCAATTGACACATTTAATTGTATGCCCCTAGTAAAGTGGTACCACATGCACCCAGGGTGAGTAAATTAAATGCTACTAATAGGCCTGCAGCACTCATACTGCCACCCACTTAATTCATCCTTGAAACATAACTCAGGCATGCCATTGCAGATTGTGTGTGCAGTTGTAAAGTGCCATTTCAACACAGCAAAATAAACCTTCTGCTAGACCTAAAACATCCTTTTTAATACATATGTCACCACTAGGGCAGGCTCTAAACAGCCTTTTTGTACTTTAACTTATACACATCCTGGTAGCGAAAAACTCCTAAATTTGTTTTTCTCTACTGCGAGACCTGCCTTGCCCACAGCATAACATTGGATTACCTTATTACATTAAATAAGTGATCATTTTCACTTGGGTGAACAGCAAAACACACAAGATGATGGACGGAATGTTGCACAATGGCAAAACATTCACCACCAGTCACAGATCTGGGTTTAATCCATCGTTATTTGGCTCACCAAGCCACCCCAGTTCAGACATGGCCGTATGCAAATCAGTCTTGACCCTGTGCCTCATGGGAACAGTCCAGCCCGAACTGCCAAGCCATGTCTTCCCTGGACCGGAATCAAGCATCCTAGGACCGGTTTCTGGCTATCAGCCATCGTCAGCCAGGATAGCTTGACTCCAGTGGCTTAGTGAGCAAGGGACCCACGTCTGGGCATACCCTTCCCACATAGGGTGAACAGCAAAACACACAAGATGATGGACGGAATGTTGTACAATGGCAAAACATTAACCCCAGGTACAGTACTGGTTTTATTCCATTGTTATTTTGTTCACCAAACCACCCCAGCTCAGACATGGCCATATGCAAATCAGTCTTGACCCTGTGCTCATGGGAACAGTCCAGCCCGAACTGCCAAGCCATGTCTTCCCTGGACCGGAATCAAGCATCCTAGGACCGGTTTCTGGCTATCAGCCATCGTCAGCCAGGATAGCTTGACTCTAGTGGCTTAGTGAGCAAGGGACCCACGTCTGGGCATACCCTTCCCACATAGGGTGAACAGCAAAACACACAAGATGATGGACGGAATGTTGCACAATGGCAAAACATTCACCCCTAGTCACAGATTTAGATTTAATCCATTGTTATTTTGCTCGCCAAGCCACCCTAGTTCAGACATGGCCATATGCAAATCAGTCTTGACCCTGTGCCTCATGGGAACAGTCCAGCCCGAGCTGCCAAGCAATGTCTTTCCTGGACCGGAATCAAGCATCCTAGGACCGGTTTCTGGCTATCAGCCATCTTCAGCCAGGATAGCTTGCTTTCAGTGGCTTAGTGAGCAAGGGACCCACGTCTGGGCATACCCTTCCCACATAGGGTGAACAGCAAAACACACAAGATGATAGACGGAATGTTGCACAATGGCAAAACTTTCACTTGGGAGCAGGTCAGAATTTCGGGGTTGGTGCCTAAAGAATTATAATTTAAAAGCCTATTTAATTGTTAAGTTGGATTTTAAGTCACAGTTCTGAAAATGGCACTAGTTAGAAAGTGCTACTCAAAAAATTATGCAACCCACTATACCCTTGAAGGCTTGGGTGAGACTTTCAGTGTCATGTAACGGTGCCTACAAGGGATTTCTTTTGCATCCAGTTCAATTTAATTTTTAACACACCAATTGTGAGAGCTCAAAGCAGTGGCCTCAACCAAATAAATTGTTGAAATTAATTACGAAAATTACAAGGGACTGGATCAGGAAAAATGAACTAACAAAGCAAAACAAGACAAAAGGGTGTATTCTTTTTCTATACAATTTTATGTGAATAAATAGCATAACATGAGAGTATTAAACACAGTTCACATAAACAAAAATGACTGAGAATATTAGCAGTTACAGTGATCTTATCTCATAACCATTTTTGCAAAAACCCATTTCATATAATTAAACAAACAGAAATTATCATTAAGCATATAATGATTAACTCCTATATAACAATGACATTGAAAATGGGATATAGTTGTCGACGTTTCGGCTTATCTTGTAAACTATCAGGAAGACCTTCTTCAAGACCAAAAATTCATATTCAGGCTGAAGACACTTAGGGTAAAATCAAATATGGACCCATAGGAAATTGGTTAGGTTGGTAGGCTCAGTTCAATCTGGATGAGATAAATTAATTATCTTTCAGTATTGCTGTTAATGAAATTATACTTTATTCTGTCTTGGTGAAGTATTCACTTTTGAGTTATATGCAAGACAATACTCGCGATTCTAGAAATCCATGTGGTAATCACCGATCAGTGTTCCGAGTAAAGCAGGAATCATTGAGTTCAACAATACTGGAAGATAGTTTAATGATCTCATCCAGATTGAGCTGAGCCTTCCAGTTGGCCCTTTGTGCTTTTATGCACTATTTTTACCTAGATCTTTAAATTGCATATATCTGCTCCTAATAATGGGATTTGGTCATTTTGGTGTTAAGTAATTTATTTAATTTTACTCTATTTTTAAAATTGGTGTAGGATTTTTCTTGTGTTGTGGTTTCACTTTATTACTGTTTGTGTGGTGCATAACTATTTTACACATTGCCTATAAGTTAGGCCTGGCTGCTTTTGTGCCCAGCTACTAGATGGTTAAGTACAGGTTATTTGGGGTTTGCTTGTGTTTTACCCAGACAAGAATTGTAGTTGCTGCTTGAGTATGGTTTCTCGCATTGGTGTTGAGTGGTGGTATCCAGTACTTCTATTTGTGCAGTGACATACGGTGATTTTGTGTAACAGTAAACTCCTATATTAATAATTTGATGCCAGATTAAACTTTTTTTTCAATTCTCCTTCATTGGCCACATTTTGCCTTTTTCGAAATATAATTCCTGAGTAACATTTTGTGCGACTGTGACTCTTGCCTGCACAGATGGAGTTGGATCTTGACAACATTGAAAGCTAAATTATTGCTGAGCTGAAAATGTTGTGCAGGGAGAGAGGAGTGAAATCACGCAAAAGCTCTCCACAGCTAGAGTATGAGATAGCCCTTTGAGCCTGGGAGCAGGTCCACAGAATGCAAGCAGCAGCACAAGAGCAGGAAGATGTTGATAAAGAGGATGAGGTGGATGAGGAAAGGGAGGAAATATTGGCTGAGAAGGATAACTTTGCAACAGCTAAAGAGCTGGAAAGAGAGACGAATCTTCTGCCTATGGCACTGGAACCAGAGGAGGGTGAGAGACCCAAGTGAGTGGGGTCCCCTATTGGATCCTGCACAGGAAGCAGTTTGTGCTCCTAACCCCTCTTCCCTGAGGAACTGGAAACAGGAAAGCTGAAAGGGAGGTCATGCTGTGAACTTCACCAGCTGGAACTGGCTACAAAAGGAAACAAGGTTGAGGCTTAGAGAGCCCAGGAAAGGGCCTTGCAGGAGAAAATGCTAGCTCTGGAGGAAAATAACTATTGTGGGCTCAAGAAGTGAGTCTCAAGGAGCTGGATCTAAAACTCAAACTAGATTCAGAGTCCAGCAGAAATGGTTGCAGTAACTGCACAGTATCCAATGGAGACAGGAGATTCCACATACACAAAGACCTAGTGCCTATATTTGTTGTTAGGAACACTGCAGATAGGTGGTTAGTGGCTTACGAGATTGTCCCAGAGATGCATAGAGTCCCTGGGGAGGATTGGGGAACCAGTCTCTGGAGGCACATTCCCAATGAAAGGAGGGATGCACTGCTAGCCCAAAGAAAAGGGGACAGGATGAAGTATCCACTCATAAGGGAAACCCTTGTCAGAAAGTCTGGACTCGCCGCATAAAGTACAGGCAAAAGTTCAGGGACAATCAGACACTGTCTTAGCAATCGAGGTGAACAATTATGAAGGGCTGTACAATTTAGTTGCAAGAGAGCATATTTTCAGTCATTGTTTTCCAGAGCTATGCCAACACCTGATGGACCACAAGTTCACTGAAACCAGGGAGCTTGAAAAGGAGGCAGACCTCTGAATTAGTACCAGGATGTTTGAGGAGGTACATGGAAATGATCCTATTGAGTATGATTCAAATTAACCCCATCAGAGTGAGGGGGAGGTCCACAGTGACCCAGACAGGTCCCAGGATAGTGTGGGGGGAAGGGTTCCCATAGGGTTCCCATACCCCTTATAAGACCAGAAGGAGAGGCTCTAGTGTGCAGGAGCCCAGGGCGACCCATTTACCACTCTTGTGCATTGATGGCCCCCTACTGGGGCACAAGCACGGCGAACTGGTCTGTATCAAGAAACCACCAACTGGTGGGACTTCTACAGGAGTGGCCAATGTGGCCTTAGGGGGAAGTAGTCCCCAGGGGCACATGATAGAACATACCCTATTCTTCCTTAGTTGGGAAACAGACTCAGAAAGTAGGCTTGTGATCCCAGAGGGTGGGAGTCATCACTTCCATCCAATCACAGTGAATGAGCTGCCTGTCACTGCTCCAAGGGATGCAGGTGTCAGCCAGACCATGGTAGAGGAAAGGCTGGTTTCCTCAGATCAGTGCACCAGAGAGGTGTGTAGGGTGAGTCATGCCCTGGTGCAGGACTCTGCCTGCCCCATGGCTCTAGTACACCTAGAATGGGGTGGGAAAGTGACCCTAAGGAGAGTCATAGTTAGTCCACAGAGGCATGTTGGCTGCATTCTAAGAAATGAGTTACCACTGTTAGTAGAAGAAAAGGGAGGGGCGGTCACCTAGGGTGCCCAGAAGGTGGGGTTTGAGGTGGAGATAGACCACAGTATGCGGACCAGTGGATCCAGAGTTGCCACCTCTGAGACCAGGGCAACCCAATACATACCCTGGTGATGCCACTTCTGACCTGGAGGGGCTCCCTGCGCTGTAACAGATACAGATGGCAGGAGACCTGCACCAGGCAGACCCCTACATTACACAGAGTATGACCTTTGAGGTTGGTGGTGGTTCCCTCTTGAAGTCCTGGCTTACTGAGCACCTGTTCAGCCTCAGGGTACAGACCCTGAGATGAGTGGCCAGACCCATGATACCACTCTTGGGCATGGTGGGAAAGAGGGTGGGAAAAGGGTGCCTAACACCCAGAACGGTTGCTCCCCACTCTGAGAAACCCATAGGGAACTCTTTGCTAGCCCCAAGGCTGGAAGTGAGACCTGCCCAAGGTGACCTTATTAGAACATCATCATACTTTACGATTTGTGATCACACAACTGAATTATTGTGATCACCATTTATTTTTCAGCATTATTTGTGCATGAACATTTCATGTAAGCTTTTTGAAAAGTGGAACCCAAAAGAAACATCAGAACATCTTTTGAATGATCATAGTCTACCTATCAAACAATATGACATTGTACTAAAACATTACATTAAAACATGACAATGAGACATTGGCAATTTACATAATCCAACAAATGTTTGTCACAGTTCTGCAATTAACTGCACAAAAGAGACGTGTGACACTTCAATGTTATTGAAAGCCGCTGTCTGTTAGGTAGTGGCAAGAGGGTGCAAGTTTAGTACAAATTAAAAAAAAGCAATTCACACGGACATGAACTCAACAAACATTTACTCAAATATTCACTGTGCGCCAGTACGCTCTTTTCAAATGCACTCCCTGGCTCCTTGAGCTATCGACGCGTTTCAAACTCAGATATGATTAACCGGGTTCTCATCATGACACCAAACTACTGGACACTACATAAAAACAATGGTGAAAGAAATATAGAAACTTTTTTAGTATTGTAGCTTATTTGCATAGTAGGAGTAGAGGTAATCTCAGCAGACACTACACTATAGAAAACAAAGAGTAACTTCTTTTGTGTGGGGTTTGATTGATAACCTTTCAGAATTAACTGATCTGAGTAGGCCTCGACCTCAGTGGTGTTGTTTGCCACTCTGCTACTGTGCTGCCGCTTGGCTCCCGGGTACCATTGACTGCACTCCGGTTTGTGTCCATTGTGAGGACCTTACCTCATCTGCTTTTCCCACCCTAGCATTTATTTTAATTTGAATCACTTTTACTGTTAGTGCCTGCATTTACTCAGATCAGCATCAGGAATCTTCCCAAGTGTCCACAGTTGCCATCGATTCTCCCGCCAGTACCTGCTTACCGCTCCCATCCACGTCTGGACCACACCCAGTGCCTGGAACCCTTGCCGTCTGACCAGCCATAGGTACCAACTACACCCTGGACCACTACAACTGCTGCAGCTCCTCTTCCCGCTCTACAGAAGGGCCTTTCAACTGTCACTGCTGTCACTTCACGTGCAACACAGATCCGCTAGCCTGCACAGGAACCCTTGCCACAACCATCCAGAAGGCAACGAACACCCCAGATCTCCTCCAGTACATCCTGCTCAACACCCGGTCCTTCTGCAAAAAATGACACCGAAATATGGGACACCATGGCCACCCTCATTCACTACATAATCTTCATCACTGAGGCCTGGCTCAACTGCGTCTCAGCTAAGCATGGGCGAATTTTGCGAATCTCGCGTTCGCGAATTTTGCGGATTTGCGAACTCGCAATTCGCAAAATCTGCGAATTCTCGCGAATTTGCGGATTTTTTTTTTGTGTGTTCGCGCGGGTTTCTGCCAGTTCGCGAGGGTTTTGTACAATTTCGCAAACGCGAACTTACCTGTCGGGTCGCAAGTTTCGCGAACTTGTTGTTTCTACGTGTCCAGCCTGTTTGGGACACTCTTCTTCCTCACTGCCACTCTCTGTCACCACTGCCACTCTCTGACTACTCATGCCACCCTCTGGCCCACCCATGCCACCCTCTGTTTCATCACAGCACCCTCTGGTTGTCCAGTCAGTGTACATTATTGTGGCAAAGCAAGCACACCTTCCCTGCCTCAAGTGACCTGAATTAATTTGGGGCTGATTAATGTGTCACAGAATATTTTTTTAGCTGGCACCTGCTTCCTTAGTGCTTCCTGATTAGTGATCTTTTGCACTTGCTAAGTGCTTTCATTGTTGCAAAATTAGTTACAACACCTGCCCTGCCCCAACTGACAATAATGAATTAGGGGCTGATTAATGGATTTGAACTTCCAGCCTGGCTCCTGCTTGTCTCCCTTAGCTGTAATTCAGGACCTTTGTGGCATATGTGTAACTATTCTGAGGTTCAGAGCAGGGTCACATAATAGTTGCAACTGGCAACTGAACTCTGGAGGGGCCCCTCAGGAAGCACTACAGGAAATGGCTACTAATGATGAGCCTGAACTTTTGAACCTGGTAAGTAGTTTCAGTTTTGCTAAGATCGTATTTCTGCAATTTTGCGCTTATTCGCGGGGCGCGAAGTTGTACTGGGAAGCCGCGAACTCACGCGAACAGTGCGAGCAAGCCATAAAATCCGCTGCTCGCGGATTTGCGGATTTTGCGGGAGATTCGCGAATCTCGCGGATTGCGAATTTACCGAAAATCCGCAAAATCCGCGAGCGAAACGGATTTTCCGCCCATGCTTAGTCTCAGCCCCTGACATCACCACCGCAACACCCGACAGGTACAAGACGATCCACCATGATAGCACCAACAAACAAAGAGGAGGCATCACCATAATCCTCAAAGAAACAATCCAATGCACTGCCCCCGAAGACCACACCAATCATAGAACACCTGAATTTCCAACTCTGAACTATTAAAGGTACCCTCGCCTACAGACCCCCAGGACCGCGATGTGCATTCTGCAACTCCATCTCCGAATTCATCACCCTGCTAGCCGTCGACCCCAATACTACATACTACTAGGTTACCTAAACTTCCACTGTAACGACCCTAGTGACACCAATTCCACCAATCTTCTAGAAAAATGAACATCGGCCTCACCCAACTTGCCACAGACCCCACACACACACCGCAGGACACATACTGGATCCAATCTACACATCCAGCAACAACATCAGATAGAGTCATGTCTCCCAACTCTTCTGGACAGACCACGCCATCATCTGTTTCCCCATCACAGGCTCACAGGACACCACCACTAAGAATCCCAGCGCCTCGCACTACTGTTGGAACACAGGAACGGAGACCCAATGGACGAAGGTCCCTGACTCCTTTCAGCACTACATCATGTCAGACCTGGTACAGGGCGTCCAGAACTTCACCGACTGGATCATCAAATACGCCGGCACAGTCACCACCATAAAATCAGCCAAACCCTGCAGTGCTTCAAGATGAGCCAGCTGGTACACACCAGAAATCAATATTATCAATCGAAACTGGAAATTACCAGAAAAACAATGGCGCACCACCAAAGATCCAACCGACTGAAATGCCTTCAAATCTGCCCTCAGCAAATACCACCAATGCTTCAATGATACCAAAAGAGCAGCCCTCACCAACCACATCAAAACAAGCACCAACAGAATGGAAGAACTCTTCAACATAGTCAAGGAGTTCACCCTATCAGCCACCGAGAATACAGTCTATTTCTCCCAAGAATTCTGCGACACCCTGTCGATCGGAATACTTCGATGTTAAAATAGCCACCATCTACAACGACTTTTACCCCCAACCCACCATTGACGATGTTAACAATCTCAGCCCACCCACAAAAAACCACTGTCTCTATCACTTCCTGGAGTCCTATCACTGCACAGACCACGGCAGCCCTCATGGCCTCAATACACTCTGGAGTACTTACAAACCCATGTCCTTATCACATTTCAACCTCAGATCCCAAACAATCACCGTAGAACTCTCCAAAATCTTCAACAGCTGCATCACCACAGCAACCTTTCCTGACAGATGGCAACACGTGGAGGTCAGACCGCTCCTGAAGAAACCCTCCGCTGACCCCAGCGAACTCAAAAACTACCCCCATCTCACTGCTTCCGTCCCCCACCAAAGTCCCCATAAAAGCCATCAACCACCAGCTCTCCAAACACCTGAAAGAAAACAACCTGCTAGATGCCTCCCAGTCTGGCTTCCGCACCAACCACATCAGTGAGACAGTCCTTACCGCTCCCCCGACATCAGATCCCTCCTTGCCCACGGTGAATCAGCATCCCTGATCCCTCTCATCCTCTCAGCAGCTTTCAACACCATATCTCATCACACCCTAATCAACAGGCTCAACCACATCATCATCAGGGAAATGTCCTTAAATGGATCACATCCTTTCTCATGGAACGAACACAGAGAATCCGCCTGCCACCTTTCACCTCAGAACCCAATACCATTGTCTGCGATGCACCCCAAGGATCGTCCCTCAGCCTTACCCTGTTCAACACCTACCTGACACTCCTCATAGACAACATCAGAACTCACGGCCTCAGCATCATATCCTATGCAGACGCTACACAACTCATCCTCTCACTCACTGAAGACCCCACCACCACCAGAAAGTACTCCTACAATGCCATGACCAACGTTGCCAACTGGATAAGGACCAACTGTCTGCAGCTCAACCCAGACAAGACCAAATGCTGATCTTTGTGAAGAACACCTCCCTGTGGGACAAAAGCTGGTGGCCCTCCAAGCTAGGACCCACCCCCACACCCACAGACCATGCCCGCAACCTTGGCATAGTTCTTGACAGCAAACTCACAATGAAGCGCCAAGTCAATGCAAGTGCCTCCACATGCTTCCACATCCTCTACGTGCACAGAAGAATCTTCAAGTGGATCTCCATCAACACCAGGAAAACCGCCACCCAAGCTGTCATCGCCAGCCACCTCAACCACGTGAATGCCCTCTACACCGGAATCACCACCAAACTCCTCAAGAAAGCCCAGACCACTCAAAATGCAGAGGCCAGACTCATCCTACCCTCCCAAACGTACCTGCATCACCACCACCTCAGGAATCTCTACTGGCTACCCGCTCAGAAGCGATATCAGTTCAAGCTTTTGACTCAACCCACAGAGCTCTACATGACTAAGGACCAGCCAATGTCAACCACCACGTGAAATTCCACAAATTCATCAGACACCTGCACTTCACCTCCCTGGCCCTTGCTCACACCCCAAGCGATCGCCAGTGGATGACGCGCCTTCTAGTATCTCTCCGCAAAAGCCTGGAATGACCTTCCCTTACACCTATGAACATCACCCTCCCTAGCAGATTTCAGAAGGGAACTCAAGACCTGACTTTTCAACTGAGACGACCGTCACCTCAGTTACCCGATACCCTTAAAGGGTGAGGAGTAGTGCATTACAAGACTGATAATTGATCTGCATAGAGTAAAATTATCATTATATAAATTGATAAAACTTCTGATCTTTTCTAAACTTTGAAATGAGGAGAACCCTGCCTATAGGAAACACACATTACATCTTAGAGCAGCCACCAAACAAATAATGAATTCTTATTTTACCCTTCCTGTTAAAGAAGGGGTAACAACTCTTGTAAATGAAGCATAACCTGCTAAATATTAAACTGTGGTTGCCCAGGTCTCCTGAAATAAAATAATACTATACAGCTTAATAAATTGAATCCAACCATCAATAAGCATTTTTTAACAAATTCCAGGAATGTTCCAGAAAAGTATACTGAGCAGATTCATATTACCTCAAAAAGCACACTTTGCTTATACCAATGTCAATGGGTCACCATTAAAAATTTCCCAAAAATTAATTAGCTGGAAAGAGATAAAAGCTCAATATCTGAGCAATGAAGCTGGCATACCATACTCTTAACTATGTGCAAATTTATTTTACAGCACAACCTCCCCCAGTCTATTTTTCTTATATATGGTATGCAATATAAAGGCACAGAAAGCACACTCACTGCTACGTCAAACCTAAAATGAAGGAGGAAGAAAATCGATAAAGGTTTAACAAATAAAGAAAATGTTGTGCAGAAAAAGGTGCTGCCTCTGGATGGGTTAAAACACAAATAGTGTTTACCCACCCATGCCTTAATACCTGAAAGACATTTAGAAAGAGGCTGGTGGAGCTAAGATTGGAATGCTGAAAAATATCTCTGTATGTACCTCAAACTAAAAGAAGAAATGGCTGATGCTAAAGTGCAGCCTTAGGGATAATCAGAGAGGGCAAAGGATAGAGACATCATGGACTTTATGTGTTAAAGAAATATGAAATGAAACAGAACTTTTCCAAGTCAGAGAAAGAAATCATACGCTGAGAGATTGTACTGGATTCAAAATAGGGGTTACCCAGTTCTATCCAATTATGTACAATGCTGACAGAGAAACGTGATCCAACTTGCCAAAAGCTGATGAGAAATCAAATAATAAGGAATAAAAGTATTACTGTTTCCTTGAAGTGAAAGCAGCAAAGGCGGTCCGAAAAGAAAGAAGAATATTAGATACATTGTGAATGTTCATTTATCTTGAAAATCTTTGAGAGACTGATCAAAAACTGCGTAGTTGGCAAAAACTAATGCTAGATTTCTTTAATTAAAATAAAAATGACATTTACGAGGGAGACCTCAACGACCAGAGTCAAATGGTCAAATGGAAGTAGTTAAGGTAGGTGATTTGTGGAAACAGGACAAAGTGTCTCTAGCTGAAGCAGTGACATTGGCTCAGTTCAGGAAGCCCTAAATGTCTAAATCTGTAGAAAAATCACAGATTTCAGTTGGTCATGTGAAAGCAATGTTGTTATCTGAATAAGACAACCTAGATGCTTAGGTCTTCCATGTTCTCACATGTCCAAGGAGCATATTCATTTACTGTTTTTTTAATTTTAATTTTTTTCAATTGGGCTACAACATGCTGCACATTAAACGAGCACGGAAAGGCGCCCTGTATAAAACACATCTCCGCAGATTCAAACTGAACGCAGTAAGCAATAGCCCCCACAATATGACCTAGCCCTGCAAATCAGCTGCACTTTCTGCTGCCATACACCAATAGACAATGATTAAACATAAGGGCCACAAGACAAGCCTAGACAGCTGGTTCACTCCTTCCTGCCACCTACTGACTTTACTTGTTCTCCAGCTCTTTCTGGTCTATGTCAAAATGACGCACAGCTCCTACTCACACATCAAGACACACATGCACACAGATGCATGGGTAAATATAGATTAGTAGAAGATAACAGCCACCAGACTCATCTGGTCTGCCATTTTCCTAGCATCGTACATTCTTCTTAGTCTCCGGCACTGCCTTTGCTCTCACACTATGAACCATTACATACATTGCAACCACTGAAGAAATTCTGAAGTCAGATAACCCCATCTACAATCTTATTGTTGGGCCTACAGCATTCTCTCAGACTTCCTTCTCTGTTTTTATCTGAACTGATGAGCAACAAGAGCAGGTCAAATTGAGCCCAAGGGAGAAATTATCAGAATGAGCTCAAGTGGAGATTGTGTCCCAGGAGTCTGTTGTGAATGTATCTAGGACCCAAATTAAATATTCCTGATTCATGCCTTCATGCTGAAATGATAAACCATGTCCTTATGAAGACATACGAATCTTGCCCATATTCAGTAATAAGCCCACGCAGCCCAAATACGGCAAGGCTACTTCCTTAGATTCCTAGAGAGCACAACGAGTTATTTCGACACACCAAACCTTCAGCAACCTGGGAATTCCCCATGTCTTTGTTTTGATTTGTCATTTAACTCCTGCGAGCACTATAGGAACAGTCAGTTCTTAGTGACATCTTTTATTGACGTCTTATGTCCAACCTTACGTCAAACACAGCACCTTCCAGGTATAAGTATACCAACACTTGCCTTAAGAAACACGCGGTGGTGTGGAGCAGAGCGGCTATCTACTTATCCGAAGCCCCGCTGATGCGAGAGCCGAAGGAAGCCGCCCCTCCCCTTTGACACACTGGAGAAGCTGCCTTTTCTCACGCCGAGAAATCCAGCTCCGGTGTTTTCCAGTCACCCTTGCGGGTTACTGGGAGATCCAGTCCTGAGAAACAAGATACAAGACCTCCTTCATTCTATAACCAAGGTACGGAGCTGATTCAAAACTTAGAGAGAATTCTTGATTCAGATTCTTGGCAAAAAACCCAACTTAACTTAAAAACTGCAACTTACTTACTCCTTCCCACATATTAGGCTTAGGTCAGGTACACCGGGGTAGGCGTATCTTAGAAACACCAGTTGAGTTTGTTAGTCAATGTTTTTATGTATGTAAATATTTTATCCGTTTTAAAGTATCATATGGCTAAGAAACCATATCAATGCTTTTACAGTATTATTTTATAATACTCCTTTTACTGTAGGCACTTTACTTCATGATAAGTATTGCAATTGTGGCAATTCATTTCTCTTGCATGAGAAAGAAGACTGCTCAATAAAATAACACCTTTTATTGAAAACGCCGTCTCTCTATTTCTCTGCACCCTGGTGAAATTAAAGCATGCACGATTGACTGAGTGAAATAGCTGTCTATTGTTTTCACACGACTCTGGAGATACACTCCTTATTCTGGGGGAGCAAAGTTGTCATGTTATATGGTTGTCAGAGGCTAATCCCTTCTGGTCTGAATCAGGGAAGTTAACCCCTCCCTATTAATTCGAGAAAGTTTCTAGTGACCTCTGAGCTAGCTGGCAAAACTAATCAAGTCTAACATAGTCAGTAGAGACCTAGATGACCTCAGTCCTATGTCTACACTGCTGTTTATGTTATTCCAATGAGCAGAGCCTATTGGGAATATAGGAACTGCACTACATTGCGCCCAACGTTTGGTAAGGCGATAATCTAACGCAAGATACTAGAGTAACTCAGTCGTGCCTTTCACACAGACCCCTTTCTCTCGTAAAAACTCCAATAGACGTCTGTAGTGGGTGAAAGGCTAATATCCGCCGAAACTTAGTAGGATGAGAATCCTATGTATTGGTGTACAGTATAGTCAACGTTAAAGGATACAGTGTTCCAAAATATTGTGCACCTAATCTTTGTTTCCTTAAAACTTGATCTGCAACAAGAAATTTCTGTCAGTAAAAATGACGTAAAGTGAAGAAGAAAGAGACAGAGAGGCTTTAGCAGATCAACTGTTAGCAGAGGACATAGTACTCCAAAATGCAGACCCTGATGTAAAACTCATCCCAGTCAATATAAGAAAAACCATAACTATAAAACTTATAGAAAATGAGGTATCACCAAGAGGTGGTACAGTTGTATTTGTGGTAGGGGCACATGAGTATAGGCAGAAGGAGGTATTCTATTCCTGGATAACTTTTCCAGCAGCACATACTGTGACACGGGAGTTCCACTACTATAAAGTAGCGGAATCTCCAGCGGAATACTCTCCTTTCGAGGAAATTGAAATTCCACTAACATGCCAAGAGCACCTGCTCTTATTTAATGGCGCCCTAAAACATCAAAATCACATTACCAGGTTCGGTCCACTAGGTAGACCAGGATCCACGTGGCCGGTTCTAGCCAGCTACACACCACACCCAGACATTGAAGAAATGTCAGACAGAGAACTTTTAATTCAGTTGAAACAACTAATTAATATACATAGACAATTGGTCCAATATGTCATGCAGACTTCAACAGTCCAACCGGCAATTAAAATTACCCAAAACACCCGCAAAACGGGAACAAATTCCTTTCTGGTTAGCTCAAAAAATCAATCAGATAGAGGCAGTATTTCCTGATACTACCCCTCACAAAAAACACAGAATTCTGACTATCTGTCTCCCAATGGGGATCGCACCACATGTGGAGGACTGTGACACGTGGGGCACGGTCTTTGCTTCTATCTACACAAAAACACATGGTGTTCCGTCAATGGCGATTATACCAGATGTACTAAAACAGATTCAAAACGAATACGGTCCAAAACCTGCTTTGACTCTGGGTATGAAATTACTGAAAGACTTCAAGCAGGTCTCGGCTATATTATTAGCCAACATAAAAGGAGAAGCAGCATGTGTGGCAATCCGCCAAAAATTTAAGGAACAGATATAACAGACCAACCTTTTGAGCTTGCTAAAATAATTGAAAAATGCTATGAAGAATTAGGCAGAGATAGTTTGGGTGGTAAACCAGTAAAACCCCAACTAATTGAAAATCCTGAAAAAACCTTTATTAAAAACAATCTCAATTCTCAAAAGAAGAAGTGGGGGGTAACAAACAAACTACTCCCAGAGAAAAACAATTTCAGTCCAGAGGAAGGTCTCCCCAACGGAGATATAATTCTCCAGGAGGAGGAGACAAGTCTCCCCAAAGGGAGCCCTCTGAAAAAAGATATAATCTTAGAGATAGGGATAAATTAAGAAAACCTGACAGATATCAAGATATTGATACACGTCCCTCTCAATCTTTTCAGACTTCCTCACAGAAATCGGAAAGAAGAGGACACAAGGAAGAGCACGTCAATTCCAAAGACAAAGAACCTGCTCATCAAAGTAAAAAATCACAATTTCCCAGAAAGAAGGTAGCAAGTATTAAAATTAAACATGCCCAGAATCCTGAGGACACAACTGAAAAACGTAGAGTGGGCCCAGACAATGCTAAACAGTGCAGCAGAAGTGACCATAGCTCGCAAGATCCTGATGAATCTTCTGGAGACAGTGGACACGAATGAATACATTCAGGTGGGAACTGCAGACACGCGAGATAGCGTGCCCCATAAACTATATGAAATAACATTACGTATAGAGGGAGATAAAACTAGGAAAATAAAAGGTCTCTTTTGGGAGAATCTATCTAAAGGCTATGACATCCTGTTAGCTGAAAAAAGACTGGCCCCCAGAGATTGTCAGGGAGTGCCCTCATGGCGAAGAAATGATTATGCCTGCCTTCTCAAATCATATCCCGATTCATAAAAAATACACATTAGCTAGAAAATGGGCAGTGGCCCAAGCTCCTGCTTTATATAAAAATCATGTAGAATGGGATGAGGACTCTCCTCACCACAAAATCCAGTTAGTAAATCAACCTACTGCACAAAGGCAGTACCCAGGTAAACAAGAAGCTAAAAAGCAAGTAAGGGAGATCTTAGATCAACTTGAATTTCAAGGGCTGATTCTAACATGCACCTCACAAATGAACAATCCTTTGTTTCCTGTCTCCAAGCCAGACGATTCATATCATCTAGTCTTGGACTACAAACAATTAAACTCCTGCTGTAAAACTTTTGAAGTCCAAAGCTCTCACAGTGCAGCACTAATGAATAACATCATGCACAAAAAATATAAAACAACATTAGATATCTCTATTGGATTCTTCTGTCAAAACATTGCACCTGAAAGCAGGTATTTGACCGCTTTCTCAATAATGGGGTCGCAAAAACAATTTTGCCGACTCCCACAGGGATTCAAGAATAGCCCAGGATTATTCTCAGCAAGGGTAACAGAATTACTAAAATTGTATGATGATGAGGCATTATCCTATGTCGATGACATCTATCTTACAGACGATGACCTGGAGACTCACTTGAAACGAGTGAACACCATAACACTTGGGTTCGCATCCGAAGGTTACAAATTCAACTTTAAAAAGTCAAGAATAGCCCATCTAACTGTCCTATTTTTAGGATATGAATTATCAAGTGAAGGCAAAAGCCTAGCAGACAATTTCCTAGAGAAATTTGCAGTACTCCAAGCACCTAAAACGCTGAAGAATTTACAATCAATACTAGGTTTCCTGAATTTCGGAAGAACATACATTCTAAATTATGCAGAGAGGGTTAAACCTCCCTACAAATTAATAAAACCTGATCTCAAACCAAATAATTGGACTCAAAAACAAACAGAAATTTTGAGATCATTACAGATAGACATGTTAACTAAAACAAAACTGCAAACAGGCGCAAACGAACACTATCTGGTAATCCCAGTCATCTCAGGAAGATGTGGATTCACATGCCTGACCTCTAATAAGGGAGAAACGGTACCAATAGCTTACAAATCACATTGTACAGTCAAGCTGAAATGAAATTCAGTTCTTCAGAAAAAATTCTGATAGCGGTTCAAACTGTTGTAGCAAGAGAAAGAGCCCTAGCCCAAGGCAAGAGGATAACTGTTTTTACAGCAGAATCAGCCATTGAGGCATTGAGAAGCCCAGGCAATCTACAGGCAGTGGCATTAGATCCGAAATGGATACAATGGGAAAATTCTCTTGCTGCAGAAGACGTGAAACACTATTTTGATCCAAATATGAATACGCTAGAAAATCTGGAATACAAATATGAATATCCTCTGGCGACTGAAATCCTGCCTCTAGAACAGTACACCTGTGTAATCTACACAGACAGATTTGCACAACATTTTGTTGTGGAAAAGCAAATTTACAACAACGCGTGCGTGATTGTTAAAGATCGTTGGCGCTTAGGTAAATTCAGACCAATGGTCACTAAAACAGAATCATTCAGAAACTGTACAGCTCAGCGAGCTGAAATAAGATCCCTAAAGATGGTGCTTGAAAATGCCGATCGCGAATTCCCCACACTAATAGTGTGCGATTCGCATTTCTGCGTCCAATCTTACAATAAGAGCATGCAGACTTGGATTCAAAACGGTTACAAAGATGACACATGTGCCACAATAAAACATAAAAAACTTTGGGAACAAGTAGTTCTTTTGCAGAAAGAACTACAAAAGACTCACGTGATACATACACTGAGTCATCGACGTGATGGCGTTCACAATGCAGGGAATTTATTGGCTGATAGAGCCACAGCGGCAGCTGGTCAGCCGGCTTCAATAGCCACTAAAAAGCGTTCAGAAAACTAATAGATGGAGAAACCATGCGGGCAGTAAAAGCCTCATTAAAAGGCGATTATGCGGCATTACCTCTCAACTATCCACTCAATAATACATACATAATTGATGCAAACTCCGTTCCGTTTGCTCGAATCCCTGGAGTGGGGGATAAAGTAATTCCAAACACGAACCGGAGAATCTCCTTGATACAAGAAGCACACATGGGATTGGGTGTGAGGCACCAAGAGATTCTGAAATCACTGATACAATTAAAATCAGAATACTGGTGGCCGGGAATGAGCGTAGAAATTTAAAATGTTGCAATAAATTGTGAGGACTGCAACAGAGATCGCAGTTGTGAACCAGACCAGGCACCAGCCCAGACACTACTGTTAGACATCAGGCTATCTATGCGCAGAAGTCCGACCGGACAAATGCGGTCCCATAATTATTGAGACTAAGATTCACTAAAGATGTGGCCCCAGCACTCGGCTGACGCCAGAACTGTTATAAAAGATTTGCGTGTCTTTATCGGCACATACGCAATTGGCATGCTACATTCTGATCAGGGTCCGGCGTTTAGCTCTCGAGCTTACAAAGAGGCTATGAACAGCATGGGCATTGCATTGCGGTACTCTTCTCCCGCCCATCCTGAGGGAAATGCGGTTGTGGAAAGAAAAAACCGTGACATAAAGCAATCTATAACAGCGAGGGTATTAGGTTCGGGTGATGGGTGGGTCAAACATTTAACAAGTGTCCAACGTAGTCTTAACAATCTGCCAAGAAATTCTCTAAAGGGTTTCACTCCATACGAACTATTGTTCGGCACTAGAATGAGAATCCAGTACCTGTCTTAGCTGTCAGCGGAACAAGATCAATCAATCAATCAATCATAGCACTTGTATAGCGCACTACTCACCCGGGAGGGTCTCAAGGCGCTTGGGGGAAGGGGTATGCTACTGCTCGAACAACCAGGTCTTGAGTTGTCTCCTGAAGGCGAGATGGTCCTGGGTCAGCCGAAGGTGGATGGGGAGGGAGTTCCATGTCTTGGCAGCCAGGTAGGAGAAGGATCTTCCTCCGGCGGTGGCTCTTCAGATGAATGGTACGGCGACGAGGGCGAGGCTGGTGGGCCATAGCTGGCGGGTGGGCGTGTAGAAGGTCAGGCGGTCGTTGAGGTACTTGGGGCCCAGGTCGTGGAGAGACTTGTGTGCGTGGGTGAGGAGCCAGAACGTGATCCTCTTGTTGACGGGGAGCCAGTGCAGGTCTTTCAGGTGGCCGGAGATGTGGCTAAGTCGGGGGATGTCTAGGATGAGTCGTGCGGAGGCGTTCTGGATGCGTTGGAGTTTTTTCTGTAGCTTGGCTGTGGTTCCGGCGTAGAGGGTGTTTCCGTAGTCTAGTCAGCTGGTGAAGAGTGCTTGGGTGACCGTCTTCCTGGTTTCGGTCGGGATCCAACGGAAGATCGTTCGGAGCATACGCAGGGTGTTGAAGCACGATGAGGAGACGGCGTTGACTTGTCTGGTCATCGAGAGGGAGGAGTCCAGGATGAAGCCCAGGTTGCGTGCGTGGTCGGTTGGCTTGGGTGCGGTGCCCAGGGCGGGGGGCCACCAGGAGTCATCCCAGGCTGAGGGCGATGGTCCCAGGATGAGGACTTCCGTCTTGTCTGAGTTCAGTTTCAGGCGGCTGTTCTTCATCCACTCCGCGACGTCTTTCATTCTTTCGTGTAGGCAGGTTCTGGCGGTGTCAGGGTCTCTGGTGAGGGAGAGGGTCAGCTGGGTGTCATCGGCGTACGAGATGATGTTGAGGTTGTGTTGGTGTGCGATCGCTGCAAGAGGTCTCATGTAGACGTTGAAGAGGGTGGGGCTGAGTGAAGATCCTTGCGGAACGCCACAGATGACTTCGGTAGCCTCGGATCAAAACGGGGGGAGGCGGACTCTCTGTGTTCTTCCGTCGAGGAACGAGGTGATCCACTCCAGTGCCTTCTCTTGGATGCCGATGTTGCTGAGGCGTTGAACTAGGGTGCGGTGGAAGACAGTGTCGAACGCTGCAGAGAGGTCCAGGAGGATGAGTGCCGCTGTTTCCCCGTTGTCGAGCAGGCCTCGGATGTCGTCGGTGGCTGCGATGAGGACGGTCTCGGTGCTGTGGTTGGCTCTGAAACCGGACTGCAAGGGGTCCAGGGATCCGTTCGTCTCGAGGAAGGCGGCAAGCTGTCTGTTGACGATCTTCTCGATGACTTTAGCCGGAAAAGGGAGGAGCGAGATGGGGCAGAAGTTTTTGAGGTCGGTGGGATCCGCTGTAGGTTTCTTCAGAAGGGTGCTGAGCTCGGCGTGCTTCCAGCTCTCTGGGAAGGTGGCGGTGTTGAAGGAGGTGTTGATGATGTTCCGGAGTTGGGGTGCGATGGTGGAGTCGGCCCTATTGAAGATGTGGTGTGGGCAGGGGTCGGTCGGTGATCCGGAGAGTATGGTGTTCATCATGCGGGCTGTGTCCTCGGTGGTCACTGAGGTCCAGGTGCGGAGGGTGGTGGTGGGGGGCGTTGGTTCGGCGGTGGGGTGCGTGGGTGGTGCGCTGAAGCTGTTGTGGATGTTGGCGATCTTGCGGTGGAAGAACGAGGCGAGGGAGTCGCAGAGGTCTTGTGACGGAGTGATGTCGTTGTTGCCGGGACTGGGGTTGGAGAACTCCTTGACGATGCTGAAGAGTTCCTTGCTGTCGTGGGCGTTGTTGTCTATTCGTTCCTTCAGGGATTTCTTCTTGGTGGTGCGGATCAGCTGGTGGTGCTTGCGGGTGGCGTGTTTGAGGGCGGTCATGTTGTCGGTGGTCTGGTCGAGGAGCCAGGCTTTCTCGAGGTTGCGGCAGGCCTTCTTGGAGTCCTTGAGTTCGTCGGTGAACTAGGATGCCTTCTTGCTTCTGGGTCTGCTGGGTGGGTTCTTCAGTAGTGCGAGAACATCGGCGCAGGCGTTCAGCCACTGCGTGAAGTTGCGGGCTGCTTCGTTGGGGTCCGTTGCGTTGGCGGGTGGGTTCTGGCTGGGGAGGTGGTGAGCTGGTCGGTGGTGATCTTGTTCCAGCTTCTGTGGGGAACCTGAGGCGGGTGGTGGCGGGTCGTGGTTCTTCTGAAGCTGAAGTGGACACAGCTGTGGTCGGTCCAGTGGAGTCTGGTGGAGTGGCTGAAGGTGATGTGCTTGCTGGATGAGAAGACGGGGTCAAGCGTGTGGCCGGCATAGTGGGTGGGGGTGTTGACGAGTTGCTTGAGTCCGAGGTTGGTGAGGTTGTCCAGCAGGTGAAGGGTCCGCAGATGCGTCTCGGGGTGGCTCGGCAGCAGGCGGGGTTCCAGCCGGCATTGAGTGCGTTGAGGGTGGCAGCGTCGTAGGTCCGTCGGGTCGTCTTGCGTCGGTGGGGGCCAGGGTTCCTGGCACTGGGCGCGGTCCAGGCACGGACAGGCGCAGACGGGCTTACCTTTGGTGCGCCTTCGGTGCACAATCGGCGTCCCCGCTGCGCGTGCATGGGGGCGTCATAAGAAGGGAGGGAGGGTCCGCTGGGTGGCGGGAGCGTGGGATCCATTCGGCTGTCGGGGGCGGGCCGCAGGGAGGCAGCGGCGGGAAAATCGAGTGCGGGCTGGCGGCGGCTCAGCGGCGGCTGGGGCGCCTGAAGGAGATGCGGTCAGCGTGGAGAAGCGGCAACCAGGTAGCAGGGGCAAGAGGAGCGTGGGGCGACCAGGCCTGTTAAAGGCGCAGTGGTCGCTCCAGAGATGGTGGCAGGTTCCCCTTAAGAAGGGAGCTTCTGACTCAACCCACAGAGCTCTACATGACCAAGGACCAGCCAATGTCAACCACCACGTGAAATTCCACAAATTCATCAGACACCTGCACTTCACCTCTCTGGCTCTTGCTCACACCCCAAGCGATCGCCAGTGGATGACGCACCTTCTAGTATCTCTCCGCAAAAGCCTGGAATGACCTTCCCTTACACCTATGAACATCACCCTCCCTAGCAGATTTCAGAAGGGAACTCAAGACCTGACTTTTCAACTGAGACGACCGTCACCTCAGTTCCCCAATACCCTTAGAGGGTGAGGAGTAGTGCATTACAAGACTGATAATTGATCTGCATAGAGTAAAATTATCATTATATAAATTGATAAAACTTCTGATCTTTTCTAAACTTTGAAATGAGGAGAACCCTGCCTATAGGACACACACATTACATCTTAGAGCAGCCACCAAACAAATAATGAATTCCTATTTTACCCTTCCTGTTAAAGAAGGGGTAACAACTCTTGTAAATGAAGCATAACCTGCTAAATATTAAACTGTGGTTGCCCAGGTCTCCTGAAATAAAATAATACTATACAGCTTAATAAATTGAATCCAACCATCAATAAGCATTTTTGAACAAATTCCAGGAATGTTCCAGAAAAGTATACTGAGCAGATTCATATTACCTCAAAAAGCACACTTTGCTCATACCAATGTCAATGGGTCACCATTAAACATTTCCCAAAAATTAATTAGCTGGAAAGAGATAAAAGCTCAATATCTGAGCCATGAAGCTGGCATACCATACTCTTAACTATGTGCAAATTTATTTTACAGCACAACCTCCCCCAGTCTTTTTTTCTTATATATGGTATGCAATATAAAGGCACAGAAAGCACACTCACTGCTACGTCAAACCTAAAATGGAGGAGGAAGACAATCGATAAAGGTTTAACAAATAAAGAAAATGTTGTGCAGAAAAAGGTGCTGCCTCTGGATGGGTTAAAACACAAATAGTGTTTACCCACCCATGCCTTAATGCCTGAAAGACATTTAGAAAGAGGCTGGTGGAGCTAAGATCGGAATGGTGAAAAATATCTCTGTATGTACCTCAAACTAAAAGAAGAAATGGCTGATGCTAAAGTGCAGCCTTAGGGATAATCAGAGAGGGCAAAGGATAGAGACATCATGGACTTTATGTGTTAAAGAAATATGAAATGAAACAGAACTTGCCCAAGTCAGAGAAAGAAATCATACGCTGAGAGATTGTACTGGATTCAAAATAGGGGTTACCCAGTTCTATCCAATTATGTACAATGCTGACAGAGAAACGTGATCCAACTTGCCAAAAGCTGATGAGAAATCAAATAATAAGGAATAAAAGTATTACTGTTTCCTTGAAGTGAAAGCAGCAAAGGCGGTCCGAAAAGAAAGAAGAATATTAGATACATTGTGAATGTTCATTTATCTTGAAAATCTTTGAGAGACTGATCAAAAACTGCGTAGTTGGCAAAAACTAATGCTAGATTTCTTTAAATAAAATAAAAATGACATTTACGAGGGAGACCTCAATGACCAGAGTCAAATGGTCAAATGGAAGTAGTTAAGGTAGGTGATTTGTGGAAACAGGACAAAGTGTCTCTAGCTGAAGCAGTGACATTGGCTCAGTTCAGGAAGCCCTAAATGTCTAAATCTGTAGAAAAATCACAGATTTCAGTTGGTCATGTGAAAGCAATGTTGTTATCTGAATAAGACAACCTAGATGCTTAGGTCTTCCATGTTCTCACATGTCCAAGGAGCATATTCATTTACTGTTTTTTAAATCTTTATTTAATTTTTATGTTTTTTCAATTGGGCTACAACATGCTGCACATTAAACGAGCACGGAAAGGCGCCCTGTATAAAACACATCTCCGCAGATTCAAACTGAACGCAGTAAGCAATAGCCCCCACAATATGACCTAGCCCAGCAAATCAGCTGCACTTTCTGCTGCCATACACCAATAGACAATGATAAAACATAAGGGCCACAAGACAAGCCTAGGCAGCTGGTTCACTCCTTCCTGCCACCTACTGACTTTACTCGTTCTCCAGCTCTTTCTGGTCTATGTCAAAATGACGGACAGCTCCTACTCACACATCAAGACACACATGCACACAGATGCATGGGTAAATATAGATTAGTAGAAGATAACAGCCACCAGACTCATCTGGTCTGCCATTTTCCTAGCATCGTACATTCTTCTTAGTCTCCGGCACTGCCTTTGCTCTCACACTATGAACCATTACATACATTGCAACCACTGAAGAAATTCTGAAGTCAGATAACCCCATCTACAATCTTATTGTTGGGCCTACAGCATTCTCTCAGACTTCCTTCTCTGTTTTTATCTGAACTGATGAGCAACAAGAGCAGGTCAAATTGAGCCCAAGGGAGAAATTGTCAGAATGAGCTCAAGTGGAGATTGTGTCCCAGGAGTCTGTTGTGAATGTATCTAGGACCCTAATTAAATATTCCTGATTCATGCCTTCATGCGGAAATGATAAACCATGTCCTAATGAAGACATACGAATCTTGCCCATATTCAGTAATAAGCCCACGCAGCCCAAATACGGCAAGGCTACTTCCTTAGATTCCTAGAGAGCACAACGAGTTCTTTCGACACACCAAACCTTCAGCAACCTGGGAATTCCCATGTCTTTGTTTTGATTTGTCATTGAACTCCTGCGAGCACTAAAGGAACAGTCAGTTCTTAGTGACATCTTTTATTGACGTCTTATGTCCAACCTTACGTCAAACACAGCACCTTCCAGGTATAAATATACCAACACTTGCCTTAAGAAACACGCGGTGGTGTGGAGCAGAGCGGCTATCTACTTATCCGAAGCCCAGCTGATGCGAGAGACGAAGGAAGCCGCCCCTCCCCTTTGACACACTGGAGAAGCTGCCTTTTCTCACGCCGAGAAATCCAGCTCCGGTGTTTTCCAGTCACCCTTGCGGGTTACTGAGAGATCGAGTCCTGAGAAACGAGATACAAGACCTCCTTCATTCTATAACCAAGGTACGGAGCTGATTCAAACCTTAGAGAGAATTCTTGATTCAGATTTGTGGCAAAAAACCCAACTTAACTTAAAAACTGCAACTTACTTACTCCTTCCCACGTATTAGGCTTAGGTCAGGTACACCGGGGTAGGCGTGTCTTAGAAGCACCAGTTGAGTTCGTTAGTCAATGTTTTTATGTATGTAAATATTTTATCCGTTTTAAAGTATCATATGGCTAAGAAACCATATCAATGCTTTTACAGTATTATTTTATAATACTCCTTTTACTGTAGGCACTTTACTTCATGATAAGTATTGCAATTGTGGCAATTCATTTCTCTTGCATGAGAAAGAAGACTGCTCAATAAAATAACACCTTTTATTGAAAACGCCCGTCTCTCTATTTCTCTGCACCCTGGTGAAATTAAAGCATGCACGATTGACTGAGTGAAATAGCTGTCTATTGTTTTCACATGACTCTGGAGATACACTCCTTATTCTGGAGAGCAAAGTTGTCATGTTATATGGTTGTCAGAAGCTAATCCCTTCTTGTCTGAATCAGGGAAGTTAACCCCTCCCTATTAATTCGAGAAAGTTTCTAGCGACCTCTGAGCTAGCTGGCAAAACTAATTAAGTCTAACATAGTCGGTAGAGACCTAGATGACCTCAGTCCTATGTCTACACTGCTGTTTATGTTATTCCAATGAGCAGAGCCTATTGGGAATATAGGAACTGCACTACATGGTGCCCAACATTTGGTAAGGCGATAATCTAACGCAAGATACTAGAGTAACTCAGTCGTGCTTTTCACACAGACCCATTTCTCTCGTAAAAACTCCAATAGACGTCTGGAGTGGGTGAAAGGCTAATATCCGCCGAAACTTAGTAGGATGAGAATCCTATGTATTGGTTTACGGTATAGTCAACGTTGAAGGATACAGTGTTCCAAAATATTGTGCACCTAATCTTTGTTTCCTTAAATCTTGATCTCAATAAGAAATTTCTGTCAGTAAAAATGACGTAAGGTGAAGAAGAAAGAGACAGAGAGGCTTTAGCAGATCTACTGTTAGCAGAGGACACAATCCTCCAAAATGCAGACCCTGATGTAAAACTCATCCCAGTCAATATAAGAAAAACCATAACAAATGAGGTATCACCAAGAGGTGGTACAGTTGTATTTATGGTAGGGGCACATGAGTATCGGCAGACAGAGGTATTCTATTCCTGGATAACTTTTCCAGCAGCACATACTGTGACACAGGAGTTCCACTACTATAAAGTAGCGGAATCTCCAGCGGAATACTCTCCTTTCAAGGAAATTGAAATTCCACTAACATACCAAGAGCACCTGCTCTTATTTAATGGCGCCCTAAAACATCAAAATCACATTACCAGGCTCGGTCCACTAGGTAGACCAGGAGCCACGTGGCCGGTTCTAGCCAGCTACACACCACACCCAGACATTGAAGAAATGTCAGACAGAGAACTTTTAATTCAGTTAAAACAACTAATTAAAATACATAGACAATTGGTCCAATATGTCATGCGGACTTCAACAGTCCAACCGGCATTTAAAATTCCCCAAAACACTCGCAAAACGGGAAAAAATTCCTTTCTGGTTAGCTCAAAAAATCGCTCAGATAGAGGCAGTATTTCCTGATACTACCCCTCACGAAAAACACAGAATTCTGACTATCTGTCTCCCAATGGGGATCGCACCACATGTGGAGGACTGTGACACTTGGGGCACGGTCTTTGCTTCTATCTACACAAAAACACATGGTGTTCCGTCAATGGCGATTATACCAGATGTACTAAAACAGATTCAAAACGAATACGGTCCAGAACCTGCTTTGACTCTGGGTATGAAATTACTGAAAGACTTCAAGCAGGTTTCGGCTATATTATTAGCCAACATAAAAGGAGAAGCAGCATGTGTGGCAATCCACCAAAAATTAAGGGAACAGATATAACAGACCAACCTTTTGAGCTTGCTAAAATAATTGAAAAATGCTATGAAGAATTAGGAAGAGATAGTTTGGGTGGTAAACCAGTAAAACCCCAACTAATTGAAAATCCTGAAAAAACCTTTATTAAAAACAATCTCAATTCTCAAAAGAAGAAGGGGGGGGGGGTAACAAACAAACTACTCCCAGAGAAAAACAATTTCAGTCCAGAGGAAGGTCTCCCCAACGGAGATATATTTCTCCAGGAGGAGGAGACAAGTCTCCCCAAAGGGAGCCCTCTGAAAAAAGATATAATCTTAGAGATAGGGATAAATTAAGAAAACCTGACAGATATCAAGATATTGATACACGTCCCTCTCAATCTTTTCAGACTTCCTCACAAAAATCGGAAAGAAGAGGACGGTCAGAACACAAGGAAGAGCACGTCAAGTCCAAAGACAAAGAACCTGCTCATCAGAATTTAGCAAGTATTAAAATTAAACATGCAGAGAATCCTGAGGACACAACTGAAAAATGGAGAGTGGGCCCAGACAATGCTAGACAGCGCAGCAGAAGTGACCATAGCTCGCAAGATCCTGATGAATCTTCTGGAGACAGTGGACACAAATGAAAACATTCAGGTGGAAACTGCAGACACGCGAGTTAGCGTGCCCCATAAACTATATGAAATAACAATACGTATAGAGGGAGATAAAACTAGGAAAATAAAAGGTCTCTTTTGGGAGAATCTATCTAAAGGCTATGACAAGGCGACCGACCTGACCTCGTCAGAGCCGGTCGCTCCACCCGCCGCCGCGTGGCTCCTCCAGAGTGCACCGGTGTCCCCGCTGCTGTCTCCTGTCCGCCGCTGCCCCCTGGGCTCAGGCGTCCCTGACTGTGCTTTTTGCGATTCTTCCCGGTTTTTGTGCCTCGCTGCTGACTGTTGTGCTGTGTTCTTTCTCACTGCCGTGTTTTTCTCCTTAATACTATTGTGCCCACTGTGTGATCGTCGTGCCCTGTATCTCCCAGTCTTGTGCCTCCCTGCCGCCTGTTTTCCCGCTGTTCTCCCCGCTCCCCGCTCCCTGCCGCTGATCCCCCGCGGCCCTGCCCCCCTTCTTCGTTCTGTATCACCGCCCCCTCCTTGCCGCCACCCCGCTCCCGCCTCCCAGCTGCTCCTCCCTCCCACTGGCTACTTAGGCGGTGGCACACGCGACGGGGAGCTGTGACCGACCTGACCTCCTCAGAGCCGGTCGCTCCACCCGCCGCCGCGTGGCTCCTCCAGAGTGCGCTGGTGTCCCCGCTGCTGTCTCCTGTCCGCCGCTGCCCCCTGGGCTCAGGCGTCCCTAGCTGTGCTTTTTGCGATTCTTCCCGGTTTTTGTGCCTCACTGGTGACTGTTGTGCTGTGTTCTTTCTCACTGCCGTGTTTTTCTCCTTAATACTCGTGCCCTGTATCTCCCAGTCTTGTGCCTCCCTGCCGCCTGTTTTCCCGCTGTTCTCCCCGCTCCCTGCCGCTGATCCCCCGCGGCCCCGCCCCCTTCTTCGTTCTGTATCACCGCCCCCTCCTTGCCGCCACCCCGCTCCCGCCTCCCAGCTGCTCCTCCCTCCCTCCGCCCCCCACTCTCCAAATATGGCAGAGTGGCAAACGCGCAGCGTTGATGCGCAGCGGGCGCGCCGATTGTGCGCCGAAGGTGCGCCAAAGGTAAGCCCGTCTGCACCTGTCCGCGCCTGGACCGCGCCCAGCACCAGGACCCCTGGCCCCCACCGACGCAAGACGACCCGACAGACCTACGACGCCGCCCCCCTCAACGCACTCAATGCCGGCCGGAACCCTGCCTGCTGCCAAGTCGCCCCGAAACGCTTTCTCGGACCCTTCACCTGCACAACCTGCAAGTTCACCTGCCTCCGAACATGCACCGCGCCCGCCAAGCCTAACCCCAGCAGTGACCTCAGGTGCATCCTGCTCAACACCCGCTCCGTCCACAGACACGCCGTCAAACTCTAGAACCTGCTCGACACAACATCTCCAGACGTCGCCTTCCTCACTGAAACATAGATGAACGCCTCCTCAACCCCCGACATGGCCATTGCCATCCCGGACGGGTACAAGATCATCAGGAGGGACCGCGTCAACCAAACCGGAGGAGGCATCGCCATCGTCCACAAGAACACCATCCGCATCACGACCGACGCCGACGTCACCTACACCGCCGCCGAACACCTCCACTTCCAGATTCACACCGACCCAAAGACGACCCTCAGAGGCACCCTCATCTACAGACCCCCGGGACCACGCACACAATTCAGCGAAGACATCGCCGACTTCGACAGCCCGCACGCCCTCCCCTCTGTCAACTACATCCTCCTAGGGGACCTCAACTTCCACCCGGAGAACAACAAGGACTGCAACACCGTCACCCTGCTGGACAACCTCGCCAACCTCGGACTCAAGCAACTGGTCAACACCCCCACCCACTACGCCGGCCACACGCTTGACCCCGTCTTCTCATCCAGCAAGCACATCACCTTCAGCCACTCCACCGGGCTTCACTGGACCGACCACAGCTGCGTCCACTTCAGCTTCAGAAAAACCACCACCCATCACCACCCGCAACAGGTTCCTCTTAGAAACTGGAGCAAGATCACCGTCGACCAGCTCACCACCTCCCTCAGCCAGAACCCACCTGCCAGCACACCGGACCCCAACGAAGCAGCCCGCAACTTCACGCAGTGGCTGACCGCCTGCGCCGACGACCTACCACCACTGAAGAACCCTCCCAGCAAACCCAGAAGCAAGAAGGCTCCCTGGTTCACCGACGAACTCAAGGACTCCAAGAAGACCTGCCGCACCCTCGAGAAAGCCTGGCTCCTCGACCGGACCGCTGACAACATGACCGCCCTCAAACACGTGACCCGCAAGCACCACCAGCTCATCCGCACCACCAAGAAGAAATCACTGAAGGATCGACTGGACAACAACGCCCACGACAGCAAGGAACTCTTCAGCATCGTCAAGGAGTTCTCCAACCCCAGCACCGGCAACAACGACATCACCCCCTCACAAGATCTCTGTGACTCCCTCGCCTCGTTCTTCCACCGCAAGATTGCCGACATCCACAACAGCTTAGGCACACCTTCCTCGCACCCACCGTCGAACCAACACACCCCACTGCCACCCTCCGCACCTGGACCGCAGTGATCACGGAAGACACAGCCCGCACAATGAACACCATCCACTCCGGATCTCCGACTGACCCCTGCCCCCACCACATCTTCAACAAGGCCGACTACACCATCGCACCCCAACTCCGAGACGTCATCAACGCCTCCTTCGACACCGCCACCTTCCCGGAGAGCTGGAAGCATGCCGAGCTCAGCGCCCTACTGAAGAAACCAACAGCGGACCCCACCGACCTCGAGACAAACGGATCCCCGGCCTCGACCCCTCGCAGTCCGGTATCAGAGCCAACCACAGCACCTAGACCACCCTCATCGCAGCCACCGACGACATCCGAGCCCTTCTCGACAACGGGGAAATAGCGGCACTTATCCTCCTGGACCTCTCCGCCGCGTTCGACACTGTCTGCCACCGCACCCTAGTCCAACGCCTCAGCAACACCGGCATCCAAGAGAAGGCATTGAAGTGGATCATCTCGTTCCTCGCTGGAAGAACACAGAGAGTCCACCTCCCCCCGTTTCGCTCCGCTGCCACCGAAGTCTTCTGCGGCGTCCCGCAAGGATCATCACTCAGCCCCACCCTCTTCAACGTCTACATGAGACCTCTCCCAGCCATTGCACGCCAACACAACCTCAACATTATCTCCTACGCCGACGACACCCAGCTCATCCTCTCCCTCACCAGAGACCCCGACACCGCCAGAACCTGCCTCCACGAAGGGATGAAAGACGTCGCTGAGTGGATGAAGAACAGCCGCTTAAAACTGAACTCAGACAAGACGGAAGTCCTCATCCTTGGGCCTTCACCCACCGCCTGGGATGAGTCCTGGTGGCCCCCAGCACTGGGCACCGCCCCCAAGCCGACAGACCACGCACGCAACCTGGGCTTCATCCTGGACTCCTCCCTCTCGATGACCAGACAAGTCAACGCCGTCTCCTCTTCATGCTTCCACACCCTCCGCATGCTCTGCAAGATCTTCCGATGGATCCCGACCGAAACCAGGAAGACGGTCACCCAGGCCCTCGTCACCAGCCGGCTGGACTACGGAAACACCCTCTAAGCCAGAACCACAGCCAAGCTACAGAAAAGACTACAACGCATCCAGAACGCCTCCGCCCGACTCATCCCAGACATCCCTCGATGCAGCCACATCTCCGGCCACCTGAGAAACCTACACTGGCTCCCCGTCAACAAGAGGATCACGTTCAGGCTCCTCACCCACGCACATAAGTCTCTCCACAACCTGGGCCCCAAGTACCTCAACGACCGCCTGACCTTCCACACGCCCACCCGCCAGCTACGCTTCGCTAGCCTCGCCCTCACCGCCGTACCACGCATCCGAAGAGCCACCGCCGGAGGCAGATCCTTCTCCTACCTGGCAGCCAAGACATGGAACTCCCTCCCAATCCACCTTCGGCTGAACCAGGACCACCTCGCCTTCAGGAGACAACTCAAGACCTGGCTGTTCGAGCAGTAGCGGCCCCCCTCCCCCAAGCGCCTTGAGACCCTCTCGGGTGAGTAGCGCGCTATATAAGTGTTGTGATTGATTGATTGATTGACATACTGTTAGCTGAAAAAGACTGGCCGCCAGAGTTTGTCGGGGAGTGCCCTCATGACGAAGAAATTATTATGCCTGCCTTCTCAAATCATATCCAGATTCATAAAAAATACACATTTGCAAGAAAATGGGCAGTGGCCCAAGCTCCTGCTTTATATAAAAATCATGTAGGATGGGATGAGGACTCTCCTCACCACAAAATCCAGTTAGAAAATCAACCTACTGCACAAAGGCAGTACCCAGTTAAACAAGAAGCTAAAAAGCAAGTCAGGGAGATCTTAGATCAACTTGAATATCAAGGGGTGATTGAAACATGCACCTCACAAATGAACAATCCTTTGTTTCCTGTCTCCAAGCCAGACGATTCATATCGTCTAGTTTTGGACTACAGACATTTAAACTCCTGCTGTAAAACTTTTGCAGTCCAAAACTCTCACAGTGCAGCACTAATGAATAACATTGTGTGCAAAAAATATAAAACAACATTAGCTATCTCTAATGGATTCTTCTGTCAAAACATTGCACCTGAAAGCAGGTATTTGACCGCTTTCTCAATAATGGGGTCGCAAAAACAATTTTGCAGACTCCCACAGGGATTCAAGAATAGCCCTGGATTATTCTCAGCAAGGGTAACAGAATTACTACAAATGTATGATGATGAAGCATTATCCTATGTCGATGACCTGTCGATGATCTTACAGACGATGACCTGGAGACTCACTTGAAAAGAGTGAACACCATAATACTTGGGTTCGCATCCGAAGGTTACAAATTCAACTTTAAAAAGTCAAGAATAGCCCATCTAACTGTCCTATTTTTAGGATATGAATTATCAAGTGAAGGCAAAGGCCTAGCAGACAATTTCCTAGAGAAATGTGCAGTACTCCAAGCACCTAAAACGCTGAAGAATTTACAATCAATACTAGGTTTCTTGAATTTCGAAAGAATATACATTCTAAATTATGCAGAGAGGGTTAAACCTCCTTACGAATTAATAAAACCTGATTTCAAACCAAATAATTGGATTCAAAAACAAACAGAAATTTTGAGATCATTACAGAAATTTTGAGATCATTACAGATAGACATGTTAACTAAAACAAAACTGCAAACACACGCACACGAATGCAATCTGGTAATCCGAGTCATCCCAGGAAGATGCGGATTCACATACCTGACCTCTAATGAGGGAGAAACGGTACCAATAGCTTACAAATCACATTGTACACTCAAGCTGAAATGAAATTAAGTTCTACAGAAAAAATTCTGATAGCAGTTCAAATTGCTGTAGCAAGAGAAAAAGCCCTAGCCCAAGGCAAGAGGATAACTGTTTTTACAGCAGAATCAGCCATTGAGGCATTGAGAAGCCCACGCAATCTACAGGCAGTGGCATTAAATCCGAAATGGATACAATGGGAAAATTATCTTGTTGCAGAAGACGTGAAACACTATTTTGATCCGAATATGAAGAAGCTAGAAAATCTGGAATACGAATATGAACATCCTCTGGCGACCGAAATCCTGCCTCTAGAACAGTACACCTGTGTAATCTACACAGACAGATTTGCACAACATTTTGTTGTGGAAGAGCAAATTTACAACAACGCGTGCGCAATTGTTAAAGGTCGTTGGCGCAGGGGGCGTGGCTAAGATGGCGGCCTGAGAGGACGCGTTTTCGTGGAGCTCCTCGTCCCGATCCCCCCGTTGCATAGCCACGCCGCAGCATCTCGCCCAATTTTGGGGTACAGGGTGCCCCGAGCTCACTGATCCAGACAGGAGGCCGTCCGTCCGTTGACCCGGCCCCGGAAGCCCCGGGCGGACCCACCCGCCGGGGTCGTGCGGCGGCCCCGGGCCCTTCGGCGCCAGAGTGGACGGCGCAGCCGAGTGCGGAGCCGCGAGGCCGGGCCCGCGGGGCAGCGCCTGAGATCGGGGAGGCCGGACCGGAGGAGCGGCGCCAGGAGCAGTGACCCGCTCGTGGAGTCAGCGGTGCAAGCAACGGCCCCGCCGGCGGCCCTGGGAGGACCCCGTAGAGGACCCCGTAGACGGCCCGGCGGAGGAGCGAGGTGCGGCGGCCAGGGGATCTACGCGAGGCCCCGGCTTGGGCCTAGGTCAGGCATCCTCCGCCCCGCGCTCCCACCAGCCGGAGACCAGAGCCAGAGCCCGGAGACGCTGCCCACCGGCCATTTTCCACGTGGTCTGGGGTGCGGCGCGGACCGGGCTCCCCCGAGATGTCCAATACCGGCCGCCGGAGGGGCCAAACTATCCCCGACATGCTGGCGAAAGGGGCCTCCAAGGGAGACAAGAGCCCGGACAAGCCGACGACGACCCCCCCGCCCAAAGGCAAAGAGCGCGAGGAGGGCGACACTCCTGCCACCAAGGCCTTCATGGAGGACCTATTCTCCTCCCTTAAAGCGGACTTTCAGACCCTCCGGCAAGATATGGCGGGGGAATTCAGGGAACTCCGCCGCGATGTTGACGACATTGGTGAGCGGGTGGCGGCCGTTGAGGTATCCGACCAGACCAGGAGCGCGGAGGTGGAGCATTTGCAGCAAGAGATACTCCGGCTCCACGACCAACAGACTCAGCTCCAGGCCCATGCCGAGGACCTGGAAAACCGGTCCAGGCGCAACAATATCAGGGTGAGGAACGTGCCGCTCAAGGCAGAAGGAGGCGATGTTGCCGCCTATCTACGGGACTTATTCCGGGAGGTCCTGGGAGAGGGAGACGACCTCGACATTCGCATCGACAGGGCCCACCGGGTCGGCGTGGCACGCAAGGCACCAGCCCCCCCGCCCGACATCCTGGCCTTCCTCCCGGACTACCCCCTCAAGGAGCGTATCCTGAAGGCCGCCCGCCAAAAGCAACCTCTCCACTTCAGGGACCACGCCATCGAGCTTTTCCAAGACCTGTTGGCGATCACTCTCCAGAAGAGGCGGACATTCAAAGTGGCGACTACTTTTCTCCGGGATAAAGGTATCCCGTACTCCTGGGGCCATCCCTTTAGATTGATCTTTAGGTGGAATGGCACACTTCACCAGCTTCGGTCCCTGTGGGACACTTGTGCAGTGCTGGGCCTCGCTGCAGAGGAGGAGACCCAGGACGACGACGGGGGCCCCGGACCCTCCCAAGCGCGATCTTCCCGCTCCCAGGCGGACGGCTGGCAAACTGTGCGGAACCGCCGTTCCCCCAGGAAAGGATTCAAGCCGGACCCCTCGGAGGTTGAGATGGAACATGCCGCGGCGATTCAGAAAGTCTCCACGGACACTGCGGCTGTGCCTTGAGGAGTCATGTGCACGAAGGTAGACTAATGCATAGCACGATGTATGGGGGGCGGGACGGGGGGCTCCAGGTCCGCCATTGCCACGTTTTCCCATTTTCAGAGACTTCACCAGGGGCCTGGACAATTGCCGTATAGGCTCCGGACAATGTGTTCTTGTTGGGGATTGTTGGTTTGGGTTTTGGGTTTGGGGGGGGACATGTTCGGGGCTGGGGGGGGGCACTCGGTGTGTTCGGGATGTGATAAATACTGCAGGATACGGGGAGGGCGGGTGGAGGCTGGCCCCGCTGCGCTTCATTTCCACAATCTCCCATGGCAGTTGAAGGGGTCCGTGTCTTATCTCTTAATGTGAAAGGGCTTAACAACCCGATCAAACGCAGGGCAGTGCTTTCCTTTCTAGAACATTCCGGGGCTGAACTCTGCTTACTGCAAGAGACGCACCTGATGGCTAAGGACTGGCACCGCATGAAAGCTAGGGCCTTCCCGCAGCAGTTTTTCTCGGCGACTCCCGAGAAGAAGGCGGGGGTGGCTCTCCTGGTATCTAAGCATTTTAAGGGGCAGGTGGGCGGTAAGGTGGCCGAGATCAAGGGCAGACTCCTTGCTTACACTATCCACATTGGCACACTCTCTTTCACACTGGGATCGCTCTACGCGCCTAACGCCCGCCAGGAGGCCTTCCTACGGGGGGCCCTATCGGAGGCGCTGTCTGGCGACCTGAGGCATGTCTTGCTCGGGGGGGACCTGAACCTGGTCATGGACAATGAGAAAGACAGATCGGGCAAGAGGTTTGGGGACTCAGGGGCACTTTCAGCAGCGGGAAAGCAGTGGCTCACAGATAGGGGGTTGGTAGATGCTTGGCGGGAATTTCATCACACTGCCCCAGGGTACACTTTCTACTCCGCGGTCCACCACACCTACGCCAGATTAGACCACTTTCTGTGCTCTACTGACCTCCTTCCCACGCTTACAGACATTGACACTACCCCGGCGGCACTGTCGGACCACGACGCAGTGGTCATTCAGCTGAGCGTTCCTCACACGCCCCCTCACAAAGGACGTTGGAGGCTTAGGGAGAACTTACTGTCCAGGCAGGGGACGGTCCAGAGGCTTTCACAGACCATCACTGATTATTTGGGGGTTAACGACACTGGGGAGGTAACCCAGGCGACTCTGTGGGGGGCACTCAAGGCGGTCGTCAGGGGCGACATCATAGCGATTGCGGCCGCAGACAACAAGGAGCGCAGGGACCGCCGGAGGGAGCTGGAAGAGCAGGTAACGACACTGGAGAGGGCCCACAGCCGCACGGGAGCCCCCCGCATCTGGCGCCAGCTTAAAACGGCTAGGGCCCAACTTGCGGGCCTGGACCTCGACAGGGCGGAATATGCAGCGCTTCGCCTCCGCCACACGTACTACGTGGGGGGCGATAAAACGGGACGCCTCCTGGCCAGCACCCTTAAGGCCAAAACGGTCCGCTCCAGGGTCCCGGTCATACAGGGGGACGGCGGCGAGGAGTTTCGGGACGATGCTAGCATAGCCGAAGCTTTCCGCGCCTTTTATGCCCAGCTCTACGCCGCGGACCCGGCCATCGAGGGCGAGGCCGGGCGGGCCTACCTCGAGACCGTGGAAGTCACTTCCCTCAATGAGTCTAACGCCAGCGCCCTGGATAGCCCTATCCGGCTGGAGGAGGTGGTGTCGGCCATTGCCAGACTTAAACCCCTGAAGGCTCCGGGCCCAGACGGCTTTTCCGCGGGTTTCTATAAAACCTTTTGCCAACTCCTCGCGCCGGTTCTCATGAAGCTTTTTAACTCCTTCGGGGGGCCGGGGTCGATCCCAGCGGAGATGTTGGAGGCAGACGTCATAGTCCTGCCAAAGCCGGGGAAGGATCCCAAGAGATGCGCGGCCTATAGGCCGATATCTCTGCTCAATGTCGACCTGAAACTTTTCACGAGCATTTTGGCTTCGCGCCTCGGCCCATGCCTCCCAGGCATTATTGAGCCCGACCAGGCAGGCTTTGTCCCCTCCCGCCAATGCGCGGACAACACCAAACGTATATTGCATGTCATCGACAAGGCCCACTACAACGCCTCGGACGCCGCACTGCTCTCAGTGGACGCCGAGAAAGCGTTCGACAGAGTGGACTGGCGATTTCTCGATCACACTCTAGCGAAATTTGGGGTCGGCCCCCGGTTTCGCTCTTGGATAGGAGGCTGCTATGCAACGCCCAGAGCGACCATAAAGGTGAACGGGCTCAGCTCAAAACCGTTTGATATCCGACGCGGCACACGACAGGGCTGCCCGCTCTCGCCACTCTTATTCGCCCTATACGTCGAGCCCTTCGCTCAACGGATCCGAGATAATGGGGCAATCACAGGTGTCCGGTTCGGGGGCGCGGAGCAAACGATCAGCCTATACGCCGACGACATATTGGTCGCGGTGGACGATCCCAAGGTCTCCCTGCCCGCCTTCCTGTCTGAAATGGAGGCCTTTGCCGCGGTGTCGGGTTTTAAAATGAATGTTCAGAAATCAGTGGTCCTCCCACTAGGGCGCAACACCAAGCCTGCTCACAGTCGCGAGCTTCGCATAGGGGGACTGGAAGTTAGCACCACGGTACCGTATCTAGGGATAGATTTGACTCCCGCTACTGCTCAAACGATCGAACTCAATTACACTACACTGCTTTCCCGGGTGCAAGGGGATATCGCTCGCTGGAGGCAAAAACCACTATCCTGGCTGGGACACATAGCGGCCGTTAAAATGACTCTTCTCCCCAAGATCCTCTACCTCTTCCAGACTCTCCCGGTCACCCCCCCGCTGGGAGTGATCAAGAAGCTCCAAGATGCCCTGAACCACTATGTGTGGGCGGGCAGGCGACCCCGACTTCGTCGCGACCTGGCTGTGCGGGTTACGGCCGAGGGGGGCCTGGGAATCCCGGACTTGCGCCGCTATTTCCAGGCTGCGCAACTCCGGTATCTGCTGGAGTGGTCCAGGCCCACCTCCGAAAAACACTGGTTATTCCAAGACAGGGCCATGGCGGGCATGCCGCTGTGGAAGGTCCCTTTCCTGGCGCGCCAGGACAGGCCGGCATACTTAAGAAAATCCCCTATCACCAGGACCCTACTACAGGTCTGGAACGCCACTGCTGTCCCTAAGGGCCTCACGACTTTTCCGTCGCCAATGACGCCCCTGTTGGACAACCCAGCCTTCCCCCCGGGGCTCCCGCCGGGCTCGTTTCCCCAGTGGCGAGTGTCGGAGTGACGCTCGGCAGGCCACTTGTTTGACACGGATGGCTTCCTCCCGTGGGACGAAGTGGTGGCGGGCTACGCCCTCAATAAGCCCCACCGCTACCAGTATTTCCAATTCCGCCACTGGCTGACTCACCCTGAGGTTGCCCCGCTGGTGGGCCGCCCAATGACTCCTTACGAGAAATGGCTCGTGACTAAAAAGTCAGACTCTGGGTCCATTACCGAACTGTACCTCTTGCTCTCTCCACCCCCCCCTGAGGAACGATCTGCAGGCCAGAAACGGTGGGGGCGGGAGTTGGGACGCTCGCTGTCTGACAGAGAATGGCGGGACATATTTCACAGAGCACACCACACTGCGCGAAACACAGCTAGCAGGGAGGCCGCGGTGAAAATTGCATACTACTGGCACCTGACCCCCGAACGCCTTCACCAGGGTAACCCAAGCAGAGATCCCACTTGCTGGAGGGGGTGCGGACACACCGGGACCATGCTCCACATACTGTGGGACTGCGAGGCTGTTAAGGAGTACTGGGAGGTGGTGCTGAAAGACATCGACAATTACTTTGACACTGACATCCCGCGCTTCCCGGCATACACAATTCTTGGGCTCCCCAATGCACTCATGTTCCCTCTTAAGTCATTGCGGGGGCGGCAGATGGGGCTGGCCGTGGGGGCGGCGACCCACCACATTCTGTCACTATGGGGCACGCAGAGGAAACCCACACACACGGGGTGGTTGCAAAGGCTATGGTATATCATGGGGATGGAGAGAATCCAGGCCTCGCTCACACAGACCTCAGACGCCTTCCGCGAGACATGGCAACCACTTCTGTCTTTACTGTCTCAAGAATTCACGGAGCTCACATGCCCGAAGTACCTGAGGGTCCTGAAACTGGCGGAGGAATTCCGGGGGGAGACGACCAGGGCAGAACATAAAGTCTAATCCAGCCCTAGCTCGATCCCCGTTAAGCTTACTAGTAGCACACCGAGGGGGTGGGGGGGGGGGGCTTCGTTGGGGGGGGAGTTGGCTTGGGGGCGGGGGGGGTTCAGTTTTGGGGGGGGGGTAGAAAAGAGTTCTTGCACTTGGAGATGGGCTTGTTTTTGCCGCATGATTTTGAAATGCCTGCTCAGTTTCTCAGCCGGCTGGACTTTAGCAACACTAGCCTACGCCCGCAGCATTTATTTTATTGCCTTGCCAATGATGATTGTATTTTTTGTCTACTCCCGCTGTATTTGTTGCACTGTGGAACTCAATAAAAATATATCTGATCAAAAAAAAAAAAAAAAGGTCGTTGGCGCTTAGGTAAATTCAGACCAATGGTCACTAAAACAGAATCATTCAGAAACTGTACAGCTCAGCGAGCTGAAATAAGATCCCTAAAGATGGTGCTTGAAAATGCCGATCGCAAATTCCCCACACTAATAGTTTGCGATTCGCATTACTGCGTCCAATCTTACAATAAGAGCATGCAGACTTGGATTCAAAACGGTTACAAAGATGACACAGGTGCCACAATAAAACATAAAAAACTTTGGGAACAAGTAGTTCTTTTGCAGAAAGAACTACAAAAGACTCAAGTGATACATATACTGAGTCATCGACGTGATGGCGTTCACGTTGCAGGGAATTCATTGGCTGGTAGAGCCACAGCGGCAGCTGGTCAGCCGGCTTCCATAGCCACTAAAAAGCGTTCAGAAAAACTAATAGATGGAGAAACCATGCGGGCAGTAAAAGCCTCATTAAAAGGCGATTATGCGGCATTACCTCTCAACTATCCACTCAATAATACATACATAATTGATGCAAACTCCGTTCCGTTTGCTCAAATACCTGGAGTGGGGGATAAAGTAATTCCAAACACGAACGGGAGAATCTTCTTCATACAAGAAGCACACATGGTATTGGGTCTGAGGCACCAAGAGATTCTGAAATCACTGATAGAATTACAATCAGAATACTGGTGGCCGGGAATGAGCGTAGAAATTTACAATTTTGCAATAAATTGTGAGGACTGCAACAGAGATCGCAGTTGTGAACCGGACCAGGCACCAGCCCAGACACCACTGTTAGACAGCATCAGGCTATCTATGCGTAGAAGTCCGACCGGACAAATGCGGTCCAATAATTATTAAGACTAAAATTCATTAAAGAGGTGGCCCCAGCGCTCGGCTGACGCCAGAACGGGAAACATCACTTACAACGCATTTATTACAACGCACTACCATTACAACGCAACCATTACAACGCAAACCATTACAACGCATTGCGCTGGGGGGCGCTCTAGGATAGGGAATATATTTAATTTACTATCCAACACCTTCCCTACTATCCACGGGGACTGGAGTTGGAATAGTAAATTAAATAAATCACTATCCAGCGCTTAAAAGCACTATGCGTTGTAGTGGTATGCGATGTAAAAACCGCGTTGTAACAGCAGGCGTTGTAATAGCCTGCGTTGTAACGACACCAATCCGCCAGAACTGTTATAAAAGATTTGCGTGTCTTTATCAGCACATACGCAATTGGCATGCTACATTCTGATCAGGGTTCGGCGTTTAGCTCTCGAGCTTACAAAGAAGCTATGAACAGCATGGGCATTGCATTGCGGTACTCTTCTCCCTTCCATCCTGACGGAAATGCGGTTGTGAAAAGAAAAAACGTGACATCAAGCAATCTATAACGGCGAGGGTATTAGATTCGGGTAATGGGTGGGTCAAACATTTAACAAGTGTCCAACGTAGTCTTAACAATCTGCCAAGAAATTCTCTAAAGGGTTTCACTCCATACGAACTATTGTTCGGCACTAGAATGAGAATCCAGGACTTAGATAGTCATACTTCAGTGGTAGAAGAAAAAACCTTTGATATCAAAGATCGTTTGGCTGTTTTACAGGACTTGAATGAAACAAGAAAAAGTCTAAGTAACATAAAGTCTAAGCACACAACCACTGAAGAACCATCTGTCCCAGCAAGACCTGTCTGGATTACAAAGATTGGGGATATGGTCAGAGAAAAGATCGCGGTGAAGAAGGAATTTGGGCCTTCTTACAGAAAAGCAGTACCTGTCTTAGCTGTCAGCGGAACAAGATCAGTAGTACTACCGCCACTTGCTGGTAAAAAGGAAAACAGAGTTGTTTCCATCGACTTGGTGAAACCACAATCATGTGGCCAATAATAAGTAGTAGGCCCAGTGGACTCCCAAGAAATAGCAGAAGACTAAATCTTGCTACAATCCAAGAGGTTCAAACTGAAAGACTAAAAATTTCGATAAACCATCAGTGAATAAAAAAGAACTATGCAACAAAGCCATGGAACTTGTGCCTCTTGAAACCCAAATTGCTACAGTTCAAGAAACACCAGTCTACAACGATGTAGCCTCGGACTATACAAATGTATCAAAAGAGAATGCAAAGATCAATGGAAATCCGGAAGCAATCCCACCAATTGACAGAACTGCATCTGGCTATTTTATCAACTTTGATGACTTTTCCGATGATCCGAGTGAACATGGAGACAAGCCAGCAACAAAAACTTTCAAAAGGAAAATTACAGAACTTTTTCATCAACTCAAAGAAACATATCTGATTTCCCCTTGGATTGAACTATGGATTGTGTTAGGGGTACTTATCCTTCTACTTTGGCTAATCCTAGTTTTAATTTTGGGAACATTTATTGATGGAAAATACCGTACAATAGACACAGCAAGTCAGAACATCAACTTGGTCCTGAAACCACACAGATCCTCTCACATAGAGAAAAGAGAACTATCATCAGTGAACATCACAGCAAAGCCTATACCTGGTGGTATAGCATGGGACAGAACTGACTATGAAATCTATGGCCCGGTAGAGCTCTTGAAGTATCCACATCAATTCAAGATTTCATTAAGTGACTTTGTGACACCAAGTTCTTTCTCTGATGATTGGGACTTTGAAAATATTAATAATGTGATGTCAAATTTAGAAATGTCAGCAAAATGTTATGCACATGATTATTTACAGGGCTCATCGAATTATGAAGAGATGTACTGTTATAACCACTATGGTCATCATTATCTGCATAAGTCTGCGAATCCTAGAAATGTATTTACGTATAATCAGTGGGAACATTGTCCAACTCCGACAATAGGCAGTTCGAAAACGTTTTATGAAAAATTCCCATACTTCTCAGGGTTTAATCACACTGATCCAGAAATGTTTTATTTCAAGATGTTAAATAAGACAGGAATAAAAAATATGCTGACAAATACTAAATTGATTTATTCTGAAAAATGTTATGATAACATTTCAACATTTGGTTTTGAGTTTTGGAAAAACAACATTGAAACAAAAACCATCTGGGGAACAAAAGAATGGCAGGTACAAGGTCTAGAAGCTTTATTCAGAGCCTGCATGATCCCAGAACAAAGTATGTTCCTGAATGACACAATTCAGCAAACAACCTATCTTGGATTAGCTAAAATAAAAGATTTAAATAACCTGTCTATACCAAAACCTATGCCTGATAGAAACACCACTACAGATGAGGGGTTAGACGTGTCCCATATTTTGAAACAAAACAGAACAAGTCCTGATTGGAAAAAATGGTTGATATGGCCAATAGACACAAATAACTGTCAAAATAGATTCCTGAACAAAATACAGGGGTTCAAACAGAACAGGCCAGAACCTAGATATCCCAGAGACAACATCCAGGGATAGTAACAACATATAGTGTAGGAAAACTATGCCTTGAGTGTCTACAGAAATCCACACTACCCGAAATAAAGCAACACTTAACTTTACTTAAAGAAGGTGATGACTTGCGAGATTTCATAATGGTACCTCGCAAACAGCGTCAAAAACGTTTCATATACGGTGGTATATACACAGCTTACAATGAAGCTTGGAAATTGAAACAAATTGAAACTGCAGAAAAAATACGGGAAATTGACCGTATCAATTTGGAGAAAAAAATTTCTGTAGCAGACAATGGGTTAACGACTCTGTCCTCCAGAATCTATTCACTGGACAGCATCGTACCATTTGCTATTGATATAATGGAGCAGGACATGATAATGTTACAACATGGCCAGTCCCAATTACGTTCTATTGTACAGCTAGGTTGGACGTTACAAAACCTGCGTTCAGGCTATGTGCCATGGCGTTTAATCAACACAACGTCATTGTTTTCTATCTTTAACCTTACTGATAAACAAATCAGTTTGGCACAGAAAGGAGCAGACTATATGATACTGAGCATTGAAAAACTTGAGAGATTACCATTGACAATGTCAGAAAGGCCTGTCATTGAATGGATAATACATGGTACCATTACCATCCTGATTACGACTTTTCAGTTTCAATACTGCCAAAAATATATACCAGCAGGCCTGTATGAAAGGTTGGGTAAAGGATACATCAAATCGACCTGGAATTTACCTTATACACACAAATGTTACAGTGAAGGAAAAAAAAAAGAGGTATTTCTCAGTGGTAATGATTGTAAAAAATCACTAAGCGGTACACTCCTGTGCCAAGGTATTAACTTGCATGGGGCCTGTGAAGGTTCTTCAAACAACCTTTCATGTCATCTTCAGGGCACCCCTTCTACACAGATAGAGCCGTTTTTCAGACAACTTTCCAACGGTAGCTACAATTTAATAAGCGATCACAGCTGCTGTTGCATGGTCCCAGGGAAAGCCTATCTCGTAACTGTGACATCCAGGGTCATTTGCTGTATGCAAGTATTGTATCCAAACAGCAATCCAGAAATGGAGGCGGCAATATGGCCTTATGTGAATATCTCTTCTATTCTAATTGATACTTTAAGCAGAATGAAGTCTATTCTTTTACAGACAACTGTGCCTTTAACCTCGTCCAAAGAGACATATGACCTGCAAGTTGCAAGGACAGCGGCAGAGATACATACCCTATTATCGACAGATTGTCCGGTGCATTTCGCAGAAATGCTAAGTCAAATCTTAAACATGTCAGATACCAGTGGCATCGCACATGTATTTAAGACAATTTTTTCGGGACTGCTAACACCCTTCGAAGCAGTTCTTGGCATCTTCCCGAATTTTGTGCACTCACTCTTTGGTGGCCTGCCTCTCATTTTGGGACTCATAGCAGGAATTTTATTTTTGTTCCTTCTGCTCCGATATGGCAAGCCAAAACACAGACAACCTCTGGCAACAATGGAAGAAATGATCCTAGCAATACGATATCGAGACCGTATCACTAAGGTCCTCGGATTGGCCCGGCTAAGAGATCTGAATACTACCTGGTTTCTTTCATTCAGACCAATTTGGCAAAATTGCATCTTACCTGTGCTTCGTTGTCTGCTATGCGGAGAAGAATGCGTGTTGGACGTTTGTCTTACACTACCATCAGCAGTACCAATGGATATCGACGCTTTGCTTTGTCCTGTAACGACTCATGCAACGTGTTGTCCACAGCGGCTACCTATTCTGATGACGGCATTCGTTGAGACTTCACCATTACGATTAAGTGGCGGTGAAGTACGAGATGAAAGCGGCACCACACAGGTACAACCTTCTGTGAACATTGCTGATCCTGACATCGATGATGGCAATGCATCGCACATATGCACTATTTCCACCTTTTCGGAGTTGGCCCAACTTTCACCTACTGTTGTAGACAAATTTTTTACCGGCCTATCAGAAGTAATGTTCTCCCCTAGCAACGAGAATAATATTTGAAAAAACGAGCTCACAGCGTTCCCTGAACTCTGATTTCGGCCTTCAGTTTTTGATAAACAGAACTCCAAAAAGACAGTGACACTTTTTTTCTCCCTTCCCGAGAACGAAATTATTTTGCCCTAATTTCCAAAATATTTTCCATTTTTTGGCACATGGTACTCTGCTTAAAGTAGAACTATTCTTAGAGAAAAGAAGTTCTATTTTTGGAGACTCTAGAGACAATATTTTGAATCAGTCTCTAGCATATGTACAATATTATATAACTTTGTGATGAAATGGTCTCGACCTTTTTTCTATATTCAGAGCCATTTCATAAATGTAATTTTTGCAATTCATTCAGCCTATATTATTTGCATTTCCTGAATGATAACTCTGCTTGAAAGCGTACAGTATAATACTCATTTCGCGTATCCATACCATTTAAAATGCATTTATTGTATTTTGGGGTGGGTTGGAAAACACACGCATACCTATATGTTTACATATTGCTTAGTAATTTAGTAATGATGGACATTATACGTGGAGTGGGTGTTGTGAATGTATCTAGGACCCTAATTAAATATTCCTGATTCATGCCTTCATGAGGTTATGATAAACCATGTCCTAATGAAGACATACGAATCTTGCCCATATTCAGTAATAAGCCCACGCAGCCCAAATACTGCAAGGTTACTTCCTTAGATTCCTAGAGAGCACAACGAGTTCTTTCGACACACCAAACCTTCAGCAACCTGGGAATTCCCCATGTCTTTGTTTTGATTTGTCCTTGAACTCCTGCGAGCACTAAAGGAACAGTCAGTTCTTAGTGACATCTTTTATTGACGTCTTATGTCCAACCTTACGTCAAACACGGCACCTTCCGAGGTTCCGTGGATTCTGAACCCGTTTCATTAAGGTCGTTGTATCGTGACGATTTTGGTATCAGCGGACCGCAAATGACGAGTGCGGCATGTATGAGTGTTTTTGTCATGTTTGAGCGATGGATTCACTACGTATTTAGGGATTACGTTCTGAACCTTTGGGTTCCATTTTGTATGCAGCACCCATTTTGTGGTTGCCCTCACATAGGCCGATGACTACGGCCGAACGAGTCCTTGGGACACGTACACCTTTAGCTGAAAGACATGGCTTGGTAGTTCGTACTGGACTGTTCCCATGAGGCACAGGGTCAGAGCTGATTTGCATATAGCCAGTGTCTAACCCAGGGTGGTGTGGAGTGCAAATAAACAATGGATTTAGGCCCAGATCCTTGTACTGGGGTGAATGTATGACATTGTTCTACATTCTGTCCATCAACTGTGTTTTTTGGAATTTTCACCCCGAGTGTGCTGGGTATACTCAGACGTGAGTCCCAGGCTCTCCACACCACTGGAGTCAAGCTATCCAGGCTGATGAAGGCTGATAGCCAGAAACCGGTCCTTGGATGCTTGATTCTGGTCTGGGAAAGACATGGCTTGGTAGTTCGGACTGGACTGTTCCCATGAGGCACAGGGTCAGAGCTGATTTGCATATAGCCAGTGTCTAACCCAGGGTGGGGTGGAGTGCAAAAAAACTATGGATTTAGGCCCAGATCCTTGTACTGGGGTGAATGTATGACATTGTTCTACATTCTGTCCATCAACTGTGTTTTTTGCAATTTTCACCCCGAGTGTGCTGGGTATACTCAGACGTGAGTCCCAGGCTCTCCGCACCACTGGAGTCAAGCTATCCAGGCTGATGAAGGCTGATAGCCAGAAAGCGGTACTTGGATGCTTGATTCCGGTCTGGGAAAGACATGGCTTGGTAGTTCGGACTGGACTGTTCCCATGAGGCACAGGGTCAGGGCTGATTTGCATATAGCCAGTGTCTAACCCAGGGTGGTGTGGAGTGCAAAAAAACGATGGATTTAGGCCCAGATCCTTGTACTGGGGTGAATGTATGACATTGTTTTACATTCCGTCCATCAACTGTGTTCTTTGCAATTTTCACTCCGAGTGTGCTGGGTATACTCAGACGTGAGTCCCAGGCTCTCCACACCACTGGAGTCAAGCTATCCAGGCTGATGAAGGCTGATAGCCAGAAACCGGTCCTTGGATGCTTGATTCCGGTCTGGGAAAGACATGGCTTGGTAGTTCGGACTTGACTGTTCCCATGAGGCACAGGGTCAGAGCTGATTTGCGTATAGCCAGTGTCTAACCCAGGGTGGTGTGGAGTGTAAGCATGGGCGAATTTTGCGAATCTGGCGTCCGCGAATTTGCGTATTTGCGAACTCACAATCCGCAAAATACGCAAATTATCGTGAATTTGCAGATTTTTTTTTGTGTTCGCATGGGTTTTTGCCAGTTCGCGAGGGTTTTGTACCAGTTCGCAATTGCGAACTTATTTGTCGGCTCGCAACGGTCGCGACTATGTTGTTTCTACGTCTGGTTCATCATCACAGGTTCCCAGCACCCTCTTTCACCACTGCCACCCTCTGTTTCACCCATGCCACCCTCTGGTACATCAATGCCACCCTCTGGTTCATCATCACTGTAGATTATTGGGGGGAAAAGCAAGCACACCTGCCCTGCTTCAACTGACATGAATTAATTTGGGGTTGATTTATTAATGTGTCACTGTTTTAAAATTCCAGTCTGGCACCTGCTTCCTTATCTGTAATTTGCTTTCTGTTGCAGTGCAATTTTTTTTCCAGGACCTTTGTGGCCTACTTGTAGCTATTCTATGAGCCTGCTGTGAGGGTCAGAGCAGGGTCATAGAATTGTTGCAACTAGCAACTGAACTCTGGAGAGGCCCCAGTCAGGAAGCACTACAGGGAATAGTTACTATTACTAATGATGAGTTTGAACTTTTGCACCTGCTGAGTGCTTTCAGTTTAGCAAAACTCGTTTTTCTGCAGAACAGCAACTGTAATGCCCCAAACAAACATAGGCAACTGAACTCTGGAGGGGCCCCTCAGGAAGTACTACAGGGAATGGTTACTAATGATGAGTGAACTTTTGCACCTGCTGAGTGCTTTCAGTTTTGCAAAACTCGTTTTTCTGCAGAACAGCAACTGTAATGCCCCAAACAAACTTACTTGTGAAAGTTGATTTCTAATCCAAAAGTGATCCAAAGAAAGTCAAAAGGCCTCAAATCCAAAAAAGTGCAGGAAAATGTCAACCTGAGGAGTTATTCTGATAAAAATCATCATTTTCAGAAGGTCTATGCTGCTTGCTAGTGGATTTCTTGTGCAGAATTGCAAATTTTGTAATTTCGTGAGTGCGAGATTGTTGCTGCCCGCCGCACCTACATGTTCGCAATTGCGAACTCTCGCGATGCGTCGCCAAACTCCCGCGGGATCCCGCAGCAAGATCCAAAATGGCGCAGCACTCGCAAAATATCGAGAAACACAACTCGGCAAACGCTGAATGACGGTAAGTGAACGCCGCACGCCGCAAAATTGTATCACCAAGAAAAAAAAATCCGCTGCGTGCGAATTTGCGGATTTTTGGTAAATTCGCGAGCGTTCGCGGATTGCGAATTTACCGAAAATCCGCAAAATCCGCGAGCGGAACGGATTTTCCGCCCATGCTTAGTGGAGTGTAAAAAACGATGGATTTAGGCCCAGATCCTTGTCCAGGGGTGAATGTATGACATTGTTCTACATTCTGTCCATCAACTTTGTTTTTTGCAATTTTCACCCCGAGTGTGCTGGTTATACTCAGACGTGAGTCCCAGGCTCTCCACACCACTGGAGTCAAGCTATCCAGGCTGATGAAGGCTGATAGCCAGAAACCGGTCCTTGGATGCTTGATTTCGGTCTGGTAAAGATATGGCTTGGTAGTTGGGACTGGACTGTTCCCATGAGGCACAGGGTCAGAGCTGATTTACATATAACCAGTGTCTAACCCAGGGTGGTATGGAGTGCAAAACAACGATGGATTTAGGCCCAGATCCTTGTACTGGGGTGAATGTATGACATTGTTCTACATTCTGTCCATCAACTGTGTTTTTTGCAATTTTCACCCCGAGTGTGCTGGGTATACTCAGACGTGAGTCCCAGGCTCTCCATACCACTGGAGTCATGCTATCCAGGCTGATGAAGGCTGATATCCAGAAACCGGTCCTTGGATGCTTGATTCCGGTCTGGGAAAAACATGGCTTGGTAGTTCCGACTGGACTGTTCCCATGAGGCACAGGGTCAGAGCTGATTTGCATGTAGCCAGTGTCTAATCCAGGGTGGTGTGGAGTGCAAAAAAAACCAATGGATTTAGGCCCAGATCCTTATGCTGGGGTGAATTTATGACATTGTTCTACATTCTGTCCATCAACTGTGTTTTTTGCAATTTTCACCCCGAGTGTGCTGGGTATACTCAGACGTGAGTCCCAGGCTCTCCACACCACTGGAGTCAAGCTATCCAGGCTGATAGCCAGAAGCCGGTCCTTGGATGCTTGATTCCGGTCTGGGAAAGGCATGGCTTGGTAGTTCGGACTGGACTGTTCCCATGAGGCACAGGGTCAGAGCTGCTTTGCATATAGCCAGTGTCTAACCCCTGGTGGTGTGGAGTGCAAAAAAACGATGGATTTAGGCCCAGATCCTTGTACTGGGGTGAATGTATGACATTGTTCTACATTCTGTCCATCAACTGTGTTTTTTGCTGACTTCTGTGTGACCTGAGCAAGCTGACTCCATTGCCCGAGGCTAAACTTGTTAGGCCAGTTCCTTGCTCGGCAGCTGGTCAAGATAGAGATCAAAGGGCAGGACATTGCTGAGTTTATGGTACATGCACACACCCTTCTATCTTGCTTCTCATCTGTTTCTGTTCCTTCTTTTATGGTCCTTTTATTATGGGTTTCGTCCGGCCTGTCTGAGCAGAAAAGTTGGATTTTGCCTTGTCATTTCTGGTGGGCTGGACAACTGAAAGTGGGCTTATCGTCATGCGATATGTTTGAAATGTCATTACGTGATTGGCCAGTTTGTCTGCAATTGATGCTAGCCAGGAATGTGATTTTTAGCATAAAAGACGATGTCTCTGTCAGGAAATAGCGCTCGTGCTATGAACTGAATCGCGCCTACTCAATCGAACTACATGTCCCATGAGGCGCTGGGGCGGAAGTACTGTTATCTAGACACCCGTCGCGCACTCGGTGTGCGTAATTCTGTTTCCTGCATCGACATCGCGTCTTGGCGTTTCCCGAAACGAAGACGCGGATGTATCATGACCTGCTCCTGTTGAGCATAACCACGGCTGTGGTGAGTACATTTTGACTAAGTGATACGGAGTTCGAAAACCGTATGACCGCACAAAGGAAGTGGAGGCTTGTGAGACGTCTTTCTGGTACTTTTGGCGGTTGGATTGATAATTCAATTACAGAAAGGAAAACACGGTGACGTAACCGGTTCTCCTGGGGAAGAACTGAGTAAAGGGGCAAGTGCCATAGTAATACCCCCACCTATTAGGCGACGGTTGTACCAATACCGTGGAAGCCTGGGTAAGTGGGGAATTACAAGAATCTACTTTAAATACACATTGATATCAGTGAAGTAACTGAGAACAATATTTGAGTTGTTTGTGTTATATTCTTTTCTGGCAAGCATCAAAGAAGGGCGGCGGTATGCTACACCGTGGAAGCCCAAGAGCGTGACATTGTGGATGTCTACAAACTAAACACTCTTATTCATTACGTTCTGGGGCCAACGTCTATCTTATGTTGGGGTACATGCTGTCACTTATTATTTGAACCGGTGAGCTCTGTTTTAGATTAGATTGCATCATACTTTTGCACCAGGCCCACAGAGTTGTGTGTAATAACATCTGCCTTATTGTGTGTATTAGGTTCTAGCAATGGGAGTGCTCTGATTGAGGAGGAGATCCCATTAGAGTATGCTGATCCTGTTGGTAGAAAAGGTACGCTTCATATCATTAGCGAGAATTGAATGAGAGTAGGACGTATTGTTTCATGTTCTTTGAACCTCTGTCTTTCTCCCCACAGGTTCACCATTCGACCCCCGGCCCCGGCTTTCCAGCTTTTTTCCCTCGCCTGATAACCCTTCAACTCTGTGATTTAATTCAGAGTTCGGGGATGTCTGGAGATGGACCCCTTACAGCATCATCCAGATCCTGAGGAGTGGAGGTTCTGACAGAATTACGCACCCACGAATTAACGCTCCTCCCGATCTGGATGAGCAATCGGCCATGGCCACTATGGATGATATAGTTCAGGCCTTAGCATTAGTACAGCAGGAATTGGCAGCGTCTAGACTAGAGGCTGCGGCTTTACGAGACAGAGTAGATAAGCTGTCTCGTAACCCTTTTGATGTGAATGTTACTAGTAATCCCCAGATCCAAGTCACAGTGCCTCCTCCTATACCGTTGGCCAGCCCCGAAAGGTACGATGGGGACCCACATAAAATACAGGTTTTTCTAACCCAGGTTCTGCTCCATTTTTCCTGCAAGCCTTCTTCTTTTCCCAATCATCACTCCCGAGTGGCGTTCGCCATGTCATATATGATAGGGGATGCTGCTAACTGGGTGGTGCCGTTGGTTAGGAATAACGATAGGGTGTTGTCTGATTGGGACGCTTTCAGGACAGCTTTCGAAGGGGTGTTCGATAGACGAACAACCTCTTTTAGCGCTGACAAAGAGTTATTAAGTTTGAGGCAAGGTAGAAACGATTTGGTGACTTATCTCACGTCTTTCAATCGTTTGGTGGCCGAATCTGATTGGCCAGAAGTGAAGAGAATGTCCCTGTTTTATCAGGGCTTGAGAGAAGGGTTGAAGGACGTTATTGCTCAAATAGATCCCCAACCCACCACCTGTTCAGATCTACTCAGTCTCTCTCTACGTCTGGATGGTAGGATGTTGGATCGCAGTGGGGATAGACCTAGAGGAGAAAGGGCGTTTTACAGAACAGACAGGAATCCCAGGAAAGAGACAACATCCAGCGATACCCATAGTGAACCCATGGAAATAGGGGCCATACGGGCACCTCTCTCTAGAACTGAGAGAGAGAGTCGTCGTACCCAAGGCTTATGTATGTATTGCGGGAAGAAGGGACACTTTGTACGTGAATGCCCTTCTAAACCGAAATCACAGGGGCTTTCTTTTCAGAACAAAAGAGGTACCGTCTCGATAGCAAAGGCAGAGGCAGGGTTTCCCTCTCTGCCATCACCCACGAGCGAGAAAGAGAGTGAGTGGAAGATACCGTCCTTGTCCGGTAATGCTATAAAAGAGACTGAGACACATATAGTTTTGCTAGCAGTGCTAGAAAGTCAACATCAGGTCCATCAGGTTCTTGCGATGTTGGACTCTGGAGCCACAGGAAATTTCATAGACAGTGGTTTAGTGGAAAGACTAGCTATAATGCGAATACCCAGAGAGATTCCCGAAGAAGTGTTGGCAGTGGACGGCAAGCCTTTGAAATCAGGGTTAGTGACTGATCAAACCGAGGTTTTGCAATTATCTATTGGGGAGGGTAGTGGTCAGCATGTGGAAGCCATCACATTGAATATCATAGACGCTCCCCAATATGAAGTCATCCTTGGCATGCCCTGGTTTGGACATCATAATCCCACCATAGATTGGAGAGAGAAGTCGGTGAAGTTTTGGTCCAAGGAATGCAAGGAAAGTTGTTTGCAGGATAGTAAGTCGCAGGCGTTGGCGCTGATATATCCTTTTCAAATAGCTACTGCCGCGGAGAAAGAGGTAGTATTACCAGCCGAGTATGCCAGTTTCGGGGATGTATTTAGTGAGAAACAGGCAGAACAACTCCCACCACACCGTACGTATGACTGTCAAATAGATTTGGTAGATGGAGCTATTATCCCAGCTTGTAGGATTTATGCGTTGTCTGAGCCTGAAACTCTTCACCTCAGGGATTATCTAGACCGTTTTCTAGCTTTGGGGTTCATCAGACCTTCGCGCTCACCAGCAGCATCCCCTCTTTTTTTGTGGCTAAAGCCAATGGGGAACTCAGGTCCTGCTGTGACTTTCGTATGTTGAATAAAAACACCATCAGAAATCGATATCCTCTCCCTCTCATCTCTGTATTGCTGGATCAAGTAAGGGAGGCTAACATTTACACCCGTCTAGATCTCCGAGGGGCATATCATCTTGTGAGAGTAAGAGAGGGAGATGAATGGAAGACGGCATTTAAAACAAGATATGGGCTCTATGAGTATACGGTGATGCCGTTCGGGCTATGTAAGGCCCCTGCCGCCTTCCAATTCTTCCTGAATGATGTGTTGAAAGAATATGTAGATCGTACGGTAGTAATCTACATAGATGACATTTTGGTTTATTCTAAGTCTACTGAGGAACATACACAACATATGGTAGAGGTGTTGCTAAAACTGAGAGAGTTCCAATTGTACTGTAAATTAAGCAAATGCGAATTTGGAGTGCAGGAGGTAGAATTTCTTGGGGTGATATTAAGCCCGGATGGGCTGAGTATGTCTACTAGAAAGGTAAAGGCAGTACAGGAATGGCCTCTCCCCAAGTGTGTACGGGATGTCCAATGTTTTTTGGGTTTTGCGAATTATTATCGCAGATTTATAAAGGATTTCTCCCAAGTGGCAGTACCCATCACTAGGCTACTACGTAAGGGCGTTCCTTTCAAATGGACTCCTGAAGCCTCTCTAGCCTTTGCTTTCCTGAAAGAAGCATTTACCACAGCTCCTGTGCTCAAACACCCACAATTGGAACATCCTTTCATAGTGGAGGTCGACGCCTCGGATGAAGCTATAGGGGCTATACTCTCCCAACGGGATAAAGAGACAGGGCAACTGCATCCGGTGGCGTATCTCTCAAGGAAACTCAATGACGCTGAAAAGAACTACACTATATCCGAGAAAGAACTGTTGGCCATCAAGAAAGCTTTTGAGGAGTGGCGTCATTTCTTGTGGGGGGCCAGACATTCCATTACTGTATATTCCGACCATCGGCATTTACAATACATGAAGTCCGCACGCCATCTCACCCAAAGGCAGATGAGATGGTCATTGTTCTTTGCGGAATTCGATTTCATCATCACGTACCGACCAGGGTCGGATAATCGTAAGGCAGACGCCTTGTCACGGCAAGACACAGATACGGAAAGAAACCTTTCGATACCTCAGGCCATCATCGATCCGGCTAAGGTCATATGTGTGGTACACATAGATCAATTCATGAAAGAGGTGGTGAAAGCCAAAACCAAAGAGGGATGGATACAGTGGGCATCCAACGAGAGGAATCGTGACATTAAGAACGGTTTGCCTTTCCAGAACGACAAACTATTCCTATCCAACAAAGACCTACAGAAAAAGGCGTACACATGGTGTCATGAAGTGCCTTTGGCGGGCCATCCAGGTGTTCGAAAAACCATAGAACTCCTGCGAAGGCATTTCTGGTGGAAGACAATGGCCAAGGACGTATGACAATGGACAGAAAGATGTGAGGATTGTGCTAGGGGTAAGGGAGTTAACACCAAACAGAAAGGAAAACTCATGCCCATGCCTACTCCTCTCCGTCCCTGGCAAAACGTGAGTTTGGATTTCATCACTGGGCTCCCGGTGGATCAGGGGTTTTCGGCCATCCTGGTGGTGGTAGACAGCCTGTCTAAAATGGGACATTTTCTACCTTGCAAGAACTTGCCAACAGCTGGTCAAACGGCTCAGCTGTTGCTGGACAGAGTGTTTAGGTTGCATGGGTTGCCGGAAGTTATAGTGTCAGACCGCGGCCCTCAATTCATCGCCAGTTTTTGGAGAACATGGTGTAAAACACTCCAGATTGAATCGGCGGTCTCCACTAGCTTCCATCCGCAAACGGACGGTCAGACCGAACGCTTGAATCAGACGCTGAAAAAATATCTGCGATGCTACGCGATGGAAGCTCAGACGTCTTGGGTGTCCTTGCTATGGATGGCGGAATTGGCCTATAATAATTCTTGGCACAGTTCTACAGGGATGTCTCCATTCAAGACGAACTATGGGTTCGATGCGAAGACCTTGCCTGTAGTCATACCTGGGAGTCTTCCTGACCAACCTGCAGTGGCAGTGCACATTAGGCGGTTGCAAAAGGTACACAGGGCGGCTCGTAAACACTTACTGATCGCCAAAAGGACTACAAGAGATGGGAAGACAAACATCGTGTGGATGGCCCTCTATACCGAATTGGTGATAGCGTGTGGTTATCCACCAAGAATATCAGATTCAAGATGCGTAGCATTTTTCACCCCAGGTTCATTGGCCCTTACAAGGTGGTGTGCCAGATCAATCCGGTGGCCTATAAACTGAAGCTACCGGCCAGTCTCCTCATACATCGGGTGTTTCACTGTAAGCTGTTGAAACCGGCTTTGGGGATGCGGCGGCGTCGTGCTCCTCCCGTTGTTTGCGGGGGGGATGTGGAGTATGAAGTGCGGAAGATACTGGACTCACGGTACCGAAGGGGTTCACTATGGTTTCTGGTATCCTGGAAGGGGTACACGTCGGAAGACGATTCCTGGGAACCTTGTGGTAATGTCCATGCCCCTGCCGCGGTGCGTGCCTTTTTCCGGAGATACCCCACCAAGCCTGGTTCTAGGAGGCGCTGGGCGGGAGGGCCTACTGTCAGGAAATAGCGCTCGTGCTATGAACTGAATCGCGCCTACTCAATCGAACTACATGTCCCAATGAGGCGCTGGGGCGGAAGTACTGTTATCTAGACACCCGTCGCGCACTCGGTGTGCGTAATTCTGTTTCCTGCATCAACATCGCGTCTTGGCGTTTCCCGGAATGAAGACGCGGATGTATCATGACCTGCTCCTGTTGAGCATAACCACGGCTGTGGTGAGTACATTTTGACTAAGTGATACGGAGTTCGAAAACCGTATGACCGCACAAAGGAAGTGGAGGCTTGTGAGACGTCTTTCTGGTACTTTTGGCGGTTGGATTGATAATTCAATTACAGAAAGGAAAACACGGTGACGTAACCGGTTCTCCTGGGGAAGAACTGAGTAAAGGGGCAAGTGCCATAGTAATACCCCCACCTATTAGGTGACGGTTGTACCAATACCGTGGAAGCCTGGGTAAGTGGGGAATTACAAGAATCTACTTTAAATACACATTGATATCAGTGAAGTAACTGAGAACAATATTTGAGTTGTTTGTGTTATATTCTTTTCTGGCAAGCATCAAAGAAGGGCGGCGGTATGCTACACCGTGGAAGCCCAAGAGCGTGACATTGTGGATGTCTACAAACTAAACACTCTTATTCATATCGTTCTGGGGCCAACGTCTATCTTATGTTGGGGTACATGCTGTCACTTATTATTTGAGCCGGTGAGCTCTGTTTTAGATTAGATTGCATCATACTTTTGCACCAGGCCCACAGAGTTGTGTGTAATAACATCTGCCTTATTGTGTGTATTAGGTTCTAGCGATGGGAGTGCTCTGATTGAGGTGGAGATCCCATTAGAGTATGCTGATCCTGTTGGTAGAAAAGGTACGCTTCATATCATTAGCGAGAATTGAATGAGAGTAGGACGTATTGTTTCATGTTCTTTGAACCTCTGTCTTTCTCCCCACAGGTTCACCATTCGACCCCCGGCCCCGGCTTTCCAGCTTTTTTCCCTCGCCTGATAACCCTTCAACTCTGTGATTTAATTCAGAGTTCGGGGATGTCTGGAGATGGACCCCTTATAGCATCATCCAGCTCCTGAGGAGTGGAGGTTCTGACAGTCTCGCTCTATGAATTTGTGCAGTTTCTAGCGAACCACCCGTGTTGTGCTCTGTTCCTGGTTGCAGCCAATAAATTTGATCTGTGATGTCACCAAGAAATATCCTGTGTCTCTGTTTGCCAAGACAGGTGAATCCGAAGACATCAGGCGTTTCCCTGGCGCCGCTGGGTTCTAAAACCCGGTTCTTCAGTTGGCGCTCAACATGGGGCCACTTCAGCGGTACCGGTCCAAGCCTGAAGATCGTGTGAAAATTCTGGAGGAAGGCCTACCACTTCATCGACCCCTGTATGTCGTCGTGGTCCGAAAGTCTTTGCTGCGAGGTTCCCTGCTTTCCGACGGCTACGAAGGACTGCTGCCCTGACTGTCGCCCTGTCTTGGAGCCCTTTGACGATTTGTATAGCGAGACAATAGACGGGTCTTCTGGCGACGTCATCGATACTTTTTTTAAGTATGAGTGGAGCGTCTCCCAGTCCTTAGTTTTTGGGTATCCCTTGGGATCTTTGATTTGGTACTTGCAAGCTCCAAAGCCGAGGGACTCGTGTATTCACGAGGCTATCGTGTTCGATATTCCCTTGAAGTTTGAAGCTAGACTAGTGAGCGACGATGCCTGGTCTTGGCAGACTTGGAAAGATATTTTGTTGTGGTTGTAATAGGGATTCCCGATTGGAGGATTCGTGTCCGGTGCCTCCGATTGGAACTCCGACCTATGAGCTCTATTTAAAACATGGCGTCAGCCCTATCACGTATAATGAAGTGTGGATTCGCTACACTAGGAAGGACGGTGTCCTGAAATGGCCCCAATATGGTAGTTATGACACGGAGATTTTAGATAATTTAGAAGTTAAACTCTTCAAGAAGAAAGCCCGGCCGGCGATGTTTGACTCTTTCCGCCTATGGCGAAAGGAAGCCAAACAGAAAGAAATTAAATTAGCAAAGAGAAATAAAAGAGAAAAGGGTATTTCGATAATGCAAGCTGCTATACAGTTTAACGATAACGAAGAAGAACAAGCAAGTGAACAGTTGCAAAGGCAACGTAAATTGGCGATTGATAAATGTTATCCAGCTTTGCCTCCTCAGCAGGATGCAGCGAAGGACCTTGAAAAAGATCCTTTGATGTCTCATCTGTTGAGTTTGCCACCCCCTTTTGTGCAGAGTGCTACAGCACCTCCGCAACCTTTAGTTGCGCAACCTCTGGTTGCTTTGCCTCCTGTTATTGGACAGCCGCCAGCTCCTCTCCAGTTGGCTCCTACTCCTTTGGTGCAGCCTTCTCAAGGGCCGCCAACTTTGCTATCAGCTCCGTCTCCAGCTTCTATGACTTTTTCTCCTGTTCTTGCTACGTCTTCTGCTATTGCTCCTACATTGGTTTCCTCTCAGTCTGCTTTGTCTCCTGTCCTTCTGACAACTTCTACTTCTGTTCGACAGAGAATGACCAATACTGTTACTAGTCTGTTGTCTCCTTTCTTTGGGTCATCGAGTATGACCCCTGTTTCAGAGCGTAAGCAATTGCGTAGTCAATTGCCTGGTATCGATGAGCGGTCAGTATTGGATCATTTAGCGCGTTAATGGGTTACTTTTCCTTTAAGATATGATTTAGAGTCTGTTATGGACATCTTCTGTCAATGGAAAGAACCGAAGCAGAGAAATGTTTTTGACAAGATGTGTACTTTCCTTCGTGAAGAATGGGAAGATGGTGATTTGGGACAAGCTCCGCCTGAGTTGTTCCGTGTACAGTCCGAGTTTGCAAAGGGAACTATCGTGGGTGTTGACGTTGAGAGAGCAGTTGCGACATTGTTGTCGTTTAGGAGTAAGTCTCCTTCTCAGTCATTGTTTGAGCCTGATTCTTCTGTTAGGAGAAAAGTGCAACAATATCCGATGAGAGAGGTTCCTCCGGTGTGGAAAGAGGCCGTTCAGGCCAATGCTCAGGCTGGTATTGTAGCTGCGCCGGCTCATTTCCAGCGTGTTTGGGTACATGTTCCGTGGAAGCGAGCTGAAGTTTTGCCCCTTAAGCAGACTTTGCCTGATCCACGTAAAAATCCTGCAGGGTACTATAAGGAATTATCACAGACTGCAGATTCATGTGTTATGAATTTAGCTGATATAGATATGTTGTTTGGAAATGTAGTTCCACAGCCTTTATGGGGACTGATTCGTCATACAGATCATGCGCAAGAGTTAGGTGATACATGGGCTAATATTGGTGCCTCAGATGGCAGACAAGTTGGTGGTGCCAAACCTGAGCCTTTAGTTGCAGAACTCCCTGGTAGGATTATTAATTATATGAAGACTTTAATGCCTGCTATGCGTGTTAACTGGGACAAATTGTCTACATGTAAGCAGAAGAAAGATGAAAGTGTGTCTGACTTCTTCACTAGGTTTGAAGAGACCTTTATCGACCACAGTGGTCAGGACATGAGTACGGGAGTTGGTCAACGGTTGTTCGTTGATAAGTTTGTGCATAATCTGCTTCCAGAGTTGTGTACTAAGTTGAAGGATTCTTAGAGTTCTTGGGCTGTTTCTTCGTCAGCGCAGATATTAGCTACTGGCCAGTACTTCGAGAATAGAGATAAGGATGAGAAAGATAGAGCCGACAAGAAGAGTAAAGAATTAAAGACGAAAGTTCTTTTGCAGCAAGCGTATCCGCCCCGTAATAATCAGCGTGATTATCAGCAACCTCAGCAATATCAGAGAAACTCGCAAAGGTTCGAGTCTTCTCAACAGCGTTTTCCTGTAGGCCCTAATCAGTGCGCATATTGTAAAGAAGAGGGTCATTTTAAGAATAGTTGTTTGGTTTTGTTACAGCGCACGAATGGTGTTTCTGGTGTGAGAGTTTGAGGTGTTCAGCAAGCTCCTAGAGGTAGGGGACGTGGTGTGTTCCCCCAGAATGCGTGTTCCTTGCTTCCACAGAATTCGATTAATTGTTTTGATCAGCAGCATGGTGCGTCTGGTAGGACGACTCAGTACTATGCAGACGATTACTATGTCGAAGGTGAGAATATGGATGCGAATGATTGCTAGGACAGCCATAGACAAAGAGAGGGAGTTGTTTCAGTTCCAGTAGATCAGAGTGGACCTTATGTTGAAGTGATTGCATCAGGTGTGTCAGAGCCTTTTCTATTGGATACTGGTGCTGCAAAGAGTTCTATTATGCACTCTAAACTCCCTGGTGCACCTTTGTCTGGCTTAACGAATGTTTCAGTAGGTTTTTCTGGCGCCCCAGTTAGTAATCCGATTTCTAGTCCTTTGTCTCTTTCTGTTGGTCCTTGTGACTTTGAAGCACCCCTTATTCTGACAACAGGTTGTGGTGAGAACTTGTTGGGATTGGACTTGTTGAAAAGATTGTATGCGACGCTATATTGTTCTCCTTCAGGAATACAGCTTACATTGGGTAAGAGAGTGATCTCTCCGATGTATTTGTCTAAAGATCGACTTCCAGTTGAATTGTCTTCTCTCCCTGATTCTCCTTGCGCTACTGGTCCAAATGATGTGGGTCTTTTGGAGATTCCGCCATATGTTGTGACGCTGAAAGCGAATGCTAGATTGCCACGTATTCCCCAATACCGGATTTCCAGTGATGGTGAAAGAGCGTTGCTAGCGATCATCTATGATCTGATTGAGAAAGGTGTGATTGAGGAAAGAGGAAACGAGAGGTAATGTGTGCAATAGTCCGGTTTTGCCTTTTCTGAAACGGACTGATTCTTCACAACCGCCTGTATGCAGGTTCGTGATCGATCTTCGCGAGGTGAATAAGATTGTAGTTCCGCAATTTCCAGTTGTGCCAGATATCACTGCTTTATTGACTTTGATTCCAGCTTCTGCTACCTGGTTTTCAGTGATTGACTTGAAGAATGCTTTCTTCAGCATCCCGATTGCCGAGGAGAGTAGGGATATTTTTGGCTTCTCTTTAGGAGGCCGAAGTTTCCGGTTCAAGCGCGCTCCTCAAGGCTATTGTGAGAGTCCATCCATCTATAGTCAGGCTTTGAAAACACAACTTGATACGATTGTTTTACCTGATGGTGCTGCTCTTATTCAGTATGTCGACGATTTGTTGGTTGCTGCTAACAATGAAGGGATTTGTAAAGAGGCTACTTTGTCGTTGTTGCTTAATTTGTCTGATTTCCATCATAAGGTGCCTCTTTCGAAGTTGCAATATTGTCGACAAGAAGTAACCTACTTAGGTCACCTCTTATCAAAGGAGGTAAGAAGATTGACCCCAGAAAGAATTCAAGCCATTGCGAACATGAGTGTGCCTACTACACAGAGAGAAGTGCGTGCTTTCCTAGGTATTACGTTGTACTGTAGACAGTGGATCCCTAATTTTTCGCTTCTTGCGAAACCTTTGATAACTCTTACTGTCAAGGATACTCCAAATCCTATTCCTTGGACTGACGAATGTCAGAAAAGTTTTTCTGAATTGCGTGATGCGTTGTGTTCGGCTCCTGTGTTGGGTACTCCCGACTACAGTAAGCCTTTTACACTCTATGTCCACGAGAGAGAGGGATTTGCATTGTCAGTTTTGACTCAACAGTTTGGCAATAAGCAACGTCCATGTGCGTATTTCTCGTCAACTTTGGATCCGGTAGCTAGAGCGTTGCCGAGTTGTTTGAGAGCTACAGCAGCAGCGGCTGTCTCTATTCGACAGTCTGCTGGTTTGGTGATGGACGATACGTTGAATGTGATGGTTCCACATGCAGTAGATACCTTATTGAATCGAACCAAGACACAGCACTTAACTAGTGCTCGGTTGTCAGGTTACGAATTGACACTTTTAGCGAGTCATGTGCATATAAAGAGATGCAACACGTTGAATCCAGCTACGTTGTTGCCGATTTCAGTTGAGTCAGATGTTTGTGAACAGCATGATTGCTTCCTTAGGACAGAGGAAGAAACGAAAGGGAGGATTGACCTTAGGGATACTCCTCTTGCAGAATGTGATGGTACTTTATGGGTTGATGGTTCGTGCTTCAAGCTTAAGAATGGTGATACGACTGCGGCATATGCTGTTACGACTTTGCATACGATTCTTGAAGCTGCACGTATCCCACATAATTCAGCTCAAGCAGCAGAGTTGATTGCATTGACAAGAGCGTGTGTGTTGTCAAAAGGGAAACAAGTGACTGTGTATACCGATAGCCAGTATGCGTTTGGTGTGGCTCATAGTTTTGGACGATTGTGGAAAGAGCGTGGGTTCCTGACTTCGCAAGGGACTAAGATTCAGCATGGTCAGTTGGTGAATGAACTCCTTGAGTCACTTACTTTGCCGTTGCAGGTTGTGATTGTGAAATGCAGTGCGCATAAGAAAGTTACTGATGATGTTGGTCGTGGTAATGCGTTTGCAGATGTAGTTGCGAAAGAAACTGCGAGAGATGTGATGAGTCGAATGAATGTTGCGGGTCCGGCGAGATGGGTTCCGGATAGAAGTATGTGTGAAGATATGATAGAGAGCGTGAAGTCTATTCAAGCTGAAGCTACAGAGAAAGAGTTGAATGAATGGAGAGAAAGTAAGGGTAAATTGGATTCGAATGGTTGTTGGGTTGAGTTGTCAGAGCATCAACAATGGTTGTTACCCGATGCGTACGTGCTTCCAGTGGTTACGATACAAAAGGGGGTGGTGATGGACGGAGCATCTGAAGCAATCAAACACTCACACCCAGTCGAAAGATCTGGTTTTAATCCATCACCGTTCTTTAGCCCACTCTGCCACCCCAGTTCAGACATGGCTATATGCAAATCAGTCTGACCCTGTGCCTCATGGGAACAGTCCAGCCCGAACTGCCAAGCCATGTCTTCCCTGGACCGGAAACAAGCCTCTGAGGACCGGTTTCTGGCATTCCAGCCGTCTTAAGCCCAGCTTGCTTGAATCCAGTGGCAAACTGAGCAAGTGACTCACTTCTGAGCATACGCTGCCACACTTATGGCGGCCAAAAGCGGTACAAAAGGGGGTGGTGATGGACGGAGCATCTGAATCAATCAAACACTCACACCCACTCAAAAGATCTGGGTTTAATCCATCACCGTTCTTTAGCCCACTCTGCCCCCCCAGTTCAGACATGGCTATATGCAAATCAGTCTGACCCTGTGCCTCATGGGAACAGTCCAGCCCGAACTGCCAAGCCATGTCTTCCCTGGACCGGAAACAAGCTTCAGAGGACCAGTTTCTGGCATTCCAGCCGTCTTCAGCGCGGCTTGCTTGAATCCAGTGGCAAAGTGAGCAAGGGACTCACGTCTGAGCATACCCTGCCACACTTATGGCGGCCAAAAGCGGTACAAAAGGGGGTGGTGATGGACGGAGCATCTGAATCAATCAAACACTCACACCCAGTCGAAAGATCTGGGTTTAATCCATCACCGTTCTTTAGCCCACTCTGCCACCCCAGTTCAGACATGGCTATATGCAAATCAGTCTGACCCTGTGCCTCATGAGGCACAGGGTCAAGACTGATTTGCATATGGCCATGTCTGAGCTGGGGTGGCTTTGTGAGCAAAATAACGATTGATTAAACCCTGATCTGTAACTGGGGGTGAATGTTTTGCCATTGTGCAACATTCCGTCCATCATCTTGTGTGTTTTGCTGTTCACCCTATGTGGGAAGGGTATGCCCAGACGTGGGTCCCTTGCTCACTAGGCCATTGGAGTCAAGCTATCCTGGCTGAAGACGGCTGATAGCCAGAAATCGGTCCTAGGATGCTTGATTCCGGTCCAGGGAAGACATGGCTTGGCAGTTTGGGCTGGACTGTTCCCATGAGGCACAGGGTCAAGACTGATTTGCATATGGCCATGTCTGAACTGGGGTGGCTTGGTGAGCAAAATAACGATGGATTAAACCCAGATCTGTAACTGGGGGTGAATGTTTTGCCATTGTGCAACATTCCGTCCATCATCTTGTGTGTTTTGCTGTTCACCCTATGTGGGAAGGGTATGCCCAGACGTGGGTCCCTTGCTCACTAGGCCATTGGAGTCAAGCTATCCTGGCTGAAGACGGCTGATAGCCAGAAACCGGTCCTAGGATGTTTAATTCCAGTCCAGGGAAGACATGGCTTGGCAGTTTGGGCTGGACTGTTCACGTGAGGCACAGGGTCAAGACTGATTTGCATATGGCCATGTCTGAACTGGGGTGGCTTGGTGAGCAAAATAACGATGGATTAAACCCAGATCTGTAACTGGGGGTGAATGTTTTGCCATTGTGCAACATTCCCTCCATCAATCCCAGCTCGCAATCGCAACAACCGCCCTCGTCGCACCCACAACCCTACTTCTGACCTCGACACACTCACCCTTCTCCGCTCCTATGACCCAGCCCCCCAAAATCACACAACCACTCCACACCTCACCATTCCCACGATACACTCAAATCCCCTTAGACCCCCCACACTAAACAGCAGATCCTACATCCCCAATAACCTTAGAAAAGTCCCCCTCTCTCTAGAACCACCTACCACCCTCAACACACCCCGTCTCAAATGCACTCTCCTCAATTGCAGATCGGCCTCGAAACATTCCGCCACCATTGCTGATCTCCTCTTATCGCTGGACCTTGACCTAATCATCCTGACTGAAACCTGGCTAACTGAATCTTCGACACCTATAATGGACATTCTAGTTCCTCCCAACTACCACATTATCAGGCTCGACAGATCAGGCAAAATTGGTGGTGGAATCGCATGCATCTACAGGAACAACATCTCTGTTCTGAAAGTCAACTCCACCTCCCTACCATCCCCAACATCCTGGGAATACATCTGCCTCGACATTATTAGTGAGGGCAAACCGATATGTTCTCTTCACAGCATTTACCACCCTCCCAGGGACAACTTCACCTTTTCCCAACAAATCATGGATATGATCTCAACCAATTCCGGACGGCAGCTCACCCAAATATACCTTGGTGACTTTAACCTCCACTGGAACGATTGCAATGACGCGGTGGTAAATAGTCTTAAAAATTTCCTCGACGCCCTTAACCTCACCCAAATATGCAACAGCCCGACCCATGAGAAAGGTTCTATCCTTGACCTGATCATCTCCAAAGAGGACTCTATCCAACTCGAGTCCATCCAACCCTGTGACTGGTCAGATCATCATATTATCACATTCTTCATCAATGAAAAAGTTAAAGTTAACCCGGCTCAACTCTCCAAGCCCAAAGTCTGGAAAAGAGACATGAAAAAACTCAACCCAGGCTCTTTGCCCCCTAACAGGTGCAATCTCCTACTTCCACCGACAGGCGATACGGACGTTCAAACCCTGACTGACCACTATCTCAACGCTATGACCTCAATAATTAATGAAGCTGCACCTATGCAGCTAAAAAGGGTGTCTACTAAAATCTCCAACCCATGGTACGACGGGAGTCTCAATGAGGATAGACAAGACATGCGAATGGCAGAGCGTACCTGGAGATCAGCTCCCTCTGTAATGCACCTAAAAGACCTGAAGAAAAAGAGAAACGCCTACTTCAGGAAAATAAAACGCTCAAAATCAGACTTCTTCAGCCTCCAGCTCGACCAAGCAAAAAACTGCCCGAGAAAACTGTTTGAGCTAATCAGATCACAATCCAAGGATCAACCCCAACCACTCAACACTGTGCGTAAAGCACCCTCCTGTGAAGACTTCGCTGCTTTCTTTATCCAAAAAACTGACAACATAAAAAGCGATCTCCTTATTGACGCAAGCCTCTACTCCAAACCCCAGTGCCTAGCACCCACTAAACCAAAAAACAATGCTACATGGTCAACCTTTGGCACATACTCGGAAGAAGAAATTGGCAAACTGCTCAGCACCCTGAAACCATCCAATCGCCTCACGGACCCCCTTCCTGCTACCGCAGTAAAAGACTATACCCCTTTGCTTCTCCCTCTCTGGACTAAAATTATCAACAGCTCTCTACAACAAGGAAGCATACCTGACTCCCTCAAAGTTGGTCAAGTCACACCTCTACTAAAGAAACCCACAGCCGACCCCTCTGATCTCAACAACTACTGTCCCATTACCAATATTCCCACTCTCGCCAAACTGCTGGAAAAATGCGCACAACTACAGTTGACTAAACACATTGAACAATTTGATTCCTCAACCCTCACCAGTCAGGCTTCCGAGCAAGACACAGTACAGAAACTGCTATGACTCACATAATTGCCGACGCACTTCAAATGCTAGACCAAAACGACACCTGCCTCCTCATCCTTCTTGATCTCTCTTCAGCATTGGACACCGTTAAACATGAGAATTTACTAGAACTACTAAACACAAGAATGGGTTTATCTGGAACTGTTCTCAAGTGGTTCACTTCCTTTCTTCACAACAGGTCGCAGAAATTCAAGAGCAACAACCTGATGTCCTCGCCAATACCTGTAACGCTAGGCATCCCCCAAGGTTCCTCTCTATCCCCAACTCTGTTCAACCTAGTCATGGAACCACTCACCACCTTGCTACAAGCATCCAATGTACACTTTCACATGTACGCCGATGACACCCAACTTTATCTCAAATTACAATCCCCCAATGACATATTGCTCCTGAACTCAACAATCAGATGCACCCAATCCTGGCTTGCCGATAATCACCTCAAACTCAATGCCCTGAAAACAGAGTTCCTTCTGATCTCACCTCCAGCGAAGATCTCCACCACTCAAATTTGGCTTAAACACCTAACCGCACTCAATGTCCAACCCACCATCGTGGACTCAGCAAAATCTTTAGGCATAACACTCAACACCAATCTCAACATGCAGCAACATATCAGCAAGGCAACTAAGGGAGCGAACTTCCAGATCAATACTCTGAGGAAACTTAAACCCTTCCTCCCAGCCAAAGACTTCCAAACCGCAGTACAAGCACTAGTCATCCCTCGAATTGAATACGGTAGCACCGCCCTCTGCGGACTCCCCCTAACTACAACCGCACCACTAAGAGCTTCTCTAAACGCTGCAGCGAGACTCATCACTGGGTCAAAAAAGCACTCCCATATTACCCCTGACTTGAAATCCCTGAATTGACAGCCTTTTGAAGCCAGAATACATCTGAAAATCGCCTGCATGACACACAAGGCGGTACACCTAAACTCACCCTTGCTACCTCGCTCAGAAACTGACAATCTCTGGCGGAACCAGAAACACTAGAGGCACAATCAATCTTCTGCTGAAATCTCAAAGATTCCGGAAGGAAAAAACATATAAGCGCTCCTTCTCAGGAATGGCGCCTAGGATCTGGAACTCACTCCCTCCCGAAACCAGGCTTATCTCTTCCACTACACTCTTTAAAAAAGAAGTAAAAGCTATCCTCATGGCTAAATACACTTGAACCAGTATCTCGAACTCTGTTAATACTCGGCACCGATCTGTACTACATGTTTGACCCCTTTGCCTATTTGTATGAGTTGTCTCATTACTTACATGATTGGCTTTGCAGTCACCTATTTGTACTGTTTGATTTATTGATTTATTTGTCTGACTCTGCTCCCTCATGTACCCCTCTATGTAACCTATTTGTACTGTTTGATTTATTGATTTATTTATATGACTATTCTCCCTCATGTACCCCTCTATGTAAAGCGCTCTGATATCTGCAAAGATCTTGTCCGCGCTATATAAAACTTTTTAAAATACAAAAAAAAAAAAAAAAAAAATCTTGTGTGTTTTGCTGTTCACCCTATGTGAGAAGGGTATGCCCAGATGTGGGTCCCTTGCTCACTAGGCCATTTGAGTCAAGCTATCCTGGCTGAAGACGGCTGATAGCCAGAAACCAGTCCTAGGATGCTTGATTCCGGTCCAGGGAAGACATGGCTTGGCAGTTCGGGCTGGACTGTTCCCATGAGGCACAGGGTCAAGACTGATTTGCATATGACCATGTCTGAACTGGGGTGGCTTGGTGAGCAAAATAACGATGGATTAAACCCAGATCTGTAACTGGGGGTGAATGTTTTGCCATTGTGCAACATTCCGTCCATCGTCTTGTGTGTTTTCCAGTGGTTACGATGACGCATGGAATGGCTCATATCAGTGTGAAAGGGATTTGTAAGTTGTTGGCTCCAGTATGGCAAAATGCTGGAATTCCTAAGTGTGCAGAGAATTTGGTTAAGAATTGTATGGTTTGTTTGATGTACAATCCTGGTAAGGGAACTCCAACTCAAGCTGGTCATTTTGCGCCTCCAACGTATCCGTTCGAGGTTTTGCAGCTAGATTTCATTCACATGGAGAGGTGCAACAACTTAAAGTATGTGCTCGTTGTTGTTTGTGCCTTTTCGAGATGGGTAGAAGCATATCCCCTGAAAGATAACACTGCCTTATCTACAGCTAAAGCCCTTGTCAAGGAATTTTTCCCTAGGTATGGTTTGCCGAGAATGGTGTGGAGTGACAATGGGAGTGAATTTGTGAGTCAAGTGATGAAGAGAGTGTGTGATGGTTTAGGAATCCACCAAAAATTCCACGCTGCAAATCACCCCCAATCAGCTGGTTTAGTAAAATGCTACAATGGCACCCTTAAGTTAAAATTGGCCAAGATTCAGGCGAGCTCTGGTCTTCAATGGCCTGATGCTTTGCCATTAGCACTTCTGTCCACAAGAATGACTGTGCATTCGCGAATGAGACTTAGTCCATATGAAATAGTGTTTGGTCGCCCGGCGAATATTTGGGGAGTGCCGCGGCCGACAAAATTTAGTGAGATAGAACATCCTGTGTTGCTTGATTACCTTTACGAATTGACGGTAAATTGCGTGTTTTGCACCAACAGGTTCATGATTCACTGCCACAAGCATCTGAGGATCCAGGACATGCTATCGCACCTGGAGCTTGGGTCTTCGTGAGAAATTTCCAGCGGACCAAGAACGATCAGCCCCGCTGGAACGGACCCTCCTTGGTGCTTTTGTCCACACGTTCAGCAGTGTGAGTGCGCGGTAAAAAGAACTGGATCCACAGTGTACATTGTAAGAGGGCTCCTTTGCCTCTGCCGTACGACCGGTGGGTCCAGAACGGACTTCCTGACTCTGAGACTGAAACCGTGCCTCGTCTTCTGCCTTTTAGCGATGCACGTGTGATTGGAACAAACTCTGAACGAGAAAGCGACGATCTTCTGCAAGAAGCTGTGCCTCCGTCGAATCGTTTGGATACTTCTGAACCTGAGCTTTTGTTTAGAGAACAGACATTGCCTGGCAAAGAGCGTTATAATTTGCGACCAAGAGTCGTGGGACAAATAAAAATATAAAATTCTTTCTTTGCTATTTTTTAAGGTTTAGCTCTCCTCCGAGGAACTATTTTGATTTTTGTTTTTCGAACCACCATCCGGGTTCAGCTGTAGGGTCGCAGTGCAAAGACTTTGGAGTGCAAGCCGAAGACGTTAGATCGACGATTCTGGTTGGTCTAAGGGCGTTCCCTGGACTGACAGATGCATTCCTTAGCACGGAACACCCTGCCGCCGCGAACAGCACAATTAGAGGATGGAGTTTTTCAAGATGGAGGGACCTGTTGAAAGAATGAGCTTTAAGAGCAAAATGTGTAAAGTAATGAGCAGAAACTGTTTTTTAATATTATGTATTTTTATGTTACTTAGCCTAATGATGTTTCTGATGGGATATATTATATTCTCTTTCAAAGTGACGTTTGCACCCACTGCACAACCTATACCTCCTCCTACTCTTTCTTCGCATTCTTTTCACCCTCTGCCCGAACATGAATCCATTAGGAGATTGGAATTCGTTAATAACTCCTTTGTTCAGCTTCTGCACCAACACCAGCTAGTAGTGAACACGACTAATTGTTGGGTGTGTGGCCTTATGCCCCATACTACTGATAAAGGTATTCCTTACCTGGTTTTGCCTTTTAGCTACAATGGTTCTGTGCGGGCATACAGAACGATGTTCATCTATGCTCGTGAAGTCTACCCCCTACGTTCTGTGAAGGATAGTCCGAAGAATAGTGCTCCGGTCAAGGGTATAGTCGACATGATTAGAGGAATCAGTTCCTATGAGACTATCCCGAGAGATGAGACGCTAGCATATATTGGATGGAACGCGACTGGATATGGAGTTAGTCTGAGTGAGAACCAGCGAGCGAAAAGATCCTCTCCGATTTGGATTGTACCCCATCAGGGTCATTATTGTCTGCAAGGTAATGGCAAGAATCCGAGAGCTCAGTTAGTAAAGAGTGTTTGCACTGAGACATATGTTTTTGCGTCCCAGACTTCCCGATCGTTTCTAGCAGCTAAGGGTACCTATTTTGTCTGTTACGATAGAGCGTATACATGGTTGCCCCCTGATTTCTCAGGCACATGCTTTGTCTCGTTCCTGTTGCCTCCTACGTATACAGCTGCGGCAGATTACCACAAGACGAGAGTTGTTAGAGGTGTCTTCAGTAAGGAAGATACTTCAGGACAAGAATTGGGAGATTTTCTGAAGGGTTTTCTGCCGTTTTGGGGACCTATGGTTAACAGCAGGAACATACGGCAAATGACGAGAGTGGTTGAGTCCACCATAGTTGAAACTGTCGGTGCCCTTAGTAACTTGACTGCTGAGCTCCAGTCGGATCGCCTTATGACTCTTCAGAACAGAGTTGCGTTAGATGTCATACTTGCAGATAGAGGAGGGGTAGGTAAATTGATTCAATCAAGCTGCTGCGTTTTCATTCCAGACAACGCTCCGACAGTGTACCAAGCCATTTCCAAGCTACATAAGATCTCCGAGTCTGTGCATGTGAACGAAGGAGATTGGTCGTTGATGGGATGGTTTTGGGAATTGTTATCCACTTGGGGATAGAAAATTCTGATGATCATTGGGATGGTTTTAGCTATCCTTTTCCTGTTCTGTTTTTGCGTACAGTGTGCTCCTGCTATATGTGGCCTTTGTGCTACTTCGAGTTCGAGGAGACCTGTCCAGAGAGAGTTACTAAGTACTAGGATGATGCTACAGCAACATCTTGATGATCTGATGAATAAGAATATAACCTTAGAGAGAATTCTTGATTCAGATTCTGGGCAAAAAACCCAACTTAACTTAAAAACTGCAACTTACTTACTCCTTCCCACATATGAGGCTTAGGTCAGGTACACCGGGGTAGGCGTATCTTAGAAGCACCAGTTGAGTTCGTTAGTCAATGTTTTTATGTATGTAAATATTTTATTCGTTTTAAAGTATCATATGGCTAAGAAACCATATCAATGCTTTTACAGTATTATTTTATAATACTCCTTTTACTGTAGGCACTTTACTTCCATGAGAAAGAAGACTGCTCAATAAAATAACACCTTTTATTGAAAACGCCCGTCTCTCTATTTCTCTGCACCCTGGTGAAACTAAAGCATGCACGATTGACCGAGTGAAATAGCTGTCTATTGTTTTCACACGACTCTGGAGATTCACTTCTTATTCTGGGGGAGCAAAGTTGTCATGTTATATGGTTGGCAGAAGCTAATCCCTTCTTGTCTGAATCAGGGAAGTTAACCCCTCCCTATTCATTCGAGAAAGTTTCTAGTGACCTCTGAGCTAGCTGGCAAAACTAATTAAGTCTAACATAGTCAGTAGAGACCTAGATGACCTCAGTCCTACGTCTACACTGCTGTTTATATTATTCCAATGCGCAGAGCATATTGGGAATATAGGAACTACACTACAAGTCCTTGTCTTTAAATGTTTGCGTTTTGCTCAACAGAACACAAATCTATGCGTACGCACCTCATGCAACAAAGGCCGCGCCAGATTAATTATGTACTTTTCCAGTTACCTGCTCTTAAAAGGTTAGAATGCCTCTGAATTGGAGTAGGGATTATTGTATGGTCGCATCTTGTGGACACCGCAAGCATCAATTGATAATAAAAAGCAGTTACAGCTGATAACAATAGAAAAAGAACTTTGAAATTAGTAAAAAAATTAATAACAATTGTGTGATTATTTAAATATTATTTAGTGCCTCAATTTGGTCAAGATTAAGTGCTATAAATAAGAGGTGCTACTATTACTGATCTTGGAAGTATGAAAAGGTAAACAGATGTCAAAATTAAAACCAGGGATCTAAAGTTAAAACAGAGATAGCACAATGAGACCTTATGTTACAAAGCCTAGATTCTAAGCAACACTGAAATTCTGAAAAGATAGGACTTAGAAAAAGTTTGGACTTCCTAGACCTCCAGAGCACCAGCGAGACCTCGCAGCGCAGGTGTCCGATTGTAATGCAAATTCATTAGATATAGCTTCAGGTTTGCCCTGTTGGAGGATTTTGACTGCTAGAAAAATCTCGATCGGGTGAAGAAGTGAAAAGAATCCTGTATCCTCCCAGCAAGAGGACTTTGCCAGCCATGAAATTTGAATTTCTCCCGCTCTTAGCTTTTCCTGCCAATACCACCAGCTTTGTTATGTGAACAGTGGTTCTGCCACATCAATACATTTCATTTTATGTCCCCCAAGGGTGGGATGATCAACAAAGAATTATTAACGCACACACTGATATTGTAAACAAAAAGACAATCAACTTGACAAACGTTTAGTGTATTTGAAAAAATCATGTATTTTTAGATAATGACATAACAGGACACCTATCAAACCTACAAGCAAACATAAGTGAGTGACTAAAACAATACAAACTTTACACAGAAAAAAATATACAGTACATGGAACTTCAACTTTTCATTTGATATCATTGTATAAACAGTAATCGAAATCCTAGCTAGACCTCCTTTATTGTATGGGTCTGGTTAGGCAAAAATGCTTAATTGTGAACGTCGACGTTCCGACCCCTAAAGACGTGTGTGCATCAATGACATCACTGTAGGGTCTTCATCATGTCAATAGTACAGTTGTGTAAGGCCTGTTGTAGAAGAAAAATGGGTATATTTTAGAATTCAAAGTGTGCGTAAAATGTGGGTGGAAAGTGAAGACAAGATTAAAAGCTCACCTTCTAAAGAGACTAATGAAGCTCGACTCTGTTAACAGCTTGTAAGCTGCACAGTCAGTCACATGATTTTATATGATCCGAAGCCCGCTGGGCTAACCGTGACTTCAAAAATGTTGGAGGGGAAGACATCTTCCTCCTGCCACAAATTATAAGGACCTGTAAGATGGTTAATGTGTATGACAAGGTTCTAAGAAATGAAATTCAAAAAATGAATGAAGCCAGAATTCTACCTGGAATGTCTAATTTCTCAACAATTCAATCACATATTCAGTAAATTGCGGAGTATGCCTGCTCCCAACAGAGCTGTATCAAAAACACAATCATGTACAAACTTTTGAATAAAAATGTTGTGTGATACCACCAGCTTCAGCAGAACCTCATCCAGCAACTATCTGGTTTCGAGATGCCTTCGGGGATACAGCCTTCAACCTTGCCCCACTGGTGTTGGATGTGCCATGATCTTAATGCAGCACACTTCCGCTGATACACTAGGAGGCCACAGGGGCCGGTGCAGCTTTACGTCAGGGGTTACAGTAGGTCGGTGGGCAAACACAGGTTGCAGGGGTCACATAGACGGTGCAGTGTGCATCATTTAAGCTGGGTTTTCTCTGACGTTCTGGGCAGGTGGTGCCAACTTGGATTAATAAACAGCCTAATCCAAGATTGCGCCTCACCTATTGGTTCTCATGGGAACATTCCCAATCCAAGATGGTGACTATTTTCTTCCTGTGCCTGGTCATTTAACAGTATATGAAGCTACCAGACCTTGTCACGAGTGGGTCACAAACCTGTCTATTCTTTGTGTATGCTCCTAGTTAGTTCCTTTTGTTCTTAAGTCTTTCTGCTTTTTGTCCTTTTTTCCAGGTTGGTCCTCTCCATTGTCTCTAGCCTCTCTGGATTTTTACCCAGAGGTTTATGCACTTTTTGGCTTTTACTCCTCCAGAAGTGTTTCCTTTTCATGAGCATCCGCTTGCTTTGGATCTTCTCCCGGTTGGAAGGGTGGCCTCTGGAAAGGTATCACCCTTTCTTCAATGTCAAGATCTCCAGGATTTGGAATCGACCACCATGACCAACGATTGACAGCTGAAGTATTTCAACTTCCATTGAAAAGACTTAAGACCTCATTATGATGTCAGTCAGAAAGTATTCCAACCAACTTGGTGTCGGAATGTTTTCCGACCGAATCGGATTCGGGGAGTCCGACCAACCAATTACGAGGTTTCCAAACACCATTTGGTCAGACTCCCATTCACTCCAATAGTAGCCTGTGTTCTGACCAACACCACAGGCTCCCATTGCAAAATGGGGTTGTTGCGGCAAACCCTGCACCCTGCGGCGCCCCCCCCTGGTGCTTGCCACACCGTGCACGGTTGGAAAGAGGAGACCCATGGATACTCCCACAGGCCACAACCAAAGGCCTCCAGGTGAAGGGTGGCCTGCTATGGGCAACCAAAGTATGTTTCTGGCTGCTGATCCGTTTGGAAAAAAACCGAGTCAGAAAGGCTGCCCAAATCCAAGATCATAATCGCTCAGTCAGAAACACAGTCTGTAGAGCTGTACAAGGCGGCTCTGACTGACTCGGTTCCTCCGAATGCCGGTCAGAACCGACTCGGAAGAACCGAATGGTTACCTACTATCATAATCGGTTGGTCAGAAATGTTTCAGCGTCGGTCGGGAACGCAGGTTCTGACCCAAATTCGGACAAAATGAATGCTATTCGGAGCCTTTCTGACCGACATCATAATGAGGCCCTAAGTCAGAAGGTAAAAGACTTTGACACAGATGACCAACTTGATATATCTAACCTTCACTCCTTCGCGGTTGGCCTGAAATTGAGCCTAGGTCCCAGTCAACCACTAACAGTGATTTCTGATTGACAATTTGCTTTTTCTTTGCACTTTTTGTTTTAAAATTTGAAAATCTGATATTTCCAGTTCTTCTTGGATTTTTGTCAGTTTGGTGCCATTTTTCTGAATACATTTCTCTTAATTGTTAGAAATTGGTTGTGTTTTTTTTATTGAGTTGTGGTTTGACTTTTGACTGTTTTAGTGCTGCTAAATATTTTGCACAATTTCTCAAATGTCTGCTCTGTGCCATAGCTAACAGGGGGATGAGCCCAGTTTAAATTATTGAAACTGTGAATTTGAACTGACAGGATATTGTTAATACTTGAGAAGGACTTGCATCCCCTCACTGTTAATCCCTTTTCTCAGAGGCATTGTCCCTCTGCTATAAATAATCACACATACTTCACCTGAAAACCAGCAGGGGATTTCGCAAAGAAACAGTACTCCCCATTTTCCAGTACTCTTGGGTAATTCAAACCTACCTCCACCCCAAAAAAACACAATTACTGATGCCAGTAGAACTCTGGCTAACTTGTCTGTACATCTCCATTTGGTACCAAACCCACCTTTCAAGAGCGCAGCGAAAACATTTGAATTTTAATTTGCTGCAGATGAAACATCAAATGAGCATCTGTAACTGTTCTTGCTCTTTTGTACTGGAGGAGATCAGGAATATTGCAAACAGCTGTCAGACCTCCTTTTCAGAGTCCAACGTTCAGGAGAATACGCCAGTGCATGCGCCTCGTTTGCAAGATACTTTTGTATCCAAAGAGGGCTTGGAGCCCATCTGTTGCTCACCATTTGTCGGCTCGGGTGGCAATCTTCTTTAAAGCCTCATAATTTTTCAATGTAGGCCTAATATAATTTCTGTTCCTCGCTGTGGAGCAGGGACCAAGCACTGATTGATTAAACGTAATCAGTGCCCGTTTACTGCTTTCAACATTTGTGAGGAGGGACTATTTTGTTTTGTTTAACTTTTAGTGCCCTGCAAACAGAAGGTGTGTGCTTGACAAAAACATGCCCAGCTGGGCAAAAAAAATTGCAAAGATTTATCTTTTTTAGTTAATTTTCTTTTATTCTGCCCAGTTTTCTTTCCTCACATTGCTCTTATGATTTTTTTGTTTTTGAGAATTATTTTATTGCAAAGCGACATTGTTTCTTTCTTATGTGTAATTTCTGAAGTTATGCTTTAAAACATAATTGTGCTGTACTCACCAATCCGCTCCCCACTACAATCCATGCCAATCCTCCCCACACCAATCCACCCACTCAATCCAATCAACCCCAGACCAATCCAATCCACCCCATTCCAGTCCAAATGACCCACCCAATCTAATCCAGTCCAACTCACCACACTAAATCTTCCCAAAACACCCCACTTCAATCTGCCCCACTCCCATACAAAACACGCGGCCTCACTCAAATCCATAACAATCTACCCCACTCCATTCTTCTGCACTAGAATCTGCCTCCCTCCAATCTTCTGCACTCCAATCCAAAACAATCTGCCCCACTCCAAAACAATCTGCCACACTCCAATCTTCCCCACTCCAGTGCAAATCAATCTGCCCCACCCCAGTTCAAGACAATCTGCCCTACTCAATCCAAAACATTTTGTCCCACTCCAATCTACCCCACTCCAATCTAAAACAATATGCCATACTCCCATCTTCCCCTCTCCAATCCACAACAGTCTGCCTTGCTCTAATCTGCCCTACTCCTATCCAAAACACTGCCTCACTCCAATCCAAAACAATCTGGGCCATTCTAATACAAAACAATCTGCCTCACTCAGTTCAAAACAATCTGCCCAACTCTAATATGCCCCAATCCCATCCAAAACAAACTACCCCACTCCAATCTGCCCCATGCCAATCTGCCCCATTTCAGTTTTAAACAATCTACCCACTCCAATTCGCCCAACTCCAGTCTGCCTCACTCCAATTCAAAACAATCTGCTTTACGCCAATCTGCCCCACTCCAATCCAAAACAGTCTGCCCCACTCTAATACGCCCCACTCCAATGGGTCCAACTCAAAACAATCTGCCCACTCAAATCTGCCCACCCTAATCAGCCACACTCCAATCCAAATCAATCTGGCCCACTCCAATCTAAAACAATCTGCCCCACTACAGTCTGCCCAACTCTACTCCAAAACAGTCTGTCCCACTACAATCCAAAACAATCGGCGCCACGATAATCTAAAACAATATTCCCCACTGTAATCCAAAACTATCTGCCACACTCAATCCAAAACAATCAGCCCCACTTCAATCTGCTCCACTCTAATCCAAAACAATCTGTCTCACTCGCTTCCAAGACAATCTGCCCTTCTCCAACCCACAACATTTTGTCCCACTCCAATCTAAAACAATATGCCCTACTCCCACCTTCCCCTCTCCAATCCAAAACACTCTGCCTTGCTCTAATCTGCCCTACTCCAATCCAAAACACTGCCTCACTCCAATCCAAAACAATCCGGGCCATTCTAATACAAATAATCTGCCTCACTAAGTCCAAAACAATCTGCTCGACTCTAATCTGTCTCACTCCCATCCAAATCAAACTACCCCACTCCAATCTGCCCTATGCCAATCTGCCTCATTCCAATCTGCCCAATTTCAATTCTAAACAATGTGCCCACTCCAATTCGCCCCACTCCAGTCTGCCTCACTTCAATTCAAAACAATCTGCCCCACGTCAATCTGCCCACTCCACTCCAATCCAAAACAGTCTGCCCCACTCTGATCCGCCCCACTCCAATGGGCCTCACTCCAACTCAAAACAATCTGCCCACTCCGATCGGCCACACTCCAATCCAAACAATCTGGCCCACTCCAATCTAAAACAATCTGCCCCACTCCAGTCTAACCAACTCTACTCCAAAACAGTCTGTCCCACTCCAATCTAAAACAATCTGCCCCACTCCAGTCTAACCAACTCTACTCCAAAACAATCTGTCCCACTACAATCCAAAACAATCGGTCCCACAATAATCTAAAACATTATGCCCACCTCTAATCCAAAACTACCTGCCACACTCAATCCAAAACAGACTGCCTCACTCCAATCTACCCCATGCCAATCTACCCCATTCCAATCGAAAACAATCCGCCCACTCCAATCTGCCCCATTCCAATCCAAAACAATCAGCCACACTCCAACACATCCCACTCCAATCTGCCCCACTCTAATCTGCCACACTCCAATCTGCCCCACTCCAATCCAAAACAATCTGCCCACTCCAGTCTGCCCCAATCCAATCTGCCCCATCACACTCCAAAACAATCTGCCCCACTCCAAACTGCTCCACTCCAATCCAAAATCACCTGTCCCACTCCAATCTGCCCCACTCCGATCTGCTCCACTCCAATCTGCCCCATTCTAATCTGCCACCTCCAATTTGCCCCACTCCAATTTAATCTGATGATGCCGGGTTCCAACCAACAAACTTACTATGGAACCCTCATCCGATGAATCTTTGTTGCCTGCTGAGAAGTGTAGATGGGAGAAATAACTCATTTACACAATCTGGTCTTATTTAGATAGATGCATGACTCTGAAGAATCACTGACTCCGAAATTCAAGTTAGTGGGTTTAATACAAAGCCAAAAATAACTGGTCATACAAACACCTCAGGACGAGGTTGTAGAAATACAAAGGAACTAATACAAATCCAAACCTACGAGCAAGATTGAATCTTTGAAGCAGAAAAAGAATGACAATCTCCAGAAACAAAACACAGGCAATGATTTCCCCCACGTCAAGATCCATCTTCATTAGGTTTAGTGGAAGAAAACATCGTGACATCCCTACTTAGCATTCCCCAGGCAAGATCAGAAAAATGTGTCAGCACGTGAAGACTTCCTAAGAAGTACTCTCACGTTCGATGGGTCAAGTAGCCAAGCTACAGAGCTCATTCTAAGATGCTCCTACTCTCTCCTTCGATCTCCCCACCCCTTCTCCTGTCTTCCCCCTCAGGGTGCTGTTCCTAATTCAAAATGTATAAACACAAAACACTCCCACTGTTGCATTAGAATCACCCCATCCTGCTGGACACTCCTCATAGGTGATTTTCCATTAGTTTCTAAGGTTCCCAGCTCCTGGCTTGGTGACCTTGATTCCCAGGCCTTGTCCAGAGTGAAAGAACACTATCTCTCAATTATCAACATTCCACTGTGAAAAGTATATTTTCCTCTCCAGGCTTAACTCCTAAAACAAAAGGCATTAGTCTAACTAACAAAGGTGACTTTCTCCAACTGCAACTGAAACGTGAGAAAGAACAAATTCAACATGCACATAGGTTTCAATCTACCCCCTCTACTAGAGCTGTTTGACTTGGCACCTTTAGCGTGAGTCTCTCTTCCACTTTTTGCTGTTGCCCCATCTGTTTTTGTTGGTCTAGATGCTTTGGGCACTTTGCCACTGCTGATCAGTGCCAAAGTTCAAGTTCTCCCTATTTATTGTAAAATTATGTAATAGATTAGTGAATCCATGATTAGTTATTTGATTTACTTGGCAGACCCTAGTACAGTGCACCATGTGAGCCCAGGGACTGTAAATCAAATGCTGCTAGTGGGCTTGCAGCATTGATTGTGCCACCCATAGAAGCAGCTTGTAAAATATGGCTCAGGCCTGCCATTGCAGAGCCTGTGTGGGGTCTGGGACTGCCATGTCGACTTGGCAAGTGCACCCACTTGCCAGTCCCTGAACCTTCCCTTTTCTACATATTAGTCACCCCTACGGTAGGCCCAAGGGTAGGGTGCATTATATGTAAACGGGAGGACATGCCCTGATGTGTGTCACGTGTCCTGATAGTGAATTACAGCCAATTTTGTTTTTCACTATTGAAAGGCTACCTGTTCCAATAGGCCAGAATAGGCAGTTTGATTATAACATCTTATAATCCTAACCGACCCAGGTAGCAAGGTAGACATTTGAGTTTAGTATGCCTGAACTCAGAATGTTAAAATACATCTTTTAGTGAGGTTGATTTTTACATTCTGTGTTTTAAAATACCACTTTTAGAAAGTAGGTATTTGCTTGCCTAACCACCCAGCATGCCTCTGCTAGGTTTGTATATTCCATGTCTAGGTTGTGAGTTACAGGAGGCTGGAGAGGGCCTTGGCTCCAGCAGTCTGATGGGTCAGTGCTGGGCTGAATAGGACCTGCATTGAATAGAGAGTAGGGGGCAGAGATTTCCTTTCACTGACCTGAGCCCTCATAGAATAAAGAGTAGGGGGAGGAGATTTCCTTTCAGCTACCTGGGCCAGGTCTGCTCTCAAGCAATGCTGTCTCCACCTCCTGCCAGGAAGCTGTACCCAGGAGGACAGAACTGGTTTGGACTATGTACAGTCCCTCTCTGCCTTCAGTGACATTTTTACATTCTGTGTTTGAAAATACCACTTTTAGAAAGTAGGTATTTTCTTGCCTAACCATTCAGCATGCCTCTGCTAGGTTTGTGTATTCCATGTCTGGGTTGTGAGTGACAGGAGGCTAGAGAGGGCCTTGGCTCCAGCAGTCTGATGGGTCAGGGCTGGGCTGAATAGGACCTGCATTGAATAGAGAGTAGGGGGCAGAGATTTCCTTTCACTGACCTGAGCCCTCATAGAATAAAGAGTAGGGGGAGGAGATTTCCTTTCAGCTACCTGGGCCAGGTCTGCTCTCAAACAATGCTGTCTCCACCTCCTGCCAGGAAGCTGCACCCAGGAGGACAGAACTGGTTTGGACTATGTAAGTCTCTCTCTGCCTTCGGAGACAAAGGATTTGTGTGTATAAAAAGGGGGACCCAGACCCCAGAATTTTAGATCACTTCTGGGAAATCAAGAGGAACCAAGGAGAGGTAACAGGAGATGCTAAAGAAGGATTACTGCCCCTGTGTTGTTTGCTGTCTGGGGTTTGCCTTCAGTGGTTACCTGCTGCCAAGCAAAGGACTAAAGGACATTGCTATTTGCTTTGTCATCTTGAGAAAGATCTCCAAGGGCTTGAACTGAGCTTGCCTCCTGTCTGAAGTCTCAGGGACACAAAGACTTCACCACCAACTCCCCCTGAATCTCCTTGCTGGGAATTCTAACCTACAGTGATGTGCCTGCAGGTGTTTAGGACCTCTAGAGACTGTTTGTCGTTGGGAGCTGGAAGCGCGACGCAACGAGGAGAAGCGTGTCGTGGCTGCAGCAGTTGCCGTCGTAATGCGAAAGAAGCATGCTGCTGCTGCAGCTGTTCGCCGTCGCATTGCAGATGAAGCGTGTCGCATCATCGGAGAAGCGTGCCACCGCCGCCGAGGTCGCTATCGAATCACCCGAGAAGCATGTCACAGAGTCTGTCGCGGCTCCAAAGATCATTGATTTCGCTGCACAGCTGTTGGTTGTGCACGCTGTTGCATCCCATCAAAGACGCCATTTTGTTGCATCGCACCATATCGTCACATCGCATCGAAGCACCATCTTGTCGCATCGCACCGGATCACTATAAGAAACCGATTCATCACCTCCTCTCCGGTAAGGAACCGACGCATCACCTTCCCTGCGACCCATTTGTTTGTTTTGCATAACGCATCCATGGTACTTTGAGAGTAAAGTGTCGCATTTACCATCAACAATGAACTAAGCTATTTCTATCATTTTAAAGTCATATTTTTATTACAGTATTGTGGATTTTTGTTGTTTGGTCATGTGTTAAGTCTAGTAAAGATTACTTATTTTTCTAAACTGTTGGGGTGTCCATTTGTAGTGTTTTCACTGTATTACTGTATCTGTTCACAAATGCTTTACACACTGCTTCTGAGATAAGCCTGTCTGCTCATGCCAAGCTACCCAGGGGGTGAGCACGGGTTATTCAGGAGTGTATCCCCCTTTCCCTGACTAGAAGCAAATGTCCCTATTTGGGCAAAGGTGTATACCATTGCCAACTAGAGACCCCCATTTCTAACAAGAGCCATCACCATCAGGGAAAATACATTTCAGGTCTACAGAAATCAGCCAACAAAAGAATAAGGCACACAGGGCCTACAAATTACACATGAACAAACGTTTATGAATGCATTTCCAACTATCACATTACATAAGCATTTGATTGCAAATCATTACGAGCAACCTACAACATTCTACTCATTAGTTCTCCATTAACCACATTCAACTGCAGCTTTCAATGCAGTGCACGTTTAAATATATGCATTACATTCTGCATGAGCAACTTCATTAATCGTTTGCAACCAAAGTTAATGATTACATTATTCAAATGACAACTGCCACGTTATTTCTTTGCATGGCACGTATTAAATCTAACATTTCTCTTTCACAGTTGTTATAAACACCCATATTTTTCTAACCAAATGGTAATACGACAAAATAAAAGCAGGTGCAACTGACTCATGATTATGGTTCACCCCTACAAATTTAAAGAGCACCATCACGCTCCATCAGTCCCCCCCCCTCTGATGACAAGTGTAATCTTAATCAAGCACAGCTCCCTGTAGAAAGAACCTACCTAAACAGAAGTAGTAGCCACTCTTCGCTGTTGGAGCCTTTCTAGGCTTTTGAGTTTCTCATAATGACTGTCCTGCAGTCTCTCCATTCTCTTTTTGCGCTCTCCAAGAGATCTCTCAGTCTGTCCTGCCTTGTGCCACGTGTAGGTTTTTACTAATCCCAAAATAATTATCACCCCAACCACCACAATGATGATGGGCTTCAAGATATAATCAAGAATTCCCCTACCAAGAGTGGAGAACCAACTTCCAATCCTTCCAAATCCCTTTCCAACCTTATCCCAGGCACCTTTTGTAGCTAACTCATGTACCTTGTGGTGTATCTCAATGATGTTCCTTACATACTTCTTAAGATCTTTGCTGTTATCAGGTATATAAGTACAGCACTGTTGCACCCTCAATACTTTACAGACTCCACCCTCTTTTGCTAGTAGGACATCAAGAACAAGACGGTTCTGCATCACCATAGCCCTTATCGACACCATCTCTCCATCTACAAGCAACAAAGATTAAGCTGTATTTGCTGACAATTTATCCACAATAGTTGACAACTGTCTAATCTTCACATTATTCAGGATCATTCCCAAACTGGGTATCATTGCTCCAAAGACATCTCCAACAATTTCCTCTGCACTTGCACCTCGCTCCTCTCTATGATGTAATCTACGGTCCAAAGGCCATGAACCCGCTACTTGATATATCTTGCGGAATACAACAGCTACCTAACACTTACCATACCAATTCAGTTGCAACCTCACATAGGCATTTCTCCCATACACAAAGTACACGTTTGGCACCACATCTTGCAAAAACGTTTTCTCAGTGGCCTCAATTGTTGAAATGTGGTCACACACACTTTCTCCCACATAAACCTTAGCTTAGTATGTCTGTACCTGTTGGATACAGAGCTCCCCCCTCTGCACAAAATATATGGCTATTGGAGCAGAACTTCCCCTTTCCTTGTATGACAACTCCTCCTAGGTCCACTCAACCCTTCCTCCTCCACTTTTAGATTTCTACACTAGTGTTAGACAGAGACCCAGAGGGTCGGCCGAGTACAGGGGGAGAGGCCTCCGGTGAGGGCCTTCTCTGGCGATCGTACAGACAAGTAACTTCCCCCCCACAAATGGACACCACACAAGGATGAGATCTGCACACTTTATATAAGATTCTTGAGGCAAGGTTATCAACGATACAGTGGGGGCAGGACACGAGGATCCTCCCAATTCTGGTCCCTGTAGGGTAAGGGGTGGCGGGACAGTCTTGGTACCGGTCCGATACGGGGGCGGCCAGAAGGAGCTCACACTCCTCGAGCTCAGGGGTCGGCAAGGTCGGGCCGCGGCAGCGCCAGCAGGCTAGGGTCAGAGTGAGAGTTCTCGGCAAGGAGGGCCGGGGCAGCGCCAGCAGGCTAGGATGATAGTTCACGGCAAGGAGGGCCGCGGCAGCGCCAGCAGGCTACGATGATAGTTCTCGGCAAGGAGGGCCGCGGCAGCGCCAGCAGGCTACGATGATAGTTCTTGGCAAGGAGGGCCGCGGCAACGCCAGCAGGCTACGATGATAGTTCTCGGCAAGGAGGGCCGCGCCAGCAGGCCAGGATGAAGGCTTCACGTCGAGGAGGGCCGCGGCAGCGCCAGCAGGCTAGGATGAGGGTTTCACGTTGCAGAGGGCCGCGGCAGCGCCAGCAGGCTAGAGGTGGTTCACAAGGCAGGGCTGCGGCAGCGCCAGCAGTCCGTCAGGGATGAGTTCTTCAAGGTGTCTCTCGACTCCAGGATACAACTGCCTTCCTGCTCTGGAGCGGCCCCAGTTATAGGTCTGGTCTTCTTTGATGTCCGGGCCCTCGCGCTTGGAGGTCGGGAGGTCCGGGATGAGGGAGTCTAGACACCCAGCAGGGAGGTGGAGCCAGCGCCCGGGGAGGCCGGGGGCGATCGGCACCTGGCGGGGGAGAGCCATCGACACTCCTTTCTCCCATTGACCTGCCAAGTGGTCTCTTCACCTCCTGGGTGGATGGTGGTGCCTCGATGTCGGGGCCTGGCCAGGCCCAGGGTTGGGGTCGATCTGAGGCCACGCGGTCTCGTGGTACAGTGTCCAAGATGGCGGCTGGGCCGGGGCAATGGTGCTGATGGAGGCCAGGGTCAGCCGATACTGGGGTGTTCGGGAGCAGGCGTCCCGTTGGGGACGGGTTGTGGGTTGCCCCGGTGGGTTGCCGGGATGGTCCCTTCTGGAGATACAGGGAGAGCCGGCGTCCGGGCTTTCTCATGCGGGGAGGGAGCGGGCCCCTCACGAGGCCTGTCCAACATGCGTCCCCCCCAGCTGAAGGCAGGGAGAGTCACCCATCCTCTTGGGTACTCTCCTCGCCGAGGCGGAAAAAGCGTGACAGGCCGTCTGCGTTGGCGTGGTCTTGGCCAGGACGATGCTCCACAGTGAAGTCCATCCCCTGCAAGGAGATGGACCATCGCAACAGTTTTGGGTTCTCCCCCCGCATTTGAATCAGCCACTGCAGGGGTCGGTGGTCTGTCTGTACCCTGAAATGGGTACCGAATAGGTAGGGCCGGAGTTTCTTGAGGGCCCATACCACTGCAAAGGCCTCCCGTTCGATGGTGCTCCAGCTCTGTTCTCGAGCCAGCAGGCGTCGGCTGATGAAGGCCACTGGCTGATCGACTCCCTCGGCGTTGAGTTGAGAGAGGACAGCCCCAATGCCATGATCTGAGGCGTCTGTCTGGACTATGAATTCCCGGCTGTAGTCGGGGGCCTGGAGTACGGGGCGGTGCACATGGCGGTCTTCAACTTCTCGAAGGCCGCTTGACAGTCCGGAGTCCATTTGACTGTTTTGGGGTTTTTCTTGGAAGTGAGTTCTGTGAGGGGCCCCACAATGCTGCCATAGTCCTTTACGAACCGCAGGTAGTATCCGGTGAGCCCCAGGAAGGCTCGGACCTCGGTTTGGGTGACAGGTGGTTGCCAGGACTGGATGGCAGCGATCTTGGGCTGAAGGGGGGCCACCAGACCGCTCCCCACTTGGTGTCCGAGGTAGGTCACGGACCCCTGGCCAATCTGGCATTTGCTGGCTTTGATGGTGAGGCCGGCCTGCTGGAGGGCGTGCAGGACTTCTCGGAGATGGTGGAGGTGGTCTGCCCAGTGGCGACTGTACACAGCAATATCGTCCAGGTAGGCGGCGCTGAATTCTTCGAGGCCCGCCAGTACCTGGTTTACGAGTCGTTGGAAGGTAGCTGGAGCATTTTTCATGCCGAAGGGCATCACTTTGAAGTGGTAGTGGCCATCCGGGGTAGAGAAGGCGTATCGTTCTTGGGCCCTGGGGGTGAGGCCGATTTGCCAGTAGCCTGTTGTTAGATCGAAGATGCTCAGGTAGCGGGCGGCCCCCATGCGGTCAACTAGCTCATCTGCCCGGGGGATAGGGTGAGCGTCCGTTCTGGTAACGGCGTTCAGGCCCCGATAGTCCACACAGAACCGGAGCTCGGGGGCAACGCCCGGGGCGGCAGCCTTGGGGACCAGTACGACTGGGCTGGCCCAGGGGCTGTCGGATGGCTCGATCACTCCTAGAGCCAGCATTTTGGTGACTTCGTTCTGGATGCAGGCGCGCACCCGATCTGGCACCCGGTACGCCCTGTGTCGAATAGGGGGACTATCCCCGGTATCCACGTCATGAAGGCACCAGGGGGTGACCCCGGGGGTGAGGGAGAACAGGTTTGCAAATTGTAGCAGGAGAGCTCGACAGTCTTGGCGTTGTTCCGGGGACAAAGCGTCGGAGAGTCTGACCCCTTCCACCGAGCCATCCTGTTCGCGGGTCCTCAGTAGGTCAGGGAGGGGCTCGGAGTCTTCCTCCGTCCCACTATCTGTGGCCATCAGTAGGCTGAGTTCCGATCGTACGAAGTGGGGTTTGAGTCTGTTGGCGTGGAGGACTCGTAGGGGGTTCCGGGAGGACTCCATGTCGATTAGGTAGGTGACGGGGCCCTTGCGCTCTATCACCTTGAAGGGTCCTGTCCATTTGTCCTGCAGGGCACATGGTTCGACCGGAGACATCACCCAGACTTGTTGTCCCGGTTCGAACTCGATGGAGGAGGCATGCTGATCATACCATTTCTTCATGTCCTCCTGGCTGGCCTCCAGGTTGGCTTTGGCGAGCTCCCTGAATCGCCGGGTCTGGTTGCGGAGGGTCAGGAGATACTTATACACATCTGGAGGAGTCTTCTGGGGGGCCATCTCCCATCCTTCCTTGACCAGGCTGAGGGGACCCCGGACGGGGTGTCCGTACAGGAGCTCAAAGGGGCTGAAGCCGAGGGACTTCTGGGGGACTTCTCGATAGGTGAATAGGAGGCACGGGAGCAGCACGTCCCATTGGCGACGTAGGGGTTCTTCTAGGCCCATGATCATTCCCTTGAGAGTGCGGTTAAACCTCTCGACCAGTCCATTTCCTTGCGGGTGATAAGGGGTCGTGAATTTGTAGGTGACCCCGCACTGTTGGCAGAGAGACCTCATGTACTTCGAGATAAAGTTTGTGCCCCTGTCGCTGACGACTTCCCGGGGGAAGCCCACTCGAGAGAAGATCCCCATCAGGGCTCGGCCTACCACGGGCGCTGTCACGGTCCGAAGAGGAATGGCCTCGGGATAGCGGGTGGCGTGGTCTACCAGGACCAGGATGAACCGGTGCCCCTGTGCCATTCGGAGGTCCAGGGGCCCCACAATGTCTATTCCCACCCGTTCGAACGGGGTGGTGACGACGGGAAAGGGTTGCAAGGGTGCTTTGATCTTTCGGCCGCTCTTCCCGCTGGCCTGGCAGGTGGGGCAGGCCCGGCAGTGGTTGGAGACATCATTTCGCATTTTGGGCCAGTAGAAGTGGGTTACCAGGCGGTTGTACGTTTTGTCTCGCCCCAGGTGCCCAGCGAGGGGGACATCGTGTGCCAAGTTCAAAAGGAAGTCTCTGAAGCGGAGGGGTACCACCAGCACCCGACTGGCCCCCAATTCAGCAATTCTTTGCTCACTGTAGAGCAGGTCATTGTCCCAATAAATCCAGTGGGCCCCTGAGGTGTCTCCTGCGCTCTGGGCGAGGGCTTGCTGCCGGAGTCCCTCGAGGGAGGGACATGTTCTCTGCTCCTGTCGGAATTGTTCCTGGGTGGGACCACCCTCTTGACGCCACTGGCCCAGTTCGGGAAGGTCCTGGAGCCGAACGGGCCCTTCTTCGTTTTGTTCTGGAGGACTGGCTCTTAGGGCGGCTCCCTCTGGGACGATCGGGGGAGGAGGCTCTGGCCATTCGGGTTCTTCGGGACTGGGGATGGCGCGGGTGGCCATGGACCGGGTCGTTACGCAGGCCCATTCAGGGAGGCCCAACATCCCCAGGTGCTCTCTTCTTTCGACAGCTGCCCAGAGGGAACTTTCGAGGTCGTTCCCCAGGAGGCAGTCCACGGGTGCATCATCGCGGACAGTCACTTTCAGCATTCCGGACACCCCTCCCCACTCGAAGGGGACGCAGGCCATCCGACACAGGCTTTCTGAGTTGTCGGCTGACCGGACGGGGCAAAGGATGTTTGGCAAGATCTGATCCGGGGTCACCAGATGACAGCGGACTGCGGTCACACTGGCCCCGGGGTCGCGGAGGGCTTCAGCCCGGCGCCCATTGATGTTGACCCACTGGCTGTATTTCTGCGTGTTGGCGGGTAGGGGGGCCCGCGGGATCATGTCTCTTTCCCCTAGGCAGACCAGGGACATGGCGGCTGGTTCCCACTCGGGCTGGTCGGCCTCGTACTCTTCAGGGTCTTCTGGGGTTTGCTCTTCCCCCAGGGCGGCGGCAGCGACCTGGCGGGGCAGAGAGTTCTGGTTCTTCAGGCAATTAGGATCATTGGCGTAGTGGCCGGGTCGCTGGCATCGGTGGCAAGTAACGTTGGCCCGGAAACTTGGACGCATCGGGGGGTTTCCCCTGCCAGCCGGGGGCGGGGCGTTGCTGGCGGGAGCCACCGGGACGGCGTCTCTGCCCCGACCCTGGCCTCCTCCTCCCCCTCAGGGGGGATGGGGTCCTTGGTTGGTTCTGTTCGGTTCGCTGGGCCTGTTTCGGGCAACTCGGGTGCTTTCCCACCGGTCAGCTTCGGCGGCGAGCTGCCGAGGTTCAGTCAGTTTACTGTCGAGGAGGTGCTGCCTGAGCTCGACGAAGCAATTGTTAGAAAGGTGTTCCCACACAATAAGGTCAAAGAGTTGCTCGTAAGTGGTCACCTTGCTGCCCTTGATCCACCCCTCGAAGGCTCGGCTGAAGAAGTTCACATACTCCACCCAAGTTGTACCCGGGATCCGTTTGCAGTCGCGGAACCGCTGGCGGTACATCTCGGGCGTGAGCCCGTATCGAGTGAGTAGGGCGGCTTTCATGTGGTCGTAGGATGTCATCTGATGGTCCGGGAGTTGCAGCAGGGCATCTCGCCCTTCGTTGACAAACCTCCCCCATAACCCGGCTCCCCAGTCGCTCCGGGGAATCCGGTGGGAGGTCATGGCTACCTCATAGGCTTTGAACCATTGCTGGATATCATCGTTCCGGTAATACTCTCTGACGACATCCTTGGGGATGTGGACTTTAGGGTCTGTGGTGGCAGGAGTGTTTGGGCGCTCGGGAACCCCGAGATCTTTGTTCTGTTTCCGAAGCTCTATTTCTTTTAGGTTGCGCTCACGTTCGTAGGCTAACTTTTTCTCTTCTAACTCTCTCTGTCTTTGTTTCTCTTCCCGCTCCTCTCGGAGCCGCAAGTGTTCCAGCGTTATTTTTTGTTCCGCCAATTTCAGTTCTCCATCCAAACGAAGTCGAGCCAGTTCCAATTCATGGAGCCTGCTTTTTTCCCGTTCTCGGATCTCCTCTGGGGAGAGACCCGATCTTCTTTCTTCCGTCGGAGTGGTGCTCGTTTCCGGTGCCTCGAGGCTTTGGTTTTGGGGTACGGCCGTACCCGTCTCTGCCCAAGATTCCAGGGCCTTTTTGAAGTCTTATTTCGTGCTCAGTCCTGTGGTAGCAATGCCCAGTTCGATGCAGAATTGCTTTAGTTCTCTGTGGTTGTGCTCTTCTAGTTTCTCCATCTGGAATTTTTCTGTGGTTCCGCTCTCTTTTGTTGTCATTGTGGTTGAGTCGTGGGGTGAGTTACTCTCTGTACGATTACGCGTTGGTTCGGATCGCGCCGCTGGCCACCAATGTTAGACAGAGACCCAGAGGGTCGGCCGAGTACAGGGGGAGAGGCCTCTGGTGAGGGCCGTCTCCGGCGATCGTACAGACAAGTAACTTCCCCCCCACAAATGGACACCACACAAGGATGAGATCTGCACACTTTATATAAGATTCTTGAGGCAAGGTTATCAACGATACAGTGGGGGCAGGACACGAGGATCCTCCCAATTCTGGTCTCTGTAGGGTAAGGGGTAGCGGGACAGTCTTGGTACCGGTCCGGTACGGGGGCGGCCAGAAGGAGCTCACAATCCTCGAGCTCAGGGGTCGGCAAGGTCGGGCCGCGGCAGCGCCAGCAGGCTAGGGTGAGAGTTCTCGGCAAGGAGGGCCGCGGCAGCGCCAGCAGGCTAGGATGATAGTTCTCGGCAAGGAGGGCCGCGGCAGCGCCAGCAGGCTACGATGATAGTTCTCGGCAAGGAGGGCCGCGGCAGCGCCAGCAGGCTACGATGATAGTTCTCGGCAAGGAGGGCCGCGGCAGCGCCAGCAGGCTACGATGATAGTCCTCGGCAAGGAGGGCCGCGGCAGCGCCAGCAGGCCAGGATGAAGGCTTCACGTCGAGGAGGGCCGCGGCAGCGCCAGCAGGCTAGGATGAGGGTTTCACGTTGCAGAGGGCTGCGGCAGCGCCAGCAGGCTAGAGGTGGTTCACAAGGCAGGGCTGCGGCAGCGCCAGCAGTCCGTCAGGGATGAGTTCTTCAAGGTGTCTCTCGACTCCAGGATACAACTGCCTTCCTGCTCTGGAGCGGCCCCAGTTATAGGTCTGGTCTTCTTTGATGTCCGGGCCCTCGCGCTTGGAGGTCGTGAGGTCCGGGATGAGGGAGTCCAGACACCCAGCAGGGGGGTGGAGCCAGCGCCCGGGGAGGCCGGGGGCGATCGGCACCTGGCGGGGGAGAGCCATCGACACTCCTTTCTCCCATTGACCTGCCAAGTGGTCTCTTCACCTCCTGGGTGGATGGTGGTGCCTCGATGTCGGGGCCTGGCCAGGCCCAGGGTTGGGGTCGATCTGAGGCCACGCGGCCTCGTGGTGCAGTGTCCAAGATGGCGGCTGGGCCGGGGCAATGGTGCTGATGGAGGCCAGGGTCAGCCGATACTGGGGTGTTCGGGAGCAGGCGTCCCGTTGGGGACGGGTTGTGGGTTGCCCCGGTGGGTTGCCGGGATGGTCCCTTCTGGAGATACAGGGAGAGCCGGCGTCCGGGCTTTCTCATGCGGGGAGGGAGCGGGCCCCTCACGAGGCCTGTCCAACAACTAGTTGTCTATGTCTGTCTCCTACCTGATCTATAAACGTCTTCTCTCTCTCTCTCTGTTATCATGCATGTTAAATTATACTGATGTGCATAAGCTGTATCCAAAGTAACAGTAGACATGAAATACTTTCCTACTCTACCATCTTGCTTGTAATAATTATACTTGTTCAGATGCTTATAGGCTGGAACTTCTGAAAGCACTACATCATAATTTGAAAAATAATATTCCTAAAAACCCTTACCGTAAAACATACTAAGCAATAAACTACATGAAATGCTGTATGTCAAAGTAAGGTGATGATAACAAATACCTTACTCCACAGACGCAGGCAACCGTATACACACGTAGAAATCTCTCACATCCATCATGCTCATATACTCATATAGTAGCTTTGCATAAGCATTTAGCGTATAATCACCCTTAGACAAATCTACATGTAACATACGATTATTATGATCGAGCATAGCTTTTTCGGCTCCTATGATACCCTCTTTTGTGCCAGAAGTAGCAGGTGTGATTGTCCCTTGTACTTCCACCCGTCCTTCTGCAAAATGTGAAGTTTCTACAGACACAATAAATAATGTTGCTATCACAATTATCACTCCTGCTATGAGTGTACCTATCACCAGCTTGGTCCTATGATTCGAATTTCCAGGCTCCATTTTTAATTCTTGGTTTAGCGCAACAAGAGGATAAACACAAAGTTTCTTTTTCTCTGCCTATAGTTGCTACTTTTGATCTGTTACACACAGTTGGCTGAAGTCCTGGTAATGTATTCACAGTTCATTGCACATTTAATTACAGTTCAAGAGACTTCCTTCCCCCTCTTTCTTCTTCTACTGAACAGTCCCTAAATGTATTCTTCTTCCACTCAGGACTAGGTTATCTTCTTTTCAGCAACGTTTTTTACAATTTATAGTTTGATCAACAGTCTCTGCAAGCTCAGAACCAATTCTGGCAATAACATGTTGTAGAATCTCGTAAAAAAAAGCTATAATCTCCGGGGCTGGTGGCAGAAATCCAAAGTGTGGAAAAGACAAATCATGCAAAACTAAATCTCGCACTCTGCTCAATATTGGAGGTCTTGGCACATTCACTGTGAAGACCCCTTCTATTTCCAATCCAGGGACTATTAGCGCAAAATCAATTTTCAGTTCCGGAAATCTGCTGACAACTTGTGAAGACCTCAGCCTCCCTGTCCCACTACTCCTGGCATCTGTAACCAAGTAAGTCCACTCAGTGGCAGAGTACCGCTGACAAGGCACTCTTGCTATTCTCGACCTCCTTGGGCTTTCTGATGCTTGTTTTTTGTCACTCGACTCTGATTCAGACTTTTCAGACACAGGTGCAAGATCCCTTTCAGGCGCTGATCTCAAATTCAGCCTCCTCTGTCTCCTAGGCCACGATTCACTTGCAACCTCTTCTCTTCTCCTCTTTCCCGACCACCTTGCGCCCCTGTTCTCTCAGCTGAGTCTGACTCTGTACCACTCACAATGTTACCGTCTCCCTCAGAGCAAGCTGAGGGGTGTTATGCTACACAATAATGTAGCATAACACCCCTCAGCTTGCTCTGGTGGGAACCAGCTTGATCAGCAAACCTCACAGGTTGGCTTTGCCCCCTCCTGTGGCCATGCAACCACAGCTGGATTTTCTTCTGGTAGAGGAGCTGTCTCTTTCGAGGGTCCTGAAACCCTGTGAGTATGCTAGGCGGAAATTCAGTTTGGTAAGCCTCCGCACTTCACAGCCGTATTTGTCACCAGAATCACTTGGTATGGACCTCTTCACAGAGCATCAAGGCAGCGCTTCCTCAAGTGTTTTTGGACTAGCACCCAATCACCTGGGCACAAGTTGTGGAACAGGTCCTTCGAGGTTGGTGCAGTTGCAGCTTCAACCTGGTGAGACACTGAACGGACCTTCGTCAGCCATTCCTTTGCAATAATCAAGGATCAAATCATCTGTGATGTTTACCAAGGTTGTAGACGGCACTGCAGGCAAACGCATCACCCTCCCCATCAAGGTCTCATGAGGCGAGAGACCTGTCTTCCTATCGGGGATACTACAAATACTCATCAACACCAAGGGCAATGCATCAGGCCATTTCAGAGACGTGGATGAGCACACTTTCGCCATTCGCATCTTGAGAGTTCCATTGATCTGCACCTCAATGCCAGATGCATCCGGCCTGTGGCTACAATGCAGTCTCTGATCCACTTGTAAAGCAGCACAAAGCTCGCACATAACCTCGCTATGGAAGTGCTTTCCTCTATCCGACTCCAAAGAGGTTGGAAAACTGAACTGAGGTATAAGCTCCCTAAGCAACAGCTTTGCTACTGTGAGACAATCACACCTTCTTGTTGGGTAAGCTTTGTGGTTCCGTGATTCTGAATTGGGTTCGATATTTCCGAAACCCGATTTATAAAGATTGTCGGAAATGGACGATCTTGGTGTCAGCAGACCGCAAATGACGAGTCTAACGCGTCTGAGTGTTTTCGTATGAATCGATATAGGAGAACACTCTGTATTTGAGGATTAAGTTTGAACCCTTGGGTTCCATTTTGTAATGTGGCAGCCATCTTGTATGGTTGCCCTAACATAGGCCCTATGATTGTGGCCGAACGAGTCCTTGACACGTACGCCTTAGCTGACTTCTGGTTGACCTGGCCGAACTGACTCCTCGCCTGGGGCGAATCCTGCTGAGCCAGTTCCTTGTTCAGCAGCTGCATTGATAAAGATCAAAGAACAGGACGTGGTCCGATTTTATGGCCCACCGTTCCCACTCCTCTATCTCCTTTCCATCTGTTTCTGCCTTTCCTTTACGACATGTTCATCGATCTGGGTTGAAGGTTTTATGATGGGTTTGTCCGGCCTGATCGAACAGGAAACTAGCATATGTGCGATCATTTTGGTGGGCTGGACAACGGAAAGTGGGATTAACTTTGACTGTTGTGATTCGCTACTTTTTGAAATGCTACTTGCTCATTGGTTAGTTTTGTATGCACCGAATGTAAATTGTAATGTTGCCAGAAGCGTAATTTTCGGCATAAAAGACCGAGTTTTGTTCATTGAGATGGTGCAGTCTCTGTCGAACTACCTGTGTGTACTTCGTAGACCTCTGTCCCTGGTTGCAACCATTAAACTTTGGTCTTTGACATCATCGAGAAGTATCCTGTGTCTCTGTTTGCCAAGACAGGGGAATCCAGGGTCTTTGGGTGTTGCCCTGACACCGCTGGGTTTTTTGTAATAGTATCAGTTCCGAGAAAACCCAGTTCCTTAGCTTTCACCCACCATGAGAAACCACACACCACAACCAGAATGTATCTCAAGCCATTGCACCTGGGCATCTCAATGAAATCAAGCTGGATTCTATTGAAGGGTTCCCCAGATCTTCTAATGTGACTCAATGCAACCACAGTTTTCTTTCCAGCATTCACCTGCTGACATGTAACACATCTGTGACACACTGCTTCAGCAAACGCACAAAACCGTGGATTAAACTACATCTGTCTGAACACTCACACCATACCATCCCTTCCAATGTGCACCGCTCTATGAATCTGCCTTGCCATAGGCAACCATCAGCTGAAACCCAAATACCCTCATCCCTCTTCTCACAACTTACTTTAATTCAACTGGCTTCTTCCTGTCCTGTCACTTCTCCCTGCAGATGCTTGATCTCATCCCAAGTGTCCACTATGGCTAACATCATGCTGAGCTCGGTTCTTCCTTGGCTCTCTTCAGTGTAATCTCCAGTGAAAATACATCCTTGATCAGCACAGAAATGCGCAACCTCATTAGCATATCTGTTGCAGAGAGTCACAAAATCATTTCTTTTCCCATGAGCTCCTTATTTTACCACAGCTATTTCCCTTGGTCTTTGCAAGGCTTCTAACAGTTTTCGCACATACTCCCAATTCCTGATGGGAGATCCTGATGAAGTTAGGAACCCCCTCGGTGACCAAAGTTGTCTAAAGTCATGGACCACACCGAACCCGTACTGGCTATCGGTGTAGATGGTGACTTGGATTCGATCAGCTACCAAGGAGGCATGTGTCGAAGCAATGATCTCAGCCCCTTGAGCAGAATATACTTCTTGTCAACACGCAGCTTCCACACCTCTAGAAATTGTACAAACAGCATATGCTGCTCTCAGGTGACCTACATTGTCCCTTAAACATGAGCCGTCTACAAAGAAAGTTTTAATGGGCTCAGGTAGAGGTTCATCAACAATGTCAGGTCTCGGTTTAATGCAAAGTTCAGTCACATCGAGACAGTTATTGTCCTCACATTCTTCACCGCCAACATTTGGAAAAGGCATCAAAGTAGAAGGATTCAATACAGAACATCTTTTCAGAGTCACATTCTCTGAGGCAAGTATAACCTGCTCAGCGTGTGAGTCTGTTATTTGTCAAGTGTTGTGTTTTGGTTCTCGTCATCAGGAGCTCAACTGAGTGTGGAACGTGAACCATTAAAAGGTTTCCCATCACAATACTTTCACACCTTTCAATGCATACACCTGTTGCCGCAAAGGATTTGAGACATTCGGACAACGCTGAAGCCACTGGATCTAAGGTGGCTGAGAAGTATACAACTGGTCTATGGACACCTCCGTGAGTCTGTGTTAGTACTGGCAGTGTACAACCCTCCTGCTCACAGCAAAACAGTGAGAAGGACTTGTTGTAATCAAACATTGCTAGAGCCGGAGCTCGGCACAGGCTTTCTCTCAGCTCCACGAATGCAATCAAACAATTGTTATCCCATGGCATCAGATCACTCACTTCCTTGTGCGTCAACCTCTGTAGAGGTTTCGCCTTTAGCTAAAAGTGTATACAAATATTCCCAAAAACATCCTGACTTCCTTCTGTGTAGTAGGCACAGTCATATTCATGATTGCCTCAATGTTGTCTAGTGACAACTTCCTATATTGAAAGAGGAGGGTTTTCAGTAGATAGGAAGAAGTTGTGCTCTGCTATATTTGCGTATGTGTTCAGAAGAAGTTCAAATAAATAAGGTGCTAACCAGGTAGGGGAGACCCCTATAACCCCTATGTGAGTGTAGGAACACCTACACCAAAATTGTACTCTTGAGTCCTGGATACACATCGGTGTGTTAGAAAACAATCACTTAGCACCCTACTCTTACCCATATACGCATCCATGGCCATTCGAAATTGTCAATACCACTTCGACCAGACCACGTCATAGAACCTTCACTGCTCTACTTACCCTTCAGTATCTTGCTGCCGGGTTGGATTTATCCCCGGCATCCCAATCACACCGCTTTTGATTCCAGGACTTCGAGCATACTATCAGGTGAGGAGTTGGAAGATTTACTGGCCAACCATAACCTCTATGAACCGGAGGGGGGCATAAGAACAGCTACCTTTACCGGTACTGACCCTGGAACAATTATTGATTATATCTTTGTAACACAAGGTATTTTAAACAGGGTCATTACCTATCGCACAGTCCCTTCCCATTACAGTGACCATAATCCAGTCATACTTGATGTAGCCTGGGGAGATTATATGGGGCCAACCCCGGGACTAGCTAGATTACAGCACACCTTACGCACATCCGGCCAGGGTAGAAGACTCAAATGGGCCAAGGTAGTTCCGGAGAACTTTTATGCAGAAGTTTTCCCGAAAATCGAGGCCCAGGTGGCGGTGTGCCAAAACCCAAATGCCAGGGAATGTGAGATTATAGGGGTCTTTGAGACTATGTGTGGGCAGGTCTCACAGGATCTCTTGGCAAAACCCAGGAAAGGAGCACGTAGTAAGCAGCGCTGGTTTGATGCCTCCTGCTCAAAGGCACATAAGTCCCTAATGACAGCCTTGAAGAGAACTCCTAGGATAAGGGATGATATTGTAATGTTGAGAAAGAACTACAAGCTAGCCGTCAAGACCAGACAAGATAATATCAAACGTGAAGCATGGGAGAATCTCCTCTCCGTTGCCGTCTTATAAGATAGCAGGCAATTCTGGGAAACAATCAAACAGCCGTTTTTCTCCGATTCAACTAACGATGTCATGGACTGTGTTATCCCGGATGACAAATGGCTGGACCACTTCAAAAAGGTATATGGGGATAATGGGATGGGCGGTCAAGTATGCCCCCTGGTGGCCCCGGATGCCGCTCCTATTTATTTTAATACATCTGAGGTAGAGAAAGCTATTTTGGCCACTACCAAGAACAAGGCCCCTGGACTTGACGGGGTGCCGGCTGACTTTTTCATACATGCACCCAGGTTATGGGCGGGGGTTTTGGCTAATGTCTTTACCGCCGTTAATGGTAACCCCATACCATCCACCTGGGCCATTTCTACCATCGTCCCCATTTTTAAGAAGGGCCAGCGGAACAACCCCGGGTGTTATAGGCCCATATCCCTCTTGGACTCTACAGTTAAGATCCTAGGTAGAGTCCTCCTGGATATATTGAGGGATAGTTTAGAGTGTTGCAGGGGCTGGCCGACATTCAGTACGGCTTCAGAGAGAAGAAAGGAACTGTTGAGCAATGCTCCAACTTACACCTGTTGATCTCGAAATATACGGTGGCCAAGGAGGGGTCCCTATTCCTAGCGTTTATGGACCTCTCCTCGGCCTTCGACCTGGTGAACAGGTCTAAGTTATGGACCACACTCCTGAAGATGGGGATAGATGAGGCACTGGTCAAGTTTATGGCCTCTCTCCACCAAGAGCTTTTTGCTGCAGTGCGGGTCACCAATGAGGGAAGGTGCACGTCCTGTTTTAAGTCCATGCGAGGGGTTAGGCAGGGCTGTATACTGGCCCCGTTGCTCTTTACCATCTACATTAATGGCTTGGGTGCCTACCTGGAGGATATTGTCGCTCCTGTACGCGGACGACGCAGTGCTGATAGCCCGCACTGGTCTCTGCCTGCAACATCTCCTGGATGCATTTGGCACATTTATGGACCATATGGACTTAAAAATAAACACAAACAAGTCCCATACCATGGTTGTGGGGCGCCAAGGCAGCAAAGGGAAATCTAAAATCTTGAAATGTAAGGGAGAGATCGTCACCAGAGTCTCCACGTTCCCCTACCTGGGGGTTCTTTTTGATCAGAGGGGATCCTGGGGACCCCAGGTCAAGGCGAAAAGGCTGGCGGTGACTAGATCTTCAGCAGCTATTATGGAATTTGCGAGTAGATTGGGCGCTAGGCCGATGGAAGCTCTTCTGAAGATTTATAAAAGTAAATCAGTCGCTTTGGCTTCATATGGTTCACCGCTTTGGGGTTACATAAACTTGGAACCAGTTCAGAAGGCGGAAAACAGATTTATTCGGACCCTCCTGTCTGTCCCACAGTCCACACCAACTTTTTCAATTCAAATGGAGGTGGGTCTGGACTTCGTCACTGATGGGCTGAACATGGCACCCTTGATATTTTGGTTGAAGACCTGGCTCAACGAGGAGCTGTCCCTTAACCATAAGATCATGGCTGATGTCATGTCCTTGGACCACTTTAAAAGGGTGCCATGGCTGGCCTACTTGATGAAGGCGTTCTCAGTCCTGGGACTACCAGAACTTTTTACATCCCCCCGGGACATCAAAAAACAAGATATTGAGTTGATTAAGAAGCAATTTATGGGCAGGGCAAGAGCAACCCGTGAGGAAAAGGAACTTGTGAAATCGGCAGTGAAGAGGCATTATCTGCTTGTAAATTCATTTGCACTAGCACCTTACCTTGGCTTGGTCACGATCCCATTCCACAGGTTCCTCCTAACTAAGTTTAGGTTTAATTTGTTACATTTTTATTTGGGCAATTTTAAAACGTGGGAAAAACCTGATTTAGCCCCCCCCCCTGTTGTTGTGACCACTTTTCCGTACAAGATTCCATGCACTTTGTTATGTTTAGTGGGTTTTATTTAGAGCCCAGGAAAAAATATCTGTTACCTGTTTTGAAGGAGGCTGGTTTCACACAAGTGAGGCCAGCCCTGCTCTACCTACAATCTTTGAACAGCATACGCATTACATTTTGTATGGCCAATTTTTTGGTGGCAGCAGTTAGAACTAAAAAAACACATCAGAACAACGGGCCTTTTTAATACCGTGTTTAATCAATGACTTAATTTTTGCTTAATATCAAATGAATTTAATCTGCCTTTTTATAAACCCCATGTATGCTCTAATTTGTATGATATTGTAAATAGTTTTAACATTGTATGAAATGTTTTCATCTCTTTGTATGATTTTTAACTAAATCGAATAAAGATATTCTTGACTGACTGACTGATTCCAGGATCTCAGCCCTGAAGAAGTCATGGGAGTACTCTCCTAGATGAAACACATGTTGGCTGGTTGTTTTTGTACTGATTACTGTCTACATGAATTAAATGGAAAAGAACAAAGAACAACTCTTCTGCGAACTTTTTATGAATACGGAACTTTCATATGGACTTACGTAACACAATTGTTTTCGAACACACCTCTGTATGTGTGCCTAGGACTCAAGAGTAGTGACAACTTCCTCTTGCCTTTCTCAATGCGATGGCTGAACTTCAGACAAACAATACTGTAGCTTATTCAGGGACACCTTGTGTCCGTTCTCTACCAGGTGGTTCAACAAAGCAACAGTATCGATCCTACAAGTGTCTTCTGTCTTGGATGCGACCAGGAGTTCGTCAATGCACAGCACAAGAACTGAATTCTGTGACAGGGGGAACATCCTTTACAATGCAACTTTTACTCAGCACTACTATTACGACGAAGCTATTACAACGCAGGTCGTTGCAACGACTTGCGCTGGAGGGCGCTGTAGGATAGGGATAGTTTAATTTTCTATCCAACAACTTCCCTACTATCCACGGGGACTGGAGTTGGAATAAAAAATTTAACTATTCCACTATCCAGCGCCCCCCAACGCAAGTCGTTGTAACGACTTGCGTTGTAAAATCTGCATTGTAATGGCATGCGGAGTAAAAGCATGCGTTGTGATGTCATACATCCCTGTGACAGTACCAGACTCTCAAGATTCTTTTTCAAAAGCTGATTTAAAATCGATGGGCTCTCTGTATACCCTTATTGAATACAACACCATGTTAACACATGATCTTCCAGACAAAAAGCAAATAAAAATTGGCTCTCTTCGTGTAAGGGTATCGAAAAGAAGGCGTTACACAAATCAATTACTGTGAACCATGAGGCTTCAGACAGAATTTGGAACAATATCACGGATGGATTTGGTACCATGGGACAACATGGAACTATAATCGTGTTGACCTTTTGCAGGTCCTGCACGATCCTAAACTTCCCAATTGGTTTGTGCAGTCTCATTATAGGTGAATTGCATGGGCTCCCCATTATCTCTTTCAGGATTATTTATTTATTTATTTATAGCATTTGTAGAGCGCTCTGTAACCCTACGGGCATCCTGGCGCTAAAGTGCATATAGACAAGAACTCTGTGGGGACAGGAGAGTGGACATTGTGCTGATCAGAATAGGTTTATTTATTGTGGTGGATTTTTTGAGGATTTTTTGGGAAAAGCCAAGTTTTCACCTTTTTACGAAAGGTCATAAATTCGTTAGTTTTTCTAATGTCGATAGGGAGGTTGTTCCATAAGTGGGCTGCAGCTATACTGAAAGCTCGTCCCCCACAGGTGGCTTTCTTGATCCTATGAATGCTAATGAAGTTTAAAGATGAGGATCGAAGAGACCGGGTGGGCTCATACCAATTGAATTTGTTCTGAAGTGGTCGGGGGCCTAGCCCGTGAACTGCCCTGAAGACAATACATAGGGATTTAAAGCAGATCCTTTGATGTATGGGCAGCCAGTGTAGGTCAGCCAGGGCAAGAGTGGTAGAAGATCTTCGCTCACGAGAGAGTGCCAGTTTGGCTGCTGCCACCTGGACACTTTGAAGTCTGGAAATAAGATAAGCGGGGGATTCCAGAAAAAGGGCATTGCAGTAGTCCAGGCGGCTGAGGATAGTACTCCTGACTATGTCGGCTCTAGTCTGTGGGGGCAGGAGAGGTAGCAGCCTTTGGAGTCCTCTTAGTAGAGCGAAACAGCAGCTGACCTGCTTATTGATGTTGGTGTCTAGGCTCAGTTTGTTGTTAATAGTGACTCCAAGATTTTTTACTGAGTTCACTGGGGTGGGCGAGTCCCCTAACAGCTGAGGCCAAAAGTCTAATGGTAAACTTTTGGGGATTTTTCCTACTGTGCAGTGCAGTATTTCAGTTTTCTCACTATTAAATTGTAGTGAGTTGTGGTTGAGCCAGAGTGACATTTCCTGCATACAGGTGTGGAAAGTTTCCAGTGAGTTTGCTTGAGCTCCAACAAGCGAGATTATCAGCTGAGTATCATCTGCGTAGTTTGTCACGCTGATGCCATGGCTTTTGATGATCCGCATCAGGGGTTGCATATAAATGTTAAAAAGTATGAGACTGATGGCAGACCCCTGTGGGACCCCGTGCGGGACTTTGATGAACTCTGATTGGTATGGAGGGATAGCTACTGCCTGCCATCTGTCCGTCAAGTAAGAGCGGAACCAGTCGAGCGCGACACCTCCAACTCCGATGTTCCTTAATCTTTCTATCAGGATGCCATGGTTCACCGTATCGAAAGCGGCGGACAGGTCAAGCAGAATCAGAATTGCTGATTCTCCCCTGTCCGCCCTCATTCGCAGGTCATCCATGACTGTCAACAGAGCTGACTCCGTTCCATGAACTGGTCTGAAACCAAACTGCTCCTCTTCCAAAATGTTGTTGGTTTCTAGGAAGAGGGCTAGGGATCTGCTAACCCATCTTTCTATGATCTTTATTGGATATGGTAAAAGGGATATAGGACGGTAGTTCTTTTGGCAATTTGGGTCCAGATCAGTGGCGGCTGGTGACATTTGAAAGTGGCGGGGCGTAAGATTATTGGTGGACCCCACCGCGCGAGCCCGAACCACCTAGGGAGGGTTCGGGGGGGGGTTCCCCCCGCCGAGAAAATTTTGAAAAATTAGTAGGCAAATGGTGGATTTTCATGACTTTCGGAAGCCACAGTGCTTAACAGAAACAGGCCACTGCCTCCCCTCAAACTATCATCAGTTCCAAGGCCTCATGAATAAACCATTCTAAATTGCAATAAACCACAATTAATTTTAACAATGTTGCTTAAATAGGTTGGATCTGTCTACTGAGCCAGTGCCTATGTGAGATAAAGTGGCATTCAAGATGGCCCATTAGAGTAAAATGCCTACCTTTTCCACATAGAATTGAAAATCATATTGGTTAATGTTCATAAGCATACAGAAATAAAATATATACATGCAACAGATAAAATGTTTTCCCTACCTGTGCTTGTCTGGTTACTTTATGAATCATTTGTTCAAAGCCAAGTACACAGGAGCTGAATGAAATCTTCATATGATATAATTGGCTACAGATAGAAATATTCATTTGAAGAAAAAAATAATTCAATCTTATAGACTGTCAACCAAACTTGGAGCCGGATAGCTTTACAGTTGAAATACGAAACGTAAACGTAAATATCCATCACCCCAAAGCCAATTGTTCAAACAGTAATGTAGAATGCTTTATATAGATTTAAATTAAAACAATCAAGTATGGTAAAATCCTTTCAAAAATGATTACTTAGGAGCAGGAAGATGACCAAATTATTTGTGTAGAGAAGGTTTAATAGTACAAGAAGTATGTTTAATATACTTTAAATTTAAATACTTTGTACATCACTGCTCAAATGTCTGGTTAACCAGTACTTTAGAAAACTTGTATAAATAATTACATGAAATATGTATTGGTGCATAGAAGAAACATAACTTTGCAGTGGTTTGCCTACCCCTTACTTGTCCATCTATCCAATTTGGAGTGGTGATTAATTTAATCTTGTGTTGTGACTTGAACTACGTTTATAGCACTGACTACATTTCAGTATTTTCAAGCCAGAGAACGAGAGGTTAGTGTGTGGGGAGGAGCTGAAGTGATAACCAACTCTGCCTGGTGTCAATAACATTGAAATGACTCTACACAACATTTCATAGCAGTTAATCTGACCTCCAGTTAAGTATTTATAATTGTAATTGCATTTATATAGTGCTTACTACCCCTAAATGTCTCACAGGAAGAATGACTTAGATTGCTTTCAAGTACATAAAGACACTAATGAAAACCCTTTCTTATGCAGAAGATGCATCTTTACCTCTGGATCAATATCTGCTCACTACCTCATTGCTAAATTTTAAAATAAACAATTTAATTGTGCTTTAGTGTTACACGCCCCTGAAGAATAGGTTAGAGTTGCTCGTGCATTTGTGTTGATTGAGTTACATTAGGTTTTAAGTAACTCATCCCCTAGACTAGATAGCTCAAGATATGACTGATTGATTGCTTTATAAATAAATGTTTATTTCCATTATTTAAAGTTGTGTTTTATATTTGCTGACGGGTACTTTGTTAAGTGCTATGAGCTTTACTACTACACTGCTAAAGGAAAGGTCTGGCCAGAATGTACATCCTACCAAATTACACTTTTGCATGCATGACTGGGTAGTAAAAAAATAATTAGGCCAACAGGTCCCACGTGTAATGAGGCAAACATTCCACCATACAAGATAACTTCCAAAGCTGAAGGGAAGTGATCATTGCCCCATTCCTTGTTGTCCTTTTAGCTGCTCCAAATTGTGAATTACACTTCAAGTAAGCACTGGATGGAGGAGGTATGCCACTGACAAGTGGAGGTATTGGAGGAGTTTTTGCAGACAAAGGAAATGGTGTGCCTGTCGTAAATATATAATTTACCGTCTTAATTTCTATGCAGGTAAGTACTTAATCAATAATAACTCAAATCGGAAAGAAAAAAACAGAGTCCGTGGTGTTAGAGTTCTTAGGGGTTTTATTCCTTAAAAAGGAATGGTCAAGACCTGGATATCATGTTCTTCCCACCACAGGGGTGGAAGAAGGGATAGAGCGCCCTTTTATTGACAATACATAGCTTATATACTTAATTTACACCATAGAAAGCAATATAGTAGGCGTAACAGCTGAGAGAAGACAAGATAACAGTATCCACGTGTTACTAGTGCGTAATCAGAAGGCGTGGACTAGGCGTGAACTAGAGGTGTGTGCTAGAAACGTCACAGGTAGGTGTCACAAGGGGGTGGCACCAAACAGAAATGTCGCAATGTCAGCAGAAATCGGAAGCTTGGATGCGCGCGCAGCTGCATGACGTGAAACTGGAGGGTGCAGGGGGCTTGACATTTACACTGACGGAAAGAGACAGAAGTCTGGCATGTCAGATCAACTTGTACTTCTATCATATCTGATATCTGATGTTTGGGAACCATATTATCTGGACGGGAAAGGTCTCTGGGGCAGAAGCTATTCTATACTGACTGTGAGTGCGTGTATAAGCGCCTGAGTGTCTGCATGAGAAGCGTGGGGGCATGGGCCTTCCAGGGGAGCATGGTAACAGAGGCTATGAATTACTTGCATGGAGACAGGCCGGCCCTTTGGCTCTGCAGCTGGGGAATGTTTACTTGAACTAGTAGGCAGGAATGTATTTTCGAGGAGCGGAACAGATAACTCGAAGGTTGTAGTCAGTCTTGGCAGGCAGCAGGCTGAGCTAAGCGCGGCGGGCCGCGCTGGGAGTAAGTCAGAGTTCACGGGTACAGAGGCAGCCTAGGCTTGAGGCGTTCAGAGTCAGAAGGCAGAAAAAGGCTTGATGGCAGAATTCAGGGCCTACTTTGCCAGAGCTGGAGAAACGTGTAAAGTACACTACTAAAAGACGTTGGCATAGCATACTTAGGAACGGACTATTCAACCCATTCAGGGTGGGTCTGAAAGAGGACATGTTAACGTTGGACGCAAATGTATTTGCGTCTTCATAGCTGGCACAGGAGGGAAGTTACATGCACTTTAAGCTGGTACATGGAGACGGTGGGGTACACGCTAGGGAACACAACTTGACCATAGAATTTATATTTCCTCATTCCCTCCTTGTTCCCTACGGACCCTTCATGATATATCGATCCTCATGAATCGATCAGTTTGTTCTTGTAACATCATTTGCTCTTCTTTCTTTCTTTTACGTCTTGAAAGGAAACTGGAATGTTCAATACATGAAGTGGCACACAGTCCACAAATCGCTGGCCCACACTGTAAGCACAGGCAGCAACTGAATACTAGGACTAGGCCAATGCCTAGGAAGGATAGGATCTTCCATCCCCAAGCAGTTAACGTTGTCCAGAACCAACCGGACCAAGTCCAGGTGCCTGGATTCTGATGTATCTGATCTGCAATTTTATGGAGACGTGTAATAGCTTGATATACAGATGGCGCGTTTTGTGGAATGAAAACACAGCAACTTGACCCGATGACCTTACAGGCTCCACCTCTATCTGCCAAGATGACGTCAATAACAAGACGATTCTGAAGGACAACAACCCGCATGGCGGACTGCTCCTCTGTTAAGTTACCTAGGGCGGAGGCAGTTTCATTCACTACTGCTTCAAGTGTTCTAGTTAATCTGCGTATTAGTTTACTATTTTGGACAGGGCCTAAAAAGAAAAAGAATCCTTTATTAAAATCGGTGTACTGTTCCCATGCCGTTTCTGTGTAGTCGACAAGTGGGATATCTCTTCTGAGTCTATTCTTTACTAGATTTGTATTTCTGTGGTAATCAGGAGGGGCTAGAAAAACAGGTGGCAGAAGGAATGCAATATAACAGGTACCATCCCAATCTGGAGGTAAGCGTATGTATGCGGTATGACCACAAACAAAATAGGAATGACGGATAGCTTTAAAGGACGATTTACCATGATCACTGAATTCGACCACAATAGTACATTCACTATGACCCAAGTGTACTGAACCTTTCTTCCTGACACATAATTCACCAGTGACGGGTAATACTGACATAGCGGCAGAACTGGTGCAGCTTCGGATTCAACAGTAAGAATCATAAGGTTAATTGTGTAATTACTTAATCCATATACTTCATTTTCTAGATCAGTTCCTATTCTAATGGGGAGTCCCTCTTTATCAGGGTAACAGACGTCGAGCAGGACCAAGTTCAAGTTTCCCCAAACCCAGCTCCCGTCGAAAACAGCAATATCAGGATCTAAGGAATTAATTATTTTAAACCATGCCCCACAGGAGCCGTTGTGAGTGAACGGATACAGAAAGAGGGGCAGAGCTCCCTTGTAATTCTGATAGGGAGGGAGTCGGCCACATATCCAGCAATTTGTAGCATTATTAGTCTGATGGGAATGATGTAGCATACTAACGAAAGTGTTGTTGCGCAGCGCAAGTCTGTAAGAGAGTTCATGTGGAGGTAACTCGCTAAAAGTATGTTCAGCAGAAACATTGTAAGCAGATTGTTCACGCTTGAAAATAGGACAATAGATAGGAAGAAGTATACTAGCAACGATAATCAGAAGACTTAGGAAAAACATTATTAACAATGTCACTATACAGTGACTACGCAGTGATTTGCAGTATGTACGTTTCTTGAATTGTCTCTCTCTCTCTCTATCTCGATCTAGGGGATACATGTCAGAAACTATTTAACCGATTCACCTAGGGGAGGACTTAAACAATTAAACTGTCTGACTTGCTAGATCGGAGCTTTGATCTGTATTCTTCTTGTGTAGTTTTTTCTCGTTCAGAAACTTTAAAGTCACTAGTTTTGATACAGTCTTTGGTGGGGGTGGACGAGCCTGGGTCTGGTTTCAGTTCATTGCATTTCTTAATATGGCTCGTGTGGACCCACCCCTTTCTGCCTTCCAGTTTTACTGCGGTCCTCGTTGTAAGAAGAACGGTCTTTGGCTCCTTCCAGCGGGGCTCCAGCGGACTTTTCCTGTCGAAATTCCGTACTAAAACTGTGTCACCAGGACGGACATCGTGTGGCTTTACGTCAGTGTTGTCAGGAAAAGCTGCGGCAACCTGTGAACGACATGATTGGAGTGCAGACATCAAGGAGGCAAGGTAATCTGTCAACATATTGCAATCAACATCAGTAATTTTCTTAGGAATGGGCGTCCCCCACATATTCGGTGGTCTACCAAAGACCACTTCGTACGGGGATAGTCCTGATCTCGAATGGGCAACCATTCTCATATAGAATAGTGCCACTGGCAGGGCGACTATCCAGTCGACCCCTTTCTCTTGACATATTTTTCCAGGGCGGGTCTTTAATGTCTGGTTATGCCTCTCTACAAGGCCTGCGGCTTCGGGATGTCGGACACAATGGAATTTCCATTGATATCCTAGCAGCAAGGAAACTTGCTTCATTAATTCGGATGAGAATGGCTGACCGTTATCTGAGTACACGACACGAGGCAAGCCGTACCGTGGGAAAAATTCTCGAACCAGTTGTTTGGCAGTGGTCGGGGCAGTATAGTCTGGGACTGGATATGCTTCGGTCCAACGGGAAAGTGCACAAACAATTACAAGGACATATTTAAATCCTCGACAACGGTCCATCTGGATATAATCCATCTGGAGGACTTCAAAAGGGTGATCGGGAAGATGGAATCCACCTTGCTCTACAGGGACGCTTTTACCTGGATTGAACTGACAACAGATCATGCAAGTACGCACTTTCTGTTTTGCTGCTGCTCGTAAGTGTTTATTGTTCCAAAGATTTTGTAAACTGTCTAACATCGCTTTTTCTCCTAGGTGTGCTGGACTATGTGCTGTATTGATCATGACTTGAACCATAGAATCAGGGAGAAACCATGTAGATTTTCCCTTCGTCATCCAACCTTGATCTGTCTGGATCCCTCCTAGTTCAGTCCATTTCTTTATTTCATCTGGAGTAGCATGTGCCTGAATATCTATTACATCTAGTGTGGGATCCCTGACTGTCATACAATTTGTCGGTCCTATTGTCTTTGTCAGGTCAGTAGTCTGAGTGTGAGTCAATGCTGTATGTTTTGCTGTCTGGTCTGCCAGGTCGTTACCCTGGGAAACAGAATCTGTAACTTTAGTATGTGCTTTACACTTCATGACGGATATGCCTGAAGGCAGATGTATTGCTTCTAACAGTGCTTGAATGAGAGGACCGTGTTGGATCTTGGCACCATGAGAGGTCAGAAAACCTCGTTCTTGCCATAACATTCCGAAGTCGTGTACAACTCCGAACGCATAACGGGAATCAGTGTATATGTTGACATTTCTGTTCTTGGCTAGTATACAGGCTCGGGTCAGAGCAATAAGCTCTGCTGCTTGAGCGGACAGTGTGTCAAGACGATGTGTTTCCTTTACTTCGTTTTCAGTGGTCACTGCATATGCGGCCACTAATTCTCCTGTACTTGTTCGCATACATGAACCATCCACATAAAGTGTCAGGTCTGGATTTGTCAATGGAACATCTGTTAAGTCTCGTCGGGGCTTTGTTACTGTATTAATGATTTCTATACAATCATGCGGGGCTGGATCTGTCATAATTGTAGGTAACAGTGTTGCGGGGTTCAGAATGCTGCAGCGTCTGATTTCTATGTGTGGCTGGAATAGCGTCAATTCATAACCTGTCAGTCGTGCTATAGTCAAGTGTTGATTCTGGGTTCTGTTTAAAAGAACCTCTACAGAATGTGGAACTTGTACTGTTAACTGATGGCCTAAAACAATTGAATCGCTCTGTCTGATCGCTAGTGCTGTTGCTGCTACTGACTTTAAGCACGCAGGGAGTGCCTGGGCTACTGAATCCAATGTACTTGAAAAATAAGCGCAAGGCTTATGTGAACCTGCTTGGTCTTGAGTGAGGACAGACAATGCTGTACCATCACGTTCTGTAACAAAAAGTGTAAACGGTTTGCTGTAACATGGTGTCGCTAAAACTGGTGCTCGGCATAATGCTTTCTTTAATTCCTCAAAGGCTTGTGTATGTTCCTGAGTCCAAGGAAGGACAGTCGAAGTCGCTGCCTCCTGTGTCGTTAACTGGATGAGTGGTTTAGCTAGAAATGCATATTGAGGAATCCATTGTCTGCAGTACGAGGTGAGGCCTATAAAGGCCCGCACTTCCTTTTGTGTCTGGGGTCGTGGCATATTTACAATTAACTGAATGCGATCGGGAGTGAGCTGTCTCCCCACTTTGGACAGCAAGTGACCCAAGTACACAACTTGCTGAACACAGAATTGTAGCTTCGAAGGAGACACCTTGTGTCCCTTGTCGGCCAGAAAATGTAAGACTATCAGTGATGCTTGTTCGCATTCGGGCTCACTTCGTGCGGTGATCAGCAGATCATCGACGTATTGCAGTAAAGCAGTGTTAACTGGCATTTGAATACAATCTAGTTGTCTTTTCAGTGCTTGACTATAGATGCTGGGGCTTTCTGTGAATCCTTGAGGTGCGCGGGAAAATTTGAAACTTCGTCCATTTAAACTGAATCCGAAGAGATATTGGCTCTCTGGATCAATAGGTACACTGAAGAAAGCGTTCTTGAGATCAATTACAGTAAAGAACGTTGCTTCTGAATCAATAGCAGTCAATAGGGAAGAGATATCGGGGACCACAGGGTACTGTGGTACAATACATTTATTCAGCTCTCTCAGATCAATCACCAGTCGATATACTGGCGGTGCATTGGGATCAGTACGTTTAAGAATTGGAATGATGGGTGAATTACAGATATTGGAGTCGGTCTCTACGACCACTCCTTGGGCAATGAGCTCTTCAATGATTTCCAGTAAAGCCACTACAGCATCGGGCGGCAACTTGTATTGTCTAATTCGTGGTAGAACAACTCCTGTCTTGAGTGTAACACGGTATGGTGTGATATGCATACAACCTACATCAGTTGGGCCTGTTGCCCACAAGTGATCTGGCACATTTTTCAATCTGACGTCAAATTCTCGTAAAACGTAATGACCCTTGAAATCCCGCAGAAAGAGTCTAACTCCCTCCGGGGAACAGCAAATTATGGCTCCTAGAGCCTTCAACTTTTTTATTCCTAACAGATTTTCTGGACATGATTTCGTAAGTAACAAGTCTGTAACACGTGATAATGGACCCACAGCCAGGGGGACTGGTTCAGATACTTCATTTACAATGGGCTGTCCTGAAAAACCAAGGGAAACATTCTGTGAGCCTGAGAGGGGTGCCCCTGGGACTTCGTCATGGCTTATAGTGGTGCGGCTTGCCCCTGTGTCAATTAAAAACTTTCTATCTTTTCCCAAAACTTGACTGTGTACATAAGGACCCTCTTGATCTACAGGAATTTCAATAAGAGGCAAGCCAAACTCCCTCTCTAGGCTGTTTCATGTGTATCGTTGATACTCAGGATAAGCAGATTGGGCATACTGGTACATCTGCTGGGAAACTTGTTGAGTCGAGGCAGTGGGCTGTGGTACCGCTACTGTCTGTGCTGTATGAGATGAAGCATGCATAGGCTGTGTGTTCTGCATAGGTTGTACATTCTGTGAGGTCTGTTGCTAGACCTGATCTTGTCTTGGTGGATGCGGTCTCTCTTTAGTTTTACCTGTTGCTATGTTATGTTTCAGAACTGGACATTCATGTACGTAGTGACCTGGCTGCTTACAATAATTGCATGTCCCTTTAACGGGAGCTGCAGAATGATTTGTCTGGGTCGTACCCTTTCTGTTTCCGTCGGTATGGACCGACTGGGCTACTAACATTTTCATTTTCGTGTCTTTCATACGTTTTTGTTCCTGATCTTGTTCTTCTCTAATTCTATTCTGATGGTATTGTAACATTTGTAACATCTGTGATGGCGTATTTGCTTGCCATGTACTTTCAACCTTGTATACACGATTCTTGACTGCTAACAGGGAATTCTCGACTAACTTTGATACAAAAAGATGCGGGTACGACTCGCTACTTGGTTTAAGACCACTATTAATAATAAAACATTTCTCGAATCTTGAATAGAAGTCACTGGTATCTTCGTCGGGTTTCTGTTTACATGCTGAGATTGCATCCCAGTCTTCTTTTCTGGTTGTCAATAATCTTGGCAGAACCTGTACTATCAAACCTGGTAATGCTTTAGTTTTCTCCCCAAGGCCTACCCCTGGGACACGTTTGTTCTCTTCGTCTTCTATTTCTGCCCATACAATCTTTTTCTCTCCAACCTCCCATTCTTTTTCTTTTAATTTCTCGTAGATGCCCGTGGGCAGCAGTACCTTTAACATTTTCATGATATCTTCGTATGTGTAATCCCCCATCAGTAACATGTCTTTAAGTTCTCTGTGAAAACCTGCAGGGTCTTTATCGTGGCACGGGACTAGTTTCTTCATTTCTAACAGTTCTAACTTAGTCAGTGGCGTGTGTACATACACGCGTTTCAAGGTATGATCCTCACCCATAACTGGATGCACTTCTCGTAAGGGGTTCTGACTTTCAATGCCACTCAGGCGTTCCATATGATACATTTTTCTTTCTGGGGGCGGGGCGGGAACATATTCAGAACTTATGAAAGTGTTATATCTATGTCGTTGTTCTAGAATTATTTGTATTAGCTTGGTACTGAGACCTCTCCATCTATCCATGAGTAGTGCTTCTAAGGTTTCGTGTAAGGGACCTGGATCAGAATGTTGGTTTCTGTATTTCGTGAGGAGGTGCTGAATCATGTATACACCTGCTAATTTCTGCTCGTCCGGGGAAAGGTTCAGGAATGTTTGCGCTACGGTGTCATCATTATATATATCTGGATTTTCAGTCCATAATATGGCTGACCGGGCTAGTTCTTGTTCATCCATAGAATTGAGTACATGGTACCCCATTCTCTCTCGGAGTCTTTTATCAGTCTCCTGGAACTGATGTTCAGAAGAATTCGGATTTGTTAAGGCAGAGAGGAATACTCTCTTGCTTTCCGGACGAGTGCCTTTCCTAAGGTAAGTTCCCTTACCTACATACGCTATAGTGTCTGTAGTCTTTTCTGATTCTTCAGGTTCTTCCTCCTCCTCGGAGGAAGCCTTTTCTTTCTCTTTGTGTATTTCTATCACTTCTTTTCTTATTTTCCTGTACATATTGACTATGCAAGTCCCCTTGTCGTGTTTTCCTTTAGATATATTTTGACCCCACTTGTTTAGTGCATCTAATTCGCTCTGATCTGTCCCAGGCCTGTCTCGTTCTCTTATTAGGCAATTTATGAAAAAACGTAGTATCTGTGCTTGAACGTCAACTTTCTGATGCTCCATGGCATCCTTAATACTGTCAGGGTCTTTTCCAGTCTGAATAAACTGATATATTCTATCTAGACGCTCCTTCATTCCTGCATAGCACAGCAGGAAATCAGTAGCAGATCTTAACCGTAGTGATGCCATCATCATTATATCGTCTTTGCCGGGTACTGGATCATATCTGCAAACTGAAAGGTTTTCTTTGAATATGTCAAGGCGGGGTGACTTGAACGTAAAAGGATTCCGCAAATCCCCGAGCTGTAACCTGCGTGTTAATGGCGGGGTGTGAAGACCCCCGGTCGCACCCCCTGAGGCGGAAGCTTGGGCATTATCTCTCTGTGGAGTCTGTACCTGAACTTGAATTTTTCTTTTAGTAGGATCAGGTAGAAGTGGTTTCGGTAGATCAACTTTAGGTACGGGAAGTGGTGGAGGTGGTGGAACAGGAGGATTCTGTTGTGGTACTGACGGAATATGATCTTGGGGCGGGTTACCACCCCCGTCCCTGTCGTTAGGCAGGGCGCGGACAGGCAGATTGGTGTAAGCGGGTGCTACATCCTCTGGATAGGAATTCAGGAATATGTCTTTAGTGGTCCTATGAGTTACTTTAGTTGGGACCAATGGTGGCGGCAGATTTTTCGGTATTTCTGAAATGGCCTCAGGCGAACCCTCGGCCGCGAGATACATACCGTTTACGAGGTTATTTCGTGCGCGGTCTACTTGCTCTGATTTTACTCGGATCCCCTCGGTAACTAACTCGTTTTCTTGGGCCTTGTCTGATTCTTTAAGTCTGTCTTCTCTACGTAGTGCTTTTTCAGCACGCTTATGTGATTCCTTACGCCAAAACTCTATGGCGTCTTTCTGAGATTGTCTGGCTTTCTTTTTCCATAGTGCTTCCTCTACCTTCATGATGCACTCGGCATCCCATGTTCCGGTAACAGGCCATCTGTGTCTTTCGTCTAGATGTTTAGTATACTCGGCCCATAAGTCTAGATATAATATGGCATCTATGCCATGCTTGTGGTACATAAAATTTCCTGGAGTGTCCCTAGGGGGGATAGGAATTGCTTCCTCTAGTATCCCTTTCCTAGTTCCTATCTGCTTTAACTTGTTGAAAAACGGCATCTTGTTTACTTAGTACGGAATGCTCAATCCTTGCTTCTTAATACTGGATACAGTTAGTTATACAAGAACACAATAGTACACATTGAAAACAGTCACACTCATACCACGACATTAATCACATGAAGAAGACATTTGAGACATATATGACTACCCCCTATACTGGATGTACTGCTAAACAGCACAGATACACTGCTAAAACAGTGCAGAAATAACGGATGTACTGCTAAACAGTACAGATACACTGTCTAAAAACAGTGCAGACCGGACTTGTGTACCCAAACCCGTCTAGATACGTCCCAGCAATGGTACTCACCGGGAAGCACGGAAACAGAAGGCCTCGGAAAACTCGACTGGACTGGACTCGACTCGACTCGACACGTGGATACTTCGGAAAACTTCGGAAAACTTCGGAAAACTGGTGGGCCTCTTGACACCTCGGACCTTGCTTCTTTCGGCTAGGCTCTGGTCGGGATCCTCCGCACTCCTCACCGCCTCGTCTGGGTACTGATCGCAGTCTTCGTCACCTCCGTGGGCCAGAGGGAGATGCAGGAAATCCTGCCGGTACGCGTAGTTTCCTTCTAACTGATGGCAGGGGACAGAGCTTGCAACGCACCAACCGGCGCGTGAGGTGGGGGAGGGTCCCTGTTCGGGCGCCAAAATGTCGTAAATATATAATTTACCGTCTTAATTTCTATGCAGGTAAGTACTTAATCAATAATAACTCAAATCGGAAAGAAAAAAACAGAGTCCGTGGTGTTAGAGTTCTTAGGGGTTTTATTCCTTAAAAAGGAATGGTCAAGACCTGGATATCATGTTCTTCCCACCACAGGGGTGGAAGAAGGGATAGAGCGCCCTTTTATTGACAATACATAGCTTATATACTTAATTTACACCATAGAAAGCAATATAGTAGGCGTAACAGCTGAGAGAATACAAGATAACAGTATCCACGTGTTACTAGTGCGTAATCAGAAGGCGTGGACTAGGCGTGAACTAGAGGTGTGTGCTAGAAACGTCACAGGTAGGTGTCACAAGGGGGTGGCACCAAACAGAAATGTTGCAATGTCAGCAGAAATCGGAAGCTTGGATGCGCGCGCAGCTGCATGACGTGAAACTGGAGGGTGCAGGGGGCTTGACATTTACACTGACGGAAAGAGACAGAAGTCTGGCATGTCAGATCAACTTGTACTTCTATCATATCTGATATCTGATGTTTGGGAACCATATTATCTGGACGGGAAAGGTCTCTGGGGCAGAAGCTATTCTATACTGACTGTGAGTGCGTGTATAAGCGCCTGAGTGTCTGCATGAGAAGCGTGGGGGCATGGGCCTTCCAGGGGAGCATGGTAACAGAGGCTATGAATTACTTGCATGGAGACAGGCCGGCCCTTTGGCTCTGCAGCTGGGGAATGTTTACTTGAACTAGTAGGCAGGAATGTATTTTCGAGGAGCGGAACAGATAACTCGAAGGTTGTAGTCAGTCTTGGCAGGCAGCAGGCTGAGCTAAGCGCGGCGGGCCGCGCTGGGAGTAAGTCAGAGTTCACGGGTACAGAGGCAGCCTAGGCTTGAGGCGTTCAGAGTCAGAAGGCAGAAAAAGGCTTGATGGCAGAATTCAGGGCCTACTTTGCCAGAGCTGGAGAAACGTGTAAAGTACACTACTAAAAGACGTTGGCATAGCATACTTAGGAACGGACTATTCAACCCATTCAGGGTGGGTCTGAAAGAGGACATGTTAACGTTGGACGCAAATGTATTTGCGTCTTCATAGCTGGCACAGGAGGGAAGTTACATGCACTTTAAGCTGGTACATGGAGACGGTGGGGTACACGCTAGGGAACACAACTTGACCATAGAATTTATATTTCCTCATGCCTGAAATAAAACTTCAATCAGAGAATGGGGTAACTATTAACCACCCTCTTGTATTGAATGGCCAAATCAAATTCATTTTCTCTATTACCTTATTCTTGTTTGCAGCTCAAATGTGAGCACTTCTATATTTATGATTGACAGGTCGCTCACAGTGTATGCAGGAGGATAAAAGAATATTTTTTCCGCCAGGCATTTAGCAGAGGAGCCAACAACACCACGCTCGAGTGTAACATGCGTAGGAGGGAGCATCACTTAATTTCAAAAGATAGTCTATTTTAAAACACATTTCTATGTTAAACATTACATGCCAACGTCTCTGCATCTTTAATGTGGACTGATTTGTAAAGTTATTCATGATTTTGATTTGAAAATAAACTTTTAAATGCAACTCAGCTCCCAAGTATTCATAAGGCAACGTGTAGCACGACACAAAAGTTACAACTAGATAAATAAATAATCAAAGGTACAAATGTTCTACGCAGTCAAATGTGGTGGAATCTTTCAAAAGAAGGCAGTAGAACAGAAGCAATGTAAAACTGATTTAGAACGTTTGCATCCTATGAATAAATTATGCTTTACACGTCACAACAATAACTTCTAACCTTTGCTCTGGAGTGTTACATCAAACCTCACAAGCTGATCGACGCTAATAATAATATTTTACTGCAAGGTGAATTATGCCTCCGAAGTACACAGGGTTATCCACCACATCAGAGAATAAATAAAAGTAACACACTAAAAGACACTGCATAAGTAAGACATGCTGCTCCACAACAACAACCAGTGCAACATATTTTGCAGCCAGGCGAACACGTTTTTAAGGAAGCTAGCAGGGTCTAGTCACTAGTGCAATCAAGTCTTGTCTTTCACATCTCTCAAGACTCAACCACATCTCCCTGAAATCGAAGGAGGTTCTGTGGCTCCCGCCTAAGGCACATGTCATCTTCAAGACAATCTGTATCCCTTATAACCTCCAAGCAAACCTTTGTGAGAAACTTGCCTCCTCCAGTCACCAACACCGCTCAAGGAGCCACTAGCAGTATGCACCCACCCAGTGGCTTCGCTTCAACTCGAGAACTACAGAGAGAGATGTGGGTAGTAAACCAGTAGAGAACCGAAACTGGCAGCAACCAGGTATTTCATTTAACATAACACATAACCTTTACAGCAGAAATACACTAAAAGACACAGGAGGCTACATCCCCTAGCCGCAAGCCCACCGCAAACTGGAGAATTTGAAAGGGAGGGAGAAAGGGTATACAAACATGCTCACTTCACCGATGTGCCGATGATGCTGCCACCCCGTGTTTTATAAAAGGGTAGAAATGTTCAGTCTTTTCGGGAAGTTGTGAGTGACAGCAGTCATGGGCAGGCGGAGGGAAAGAGATGAAAGGTGTGACTGTTGGTACTGTAGCACTCCTGCAAGAGAGATTCACAGGGAGGCAGTAATGGCACAGTCATGCCGGTGCCTTCTCTCAGTCCGGGAGAGGGAGAGGACCACCCAACCCCATGAAAGGGAAGAGGTGGCTGGCTGTGAAACCCTCTGCAGAGCGGGGGACTCTCGACGATACCAGGAGAGTCACCACCCCTCTGATGCAAACATTTGGCATTACAGCGCTTAATCTGACCATTCCCTGCATCCCACCCAATGCAGTCCCTCCATCTTGAGGTTCTCACGGGAATCTCGAGGCTCCGCAACCCCACGTAGCGGTGTTCCCCAGTCAGCAGATCTGCATCTTTATCAAAATATCAGGACATTTGCAGACTGACTGGCTGCCCCAAACACAGCTCGTTTCATTTATGGGGCCAAAAGAAGCGACCACATCACACCGATGTTATCCACCCTCTGCTGGCTTCCCATCGAGGCTAAAGCTAGCTACAAGACTGCCTGTATCACCCACAAAGCATTGTACTACTCCTCTCCTCGCTACCTGGTGAATAAACTAAAACTCTCTGAAGGCTCTAGACCATCAGGTAATGCGGAAAATCTACTGCTTGAACCTCCCACTTTCAAAAAGGAAAGATCGATGGCCCAATCCTTTTCAGGCAACGCGGTGAGAATCTGGAACTCCCTTCCGCCTCAGCTCCGGACCACCACCTCCTCCCAGGCCTTCAAAACGGAGCTTACAGTTCTCCTCCTCCAAAGACACCTCCAAAAGTAATTCACGCCCTCTCTATTATCTGAAGGAAGACCTCCAATTATTGAAAATCCTATTCTCCATGACTATGAAAGTGCCTTCCCAGTGTGTTCTTGTGGTTGGAGTGTTTGCCATTTATTGCAGTATTATCCTTGTACCTGTGTTTGGTACTCTTCTGTAACATGCACACGCCACTTTTCTCTTGTAACACACTGTTTGCTACCTCTCACATTTTGTTGGCTTTTGATACTTGCACAAGTGCCACCATTGTCTACGTAACGTTTGTTCTTGTGCCTGAGTGTCAGGCATATATTGCAGTATTATACCTCTAATTGTACTTTGTTTTCCCTTGTAACCTGCACACTTCTCACTTTTTCCTCCTGTAATGCACTGTTTGCTACCTCATGTATTTTGTTTGCTCACAATTGTCACTTTTACCTCATGTAACTTAACGTCTGCTTTTGTAATATGCCCACTTGTAATTCTCTCCTCATGTATCATTACTGTTCCTATTGTGAAGCGCTCTGACACCTTCGGGTAAAGTCCGCGCTATATAAAAACGCATAAATAAATATGCGCCCGTGCCCCAGGGCTGCAAAAGCGCAGAGTCATGAATTCCTGGAAGGCAGGGCAAGGATTGTGAGAGCTTAGATTTTCGGAATTTTGTCGTAAAGTCTTTCCTTTAGGACACTTTAACAACCTACCCTGAGCATGTGTTTATCCCATAGGTTGCGCAGGGCAGCAGCGACTTGGCCAGGAAATCATTCCAATCTGCAGGTCTCGGCTCTGCACACTGGGATGGATGGGTTATTATGAGCAGGCAGGCAGCAGGCAGACAAAGGACTTCACTGAGGACTCTCTAGGCCACGAAGCAAAGAATGAATTACAGGGAGGATATGGCCTAGCAGCTCGAGCTGTTGCACTTGCAATGTGGGGACTCGGGAGCCAGGTTCAAGTCCCAGCCCCAGCGCTAGACTCAACATTGTGTGAGGAGGATTCTTGAGAGCTCTGCTCATCAGAGACAGCTCCTCTGAGTTGCAAAGACAGACTCGGCAGGTATGCATCACCTGCCCTGTCTGACCGGCCACATTTTCCTCTTTCCCTTTTCCTTTCCTCGTTTACACATCAATATAGCTCTATCTCTCCATCCTTTCTGTCTCACCTGGGACAGCTAATGGTACATTGACATTTTTGCGGTTTTGTTCATTTAGAGAATGTGGGTGGGTGAAGAGTAGAGTTTCCTTGAAATCCCCTTTTAGTTCCCCAGCAGGAGGTACTTATCATGTTTATGAGATGGTGCCAGTAAGATACTTCAACACGTGCAGTGAGTTTAGGCACATGTCTGGCTCTCAGTGCATACTGGTTTCACTCTTGGCTACTGTATTTAATGTAACTCACAGTTTTTAGAGTTGTCAGATTGGCAGCTAGGGAGTCACTGTGAGAGAAGGATCAGGGCAGGGTCAGTTAGAAGCTCCTTCTTTCTCTAATGTGAATGTATTAATTTACATGCACCGCACACACTACAGCAAACTATTCCACAGATCCATAAAGTGATTTGCCAAAGATCACACCGTTAGACTAACTTGGGAATAATGGATTCAAACCCGGAGATTTTTAATGTCTGAAGGCCTCATTAATAGTGTGGTCGATCCGGGAAACATGTAAAAAAAATACAAATATCATCTGTGCTAACTTTAACCATATAGAAGAAAAGGAGTTGCAGGATTTTACTTGTCAAGAGCAAAGCTTCCTGTCCGGTGGAAACTCTTAACATGATGGTCCATCCGCTAATGAGCTACCAAGTCACAGTGATTATCGGCCCGTCCTTATTCATAGTGGGAAGACTGTCACTTGATTTCCCAGGGAAAACAAACAATGGTTCTGTGTGGCCATTGCGGTCAATCCAGCTGATAGACTGATGCCAATTATAATGTGTCATGGGGAACGGCCATGCCCAGCTATGCACAACTGTGCAAACAAAGGTGCGGGGGGCCACCTGGGTCGCTGCAGCCGGGGGCCAACCTATGTGCCATCCATCAGTCTCTGGAGCCTTCCGGGCACGACGACCTGAGCTGCACCAGGCGCCAGTGCCCGCAGCTGACAGATCCGACCACCAGGAACAGGCCTCTTTATCAAAGGCCGGCCGGGGACTTCACTTCAAAGGTCAAAAACAATAGTTTTCACCCAAAACTCAGCAGACAACAGATGCAGCAGCACCGTGTCTGTGTTTACAATGCCACGTGCTGTGCCCCAAAGACTTCTCACGCCCTGAGCTCGCACTAAAAGTGCTGTATTGAAGCAAAGCTTAGCTAGCTAGCAACTCGCAGCGGGACCGAAAATTAAGTTAAAAAGAGCCCGCCTGGGCCTTACCTGGCTGGTGATGGTGAACTGACCGAGTGGAGTTCACAGTCCTTCCTCCGAGTCCTTCTACTGCTTCTTCGGGACAGTCGACAGTAGTCTGCCTGGAGTGTAATGGCTGCCACAAATGCTGTTACACGCGCGCGGGAAGCAGTCACATCTGCGTCATGGAGCCTGAGCCTGCGCAGACGGTCACGACTCGACTCCCCTTCGCTGACACACCCTTTCCCACACGTCACAGGGTGGGTCCCTGGGTCCCTCCCACCACGCCCTGTGAGAGGAGTGGGAAAGGGGTGTGGTGACACAGTGACGAGCATTCCTCCACTCTCTGATGGACGTGGAGAGTTAGCGATCCCGGGCTTGCATTTTAAACGCCCGGGGCTAACTTAAGCTCCACGCCATCAGGGGGTGGAGACTGGGCCTTCCAGCTATGTCTTTGACGAGCCGATGACGTCACAGCCTTCAGGGCTGTGAGGTCTCGGCCCGGCAAACACATAGCAGGTTTTTTTGGGCCCCGCTGACAGGCAGCAAAGGAGCAATTAGTCACGTGACGTGACAGGGGACCGGAGTGCTGCAGTAATGGTTGGTGAGAGTCGGGGTAGACTGCTGCTGACCCAGGCAGTGCCCCGTGTTCGTTTTTGGGGAATATTTGATGCTTCTTTATTAAAATAAATGTTTTCTCTAATCCCTTCTGAAATGTAAAAAATGTAGCCGGGGCGGAGCCCCGACGCCCCAATAGAGAAACCGCCACTGGTCCAGATTTGGGTTTTTTAATAGCGGGGTGACAATCGCCAGTTTCCAGTTTTTTGGCACAGAGCCTGTGCAAAGAGACTGATTACATAGTTGATGCAGGGCTGGGAGAATGTCATCCTCGAATTTCTTGGCTATTCTATGGGGAAGAGGGTCTAAAGGAGAGCCTGATGATGTATCAAGAGCTGTTCTTAGAAATTCCTGTTCCGAAGGAACCACAAAATTTTCCAGAATAGCATTTGAAAAGGGGTTTGTAACATATTCCACCTTCTCATCTTTGTTCGCTTGATTGCTGTTATCCTGCATTGAGGAGATAGATTTGCTATTCATTCCCTCTATAATTTTGCTGATTTTTTCCTGAAAGAACACTGCTAGGCCATCACAGAGTTCTTGTGAGGGCTTGATTTGGCTATCAGCACAAGCAGGATGAGAAAGCTCTCTGATGAGCCTGAAAGTATCACGGGATTTATTGGAGCTTTTGAGGATTACCTCTGCGAAATGGCTTGTTTTGGCTATAATTATTTCCTTCTTGTATTGTGCAATGGTGAGCCTCCATCGCACTTTCTCCTGGTCTGAGTAATTTTTCCTCCAGAGCTTCTCCGCCTTTTTGCAGGTGTTTTTCAGTTCTTTCAGTTTGTCCGTGTACCAGGGTGCGGAGGGTTTTCCCCTTTTCATAATTGTTTTCAGCGGGATGATGGAGTCAAGTTTCTTAGTTATCTCGTGGCAAAAAGAGAGATAGTTTGTAGTGACATCGTTCTCTATTTTGAACGAGGCCCCAGCCTGGCGTAGATCGAGATTCCCTGATCCATCATAGACTCAATCACTGGCTTGATTCCTGCCACCATTTCTGGCATCAGGTTACACTGAGGCGTTCTTAGGAACCCAGCATTTGGCTTGATCTGAATCTTGACTGGCTCAACCCCTTTGATCAACCCTATCTCTTCTCCTGTAAAGTCCCAGACATCCAGAGAGACTGAATCCCTCAAATCAAATGGTAGCTCTTCCACTGTCAATACAGGGTACATCTCCACACAGAAATTCGGATTTGCCAGTTTGAATGCACAATTGTCATCATTAGACTGTAACTCCACTCCCTTGGGTGTGCAATAGATGGTGCAGTTCAACTTACACAAGAGATGGCGACCCAACAAACAGACTGGACTTGAATCGTACACCACAAATTGGTGTTGATCATGGAAATTCCCTATTCTCACAGGTATCTCATTAGTCAATGGATTTGCCATTTGTTTGTTAGCAACGCCTACAACTTGGATTGGTTGTCCAGAGAGGGGTAGGTTTGAGGCTACTGCAGATCTCACAGTAGAACGGGTAGCACCAGTATCAATCAGAAAGGGGATGGGATGACCGTCAACATCTGCATCCACGTACTGTCCTCTCTGGTCTATCTCCACGAGTGCTCCAGGGGTACATTCTTCCTCCCACCTCAGGCACCATCATTGCAACGTGTCTGGATCAAAGTCATTGAAAGTTTCAATGAATGGCATCTGTTGGTACGTCCAATTTCCTTGAGGGATTCTCAGAGGTTGGGGAACCTGTACTTGTGGACTCAAACTTCACCCATGAATGGATCTGAGTCTAGTCACTGTACTTACAACCTCAGACTCCTGTCCTATCTCGTCATCTTGTACCTGATTAGCTAGATTAGTCCTACACTTGCGCTTCCAGTGCCTGATCTTGTGACAATTGGTTTTTTTCAAGGTATCAACCTAAACCACTGTCTTGGGATTTATGGGCTTTCCTCTTCCCTGACATGACACATTCTGAACCCCTCCATTGTTCTTTCCCTGCCTTCATCCCAATGTTCCCCCACTAGGCTGTGTTTGGTCTATCCTGTCCGCAGTCTTCATCTGGACCAACATCAACTTATCCTTGAGCGTCCTATGGTTGGAGTCCACTTCATCGCTGCAATATCTGGAATATCGCAGATTCTCGTCCACAGACTTGTTCTGCCAGCAGATCAGATGCTGTTGGATCATGGAGCTAATCTCTGGTCTTCTTAGCCCTAGAACAAATTTGGAAACAAACTGCCCCATGTTCTTTGAATCTAGGTTGTCCAACCCTCTATACTGCTTGGAGGCTTGCAAGAACCCTTCGTAATAAGCATGAACTGACTCCTTCTGTTCTTGAGTGGTTCAATCTATCTTAACCCAATCAATATCTTGTGGTGAAATTCTAGACTGCAACCATGTAACTACCTGTTTTTCATAACCACAGGTGAAGGACCATGTGTCATGGGGTCTCATTCAGGTTCTGAAGCTGGCCTTTCAACAGCGATTTTACAAGCAGACCATAAATCACTTGGTAGTACAATGTCAAATAACGTATTCAAATCAACCCACAACACTTTTGAAATGTTGACAAAGCGTTCAACTTGTTTGTACTACTCAACAGGTTTTCCCTCAGCCGAGGAAAATCATTTATAAATGCTGCCAAATCACTCCTGCTCTAAGGTATACATACCCTCCACTCTGTACCTCTTGAAAAAGGTAGGCCTCTACTCCTGCTGTTCTTCCTCCTGGAGGTGGCGTATCTCCTATGCCCTTTTTGACACTCTTTTTTTTTTACCACCTCTCTTCCTATTTGTCAAGCATGTTCAATGCATGGATCCCTACAATCAATTCTTGAATATGTGTTTTTAAACCTATGACTCTTTTCTCTTCCAATTCCTGATCACTGTAATTTAGCCTATGTTTTCCCTGTAACATTTTCGTTTTGGACAAATCAGCCTCATATCTCCGTGCTAACTCTGACAGTTTCTCACAGGCTTTCCATGCCTACCGGGTTACATCCTTTGCTACAAACAACGGCTCATCCTGTTCATAAAGCTACATCCTTTTCAGAGGTAAATTCCAACCTATCATCTCATCCATTTCCGCCTTTAGCCTCACTACATCTAAAATGTTGGCTCTTACAGCAGCTCTAATTGTTCCCTGACTTGTTGCACTACTGAACTCTCCGCTTTCACTGCTCTGACTGGCCTGGATATTCCCTTCAGCTGTATTCCTTGGGACATCCTGACTCCCAGAAGCTCCCTGATTAATTCCTCCTATAGTCCTTCCTATGGGACCTCGAACTGGGACTTCCCACATCCTCAAATCAGAATGTTAATCTGCCGATGAAACTAATGTTACTGCACTATGTTCAGTGGGTCCTATAGAAGAGTCTGCAGTTGCTGGAAATGGAGTACTGGCCTTTACAGGTCTCAAAAAGGGACCATTTCTGCCATCATAGCATTTCCTCCAGAGGTAGTACCTCCTCCTCCTACTGACTGTATTTGACTACTGTTTTCTACTTGACTCGGATCGTACACTGACACTATGGGACCAATGGTAACTGGCACCGTAAGAGTGTCCGGTAACTCTGTAGCAGTGTTAACTCCCTGCATAGCAGTGTTAACTCCATTTGTTTCTGCACTCCTCAATGCTGGTATCCTATTCCTTCGGCACCAGTTAAAATCCTTCCAACTACTCTCGCACTGGGGCTCACCAGTGGTTCTTCCATCTCCCCCATCAGCGCTCGCCTTCCCTCCTGTGAGTTTGGATTGTATGGAGGAGGACGCTCTTCCAAAAGCCTGTCTAACAAGCTGTCCTCGGTATCACTATTGTCCTCTTCCGTCCTTTTCTGAGCGTCACCGACTTTCACTAGCAGTGGGAATAATCTCTCTCCCTCATTGGTGAATACTCTCCATTTATTCAACTGCGCATCTCAACATGCATCCTGATATGCCTTCATCGCCTTTTTCATTCTTCCCTGACTTTGCTCCCTCTTCTTTGCGTGTGGTGCTCTCATCCATGCATCCAATGCCTCAAACTGTGTTGCTCTGGTGGAGGTCGCAATGAAGTAATCACTGCCCTCAACTGATACAGCACGTCTAACCTAAATTACCCATAACACGGAAAAGCCAAATCTCCCTCTTTTTTAGTAATCTTATGCCAGTTTTGAAGCCAAACTATGCTATGAAGTCCTACATTTGTGGCCATGTAATGTGCTGGTGTGACCTCGGGTGGGGCTTCCTCACCCACTCGAGTTAATACTCCTCTATCTCCCCTACAAAGATCTCTTAACACCCTAAAGCATCGCATGATCAAATCAATTGTTTTACCCTTAAGATGTTTTTGTTCCACTTCCTGATGACAAACCCACCAATACCAGTGCTGCTCTACACCAGCAGACCTATCGCAGTGCAGCACTCTTTGACGTCACTTCTTTCTCCTTATACACAGACACGCAGCAGTTCACGCCCCTTCACAATCTCTTTCTTACACATTCATGCACTTCACTCATAGAATCAAGTAACTGTCCACCAAACGACTGGACAGTCACATCCGACTGCCTGCCCATGAAATGACCAGACAGTCTCACAAGTAATGTCTGCCCCAACTCTGGCAACCGCCTGTCCGAGAAACGACCAGACAGTCGCCTCAGACCATCTGCCCATGAACGGCCAGGACAATCCTGTAAACGAATCGAAAGGATCCACTCGCTCAAATCCATTCACACACAGTGACCCACGACCTGCGCCAGTCCCTCGAATCTCTGTGGTCTGCCCTTGTGCACTAGCTTCCCACAAAACTCTATCAAACTCTCTCACACTTGTTTCCCTATCACCTGTGGGTTTGTCGATAGCGCTTCACGACTCCCACAATCACTGCTCAGACAATTACAGCACTGGGTGTCTTCTACACCACAATTTATCCCGGGATCTTAGGCTACCAGTCGAGCCTGACACAAAATCAAATCATATCACATGGACCTCGTGCATTTGGCCCGAAACTACAATCACTTGACTCTCAACCCTATTTCGCAAGACATCACACAATCGAATCATCACTGCAATCTAATACACACAGCCCTATTTATTCTCACACCACTGTGAACCGCTGTTTCCACCACACCATCACTCTCCTTCAGATTCCACCAAAGTCTGTTGTCCTCCACTCTCGATCTTCTGGGCTTTCACCTTTGGGCTGTTTGGGGTTCTATGACTAACTTTCCGTCATTTCTAAATTCTCCCCTCACTACAAAGGCAACCTTCCTCTGGCTACCAACTGATGATGCCGGGTTCCAAATTACAAACTTACTCCGGAACCCTCGCCCGATTAACCTATGTTGCCTGCTGAGATGTGTAGATGGGAAAAATAACTCATTTACACAATCTGGTCAAATTTAGATAGCGGCATGACTCACGGACTCCGAAATTCAAGTTAGTGGATTTAATACAAAGCCAAAAATATTTGGACATACAAACAACTCAGGACAAGGTTGTAGAAATACAAAGCAACTAACACAAATCCAAACCTACGAGCAAGATTGAATCTTAGAAGCAAAAAAGAATGACAATATTCAGAAACAGAACACAGGCAATGATTACCCCCACGTCAAGATCTGTCTTCATCTGGATTAGTGAAAGAAAAGCATTAGTCTGTCCCTACACTACAACTATCATGACATCCCTACTTAGAATTCCCCAGACAAGATCAGAAAAAGGTGTCAGCGTGTGAAGACTTACTAAGAAGTACACTCATGTTGTATGGGTGAAGTAGCCAAGCTACAGAGCTCATTTTAAGATGCTCCTACTCTCTCCTTCGACCTCTTGACCCCTTCTCCTGTCTCCCCCTCAAGGCACTGTCTCTAATTCAAAATGCAAAAACAAAAAACATGCCTACTGTTGCATCAGAATCACCCCATCCCGCTAGACACTCCTCATAGGTGATTTTCCATTTGTTTCTATGGTTCCAAGCTCCTGACTCGGTGACCTTGATTCCAAGGCCTCGTCCAGTGTGAAAGAACACTGTCTCTCAATTATCAACATTCCTCTGTGAAAAGTATCTTTCCCTCTTAAGGCCTAACTCCTAAAACAAAAGAAGTTAGTCTTACAATGGTGGCTTACTCTACCTGCAACAGAAACGTGAGAAAGAACAATTTCAGCATGCACATGGGTTTCAATGTACCCCCTCAACTGGAGCCATCAGTGAAAATACATTTCAGGCCTACATAAATCGGCCAACATAAGAATAAGGCACACAGGGCCTATGAATTACACATGAACAAATGTTTATAAATGCATTTCAAACTATTACATTACATAAGCATTTTAGTGCAAATCATTATGAGCAACCTACAACATTCTATGCATTAGTTCTCCATCAACCACATTCAAGTGCAGCTGCCAATGCGGTGCACGTTAAAATCTGTGCATTATATTCTACATGAGCAACTTCCTCAATCGTTTGCAACCAAAGCTAATGATTGATTATATTATTCAAATCACAACTGCCACATTATTTCTTTGCATGGCATGTAATGCATCTAACATTTCTCTTTCACAGTTGTTATAAACACCCACGTTTTTCTTACCACATGTTAATACGACAAAATAAAAGCAGGTGCAACCGACTCATGATTATAGTGCACCCCTACAAATTTAAAGAGCACCATCGCGCTGCTGTAGAAATCAAAATTCCACTTCTCAGGGGTTCCACTAATAGAAAGAACTTGACACAGAAGCTGGAATATAAAATAACATCTTTATTAAACTCAAATGAGTGAGACTACGTCATACAGAAGCCTTAGCAACTGAATGAGGCAGTCTGCCAGAATGGTCTCACTTCACATATTATATACTCTTTATCCTGCCCCAGGCATGTACGGGAGTTGTATCAGTTAACTTTTTATTACATTCCTAAACAAATGGAAAATCTGGAGTGTCAGCAGGTGAGTAGCCTTTGGGGTTTTAGCAGGATATCGGCAAAACATTATAATTACATCGTTCACAAACGTTAATCTGATTTAGATGGCACTGCAGGGCATGGCATGATTACATGTACAGTATCCCAACCCAAAAGTTAATCATTAAGAATGTCCCAAATTCAACCTCCAAAAGCCAGACAAACCTATAATTGAAAGCATAACCCATGTAATGAAAAAACATAAAAAAGAAACAGTAACAGATGATGAACAAGATAAGGCATGTGCAAGGAAACTAAAAGTTAACGGTGTCCTGAACATTGATTGTCAATCTCAGACAAAGATCAATCAGGGAAATTTGGCTTTGCGAGGTCAGTTTCAGGTGAAGTGGCCAGTTTCTTACAGTTCATTTCAGAGTCAAAAAGAAACCTTAGTTAATGTATACATGGACTAAGAAGGCCAGGCCACTTTATTCACCAGGCTACCTTCACAGGCCTACGTGAGGGCAACACAAAATGGTGGCACAACATAAAATGGAGTCAATCTCGAGAATTACAGAACCTCAGACCCTCCTTTTGCCATTATGTAGGCAATAACCTAAGACTCATGTTAATCTGAATCTAGGTCTATATCGATATTCAATAGGTCGTCAAGGTGTTGCTGTAACATCATCTTATTATTCTCTACTTCTCTCGGGACAGGACTCCGAACACACATAGTAGCACAAAGACTCACTTCTGGTGGACCATTTTTGGATACTAGAGGCGGAGCCACTTCCTCTTCCATGGCAATTCAGTCAAATGAGAACTTAATTAACATTTACTTTATACAATTGCACTGGAATTGCTTGTTCAACTGTGCTCAAAGTCCGTTCAAAGCCTCTCTGGCAGGCTTCTATCGGTCATCAAATCTGCTTCGATTGTCTTCTTCCGCATTAGGCCTCTTGATTCAGGCCTTCCATGAAAATAGTTCTTCTCAGTATCCGTTGGAGTGCCCTCCTGGCAAACATTCACAGCTCACTGAAAGTCTCAATGTCGCAAAGCAGTGCACCAGTGTCTCTCCTCTGCGGAAGACACTACAAATAATGTGCTCTTCATTGGTCATGGGCACGGATCATCTCATGCAGACCTGGGTCTACATTCTCAGGCTCCAACACTCATTATTCAGTGTCAGAGGACGCTCAGGCTGCTCTTTCATGGGCACCATAAAGTAGTGCCTTTTGCCAATCTTTTTTTTATTTTTTTTATTGCAGATTTGTATAGCGCAAAGTCTTCGTTTACAACATTTCTGCTTCCGACAGTAGCGATGTATAAGTCGTTAAACAAAACATGACACAGCCAGTGAACCCATATCCCGGAGGCCGGGCGGCGATATCCATAAAAGCAATGAAGGCATAACAATGTAATACAAATAATTTGTATTGCCCACAAAGTTCTGCACGGGGTAGGCCCCCCTATTCTTGAGGAGATGGTTCAGCCTTACAAGGCCTCTCGTTCTCTTCGCTCTGACCACCAACATCTCCTCCAGGTTGGCAGGGTGAAAAAGGCCAGAACGGGTGGCAGAAGGTTCTCAATAAATGTGGCCTCCTTATGGAACTCTTTGCCCCTTCAATTGCGATCGGAAGCTAGTCTGCTTCGGTTCCGTAAACTTTTAAAAACTTTTTTGTTCTCCGTTTAATCCCTTCATTCTTTCAGTAGTGTTATGTTCTGGAAGCGCTGGGATGCCTATTGGTAACCAGGCGCTATACAAAACTCAGAATAATAATAATAATAATAATAATAATAACGGACAGTTGCAACTGTTCAGCAGGAAATTCTTGCATCTGCTTTTCTTTTTCCCCCTCCACCCGTTCCCCAACATATCAACTGTCATAACTCCAAGAGGCAATAGTACTTGTGAGTACCAACTTTGCAGAACAGTTGTGTCACTTTCCCCAGAAGGCAGTATCTAAAACATGTATATCAGCAGCAGTCAGTAACCCTGTATCCCTAATCCCACATCCCGCCCTCTCCCGTCAAGGTGTAACTCTTCATTTGCGCAGTTCAATTGTGCGTCCATCCCATCTCTCTCTGAGTTTTCCCACTCCTCATCTTGGGCCCTACTACGTCTCCTACGCCCAGTAGTCAACCCGTAATTGATTTGATCCCTTTCAGAGACCCCCGTCCAGGCCATGGTACTGTCTCCATTTACCCCATACTTTGCGGAATTTCCTCGGACAGCCTCTTGCTTTATATGTGACTCTTTCTGCCGCCATGTAGATGTCTAGTCCCTTCCTCCATTCCCCTATCTGAGGCGTGTCAGCCGCTCCCCACTTCTTAGCTACGTCTCTCTTGGCCACCACCAAGGCCAACACTAGAAATATTAGTAGTTGGCGGGCCAGATCAATGTCATTGGTCATTCCCAGCAGGATCAGCTTCGGTTCCGTTGGAATGTCTATCCCCAGTACGTTGCTCAATTCAGTGGTGATCGCGCTCCAATAGGCCTGTATATGTGTGCATGACCATATTATGTGTAAGAAAGTCCCGTTCTCTTGCCTGCATCGTAAGCCGCTGGGGTCTGATACCCTCCCCATTTTACATAACCTCACTCTGTCGTAATACACCCTGTGTAAGATCTTAAACTGGATTAGGCGTAGGTGTGATTTGATTGCTACTTCTCTAGGGTGCATCAGTACCCCCCCATCTACCTCATCCATCTCACCCACTTCCTGTTCCCATGTGTCTCGGAGGCCCGCCAGTGTGTTCGGTCTATTGTTCATAATTGTTTTGTAGGTTAGGGAAACCGCTTTCCCTGGGATCTTTTCCTGCAGCAAACGGCCCTCTAGTGGTGCGTATTCGGGGAGTGGCTCTCGCAGTGCCTCTTCCGCCAGGTAAGCATGTCTTAATTGTACGTATTTAAAGAATTGAGAGCGCTGTAGCCCAAATTCGGTCTGTAGGGAGGCAAAGGGTTTCAGCGCTCCGTTTTTGATGATGTCCCCTAGCGTAGAGACGCCAATGTCGTCCCATCCCTGGAACCCTTTCAATTTGTGTTTGAGCCAGGAGCATTCCCATAATGGCGTTTGCTTCGTAGCCCTGTGCGCCCATCCGGTGACTTTCGTGGCTCTATTCCATGCCCCCAGTGTAATCCTTGTGGCCGTCAGTAATCCAGCCTGTCCCGTCCCCTCATATATGTAATGCAGACTCAAGTGTGTACCCATGTGATATCATTCTAGAGCATATGTGGGGTGAGTGGCGGGTGCGTGGAGCCAGTCATTAATGGGGGCTAGGTGTTCTGCCCAGTAATAGGTCTCTAGGTCAGGAAGAGAAATCCCCCCATCATATTGATGCCTCTGTAGCGTTGTCAGGGCAACTCTGGGGTGTTTCCCTAGCCATAGGAATGACCGAAGATCTGCATGTATGGCTCGGAACGTCTTGGACGATATCTGATAAAATTCATTTTGGAAGGCATAAAGGAATTTTGGGAGAGATATCATCTTGAATATCTCTGCCCTACCAAGTAATGTCAAGGGGAGGGACCGCCACCTATCTGCGTCAGCTTTGAAGTCACGCATGATCCGAGCGATATTACGATCTTATGAGGTGCCTCTGTCAGCAGTGATGAATATCCCCAGGTACTGGAAGCCTTCTCCGGTCGTCTGTAGATTCTGTGGCAGGGAGGTCACTCTTCACGCCCTTGGGGATCGTAAAGGATCGATTTGTGCCAGTTAATCTGGTATCCTGACCTCGTGCCATATTTTGCCAGTTCATCAAACAGTGCCGGTATTGTACTGTCTGGCCGTGTGACATAGAGGAGGACGTCATCGGCGTAGAGGGATAGTTTTTCATCTCGCGTATCTGTCTGGCTGATATAGAACCCCGTGATCCTCTCGTTATGTCTGACTGCGGAGGCCATCACCTCGATTGTCAGGGCGAATAGTAGGGGAGACAGGGGGCATCCCTGCCGGGTTCCCCGTTGTATGGAAAAGGTCCTCGACATCACCCCATTGACCCTTACCCGGGCCCCAGGGCCTGCATAGAGCAGACCAATTTTCCTCCTGTATTTGGGTCCAAAACCCAGCCTTTCTAGTACTCCCTCGAGGAAGGGCCAATGGACAGCGTTGAACGCCCTCTCGGCGTCGAGGGGCATGAACCAATGTGGTTCAGCCCTATCTTTTACCACCTGTAGCCAGTTATGTGTCCTCCTCAGATTATATCTGGTGGCCTTTTCTGGAATGAACCCTGTCTGATCCATGTGTATCAAGCCTGGGATGATCCTTCTCATGCGCAAAGCCAGTATGGTTGCATATATCTTGGCCTCCACATTTAGGAGGGAAATGGGACGGTATGAGGTACAGTTTCTGGTGGCTTCCCTGGTTTGTGGATTGGTACAATCGTAGCTCGTCTAAGATCCAGGGGGAACTGTCCCTCCTCCTCGGCATCTCGAAACAGGCCTAGTAAATGTCGTGGCAGGAGGTCAGCCATGCTCTTAAAGAGTTCCGCAGGAAGGCCGTTAGGACCCGCGGCCTTTCCTGTGCGGAGTTTGGCCAGCGCCTCTCGAACCTCATCTTCCGTGATGTCGGACTCTAGATCTGCACAGTCAGCGTCTTCAAGTGCTGGGAGGGAGATAGGTGTCATATATTGCAGCGCCTCTGCTTTGGAACCCAGATCTCGGGCCTTGTATAAAGTTTCATAACAGTCGGCAAATGCTTCAGCTATCTTATCGTCGGTGCAAGCCCAAGAATTCGGGCCCACCCTTATTTTCTCAACCCAGCGTTCGTCTCTCTCCTTCCTACTGAGCCAAGCCAATAGTCTCCCAGATTTATCACCTACATCGTATATGCGGTGCAAGGTTGCCAGTGCTTGTGTCCTGGCCTCTCCCGTCACTAGTTGCCTATAGTGTGCTGGGTGTCTGCAAGGCGTCTTTGCGTCCCTATGTCTCTCGTGAGTAAATGTTCCTGTTCTAGTTGTAATATTTGCGCTTCTAGGGTCTGCACCTCAGTCTGGTTCTTTCTCCTAACCTCCGCCAGTCTACAGTGGGCCCTATCACGGAGCACCACCTTGAGCGCCTCCCATAGGACTACTCGAGATTCTACAGATCCCTCGTTCTCTCTCAAGAACACCTTCACTTCAGCTCTGAGCCCCTTCCTAATGTCCTGGTTTTGTAAATCCCAGGCCGAGAGTCGCAGGGTCTTGGGACCTCTCCTCTGTTGTCCACCTGTCTGAATCACTAGGGGGGAGTGGTCAGACACCCCTCGAGCGCAGTATTCTGCTGAGTCCGACACTTGCAATGCCTGTCGCGCCATGAAGATATAGTCCAGGCGAGAGTAGACTTTGTGTGCCCCGGAGAAGAAGGAAAACGCCCGTGTGTCTGGGTGCAGCCAGCGCCACACATCCATGAGGCCCAGTATCTCCATAGATTTGGCTAGAGGGGTCTTATTTTGAGACCTATCTCGCTCACCTGTCCGGTCTGCGGAGGGATTCATCACATCATTAAAGTCCCCCCCAAGGATTTGGATCGTGTCCGATGTACTGAGAATTATGTCTGATATCATAGTGTCTGTCTGTAATTTGGGCGGGGCATAGGCTGATATGAGTGTGTACTCCCGTCTTCTTCATGACCCCCGTACCCCTACATAGGTGCCCTGTCTATCCGTCCAGACTTGTGTTACCCTCATTGGCGGATTCTTTTTAATGAGTATAGCAGTCCCTCTAGACACGCCAACAAAATCTCTCAGCTTATTGAGAATCACCACCTTGACGTACTATTCATGACTGAGACCTGGACCTATTCCGATTGTAATATAGAACTGGATTGGGCGTGTCCACAAGATTTTAAAATCTTGCATCTCCCTAGACCCAAGGGTCGGGGTGGTGGAGTCGGCATAATATATAGAGCCTCCTGGTCCATAAAAACACTTGACATGGACCCAGTGGCTGGTACGGAAATACTTGGTCTCTCAATCAACTGTCTCTCCGGAATAACTTTTACGGCTGTGATATGTTACCGCCCGCCGGGAGCTTTTAATTCCACACAGCAGCAGTCGCTCCTTACGACTCTTACCAATATGGCCACTTCCCACAACAAGTTGATTGTTCTGGGTGACTTTAACCTATGGCCTAATGGCAGTCTGGACTCTGCTCTAAACAATCTTTTACTTTCCTGCGAAGGTATGGGACTCTCCCAACTGGTCAATAAACCCACACACTCGGCTGGACACCAGCTTGATCTAATTTTCTCCTCTCCCCAGTTGGTTTTCCTGAGCGACATTCTGCCTATGTGCTGGACCGACCATGCGCTTATCAAATTTCACATAGCCGGCGGCAGAGCCAGCAGACCGTCACTCATCACCGCATCTGACCCTCTGTATAGAGATTGGAAAGCCTTAGATAAACTAAGACTGGCCGGCCCCGTATTCGAGGTGGAAGACAGCTTCTCCACCGCTCAGTCGGTAGAGGACAATTACATGTCCTTCTGCACTAGGATCACCAATACTTCAGAGCGTCTCGTCCCTCAGAAAAAGTGCAAATCAAAGAGTAGAGTACCCGCCCCTTGGTTCGACGACTCATTGAGAGCCCTTAAACTTGCCTGCAGACAATCAGAGAGAAAGTGGAGGCAAGGATACTCCGATACCAACAAAACTCTCTGGAAAGACAACCTTCGGGCGTACAAAACTGCCATTGTCCAAAAAAAGGCTAACTACTACTGTTCTACCATTACCAACGCCACCAACAGTTCGAAAAGTATTTTTCAGATACTTAAAAACTTAACTCACCCAGACTGTGCCACATCGACGCAGCCTCCCACCCAAGCCCTCTGTGATAATCTTGCAACATTCTTCATTAATAAAATCAACATTATCATTCAAAATCTGAAGACCCCCGCCTCACTGGGAGACCCCAACATCCAGGGAGCCAGCACCAGCTCTCACGACCTGTCGCCTCGAGTCTCCAGCTCGATGGCTAGACTGCGAGAATTCTCCCCGATCTCGGAGCCCGAGTTTGAAAGTCTGGTGCTCGGAATCACCTCGGGTTCCCCACTCGACCCTCTGCCTCCAAAAATTTGGAAAAGCTCTGGAACAGAACTTTTTGGCATTTTGCGCCAAATATGCAACCAGTCTCTGCAATGTGGCTACGTCCCAACTCCGTGGAAACAGGCGCTTGTCACTCCGCTCCTGAAAAAGCCCACCCTGAGCCCGGATTGTCTCTCTAACTATCGACCCATCTCCCTACTGCCATTCCCTGTGAAAGTGGCTGAACGTTGGGTCAGCTCCTGCCTTTCCACTCATCTTGAGCAGAACAACTTTTTAGACGATCTCCAGTTCGGTTTCCGCCCTGCCAACGGCACCGAGACTGCGGTCTTAACAGCCATGGAGGATCTTCGCATGCGTGCAGACAGGGGCCAGCCAGTAGCATTAATACTGCTGGACTTGTCTGCCGCATTCGATACGGTCAACCACAGAACGCTGCTGCTGAGACTCGGGGAAGCTGGTGTGGAAGGACACAGCTTTGCTTTGGTTTCACTCTTACCTGCGGGACAGGAGACAGGCTGTCTCCCTCCCCCCATTCCAATCCGCTTTTTCACCTGTGCCACAGGGAGTTCCCCAGGGATCTTCCATCAGTCCCATCCTTTTTAATGTGTACCTTAAACCGCTGATCACATTAATTAAGTCATTTAGGTTAAAAACAATTAACTACGCAGATGACACCCAGCTTATTCTCTCCTGGGAAGGAGAAGATTCCATCCCTTTGACCTCCTTCCATGACTGCCTAAGAGAGACGGCTGGGTGGCTCCATAGAAACTCTCTCCAATTCAACTCCTCCAAAACAGAGGTTCTGTTTTGCGCTGGCACCAATATACCTCGCCAGTTCCCGAATGACTTTTGGCCTCCAGAGACAAGGGAGAAACCTCTACCTGTCTCCTCGGTCCGCAACCTGGGAGTCATGCTCAATAACAAGCTGAGTATGGAAACCCAGGTGGCAAAAACAGTGGGGATTTGTACGGCTCTGCTACGCTCCCTGCGAAAAATTATGCCACTTCTCCCTGCACAAGCCCGGGCGCTGGTAGTCAGGTGTACGATTCTCAGTCACCTTGATTATTGTAACGCCCTGCTCCTTGAGTCTCCAGTCACGTTGCTGGACCGGCTGCAACGAATTCAATCAGCCGCTGCCAAGCTGGCTCTTGGCTGGTCGAGAAGGTCCTCGGCCACAGCAGCACTGGCCGAACTGCACTGGCTACCCCTAAAGCAGCGTGTGGCCTTCAAGTCCCTCTGCATTGTATTCAAGGCTCTGCATGGACTTGGGCCCAGGCCCCTACAAGCCCTGTTTCTGTGGTACACTCCTACCAGAGATCTGCGATCATCCTCGGCTTATCTGGTAAGGGTGCCCAGATACAACAAAGTCAGAACCGGGGGTAGATCCTTTAGGGTCGCAGCGGCCAAATTATGGAACAGCCTGCCCATTGACATACGCCAGATCCCTCAACTTCTTCCATTTAGGAAGCGTATCAAGACCTGGCTATTCCCCTAGACTCCCCCGCCTTTATATACTTTCGGTCTCCTCTTCAGTAGAGTATTCTCCAGCGCCAGGAAGCCTGCAAGGTATCAGTTGCGCTTTATAAATAATTAAAATAAATAAATAATAAATAGACCCTGAAGAAAAGCCTGCGTGTGCCAAAACTTTGTAGCGTCCTCTTGCCAAGAAGGCGCATCTATTACCTTGTAGGTGTATCTCCTGGAGAAGTACAACATCTGCCCCAGACCTCTTGATGTAATTGTTCACCAAGCCACGTTTAATCTTGCAGCCTAGGCCATTAAAATTCCAGGTCATTACCTTAATGCCCTCCTCGTAGGCAGTTCCCCTCTCATGATCCCCCATAGTCATGCCAGTGGCGAGTGAATAGTATATCAACACAAATGCCAATGCTGAGGACAAAATTTTTTAACTCTACACTTCATATGAGTAGCTGTTTGGAATCAAGCACAAACAGCTTGCTTGTGAAATAGCAACATATACATTTTTATTCTTTTTCTTTTTTGAATTCTTCACTTTTTATAACCATATTTTTTGGTGCATGGAAATACAAAGTGAAGTGTAGAGTTAAAAAATTTTGTCCTCAGCATTGGCATTTGTGTTGATATACTGTTAAGTTTGGCTCAGCCGGGCTGAGTTAGGAGTCAAGGCCCTTGTGTGTTTTTTGACTGAGTGGCGAGTGAATGGCGGGCCCAGTAGCACCTGTATTGGTGTCTGGCGCGGGACAGAAGCCAGTAGACGACGTGAGGTGTCAGTTAGTGATAGGTAGCCTCTGACGGTCTGTGACGGGATGTGTTGCCTTTTGCGTGTGTCTGTCCAGGATACAGTTGTGAAACTCAGACGGAGTGCCTCACTCCCCCTCCCCCCCAACTCCCCCCAACTACCTCGCCCTCCCCCAGTATGCCATCCCCAACTTTCTGCTTCAACATAGCTGAATTCCCCCACCCGCCCCCCGCCCCACCTCCCTCCCCTTTCAGTCCCATCCCTCTGCAAGGCAGAACTGTCAGTAGGAGAAGGTCTATCGCCCTCCCAGAGGTCCCCCTCCCTTGCAACCTACTCCAACAGACTCAGTACAAACATATATCGCATTCCCCAGTGAATAGTCTGTAAGAGTCAAAGGTAGGAAATGCGTACAAAAGAGTCTGTATCCAAACCAAGTCAATACTAAACATGAAATACATTCCCAATGTAACAACTCCGTGAGTCAAAGTTAGGAATATGCACATAAGAAAGTCTGTAACCAAGGTAAAGAATAGGTGTAAGGAGGGTGTATCAACTTGCGTGTCTCCGCTGCGCCGAGCTGCAATCTCTGCTGCCCTGTAGTCCCCTGTTTTAGGACCGTGAATCCTGGGTGTCTGGTCTGGGATCAGTCGTGTGCCCCGATGCATCTTGTTCCATCTCCCGGATCGCTTTCTCCAGTGGGTGGACTGAGCGCGCAGCTCCCTCTTCCCCGTCCGAGGAATGCACTTCTGAGTCTTCTCTTTCATCTCCTTCCAATCTGACAGCATTGTCTAGGCATCTGAACCTGGATCCCGTCGCGCCGCTCCTGCCGGGTGAGGCCGATTGCCCTTGTCGTCTGCCAGTCGGGCCCCCTCCTGGGTAGGGCGTCAGATGAGTCCACCTCCCATTTCGTTGGGCCCTCTGTCGTTGAGTTCTCGGACTTCCCCACTGTGGACCGCTCGTAGTCGGCCTGTCTGGCCCTCCTCTTCTGTTGTTGCCCTCCTGCCTATGGAATATGGGTCGCTCCTCCAGCCATTGCCAGGCATCTTCCGGGTGATTAAAGAAGTACGCTTTGTCCTTATAGATTACCTTTGGAGATGGAGAAGTGTGGCTCAGGGGTTAGACGCGGCAGACCCGGAAGCTGAGATCGGCCCTGGACCAGGGTTCAATTCCCCGCCTCGGCGGGTCTTGGGCTAAAAATTCCACGGACTCGATAATTCTCGCTCCGGTGCCTTCTCGACTCACGGGTTCACTCTCTGCGACTCTGGGCAATAGCTTGCTTAATCTCCACAACGGCCCCTCGCGGCGGGATGCCTGGCTTTCACCTTGTGGATACCCTGCCGGGGTTATCTCACAGGGAAATACCAGGACGGGTTCCCTAAGCAAGCGCCGGGAAACCCACTGCGGGTAGCTGTGCGCTATATAAGCTCAAATACATTTACATTTACTTTAATTTTGCCGGGAAGAGCAGAATATAGGTGGTGTTCATGTCTCTTAGTTTTGCTTTGACCGCGTCAAAGGAGCGGCGCTGTTTCTGCACTTCTTGGCTGTAGTCCGGGAAAATCATAATGTTCGTGTTCTCAACGCGTATCTCTCCCAGCTTTCTAGATTCTCGTAATATCAGATCCCGGTCTGCGTAATTGAGAAATCAGGAGATGAGGGGCCGGGGTCTCGCACCCTCCGGTGGTCTTGCCAGTAGGGCCCTATGCGCCCTTTCGATGATGAAGCACGTGGAAAACTGCACCGCCGGGAAGGTAGCTGTGATCCAGGAGCGGAGGAAGGCCACCATGTCCGCCCCCTCAATTCCCTCTCTTAAACCCACAAAGCGTAATTTATTGCGTTGCGCCCTGTTTTCTGCATCATCCACCTTCCATTGCAGCTGGCGATGTGAGGCCTGGAGTTCCGCCATATCTCTCCTCAGGGTGGTGATCGAGTCCTCCGCCTCTCCTATTAGCGTCTCCGCCGTAGTCACCCTTTCGTTCAACTTCCGGAAATCCTGCCGTAGTAGCGTTACTTGAGACCCAAGCCTCACCGATTTTTACCTTTAGGGCTGCCCGCGATTCCTGAATATCCGCCCGTGATGCCCTGATGGCTGCCATCAGCAAGTCCATGTCCGAGCGCACACCATTCTCCGTAGGCGCGGTCTCAGTGGGTTGCCTTGGCGTTGCAAAATTGTCCAATGGGCCCTGTTTGGGTGGTTTGGCAACCGCCTCTCTCTTCCCCATGGCTGACGACGGTGGATGGCAAGTCTCCACCTCCACTGAGTTTTCTTGTCCTCTGGTTTCAGCACCCCGCACCTGTAGCCTCCCTCTGCTCCCCGAATCCTTTAGGGCCAAGTGGCGTTTCAATCAGAGTATGGGGTTTCTCTGCCTTTCCAGGGCCCCACCCGTCTCCACACAGGCTGACCACTGCGTCTCAGCCTCTCCCCTCGGGCCTCTGTGGCATGTAACAACTCAGGCAGGTCCGGTGCTCGATATCTTATGTCTCAGGCCCTTTCTCATCCACCTTTCCTTATTAGCCCTGAAGTATTAGGCAGCCTGCAGGCATGCACGTGTCCAGGGCGATATGCTCAGGCCCTCCAACAGTGGTGCGTCATCGGTGGGGTCGATCCCACCCACCCCCAGGCCTCCGCGGTAGTTCTCAGGGTAAGGCGAGGGCGGGGGGGAGAGAGACACGCCACAATGCACGAGCCCTGGAGCCAGCTGCTCCTTCGCCACACAAGCCGCTGTGGTCCAGGCGCTCCCAAGGCACGGAGCCACTCACCCCTCTCTGTGTGCAGCCGCCAGTCTCAGGCCAGTCTGGGGTTCGCAGCGCTGGGTGCCGCCGGCGTGCTCCTGTCTTCCCGGCGGGCGATCCCGCCGCCAGGCTCACCGCTCTGTGCGAGCCGCTTCCGCCCGCACGCTGCACTGCTTCCCCGGAGGTTCCGAAGCCTCCGTCGGCGTCCGAGACGCCCCCCCCCCCACTTCAAATGCTTCGTCGGTCAGGGCCCAGGGCGCCCACACACCCTACCGGAGTTCCCCCGGTCCACCGCAGGCACTCGGCAGTTGTCTCTCCCGCGTCGGGAGTTCCCAGCGGCTCTCACGGCTTCAGGTCGTTCACTGTCAGTTTACGCCGCCGCCATCTCGTTAGTCGCGGCCGGGCCAGGTCAGTCTCCGCTCTGCTGTTTTGGGGGCAATTGCGCCATTATAACAAGCGATTATTATGCCCAGAGGGGCACAGCACCTGGGCAATTGCCGTGAAGTCGAATCAGGGCTCAGGGCATGAGTTTTAAAGTCAGATTAGGTGCAGCTTGGTCAGAGCTGCGGTAGAGCACGTCTTAGCCGGAGCTGCTGGCCACGCCCTCGCCTTTTGCCAATCTTGGATCCTCCGGTGCACTGCCCTTTCATTGGAGCAACAGAAAAAGAGGAGTGTGTGGCCAAAACTCAGGCCAAGGGGATCAAGGGACTGCACACTGTCAGAGGTTACCAGAACATGACAGGTAGCTTTTGCTCTTTTGCACTGAAACTCTGTGACAAAACCAGATCCTCCTTTTTCTTTGATGTCCAACGCCTTCTGATGAAGCAAGCACAATGCTTTGGTGATGCAGTTGATGAAGCACTTTCTGGGTGTTGGGACTGTAGGGCCAAGGTATGTAGCCCTCATCGGTAGCTGACACTGATGAGAATTAGGACTCATCTTTATCACCATTCTGCAGGGTATCATTCTCCCTTTGACTCTGGAAGATCCCGCAGAACCTAGTGATGTAGGAAATGTGACACAGTTGTTAGTTTCCTTCAATTTAGTACAAAAAACAGTTCAATATTTAACAAGGGGACTGCAAACAGGTGGTCTGCAATCTTCAAAGGAGTGGCCATACGCCATGGGACTATTGTGATCTAAAATACACTATCATTCTCATAGAATACAAAGACAAAGGCAGTAGGCAAAACAGTGACTCTAGCCTCTTCAATTGGGTTTCCATATGAGAGCATATCCTCTACCATCAAAGGATAGATAACTACATGAGAATTCTATATGAATGGATGTCCTCACACATAGTGATATCGTCTAATGGGGTAAACATTTTTTTCTCAATGATTACGTCTAAGTGTTCCTAAATTCCTTATCTAGAACATCTCAAAAGAAAAATCTCATAATACAGATTATCAGGGACATGTAGATACCTCCCTTTTAATAATTGTGCATCAGGTGTACTATGCAATACAAAGGCTAATGGTCAAAATGCGGAAACAAAAAGACGAGAACTAGAGAGTCCTGGTGTTTCCATTATTAAAACACATCTAGTCTATCAAAAATTAAAGCAGCAGAAAAAAAAGAAACTGAAAACCAAATTAGAAAAGGCATTGAATTTGTCATATTCAAAAAAATAAACATAAGGTATCTCCTATTGAGATGGAAAACTTGTCTTACTATGATATTAAGTCAGTTAACCAGACTATCACTACCCTGACAGTCAGACTGGAAAACATCAAAGTAGGCCTAAAGAAAATTATTGAAAACCAGTCTAGTCATACCAAAGGGAATTATACATAATATGGGGGTCCCTGGCACATCACTGCAGTCTGGAAGTGTGAACCTGAACAATACACCAATTATAATAAATGAGCTGACTGGTGAAAGGAATACGGAAAAGGGAAAATAGGAGTAGGACACCTCTAAAATCCCCAATAACTAGGCACAATGCAACATCAGTCAGGGGAGAAGTGGCGAAAGATAAATCTATAGAAAGAATAAAAAAATTACTCGGGTGATCGTCAAGTTTGTGACATAATACCAAGAGTATGGGTGATACACAAAAGACACAATAGTACACAAATTTTAACTCTACCGCTGGCCCCTACACCATATACGGTAATCTCAGCTATTGGTCCAGTTCCTTCTTCAAGGGAAAAAATGAAAAGTTTCGGTCACCTTTAGCAAGAGCCACAAATCTATAATTTCATCCTTAAGTCCAATCAAGGAAACATAAATCTAGGCCTGCCTGTCCCTTAAGGGAAAGGACAGTAATGTGACTAACTGCAGGTGACACAATTTGATCCTGTATATCTCTTTTATTTTTCTTCAATATTATATAGTCAAATTTGACATACACTGGTGAAGTGTTGTCTGTCTTGTTCACAACATGAACAAGCACTGGCGTTGCCAATAGGTCTCGTAGTAGGAAAGTTGGAGCTATTGGTTTTGTAAATGACAAACGCCCTTTATGTTTTAAAAATAAAAGGCATTGTTATTTGCAATTGTTGCCAATAGGTCTCGCAGTAGGAAGGTTGGAGCTATTACAATTGCAAATAACAATGCCTTTTATTTTTGTTTTTATTTTAAATACATAAAGGGCTTTGTCATTTACAAAACCAATAGCTCCAACTTTCCTACTGCGAGACCTATTGGCGGTGGTGGATGCGGTGGATGTGGATGTGGTGGATGTGGTGGTGGATGTCATGGTGGGTGTGGAGGTGATGGTGTATGTGGTGGTGGATGTGGTGGTGATGGTGGATGTGGTGGTGGATGCGGTGGTGGTGGTGGATGCAGTGGTGGTGGTGGATGGGGTGGTGGTGGTGGATGGGGTGGTGGTGGTGGATGGGGTGGTATTGGTGGTGGTGGATGGGGTGATGGATGTAGTGGTGGTGGGTGTGGTCACACACACACACATATAGATGTGGTGGTGGTGGATCTGGGGGATATGGTGGTGGTGGATGTGGTGGTGGATGTGGTGGTGGTGGTGATGGTGGATGTGGTGGTGATGGTGGTGGATGTGGTGGTGGTGGGTGTGGTGGATGTGGTGGTGGTGGGTGTGGTGGATGTGGTCTCTGTACTGGGGTGAATGTATGACATTTTTCTGCATTCTGTCCATCAACTGTTGTTTTTGCATTTGTGACCCACATCCAGCCACAATGGGTCGGAATGGGGGATCCACAGGGTCCTTATGCATCTTGGGTAACATGTAAATGTGTGGTCTTTTAGGGTATTCAGATGTCAAAAATGTATATGTGTTTTCATCAATCCAACTGAAATCTTTAGCTTTGGTATGAATTTGTGATAATGTCAACTGGAAGGCACAGGTGGGATCAGATTAAACAATCCGGTAGTAATGCAAACCTTATATCTGCCCAATTTTGATTCTCAGTGCAAGTTTACCCATTCTAGAAAAAACAAATACATTAAAGCCAGCTTATCCAAAAGAAGCGCAAAAGACACACAGGATACAATCCATTGCGGTGGCGGGGTGCTCTTTGACGAGGGAGGAGGAGGGAGTTAAGCACTGCAGGACTGTCGAGTCACGGCCTGCCGCCGTGAATAAGTCAGATGGCTGTGAAGCAGGGGGCGGGGCAGCGCTGGGGGAGGGTGATTGATGCCGGGGCAGCGGAAGCCTTTGATGTGGCTTGGCGGCCGTGGAGAATGACTCTTACCCCAGAATGCGGGTTTTAGATTTAACAGTCTTCAACCTCCTAGCTGAAAATTGTACATGTTCTCTGAAGATTTAAATGATTGTTGCAACCCAGCTCAGGGTATCTGCGACAATACAGTTGTAAGAACTGAAATACTGTAAATGCAAGCCCCAGTTGATGGAAATACTGACAGTCAAGAAGCGATTAAAATCTCCGACTAGGAGGAGGAGCTACGACACCAATCAAGATGGCCGCATAGTCCCCCGGCTCCGCTGACCTCCGTCCTTCGCTCTATCATCCTGTTGCTCATCCTGATTACCTGCACCGGATCTGTGTGTGTGATCCGACCCGCACTCCAGTGGTGCAATCCCGGAGTTTCTCCGCCGTTGTGAAGCGGAGCTACGTCGATGGTCGCATTGAGGCCTAACCCAGCAGAGAAGCCGGGGACTCGAGTGCTGGCTCTGCCGGGTCCGAGTTGAATAACAACAGACTGCTGAAGGTGTTTGGGTCCGGTCTCTGGAACACTCAGACTTTTTGGGTTGTTTTGTTGCCATCAACTGCCTGGTGCCCTACAGAAGGTGAGGTGACGGGTGACGCACGGTGCTGTGTCGCGGGGGTCCCTGACCGGGAGTTCTGTATTCACACCATCGTTCCCCCAGGTCGGTGCCTCGCTGCGTACTACTATTCACTGACCGTCAGTCCCTCATGGCTTACTCCTGCTCCGCTTAACTCTGCCCCGGGGAAGGCGCCTCTCCGTTGGTTCCACCATGTCGGAGGACGAAACGAATCCAGCGGAACAGGTTCGAAATGGCCCGTCACTGCGTACGGTGCTGGAGGCACTCACGGCACTTAAGGGAACTATTGCAGTCCAGACTTGCAGTTTTTTGTCTGCGACGGATGGACTCATAGGCATGAGACCGGATCCCGACTCGACGCCCGCGACCCGGCAGCCGGCCTGCCTCTCAATAGATGTCTCGGAGGTGTGTTTTAACCCGGCGCTGGAAGCAGTGTTTGCCCCTACTGAAGTGGCTCTACCTGACTGTACTGTGCCTGGTCACTTCACGGAACCGTTGGAACCCCCGATTGTGTATCCCCCGGAATATTTCCATGTCATCCCCATTTTGGAGCCTTCTACTTTCTATCCTTTGTTGTTTCGGATCGTGTCGACTCCCCTCCCCTGCCGGTCTTTCAAGATGGCGGATGGGGTAAAGCTTGGCTTCGGAGGCAGGGAGGGTCAACATTGGTACCAGCCGTTTACATCGGGACCTGCCGTTCCTTTCTCATCTGTGTATTCCTGTTCGTTAGACTTTGGCAGTACTTTGTGGGAAGTGCTTTCCTTAATTGATGACTTCAGTGCATTTGATCGACGGGGCCAGGGTTGAGATTCTTTTCCGAGTCTCTCATTGCGGCATTATGTTAACGGGATTGTTTTTATTGACCTAACGGAGTCCGGGGCGGGGCTGGCAACGACGGGGGAAGGAGACGGGGAGCCCGTAGAATTATGCCCTCCTCCGATTTCCCTCATTGTGTGGGGTTTTTTGCCTTTTTCTTTCTTTCCCTTTCTACTATATTTCGGGTTCTGGTTACTGGGCGACAGGCACGCTGCGAGGGGGGTGGCCGTAGTCATCAGCAGGGGTGCAGGGTGGGGGGGATGTGTGGGGGTGGGTGTTTAGTTTTTATTTTTGTTCTATGGCCTCTTTTTTTCCTTCTCCTTTCTCGCCTTTTCTTCCTTTTCCGTTTCCGGGTTAGTGTAGTGGGTTCGGCTTTTCTTACATCCTTGTTTCTACATCTGTACCTTGACTTTTCTGAGGTTATGGTGCTGTGGGGCGGACAATAATGATGGCGTAGACGAACAATAATGTGCTACTTATCCTGATGTCGTATGTCTTAACGCCGCTGACCTACATGATAGCGAACTTATTTTGGACTTGTTGTTCTTTTGCTCGCCCCCTTTTGTGGTCCGAGACACTGTACGACACCTGATCCTTTCAACTTATTATATGTAAAATGAAAACCTCTTATCCTGTTTCCGAATTGAACTGCCTTTGCAACCGATGTGCTTTGTGGATGGAGTTCCTATGCTCCCCAGGGAGGCTGGGTCTGAAGTTGGAATGTAATAACATACTGAAATGCTTAGCGGCCAGCCCTGGGGGGTTGTAGGCCCGTGTCTGTATTTGATTGCAAATGTTAAATAAAGGTTTTCAAAAAAAAAATCTCCGACTAGGTGATTCAGTTAGATGGCACAGTGGCTAAAGGTTGCACATCATTCCCCTTAGTAGCTCACTAAGTTGGTAAAGGTGGTTGCTTAAGTTATTCTGTCAATGTAAATGTGTAGCCCTACTTATATCCTTGCAGAATGTCCCGATATTGTTTTTAAATTCTGGTCAACGTACATAAGAAGTAGTTTAATTAGCCAGAGACACCAAGAGTGTCTTCCGTCGACGAGCTAGGCATGTTCCCGACTCTCTGCAGTTCATTCCAAGTGAGAGAATCACATGAGTCCGCGAAAAACAAAAACATTCACATAACAAATCCGGATACAAATCAAGTCCTGCAGCTCTGAATAGTGCAAATACATTATCATGTTATTGTTTTGAACGTTTGTTCATGGCGTTTCAGCATGCTTGCTGCAGTGTTATGTGTACACGCTGTATCCTCTTCACGGTCCTAAGATAGCCTGTACTTTGAAAAGTAAATCCCCAGGAATGTCGTGTAACAAAAAAAACAAGCAGGGATAAACGAGAAACAGGCCAAAAGGAGGCAAGGGGCCAGAAGAGTGAAAGAGCTGCAAGGAGGTATAATAAAAAGAGAGCCAAAATGGATCAAGGGAGCAGAAGAGGGAGGAGAATGTGAGCAGCAGGGCAGGGGGAGAAAGGAGGGGTGATTTTGCAAGGCTTCTGGCGGGGGGAGAAAGGAGGGGCAGCGGAATGCGTGCGAGGGAGCTAAATCTTTTGACTAGAAAATATAGCATCAAGATTTAGAATATGTCACTATGAAGCCCATCCATCACTCAATTAAAAAATCTACATACACTAGATTACGTTTCAGTTTACATATGATTCCACGAGCTGAATAAGCCATCATTATTGTTGTAAACATAATTTTAAAACTTTAAACAGTTTCTTTTCAGGCACAACTGTTAGTGGTTGACCCAGCTGAAAAGATCAAAGAACTTGAGTAAGTGCTGCCTTCGCATCATCTCTACACGCCATCTAGTTTTACACGCTCTATTTTTTTATACTGAGAACATACTACTGCAAAATGAAGATGCGTTCAAAAAAAGTGCAGTCTTGCACCCTTGAAAAGTAACTCAGTATCAGCTACATTTGCCAGTATTGAAAAAAATGAGTGGGTCTGTGTTTTGCAGGTTTCTTTGTTTCAAGCTGAAAGTTGATGGTTTTGGTTAAACACAAAGACATTCATTTTAGAGATAGTGCTAGGAAGGATGTCTAAAAGAGCTCCAACTTCCCCACACTAATGCCCACAGATCCGCTGCAACTGATCCAAGCCTGCAAGCGGAATCCGCGTGCCTGCGCAGTGCCTAACACACTGCGTTCAGAAAAGTAACTGTAAACGAGGGTTCTCAGTGTTCGGAAGATGTGTACTTGGTCCGTGGCATACCCGCAGACGGGTATGAAAATCGCCGGCGTGGCTGGCAGGGCACGAATTGTACTGTTTACAACTAAACCATGCAAAGCAGTTCCGAAGTACGACAGCGGTATCCTGTTGGCTGCACATTTGACACCAGACCAGGGGATGAGGTGCAAGCTGTGAAACTACACACGGCCCTCCCTGCTACCTGGGGTGTGAAATCGAGACCCGTCTGTCTCCGAAGGAAACGCTTTGGGAGTGAGCCTGGGCTGCGCCAGCTTCTGTCTCTGATGTGATCTTGGGCAAATCTGCATAACACTGGCTGCAAGTTGAATCACAGACGGGCCACTTGCTTCTTTTCTCCAAGAAAGTCTGTGTTATGGAAACAAGTGAATGCACACCCACAGACGGGTATGAAAAGCGCCGGCGTGGCTGGCAGGGCACGAATTGTACTGTTTACAACTAAACCATGCAAAGCAGTTCCGAAGTACGACAGTGGTATCCTGTTGGCTGCATTAACGTTACATCCTACAATGATGTAGGAAGCACGTGCTATTCTTCACGCACTGCTGTAGAGAAGAGTAATTGTGGTTCTAGAACACGGCAGGTCCATGTAAATAAACATTAAAAAAACACGGAGAACGCGTGGCAGTAGCACAAGCGAAACGGCCAGAGCTGCCAACTTTCGACGTGGGGAACCAAGTTCGTGTCTCGGCGTCATTTCAAAGCCCTGGGATTCCAGGCACATCACTTAATCTCCATGTACCTTCAAAAGAGTAAGTTTGTGCTCTGTAAATCTGGGAAAAAGAGCACTTCTTTAAAGAAAGGAGTGAAAGGCAGAATGCTGCCTCAGGCAAGGGCCAGCCTGTCGCTGTGGTTGCAGACGGTGGGCACAGCCATGCATTATTGTGAAAGAGAAAGTGCATCGTCCATTTCGGGAGCACAGTGGCTTAAATCTAGTGATTAAATAGTATAACGCAGGACGGCCCACACTGAAGTAGCATAGCGCATGCAGGAGTGCTGCGCAGTGCTGAAGTAAAGAAAGACGTGGTTGCTTCAAGAAAAAGCAACTAAAGTGGACACCGTTGGAGGAATGCATGTCGTGCCTGCAACAGCAGAAACTCATGGACAACAAGCAATAGACTAAAATATGTGTATCATCACAAGCCGATGCAGTCTCTGGTCTGCTGTTTTCAACATGAAACCGAGTTTGGAAGGCTTGTGGATGATGTTTAGCCTTGCCAGGACAAAGCAATGGAAAGAAGACGGAGGGAAGGCAGAGAAGGGGAGGGGGAGGAGAAATGCGACAGCAGGGGCCTTTGAAGTGAAGCTAAGCTTCACTTCAAAGGTGTGGGAGGAGTGCTGATACGGACTGGGGGAAGCTGGCTGGGGAGGTACGGCCGGCCTGCGGCCGGCCATGAATAATTAGGGGAGGAGAAGCCCTGGCCGTGAATGCGCGTGCTTGTTTGCTCACGTGATTCACGTGAACTTCAAGAATACAGCGGCTGAAAGCCCTTGGTTTGACTTGAATTCTCGCTCCCTCAATGCGCTTGCGCGCATTGTAGGTCACGAGACCTAAAAATCATATCTGTGAAATTTAGTATTAGCGCAAATTTACCCAACTGTTGTGCAGCGATATGCATCGTCATGAAAAATCCCTTCACAACACAGGGGAACTTGTAATAGTATTAAAAGCAGCAACATAAAACAAAAACATGCATAAGATTAAAAAAAACACACACATGCCAAGCCATCAGATATACGCGCTGCATATCAAGCACAAAAAGCATAGACAAAGTTACAATAGCATATGTAAATAAGTGGCGACACACAACACCATTGCATGCACTTTATGCACTGTGAACTTGCAGCCCAAAACCCAATATTCTGGCCTGCTTAATTTGTCAGGCTTAAAATCGAAATTACACCAAAATTACTTTATTTTACTTTCCTCGCCCTCCGTTTGACAGTAGATCCCCAGTCAGTGGAGATCAGCTGTCAAATACAACTTACTGTGTCGCTTCTGACACACAGGACCAGCAGGAACAATTCATAGAAGGACAAAATGCAAAAACGTGAAAAACACACGAACATTTTTTCTTCAAAGGAGTCATACAAAAGCTCATCTTGTATCAACATACTGCTAACCCCCACCTTACTGACCTCAAGGTCAAAATCTGCTTCTCCTCATCCCTCTCTCTCTTTTCCCTCCCTCCGACGCTGACAAAGACAAAAAGCCGTCCTAACTCTTTCTAACCTGCAATAATCAACCCTATTGAAAAACACATGTTATATAAATGACTTCTTTAAGGGGCTAAAATGTATTTATTCTTAGATTATTAAAATATTTACTGTGAATAATTTGCAGAACATAATAACATAACATACCAGCTTTAGAACAAATGTTTACTACCACCCAAGCAATGGTACTCATTTCATCAACCTTAAATGGATGAACGGCTCAGTAGGTCCAGCTAAAGTTAGAACCTTCAACCCTGATATTAAACACAAACCTCTGCACCGGGCACATTGGCTCACTGAGTTATGAAAAGCAACCTCAAATGGTAACAACCTGCAAGTTTGTATTATACACAAATGTATGCATTTACTGAAGCCTGAGACACTTTAAAGCTATTGTAAATGGCAAGAATGCTGTTTAAAAGTCTATTTAAGTCAATTTCGACTTTGATCTCTGGGGCACTAAAAAATAAAGATCCTACAATTGCATTACTTATTAATCATCCTCAGAATGTTCTTTACAGATTGCCGAGATTGGACATTAGACATATCTCATGTAATTCCTTAGAAAAATGAGTTTTTACGCCTGCGCCAAGTGAAAACCCACATGCTAATGTCCTGATTATGCAGTAACACACAACTTAAATTAAATTCTAATGCTAGGAGGTCATAGTATGAGTATTAAGTTTTATAAATATTAAAAAACGAATTTAGAAGCAATTATTTTTAATAAATATTTTTCATAATTAATAATAATTTTTACTAAACCCAATCATTTTTGATAATTCCACATATAAAAGCAAGCTGCATCTCTTGCCTATCATTTTTAGACGCATTCATTTATGAGCCTAAGCACAAAAGCCTAACTGAAAACATGACAGATTTTCGCGCCACTTTTTTCTTTTTTAAAAGGACAATTATCATTTAGCAACAGAACCAAGAATATGCTTACAAAAATGCTTAAAGAGAGGAAAACCGCAATTGAAATGTCTTCCTGTGATACAAAATAATGAACCTTATTTTTATAACCCTGTAAAACACTATTCTGAAATGCAAAGTTCCAACCGTGATTAACTAACAGCTAAGTCCTGGCTAAATAAACATTCCGATGTTATTCATGGCCTTCAAAAAACAACATCTGCTTCCTTAACGGCTGTAAGAGCCCTGCACAGTGTTGAAACCTGAGCACGGTGGCAGTCTTACTTAAAGCAGACATTTCAAGTTTAAAAATGCATGTGCAATACAGCAAAATCCAATGTAGTCAGATGATGTGTTTGCCTGTTAATATCTAATACAATGTATCTAAGGAAAATGCTGTAAGTTTATTTTTTGCAAAATACACAATTTCGTTTTTGAGGGCTTTTTATTCCTAGTGAATGTGAAATTACTATTTTTTTTAAGCATTTAACAGTTTGTACATGTGTGTAATTGCTTACTCTATAAATTATATAGCAACATATAGCTATTTTAGCATATCACATGGTAAATTGCTGGATTTGTAGTTAATTTCTACTTAATATTAATTAATCTGACATTTTACTTAACAAACTGAAAACATCAAAAACCCACAAACACACATTGAGCTCATTTCAGACATAAACAGAAAGGGTTCAAACACTCAGGACACACAATAAAGCGCTTTAGCCATTTGTTTCATAAATTGCGCCATCGCTATTCACTTACAGAAGTGACACTAATGGGAAAAACCACATAGACATTTAAACACACATTTAACCCACAGATCAACATATAGGACTGAAACAAAGGACAGCCCACAGACTGTACTTAAACCAAACCATTTGTAAATACTAGTTGTAAGTCATATTTACAAGAAACGCTTCTCAATAGTGTTCCAAAAGACTGCAAAAAACAGTCCAACAGACTGCTGTTGTCCAAGAAGCTGAAATACACTCAATTCACTAGTTTTTGCTGGCAGAGCACCCCAAAAAATCGCTCTGCATATCTCCATTCACAAAATTGCACAGAACAAAGGATCCTTATATGTATTATGTCCATATTTTAATTCCCTGGGGTTACAAAATCACCAAGGAAGAAATATGTTTTTATACCCAAACCAATTTAGGTATTCCCTCTAGGGGAGCTAGCTAATTTGAATTCACATCTCACTATGGTACCTTCCAAAAAAGCAACACATTCTTTGATGTGAGCTTGAACACAGGCATGCCAAAAATATTGCAGAATATACAATGTTATACCCAAAGTAGTGCTTAAAGTACTCTTCGTACGTTCAACAAAATCTGATAGAGAAAAATCTCCTCATTACCTGCCTACACAAATTGCAATTCGCATATACAAACCTATACAAATCCAAAGTTGGCCAACACAAATTCCAAAATTCCAAAGCTATGCCAAACAAATGGTTGTCCAAATTCTAACTGCCAAGTTCTAAATGACCTAACGGTCTTTTTTTAAAATACTCACGCCAAAAAGGTTCTCAGTCAGGAGTGACATCATGTGGAGGATCAAAATGAGGAAGATCAGAAATATACTGGGCTGCAGAGACCAAGAATTCCCTGATCCTCCGTGCACAGAGTACCTCTTAGTAGAGTCCTGTCCTGTCCTCCTCAGTAGATTTCTATCTTCTGACAAGATCACTCCTTCAGATAGCCACTTCTCAGATGAGGCCCGCGTTGGCCGCGCCATTTGTAGAAATCAAAAATCCACTTCTCAGGGGTTCCACTAATGCAAAGAAGTTGACACAGAAGCTGGAATATAAAATAACATCTTTATTAAACTCAAATGAGTGAGACTACGTCACACAGAAGCCTTAGCAACTGAATGAGGCAGTCTTCCAGAATGGTCTCACTTCACATATTATATACTCTTTATCCTGCCCCAGGCATGTAAGGGAGTTGTATCAGTTAACTTTTTATTAAATTTCTAAACAAATGGAAAATCTGGAGTGTCAGCAGGTGAGTAGCCTTTGGGGTTTTAGCAGGATATCGGCAAAACATTATAATTACATAGTTCACAAAGGTTAATCTGATTTAGATGGCACAGCAGGGCATGGCATGATTACATGTACAGTATCCCAACCCAAAGGTTAATCATTAAGAATGTCCCAAATTCAACCTCCAAAAGCCGGACAAACCTATAATTGAAAGCATAACCCATGTAATGAAGAAACACAAAAGAGAAACAGTAACAGATGATAAACAAGATAAGGCATGTGCAAGGAAACTAAAAGTTAACGATGTCCTGAACATTGATTGGCAATCTCAGACAAAGATCAATCAGGGAAATTGGCTTTGCGAGGTCAGTTTCAGGTGAAGAGGTCAGTTTACTACAGTTCATTTCAGAGTCAAAAAGAAACCTTAGTTAATGTATACATGGACTAAGAAGGCCAGGCCACTTTATTCGCCAGGCTACCTTCACAGGCCTACGTGAGGGCAACACAAAATGGTGGCACAATATAAAATGGAGTCAGTCTCGAGAATTACAGAACCTCACTGCATCAAATCCATCTCACTCCAATCCACCCAATCCATCCCATTTCATTCCAGTCCAATCCACCACAATCCACCCTACTCCAGTCTAATCCCCCCTACACCAGTCCAATCCACCCCAATCAAATATACTAATGGTAGGCGATAAACTCCGCTGGCATAGTTGATGGAGTTTTGCCCACTCTGCGCTTCTCTTCGAGCGCAGAGTTATACAAAAACTATGACAACTGCTACGAAGCAGAGTTTACTGCACCAACCTACATTGCACAGTGTTTCTGCTGAGAGCCAGCTGGCCCTCGGTGTTGGGAAGCAATAAACAAGTATTTACAATGCAATGGAGTGGTGTGGCTCACTGGTTAGAGGCGGCAGACCCAGGAGCAGAGGACGGCCCGGGACCAGGGTTCAATTCCCGACGTGGCAGGGTCTTGGACCAGAGTCAGCGGACTCGATAATTCTCGCCTCTGTGCCTACTCTAACTAGGGATCACACTCAGCAACTCTGGGCATTAGCTTGCCTCATCTCCACAATGGCCCCCCACAAACGCCGGGGATGCCTGGTTTCACCTTGGAGATATCCAGTAGGGACCATCTCACAGGGAAAGCCAGGACGGGTTCCCCAGCGGCCTATAGCGCAGAGATACTCCTTCGGGAGTCAATTCTAGCGCGTTAAAAACCCGCAATTAATTAATGGTCTCGGCATTCTTAAAGTTAGAGCTATTGGCATTGCTCATGACATTATTTTTATTTATGTTTTTAAAACATAAATAAATTGCATTGTCATTTCCAATGCCAATAGCAGGGCAGGAGAGCAAGCACAACCAACAACGAGGGGGCGGGGAAGGAGAGCAAGCACAATCAACGAGGGGGCGGGCCGGAGCGCAAGCACAACCAACGAGGGAGCAGGAGAGCAAGTACAACCAGCGTGCAGCAGCGTGAGGCTGCAGCAGAGTGTGGCGTGCAGCAGTGTGTGGCGTGCAACAGTGTGTGGCGTGCAGCAGTGTGTGGCGTGCAGCAGTGTGTGGCATGCAGCAGTGTGAGGCGTGGCGTGCAGCAGTGTGTGGCGTGCAGCAGTGTGAGGCGTGCAGCAGGGTGAGGCGTGCAGCGGGGTGAGGCGTGCAGCAGTGTGAGGCGTGCAGCAGTGTGAGGCGTGCAGCAGTGTGAGGCGTGCAGCAGTGTGTGGCATGCAGCAGTCTGCACTCACTCTGCACTCACTCTGCACTCACTCTGCCCTCTGCACTCACTCTGCACTCGCACGCTTCACTCACTCTACACTCGCACTCACTCGCACTCTGCACTCACTCTGCACTCGGCACTCACTCTGCACTCACTCTACACTCGCACTCACTCGCACTCTGCACTCACTCTGCACTCTGCACTCACTCTGCACTCTGCACTCACTCTGCACTCACTCTCACTCTGCACTCACTCTCACTTTTATGAGGTATGAATTAAAATATGCATTTTAGGATCTTTATCGAGAAAACGGGCACATGTTGCCTTTGAACGGAATGACCATTGTTCTAAAGGGGTGGGGGGTGGCTGTGAGAAATCAAGACATGTCTGCTCTGATATTTCTCTTAGTAGTCCTTTCGAGAACCTGACTGGAGCAGCTCGCTGGAGACCGGATGAGAAAAACAAATATGCACTGCTTGGGGACCTAAACATGTAGCCATGCACATTAAATATAGTGCACCACTTACACATCTTGAATGTACTCTGGGACATCAGGCAGATAAAATGAAGTAACCACTGTCCTAATGGAAGAAGATAATGGGCCATAATTCTCTACAAATGAATGTGTTTGCCACCTCCTGAGAACAGAAGAATCAGTGGCAAAGTCATAGTCCACTGTAATAAACAAAATATTGGCCCCCTATGCAAATGTGCTCACAAAATATTTCTATGAGGAGATACATCCCACAATGGTACAGAGAGCAAACACCTGCAATATGCTAATGATGATGTGGGGAAAGAAAGAGAGAGAAAAAAAATCAGGCAGAACGACAGTAAGGGCAGCGACAGGAAAAAGAAAGAAAGCGAGAAAGAAACATTAAGCAATGCATAGTATTTACAAAGTGGGAAAAACAAAAGCCCAAATTAAAAAAACACGTCCAGGATAATGTGCATACCCAGGATAAGCAAACCCTACTATGCCAAAAAGGTTTGCTTTCCCAATTCCCGCCCAGCGCTGTCTTAGTTTCTCGGCGTGAGGCGTGTCAGTAAAAAGCTTGGCAGCTGAAAGTGGGCAATAGGGATGTATTTACTGCCTTTATTACACAGATTCCGGGGCAAGCGGGGGTTGTTAAAACGAAAAAGCGGAACTAGAACATGTAGAGACTCGAAGAACAAGCAATTTTCTTCAAGCGTATTATTTATTTTTGCACATCACGTTGTCAGTCATATTGTCACACACAAAAGAGTCTCAATTCCTGCTTTAAAAAGCTGTTTTTTCACAAATTTAGTGCACCCACTATTTGTGTCTCACTCAAGTACAATAAAAATTGTATTGGTCAGAAAGTTAACATTCGAAGAATTGCGAATGGTTAATTAAAGCATTTATAGGCACTTGGCATTTCATATTCCCAAAAAACTGAGCTGGGGGTGGACACTGCAGTAATTCAAGAAAATGCAATTCACCAGGCATGCTTTGCCCAAGCTACCCTCTCAGGACCAGGGCTGGACTGGGAACCACAGCCGGCCCTGGCAAAGTGCTCGGCCGGCCCCCCCTCCCGCCGAGCTCTTTGCCGGGGCCGGTTTTCGGACGATTTTGGTACAGGGCCGATTTTGCAGCTATGCTTCAAAAACGGCACTGTACCAAAAACGGCCCCCAGGGGCCCAAAACCGGCCCCCACCCGTGTGGCGCACCGGGGGATTGCCCGGTGCCCGCTATGGCCAGTCCAGGCCTGCTCAGGACGAAAACGAAACCAAAGAACCGGACTTGGCAAATGAACTGCTTCAAATGCTTCGGAATCCTGTTCGCATTTTATGGTACGACTACAGCAACTATCTTTAACAGTTTATGATGAAATAAGAGACCAACACAGTGTAGAAAGGTTATTTATACCAGCACAGTGAATACACTTCTCTGGAAGCTTGTATGGAAGGAGAAGCAGAAGAGAGTATGGGTTGGGAGGAAGAGCGTGGGATGGGCAGAAGAGCGTGGGTTGAGGGGGGAGAGCGTGGGATGGGGGGAAGAGCATGGGATGGGGGAAGAGCATGGGATGGGGGAAGAGCATGGGATGGGGGCAGAGCGTGGGATGGGGGAAGAGCGTGGGATTGGGGGGAAGAGCATGGGATGGGGGAAGAGCATGGGATGGGGGAAGAGCATGGGATGGGGGAAGAGCATCGGATGGGGGAAAAGTGTGGGATGGGCGGAAGAGCATGGGATGGAGGAGCAGCTTGGGGTGGAGGAGCAGCTTGGGGTGGAGAAGAAACCGGCACATGTTAAACAAATACACCTCTTTAATTCAGAGGCAACCTTAAGTGCGATATAAATGCAATAACGGTACGATACAATATTTTCACCTGACGTCTGCACCTGGTTTAAATGCCATATATGTTGCACGGGCTCTTAGAGGCAGCACCCGCCTCGGCTCTTGTTGAATCGATCACCAGTAATGCCACTGTGGATTCGGAGTCTTATAAAGTAGCATTGATGTTCACCCCAAAAAAGGGGTGGGGAGCTCCGTGGCAGGTGAACCTCACACTGAAAATAAAGAAACGGGCAACCAAACCTCTTTTAACATTTCGCAAGTTTTGTTTCCCTAAATTTACGGCCATTCCAGAAATGAAAGAAATCTCAGGTGGAGGGAGAAACGGAGGAGAAACGAGAGTGAAACTTACCTGGTAGCAAGCGATTGTTTGGGGGCAAAGGGCATCGATATCCACCCGCCTATCAGAGAAAGATTGTGCATCACAGTCAAGGCGCTATAAAGCGCTGATGTGTCCTTTTACCGAGATACTCGATCGAGGAACGGAGACACAGACAGCGCGAGGGGGGGGCGGGAACAAAGACACGGACAGCGGGAGGGGGGACGGACAGCGGGAGGGGGCAGGATACAACCACGCGGGACCGGGACGAGGTTAGCAATGACGAAAAACATCCGTGTAAAAAAAAAAGTAAAAGCCCACCTCCGAATGACGAACAAAAAGGGGCGGGGCTTAAAAAAAAGCAAGAGACACCCACGAATCTGCTCCAGCCCCGAGTGACACACATCTCTTCCAATGGCTAGCCTCCATTTACGAAGCTAGCCAATGGAAGAGAGAGGCAGGTTAAAGCCCCACTGTAGAAGTCATAAAATCTCGGCTCCGCCCACCCACTGCTTCGCAGTGCGACGGTAGCCTCGACCTAAAAAAACACTCAGCGAGGGGCACAGTGGGGGTAGAGCGAGACACAGAGGACTGCTGCTGCCTGGCGATTTCCCTGTCTCCCTCTCTTGTAATTAAAGAAACTTTGACAACATGCTGAAAATTAAGTGAAAGACGCAGGAGGGAGCAGAGTGTCACTGCCAACATGAGGAAAAAAAATCTAAATTAGTACATAACCAGAAAGCCGGCTGCTGCTGGGGAGGATTCAGGAGCTGCCATCAAGACCAACCCAGGGAAGTAAAACGGCACCTCAGGTTTTTTTCCGGAATGCACTGCAACCATGATTTTAATCGACAAAGATGCACTTGGAATTGTTATAATAATCAGCGTTCTGTTAATACTTATTGTAGTTATCTGTTTACTTGCCTTCTAAAATGGTGTGTCAGTCAGTCACTTAGCTTTATTCAATTTTGATTTAAAAATCATAAAGGCATACAGATAAAAAAAGACAATTTTAAAATAAAAACAGGGGAACATACATACAGTGATATATCTACAAGTTGTAAAAGGACGTGTGCCCAGCCTGTTAAAACATTCCTTGGTTATATCGTACTGTACATAAAATTAGAATTTATAGTCTGAGTTAATACGTAGGCTTGTCCCTATATAATGGGGTCTTCAGAAATTACAATTTTTATACTGTAAATCAAATCTATTGAAGGCAGGAGAGCTTCTACCAGTAAAAGCACGAGGTCCCCTTCCCATCAGATATTTGTGTACTGCCTTTGATCTTGGTAGGGGGATATGTGGGGTACATGGGTAAAAATCGTGCAAGTCCCAAATGGAAATGGGGCCATCTCCTTCTTGGGGCTGGGAGGAACGTAGATGGGGGACAATGTTCCGATTTCTGAATTTAACTAGAATTAAGTCCCCAGGGATGTCTTTAGGTAGTGACCCTAACCAGCCCACCCTTCTAACGCTCAGGATTCCGCCATCTTGATTGGGTAACAGGGGTCTATTTTTATTTAGCCAAAATATGACCTTATTTAATAGGTCCTGATGTCTTTCGGGTTTCCCAAAAGTAGGTGCAGGTATTCCTGAGAGAACAAGCACAAAGGGGGCTGGTTCCGGAGGTAAATGTATACATGCTACTCTATTTCGTTCCGCTCTGGCAAACGTGTGGTTGGTTAACACAGATTTGGGGGCAATTTTAGTAACAGTTGGTGGTTTTATGTTTGGAGTTTGACCATCTGCTGGGACAATTTTTCTGGTATTAGTTGGCATAGGCACAGGCACTTCGGGTGCTGTGGGTGGGTTGGAACAATTGGATATTACCGTCTTTATAGAAGGTGAAGAGTTTACTTTAATGATTCTCTCTATGGTTGTCAGCCTATCCCCCAGGTTATTAATTTTTTCTACCAAGGGAGCTATTATAGTTCTTAACATTTGCTCAAACTGAAACAGTAGTGGCAACTGGGATGATGATACTTGGTCATCCAGACTTTCAGCGTTCCCCTTAGATAAGACAGAGTTAATTGCGGGCGATGAGGGACCAACACACAGATTTTGTACTTTAGGTTGATTTCCATAGTCATTAACCCCGTCAGGCTTCCTTTCAGCGCTTGGCCTCTGGGGCAGTAGGGTAGCTTGGATGTTGGCCCCCTTAGATGATAGCGATTGTTCAGGCAGTCTGTCAACTGGGGTGTCGATACTGGAGCATTTTACAAGGGAAGGGGTTACAACTGGAATAAACTTCGTGCCACACAGAGCATTAAGTTCCTCCTAGTAAGACAAGATTTGCGGACTATCCGGGGTTAATGGGGGAGATTGCAGAGGTTGAGTAGTAACTGGGAGTTGGCAGGAATCATCAGTGTCAATTTCACTTAGAGTAGGCAGTATCATCTTACTCAGGATTAGCTTTTCTATCCCCTGCCCCGGGCCCCGCTGTGGGATAGATTTATAGTACGCCCCCGTTGCGTGACAAGCATGATGAAATTTGATCAATATTATAGACTTTAACTGGCAGATAGAGTGTCCATGGAGAGTCACAGTGTAGTGTAGAGAAGATCACAGTACCTTCTCTTGTCGGGATGCCAAGGGAGGTGGCCCGTCCCGTCCTCCTCAGGCCTCTGAGGGCCTTAGAGGGCCCGCCCTTTGCCCGGGCTTAGCCCCGCGCTTTGACCCACGCGCGTCCCGTGGGACAGAAACAAGGACTGTATAAATAGGACAGGTAGGCGGGGCCGGCTGGGGAAGAGTACCAGCTGTTGGTAATGTCAGGGAATGCTGGTACTCGCAGTCCCTGGCCGCCGCACCCGCTGAATCCCCACAGCTAATAAATGGCAGCAAACAGTCCCCAAATGGGCAGGAAAATCCTCCGGTCCCCCAGAGGGTCACAGTCCCGGCAAACCTCGAGCCGCGAGTCGCACCCGCGGAGCGTGGGCGTCAAGAGGTGTTTTCAGCGGCAAGCAGGAGGCGGGCCAGCTGGGGAAGAGTACCAGCTGTTGGTAATGTCAGGGAATGCTGGTACTCGCAGTCCCTGGCCGCCGCACCCGCCAAATCCCCACAGCTAATAAATGGCAGCAAACAGTCCCCAAATGGGCAGGAAAATCCTCCGGTCCCCCAGAGGGTCACAGTCTCGGCAAACCTCGAGCCGCGAGTCGCACCCGAGTAGCGGGGGCGGCAAGAGGTGTTTTCAGCGGCAAGCAGGAGGCGGGCCGGCTGGGGAAGAGTACCAGCTGTTGGTAATGTCAGGGAATGCTGGTACTCGCAGTCCCTGGCCGCCGCACCCGCCGAATCCCCACAGCTAATAAATGGCAGCAAACAGTCCCCAAATGGGCAGGAAAATCCTCCGGTCCCCCAGAGGGTCACAGTCCCGGCAAACCTCGAGCCGCGAGTCGCACCCGCGGAGCGTGGGCGTCAATAGGTGTTTTCAGCGGCAAGCAGGAGGCGGGCCAGCTGGGGAAGAGTACCAGCTGTTGGTAATGTCAGGGAATGCTGGTACTCGCAGTCCCTGGCCGCCGCACCCGCCGAATCCCCACAGCTAATAAATGGCAGCAAACAGTCCCCAAATGGGCAGGAAAATCCTCCGGTCCCCCAGAGGGTCACAGTCTCGGCAAACCTCGAGCGTGAGTCGCCCCCGCGGAGCGGGGGCGGCAAGAGGTTTTTTCAGCGGCAAGCAGGAGGCGGGGTTGGCTGGGGAAGAGTACCAGCTGTTGGTAATGTCAGGGAATGCTGGTACTCGCAGTCCCTGGCCGCCACACCCGCCGAATCCCCACAGCTAATAAATGGCAGCAAACAGTCCCCAAATGGGCAGGAAAATCCTCCGGTCCCCCAGAGGGTCACAGTCCCGGCAAACCTCGAGCCGCGAGTCGCACCCGCGGAGCGTGGGCGTCAAGAGGTGTTTTCAGCGGCAAGCAGGAGGCGGGCCAGCTGGGGAAGAGTACCAGCTGTTGGTAATGTCAGGGAATGCTGGTACTCGCAGTCCCTGGCCGCCGCACCCGCTGAATCCTCACAGCTAATAAATGGCAGCAAACAGTCCCCAAATGGGCAGGAAAATCCTCCGGTCCCCCAGAGGGTCACAGTCCCGGCAAACCTCGAGCCGCGAGTCGCACCCGCGGAGCGTGGGCGTCAAGAGGTGTTTTCAGTGGCAAGCAGGAGGCGGGCCAGCTGGGGAAGAGTACCAGCTGTTGGTAATGTCAGGGAATGCTGGTACTCGCAGTCCCTGGCCGCCGCACCCGCCGAATCCCCACAGCTAATAAATGGCAGCAAACAGTCCCCAAATGGGCAGGAAAATCCTCCGGTCCCCCAGAGGGTCACAGTCTCGGCAAACCTCGAGCCGCGAGTCGCACCCGAGGAGCGGGGGCGCCAAGAGGTGTTTTCAGCGGCAAGCAGGAGGCGGGGCCGGCTGGGGAAGAGTACCAGCTGTTGGTAATGTCAGGGAATGCTGGTACTCGCAGTCCCTGGCCGCCGCACCCGCCGAATCCCCACAGCTAATAAATGGCAGCAAACAGTCCCCAAATGGGCAGGAAAATCCTCCGGTCCCCCAGAGGGTCACAGTCCCGGCAAACCTCGAGCCGCGAGTAGCACCCGCGGAGCGTGGGCGTCAAGAGGTGTTTTCAGCGGCAAGCAGGAGGCGAACCAGCTGGGGAAGAGTACCAGCTGTTGGTAATGTCAGGGAATGCTGGTACTCGCAGTCCCTGGCCGCCGCACCCGCCGAATCCCCACAGCTAATAAATGGCAGCAAACAGTCCCCAAATGGGCAGGAAAATCCTCCGGTCCCCCAGAGGGTCACAGTCTCGGCAAACCTCGAGCCGCGAGTCGCACCCGCGGAGCGGGGGCGGCAAGAGGTTTTTTCAGCGGCAAGCAGGAGGCGGGGCCGGCTGGGGAAGAGTACCAGCTGTTGGTAATGTCAGGGAATGCTGGTACTCGCAGTCCCTGGCCGCCGCACCCGCCGAATCCCCACAGCTAATAAATGGCAGCAAACAGTCCCCAAATGGGCAGGAAAATCCTCCGGTCCCTCAGAGGGTCACAGTTCCGGCAAACCTCGAGCCGCGAGTCGCACCCCAAAATGGTGTGTCTTTTTGATGAGCCTTTAAAGAACATGTTCTCTAAGACTTTACTTGAAAATGTTGATGATTTGTGTCCTCCTCAGCCCAGTTCCGGAACATGATGGATGGCATGTTTACATAATGGAACAAAACAAAAACGAATCACAGTTACAGCAAACAAAATTGTTGTCATACCGTGTTGTGCATTCACTATATTTAAAATAGCACCCCACGGACTTTTATTGATGGCAGGGAACTGTTTATTTATACAAAGATATGCAGAGATTCAATGCCATTTTCGATGTTTTCCATGGGCGGGATTATGTGAAATATGCGAAGGATAATTAAAAATGCAATGTTTCAGCAACGGCGCAAAGCATCTGTTAGTCGATTGTAACAACATACTGGCACAAACATTTAAAACAGGCCAAACTTTCTGAATGAATCTTATTATTTTAACAAAATTTAATCCAACACTCCATCTCTTTCTGACACGGTCAAAGGCAAGGATGCCTTTGAGTGCTCGACAATCTATGCCGCTTGATAGTGAGAGACAGAGTGAAAATGCGATCACAGATTATGGGATAACACATACAACCAATTTACTCTGTGAAATGCTAATATTTGGGAAGGATTACATGGATTTGATAAAACATATATTCTTGCAGAAGGTTCTTCATCCTGATTAACGTAAATGCTTACTCTTTCATTAGTTATCGCATTCCAAAATAATCCACCCTACTACAATCTGTCCGACTCCAAAACAATGTGCCCCACCCCAATCCAAAACAATCTGCCCCACTCCAATCTGCCTAACTCCAATCAACCTCACCTCTATCCACCTCACCCCAATACAATCCATCCCACTACAATAAAATCCAACCCAATCCAGCCAAATCGAATCTACTCCATTTCAGTGCAGCCAAACCCACCCCAATCCAATTCACCTCAATCTACCCCACCCAATCCAATCCAATCCAATCCACCCCACCGCAATCCAATCTACTCCACTCCAATCCACCCCCACACCAATCCAATTCATCTCAATCCAATTCACCCCACTTCATTCCACTATACCCTACTCCAATCCACCCCGCTTTACTCCACTCGCTGCAATCCACTCAGTTCCAATCCACCCTGCCCCAATTCACCCCACTTCAATCCACCTCACTCCAATCCACAGCCCACACAATTTCAATCCACCCTGCCCCAATCTAATCCACCCCATCCAGTGCGCCCCACTCCAATCCATCCCACTCCACTGCAGTCCAGTCTACCCTACTATACTCCAATCCACCCTAATTTTAGGATTGGCTGAGCTAGAAGCTGCTAGTGCTACAGTGTATCAATAGAGACATTACAATTCTCCCACAGCGCAGCATTACATTTTCATTTTCACTGACATCATAGGCCAGCTCGACGTTACGTCCTGCTACCGGCTCGGGCGGCAGTTAAATTTGCGAGAGGCTGCCCTATGCTTTGGCAAATTATAGCAGCACTGCTCACACCGCTGCATGCTGTGGTAAATAAACAAGTAATGACCTCACCACTGCCGGACCCAACCCCGCTAGACCGCAGCGCATTTGGAGCCCACTGTTCAGCAGTGACACCTGCTGCTGAGCCTCACTCAGTGAGTCTTATTGCCGGGGGTAGCGCACCATGCACGTTTTCCAAAGGAGAGACAAGTGTTGCAGAGGCCAAGAGTCTGAGGAGACAGGCCCAGCTACAGACAAGCATTTATGCATAGGCATTTTTTTTTTTCCAAGACCTTTATTGTAGCGTAGTCATAAAATTACACAGCTGGTAGCCTACAACCCTGGGGCCGGCTGCAAAGGTGGAACTCACAATAAAATCGCATTGTACATATATACCAGCAGTCGGGACGGCAGTGTAAAACATACAGTTGGGTCTTGTAACGGTATTTGTGGTTTTTATAGGAACCATAGGCTGCAACCAGCAGACCTTTGTACAACATTTAACTAGAGACCATTACCCCTGAGGACAAAGAGAAAAAATTAGTGCAATTCTAGAAACAACGGCACGCGCCGGCACCAGCGCTCACGTGAATGATGGCAATCTTTAAAGACAGAGGTTACCCTGACGAAATACTGAAGGAAGCCATCGAGAGAACTACTGCCACTCCCCGCACTGATGCCCTCCGGAGAGTCTCAAAAAAACGATTCACAGAGGATGGTCCTCGTATCTAGATACTCTACCACCAGCAAATGTTACAAGAACATCATACTGAAACACTGGCGTATTCTGGCATCTGAACCAGACTTTGAAAATCTCTTTAAGGAACCCCCCATTTTCGCATACACACGACCCATGAATATCAAAGAAATTCTATCAAAAACCACTCCCAACACCAGCTTGGATCAACACACTGGGACACGTCCTTGTCACCACTGTAATAACTGTAACAACATCATTAAGGGAAACAACATCAATCACCCCATGAGAGGCTTCAACATCAAGCTAAACGTGGATGCCACATGCGATTCCTCTAATCTAATCTACCTCCTAAAGTGCCCTTGTGGCAAAATTTATGTGGGGAAAACCAGCAGGAAAATAAAGACCCGTGTGAACGAACACAAGTCAAATATCCGCACCAAGAACACTAAATCAAATGTAGCCACCCACTTCAATGAAGCAAACCATAGCGTGGCTCAATTAAAATATATGGTTCTCGAAATTGTCCCCAGGACCGAAGGAAGAGACAACAACAAGGTTCTCTTACAAAGAGAAACAGCCTGGATCTATAGACTTCAAGCACAGAAACCATTTGGTCTTAATGACCGGACTGAGTTTAGTTGTTATTTATGATGCCGTGTTGGCACTGTATTGATGCAATGTATCTCTACTCTACTGATTGTTGCTATTACATGATGAAAGTTACCCTCCTCAACCCTCCTATGGTTCTATTCTTTCCTTTCCTTCTCCAAGATGGCCGAACCATTTTTTCTGTTTCTCCACAGTCCTTTTTCACTTTCCATCTTATTCTCCCCTCACTCTAAAACTCCGCGTTCACTCCGCGTAGTTTCAGCTTCCTGAACCGGCTCTCCGCACGCAAGCATTGACTCCAGTTCCAGTAAGTCACCCTCCGGTTTCACCGGTTTAGTTTACCCGTATCCCCCAACCCGCTCGGGTTTTAACGCACCTTTGCGACTATTTTTTTATTACAGCCTCCGCAATCCATGCGATGATAACCACGTAAGCCTCGCTTCCCGAGGATATTCGTTATCTTGCCATAACTTCCCCAGCCTCCCCTGATACCCACGGCTTGCACCCGTTTGCACTTTTTTAGCTTTCACCGCCAGTAGCACGACCTTGGTATCCCTGATCTTCCACTATCAGCTTCCTTTGTTCTTCGCTTTTTCTTGCACCTTTTCGCCTATCACCCCTTGAACACATTGGAGTTTCATCACCTTTTTACCTTTCACTTTGTTTCATCATTCACCGAGGGTAGCATGTGGTTGACCCACCCATTCACTCATGTACATTAGTTTTGCTAATTTAGCCGTATCACTGATTTGGGTCATTTTTTGTATTCTCTGTTGTAGCGCTCCTTGAGAAAGGACTTGGTTAGTCCGAAATGCATCGGAGCCACGTTAATCTAATGATGAAGACTAAATCGATCATTTGATGTCTAATTTGAAGTAACAAATGATAATTGTGAAAAGAAAATTTTCAAATAAATCCGACAACTTTATAACTTGGAACTTCTCACTGAACTTTATTGGAATCTAATGTGTTATCCGACACATAGAACCTGCATAAGTGTGCCCACCACAGGGATGCGCCTACACCCCAGTAGCGCACTCAACTGCTTTGACTTCTAGGACCCATCCGAACAGTTGCGTCACCTGTAGGAGCACCTTTAAACACACAACCTTCAACTTACTTTCCCTGAACCAGACAGTCCACATTCAAGTTGTGCGCTGCACCCACCCTCTTTGCTCAATCTTTAAAGACATATCACCCAGTCGGTAGCTCAGGGTCCCCTTGATCCTCCTCATCAGCCTGCCTTGCAACTAGAAAATCAGTGAGATAACACCAAAAGTCCTTAGGTCTGGACTTCGCCGGCAGGTCCTCCTCATAGGTTCTGAGCCTATCTCTGCAGCTGGCCATGTCTCCAAGCCATCTGGTCAAAGTTGGTTTCTTGGAGCTATTCCAGCACTGAGCCACCTGTCTCTTGGCCAGCAGCAGCGCAATAACACATAATTTACGTTTAACAGCCTTAAATTGGTCTGTTATCCCCAGTAGACCCAGTCTTATGGAACATAGAATGTCGGAGCCCAGCATGGCAGCCAAAGCATTAAAAACCTCGCTCCAGTAGTTCTGGATCGCTGCGCATGACCAGGCTAGGTGTAAGAAGTCAGCCCCCTCTCTCCCGCATCGTTTACACTCTGGTCGACATCTAACAAACCATATTTGTGCATGCGAGCCGGGGTATAGTAAGCTTGGTGTAAGAACTTGAAATGTATGATACGTAGATTTCCATTGGGTGTAAGGATTTGGGTTAGCGCGCATGCCTGCTGCCATTCCTGTTCAGTGAGTGGACCATCAAGTACCGCGTCCCAGCGCCCCTTGGCCCTGTCCATGGAGTGAGGTAAATCCGCCTGAGCCGAGGAGTAGAGCCGTGACACCATATGGGAAGTGTTTGGGGATGCAATCATCAGCTGCAGGGGGGACAGAGAGTCCGGTTCCCGTGGGAAAGTGGGGTAGTGTTCCCTTAACGCCCTTTTCAGCCTGTAGTATGTGAATATAAACAATGGGGACTTATTTTGTACATACGTCATGTCATCTATTTCTATAAATTCCCCCTCACGGAATAGATCGCCGAGCGTGGAAATGCCCACCCGTTGCAGCAAAGACATGCCCACCGATTCCCCAGTGACCGATAGAGCCTGGTGGTGTGCTAGTGGCAGGGATGGGGCAAACAATGGTGATTTATGTGTTAATTGACTCAATTTGTTCCATGCTTTAATAGTGGTATCCACCGGGTTGATATCCTGGGATTGAAGGGGCGGGCGCTTATGCGTGAGCATGGACGTGAGAGGTACCGGCGCCACATCATCTTTTTCAATAGCTGTGTGCGTGAGGTAGGGAACCTCGTGAAACCAGTATGCAGCAAATTGAGCTTGCGCGCAAAGGTAGTATAGTAAAAAATCCGGGACACCGAAGCCCCCCTTGATATATGGGAGTGTCAATGTTTGTAAGTCGATACGCGCCTGTTTACCCGCCCATATGAGCTGTAGCATGAGTGTTTTTATGCGCCGGAATACCTCACCAGGGGGGGTGATCGGAATGTTATTAAACAGGTACAGGAACTTGGGCAAGACATTCATTTTGACAATCGCTATGCGATCTGCCAAGGATAGAGGGAGCTGAATCCAGCGCCGGATTTTGTCTTCCAACGTGGAAAGGACAGTGCCATAGTTCACCCTAATTACCACCTCCGGGTCTCTGTGGAACATGACCCCTAAATAGCGAACTGGGTCCGTTTGCCAAACCAATGGATAGTCGGTGTGTATAGGGTCAGCCATATCAGTCAAGGGGATAATGTAGGATTTGGTCCAGTTAATGGCAAGTCCGGAGTGACCCTCGAACTTCACGTATTCCCGTAGAAGCGGGTTTAGATTAGTGGCCGGATTGCGCACATACAAGAGCATATCATCGGCGTATAGTGATATATGAAGGGGTCTGTCCGTAAAACGCAAGGCCGAGGATTTGTATTTCTGCCTGATCCTACACGCAAGTGGCTCGAGGGCGAGGGCAAATAGTAGTGGGGACAGGGGACATCCCTGTCTCGTACCACGACCTATAGGGAAAACGTTGGACACATATCCATTCACTCGTACCCGAGCGCCAGGGCTGGTGTAGAGTAGCCTCATCCATTGCACGAATCTTTTAGGAAAGCCCATTCTGTGAAGTATGGTGATCAGGTAGCTCCACTCCACTGAATCGAACGCCTTTGCAGCGTCCAACATGATAGCTACCGCCCTCGTGGAAGGCTGCAGATAGTGGGATAATGCGAATAGTGTTCTGGTATTGTGCGCAGTGGAGCGAGTAGGGATAAATCCTGACTGGTCAGGTAGCACCAAACTAGTCATTAGGGGAGTGAGTCTAACAACTAGTAGTTTGGCGAGTATTTTAGAGTCGGCGTTTATAAGCGATAGGGGCCTGTAGGAATCGCAGAGTTCGGGATCTTTGTGGGGTTTTAACAACGTAATGATCACCGCTTCCCTAAGTGTGGGTGGGAGTTCTACCTGATCGAACGCTGTACCGAACATTGCCACCAGATGTGGGGCTAGAATGTCCACATAATGTTTATAAAACTCATTTGTGTATCCGTCTGGCCCAGGTGATTTATTGTTTGGTAGAGACTTAATGATTTCCGTAACCTCCTCGACTGTGATGGGGGCGGCCAGATACTCCCGCTGAGAGTCGGATAACCAGGCGATGGCCACGTCATCCAGGTAGCTAAAGATTTCATCGGGGGATGCTATAGAACGGGAAGCGTAGAGTGTGCTATATGCGTCAACGAAACAGGACAGTATGTCAGTGGCTTGCGTCTTGTGGTCCCCCTCAGTGGACCGTACGCGAAGGACGGTGTTTCGCTTTCTGCCCTCACTAATTTTAGCTGCCAGCACCCCCCCTGGTCTTCCGCCCTCCCCAAAAGCTCTAGCAGAGGTACGCTTGTCTAAGTATTTGATTTCGTCTTCAATGTAAGTGCTGTGTTCTGTGTGCAACAAACGCAGTTCGCCCAATAAGGAGACGTCCTGCGTGGCTTCAAAAGTAGTTTCTAGTTCCCTCATGCGCTTTTCTCGACTATTTATCTGGTGTCGTATATCCCGTAGTGTACCCACCGTAGTGCTAATACAGACCCCACGAATCGTGGCTTTAAAAGCCTCCCAGAGCAGGCAAGGGTCGTCTGACGATGGCTCATTCAACTGGAAGTAGTCCACGATGGCCGTGTGTATAGTGTGGTCATAGTTCGTATCAGTCAAGGCTCTAGAGTTAAATCTCCATTGGAAGGGAGGCGGACAGTAGTTCGGGATAGTTATGGAGAGCAAGACCGGGTTGTGATCGGAAAGTGTTCTGGGTAGGACACGTACTTCCGTGGCCCAGAGTGCAACATCTGTCGACGCGAGCCAGTAATCCAGGCGCGACCAGCTGCTGTGTACCGCCGATATGTGTGTAGCACCAGCGGTGGCCGGGAACTTATTCCTCCCGACATCCGTAAGAGTGAGATTGTGCATTACGTGATGTAGTTGCAGTCTAGCGTGTTTGTGTGGTTCGTGCGAGTTCGGTGACCTATCTAGATCGTCATTAAACGCTATATTCCAGTCCCCCTCACAGATGACATGTGCACCCCGATAATCTCGAAGTCTAACCCACAGGTCCCGAAAATAAATTCGGGTGCATCTACATTAGGCCCGTAGACATTCAGTAGCACAACTTTTTGACCGCGCAGTATGCCTTTCACAATGATGAATCTCCCCTCGGGATCAGCAGTCGTCCCCAAATATTCGAAATTAGTGCCTTTCCTTATCAGTGTGATTACCCCTCTAGAGTAGGAGGAGTAGTGTGAAGCGTAAGACGACTCGGCCCATCGAGAGCCCAATGTAAGTTTAGAATTGGGAGCGATGTGGGTCTCCTGCAGGAAAGCGACATCAACCCCCCACCGTGTCAAGTAGGGGAATATCTGCCTTATCTTTTTAGGTTGTGTGAACCCCCTGACATTCCAAGTGAGAAGGCGCAGTTGTGTTCCGCATCTATTAGTATTCACAGTAGTTCTGGATCGCTGCGCATGACCAGGCTAGGTGTAAGAAGTCAGCCCCCTCTCTCCCGCATCGTTTACACTGGTCGACATCTAACAAACCATATTTGTGCATGCGAGCCGGGGTATAGTAAGCTTGGTGTAAGAACTTGAAATGTATGATACGTAGATTTCCATTGGGTGTAAGGATTTGGGTTAGCGCGCATGCCTGCTGCCATTCCTGTTCAGTGAGTGGACCATCAAGTACCGCGTCCCAGCGCCCCTTGGCCCTGTCCATGGAGTGAGGTAAATCCACCTGAGCCGAGGAGTAGAGCCGTGACACCATATGGGAAGTGTTTGGGGATGCAATCATCAGCTGCAGGGGGGACAGAGAGTCCGGTTCCCGTGGGAAAGTGGGGTAGTGTTCCCTTAACGCCCTTTTCAGCCTGTAGTATGTGAATATAAACAATGGGGACTTATTCTGTACATACGTCATGTCATCTATTTCTATAAATTCCCCCTCACGGAATAGATCGCCGAGCGTGGAAATGCCCACCCGTTGCAGCAAAGACATGCCCACCGATTCCCCAGTGACCGATAGAGCCTGGTGGTGTGCTAGTGGCAGGGATTGGGCAAACAATGGTGATTTATGTGTTAATTGACTCAATTTGTTCCATGCTTTAATAGTGGTATCCACCGGGTTGATATCCTGGGAGTGAAGGGGCGGGCGCTTATGCGTGAGCATGGACGTGAGAGGTACCGGCGCCACATCATCTTTTTCAATAGCTGTGTGCGTGAGGTAGGGAACCTCGTGAAACCAGTATGCAGCAAATTGAGCTTGCGCGCAAAGGTAGTATAGTAAAAAATCCGGGACACCGAAGCCCCCCTTGATATATGGGAGTGTCAATGTTTGTAAGTCGATACGCGCCTGTTTACCCGCCCATATGAGCTGTAGCGTGAGTGTTTTTATGCGCCGGAATACCTCACCAGGGGGGGTGATCGGAATGTTATTAAACAGGTACAGGAACTTGGGCAAGACATTCATTTTGACAATCGCTATGCGATCTGCCAAGGATAGAGGGAGCTGAATCCAGCGCCGGATTTTGTCTTCCAACGTGGAAAGGACAGTGCCATAGTTCACCCTAATTACCACCTCCGGGTCTCTGTGGAACATGACCCCTAAATAGCGAACTGGGTCCGTTTGCCAAACCAATGGATAGTCGGTGTGTATAGGGTCAGCCATATCAGTCAAGGGGATAATGTAGGATTTGGTCCAGTTAATGGCAAGTCCGGAGTGACCCTCGAACTTCACGTATTCCCGTAGAAGCGGGTTTAGATTAGTGGCCGGATTGCGCACATACAAGAGCATATCATCGGCGTATAGTGATATATGAAGGGGTCTGTCCGTAAAATGCAAGGCCGAGGATTTGTATTTCTGCCTGATCCTACACGCAAGTGGCTCGAGGGCGAGGGCAAATAGTAGTGGGGACAGGGGACATCCCTGTCTCGTACCACGACCTATAGGGAAAACGTTGGACACATATCCATTCACTCGTACCCGAGCGCCAGGGCTGGTGTAGAGTAGCCTCATCCATTGCACGAATCTTTTAGGAAAGCCCATTCTGTGAAGTATGGTGATCAGGTAGCTCCACTCCACTGAATCGAACGCCTTTGCAGCGTCCAACATGATAGCTACCGCCCTCGTGGAAGGCTGCAGATAGTGGGATAATGCGAATAGTGTTCTGGTATTGTGCGCAGTGGAGCGAGTAGGGATAAATCCTGACTGGTCAGGTAGCACCAAACTAGTCATTAGGGGAGTGAGTCTAACAGCTAGTAGTTTGGCGAGTATTTTAGAGTCGGCGTTTATAAGCGATAGGGGCCTGTAGGAATCGCAGAGTTCTGGATCTTTGTGGGGTTTTAACAACGTAATGATCACCGCTTCCCTAAGTGTGGGTGGGAGTTCTCCCTGATCGAACGCTGTACCGAACATTGCCACCAGATGTGGGGCTAGAATGTCCACATAATGTTTATAAAACTCATTTGTGTATCCGTCTGGCCCAGGTGATTTATTGTTTGGTAGAGACTTAATGATTTCCGTAACCTCCTCGACTGTGATGGGGGCGGCCAGATACTCCCGCTGAGAGTCGGATAACCAGGCGATGGCCACGTCATCCAGGTAGCTAAAGATTTCATCGGGGGATGCTATAGAACGGGAAGCGTAGAGTGTGCTATATGCGTCAACGAAACAGGACAGTATGTCAGTGGCTTGCGTCTTGTGGTCCCCCTCAGTGGACCGTACGCGAAGGACGGTGTTTCGCTTTCTGCCCTCACTAATTTTAGCTGCCAGCACCCCCCCTGGTCTTCCGCCCTCCCCAAAAGCTCTAGCAGAGGTACGCTTGTCTAAGTATTTGATTTCGTCTTCAATGTAAGTGCTGTGTTCTGTGTGCAACAAACGCAGTTCGCCCAATAAGGAGACGTCCTGCGTGGCTTCAAAAGTAGTTTCTAGTTCCCTCATGCGCTTTTCTCGACTATTTATCTGGTGTCGTATATCCCGTAGTGTACCCACCGTAGTGCTAATACAGACCCCACGAATCGTGGCTTTAAAAGCCTCCCAGAGCAGGCAAGGGTCGTCTGACGATGGCTCATTCAACTGGAAGTAGTCCACGATGGCCGTGTGTATAGTGTGGTCATAGTTCGTATCAGTCAAGGCTCTAGAGTTAAATCTCCATTGGAAGGGAGGCGGACAGTAGTTTGGGATAGTTATGGAGAGCAAGACCGGGTTGTGATCGGAAAGTGTTCTGGGTAGGACACGTACTTCCGTGGCCCAGAGTGCAACATCTGTCGACGCGAGCCAGTAATCCAGGCGCGACCAGCTGCTGTGTACCGCCGATATGTGTGTAGCACCAGCGGTGGCCGGGAACTTATTCCTCCAGACATCCGTAAGAGTGAGATCGTGCATTACGTGATGTAGTTGCAGTCTAGCGTGTTTGTGTGGTTCGTGCGAGTTCGGTGACCTATCTAGATCATCATTCAACGCTATATTCCAGTCCCCCCCACAGATGACATGTGCACCCCGATAATCTCGAAGTCTAACCCACAGGTCCCGAATAAATTTGGGTGCATCTACATTAGGCCCGTAGACATTCAGTAGCACAACTTTTTGACCGCGCAGTATGCCTTTCACAATGATGAATCTCCCCTCGGGATCAGCAGTCGTCCCCAAATGTTCGAAATTAGTGCCTTTCCTTATCAGTGTGATTACCCCTCTAGAGTAGGAGGAGTAGTGTGAAGCGTAAGACGACTCGGCCCATCGAGAGCCCAATGTAAGTTTAGAATTGGGAGCGATGTGGGTCTCCTGCAGGAAAGCGACATCAACCCCCCACCGTGTCAAGTAGGAGAATATCTGCCTTATCTTTTTAGGTTGTGTGAACCCCCTGACATTCCAAGTGAGAAGGCGCAGTTGTGTTCCGCATCTATTAGTATTCACAGTAGTCATAAGTCCGTAGCAGTATAGCAGACATTGCCATGAACATATAGCACAATGGTATGTAGCGCAGCAGACCAGGGACGTGCCGGTGCATGTACAAGAAGCACTTAAGTGACAAATTAATAACATAGTTGTGTTGTAGAGCAATCAGTCTCAAAACAGTAACAAAACACCCTTTCCACCCACCCCCACCCACTCCAGCACCCCAATCCTGCCGAAGCCATTGACCCCAGGAACAGTTACCCAAAAAACGAGGACATAAGGAGTTCCCCATCCCAAGTAACTTTGCGGGGAACACCCTTTTGGAGGACCGCAGGGGGCACAACTCAACACCCGAATGCACGGGCGTGGACGTCTCTAATGCATCTAGATTTGTACAATTAGTGTGGTATGTAACAATTAACATGTGGCCTAGCCTTCAGTCCCATTGGGCGGCAATCAAACATAATCCCCCCCATCTCCCCACCTACCCCCCACTGACCCCGATATCAGTTTCAGTGTGAGCAGAGTCATAAGGCAACTTGGGCCACAGGCAAATGAGACAGTCAGCAACGGAATAAAGAACATGTCGAGGCCCATGCATCACATCCCATCAGTGAAAGAGTGGCCGGGAGATGGCCTGACCAGGAAACAAAACATAGGCAACTACCTAGCCGCCACCCGGCCGCATATTACATGGTACAAGGAGCAGCAGCCGGGACCTCCGGCAAATCAACCACAAGAACATGAAAGAAAGTACAACAGAATATGCAGAGCTCGGAATAAAGTTGCTGTTAATAGCCAGCTCTGTGGCAGTGTCTATCGCACTTGGGTGCAACAGTAAGTCAGTGAAGTAAAAGTCAATGGACAAACAATGGTGAAGATGAGTACATACCCGTTTCAGGGTCAACTTAGGTACAATAAGTCTGGGTGAGCGTAACAGGCTCAAACAATAGGGTACCTTACCATCTCGATCCGGGTTCCCTTTTCAACAAACACGGGCTGTCGATCACTGACATTTCAGTACACTTGCGTTACCTTCCATTGAGCAGGAATAATCAGTGTTATGCTGGCCATGAATAGCAATGGCCAAGAGACGCGAGAGGTCACCATCTCAATCGGATTCCGCATTCTGTTCCTCCCGGGCTGTCTTTTTCGCCTGCTTCTTTGCGGTCTTTACAAACTCCATCGCTGCCTTAGGGTTCGACAAAATGATAGGTTTTCCTTCCCACAGGACCCTGAGTCTGGCTGGGTACAACATGGCGTAAACAATGTTCAACTCACGCAATTTTGCCTTTGCCGACGCAAATTCTTTCCGCGCCTGCTGACCAGCGACTGTGTGATCAGGGTAGAATTCCAGCTTGTTCCCCTGGTGCGCGATTTGGCCTTTCTCCCGTGCAAGGCGGAGGATGGTGTCTCTGTCACGGTAGTTCAAAATTACGGCGACTATGGGCCTGGGAGTCGCGCCGGGGGGAGGCCGCGGCGCAAGAGACATGTGAGCCCTTTCGACAATGAAGACTGATGAGAGAGCCTCCGTGCCGAATAAATCCTTGCATAGTTGTTCAACATAGAGTTCCATGCGCCCAGTGTTGGTTGTCTCCGGAACTCCCGTGATGCGCACATTATTGCGCCTGGAGCGCGCTTCCAACTCCTCCTCCTTCGCACGGATCACTTCGAGCACTCTGTCCATCCCATTACATTTCGTCGTGGTGGCTCTAGATTCGTCCTCAACCTCTGAGATCCGCACCTCGGCCGCATCAAGCCTCTCCCCATGTTTCTCGAGTTTGTCTGCCATGCCATCCATTCTGCAAGTCAAATGATCGAGCTTGCCAGTGATATCCTGCAAGTTAGACTGAATGGCAAGGAGAATCTTCTCCATGTTGTTGCTGGCGGGCAACTCCGGCGGACCCCCACCCTCCGCCATAGCCTCTGCGCCCATATTGGGCTTTTTTGATTCAAAGCTCAATTTCGGTTGCTGCTTCTCCGGTCTCACCATCCTACCTCGCGACACGAGTAGGGTCTTGGCGGTCTGTCGTGTGGATCTCGTTGACGCAGTGAGCGACCCCGTTATGGCTATGAACGTTATTGCCAGGAGGAACTGAGGGGCGCGAACTCGGCCTCGCAGTGATGTGGTGGCTTCTCCAACTCCCCCTCTACCCTGCTGAATACTATGGCTGATGGACCACACACACGTAGCCCCAAAGCGGCGGCAGGAGGGCGCCACAGGGACACCAGGCTGCGACGAGAGACCAAGCCCACGCAATGGAAGTCCGCAAGTAGTAAGTTGGGGACACAAGCCCTCCAGACAGGGCAACGGCACCAAGCAGATAGTGCACTATATCGCACTCTTTCAGCTGGCTCTCCCCAGATTGCTCAGTCCGTGCGTGTAGCCAAGGAAGCGCCCCCCATGGGGTGAGGTCTATCTCCCAGTGTCCAATGCGTGCAGCAGTGCGCTTTCACACCCTCCTGTGGGAAGCAGTTGTCTCGGGAGGGTGTCTATGGTCAATGCAGACTCCACGAGGCGTGCACTATATCGCACTCTTTCAGCTGGCTCTCCCCAGATTTGTTCAACCCGTGCGTGTAGCCAAGGAAGTGCCCCCCATGGGGTGATGGCCATCCCCCAGTGCGTGCAGCAGTGCGCTATCACACCATCCCGTGGGAAGCAGTTGTCCTGGGAGGGTGTCTATGGGCAACGTAGACTCCGCGAGGCGGGCTCACTGTGACAGGAGTTCATTAAGCGCTCCCTCGCGCTTGAACAGCGGGCGCATTCATACAGGTGGCGAGCTCGGGGCACGCTAGCAGCAGAGCCCTTTGTTTTGTAGGGCTCACGATTGATAGGGCAGGCGGGGGTGACACCCCAATCCACTGCCTTGCGGATATCACCACCACTCACCGGGTCTCTCGGTGTCCGATGGGTTCACTTCGGTCCGCGCAGTCTGGGCGCCGCCATCTCGTCACTTCCAGGTCTCGGGGGTCTCCGTACAAATCCGAGTCCCGAACACACCCTCCAAGCTCCGCACAGCCGGGAGTCCGCCCTTCACCTCACGCGTCCCAGTTTACCACCGCGCTGCACTGCCAGGTAGCTGTGATCACATCGAGGGTCCCGGAGGCGGACTACCGAGTCATCGGGCGGCCGCCAGCTTGAGCGACGCTCTCGCTCGCGGGTGTAACTGGCACTTATCACTAGCTGCTTTCCCGCTGGTCAAGCGCAGAGGCCCACATCCGCTGCCCCACACGCTCCGATCCTCGCCACTGTAATTTTGGGACGTGTCCGGCTAGTTTAGACGTGTGATTTGCTGCAGGATGTCGGACGTCCGGCGGAGCTGCGATATCACACAGCCATACCGCTGTGCGCCCCCTAGCGCCTCCATGCATAGGCATTTTAAAAGCTAACTCATTATTCCACTTTCACTGTTCTCAACTTGTCTGTAAACTACAAAACTATTACAATTTCAAATTGAATCAGAATCAAAAGAAATTGGCATGTTTTCAGGATAAAAAACAAGGTAAATGCAACCGACCCTACGGCAAAACATATTTAGAATAATCATTGTTTTAACTATTTGTTTTAAAAAAATTGATATTTTAGATCAAAATAAATACTTAAAAGCCTTTATTTCAAAATAATATCTTTCGGTGCTGCTTTCCTTACGTTATTTTCAAAAGTTGTATTTTACTTTGGCTCCTTACGATTGCACTCTGTTTACCCTGTAGAGGTAGTTTTGCAGAAGTACAGGAAAAGCTGGGCTGTCTCTTCTGTAATAATTAATACACAGTACACAAAGCCGCCTAATGAGGTGACATTTGTGTCACACGGTACGGGAGAGGGGATACACTGTTTGTGACAGTTCGCGCTAGGAGATCTTGTTTTTGTGTGGGGAGTTGGGGCGGGGGGGGGTATAGAAAATTAGGCTCATTTGCAGGTAGTATGACCTCTCACATCCTGCTTGGTACAGTCGGGTCCCACAGTGCCCTTGCATTTATGGTGCTTTGCTGCAGTTTTGAAGTTTTCTTGGAGATTCTTGTAATAATGCTGAATAATCACATACAGCAGGTAGGTATGGTGGAACTCTCGTTTATTTAATTACAAAGGTATGAATTCCGAGGAGCGCCGGCCGGCGCTCTGCTCAGTGTAATTCTCGGCGCGCTAATGGATGCGCGCGCATCCGGCGCCAACATGGCCGCCATACGTCACGTCAACGTTACGTGCGTAAGCTAGAACGCTACATATCTCCCCCTTTTACCAAAGTCTTAAGCAGTCACTTACACATCGTTGTCCAGTTCAAAGTCTCGAAATCTGGAGGGTCTTACCACCTGCCTTCCGCTCCTGGTAACCCTACTGGTGTTCTCTTGAGTCCCTTGGTACTGCATTCCCGTTCCTTCCATTTCTTCACTCACCGCTCCATTACCGTTCATGTTTTCTCCCGACTGGTCCATCTCAGCTCCTTGAGTCTCACTCACTTCTTCCCTTTCTCTCGCCTTCGCTGCACTTGCTCCATCGCATTGCTCACTTCCACTTTGCCTACTTTCCACGTTCCATTCATCCATGTCTTCACCTTCCGTTCCAAGTCGTTCCCACCTCAATACCTTGTTGCACCGGGCCATGCGGTCCTGCGACCACACGTTACCATCACTCAGCAGGGCCGCTCGATCGTACACTTCCTTGACTTGCATAGGCTTGCTATACTTGCTGTCTCCTTTCTTTTGTAGAGTGGCTAGCTTTACTCTCACTCACTCTCCCTTTTCCAGGCCAGTCTCTTTCACATTCCTCCGTTTGTTGTAGTGGTTGGTGTAGATTGTTTGTGCTCTTTCCAGGTTGGCCCGTACCACTGCCGGAGACCACTCACTGGTGACAACCTTTTCCTTCCAGATCCTGTTGTCGTGCGTGAAGGGTTCACGTCCTCTCAATATTTGAAACGGGCTGTACCCCGTGCCTGTGGGGGTTATTCTGTAAGCCCACACCATGTTCTCTAGCGCTTTTTCCCAGTCCTTGTTGCTGGATATGGCGGCTTGTATGGCTCCCATCACTACCCTATTAAATCGCTCCACTAGGCCATTACCAGCTGGGTGGTAAATCGCCGTGTGTCTGATGGTGATTCCATTTCTTGACATGAATTGGTTCCATCTCTCCGACGTGAACTGTGGCCCATTGTCGCTTAGGATGGATTTGGGGATTCCTTCCCTTGTGAAAGTTTCGGACAGGAACTTCAAGATATTCTCCGTGTCCATGGACTCGCCCACCTTTAGCTCTGGCCACTTGGAGTATCGATCTATGAGGACACACACATACTTCTGCATGCCCTGGTCATCTAGCACCGGTCCTAAAATGTCTATGGACAGCTCTTCCCACGGATTGGAGGGAGAATCGAACTTTCCAAGAGCTGGACGTAGTGGTTTCAATGTTTTGTCGGCTCCTTGACATTGTGGACACTCCCTGACGTGCCTCTCCGCTCTTATGTCCATACCTGGCCACCAGTAATTTTGTTTCGATCTGGCCTTGAGTTTTCCTATGCTCAAATGGCCTTCATGTAGCAAGTCCAATAACTTGTTGGTGAGGTTCCTTGGGGGGATCACCTTGTGTCCTCTATAGATGAATATCCCCTTGTCTCCTGCTGACAGTTCCTCCTTCACTTCGTAATATGGCCTAAGGCTCGTTTTCACATTTCTCTTGTCTGGCCATCCTTGTATGATGTGCGTCTTCACTTCCTTGATGTCGGTATCTTCCTCATATGCTTCAGTCCATTCTTGTTGGCTGATTAGTTTCTCCTGGTCTTCTATGAGAGCTACCATCTCCCCTCTGTCTGCAGGGTCTTCCTCTCCAGGCTCCATGGCCGCTGCTCTACTCAGGTAGTCCGCTACTCGGTTCCGGTTCCCAGGGATGTATTCCACGTCGTACCTGAACTCAAGCAACTTTAAGGACATTTTGGATATCCTGGGTGTGGCACTGGCATGTCCGCACGATGTTAATACTTTTACCAACGGCTTGTGGTCTGTCTTGAGCAGAAATGGGGTACCCCACAGGAATTGCCGGAACCTCGCCATGGCCCACACCACCGCTAGCATCTCCTTCTCGATCACGCTGTATTTGCTTTCGGTATCCGTCAATGCCCTGGATGCGAAACTGATTGTCTCCATGTCCCCTCTTCCTCGGTCTTGCATGAGCACAGCGCCCAGCCCTTTGTCACTGGCGTCGGTCGTGAGCACAGTGGTGCCCTGTGGGTCGTAACCTTTGAGCGGTATGGCTCCTGTGACATCCTTTTTGATGGTTTTGAACTCTGCTTGGGCTTCCGGTGTCCACTGAAACGCCGTGCTCTCCCTGGTCAGCAACCTCATGTTGTAGGTCTTTGAGGCAAAGTGTACCACGAATTTACTATAGTACTCCGCCATTCCCAAGAACGACCTGACTTCTTCCTTGTTCTTGGGGGGCGGTGCTTCGGCGATGGCCTTTACGTTCTCCGCCTTTGGTGTGACCCCTTGTTGTCCGATTTCATGGCCTAGGTATGTCACCGATTGTAGGCCCAACCGACATTTTGTCCATTCTGCTGTAAGGCCCTTGACTTCCAGTGTTTGTAGCACTTTTTCTAACTTCCGGTCATGATCCATCCTATCACACCCCATCACCAGGATGTCATCCTGGAAGTACTGGACACCCTCGCAGTCTCTGAATAGTTGGTGCATCATTTTCTGAAAGACTGCAGCCGCCGAGGCCAGCCCGAACGGCATACGACAGAACCGGTAGCACCCGAACGGGGTGATGAAGGATGTGAGGCTTTTGCTGTCTGGATGCAGTGCTATTTGGTGGTAGGCCGAGGTCAAGTCAATAGTGGAGTACCACCTTACTCCTCTGGTCTTGGCCAGCATCTCCTCGATTCTGGGAAGGGGAAATTTCTCCACTACGATGTTTTTATTCAGTTCTCTCAGGTCCACACAGAGCCTGACCTTCCCATTGGGCTTCATTACGACTACTAAGGGCGCCAGCCATTCAGCGCAGGTGATTGGTTCTATTATGCCCTTCCTCTCCAATTCTTGGAGTTCCATCTGGACTGCTTCTCTCACTGCTATTGGTACGTTCCTCACTTTGTGTGCTACTGGGATGGCTCCTTCCTTGAGCACGATCTTGTGTTGGAACTTCTCCATTCTCCCCACTGTGCCTCCGAACACCTTCGGGTAGTTCTCCTTCCATTTGTTCATGTCCGGCCATTCCTCCTGTTCTGTGAGTAGAATTTGTTCCTTCCCTCCGGGGTCTAGTTTTATTCCCAGGTCGCCCTGGTCTAGCCATCCTAGGACGGAGGGTCCTTTTTCCGCGACGTATAGTTTGCACCACGCCGATCTGCCTCTAAACTCAAACAACAGGCGTCGGAATCCCAACATGGGAATGCGATCACCATTGTAGGTGACCGGCCAAATGTCTAATTTCTCCAATTCTGGGCCCAACTGGGGTTGGAACTCTACTTCCCATACTGCCCGTTGTACAATGGTAAATGGAGATCCGGTGTCTGCCACCACTGTGATGGTGATGCCGCCCATGGACATGTCTAGGACAGGTTTGGTCGACCTCTTCCCATCCACGCTCAGTACCTGGTCGTATATGCATAAGAGGGTGACCACTTATTCTTCTGTGACGTCCTCCGGGTCTTCTTCACCTTGATCGACATATTTCACCATTCCCTTTTGCTGTTTCTTCCGACACACCTTCTCATAGTGGCCTACGATGCCGCAGTGTAGGCATTTGGCCCGGAACGCCGGACATCTCCTATCATGCGCTTCATGGGACCAACTTCTGCACCTGTAGCACGTTTTCTTGCTCTCATTGTTCGCCTGCTTCCCTTGCCATCTGTTGGTTCCTTTGGTCCCTGGTGGCTTGCTTCTCTGGTCTTTGCGGTGTTCTTCTTCTTGTATTCTGTTCACCATGGTTGGGGTGGCCACTTCCTTCTTGGTTGCGTTTGCGCACCTCCGTGCGAGTTCCGCCCTCTTTACAATGACCAACACATCTTTGATTGTGGTGTCGCCGCTCGCCCACAGCTTGTCTTGTACATTTGCGCTCGTGGTGTGCATGACAATCTGATCTTTGATGAACTCATCTTCCCACAGTGCGTATTTGCACGTGGCCGCCAGTTTCCTCAGGGCCGCTACATATTCTTCAATAGTTTCTCCCGCCTTTTGTTTCCTTTGCTGGAAATTATATCTGTCCACTGAGACGCAGATGGTGGGACGATAACGTTCATCTAGGTCTTCCACTGCATGTGCATACACATCGTCGTCGGTGTCTTCTCTCTTTTTCGGCACCAGACTTTTGTAGATTCTGAGTCCCTCCGGACCCAGATTCAGCAACAGAATACGTTTCTTTCTTTGGGGGGTGAACTTTTCTTCATTTTCATCCTCCAGGACCCCTATGAAATTATCTATGTATTCTTTCCAGTCCTCCCACTTCATCAGTGGTTCTCCAGGTTTCGGCAGGAATTGCACAGGTGCTATCGCATACCCCGCCGGTGTGCTCATCTTCACTTCCCTGGTGACTGTTGTGTCGGTGCCTTTACTGGTGGGGCTGCCTGGGGTGCTGTCCTCGACCCCTTTGCGCGTGTCTCCCTGGGGACTCTTGGTGCTGGTCCCCACCTCCTCCTCTTTAGTAGCCAGCGCTACACCTCCCTGGCGTGGATTCACAGGACTGTAGTGCTCGTGTCCTATTGACTGTGGGGTGATCGCGCTGCCACTCTGGCCTATTCGCCGCTTCTGTGATTAGCTGTGGCACTGCCACGCTCCTCGGATTCACTGTACCTCAGGTGTGTCCTGCCGTGTCTTGGTGCTTCGTCTCCTCGGCTGGGCTATGCCTGGTAGACCTTGCCCGTGTACAGGTGGGCCAGGAGACTGTGTCTGGGTCCGTCTGTTCCTCGTGGCTGTCAGGTGGGGGTCCCACGTTTTTTCCCTTGTTTTTTTTTTTCTTCTTGGTCGTCTGGTTGTGCCTCCCGACCTCGTCGCCACTGTAATAATGCTGAATAATCACATACAGCAGGTAGGTATGGTGGAACTCTCGTTTATTTAATTACAAAGGTATGAATTCCGAGGAGCGCCGGCCGGCGCTCTGCTCAGTGTAATTCTCGGCGCGCTAATGGATGTGCGCGCATCCGGCGCCAACATGGCCGCCATACGTCACGTCAACGTTACGTGCGTAAGCTAGAACGCTACAATTCTTGTTGCTCAAATGGGTGTAATTTCTGGTATTTATAGGTTTCCCTCGCCTTCATTGCTAGATTTTGTTCTCGAGAAAGTGTCACTCTTAGTCATTGAAATGTCACTCTTATGCGTTAGAATCACGTCTGATGCGTGATACTTGGCAGGCCTGCACTCATAATTACACTGAAATTGTGAAAATGTCACATGTAGCAATCTGAAACCTTGGCAGCTATGAACACTCCACTACAACACATTCAGTCTACGACATTCTACTCCCCCCACTCCACTCTAGGACACTCCGGGCCACTTCTAGCCATATTGAACAGCAACCACAGTTGTGTACAACATGGCAAAACACATTGTCAAAAAAACAATAGCTCTGATACTGGCGTGGCCAATTGGCTTTGCCAATGCTTGTCAACTTCTCCCAGCACTCTTGGTTTCCTCGTCCCCTTTTGGCAGCACTCGGACGCTCGAACCACGCCAGCCACCACTTATCGACCTCTCCCGTTAACGTGCTCTCCTCCAATGAACGTGCGCGGCGCTGCGCGGCCACTGGCCAATCAGGCTCGCTCATCTAAGGCGCCGCTGTTTGAAGGGCCCCTGTTGGGAAAGCCGGAAGTTTTCCATTAGCCTGAGCGCTGTGTGTGAGTAGGTTTTGGAGATTACCGTAGGCCAGAAGCAGAGCAGCCATGGCATCCAAGCTTGACGAGTACCAGGAGCTGTGCGTCTTGGGCTGGGGCGCGTACGGGATGTGCAAGAAAGTGCAGAGGAAGGTGGACAAGAAGGTGCGCCAGAGACTCTTACACAGCAGGGATAGTTAACTGCTGTTATAAGAAGGCAATTTAATTAACAGGCATGCCACTGGCTTTAAAAATAGCATTTTATGTACGTTCTTACTTCCTTTTCTGTAATTTTCTAAGGAGCGCTGTCGTTTTGTGCTCTGTGTGGGAGTACGATTGTAGTCCTTGTCCTTCTATTTATGGAAAATGTCCAGGTTTTTGGCTTTAAAATTCTGGTCACCCTACAAAGTTTCCCATAGCGCCTTTTAGTTGTCTGTGTTTTGTATGTTGCTGAGCGCTAGGCCCTCTGTTGGCTGGCCCTCTGTTCCACTGGGCTTTTCTCCGATGGCTGGAGTCCTTGGCGGTCGGTTTTGAAAGGCCAAAGCCTTTCCAGGTGCCTTTATCAGTTTCCCAGTTGAGTTCTACGAGGTTTAGCAGGAGACGAGTGCTGCCTTCAAGACAGTATGGAACTGAGCGTGAGGGCGGTAGAGACGACATGATCAAAGGGGGAATAGAGCGGGGAGAAAAGGTGCTGGAGGGAAGGAGGCAGTGGTAGGAGACGAAGGGCGTTGGGCTTATTTTCGTTAGGGCCGCTTTTGGTTTTGTTTCCCATTTCGGCCATGCTGAGCGCTGCTGATAAAGTCCTTGTGTGCCCCACGGTCCGTGCAAATGGCAGGCCTTCTTCTAAATTCGTGGTACTTCCTGGCTTTTGATTTTAATCTTGACCTAATCTCATCACCCTAGCCCCTAAAGAGCTTACAGATCCTCGCGGAAAAATTCGTTTTTTTCGAATGGGTGCCGACCTGTAATGAATATCGGGCGATTGTAAGTGTGGGACTAACGTGAGGGGTGGAGGAAACGGCGCATCATGGGTTTTTATGCACCTTCCATTCTCCGTTTCTTGACCCCAATTGTATATGAGCACCCGCGTCCATTAACATCAGTCTGTCTTCTTTTACTGAATTGCTCCGTACTTAGATTCTTCGACGCCTTCCCTCATATTAAAATTCCAGGTTGCCGACGATGCTCTAAATGGATACCATATGGAGCCATATCATGAAATGCCTGCAGGACTGCCTAATTTGAGAGAACATACCGGCATACACTTTGAAATCACAGTAACCTTTTTAGGACGGTGCAGTATAATTGACTTTTTTTTAAATTTATTTTTTTATCCACGGTCGTACAAAAAATGTGTCCATTAAGAAATATTTGTTTTCTTTTTCCAAACCTGGCACCCCTTTGCTCTCATTTATCATATCTTTTCTGCTCTGTCTCCATTTTCTCAGGTGCAAATGTTCCCCCCCCCTGCTCTTTGATGTATTTCCAGTGATCTCCCTCAGTGTGTCTTTTGTCTGCTCAGTTTGTGTACGTACTCTCTCGCTAAACCACTCCAGACAGGCGCGCTACCTCCGTATCATTACGATGTGCTGTTTCAGGGCCACCCATCTGCTCTTTATTTGAAGAAGTTGTTCGCTTTTTTATTTAATGTCCCTCTTCTGCTTGCTCTTTTACTTTCACATGCACAGTAGTTCCTCCAGTGCCAGGGACTAGTATGGTAATGTGTGCTATGTGAATGAAATACTTTTGCTTTCAGACCATTTTAAGTTTAATTTGGGGACCGCCTGGCTGATCGCAAGCCCTCCTAAAAACAAACGTTCTGGGAAAATATTAATGGCTAACAAAATGGGCACTAACAGTATAAAAAGGCAAGTAGCCACTGCCTGTCTACTGGCTTTGCAATGCTTGTCTTCCATTTGTCAGTCGGCATTCTCCCACCTTCTGACATTCTTTTAAAACTTGATCATGCCTATCGTTATTTTTAATGTAACTTACAATGTGGTCCTTGTGAAGTTGCAATTTTGTTAGATTTAATATAAACTATATCCATTTCTCCTTTGTGTACCCTCATTTCCTCTCCGCTCTCTACGCCATCTGTCTTCATCTTTCTCAATCTACCAATTATACCTCACTTGACTCCGTCTCTACCTCTCTCCTGGCCTTGCATCTCTAGCACTGTGTGGCTAAATCTGTATCATTCTCGATCCTTATCCCCCCCCCCCCCCCCCCCCAACCACAACTCTCCTTGTACTTCACTACACTGTAAACCGTCTGATCTCCCTGTAGTTTTTCTGTCTACTACACTTCTCACACAACCTCAGCACTCTTTACCTTACTCTAAAACATACCTATGTCTCCAGATAATTCCTTCTGGCTACCTTTTTGTATAGGGGTTGCTGAACTGTTCCTTTGGAAGAGGGGAGTTAGGTGTAACTGGCCTGACCGGAGGTGTAGATGTAACACCCTTGGGCATCCATTTTGTTGGATGTATTTGCCTCACACACCCATAAGGGTGTCATGCTTCATCATAGGCGTTGCTCCTCGTCGGGGAGGCGGTGCAATCCCCGACGGGCTCACCTCTGAGAGGGGCTCTTTGGCGGAGATCTTTTGTATCCAACTGCCTTATGGTGAAGTGCGGGTGTTATGTTATGTTATGTTATGTTATAATACGCTTATATAGCGCATGGCTACCCCAGCAACGAGGCGTCCCAGCGCTTGCAGACAAGCCCAATTACATAACACCCAGTGGGATACGGTAAAGTACCTGCTCAAAAGGAGCCCTAGATAGAGGAAAACAACCAAGTTTTAACGTGTTTTCGAAAATGAAGGCGATTAGTGATGGAGCGCACATCCAGAGGGATAGAGTTCCAGAGTTTAGGGGCCAGAAACTTAAAAGATCGGCCTCCAGCTCTGCACTTCCGGATCTTGATGGTACAGGCAAGGGAAAGGCCGTGTGGGTGGGGTAGCAAGTTGACTAGAGGAGTGATTTAAAATGTAGCAGGGGGTGCCGTTAACCACTTTATTCTGGGGGTCCCCCTACTGCAATTAAAAACGTGAATCTAGCTCGCTAGGTGCCAGCAAGTTAGGTATAGTGACCCTAGATGAGACTAGAGGAAAGATTGGTCGACATGTTTCTCGCGTGTGGCAGTTCGCCCGCGATTCATCAGGACCTATTGGTGGTAAGAACTACATAAAATCAACAACATGCTGGTGTCATGTGTGTAGTGTGGGTGTAGTTTACCTCTGTGGTTCAATCCTATGCCTAATGGTCAGGGATTAAATGCCACATGAACGTTCGGCGGGTCGGTACATCGGGGTTGGACCTTTGGATATGGCTCAAACTTCCCGTGTCCACGCGGATTCACCTACCCATCATCCTCTAGTCTCATCTAGGGTCACTATACCTAACTTGCTGGCACCTAGCGAGCTAGATTCACGTTTTTAATTGCAGTAGGGGGACCCCCAGAATAAAGTGGTTTCCGGCACCCCCTGCTACATTTTAAATCACTCCTCTAGGCAACTTGCTACCCCACCTACACACCTGCACTTCACCATAAGGCAGTTGGATACAAAAGATTTCCGCCAAAGAGCCCCTCTCAGAGGTGAGCCCGTCGGGGATTGCACCGCCTCCCCGACGAGGAGCAACGCCTATGATGAAGCATGACACCCTTATGGGTGTGTGAGGCAAATACATCCAACAAAATTGATGCCCAAGGGTGTTACATCTACACCTCCGGTCACGCCAGTTACACCTAACTCCCCTCTTCCAAAGGAACAGTTCAGCAACCCCTTTTGCTTTATCTGTACTTGACACGGGCACAGGCTGAAACTGGACCTTCCACCCTCCTGAGTGGTAAATAGTGTCCGATTGATCAATTGATCACTCTCCCTCCTTTTTGACGATTACCTTTTTGTATACCCATTTAATTTACTTCTCTCCCTCACGCATCTTTATCCATCTCTCTCCAACCCCCACTTCACTCTCTATCTCCTGTTTCGTGCCATGTCCTACTTCACTTAGTCAGTAAACTTGTATGTGACTGTCAAAATGAGAAGTGCAAGCCAGGGGAAGAAAAATAAGGAAAAGTTATTACTTTTTAACCAATAGAATGGAAAAATCTTCAGAGGACCTCTTGGATTTTCACTCTTGAACCATGTACGCAAAGGTTGAAGGAGGATGTAGTTGATATTCTTCAGGTACTGGATTGTATGCCGTGAATTGTACTGGGGAGTTAGTTCAATCAGAAAGAACTGTGAAGTATTCTGTTACGTAATCTATTCTCCAGATATCCTATTGGGGTCCACATTGTTAGTCACCTAAAGCATTTGCTTTATAGAAGCAAGTGCCCTTTCCCACCCAAATGTGGCATGCTTCATCTGGCCTGCTCCTCCGTTGGGCTGGTGCTGCAATGCCTGAACAGCCCCTCGAGGGTGCTCTTTGCCAGAGATCTTCTCAATTTGCCAAGTTAGTACTGGAGATAAGTATATCCCTGCATATGTGTGGAATATTTGAAAATGATTTAAAAATGGACTAGAGATACTGCTAAATAAAGGTTGTATTTTTATTTTTTTTATTTTAAATATGCATGCAGTTATCGGTCATGGCTAAAAAAATGAGGGAAGGTGAGTAATATAATGTTCCAGGCTTCTCCTAAATGGAAATGGTTTGGTCTATTGAGTCACTACCACTATTGGGTTGACTTCTCCTGCCTTTCATTACAGCGCCAGCCAATACAATAGCATGACTGATGAAGCATGCTTCATTTGGGTCGGTGAGTGCACTTGCTTCTTTCTACAATGCAAGTCCTTTGGGTGACTACTAACAATCCAGACCCCCAGTAAGCTATCTGGAGAATGGATTACCGAACACTTTAGTTATTTTCGAATCCCATTAGGAGGCTGTATACTGGACAACCCAATCCTCCAATGCCTTGCATTTTTGTGAGTTCTGTTGATCTCCTCTTTCACCCGAGATGAATATTGAGGCTTTTATGTTTAAGCACATTTCCTACTTTTTTTTTTTTAATTTAATTGCTACAGTCTGTTTGAATGTTCTTTACACACATGGTATAAGTGTTATGAAACGCCCTTCTAAAAGTTCTCCTTTGAATGATGCAATTTCCTCTTTAATGTGAGCTCCCTTTCAAGACTTCGATTAGATGGCCATAGTTTCATTATTGAGCACAGCCCTGATCATCCTTCGAGGAAATCATTGCTGTGTTTGAGGCCATCGTGGGCAGAAGTGAATATCGTGAGCCAAAGTGAGGGGAAGGCAAGGGACAGCGGATCCTGACGCCGCCAGTAGAACCGTGTCGCAGACTTCCTGGGACCACAACTCCCAGCAGCCTGTGCGTGACACCACCATTCGAGTCACTGGAAGCACCCGGAGGCACTCAAAAACTGGCGCCTCCCGCGGCGCGGGATCATCCTTCGAGGAAATTATTGCTGTGTTGGAGGCAATCGTGGGCAGAAGTGAATATCGTGAGCCAAAGTGAGGGGAAGGCAAGGGACACCGGATCCAGACGCCGCCAGTAGAACCGCATCGCATACTTCCCGGGACCACAACTCCGAGCAGCCTGTGCGTGACGTCCACCATTCGCGTCACTGGAAGCGCCCGGAGGTGCTCAAAAACAACCGGCGCCTCCTGCGGTGCAGGACGCGTGCGGGCGCTGCCCGGGCCAAGGGCTGGACCGTCCATGCCAGTCCTAGCCCGAAGGAGCCTGGGCTAGGCCACTCCTCTGCCACCTGGGGCTGCCATCACAAGGTACCTTAGTCTAAAGTCTCTTTAGTCAACACTGACTCATTTGTAACTAACTGCCTTTGTGGATTGGAACCCCTATCAGCATAAACACACCATGACAAAGCGTAAGGGAGCGGTGGGCACCTTGGTCGCCTTTATTGTAAGCGCCAAGAGTCTACTCATGAGATTGAACTCACTGAAAGACGCTTTTCTTTAGACCTTTTAACTGCTGAAAGGCAAGCATCCTTGGATGTGTTAAATCAGGGTGATACCAACTACCATCGCCTTTCTTTAACACCTGATCTACAGACCTTGCCTGAGGATGCACTCCCCCCTCCCCCCCCCCCATCACCATTGTTGCTGATAACTGACTCCCCCTCTATCGGGTCACCTAATGGCCATAATATTACAACTCTGGCGTGAGCCTCTAAAACTCTGGCCAGAAATAAAACACTAGAACCCACGGCCAAACTGAAACTGGTTGCTCCCCCTAATTTCAAACCAAAGAATGCTCCCAAAATCCTAAAACGCTGCTCTTCCTGCACATGCAGTGAATACTTGTTCAACGGGCACTCAGACCGATGATGCTCTATTTACACCTAATAAAGATAATTTTATGGATGCTTTGGAATCTACTATGAGCACTATGATGAGCTATACTAAGGCCCTTTTTGAGAAGAATTTCTGCTCTTTACAAGACAGATTTGAACGACTGGAATGTTTGGTTAGCCGGGGTCCTCCCACAGAGAGACTTAGTGGTCGCCCCTCCACTGTACCTACTAATCATGTTATGGAGGCTGACCACTGTAGGCCCTGTTCTAAAATCCAGGACCTTATTGGCCCAAATTTTGCTGCCGCTAATGGTTCTAGCTCAGAGGCGTGCACTGAGCAACCTCCACCTAGGCATCATAAGCTTCTGGAATCTGGTAGCCACCCTACTAACGTTACTGGGCACAAGGACTTCCCTGTCCATGTAAGACTGGTGACCCCTAATAAATTTCCCAGAACTGATGTTTTGAATCTTCCTCCTGCTTCTTGTCCTTATGTTTTGATCCTGGCAGGTGTTCCTTGTTTGAAAAGCAATGTGAAGGAGGGATGGGTAGATTTGCGGAAGAAGTGTGTGGATTGGCTTAATAAATATAAAGGTTTTAATCCATCTAACCTACAAGATATTTTAATGGTGAGTGGGGTGGGTCGGCCAATCTTTAAAAAATATTACGGGAGATTGCATTGTCATTAATTTTCGTAGCCCTCATTTGGTTCCTAACATCTTATCATCTAGGGAGCATACATTTACTGCACATACCGACATATGCACTCTCCCTTTGGGTTATTTTTAAAAACCCCTGGCATGCCCAAACCCCAATGCTTTAGCGACTCGCTTTTCTGCTTTGTCAGATCTGGATATTGCTGACTGACCACTACACCCACAAAGTGATATTGCTCAACTATCAGAAAACACGAGACTCTCTTTCCCCATCCCAATTGCCGGAAAATAAATGCAAGTAACTTCCCTATCCCCTCCCACCGTTTTTTGCGGATCAATTTATAGTTAATAAGACTGCATCGCCTAATGATTTTAATGTTTTGTCCTGAAACATAGCAGGCCTAGAGTCGAGGTTAAAAGATCCAGAGTGGCATAGATGAATAAACCAGCAGGATATTGTAATGTTTCAGGAGACTTGGGCCACTAAGGAGCTGTACCTTAATGGGTTCTGCTGTTTTTAATTCCCCAGCTGTTAAATCCAGCTTGGGACGCCCGTCTGGGGGACTTTCGAGTACATCCCTACAGATGACTCACATTTCCAAGCCTTATTTTTTAAAAGGAAAGTTTCTTTTTTTTCCTGATTAATAATTAAACATTAATCCAAATGGAAATTTTATTGCTTTATTTACATTTATTACTAAATTAGAAGCCATATATCAACAGAAGAGAGGTTACATGTCTCAGAAGCCACAAAGACGGAGTCATGTAAAGAAAATGCCAGCCAGCCCAATTTGGGAGGATAGGAAAGCCCTCACACACCGACCTAGTCAGTGTCATGCTTTATCATAGGGCCCCCACCTCGGAGGTCGAGTACCTCCTCGGTGTGCTACGACGCCAGGAGACTGCGGAGCTGGTTGTATGATAAGGCATGCAGTGAAAAAGATAAATTAAAAAGTGTCTAACGGGTATCTCAAAAAATACTTTATTAGTAGATCCCTATAGCACAGTTTAAGATCGGACTTATGTGATTGAATTTAAAGCCAAGAGTAATGGATTGGTTTAATTCAAAATTATACAGTCAGTCAACATGTTTCAGCCTTTAATTGGTTTCAATTTACCTCAGCATTCGTCAGGACTAGTGTAACCCCAGTGGTATGGATTCTCTAATCATCCACCCTACCTGAGGACGTGAAAGTGAAAAAAGAAAATTGTGAAAAAAGTGCAAAAAAGAGGGTGGACAATTGTCACATCCTAAAAATCCTGGTTTAGGATATATCTGCACCTGCGGGAAAGAAAGACCGACACGAACAGACATACAGAATGGACACAGTGTCAATAAAGAGTATGAATTCGATGATCTATCCCAAGGTGCTCCGTAAAGTGGCAATGCAGTGTCTGTTGTTAAACACTCAAATTAACACCATCCATATAACCCCAAGGAGGATTATACCACTAACAGTAGGAAGTGAAGTGCAAAACAGTGCTAAAAATGTGTATGAATACACATACAGGGAATGGGGGAAGTTTAAAATGGCTATGTGATGGTTCACACTATGAGAGATCAATGGACCGAGGGTCAGTGACCTACTCATGTGCATGCAGCCATATCAGAAGGTAATCTCACTTTAAAAGTTGGCGCTAAATGCACCATGGGTCTCGGGAGGGGGGTAGAAACGTCCCTGGCACATCCTGTGAGGAGAAAATGAATCAGACAAAGGAGCCGCCAGTTAGGTTGTTACTTAGCTCAAATCTTTCAGTAGCGTGGTCCACGAGTGAAAGTAGCGCACTCACGCCCTCAGCGTTCGCTACCCTCGTCAGCACCTAGCTTAGCCTCTCGACCGGACCCCGAAGATCCAGAGCCCGGTCTGTCGATGTTATTTAAAGGGTGGTAGCGTTGTTGAGCCCACTTCCTGGTGGGCGTAGCCTGATTCAGATCGAGGTACGGAACGCATGTGATGCGCCATGCGCAGGCGTTGACTGTGCCAGAACGAGGCTTGGATCAAGGACCCAATCAGATTCGGGCAAGAGAATATTGCTATAGCAAAGGGATCGGAAACGTCCCGCAATGAACGCGGATTTCAGCGAGTGTATTATACTGAAGAAGAGCAACAGATGTAATACACGGGACACATAGCACTAGGATAAGTACATGTGAATTGTGAGAGTACAAAAGGACAAAGGCATAGGAAAGGCACACACAAAAATGCTGAGCTAAGGTGCTATGCTCAGCCACCCAAAGCTCAGCACAGACAGTGCACCGCCACGCGAGTCCTCACAGCTTCTCAATGACCCATTTCAATTAACATAATGTATTCAGAAGGTTCACTGAACAGGCTGGATAATTCGATTTTTTGATAATAAGACACTCACTGCTGGGGGCACCATATTTGTTTATACCACAATGTGGATTTCAATGGTTGGACCGCATAATGACTAGCTGCACTGCATGGGTATAGGACCCAATAAGTTAAACTAATTAACAAGACATCAGACTAGTTGATAGTATGATAATGTCAGTATTGATGATGAATGAATGAATCACTCCATTCATAACCGGGATAATGTGTTGATTCTGCATCATTGTCAGTGAAGCAGTTGTGTTAACCCCTATTACAGGGGTTGGATGTGAACACACACATTATTCCCACCTACAGGTGTGGTGTTATCAAACCACGTGGGAGAAGCAAACATATTTCACACAGGATCAAGTAAGTCTAGACCAGGTTAGGTTCAGTAGGAGGAATTGCATGAAAATCACCTTAGGACAGTGTTCCAAGGAATATCGTCGTTCAATCCTTCCACATTGGTACCAAGACGGTAAATCCATTGTTCTTTTTCAAATAGCCTGTTCGCAATATTGTTTGTGCCGGTGACTGTTTCAATGATCGTCCATCTCATATCATTAGTCGTATGGTTATTGGAAAGGAAGTGTCTGCTAAGCTTCGTGGTTGCTTTTTTGCACCTGATATTGCTACGGTGCTCACAAATGCGCTGTTTGATTTTGCGAGTGGTCATGCCTATATATCTGAGGGCACAGGGACACGTGATTAGGTACACAACATTCATTGAATTGCAGTTTGTGTGTGAAACCTGCCTCCATACCTTCCCTACTTCCAAATTAAGGGTTCTAGAGGTCTCTGTCAGATGGCATACACTGCAATCTGTGCAGGGGCAATGTCCTGTAACTTGAGGTAAGCCCCACGCCTCTGTGATTGAAGGGGTTCTTGGAGGGATTTTTTTCTTTGGGACGAGTGTGGACCAAAACGTCCTTGAGGCTACGACCTTTTCTGAAAGAAAATAGAGGCTTTTCCCAATCTTTTTTGGCAGAATTGATGATCTTCCAGTGCTTCTTGATTATTTTCTTCATAATGTTTGATAAGCTGTTGAAGGTAGTGACACATGTGAGAGGGATTTCGTCCTGGGTAACTGGTTTATCTTCCAATATTGCACTCCTAGGCTGATTTTCTTGCTCTTTTGATCCCTTTACTGAGAATTGAGTTTGGATAGCCCCTGTCTTGTAGTTTCACTGTTAGTTCAGATGCTCGTTCCTTGAAGTTATCAAGGGTACTACAATTCCGTCTCCTTCAACGGGCGAGGGTGGAAGCTGGTGAACTCAAGTAAATTGTTTTTAGCAGTTGGTTTACAATGATTTCTTGTGGCTAAGGCTTGTGCCAGAAACAGAGATTACCACATCAAGAAAAATGATTTCGGTTTTGCTCGAGGTGTGGGTAAATCTTAGATTATGGTCAAGTGTATTTATCCAGACTAGGAATAATTGGAGGTCTCTATCGCTACCAATCCACAGTAATAAAATATCAATGTAGCGCTTCCATAACAATATGGAAGCAGCAAAATTGGTGGAGGTGAAGATGTGCTTGGACTCAAAGTCTGCCACTTAGAGTCCGGCCACACTAGGGGCAAATGTACTGCCCATAGAGGTCCCTGAGCATTGAAGGAATAGTTGATCTTTAAAGGAGAAAAAATTCTCCTTAAGCGCTATAATTGCGCAATGGATGATGAACGCCTTCGGAGTTTGGTAGTTCCAATTAAGGGAATCAAGTGAGGCCTCCAGGACTTTGATGGTATCGTCCTGGGGGATGCTGGTGTAGACTCTCAACATCTAATATTACTAGTGTGATGGAGTTCTCAGCAAAGGTAACATCAGTTAGGAGTTGTAATAGGCTTTTCGTGTCTTTCAAATAGGTAGGTGTGGATTGCACAATCGGTTTTAGAAAATGATCACAAAACCTGGAAAGGGGTTTCAACAGTGAACCAATTCTCGATACTATGGGACGACCAGGAGGTGGAAGCTTGTTCTTATGCATTTTAGGCAGTGTGTAAAAATAGGGAATTACATCACTGCTGCTGTCCAGAAAGTCTGCCTCATTCTTGGAGATGTGGCCTCTTTCTTCTGCCTTTCTTACGAGTGTTAATCTTCTTAGTAAGGTTGATCGTAGGATCTGTCGTCAGAGGCGTGTAATTCCGACTGTCTTGAAGAAAGTCTTCACAAACCTTATCATAGTCAGTGGTGTTTTGTAACCCTATACCTCCGCCCTTGTCAGCTGGTTTTATGGTAATGCTTGTGTCACTCTGTAGTTGCTGTAGAGCTTGGTATTCTAGCTTGGTGAAATTGCCAAATGTTTTAGGATTTTGACAAGATTCAAGGTCTTTGAATACTGCCTCTTCAAAGGCCGTAATGGCTGCTGGCACTGTGTACGGAGGAGGCAGAAAGGTGGAGTTTAATCTTAGACCTGTGTCACCTTTTCGGGCTGACTCATTCGGATCAGTTTTACCTTCAAAGAAGGCCTTAAGCTTCAATTTGCGAAAGAAACCTGACAGTTCACTGTGCAATCTGAATTTGTCAGGTCTGGCTGTAGGGACAAATCCCAGGCCTTTTTCAAGGACCTGTGTTTCAATGGGTGTTAACATCCTGTCGGACAGGTTGGTTACTAGACTTGCAACCCGCTCGATCCTGGTTGTGGGTCGTTGCTCCGTGTGTGGTTCGATACCAGATCTTCCTCTTCCCAGGAGACCTGATTGTTGCCCCGCCTTCTTCCTCTTCCCCTCCGGCTGCTCTCTAAAAAACACGGTCGGTATTGGTTTTGAAAGTTCATTGGGGGCATGAAGCCAGGGTTCCAGCCCATAAAGGGGTATAAAGGTTGTTGGTATGGAAAGGAGTGGGGATTCATTCCCATTTGGGGTGGCGCCTGCCACTGTTGGTGTTGTGTCTGGTAGCCCGACCTTCCTCTGTTGGTCCTGTTGCCACGGTTGCCTCTTTTCTTCCTCGAATTGGAGGAATCAGTGCTTGATCCGCTACTATTGGAAGAATCTTCGTCCGAGTAGTTGGTGTTGCTTGTATTCTTGGTCGGGGCAGTGTAGGATGCTGAGGAGTATGGATACACTTTTTCGAAGTCAAATTTCTTTTGGTCTTTCTGTAGTTTGGTGGCCTTAGATTGCATTAGGTTGTCTTTATATTCATTGAGTTCTTTGTTTAGTTCATCTAGCCTCCTTTTTGTATCCTGTTATTGTTGCTTTGAATTGTGACTGTTTCCCTCATTTCAATCATCAAAGCCTCAGATAGTCTGAGTGCTGTTTTTATAATAAGGACGAGCCAATCACGCGTGCAGTGCCACGCGATCATGGCCCAATCCTTTCTAAATGTAGCATCATTTAGAAAAATACGAGGGGCGTTTGTGACAAGCAGGCCTTTAGGTGCTGTGTTGGAAATCAGGTACTGTTTAAGGATAGTTCCATGTAAAATGGTCCGGATATGTTCCCGTTTCTTTTCTGAAAGGGTTTCCCATTCAGTAGTGTTTGCTATGGCTTGGGATATATGTGGATCAGCAAATAATGAGGAATCGGCCATAAGTGCTTATATTTCTGATTCAGAATATGTCCGGCCCAGGTTCGCCATGGTGGTGGCCAAAGTGAGAGATAGGTGTAATTGGTTAAAACAGGAAGTGGTGATGGGAGGATTCACCACGTCAAGAGATTAAGAACAGAGCTCTCACAGCTGTGCGCTGCTATATACGTGGAAACAAAGGGAGAGATAGGGAGATTGAGAAACACTTATTCCCCGGTTTAAGGCTATATATCAACAGAAGAGAGGTTACATGTGTCTCAGAAGCCACAAAGACTGAGTCATGTAAAGAAAATGCCAGCCAGCCCAATTTGGGATGATAGGAAAGCCCTCACACACCGACCTAGTCAGTGTCATGCTTCATCATAGGGCCCCACCTCGGAGGTCGAGTACCTCCTCGGTGTGCTACGACGCCAGGATACTGCGGAGCAGGTTGTGTGATAAGGCGTGCAGTGAAAAAGATAAATTAAAAAGTGTCTAACGGGTATCACTTTTTGGGGTTTTGAGCTGCGTTCTTTTTTGAGCTCACACAATCTGGAAAATGCCCTTGATATAGCTGCTAAATTCTTATTGAATGTTCAGTTTGTGCCAACTTTTAGAGGCAGGGGGTGTTCGTCAGTCATAGACTATTTTTTTTATTTCCCCTCGCCTTGCTGATCGTCTAACTGATGACATTGTTATCCCAATGAGCCAGGGGGGCCACAATCTCATCCAGGTCACCATGAGATTGGAATCGCGTCCGATCCTGAAAGGGAATGCGGCGCCAGGAACCGATCTCCCTCCACTGACAACCTTAGACTCCGATGGCGGGGGATTAATATAAAGGAAGTGTTTGGAGTCCTTGTAAGAGACAACTTATGCCTCTTCAACTCATGTTTGTCAGACACGGCTCCCCACCCTAAGGCTGTCTCTGATTTTGTTAAGATTTGCTCCGCCTCAAAGTCTTTATGATCAGCACCACAAAGGGAAATTAAATCCGACTGAGATGGTTTAACTCTGAGTGCTCAGCAGCAAATAGAGAATTACGTAGGGCATTGTCTTCTAAACCTATCTGTCCTACTGCTGTGAGAAGCAAAAAAGGTATAAGACCACAATTAACAAAAGGAAAAATGACATCCTTGAAGATCGCTGGGATGCTTTAGCCAGAGCTGCCGACCTGAGAAAGTGTGACGACTTCTGGGCCGCTGTTAAGGTCCTTCGAAGTTGTCAATTCCTGTCCCAGATTAGTTGTACTATCACAGGTGAAGCATGGGTGGATCATTTCGCCACCATTTATGCTGCACCAACTTCCGGGTCAGTTCCAGTGTCCTTTTTTTTTTTTTTTTTTTTTAAACCGAGGGTCTACATAACTTTAACAGAGGTAGAAGATGGTATTACTCAGAGCGCAGGGAACAAGGCACCTGGACCTGACTGTCTACCTATTGATATTATCAAATCCAACCTGGAAATTTGGGCTCCACTTATTTTAAATGTTTTTAATAACCTCACGTCCGCTCCTCCTACCTGGTCATCGAGTATTATCGTTCCTATTGTCAAGATGGGAGATCGCTCTCAACCGAACTGTTATAGACCTATCTCCCTTATTGATAATACTCTAAAAATTCTTGGCAGGATTTTATATAACAACAATTTTAAGCTGGGCTGAGGACAATGGCATTTTGGAACACTGTCAATTAGGTTTCCGTAATAAAGTAGGAACCATAGAACAGTGTCTCAATCTAAACCTTATCCTAGGCAAATATAATATTGCACACAAATCAGCACTTTATCTTGCCTTTATGGACCTTTCCTCCGCTTCCGATCTTATTAATAGATCGAAGCTTTGGACAGCCCTTTTAAATTATGGTTTGGATGAATCTCTTGTGCATTTTTTAGCATATTTGAACAAAGATCTTAATGCTTGTGTGAGGATCGGCCAGAGAGGTGAAGTGACTAATGCAATAAAAGTGCACAGGGTGGTCAGACAGGGATGCATGCTGGCTCCTCTTCTTTTTATTATTTATATTAATGGGCTACACAAAACCCTAATTGAAATCACACATGATGATCCCATAAAAATGGGTAAACCCCTGCCTCTTTTATTATACGCCGACGATGCAGTGATTATGGGCCGCACCCCGAATGCTTTACGTGCCCTGGCCAAGGGGTTCGCTGACTATATGGAGTCCCTTGATCTAAACACCAATTAAAAAAAATCTTATGTCCTGTGGCTTTAAGAAATGTCAACTTGGCTGCATTTCTGTGGGCACCGATAAGCTGTGGTCTACTAATAGTTTCCCGTATCTAGGGTTGGTCTTTGCTGAGAACAACTCCTGGACTGAACACATCGTTTATTTCAGGGGCAGGTTCTCGAAGGCCATTATTTCTAACCTCCGCTTACCGCGCCCCAAAAAACACAGATTCTATAGTGGCAATTTTAAAGATTTACAAAGCCCAATGTATTCCGGTTGCCGCATACGGAGCTGAAGTTTGGGGCTTTGCTAAGAGCCTTCCCATACAATATGAGAACAGGTTTCTCAGGAAGACACTTTGTGTCCCTATTTCCACTCCTCAATATATCTGTCATGAAGAACTGGGCGTGAATTTTATTGAAGAATTGTCCGCGCACGCCCAGCTCTCTTCTGGCTTTCTATTTGGAAGAACCCTGCTGCACTACTCACAAAAGATAATATTACAGATTGTCTGAATTGTGATAAGTGCATGGACATTCACTGGCTTTCTGAAGTGTATATTAGTCTTAGTAGCATTAAATTTTAATAATCATACTGCTAATGGTTTCCCACCCAAAAATGACTTGCAACATTCTTTGTACACACTGTACGCCAGGGAAAGATCTTACAAGGAATCTCTGAAGAAAACGGTCTCCTCTTATTTGTCTTATGCTTTTTTGATCCTACCATTGCTCCATTATCTGACTCTCCCGATGAGTCACTGGGAGCGTGGCTTATTATTCCGTCTCAGGGCAGGAACTATTAAATTTGCACTTTGTTTCCCCCTTGGCCATCATAATGAACTTGATTTTGTGCGTGTGATGGCATGAGTGGACAATCTGTCTTGCACTTTTTTTCTGTAAATTTTATATGAAATATACTAAATGGTTTTTAACTCCGTATTTTAGAAAATGTAAACCTATTAGCTTGGGAAATGCTTATTTGAATAACTCTGAGGATGAAATCACTTTTCGCACTAGCACTTTTTTGCATATAGCTGTTCGAGCCAGACAGACTATGCTTGAACCATAATTTTGGCCTTCTGCATATGTATTATGGTGATTCCTCTATTGTGATTTTCATGTACTATTTTGTTTTTATGTATTGTACTTTTATGGATACTTGGATATCCGAATAAAGTTTACTGACTATTTTTTTTGTTCCTTCTGGAAACTTGGCTTCATTCACTAGATAAAGGGATCCAGCTTGTTTAATGTTGCGGAATGTTACCGTGCTGTGGTGAAAGAAGCAATTAGTAGGCCCAACACTTAATTTGTACCAAAAGTGATGCTTTTTAGTCTTCCAAAAGTGAAGGTGCTCACCTCTTGTGCTGTAATGTAGTTGGGCCTTCACAGGATCTGTGATTATCTGGCTTGTTTCTTTCAGGACACAGTTCATAAGATTTGGCACAGTTTTGATTAATCTGGGCTTACCTTTGTTGGAACTATTGTTTTTGACTTTTAATGGGCACAGGTTGCCCCCTGTTAATCGGATTTACAGCTGAAAGAATGGACCCCCCTAGCGGTCATTAAATCTGCCTCCCCTTGATGACTATGGCTAAAGATCTTTTGGGGATTCATCTGGTTGCTATCTGTAATATCTCTAAGCCAGAATCGCCTGCTTGCTGGAAGCATACATTAATTGTGCCTCTTATAAAAACCCTCAGCAGTTTTCACTGTTTCTAAGAGTGGATTACTGCAAGCCTAGTTACACTGGCTTCGGTTGCAGCAAGGATGCAGCTTTACGTCCTTATGTCCCAACAGAGCTCTAAAGAATGAAAGCCCTCATATTTCAAAAGGAAGGTACATCTCTACAGCCCTATTTGGGATGTTTGATAATCAGATATACTGCAGGTACCTGCGGTCAAGACTTGTGTAGTAATGCATTTACTTGTTTAGTGAGCCTATCTCTATGGTTATGGAATGTTGATGTTCAAACTGCCAGGGACTGTTGGTCATTCCCTGGAAGCTGTGGAGACGAACGGTCAAACGCGTGGTTTCTCCACTTTCCCTGTTTGGAGAGGTCACTGGTTGATTACATTCCTGGTGGAAGAAATATCAGACCTGATTTTCCCTCTAGATCAGTTACCTTGCTTGGAGACTGATTTACCTTGGGGTGATGATGAGTGTTTAACTGTTGCTGTGGATGTTTGTAATGGATTTTTTCAATGAAAGGGAATGGTTTGATGCTTTGGACTCTGATTGTTTACTTAAAGTTAAGGGCTATATTGTTCATGGTTGGCCGAAGGAAAAAGATCTTGATAGTGAGCTCTAGCCATTTTCCCTAATTGCTGATTAAATTTCACTTGAGGGTGGTGAAATGATTTTAAGTGGTGACACGATTGTGACACGATTGTGCCTCCTGTTTGAGGGATCTCATTGTTCATGCCGGCCATGAGGGTCAGACGTAGTATTTGTGCAGTTTTTTTGGTGGTCTTCAATTGTACAATTCGATGATGCAGTCGGAGGTTGTTATTTGTTACTCAAGTCATAAAGCGGTCAAAACTGTTACCCCTCCAAAACAAATTGTGGAGCTCCCTTCTGGACCTTGGATGAAGTTGGCTGTTTTTGTTGGACCTTTCAATGCTCTACCCAACGGAAATAAATTTGCTTTGGTGGTTGCGGACTACTATAGCAAGTGGTGGGAGGTACATTTATGATCAATCCAACGCACAAGAAGTTATCAGATTTTCTTTTTTGCCAGAGAGATTTCCTAAAGAATTAGTGTCGGATAATGGGGTACAATTTGTTTCAAAGGAAATGTCTATTTTTTCTTGGTCAGTCTGGCATTGCTCATCACCGTGTCTATCACCCTCAGGCCAATGGTTTTATTGAGCGCATGAATCTAGTTTTGGTTGAATATGTGCAATAGGCTGTTTCCAACAGGGTGGAGGTTAGAGAAGCTGTGCAGAGCATGTTGTGGGCTCATTGCACTACCCCTTGTGTGACTGTTGGTAAGAGTCCTTTTGAATTGTTGCGAGGGAGAGTGGCCACTTTTGGTATGTGTCCGGCGTTGACGAGGCGATGGGGTTTGTGTTTTAAGGTTACCACCACTTTGTCAGGTGTGGCTTATGGTGGGGAACTTGGCAAGCATCCTGTTTAAGTTCCCTACAAGAGTATTAAGGTTACGAAGGAATAGTGCTCTAAGGTTCAAGTTGGTGATTGGGTGAAAATCAAACTTCCTCATAGTGTTCCTAAGGGTTTGGCCCTCCTGTTCGAGTGGGTGCTACTTCTCACCATGCAGTAAGAGTTAAAGGAAAGAGTTGGTGGAATCTCTCAAGGATTTACAGGATTCCAAATCCAATTGTACACCAAATGGGACTGGAAATCTGTCTAGAACACTCATCAAACAAGTCTGATCGAGGCGCTTCCAATTCTAGTGCCCCGGGTAGTTCTGCTAATGTTCCCCGCAAAAAAAGGAAGTACGAGTTGCAAAGCATGAATCTGTGAATATTGTCTTTGCTCCTTTTTTAAACTGTAATGTTGTGCATATTTTGTTATCCTGTGCTATCAACTGGTATTTGCAATGTCTTGAGTTCTCGCTGCTTTTCCTTGCATTATTTTTCGCCTTTGGTTTTTTTGTTGTTTTTTCTCATCTTTTCAGAGCTGTTTTCAGTTTCTCTCCTTTGTTTGTGTTGTAAAGAAGAGAGATGTTGTAGTAAGGCTCACTAAACAAGCAAATGCATAACTCTATGATTATGGAATGTTGAAGTTCAAACTGCCAGGGACTGTTTGTCATTCCCAGGAAGCTGTGGAGACACTGTCAATATACACATGGTTTTTCTTAGTATCTGGGCTAGAAGTGTCCTTGGCATGGGGCCTCGGGTTGAACAGAGCACAGGCTTCACATGTCTCGGAAAGAAACTTGGACCATTCCAGATTTGTTCAGTCCAGTGAAAATTAGAAGATCAGGGCAGACTGAGTTGGCAGATTCCATGGTGTTAGACTTGCTCTGGAGGTAAAAGGAGGATTAGACCTCCTGAAATGGTAGTCACTACCCGATCTGCATGGGTTGTTGGCAGCTGGAGAATCTACACAGAAGAACTTCCACCAGGTACAAGTTGAGTGTCCTGCACTTGTTTGGGTGGGGTTTCAATATCAGCATGTGAGTGATTGGAAGACACGGTCTGCTTGTAAGAGGAATGCTTTATAGTCCACCTGTGAATACTGGACCCCAACACCACATGCCTCCTGGACAACCTCCACAACATTGGACTCTGCCAGATCGTGACCGAGCCCACGCACTCAGCAGGACACACCCTCAACCCCCTCTTCACTACAGGAAACTCAATCACCTTCAGCCACTCCACCGAACTCCCATGGACCGACCTCGCTGCGTCCACTTCGCCTTCAGAACACCCACCATCCACAGACACCAGCACCTGCTTCCACAAAGAAACTGGACCAAAATCACCGACGACCAACTCACCTCCTCACTCAACAACTCCACCCCAACCATCGCGGAAAACGACGACCCCAACACCGCAGCCCGAACCCTGCATAAATGGATCTCGGACAGCACCAACACCATAGCCCCCTCAAGAAAAACAACAATACCCGTGCAAAGAAAGCCAGATGGTTTACCACCGAACTTCTAGAGTCCAGGCGCACATGCCGCCGCCTCGAAGGCCTGGAGAAACACCAAATCCACAGAAGCCCACAACAACTTCAGAGCCGCCACCAACGCCCACCATCAACTCATCAGAGAAACGAGGAAAAAAGCGATTGAAGACAATCTCCACCCATGCACACAACAGCAAGGAACTCTTCAGCATCAAGGAGTTCGCCCAACCCACCAGCGAGTCTACCGACATCCCTCCCTCACAAGACCTCTGCGAAAAACTCAGCACCTTTTTCCACCACAAAATCAAGAGCATCTACGACAACTTCGACGAAGACAACCAACACACTGAACCCTCACCAACCACCCCCGACACCCAGAAACAAGCGATTGATGACTGGACAGCCCTCACCACTGAAGACACACTGAAGACAATGAAGTCAATCCACTCAGGGGCCCCCACGGACCTCTGCCCCACCACATCTTCAACAGAGCCACCAACACCGTCGTACCCGCCACACCATCAACCGCTCCCTGGAGACCGCCTCGTTCCCCGACGACTGGAAACACGCAGAGGTCAACCCCCTCCTAAAGAAACCCTCAGCGGACCCCACAGACCTCAAACTACAGACCCATCTCCCTGCTCCCCTTCCCAGCGAAAGTCTGAGAAAGCCTTCAACAGCCACACGCCACATTCATTGAAGACAACATCCTCGACTCCTTCCAATCCGGCTTCAGAAAAAACCACAGTACGGAAACCGCCCTCCTCGCCACAACAGACGACATCTGCACCCAACTGGACAAAGGAGAAACAGTGGCCCTTATCCTCCTAGAACTATCAGCGGCATTCGACAGTCTCCCACCGCACCCTAATACGCAGACTCTACGACGCAGGAATCCAGGACAAGGCCCTCGACTGGATCTGCTCCTTCCTCTCTGGCAGGACGCAACGGGTCAGACTCCCCCCCCCCCCCCCCCCCCTTTCCTCTCAGACCCCACACCTACCACCTGCGGAGTCTGCCAGGGCTCCTCCCTCAGCCCGACGCTCTTCAACGTCTACATGGCTCCACTTGCCCCCATCGTCAGAATCTACGGACTCAACATCGTGTCATACGCAGACGACACCCAGCTCATCCTCTCCCTACCCAACGAGCCCAACACCGCCAGACGCAACTTTCGAGAAGGCATGGAAGCCGTCGCCAAATGGATGAAAAACGGCTGCCTACAACTAAACACCAACAAAACAGAAGTACTCATCATGGGCCCAAACCCCGACGCCTGGAGCGACACCTGGTGGCCCACCGCCCTCAGAAACCCGCCAACCCCCACAGACCACGTACGCAACCTGGGAATCATCCTGGACTCCGAGCTCAAAATGGACCGCCAGATCATCTGTCTCATCTTCCTGCTTCCACACCCTCCGCCTCCTTCGTAAGACCTTCAAATGGATCCCCCTCGAACACCGAAAGACAGCCACTCACGCCCTGGTCACCAGCAGACTCGACTACGGCAACGCACTCTACGCCGCAATAAACAAAAACCTCATCCGCAAGCTACAGAACGCCGCCGCAAGACTGGTCCTCAACCTGCCAAAACACTGCCACATCTCCCAGCACCTGCGCACACTCCACTGGCTCCCCGTCGAAGCGAGAATCACATTTAAGATGCTCGCCCACACACACAAGGCCCTCCACGGCACCGGACCAGCATACCTGAACAACCGGCTCAAATTCCACGCACCCCAAAGGACCCTACGATCAGCCCAGCTCTCCTACGCCGTGGTCCCACGCACCAGAAAGACAAGATTGGGAGGCCGCTCCTCCTCCTTCCTCGCGGCCAAAGCATGGAATGCCCTTCTGCTCCACCTCAGACAGACCAGATCGCTCCCCATCTTCGCAAGAAACCTCAAAACCTTGCTCTTAGACAGACCCCCTCCTTGATGGAATGGAACCTGCACCCCCCCACCCCTAGCGCCTTGAGACCCTTACGGGTGAGTAGTTCCTGATTGATTGATTGAATACTGGACCAGAGCCTCCTAGAAGCTAATGGTACCCTTAGTTCTCTGCAATGTACTTCTGTTGTCCCTGGCCAACATCATGCACTTAACAGGATACTGGGCATCAGATAAGTTGGACTTTGTTATACTAGCAAAGAATATACAGAGAATGTAGTGGTTGCCAATTTAGTGGTTAGATCCTCTGCCGGTTATAAGTGTTCATTTGAGTGGGTGGGAATGACAAATACCCTAGCTATCGTAACGGAAAGTTTAAATTCTATTAAGGACTCGGAGGCAAAGATTATGCCTTCTCTGTTCACTTTTATTAAAGGCAGCCAACTTTAACAACAACTAAATTTCCCATGAAACCTTGGGGTACATTTTTTTTTTAGTAAAGCATGTCCAATAAGGAACAGTCCTGAGCCCTCCAATCGGGGACACTCCAGCTCCAACATAGACTGTCCTCACTGGCCCTTCATCCTCTTTTGTTGCATGAAGTCAGTTGTTGGAACTCTTTCATGAGTCCTGCTTATTCATCAGAACCTACAAAGACAAAGGTACATTGTCACGTAACTAATAGAAACTCGTAAAGCTTGCTAACTAATAACGGTGAGACAAATATTCCACAAACGAAATGACAACCCTCATTTTTCTCTAGTCAAATAGAACTGTATTACTCCAAAACGGGGTGGGTACCTCCATTGAAATCCCTAGGGAGGGATAATCCTCTCCTCCGAGTCCTTAATAGAATTGAAACTTTCTGTTATGAGAGCTAGAAGACTTCTCCGTCTAGATCAGGACTTTAGGCAAGGATTATGCTAGTTCAAAGCTTGCTTCCCACGAGGTGAGCCATGTCCAGCACTGGCTTGCAGTAGAACCTTTTTAGGTCTCGCCTAGACGAAAGCAAAAGCGAAGCTTTTGCTGTCTAGGGCGAGACAACTTATGTAATCACTTTTGGGGGAATGAGGACAGCAGACTGTCACGAGCTTCTCCTGCCGGAGATTGGACCTCGTGGGCGCGCACGCCCAGCCGGCGCCGTGCACATCCCCTGCCTGGTGCGCGCTCTTCAATGAATGAAAGTGAAAGTGGCTGCAGTGCCTCGCATCCATGCCGCGTTAGTGTCTTTCCCGTTTATTTCCCTCCGCTTCTGGAGCCTCGGGGCCCAGGGCAGCAGCAGGACATGGGCTCAGGGCATGGGCGGAGTCCCTCTTGGGGGGAATCGGACGCGGTTGGAGCCTCTCGGGGCTCAGGGCAACAGCAGGGCATGGGCGGAGTCTCTCTCGGGGGGGACTCGGACGCAGTTGGAGCCTCTCGGGGCTCAGGGCATGGGCGGAGTCCCGCTCGGGGGACTCGGTTTTTGTTGGGGGCCTCCCGGGCCTCTCTGGGCCGTGGCGGCAGGGCTTGGGCGGAGTCCCGCTCGGGGGACTCTATCTTCGTTGAGGCCTCACGGGCCTCATGGCACAAAAAGTCTCGGCCTGGAGGGGAGGGGCGGGCACCGGCAATGTGCCCCGACGCCCCTCCTCTCTATTCGGGACTCACCGGGTCAGCTGGCGCTCGACGGTGGCCCGGTCTCTCCTTCTCCAGCGGGGGCTCCCTCTTCTGCACGGGGGCCCCCCGCCATGGCTGGCACGGCATCTCCCGTCTCCCTCACGACTTGGGAGACCGGAGGACAACAGGCAAAGCTTCCGCAACCTTTGTACCACCCAGGAGTGCAATGACTAATCAAATTCTGGCCTACGAAGACATGGTACTGAAGGAGGTTGACAAAGCTTTGTCTGTACACAAATATACCAAATTCAATGTCAACCAAGATGAAAGGCGAGCGCTGACCACCCTGAGAGACAACAGAAACATCGTAATCAAACCTGCTGATAAAGGGGAGCAATCTACATCCAAGATGTGGAAAAATACAAGAATGAGATTTCACGACAACTAGGGATTGGCATAAGTTATAAGCTACTACTAAGTGATCCAACTAAAGACCTAGCATTGGAAATCCTGAATTGAATTGAAAAATAATTTATAGTGCGCAGAACAATGACCCGCAGGTATCAAGGCGACTAACAGAAGATCAGAGGAAGATCAAGAAAACTTAGGACCTTGGCAGTGACAACAGAAGGGAAAGACCAAGGTTTTTTGAGTGAGTTGGAATTTAAGTACCTTAACCAGAGTGATCCAAGACTACAACTATCTACACCCTCCCTAAAATCCATAAGAACATGCAGGATCCCCCAGGACGTCCTATTGTGTCCGGATGCGGGTCAATTCTTGAGCCCCTATGTAAATATATTGACTTTTTCTTAAAACCGATTGCTGAAGGAACGTTCACTTATTTGAGGGACACAATGCAAACCATTAATCTGGTGGATGGTATTGAATTCCATAGTGGTGAACAAAGGTTGGTGACATGCGACATAGTATCGCTATACACGAGCATCCCACAAATGGATGCTTTGGAGGTCATGCGTGTAGCACTGGACGGCCGGATAGCACCTGTGCCAGTGCCAACTGAATTCATTATTCAATTACTAACCATTGCAATGAGGAAGAATTTCTTCATGTTCCAAGGTGAGTTCTACCTTCAATCCAAAGGCGTCGCAATGGGGGCAGCTTTTGCGCCGGACCTGGCCATTATATATATATGGCGGATTTAGAGCAGAAATTTGTTTTGAATCCTGACCATCCATACCAAGCGCAAATCACAATGTGGCGTCGGTACATAGATGACGTCCTGATGATATGGACTGGCACAGAAGAAGCTTTGAATTTATTCCATCTCTGGCTAAACCAGCGATGTGTAGATATTCACTTTACCATGCAGTCACACCATGAAAGAGTCGATTTTCTGGATATTACAATCTTCCATGAGGATGGCAATTTGTCGACGACTTTATATCGGAAGCCTGCAGAACGCAATTCATTGTTGCTATACAATAGCCATCACCCCAGAGGCTTGAGAGACAATCTACCGGTGGGCCATTGTTTTCGCATAAGGCGCAACTGTTCCAAAAAAGATGATTATTTTGTGGAATCAGAAGCTTTGACTGTTGAATTGATGGAAAGGGGGTATCCGAAGAGACTCGTCATGAGAGCCCGCAAATGGGCATGGTATAGCCCTCGAGACGAATTACTAATTCCACAAGCAAAGACAGGCAACAGTAATGAGCGGATGATTTGTGTTACCACTTACAACACACAAAGTAACAACATAAAGAAAATCGTCAATAAGTATTGGCCTTTGGTATCTGAGGAGATTGGACAACCACATTTACCCATGCACTCCTTCAAAAAATCAAGGAATATAAAGGATCAGGTGGTAAGCTCATACCTGCCTGCGCCTGAACCACCTTCCCTGCGATCTCTGTGGAATCTACCATCTCTGAATGGGAACTACAGGTGTGGACACTGTAAAGCTTGCCCAATGTGTGTACAAATGAAACAGTTCAACTACAAACACCACAGTGTAGATTTAAAAACATTCACCAACTGCAATACGAACTGTGTGATTTACTGTATCACATGCCCTTGTGGCCTGGCCTATATAGGCCAAACACAGCAGAAAATAAAGGCCCGCATCCTTCAGCATCAAAGCAGGATTAGATGTGAGGTGATTGAGGCACCCCTAGTAGACCCCTCATCCACTGTGTGCCCAACCCTTATATAGTGGTCTCAAATGCTTGTTTAAGGTAGAGTCCGAAGACCAATCCGCTGCGTGAGGAGGTCTCCATCAAACGGGCACCCAAGCCAAATTCCATTGAGGCCATTGCCCCTCAAGCTGAGTGAGCTCCAAGTCCTTAAGGCTTATAACAGTCTCTTGCATAACCCACTTAACCCATGTGGCAATGGTGGGCAAAGACACTGCCTTAAACGGTTTATGTAAGGCAATAAAGAGTTGTTGTTCACCAGGGGGCGAAACTCCTCAGTCGTCTCCTCATAAGCTTTCAAACAGTGGACTACACACAATTAAGGGGTACATGGGAATTCCGGATACAAGATTGTCCTTGTGTGACCGGTAGTCCTTTTCAGAGTGAGCATCACTCCATTCAGAGTAAAAAATCTGGCTGCGATAGCCAAAGCTCGCATGTCAGATACACGGCCAGAGGATAGGCATAACAACTTGGCCGACCGCTCCTTCTGTGACAGAAAATGGTTAGGTTGCCAAGATAAAAAAAAGTTGAGATCACAGTTGACATCGCAGAGAGCCGAATAACGGGGTTCCGCAGGCATTGACTGTCTGATTCACTAGAGCTACCTGCAAACGAGGGGATGCTCTCCAACATCCACATTAAGCGGCATATGACCCGCTGAGATGGCTGAGCGAAAGGTGTTTATTGATCTGTATGCCAGACCACTAGAGGCTTGGTGGGCCAGATATTTCAGGATGTGGACCACATCGCCTTCCAAGGGATTGAGACTATCGCACACACTAGCTGGACCATCTGCCCCAAGCAGACCTGTAACATTTTACCGTACTGTCCGCCCAAGCCCTGGACATGAGCTCTTCAGACTTTTCCGAAAGGCCCAGGACCTCCTGTTTTCTGTAATCTTCCACACCATGAGCCACAAAGAGTACCCCTGAGTCAGATGATGGGGAACTTGGTCGGGGCTCCGGAGGAGATCCGGAAAGTGGGGGGGGGGTAGGATTGGAAAATCCCCTAGAGTTTCAGAAGACCCAGAAACCAGACTTGAGATCTTCAAAAGGGGGTGACTATATTGTAATCTCCAATCTGCGCTCGTTGCCTCCTAATCTGAGCTGTCACTAGTGTTCATTGTGAAGAGGGGGCGATTGCGGGCCCTTTCTTCTGACTTCAGTCCTGGAGGAAGGCGTCCGTGGCCACTACCAATGTATCCGGCCTCCAGCTGTGAAACAGAGGGAGTTGATGGTCCAGCCTTGAGGCAAAAAGTCTATCCAAGGGACCCCAAAGGTCGTTCAACCTCCGAAAAATGTCTGGGTCAAGTTTCCAGAGGCTGGAATCGCTGAAATTGCGGGATTATCCACCATATGGTTTTCCCGTCCAGGGAGGTACTCCGCTGTGACACACCTGACGATCCAGGCAGTATTTTCAAAAAACTGGCAGCCAGGTTGGAGAGGGCTTTGGACCTTGTGTCCCCCAAGTGCTTGATATAGCGAACCGCGGATGTGTTGTCCCTTTTTTAGGAGGACAGACGACTGGACGGAATCTCTCATCCAACAGCGGACAGGAAAGATGCCCCCTAGGAGTTCCCTTCTTCTGCAGACCACACTCCTCCTGTAGAAAATTCACCGCACCTGGCTCCCCAGCCTACTGTGCTGCCGTCTGACTCTATCACTAGATCTGGTGTGGACCCCTTTATTCGCTTGACTATTCCAGGCTTCTATGTGCTGTAACCACCATTGAATTTCCTCCTGTGCCTCCTCTGAAAGAACCACCTTGTGGGACTTTGGGCACCCTCTGTGCAAATACACCACCTTAAGGCGTTGCAGGGCCCGGGAAGATGGCCTGGATGGAGGCTGAAAGAAGGCCCACAATCCAGGTTAAAACCCTGAGCGATACCTGCTGCTTGGATAAGGAAGGTCTTAGTTTGTGTTGAATCTTTGAGACCTTCCTGGGCAGTAGACTGAGGGTGGAGGAAGTGGAGTCTACTCCAAAGCCAAGAAACTTAAGTGACTGGGAGGAATTGAGAACAGATTTTGTCACGTTTACCACAAAGCCCAGGTTTTGGAGAAGATAAACTGCCATCTGAAGATGAAGCTGAAGAGGGCACACTACTTTAAGGAGCAGTTTGTCCAACTAAACTATCATCCTCACCCGAGCTCTCAAATAATCCACCACTGGCTTGAGGACCTTGGTGAAGCACCAAGGGGCCGATGACAGACTGAAAGGGAGGGATGCAAACTCGTACGTCTGCTGCCACCAGATGAACCAGAGGGACCTCTGGCAGGGAGTGAAGACTGGAATCACTAGGTAGGCATCTTTTAGGTCCAGATGCACCATCCAGTCTGAAGTACGCAAGACATACCTGAGGAGATTAATTCCTCCCATCTTGTAGTGGCGATAGACCAGCCACTTGTTTAATTTGTTAAGATTGATCACAGGGCGTTAGCCCCCATCGATTTTGTCCACCAAAAATATGTTGCTGACAAATCCCCTGCTGGGATGTTGAGTGGAGGGAACAATAGCTCCTTTGGCTAAGATGTTACCTCCGCGTCCAATAAGGAGGCTTCTGGTTAGGAAAACTGGATGGGACGGTGTCTGCCCAATTGGACAGGATCTCCCACGGAATCTGAACCTTTAACAGTTTGCAACACCCATGCGTCCCCCATGTTGGGAGTCCAAGCCTGGAAAAAATGCCCCCCCCCCCTAACTTTAACTGGGAAGAAGGGAGATCACTCACTTGTATTGGCTGAGGACTCTATCTTCTACCCTTGCCTTATCTGCCTCTTGCAGGTTAGTAGTTGCCAAAACAGGAATGGTCTTGATATTGACCCTGCCTGGAGCCTAGCCCTCGAGGGTTGATTAGAGGAACAGCTGGTCGAGCAGCCCCGCAGAAAATCCGGGGAATCACTTTCTTGATGAACGACTGTGCCTTGTCGTGTGAGGTAGGTGTTGAGGAATTTACAAAGCTCCTTGACAAAATCCTCAAGTGGCCTCCTTGTGCCACTGCCCCCAAGTCAGCGAGGTCCTCAAGCTTGGGGTCTAACTTAATAAGAAGTGAACAGAGGTGCTCAGTGGAAAGGGCACAGTTTGCATTGCCCAAAAACACGATTGCCCTTTGTGCCCATCCTGAAAGGGACTCTTGGGAAATCAGGGAACCTGATTTCTTTGCCTCCTCGGCCATGTCCAAGATCTTTGTGAAGGGCCCTAAAACGTCCAAGAGCTTGTCCTGGCACTCTCGCCAGGACTTGTCCTTTTTTTGGGGGGGGGGGGGAAGAATCTCTAACTTTTGCAGGAAAGTGACCATACAGTTGTCAATTTCTGGCGCTAGGGCGTCTACCCTCCAGGAAAGGTCACTGGCATTCTGCCTGGAGGCAGTTACAGTCCTCTTTCGCCAAAGGCTTCCGTATGCTCATAGCTGACACCCTTATCTGCTGGAGCCCAATCCGATGAGCATGGGTGGATCTCGTTGGGATTGATCATGTCTGAGTTGTCCTGGGAGCGGCGAGAAGGGAGCCAATGTCTTGAGGGGCTGGCCTCTGTGTCTGTCTCCTGCGTTGTCAGTGGGCAGAGCGTCTTGTGGGGTTGACAAACGTTCCCCTGCAGGTGGCAGAAGTGGTTGGGTAGCCAGAAAGGCATGTTTGAGCCTGTCAAAGGCACGAAGATCCACCCCTGTATTGCGAGCGTGCTTAGCAGGGGGAGAGCAGGATCTGAAGTTGGGAAAACCCCTGGGGTGCAGGAACCATGGGGAGAGCAGACAGCCCTGCTAGGGCTTGGTTTATCTTCCGGCAATAGTCTCTCCTCCAAGGGCGTCATGGATTCGCCCACTGCTCTGTAAATTGAATCATCTACTGCTTCATGGAACTCCTCCCAAGGGTGCTGCTTTTTTTCTTTTTTTTCTTCTCTCCCATTTCCTCGGCGTCCTCCTCATAGTCCCGATCTATACTCATTGGACTATTGAGTAGATGAGTGTAGGTAATGGGGTCTGGGTGACATACTGGGTACTCTGTCCTTTAAAGGGGTTTACCTTGTGGGGCTGCGTCTCAGCCAAGTAACATCCGAGGATCTCGCAGACTCTTAGAGGGACCAGGCACTGGCACAATAATGCCTGGTGCACAAAAAATATATATCTTTCTTCAGCTGACCTGTTTATGTTCCCAAACTGGCTTCAAGCACCATAAATACAGACCCAAGTGTGTTGTAGATAGCAAAGTGGGTGTTTTAGAAAGCAATACTGAATCTGCTGCCTGTTTTCTGCCCAGGCTCATTGTTTGTTCACAGAGCTTTAATAATAATAAACTACAAGAGACCTGTTCCGCTGAGGTCATTAAAACCTCCGTCACCCTCAGTCACCTGCTGAGAACTAACATTCAGTCACAGCGTGTGCATGATTAGAGAATACAACTCGCTGAGGCTTGCTAAACACAGCGGCCCACGTCTAAAGCTAAAACCAAATCATAAAGAGCAAAATACAGGGCAAGCAATTGACAGTGAATTACAAAGCAGTCTGGTAAAGCGTAGAAACGCACAGCTAATTACTGAAGCAATTTTTACAGACAATCCATTCAATTGAAAAGGCAAGAAATTCCCACAGAGTAGGAAAGGCGCTTATCTCTGCTGTGCAGCACAGAAGAAAGAGGATGAAGGGCCAGTGAGGACAGACTATGTTGGAGCTGGAGTGTCCCTGATTTAAGGGCTCAGGACTTTTCCTGATTGGCCACTTTTCTTTACTAAATGTTTTCCCAAGGTTTCATGGAAAATAAGTTGGCTGCTGTTAATAAAAGTGGAGAGAAGGCATAATTGTCGCTTCCAGTCCTGACTTAGAATTGACATTGGTCCGTTTTTAACCCCTGCCCTCTGACTCCTCCCAAGAACTTCAGGTAACAAGTATATCCTGGTTGTGGTGGATCGGTATTCAAAGATGGTTCCTTTGAAGAGGACCACTGCAAAGATAGCCTAGTGCACACCTCTGTATTGACCCAGAGCGTGGAAAGGAGTGCACTTGGTCCACTTTGCAGAGCTGTAGATAAGGGGGTCACCAGTTGCAAACTCTCAGCAACCACAGATGGGGCCAAGATGGCCCGGTCTGCCTGTGGCTCCCTGATTAGAGTCTGAAAGGAGAACTGTTTGAAGTAGGAGTGATCCTAGCTATGTCTTGTGTACTGGAAGCTCTGGAACTGGAATTGGGTTCAGTATCAATGACAGTTGTACCATGTGGGGAAGAGGGGGTACCAGGGGTGTAAACCTCCAATAATAAAGAGTTCACGCTTGAAGAACAGTTTCCATGAACTGAATGTGCTAATCCGGCTTCAAAAATCAGATTCTTTTGGTAAGTTTGTTGCAGAATTGAAGCAGAGCTCCAGTTATGGTCAAAGACCCTTGTTTCGATCAATAAACCATGGGCTGAGTGCGATTATGCATTCAGTGGCCTGAAGTACTTGTTGAGCAAAAAGTAGCACGCTATTGGAGTATCAGGATTATAAACTAGAACTAAATTACTATTTTGGATACATGCTGGAAGGCAGGTGTCTTGAGTACACAATTTTCTTTATTTTTTGTATTCATGCTCTGCTAATTAGACAGAGGCAAGATGGCGGCCTCTGCTGTGGCCGTTGCTGTGAGCTGCGTTCTTCGTGATTCCTCACTAAAACCCCCCCCTGCCAGACTCTCCCTATACCTCTGCACTCATGAGACGGCGGCTTACTGCAGATATCAATGTCTTTTTTTCTATGGAACGGGAGTCTTCTCGAGCGGGCGTTCCTTGGGCACGGAGAGCGTCTGCTCCTGTGTCTGCTCGGGTCAACTGAGGGAGCTTGAGGAAGAGGCGGCTCCGGGAGTGAGCGGGAAGTCTCCGGCCGTTAGCCTGCAAACGCATTGCAGCTGTGTACCTACGGTCCGTCCTTGGACGGAGTGCGGGAGAACGCCGCTGGTGAGAGCTCAAACGTGGCGGATGAGACACCATCAGCTTAGAAGTAAATCTGGATATTGAAACATACACTGAAACGGTGAGCCGTGTTGAATGGGGAAAAAAACAATTAGTGTTGTACTTTCTATACAGTTGTATACTGCTTATTAAATGCACGGTGCTCTATTGCAAAACGCCCACTTTCTGGGAGTACTTTGAAGGGAGCCTGCTTTTCATATTCGAAACTATAAATGGCACCGAAAGGGAGAGGTGGTACAAGGAACTGGGGGGCCGCAGCTGCATCAGCCCCTGTGGGTGCGTAAACAGAAGGGGGCGCAGAAGGGAATACGGCTGGCAATACAGTGCAACCCGGTATTATGGATGGAACTTTAGAGACCATATGTAATACTGAGCATCTTGTAGTACACGAGGTATCAGCAACTCTTTACTTCTACTTCTAGCTCCCAGCAGCCTCAAAAAAATGCTACTCAGTCAAGCCAAGATTTACAAGAGGGGGCAGTGCGACAGCGAGTTGTCCCAGCAATCTTTAACAAAAAGAGTAGCAAGCTCAAGGTCGGCGTCCCAAATTCGGAGATCCATACTGATCAAGTGAAGGCTGGATCTCAACATGATCCGCAGAAAACTCCGCTACCTGAAAACAATCTGCTTGTAATGTCTCAGCCTGAACTGGGGGAGGAAATTGATTTACTCAGTAGCGATGAAGAGCATATACTGAGGGAGGCACATGTGGGGTAACTATCACTAGCATAGGGGAGGACAATATTACAGTTACAGACACCTTCCTGGGGGATGAGAGGTAACGGGTCAGAATACGCAGGCTCAGAGGGGAAATTTTACTCTGTCGGATCTGACCACTCCATCAGACAAGAAAAATGAAGAAAATGACGAAGACAGCCTGAGTAACCTTGGTGACTGGGCGGCAATCCTGGGTGAGGAAGAACATTGTTATGAACATGGTGTAATCTGTGAGACAGTCAGGAAAGTGGCACTAGCAGCAGGAAATCTAGATCAGAATCAAGGTATCCCACATCAAGGCATCTGCATGCGTAGTAAATCCGGATAACATAACATAACATATACCCAGCTGAATCTGGAGGAGATTACCGAAGATGCAGTTACTCTAGGACTGAAATACAAAAGTGTAATGGCTCATCGAAATGAGACCAGAGCGGAAGGACTGCAGATACAAGAAGCGGTGAAAACGTCAGAACACATTAAGGCGCCTAGTGAAAACCTGCACCGACGTAACCACCCGAGTGATGGAGGTGGAACACCGAGTTTCCTCAACTGAAGACAGCCTGGGGAAACAATCGGCTATTGAGACACTGCAAAAGTCAAAGTCTTATACAGACTGGAAACTCACAGATCTTGAGAATCGCGCCAGGCGCAATAATCTTTGTGTTTTGGGCATCCCGGAAGGTAAAGAGGGGTCGGACCCTCGTAGCTTCATCATCCAGGTGTTCAGGGAGGCCTTTCCGGAATTAAAATCTTGGAATTGGGACATTGAAATTAACCGTGCACATAGGTTTTTTTTTTTTTGTGAATCGGCGGCGCGACAACGGTCAAAACCTATTCATGGGCCATTTTGATCCGTTTGAACAATTTTCTATTAAGGAGGGCACTGTATGATCTCGCACGCCCAGAGAAAAGGAGGAATGGGGGTGGGTGTGGGTTGTTTGTGTTTTTTTTTTTTTTTGTTTGTTTTTTTCGGCCACCCACAGTGAATGAGAGATGGCAAATGCGGAAATTAATCGCGCCGTTTCAGGAAAAAGGCGCTCAATGCTTTTTACTGAACCCAGCTAAACTGAAGATTATATTCAAAGGACAAACTCGATATTTCACTTCTGGGTCTGAGGCTCCACAATATATGAATCAGATGGATAACAGACGAAAATGTAACTCTAAGTACTTTCCCTAAGAGAATAACTCATTAAGGACATGCTGCATTTGTGGGAGAGCGTTTGAGCTGAGCTATAAGCTAAGCGGGTAACTAAGGGTGATCAGGGGTGTAGGGGAGGTAATTTTGCTTTTAGAGTATAGGCCCTGCACATTTGATGGTCTGGTCTCCCCATTTAACTTTTTTTTTAGGTAAATTTTCTTTTTTTTTTCTTCTGGAGTTAGCATTTAAAATGTAGGAATATTGCTTCGGTAATGGGTGCCTTGGGGACAAGGACAAGGACTTGAAATATTATAAACATGATGTAATGTTTGACTTGGTTGAAGAAAAAAGGCTTGTTCCCAAAGATCTGTGGATGGCAGAAACACTATATGCATGATGTAATGCTTCATATGCTGGCTCTTGAGTTAGAACTTATGGGGGATATCCTGAAGAGGTTATAAGCCTGAAGTAAGGCCGGTGATTCAGGGTGTGGAGCGATTGAGTCTTGGGGGGGGGGGGGGGGGAGAAGGGGAGTCTCGATATGCAGTGAGGCACTTCTACATCGCAGAGGACATGGTCCTTAAGCCTCGTGAAGGGTGGTGGCGAGGGTGGGTGGGTAGGGTCTGGGAGGGCGGGAATAAGGTGGGGTGTGGGGAAGTGGGGCGGAAAAAGAAAAAATAACACCCGAGACCAGGTTGGGAAGAAATTTGTATCTTTTGTTGAGCACTTTGCGAAAATTAGTTGGATTAAAGCCACAAATTTTGAAATGGTTAAATGGCAGGTAGGGGTCTAAGGGTGGGTACCCTGAATGTCAGGGGGCTGAACTCTGTGGAGAAAAGACAAAGAGTAGCACAGGAGATAAGGGCTTTGCAATGTGATCTCATATGCATACAAGAGACTCATGTGGTTTGGTCTAAGAGACAACTTTTAACAGAACTAGGGTTTAATTTAATTGTATGCACTAAATTTTCAGGGGTGGCTAGAGGAGTGGCAATTCTTGGTAAGAACTATATAGGTACTACGGGGAGGATACAATCTGATGGGCTAGGACGTTGGGCAATTGCTGAATGTGTTGTGGGTCACACTAAAGTTACTGTGTGCATGGTATATGGGGCAAATCTAGATGAAACGGAAGCTCTCAATTTCCTAAACGTGGAATTAGCAGGTTGGCCCACACCATTGATCATATGCGGTGATTTCAGTATAAATCTAGCACCCAACACGTTAAATAATGAGAAGGTGAGATACACCGGCAGGAAGCCGAGAGTATTTAAAGCCTTACAGGCACTTATGGTAGCTCATGGTTTGGTGGATGTGTGGTCGTTTTTAAGGGGTGAGTCACCCGGGTACATTTTTTTTTTTTTTTTTTTTTTTTTCTTTTCCACATTGGACATTGGTTCGATTTAGAATTTTTTTTACCTCCGTAATGTTAAATCAGGCTGCAATCCAAGTATATCCTAGAGTGACATCGACCATGGGCCAGTTGTACTGATATTATCCAGCATCACTTCTAGTCAGCGTCCATGACAGTTCTCCTTTGACCGTAAATTATTGACTGACTAAACAATTTTTCATCGAGCATATGAATGAGTGGATCGTATCTTTTTTTAACATCCATCGCAGGAGTAGTAATGAGGGTTGTGTGGGACTGTTTCAAGGCTGCCTTTCGTGGGGAGACATGAAGTTTGGGCCTGTATAATCAAAAAAAGCAGGCAGCTGAAATAAAGGTACTTTATCAGGAACTGATTAGGGCCGAAGAGGCGATCCTGGTGGGGGTATAGGCAGGGATTAATATAGATGATGAGAGTAATGAAGTAGCGCGCCTGAAGGCAAGGGTAAATCTGAGGTGGTCCCAGGAAGCAGCCAAGAATTTTTTTGCTAAAAAACAAATCCACTATGAATACAGCGAGGCAAGTGGCAGATGTCTCGCCCAAAAAGCTCAGCGCATTGATGAGCTATTAGATCAGAATGGCGATTCTGTCAAGGACGCGCAAGGTATCCTGGAGGTATTCAGGCAGTTTTACGAGACGTTATATCAGAGTGACGAGTATATTAGTGATAATGCTGCATTATTGATTAGTCAATACTGTCTGAAGGATCTTTCGGTAGATGATAGGGCAATGCTGGAGGCGTCCATTACTTTGGAAGAATTAGAATTGGCAGTAAATGGATTGGCTCTGGGAAAGGCTGCAGGCCCAGATAAATTACCATTAGAAATATACAAAACGTTTTTCACGCTTTTAAAAAAAGACCTCTTGGCAACAATGCTAGCAGCACAGAAAGGCGTATCTCCCAAATCATGGCAAGAAGCAAGTATAGTCTTATTACGTAAAAAGGGCAAACCAGCGAATTTACCGGGATCATATCTTCCTATATCGCTGCTAAATGTAGACTGAAAAATATACTCTAAGATTTTAGCGAATAGACTGTCCAAGGTCATCTCTGGTCTTGTATCAAAAACACAGCATGGGTTCATCCCTCCATGCAGCACTACTAATCATATTAATCGAGTGATAACTTTACTTGACTACGCTGCGGCAACTAGGGAACCATTTTGTTAGACGCGGATAAGGCCTTTGACCGCGTTGCATGGTCTTTTCTGTGGGATATTTTGACGGGTCGAGGATTTGGTCCAGAGTTTATTAAATCAGTGCTGGTCTTGTATCACCATCTGTTGGCCCGGATTAGTACTATGGGTTTGGAATCTGCGGCAGTACAAATCTGTAGGGGGACCAGGCAGGGTTGCCCCTGCTCCCCCTTATTTTCTTTATACATTGAGCCTTTTTTAAGAATGTTGGATACTAATATGCATATAATCCCGTTAAAGGTGCATATGTATCAGGTTAAGGTGTTGGCATATGCCGATGACGTGGCAGTGATACAGAAATGGGGGTGGTGATGAACAGAGTGTCTGAATTAAGCAGGCCACTCTTACCCAGTCCAAAGATCAGGGCTTGATCCATCACTGTTATTTATCTCACTGCACCATCCCAGTTTAGAACCTGGCTATATGCAAATCAGTCTGTCCCTGGCCCAGTGCATCATGGGAACAGGGCAGACTAAACTACCAAGCCAATTCTTCACCAGAAAGGAGACCAGCTACCGGGGACCGGTTTCTGGCATTTCAGCCGTCTTCGGCCCGGCTTGCTTGAATCCTGATGGTGCAGTGAGAAAGGGACTCATGTCTGAGTATACCCTGCCACACCTATAGTGGCCAAAAACGATACAGAAATGGGGGTGGTGATGAACAGAGTGTCTGAATTAAGCAGACCACTCTTACCCAGTCCAAAGATCAGGGCTTGATCCATCACAGTGAGGTTTTGGCATATGCCGATTACGTGGCAGTGGTCACGTCCAAACCCACAATGGCAATGCAGGCTATCGAGCAGCTGGTGGTAGAATTTGGTAAATCGTCAAAATACAAGTTAAATTCGGCCAAAACCCAGCTACTAACTATAAATATACCAAGCTATACTGATTCAAGACTATGCCAAGAGGTGGTATATTTGGGAGTTACGATACGAGCATGTACAACTTCTTTAGTCAAAGTTAATTGGGATCAACTCCTGGTCGGTGTACGGAAAAAATTAGACCAAGCAGAATGCTTCTTTCTATAGTGGGACGTTGCAACCTATTAAAAATGTTGATTCTTCCTCAAATTTTTTGTTTTTCGATGTGTACCCCTAGAAGTTCCCAAGACCAGTTTAGAACAATTGCAGGCAATATGTATGCACTTTATGTGGTCTGGGGGCAAAGCACGAAGGGCTAGGCGCTTTATGATTCTGCCAAGAAACCTGGGGGGTTGGTCGGTACCAGACTTTACACTATAGTACTATGCCTGTATGTTGCAAGGTATGGGGATTTTATTAACGGGCAAAGGTCCGGTAAGACCCGCGGACTGTCCTTCGATCTTTCAAATGATACTGGGGGTAAAAGTTAAACTGCCTATTTATGTACCTAGAACAAAGCTATTACAAACGCACGCGCTTTAAGACAATGGAGGCTGCATATAAGGTTTGGCGTAAAGTTAGGGGGGCTATTGGGCCTGGAGAAAATAACGTGGTACACCACTGTCATCGTCGTTTTTCTTACCTGTAGATGTGTGGGATAGAGTAATATATAATTAGAGGGAGAAAGGTATTAGAGTGGTGGGTGATTTGTATGATGTTAGCTATTTTAAATCTTTTGAACTACGAGAACAATATCTCCTCCCTAGACAGCATTTTGTGAAATATCTACAGATTCGAAACTATTTAATGTGTATTGGGAGCAATTTCAAAATAAATCCTCTGAGGACATTATGAAAGGGGCAAGGATTGGTGTTCTATACAATCATATGTTGAATACTAAAGAAGATATAGAGCAACAGAATAGTAAATGGGGTGCTAAACTCGGCAGACAGGATATTCAAATAGAAACTTCATTAGGCATGGCTAAAGACCTATTCCTGTCTGCAAAGTTGGTTGCGCAACATTTTAAATCAATTTACAATTTATATTACACCCCAGACAAAGTGTCTAAATGGCCGGGCGATGCAATAGGGAAATGTTTTCGCTGTGGGCTTGTCTCAGCGGATGATGTCCACATTTTCTGTACATGCACTAAATTAGCTCCCTTGCTGTCTCAGATAGAAAAATGTCTTTTGGCAATTGTGGGTGGTCGGATACAGTTATCAGCAACACAGATATTATTTGGGGTCGAAATGGGCATACTGAGCACCAACATTCTGAAGAAACATGTTAAACTAATTTTCTTAGTGACTGCAGTCTATAGGCTGTGTATTGCATCTGCATGGCTGCAACCGGAACCGCCTGCCTTTGAAGCTTGGCGGTCCCGGTTCTTTTCGGTACATAATATGGAGCACAGCTTGTATGTTTTAAAGGGCTCCCGCAGAAGGAAGATTGGGGAACGGATATGGGGGCTAGTTACAAATTATTTGTAGACTTAGGGGGGGACTTGTGGGAAATGTCTATCTCGGTCTATACTGTGGCTGCCCCGACAAAATGTATACCTAATAGTTGATTTCTTTCATATTTTTTTTTTGTATGGGTCAAAATGATTTGAATTTGTATGTGCTCGACAAAAAGGTCTCTTTTTTTTTTTTTTTTTTTTTTTCTGTTCCAACCGACTCGTGTGTTTCTGTATAAATATAAAAAATGCTCTGCTAATTAGCCTCGAGTACACACTAGTCTGTAGCCAATTGCACCCTAGGGAATTTCATTGTAACATCTTGGACACTTAGTAGCGGTCCCAGCAGATGGGGCTCCCCTCAGCAATGCATCCTACCAACTGTTAACTGCTAGGCTTCAACAAGCTTCCAGACCTGTCATTCCATGCACCTCCATGTTACTCCAGCATATTCTACGTAATGCCTACTTGGCCCTTGCAAACACATTATCACTAGTTTACCTAACCAGCTCTTATTGAAAGACTTTCCCTCTGTCCCGCATGCTAGTGCCATGAAGCGGTTTCAAAATAAATGGGGCAACATTTGTATTGTTGCCAAATGTTTGTCATGGGACTAAAGAATTCCTTGCTAGATATTGCTGTTTTTGTTTAAATATTACATGCTTGGTGAAAAACGCTGCTGTGTATTTCTGAGACAAATGACTGAACCCTGAATTAAGTCTCTAGCGCATAGCCTAATTTGAAGACTCCAATAATTTAACGGGCTGCAGCTAACTTAAAAAAAAAAAACGACCTCAGATTTAAAACTGTATTGACAATTTGTGTTTGTGGATAATCAAACTTTCCTATGAATAGATCGTTACCTCAGTGGTTAACGGGTTGCATTAAAAAAATATATATAATTTGATGCCACATTGCCAGTTGCCTAATTGATGATTCTGTGTTTTTATGTTGAAATTTTAAATTTGCTGTTATCTTAGTTTCCTAAAAACAAAGATTTTGAGTCTTGTTTATATTTTTTTAAATATAAATATGCGGTTTGAGGCAGAGCATTGTAAAGTATTTGGTATTGCTTTCAATGTATTTGTTTGGAAATCTGTTCGATTTGGTGATAGAGTTGCACTGGGTGCTGATTAACTTTGCTAGCTGTAGAAGCACACTCTGGTTTATTTCTGTTCACCCAGTTTATTTCTCTTGAAACTCAAATGGACCTATCTGCTTTCTCCATAGATCTTAGTTTGGAAAGTGGTGGAATATGGGCACTTCCCAGAATATAATAAACAGCAGCTAAATACTGAAGTTAATTTACTTCGTGAGCTGAAGCATCCAAACATTGTTCGCTTTTATGACCGCATCTATGACTCAACAAACGCCAAACTGTACTTGGTGATGGAGTACTGTGAAGGAGGAGACCTTGCTCGTTTAATTGAGAAGCATACAAAACAAAGGTAAGCCTGTAGAATGGGGTTGCCAATGTTAGTTTAGAGTGCCTGTTGCAAATATGCCGGTGAGTAATCGTGAATTGTCTTGACTCGTTTGCTGTCTGTGCATACTTGAACAGTGAGCTACTTTCCCTGATCTATACCCCAGTGCCCTGGTCTAATCTTCCCAAACCCAGCAGCGTTCCACCAACCTGAACAACTCCACTTCTCTCCGACCTGGCCACACAGTCCAAACCAAACATAGAGGCTATAAAATCCCAAACAAATGGACAAGTAGAGCCAATAGTTGCATAACCACTGCTGTTGAGTGAACCACACACCTTCACTTTCACTCGCATTTTGGAAAAACTAACCTTATAACTAGCTGTTTGCCTTCTAGCAGCTTGCCTCTGCCTGAATCAACCACTGTCACAAATAAACTAAATTATTATATAGGCCCACTTAATAAATTCTCCTGCTTGCTTTGACTCGGACCAGGCACGTATTGTGCTTCCATCTGCGCCAGACACAGTGCATAACATTTCACTCTAAAGCTTAAACATGCTTTACATAATGTTGTAGTACTTTGCTTAAGTGTGGTACCTAACAAAGACCTAATTGGTGACACATTCAGGCACTCAACGATCATGTGATTACTGGTATTCCACACGCAAACTATGCCCTCGTCTGCTTGCTCTTGAACGTTCTTGTATGCTGGCTCCCAGTGATTGTGTTAAATCTTTCGAAAGGAAACTTGACCAACCCATGATGCCAGCAGGTAAGTATATATCCTTATCAGCTCAGTGTCTCTGTAGCAACTGCCAACCAGTACCCACCCCAGGTTCAAGGCAGGGAACACAGAAATCTAGCCTTCTCTACAGTCAATCCCTACACGCACCCCTTCCTTATCAAAGTAAAAATGATCGTATAAAGAGTAAAACATTAAAATGATCATGAACAAAAGTACACACTTTAACTGATATATAAATGTTTTATAATCTAACAAAAACACAAAATGTAAGTCCTTAACATCTACAGCACTAACTAAGTATTTTGGTGAGTACATTGTGTAATCCTCCCGACCTGACTAAGTGAGGTGTAGGTTCCTGGTACCTGATTCCAGAATAACTCATGAGGTTAACTTTTAGTAACGCTCATGCCTCTACCTGCTAGTCGATGAGGCGCGATTCATACCAAAGTCGGGTTGGTCCTATACTTTCATATAAGATACCTAATTGCTAGGTTGACTGAGTGATTAGTTCACTTTTACAAACCAACCACTGTGTAGATGGTGCAAAACCTTCGGTCCTGATGAATTGCCAAGCGATTCTTTACACAACTGGCGAGAAACGTTGCAGGAGTACGCATTCCTAGACACCTCTGATCATTCTCATCAGCGGTGACACTCTTGATGATTTTAACTGGGACTAGTGAGCTCGCAGATTAAACTCATTTTGGAGCACCACCTCTCCTCATTTTATCACCTCACACATTTCCTTGTCACATCTACACAACAAGGCCCCAAACCCGCATTTCACCCACACAGCTTTGGAAAATGATCTCTGCCTAAGAGCCCCTGCCTGTCTGGCATTGCAGTGCCGGCCTGACTAGGAGCAAGTTCTATGATGAATTATGACCCCCAACCAGGTGTGTGAGCCCCCCACTTCCCATATTGGGAAACGCCTTGGATCTACTTCAGAGCGGGGTTGTTGACCAACCCAGCCTCTACTATTCCTTTCCCTCTCCTATAGGAACTGCATACTCCGTTTTTACAACACAGAATCATAGCCTCCTCTACAGGCCATCCCTACCTTCACACAATTAAAATTATGGTGTGAAGAGTAAAACTGTAATAGTGATCATGAACAAAAATACACACTAACTGCAAAATATATATATTTTTTTAAATAAACACTCAAATTTTTACAAGCTAACAAACAAACACAATGTGTAATCATTGAGCTTACAAAGACTATCTTCTTCCCGAAACTCTGCTATTGGCATATTTGTCATCAGGACTAACCTTTTTGTACCCCATTTTACTGCCTACATACTGTTTTGGATTGTAGCACTACTGAAAAACCACTAGTTCCATGTTTTACTGTTTTCTAGCACCACTACATGAGCCTTCACTTATTTCACTCTGACAGGTGCAGAAAAGCCTGACGACCTTGCGGATAAAACCAGGTCTCTTTATCTTTACCCTAGACAGTCCTGTGATTGTTCTCAGTACTATAGTTCCCCTGCACTACAGTCCTTACATCCACTGCACTTGCTATTTTTACCACATCAAAAGTTTTCCTAGATAGCCGCTCTTTGTTTAACCTGGGCCTGTAACCTTGCGCTCTCAGTAATGTAAAAGGGGATATGCCTGTACTTATGTTAATAGTACTTATAGAGCGCGTGATTACCCTTGGGTGTCCTGGCGCTAAGCACTGGGCCTCCTGGGAACCAGATGGGGTGTCACTGTGAAAAGCCACGTCTTCAAGCTCTTCCGAAACATAAGAAGATTTGGAGCATTATTGAGAGCCGATGGAAGCTCATTCCAGGCTCTCGAAGCACAGTAGATAAAACTCCTACCTCCCCAATTAACTTTTTTCATCCTGGGAACTTGTGTTAATTTAGCACTGGCAGATCTCCGTGTCCTCCTGGGCACATACCATTGGAACTTTTGCCTGAGAAATTCAGGACCAGTACCGTTAATGGCCTTAAAGACTATACAAAGAGCTTTAGAGCGGGATCTTTGTTTTATCTGTAGCCAGTGAAGCTTCCTGAGCTCGCCTTTGACAGAAGCAAATTTAGGGGGTTTCCAGACAGCAGCCTAGCTGCTGCGTTCTGGACTAACTGAAGCCTATACATCTGGCTTTTTTCCGGATTCAGGTATAGACTATTACTGTAGTCCAACCGCGATGTTACTAGGGCCATGACCTTTGTCTTCAGATTGCTTTGTGTCAGAAAGAACTTAATTTTCCTTATGATTCTAAGAATCATAAAACAGGCTTAGGTCACCAGGCTAATTTGGTCCCCCATAAGTATCATCCGCAATTACCCCCAAGTTTTTAGCCTTCTGGGGTGGGTGTCGGACAGGGACCCAATTATTCTGGTGTCCACACCAGAGGATTGTTCCCAAACTTTAAAACTTCGGTCTTATTTGAGTTAAGTTTTAAACAGTTGGAGGACATCCAGCTGGATAATGTACTTGTGGAAGCGCTCCCCAGTCTTTCTCACCTCCCTTGCTTATTGACAACACAATTTGTGTTGTCTGCAAAGGAGGTGAGCTGGAAGCCAAAGGATCTAATATCTCCCGCTAGAGGTGCCACATATATATTGAAAAGTGTAGGGCTCAGAGAAGAGCCCTGTGGCACTCCGCACGGGAGTGTAAATGGCTTGGATGGATTGCCATCCAGACCCATTGTTTTGAACCTGTCCGCTAGAAAAGACTGTTTCCACGCAAGTCCTTTCACACCAATCCCAGACAGCCGGTCCATCAATAGTTTGTGATGGACCGTGTCAAAGGCCGCTGACGGTCTAATAAACATCACGACTGCACTTCCTCCTCCATCTACGGCTTCTCTGATTTCCTCCGTAGACTTCAACAGAGTCTGCTCAGTGCTGTGGTCGGCCCTGAATCCATATTGTGAGGGGTCCAGAGTTGTTACGATGTAGATAAGCACTGAGTTGGATGTTAATCACCTTCTCCAGGTTTTTAGCAGGGAGAGGGAGCCGTGAAATAGGCCTATAGTTATTGGGGTCTTTGGTGTCTAAATTCAGTTTTTTCAAAAGCGGTAGAACAGAGGCTACTTTCCAGATTTTAGGAAATATACCAGAGGCAAAAACATTATTAAGCACGAAGGTCAGGGCCATTCCTATCACCTCTGGTATTTGTTTAATGACCCAGGCAGGACAAGGATCACTGGGGGCTCCTGATCGAATCCGGGTCAAAACCCTGATTAATTCTGATACCCCCAATGGTAGAAATTGATCATATGTTCTTTATGAGTCTTTGCTGTCCAGTCTATCATTATCTGACTGTCTTTTCATTGACCTCCGAGAATGAGGAGAATATCACTTCAACTTTTTGTTTGAAAAAAGCGGCAATTTCGTTACAAAATGAGGGTTTACTGTTACTCCTAGGACTGATGAAAGTAGTCAGTTTTTTTATAGCAATTGAAAGTTCCTTGGAGTTGGACTTAGCCAGTGCAATCTGCATGGAAAAGAACTCTTTTAGCTTCAAATAAGCTTTGTTTGTAACTTGCTATGGATTGTTTATATTTTTCCTTATGTCTGTATACTTTTTGCGCCAAACCCTTTCTAACAGTTTACATTCCAGTTTCTTGGCTCCAAGTTATACAGAGTACCAGGCTGATGGTATAGCTCGTTTAGGAAGCCATTTTCTACTGGGGGCTAATGGATTGCAAGAAGCGGCAAGCCATTGATTGTAGTCAACAGCCACAATTTCCGCTTCAGTTGGAGATCGCATCTAGCTGCTAAGGGAATTCTCAAATATGTTGATCTCCAATTTTCCCCGGGCTCTGGTCATTATCGTCTGGTTTAGTTTTAACTGGCTGATTCCTGCCACCTTTAAGTTCAAACTGAATAGCACAATGGTCTGACCATGAAAGAGGGGGGAACTAAAATACCGCCCAAGTCTTGGTTGTTTGAATATATCCAATCTAGGGTATGTCCCTTTTCGTGTGTGGGAGTAGTCACCAGCTGATGTAGGCATCCAGCCTCCATGATTTGATCCAACTGATGTATATCAGGGTCTGAGTGGTTTTCTAAATGAGAATTAAAATCCCCCATTACTGTATATGAATCTTGACACAGCCCTTCGTGTTCCTGGAGACAGTGGGTACCTTTCTTGGGACCGGGAGGGCGATCTAGCAGTTAAGCTTTAAAAATCCTATCATTCATAGAGCAAGTCAAAGGCTTCGGCTTCAAATATAGAGTTGGAAATCGGGAAGAAAGTAGGTTTTAAGGAAACATGATAAATTACTGCAAGACCTTCTCGTTTTTTTTAATTTTTATATAACCTATCCAGAGTATAACCATGAAACCCTGGGGGTGTGGCCTTCACGAAGTCTGGTCCAGAAGCCGGATCAGTCCAAGCTTCTGTGATAAAGGCTAGTTTAATCTCTTGTTCCTCCAGTAACAAAGCACATTCTACGCTGTTTAATTAGGGATCTAGCGTTCAGTAAAACACATTTCAGATCACCTGACATATTTAAGTTTTACTTCTTGAGTGTTGTGATTCTAGCCTCATGTACAGTTAAATTTAAAAGGTGGGGAAGTTGTCTGGCAGCTGGGGCAGGATGTGCTTTCCATACCTCGCTTGATGATAGTCCTGGGATTTAGTGAACAACAAAGTTCCCTTACCAGGATTCAGCTTGTGTAATTCCTCGATGGTATAGCTGGTTCGTTTTGGGGCCAAATGGCCAGGGGGACAGGCCCTGTGCGGGGACAGCCCCTGTGCTCGGACAGGCGCAGACGGGCTTGCCTTTGGCGGGACGGTGGCGCACCCGCGTCAGCATGCGGACTAAATAGCCCCCCGCTTTCATCAACTAGCCTCAGAGCACCACCAAGACGTCTGGTTCGATCCCTCCCTCTTCCCAGTGCAAATAGGCAGATTAAAAAGCAGTTTTAAAATAAATTGTGCAGAACTTAAACAGGGAGTAGTAGTCCTTATTGCCCACAACATTACCAATTGCTTCTTTCCAATTGCAAGCTGTAACTGGTCCTTGACGCGTTCACCCTCTCCACCAGACAATTACTGTGGGGATGGTACAGGAATTTAAAATGTGCTCTATACCTGAATTTTCTTGAAAACCTTTCATTTCCCTGGATACCAGTTGGGCACCATTATCAGTCCATATATCCCCTGGGAATCCCTTTCTCAAACACTTCCTTGAATGCACTGGAACTTGTTAAAATAAATTCACTTCTAGTTATTTAGTCTTCTTGAACCACAGCTTATTTAGGTGTACTACCTGTAACCCAAAAGGTTCAAACACTTCAAATATCAATACTCCAAGGTCTACTTTTAGCTGTGATGGGGTTGAAAGGAGATGGGCATGCCACCTGCTATTTATTACTAAGGACACACCTGCAACATTCTCAGACTACTTTTTTAATAGCTTGGTCTACTCCAGGCCACCAAAAATCCTCCATTACACTCCGCTTCATGGCATGAATCCCAAGACACCCTTCAAAGAAAGGCGAAGTCCAACACTACTTTTCCATAGGCATCCTAGAACAACCAACTGTCCACTCCTGCACATAATGCTGTCATCAATAGACCATTCCTCCTCCACTCTCTTATAAAGATTCAATACCTCTGGGGTATTCTTGATAATAGGCCAACTTTTTACCACAAAATGTGCACTACTTTTAACTCCTTGTCAGTTAACACAGCTTCCACCTGCTCCGACAAAGCTCCCTTCATGATGTTGTTAACTGAACTCCCTATACACATCTGAGGATCATCCATTCCTTCCTGTAATGCTTCACTCTCCTCCTACGACAATCTAGAGAACATCCGCTGCAGAACTTTTACCCTGGCACATATTCCAGTTTGTAATGGAATTCCTGCAATCCGTATTGCTATTTGGCAATATGTGGGGTAGCTCTACCCCCTTTTTGTTGTGGTGAAAAGATACACCTAGGGTTTGTGGTCCGTTCTTCAAACTAATTCTTACCCCCTCAAGAAGTTCTTGAAATGTTGCACCCCTCGCCACATGGCCAAAGCCTTTCTCTATAGTAGAATGTGTAATCTGCTCCCCTTAAGATTCTTGACATGAAAGGAATGGTTTCCTCTCCCACCATCCCTTTTTTTGCATAAGCACCACAGCAAGCCTTGCATTAGTAGCATCAGTGGAGATAATACACAAATCATTGTCAAAAGCATTTAGAGGGTGAGGTTTTTTTCTTGAATAATTAAAATTCCTTTTACATTCGTCATCCCATGGATTTTTTTTTTTTGGGAGCCTACCCAAACATGTTTTATTACAAAAAGGAACACATTTGCAGTGGTATTCTACCAGCCCAAGGAATGAATGAAGTTGGTCTTCGCCTCAGTTTAGGCACACTTTGAATGGCACACTTTGAATGGCATCTAAAATCTTCACTTAAGATTTAATCCCTCTTCCTGATGCATGATGGCCCAAGTAATCCACACCTTCTTGGGAAAACTTTACTTTATCCTCCTTAAGGGTCACTCTACTAGCTTTATTGATGTCTAACACACACCCTCACTTTGTCGTAATGTTCCACCTCTGTTTCACCAGATATCAAGATATAATTGTGGTAAAACATGACCCCTTTGTTTTTAGGTCGAAGCCTGCATTGCAGGGCATGCCCTGCTGCAGGCAGAGATATTGTGAGCATGGGATTTCAGCATGGCGTGAAGCCACACCCCTTTTTTCCATTGGTAGGCCTCTGGAAACGGAGGCCTGTCATTGGAAAAAGCTCCTGCTTAGCAGATTTGTCTGCGCTGGATCCCGCTTCTCGAGGACTCCATGACCTGCCTTATGGTAGCACAACAATATTTTTTTAAATATTGCCTTGGCAACCATGAGGCAGGTCAGAGAGTCCTGGAGGGGCGGGATTCAGTATCCTGTTCCCGCCCCCTTTTTTATTTTGTGTGTGTGCGCGCTTTTCGTTATTGTTGCCTCGTTCTCCTTACTGGAAGGACCCTCCTTGTTAAGCTTACACTAACGTGCTTCTCTCAGTGTTTGTTTGTTGTGCTGGTTCAAGTCTTTTCAGTTCTGTCAGATCTGTGCGTTGTAAATGTCATCTCTACCAAAAAAGGATTAGACGGGCTTTGATATTCAAAACATTACCAGCCACAGACCCGAGAGCGAGGACAGCCAAAGGAAACCCTTCTGAAGCGGTGGTGTGGATGACGACTTGTGGGAAGGCAGCCTGCCAAGCTTTGTTTTGAGAGTGGCCCGTCTGCAGAGCAGAAAGGCCGGGGCTGTTGTCAGGCAGCGCCAGTGTTGAACCAACAGCATAATGGCGCAGACTGCTTCTGTCACTCGAATGGCCATTGAGAAAGCGGATGCGAGAACCTCTGTGCTGAGATGAGACGCGGCTGGTAATCACTGCAGCGCTGGGGCTGTAATTCGCAGCTCGGCTCCTCTTAGTTGTTTCCGGCTTCACCCGGTAATTATGGCTTTATCCTTCAGCAATTACAAATTAATACCTCATTGCAAATGACCGTGCCGCTGCATTCACGGATCAGAGCAGTGCTCTGGCTCCGCGGATTTTGCGCTCGTGGTACACTCATGGAGAGGGGATATTTATGTATGATATGTTGACTACAGCCGAGGGTTCTCGTCTTCCAGCGTAGGCTGTAGCCTCACCTGAAATAAATTGGTGCTTTGTATAGGTCTCGCCTAGGACAGACATGTTGGTATGTTGGTATGTAAGGGTATTTCTATAGCGCAAATTTTGGGATGGGAGTTTCCCTTGCATGATAAAGATTTGTGTCCCCTGCCCTCCATGGCCTTTCGGCATACCTGTGATTTTTTAGGTCGAGCCTGGGTAGTGCATTTGCTGCTGTGCGAGCCATGCTGTATTGGAGTATGTACTTCAAGCGTTTCCAGTTATAGGTTCATATCTTTTATAGAAGGCATATTTCATTATATGTTGAGTTACTTCTGTTTATTTTAGCGTTACCCAAATGGAATTTTAATATGCAGTTTTATGAAATGGCGCAAGCCGCGCCGCCAAACTATTGACCAAAGTAGAGGCACACCTATTCGGATATAAACCTCACATACAGCAAGAACTGCATACTAATGAAAGCATGTGGTTTTTAAAATAAGTTATTAGTCTACAGAGTGCTTTGCATCTTACCTGGGGTGCTACATAAATTCTTCAAGCCAACACATGAATATATTTTCACTTCCAATTTTATTGCCTTTTTTTCTTCTTCGACTGTGATTTAGTAAGATGTTAAGCTGAGATATATATCGGAGAACTACAGTCTGTAAATATTTTAAATTGTAAGTTTGATACGAAATGGCCCACCCTTTCTATGCTCATTTGAAACACGTTTGCTAGCAGTCCTGCTGCACTCCAGGGTTACTGTATAACCAGTTTGGCAGAGCGTGTTATGACTGTGAAAGTATTCAGAAAAGGGGGTGGTGATGGACAGAGTATCTGAATTAAGCAGAACACTCGTACCCAGTCAACAGATCAGGGTTTGATGCATCACCGTTTTTTAGCTCACTGCACCATCCCAGCTCAGAACCTGGCTACATGCAAATTAGTCTGTCCCTGGCCCAGTGCATCATGGGAACAGGGCAGACCAAACTACCAAGCCAATTCTTTAACTGGAAAGGAAACAAGCTTCCGGGGACTGGTTTCTGGCATTACAGCCGTCTTCGGCCCGGCTTGCTTGAATCCTGATGGTGCAGTGAGCAAGGGACTCACATCTGAGTATACCCTTCCACACTTATGGTGGACAAAACGATTCAGAAAAGGTTCTGAGCTGGGATGGTGCAGTGAGCTAAAAGGTGATGGATCAAGCCCTGATCTGTTGACTGGGTATGAGTGTTCGGTTTAATTCAGATACTCTGTCCATCACCACCCCCTTTTCTGAATCATGACTGTGAAAGGAGGCAGCGTCCTATTTTCATCACATAATATGGAGAAAGGGCAAAGTCCTGGTCTCGGTGCCGATGACGTCACCCAACTGCTTCCAGTACAGGCCTCCATTGTACAGTATCTGTAACTTGTAAATACGAGTGCACAAGCGTGTACACCAGGATCACACAATTGCCAGATGTGGCGACGCCAGGATTAATGCATAGGTTACAGACCAGCCCTTTAGCCGCCACTGCACCCGTTTTCCCTTCTTGCAGACATTCACCATCTCTTTATTCTCTGTACAGACGTTCGCCTTGAAGGGCTCCAGGTTCTGCCTGCCCCGGCCTGGGAATCCTCCCGAGCACCCTGGGCTGCCGACAGTGGCTGCCACACTCTGAGTTTTCTTGAAGCAGCTGCTGCTGAATCCTTGAAAGTTTATGCAATGAGAGCTGGATTTACTGAAAACTACTGGGGTTCGTTCACCCCCTAGTGCAAATGTGTTCAGGGTGTGACTGGCATGGTTCCCCACGCCGTGCTTAAAAACAGGTTTGGTTGAAATGTTACACACCAGACAACACGTATTTGGGGTGTGCCTGGTTTGCTCAGTGTAATCTTTACTGGGCAAACGCGCGCCTGGACGCATGAAGATGTGAGCTAGCATTAAGAGTCTCTGCGCCTCACACGGGGTAACAAGCGCTATGCAAGAGCTACTAATAAGACACAAAGTAGCTGGCTTAAAGATATTGTTCGAAACGCTACATAGATAGATGCATCTTCTGGTCCAGTCACACATACTGGCATTGTAAGGTTTGTGCCTTGGCTCCCCTCCCCCACCCTTGAGTGTGGTCGCTCAGTGCTGATATTTGTATCTTAATCCAATACTCATCAAGAATTTTAGCAGGTCCTCAGCGTGTCATCCACCCACAGCTGACGTCAACACCATTGGCATTTGCGTCAATGTACGTCTTTACCTTTCAGTAGTCCTTGTTGGAAAAAATTGAAATCTGCCTTTCACAGGTCCTGATATGGACTGACTCTGCCTTTTATCCTTCCGAGGCCCTTCTATAGGCAGTAAAGGGAGTAGTGCTGTCCAGCGGTATAATAAATGACCTTGCTTTCACTAGCCTTGCCACATCGTGTTTTTAATAGGAGTACAAAAAATGGCTCAGCATTTTCTCCTTTTAAGGTCCGTAAAACAAGTTTCACTGACTTGGGGAATAACAACACAAAATCAGGAGCAGCGCAATGACGGACCTCTTTGTTGCTAAAAACTAGAGCCAATAAGAAAGGTAATTACTTTTTATTAACACTTCTCCAAAGCTGCATGCCGTTGGCAGCAAGCGCTATGTATGCAAAAACAAGAGGTCTCCGGGCAGGAAAGCCCTGGTGCACCTTAATCTTCCTTTTTACTCTGCAGGTGTCGAGTTACCACTCTTTACTGCAGGGACACCCTTTCTACGTGTCTTCGGATCACATTTCAAGATGCTGCTTTTTTTTTTTTTTTAATTCAACAGGTTTTATTAGAAGATTTTTATAAGTACAGTACTGGTAGATTGAAGGCAATAATAGTGCGGGTGTGCGCCCGTGTGGTTACAATTGGCGTCTTGCTTGTTCGTGCGATTGACAGATATACATTGAGAGAGGTTCGGCGATCTGGAACTTGACCTTGTTGCATATTGCCCTCAAAGGGAGGAAGAGAAAAGTCAGAAAGGAGCGAGAGAGCGGAGCAGACAGGGTGATTGGTGCATCTAGCCAGAGGCCATCCTGCTGGGGTTCATCGTGTGTGTGGGTATGTGCGGGCAGCGGTCTTTGTCTTTTAGCTAAGGTGATTTGTGTGAGCTCAGATAATTGTCCAGGGAATTCCACATTTCCTTTTTTGGTGTGTCTTTTGATGTTATGTTGTCTGCCGCTCTGAGGAAGGTGATCCAATTGAACCTGCTTCTGATGGGGCAAAGCTGGAACAGACCAGCTGCACCCAGCCCGTCTATGGGAAAGCACTTTTAGGGGTCAAACAGCGCTTCAGCGAGTCAGAAAGCAGTTTTACACCCCAGAAATCTTAGGCACAACAAACTGGGTGGTTTCTGCTGGCAATTAAACCTGCTCGGATGAAGTAGCCAATTAAAGGTAACCTTGTAGTTCGAGGCCTCTGCCCCTGCCTGTCCTGTCACCACCTCACCGGGGTCACATGCAACCCAGCGCTTCTCTCCCAGGCTCTGCTGTTCCTGACTTCAGAAATCCCTTATTTAAAGGCGTCCACTTCCTAGTTTGCAAATGTTTTTCATCTCCTGAATTTAAGAATGGGAACGAAGTAAACAAGCATTTGCAATGCACTAGGTTTGGCATTTGCGAGGTTTTGAGCTATTGGCATTGTAAGTTACAATGCCTTTTAATTTTGTGTTCGCACACCGCCTGTAGGTTTTCAAAATGCATTTCCTACTTATGGTCATTACTTACAAGAAGCAAAGCTGACAATAACTGCCTGTTTTACGGCCAGCCTTGCTTCTTATAAACGACTAGAAGTACAAACTGTGTGTTTACGCACCACTTGCAGGTTTTCAAAATTAATAAATAAAAGGCAATGTTATTTACAATGCCAAGCTCAAACTATAGCAAATGCGAGACCTTTTGCATTGCAAATGCTTGTTAAATAAACTGTTCATCAGCTGTTGGAATAACGCTGATGCCAAGCCAAATGGCATACGGATATACCAATATGCCTCTTAAGGCATAACCAACTGTATTTGAGGTCTAGAATCCCTACTCGACTATTTTTATAAGCTGTAAATAAATTGATATAAGTGAAGAATTTAGCACAGCCCAAAGTTGCCAGCATATCATTATTGTTGGGTAAAAGTTGGTGGTCTTCCCAAAAGTTAGTTTAAATCTTATATCCACACATTCTCATATACTTACCAGCTTTACATGCCAGTGCGATGGGAGCCAACCATTCTGACCCTTTCAGTGGGTTCAATTATACTTTATAAATGCAATCTTTCTAATTGGTCTCAATTCCTCATGCAATCCTAATGGCACTTTCTGGTCCCCCCTGGTTACGTTTTTATAAAATTGTGATATCATTTCGAAAAAAACTGAAAACCCATTTGTTCCCCAAAAACTGAAAAATATCAGCTCGACCCTTGCCTAGCTTTAACCTGATTATGTGCCTCCAGCGCCTTGATATCCCTCTAGGATGAATGTAGCGCTCTATAAATAAATGTTGGAAATTAATAAGCTGTCTTAACTGCTCATTGATTCATTTTTCTTTTGCATGACTGACTTCAATTCAATAGCTTTTTTTTACTGACTTGAACTGAGACTAGGCAATTGTGCTAAACTTGCCACTCATTTCTGTTTTTTTGTCTGTTTAGACAATGCTATGTTGGAATGACTGGGTCCAAAATAATTGTTTTCCCCCTTGCTCCTCTCAATCAATTTACACTATCCTTGACAATATAAACTGACCCCACAACATATTTGCAATCAATTTACAAATCTGCATCAAGTTTACCCTTCACCTCAATTCTTTTGCTCCCATATGCAAACCTTTTTATGAGATTGATGGCATGCATTGTCCCAAAATTTACCAAAATCCCTTTTTCATTAACATGGAGGGAGAACCGGAATCTGCCAGAAATTTCACATATATTATTCACAAATTATACAAGAATGGGGGGTGGGGTTCTTTTGCATGACCCTCTAAGGATATTTCCAGGGCTCCAATTCCGACTAATTGAAGATAACATTAGAACAAAGTTCCTATCCTCATCAGTCAATAAAATCTTCCTCCATACTTTTGACAACTTGCAAGGAGCGGCTCATTGTTCAAAATGTGCTCTGCACGTATGTGCAAATTGCCCTTTCTTGACACATTTAAAACTGGTTTGATTTATAGCTGAACAGAATGTCCCATTTTCTAAATGGGGCTTGCTGCCACCGCGGAAACCTAGTGCCATTCCTCTCAGTCTTTGACTTGGATGGTAAGGCTTCAGGATTATGGAGAATATTAGCACCAGCTCCTTTAATGGGCTGTTTAGAATTGTTTCATAGTCTGATGGTTCACTTAAGTGGAATTTACGCATTAATTTCTTTCATACAAATTTTAGACTGCTCAATGCTCCTAGCTAACTTTAGAGCGGCTCTAAATCTGGGTCCTCAGTTAGTTTTTCTTATACTTTCTTGTTGCTGGTTCTCTCAACCAATTGATCCCTAATAATTTAATCTCTGAATTATCTCTAGTTGCGACACTCTGGAACCCTCTCTGCTACATGCAACAAAATGGTCAATTGACTTTGGAGTGTTGAAGGAACTTATGATCTAGTACAAAGTTTTTTTTTGTCGTTTTTTTTGGGGGGGGGGGTGGGGTGGGGGGAATTGCCTTGAATTGAATCTTTTATCCAATGTGTTGATTATGGACACATTAATCAATCTCAGTTGAATCTCCTTACACTCCTCTAACTGTGAAGACGCTAACTATCTCCAGGGGTAAGGTTTTCAGAATATTCCTGCCTTCTGATCCCAAATTGTATGTTAAAGGGCCTTTCTCTTTGTAGACTTAAATTTGTCCATCAATTGCCTCTAAATGGGCTTCAAAAGTTTCTCTCCACGGTTACCAGTTCAATGGAGGAGTTTCTGGTACTTGCAAAATGGTGTTGGCGCTAATATTTTCCATGAGGTGGCCTACGTGTATGTTGCTGCCACAATTTTCTAATATAACAGTACTTTCACTTTCACTTATTGCACTCTTCAGGTATGCCTGTCAATGACTGCTGATGCAGGCTAGGTTTAAGTGTACTGCAATTAAAATTTGACTATTTCAATTTCCGCAATGCACAGTTGTCTGTCACCGTTAATGGTTGTATTTATTATGCCAATTCTAATACCAGTGTGCTTGAAGCTGAAGAACAGTTCAGGCCAGTTATTATAGCAACTCCTAAATTAAATTCCTTCCAATCCAATATGGCCTCTATGTTGCACATGTGATGCATGTTTCTACAGAATGAATGAATAACTTGTTTGGTTACTCAAAACCATTACATTAAAACAAACGTATAAAAAAAATTACAAAAGTTAAAACAGGAAATGTGTTTAGCAAAATAGTCTATGCTTCAATGAAGTTTCTATTCATTTAAGCCCTGAGTGGCCATCAACTTAGACAGTGTCTCTTGAATGAACTTGCCAAACAAGGCCTTGTCTTTTACCGTGGGCAGTGTATATAAATGGTAGACCGCCTCCTTTGCGGTGCGGGTCCCCGCTTGTCTTAAGATGGGCCTAAGGTAAAGACTGCTTGCTGCACGCAGGGCCGGGCAGCAAAATAGCAGATGAGCATGGGACTCGTGTTTGTAATTGCAGAGCCTGCATTCCAATGCACCCAGTTCTGCCCGATCCACGGCATATAGTTCTTTAAGGGGCAGAGGGTGTAGTCTGTAGGCTAGAATCTTATGGAGAGCTGTGCGGCCCACAGCCTGCGTAAGATGATATTTGGGATTATACACAGTGTGCGGCAGGCATAGGGTCTTGTGCAGGTCTCTTGTCGCTAATGACTCCAAATCTAATTTGCGGAAACGTGCCCGAACTTGTTTCTTGATTGCGTTTTTGATCGCCGTGTAGTTGACTAGTTCGGGGTCCCAAAGCTCAGTAGCCAAATTGAGGAGCGCTTTTGCCGCGGTAAGGGTAGCTGACCATGGATTCCCGGGTTCCATAAAGATATATTTCAAAACTACCTTAAGTGTCTTATCTTTTGCACCTGTAGCAAGGTAATAGTATTTGCTTAAGGCCGCCATCTCTTGCATGTTTCTACAGGCAATGCTTGAAACTTTGGGAGGGTTTCCAATCACACAATGTCCACTAGACATGCGTGTTAGAATTCCTTCATCGATGTGTCCGGTACTTTCTCGCGGTGCATTGTGCTCAGTCCTTTTATGGCGGACGTGTTAGAGCAGCTGGTTAAGTGACGTACATGCGTTGAAGAATAAAGTATTGTGATGGCAAGTGCGTAACTGCTTTGGAGCAATTCACTCTGGCAGGCACCCACATGTTTGGGCTCTGCGCACCTACGTTTCCGGGCTCAAACCTGAATTCCCAATTGAGATGCACCACGAAGGAAATAATGGAGCGGACCACACTACTGAAAGGAAGCTTGACACTGGTGCAAGCAGGTGAGTTTATTCCTTGTCAGCTCAACGTCCCGGCAGCAACTGTTAAAAAAGGGCCCAAACCAGGTTCCATGAAGGGAACAAAGAACCCTAACATCCCCTACATTCTGTCCCCACAGCCTTAGAATTATACAAGTTTCATCAATAGATGCTTTATCTCAAGAAGTAATTTCTTTTAGGTGACTTAATTTCATCTTAATATTTTGGTGGTTAATCTTTGTCCATCAGATACTTTAGTCTTTCCTTTTGCAAGCAGTTGCTCCTGGGGAGAGAGGTTAAAGCTACCTGTAGTACAGTGGATGATTCATGGTACTGAATTTGCTGGCACGTAGTAAAGTTTCTAGGTACTGCATCCACACCTTACCCGTCGTTACCCCCTGTGACTTGGTGGAATGAAGACTTTTGCAGGTCATGTTGTGGCTTTCTCTAAAGATTGTGTGCCACAGAGAAAATGGCTGAAGGAGTGTTGGCACTTGGTCTGTTGCTTCAAATGCTTACTTTTCTCTTCAACTTAAACCTTGCTCCATTTCTGGAGTCAGTCCCGCTATCTCCAAGAAATCCCTAATATTCAAATTGGTCATGGTTTCAGCCAAGGTATACTGTCAAAGAACCACTTCCCTGCTGTTTCAGGTGCCTGCAGAGAATATGCAGCACTAAAACTAGCTGTATAAGACAAAAATGCAGTTATGCATAATCTGGGCATTTAAGTGAAGCCTAATGTCTTCAATGGGTGCTGCTGCCGGTGAATGGTTGTAGTATTTCAGTGTTTTGTATGTTTTAATTATTGGCGAGGAGAATCACTCCAATAGGCTACTACACAAAAATACAGAATAGTGGAGACTGGGGAGCCATTGCTATGACTACTGCAAAAGTAGCAATTGCCTGACTCGTCCAATAAGTACCCAGTCCTTAATTAGTGTCTAAAGACGTGTACAAAGCAAACATTGAAGGTTGGGGACCATTCTTGGTATCCTTATTTGACCACTTGTAGCAAGAAGGTCCCTGCCTCTTGTAAATTAGATTATAAAGGGAATATCACCTGACCAGGCAAATTATTGCCCACTATCCTTGCTGTACTAGGCTGGTGAAAGAGTATCGCAATTGCTCCAGAATTGGCTACAAGTCTGGGTGGACATTATTCATGTCCTCATGGTTATCTATATATTTGTTCAAGGAAAGGTGGGCATTTTTGAGGAGGTGCTGATCTGTACCCAGTACTGTACGCTAAAGAATGCCGTGTTCATGGCTTTTATAGATTTCAATTGTGTATTTGACTGACTGCGTTTTGCTCTGGTCTGTGCTTGGTGGTTGCATGCTAAATAGTCTGCTTGCATGCACATAAAACCTACATGAAGCCACTAGGGTGAGCAAGGGAATGTCTGACCATTGAAAGTTCCATAGGGCAGCAGGGATTTGCCAAGGATGAGTCTTGTTACTATTACTGTTTAGTCTGTTACGGTGCCTAGCGAACTTTTTTCTGGACACCCATTATTTGGGTGGCGATAGCACAGCATCACGTGCAACTCTTAACAGTATACTATCACAAAGTTTTAACACTAATCCTTTATGGGTTCTGGAGTAGCGTCCTACTCGCGAGAAAAGCGCTTCAACACCCATCCGGGGTAACTGGTGATACATGAATGCAAACCTTTCTTTCCTTTTTATTCCTCTGCTACCCTTCTCACTCCCAATAACTAATATCCAACACTCAAATTACTTTCCTATTTCGCCATACTAATTCAGCACTAATCCTTTATGGGTTTCCAGAGTAGCGTGCTTCAACACCATCAGGGGTAACGAGCACTATATACATACAAACATTTTTTTTTTCCACTCTTCTATCCTTATGCTATCCTTCCGAATCCAAATAACGGACTAACCTATCCACCACTTAAAATGTACTTGCATGTTTCACTATACTAATTCAACACTAATCCTCCATGGGTCCCGGAATAGCGTGCTACTTGCCGAAAAAGCTCTGACTCCTCGTCAGGGGTAGTAAGCACTATATAAATGAAATTACAATACAATGTGAATGTGCTAAATATGGGGTCTTTTTAAAAACCCTAGATTTTTTTTTTTCTTTCCCCTTTACAGCCGTTACATGGATGAAGACTTCATACTTCGTGTATTTGCACAGCTGACTTCAGCATTAAAAGAGTGTCATAAACGAACATTTGGAGGCGCCACTGTTCTTCACCGTGATTTGAAACCAGCTAATATTTTCCTTGATGCTGAACAGAATGTGAAACTTGGTGATTTTGGATTGGCTAGGATCTTGCGCCATGACTCCAGTTTAGCCAAATCATTTGTCGGCACTCCCTGTTACATGTCTCCTGTAAGTATGCGAGATACCCTTTTCTGTTTGTCATTTTTGTTAATTTTCTGTCAATTATGAAACTATGGTAAAATGCTGCTTCACTATGAAACGGATATTATTGGTGGTTAGCCTATTGGTTAAAAAAAGTTGCTCGTCTTAAGCTAAATGCTTAAATGGCTTGATCTGCAGCTTCTCCACTAGTTATTCAGCCCTCGTTTCTGAACTAACACTCCCTATCCACCGACCATTATGTATATTCTGTTTAGGGATGTCCTGCATAATGAGCCATAATTGGAAAGCTTTGTAGAACCAAATTGTGCTTATTAAACTGCTACCCATTACAGTACACATTCTCCAGTTTCAGGCACAGGCTTTTAGAGCTCTGCTGCTATCCTTTTTTTTTTTTTTTTTTTTTTTCTTGGCAAACTTTCCTCCGTGTCTCAAGGCAGTTGAAAGCAGGGATTCTTAATAGATAATTGCCTCATGCTTTCTATATTTTTTCTGTTTTGCCAGTTTTGGTTTCAAACCTGACTCTGGTACGAATGGCCCGTTATTATATGAACGGGCAGCAGTAATCTACATCATGTTGCAGAATGCGGCGATTTTAAACATCGACATCTGTCTAGTTGCATTTTAACACATGATTCACCACCAACAAACGTGAATAAAACTGCTGGGGGAGCTTCACTCTCTGGCTTAATTGTTTCTTTTCTGTTGGGCAAGTCCTGGAAGCTGTTACGAGGATTATCTTTGCCTGAGACCTATGACTTAATTTCCAGTAAGTGGGGGGGGGACTGAGAGGAGGTGACCGCCACCTTTTTTCCTTTGTCGCTGGGCGCTCAAAGTTCCATAATCGCCTAGGCATCGTCACCTGATGGTTATCAGAGCCTCATAAGGCATGAGCTAGTCCCACAACGTGTGAAGCCCGGGCCCGTCCGCAAGGAGAGGGCTCGGCTACCACCTTAACGTCTGGGTATTACAGGTATGGTTTGCCTTTTTTTTTTTAGATGGACGTCTATTACGTGCTAGTTATATTTTGTTTAACTTTAGTTTGTTATAATTGGGAAAGGAGAAGCCACTGAGTGCCTTAAAGGCAGTCCGTCAAAAGCTCCAAGCTCCCAACTGGAAGTGCTGCATGGGTGGCCTAACGGGATGCCACATTGGATCATATCAATGCTCTAATTTAGGAGGTTGAAACTTCATTTGTAGGCGATTAAAAACAAAGGGCCTAATGAGAGGGATCGACTTGCATGAACTGCTACAATTTTTCTAAACTAAATCTAAAGGTTTAGGCTAAAATTAATAAAAGTCCTGTAATTTTACCGTTATCACAATGTATGATTCAAGCGAGAGATGAATCCTTGATTAATACATAGTCTACTGCCTCTTAGGGGTGATGTGTGCATCACTGTACCTTTTTGGAGCCTGTGGTAAATAATACTTGTCATTTTTCTGTTTTAGCTAATACCCAATCTGGCCCTGGTCTGAATTCAACCAGTCATTGTAGTGGCAAAAGCAGGACTGGTGTTATCGATCCCCAGTGGCGGTTTCACCAGGATTCATGAAAGAAGGGGGAAGTGGGTTAGTTAGATTTTACCCAACTAATTGCTCTTTTCAGAAGTCTCTAGAAAGAAATTCTAGATCTAAAATCTCAAGTGGCCGCATTGAAGAGAAATTTCGAGAGCTTAGTCATCAAACCCACTGCTAACTCCAAGGGAGGGGGTGGTATCAGCAAATTTTCTCAATATAATTTAGACCTCATTAATTGAGCCCATCTGATTAACTGCTAGCGTTGTCCCAGAACTGAGGCCACACGCCCCAAAACCATTCCCAGGTTGCACCAGGATAATATTTGTGAAGCGTGCTTATACCCGAAGGCCCCTTCTAAGTGATGAGACCAATAGAAGTTACTCCGTGTAGGCCAGGAGAGTCCCAGCTTATTGGCATTGTAAATCTAATGGGCTTGTTTACCAGCTACCAATTACAGCAGTCTGCAAATCCTTTTAACGAGAAGGCCCCCCATCTTGGGGGTTCGGGCTTGGGAATTTTGATTCCAAGTAATGTTTACTTGGTTAATGTGCCTATGTTTGGCACGGGGTCCATTGATCTCGAGTATTCACTTTCAAACAAATGCTTACACCTGAAAAGATCTATCCACAGTTGTTACTCTGTTATCCACTCTGATATAATTGGTGCTCGTAGATTTAGCAATCCTTCAAATAGAACTGTTCATTACATTGAGTTGACCGTCAGTGGCAGACATTTGGTTGAGGTAATTGTGGTACTAGATCTGCAGAAAAATCCTCCCATAAACACCCATATTCAGTTTAAACTAAAACAAGTGTCTAAATCCCCTTTCCCTGGATTTCCACTCCTCACCACACTGAGGACCAAATGGAGAACTCTAGGGTTAATTGGCATATTCCTATCCCCTCCTCTTTTACTCCTAGCGGGATGGTGTAGGACAGATTGGAGTGAGTATATGCCAGATAGGAACATGGTAGGAGGTTTGTGGTACAGTTGGACCAGAAGTAGTATTTCATCCTAGTGATTCGCACCAGGAATTATACCATAATAGTATGATTTATATCCTGGAATGTTGCAGTCCTAAAAAGTAAACTGGGTGACCCAGATTGGGGTAGTTTTATGGATCTCTTTGATATTTGCCTTTTATAGGATATGTGGTGTTTGGAACCTGCCTATAGGGCTGAATACATGCATTTTTTCACTCTTGCCACACACTGTAAAAAGGTAAGGTATGTAAAAGGTATGTGTGGGAGAACTACCACAGATTATGATGGGAGTTTCCACATTTTGCCCCCACTTTAATGTGGAAACTGTCTAAACTGACCAGTGAATAAAATCCTTTTTGGTTGGTACAGTGTTAGACATTTTTAACCTCACTTTTCACATCACTGTCACAAAATCCAGCTCCGCAGTAATCTGGTGTTGTAGCACACCAGGGAGGCATTCGGCTTCTCCTGGTGGGCCCGATGATGAAGCATGTCACCAACCAGGTTGGTGAGTGAGGGCTTCCATTAAATCCCTTGAAGGTTTCCACTGTGTCCATAAAAGGATATTTCTTTACAGTCTTTGCCTCTGTGCTTTTGCACAGACCCCCTTGCGCATGACACTCCTTTTGTTTTACATACTCAACCTGGGGGACTAAGAGTGCCGCCTACCCTCTCGCTCTAATTGTTTCATGAATCTTGCCAGGAAAGGCAGTTGGTCCTGATAGAATTCTGAGTGACCTTTTTAAAGATGACTTGGATCATTGGATCCTATATTTTAATAACATGGCAAATGCATTAGTTGAAGTGTGCAGATCTCCACTTCTCGAAAGATGCCAAAACTGTCCCAATTGAGGCTCCAAGGATTTACCACTAAATTATAGACCAATAAGTCTTATTGACACAATGGTGCCGCCGTCCTTTTGGATCTCCAGGCGGGGTTCAGGAAGGGCATTGGGTAGTCAAATTTCAGACAATAGTCTGAAACTGATCCTCCAGAAGGCCGTTATTTATATAATATTTGTTGATTTGAAAACTGCATTTGTTTAGTTCAGTGGTGCAAACTATGGGGAACTCCAAGGCAGATGGAGTCCTCAGGCACTATTGGATATCTTAATTCAATAACATATGCATAAGTAAGATGGGGTCAGCAAGGAGAACTGTCTGCATCTGAGTAAACTGGGGGCAGGGGGTTTCGTCAGGGGTGCATACTTGCTCCTACGCAGTTCTTGTTATATTTAAATGTTGTGAAGTAAATGTTCAGTGTATGAACGATGCACCAATGATTGCAGGAAGTAAAACCCTAATATTACTCTTTGCAGATGATACTCTGCTAGTTTCTAAAACCATGAGGGGTCTTGAGACTTCGGACAAATGTGCAGCTTTTTGCCTAGACCGGCTTGGAAATCTTGGGGAAGACTACATTTGTGTATTATAATCCTCCATAAGAAGTTTGGAGGCTCCATCAAAATGAATGAGCATTGCCTAGAGAGGGTCTAATTTGAGCAAAAGATTGATAGCGAACATGTCTTGGTCGGCCCAAATTAGGAAGAGTCTTTTCAACCTCTCGCCATGTGTGTGGGTGTCTAAGTTATATCACTAACGAGACAGATCTCTCAGACTAGATCAACTTATCAAATAAAGGAAGTGGCTAGGGCCCTATATGGAGCAAAATTATGGCGCCATGTTGATACCTCATTACTTGCCACTGCCGAAAATATCTTTAAGATAGCTGGTGAAGCCTGCTCAGAGCACCCCTCTGCTGCCATTAACGTGTGACATAGAGATCTATTCAAGCCAGGATAAGGCCACATTGAGCCCTATATTATACTGGTGGAGACTGACTGCGCTCTGGCAAATATTTTCTGTACTTTGAGGGAAATTGAGTTGGACAAGGGCAGGAATGTCAAATGGGTGACAAGTGTAAAGGCATCTCTTCTGAGTCTCAAACTGCTGAACCAATTAGATCTAATTTGAAGGTGGTCTTTTGTGAGTACATAGGACCCTATTTGGGTTTTACTATGGAAGAGTTCATGGATATATAAAAACCTTGTGGATCGGTCGTTCATGTATTTTTTTTTTTTTTTTGGTGTGAATGAAAACACCCTCTCTTTGGCTAAGCAGTTATGTCAAATTTAGACATGGCACCCTCCCTGTTGAGACCTTTACTGTGAAGTGGAAAGGTCTCAACACCGATCATTCAATTACTTGACCAGTTTGCCATAAAGCAGACTAAGCCTTGATACTTTTTATTTTTTCTTTCTTGTTCTGTCCAGGATATGAGCAACATAGGCAGTGGTGGCTAATACTACTATGCAGGAATCTGGGGTTTAGGCAATCTGAGGCGCTCTGATTGCTGCATGCAGGTGTTTCTCAAATGCACCTTTGTATGGTTGCCAAATTTTTTAATCCTAGCTGGTTTTGATCAAAAGTGTAGTCTGAGCTTTAATAGACCTCACATAGGCATGGAGCCCCATACTGCCTCTTCTCTAGGCTTAATGTTTATGGTCTCAAATCTCTTGATTTATTTCTGGTTTAACGTCCTAGTGTATCAGCATTTTGGCCTTTGTTGGCATACATGTAAATCTTTGTATATGGGTCAGCTTTTTTTATTGTACAGATTATTTGCTGTTTGGTTCTATGTATATTTTAATGTTTTGGTCTACATTTGCACTTTTGGAATCTTTGCTTATATGGTTACCTTGAAATGGTTTGTACATATTGAATTGTTTATATTGATTTTAACTGTTCTTGAATCTTTTATGGTTTTACCAAAATGATGATTATTATTATAGGAACATTGAAGAGGAATGGAGCACCACAAACTCATTTGGTAGGACTGCCCCATTATTAGCCCTTCTGGTCAGAAATCCTAGCTCAAATTAAAGACATTCTAAGCTACCCTATCCCTACCGCAATGCAGTTTGCACTACTGGGAATAAGAGATGAGACCCTAGAACACCAGACAAAAGGAGATCAAGCGACTATGTGGATGTTCCTCGGTGCAGGGAAAGCACTCCTAATGGAACGAGTGGCGGATATTTTCCGCTGTAATTTTAAAATGTTCGGGACCAGCTGGGGTCCTTTGGTCTCACATCTCTCCTGGGGTCTACCGATGACAACATGCCCTCCCACAGTCAAGTACTTCACCTCTTCCAGTTCTAAAGAGAATTGGATATTTAAGGCAATGTTGTAAAGAAAGATAGGCATATCTCACATGAGTGCCTTCCAACCATTCACACATTTCATAGGTGGGGGGTAAATCTGTGGGGAGAATATGCCCCTATGAGAGCTGTAGAAAGCTCAAGATCTGACGGCCCATCTCGTGGCAAGCCCCCCCACTTTATCTTTTTACTTGCCAAGTCACCGTTGACGGGAAGTAGTTTGGTTAGGGTGGGGACTGGTTAGGGTTACGATCTCCCGGATCAAAAAAGTTAAGCTATACAAAATGCGGAATTTGGTATGGAAATATCCCTGATCTGAAAGCAACTGTAAATGTACAATGGCTTCAATAAGGTTAATGGGACAGATGCACTATACTATGATGTAAGCTATCGTTTTTCTGTTTGCCATTGTAAAATGGTCAAATTTTGACAAGAGTTGAGCACCACATTGACCTTTTCTGTTTGAAGGTGTCCCACCCCCCTCCCCCATGGAGAACATAGGACAGCTATGATCTTGAAACAGTTTCAACCCAATCTTTTATTTCTCAAAGTTGGCTCCAGTCTCTTTCCACTTGTGCTGGTCCCTACACATTTCATAACAGTACATTCTCCCCCATTTTACATCGTTGGCCTTCTTGCAACTCTGCACACCTTCCTCTTTATGTAATTGAAGACTAATCTACATATTTATTAAAAGGAAAGCAATATCTAAGCTGTCTAAAAAACACAGAATAAAATAACTGACAGCAGTATACATGTGGTCTATGGTGTGCATTTTTTTTGTCACCCACAGCATTACTTGAGTTGCCCATGAGTTTGCATTTGTTTCCCAAACATACAGATTGATCTTCCAGGACCAGGGGAGAGAGGACACGACAAACTATGTGGGATCAAAATGGATAAGTGCAAAGAAGAGGATTAAAACTAAAACAGTGATGTCTAAGCTTTCCTTTATTAGTGGACTCACTGGTTAGTTTAAAAAGGGTTTGAACAACCAATGATGTTAAGTTGGGCTATAAAGAATCCACTACCCCTCCAATCTGTCTACATGTTTCAGCCGGCTTATGCATTGTCCCTGGCTTTCATCAGGACTATACTGCTAGATCCCTAGAGTATTCTCTGTACCTTGTGGAATTGGAGCGCAGTCAAGGTCTGAGTGAACACTCGTCAAAAAGGTTTCGTAACTTACTCCTAGTGAATTACCTGCAAACAATGAGAAAGTTACACTCTTCAACACACATACAGTGCCCTTGTGTGGTTAGTGTAGTAAAAAGCATACAAAAAAAGTGCAACACGTTGTCTCGTCCCTCTTAAACTAATTGTGGGACTTGATTAAAGAAACTTACACTCCAGTTTATTCCAGTACCCAGTGTTGAATATAAAAGATACATTTTCAGTCTATGTCAAAGAGTTGGTAAAACCATTTATAAATTTGTTTAGCGACTCTTTCTACTCATAAAACACTATGTTCGATTAACCCCTCTACCGCGGCCCCGATTTTCCCACCTTGCGTCACTTCTGCAAAACGGGCGGGCCCTGTCGGCCATTGGCCGACGGCAGCACTGGGGAGATAGTAAGGAAGGGGTTAATTTAATGATAAACAAGCTATGCATCTTAGTTATTGATGGATGCTTGTTAGATTCAATCAGACAGCGGAGGCTGAGAAACTTAGTCTGGAGCAAGTTTTGATGGTGGCCAGAGCTGAGCAGTTTGCTTAAAGACTTACTGCTGACATGGAGGCTGGAGGTTCCTAGAGTTAATTGGTCAGGAGTATAAAAAGTGAACCAAAGGACTGAAGGACCCAAAGTGATGTCTACACAAAAAAGTTATGTTTTAGATGCTGATTCTACCTTCCACACGAAGGTATATGTCCTATCATTAAACTGGTATGTCAAGGCTGTTGGTAGGATTACCAGTTTATGACTAATGCGAAGGAAAGTGTCATAGTGAAGATACTAAATGGCCACCAGATCATTCCAGAGGCAACGTTTGCACAACCACAAGGCCAAGCAACGACCTCAATTGAGGCAAATTGACACTGAACTAAGTATCGCCATCAAAATCCTTGTCGAACAGTTTTTCCGCATCAATAGCAAGTCACTGAATAGTCCCACTCACGTATGGGGCCCCCGGAGCAATAACAAATGTGTGTATGTATATCTATATCTAGCTTGTCTACCTTCATCTCACAAACCAGAGCAGTGCTACTACTGCAGCAAGTTTTCAAAAAGAACCCTTCGAGAAAGGAGAAGATTAAGCTGGACTCTATGCAGGAGAAAGGAAGCAAGTGGCCGAGCAGAACATTCCTCAAAAGCCCTACTCTCAAAGGCTCGAGCACAAAGAAAAGTGAGAAAAGCCAGACTCACACGCCATAGAGGGACAGATCGCCGTCCGAAATAGCTTTTTGCTCTGAGTCCGCGCATAAGTCTATGTTGAGGCCTCCTTCGCCGTCAAAGCGAACACAGACCGTAGTAGATACCTCCTCGTAGGCGGTCCAGGTCTGACTCGCGTGATTGCAGGTGGTCGGTGCTCGATGCCAATGTCTAAGCCCGCTGCAGTGTTGTGGTGATGTTGAACACCACAGATGCGAGAGTGCCACACGCGTCGACGTCTATCTGAACGAGGGTCTAGACTCCAGTAATACGCTCTCCAACTACATATCAGCACAGGCAATCGCCATCTAAGAAGTTGCCGTCAAGAAATTCGCCATCTAGATGCACGGCGTCTATTCATCAGTCACCGAGGTCGACCTCCCATATCACCCTCTGGGCCTAGAAGGTCCGGAAGATCGCAGTCTAGATTTACAGCAAGATCTACGTCTAGGAAATCTACATCGGAGATATCAGTCCAGTTACACATCTCCCTCCTCCTGTCAAAAGACCTAGGGTGACGTTGGTGGACCGCTCTATGCCGAAGCACGTCTAGGTTGTGACCTCCAGGTTGTGACCTCCAGGAGTCTCTTCCTCACCGCATCCCGAATAGTACAATTCACTCCGAAAACCTCACCAGTTCCGGCTCCCGCCCCTATAACTAACACCTCCTTGAGATGGCTGGGGAACATAAGGACTTGGAAGAGCGAAAGGATAACAAGACCTTTGCATACTCCTATCAGATCCTGATCCTTTGATAATAAATAGTTCACTCCTCTGAGATGTGAGCGACATACCACTCCGCAGAGGTCCCTCTGAGAAGGCACACATGTTCTCCTAGGAGTCGGGCATCCAGATCTCGCCACCACTCTCCTAGAAAACAAAGCCACAGATTTTCATCCTGGTCCTCAGACTCCCTACCATCAAAGGTAGACTACTCTCCTACTCTTTCTTCCACTCCTCTGAGTAGAGTATCACCCATTGACATTTTAACCTTCAATGAGGTGGGGGGGGCTGCGAAGCTTCAGAGTAAGATGACTGTTTCTGCTCCTACAACGCCAGTCATCGTCGAAACACTTCATCACAGGGCTTCGTCTAGGCCTTTGCTTCCCCTGGTGCCTGTTCTAATAGAACCTGCTCTTTTGGAATTCCTGACTCCAGCGTCTGTGGTGGCAACCCCCGTCACAGATCATGAAGTACAAGGATTCTGAGCAGGACCCACTTTTTCTGAGAGCCCACCCTCCTCTGAACTCTGTCAGCGGCACAGGAGAACTAGACGGGGCATAATCATCTGAGGTACCCTCAGATAAAGACCGCAAGGGCATGGATTCCATCAGCAAGAGTATGTGCAACACCTCAGCATCCTATATGAATGTAGCCAGCGCCTCTGCCTTACTGGGTCGGTTTCTCTGGGATTCTCACACACTTCGCAGAAAAGCTACAAAAGGAAGACTGACAGGACTTCCTGGAGGCCCTTCATGAAGGGGGTTTAGTGGCCCATCAGTGCAACAGCTGATGCCTGACTTAGCTGCCCATGGATAAACTCTTGGGATTTGTTCCAGTTGTTCTGTCTGGCTGAGACTGACTGGTTTTAAGCCAGAGGCTCAACATCGAATCCTTATCTCCCATTCAATGGCACATCGCTTTTGGCTCTCACGCTCGAAAGCATTGGAAATTTAAGATTTCACATTCAGTCAGACCAGTACACGTGCCTGCCTTTCGGACTGAAATCAGCTCCTTGCACTTTCTCAAAGTGCATAGCGGTATTAGCTGCATTCTGGAGAAGGAAACAAATCTTCATCTATCCTTGTGTAGACTGGCTTCTCAGTGTGTCCAACTCTTCTGCAGCAACACCTCACTTACCGCATTCAGAATCTGCATCCGCTGGGTCTGCACATCAATTTAAATAAATCCATTCTCAATCCAACAGAGGATGCATTTCCTGGGTGCGACTCGAAACTGTAAACGCAAGAGCGTATCCTTCGGAGGAGAGACATCTTCTCTCCTCCAAGTGTCAAACCCTCCTGAAGATACCTCGTCCCACGGCCAGACAGGTCTCATCTCTACTGGGTTCGATAGCCTTGTGCATTATTCTAGTCCCAAACGCCAGACTTCACATGAGACCTCTACAGCAGACTGTAGAGTATCAATGGTCGCAAATTTCCAATTGCTGGGAGGACATTAACTCTGCCTCTGTCTGTCCGGCTCTCCATCAGATGGTGGATGCGACTGACTCATCTCCTGATAGGAGTCTCCTTTTAAGAATAGCTGCCCAAGCAGACTCTGGTGACTGTGTCTCCAGGGATGGGACACTCACATGGGGTCACAACAGATCCAAGGAATGCGGTCAGAGAAAGAACAGCTATACCACATAAACCTGCTGGAGCTCGGAGCTCCAGCAGGGCGTTTTTTTTCCTTTCATCAAATCTACTGCTCTACTTGTTCTGACGGACAATAAAACCATGATATACTACCTGAAAAAGCAGGGGGCACCAGGTCCAGACCCCTGTCGCTGGAAGCGCAGTCTATTTGGAAGTGGCTTCTAGCACGAGACGTGAAGAGCTCCGCAATTCACGTACCAGGGATGCTCAACGTCCAAGCTGAAACTTTATGAATCTAAGACTGAGATGATCCTGGTTGCGCTAGAGTGGCCTCGCCAATGGTGGTATCCGGACCTTCTTCTGTCCAAAGTACCACACAGGAGGTTACCATGTCATCCGGATCTGCTGACCAAGGCTGGTGGTAAGTTGTTCCACCCCAACCTGCAATCCCTGAAGTTAGAAGCATGGCTTCTGAGTTCATCCAATATGGATATTTAGGTCTCGCTCGACTGCATGCAGATCTTGAAGGATGCACGGAGACCTTCTACGAGAGTTTAAGTGGAAGAGTTATTGTGGTGTACTGCTGAGGGTCACGACCCTATTTGAGGTCAGGAACAGGTACGGTTATCCTACTTACTGTATTTGGCCAAAGCAGGTTTGCAATATCCCTCCATAAAGGTTCACCTGACGGTGATAACCGTATATAGAAAGTCACCCACTCGGGTCTTTCTTTCAAATGCCTGTTGTCAAGGACTTCCTGGAAGGTCTAAAAAAGGTCTACCCACCAGTTAGGTCTCCATCTCCTCCCTGGGAGCTTAATGTGGTCCTCCAAGTTAATTGGTCCCCCATTCGAACCTATCCACCAAGCCTCATTGCAACATCTTTCATGGAAGACTGAATTTCTCGTAACAATCACATCTGCTTGCCGGGTGAGCGATATACAAGCCTTGTGCTCTTCAGAACCGTATCTCGTTTTTCTTGTGAATGGAGTGTTGCTTCGAACTCACCCGAGGTTCCTTCCTAATGTGGTCTCGGAGTGTCACATCAACCAGTCAATTACTCTTCCTACTTTCTTTGCAAACCCTTTCACTCCTGCGGAGAGCTTTACACTCTCTAGATCTCAAGAGTGTTAACATTTTATCTAGATAAAGTGTACGGAAGGCGGACAGGTTAATTATGGTCCATTGAATACTGTTTTTTCTACCTCTAAAAGGTCCATTGCTAGATGGATAGTGTCATGTATCATGTTATCCTATCAGCTGGCACACAAACCGCTCCCAGGTAAGCCGAGAGGTCATTCTACAAGGGTAAAAGCCTGTACAGTAGCTGCTTTTAAATGTACCTATTCAGGAAAATTGTAAAGCAGCCACATGGCATTCGGTTCACACTTTGACACACCATTACTGCCTTGATTCTGACACTTGAGCAGATGCTCAATTTGGTCAAGCATCCTTTAGAAATTTGTTATTTAATATATTTTGGAAACCAGTTATGATGTGCTGGTATTCGTCCGCAGGGTATAGGGATGGGCTTGCTACTCTATTCAGTCCTTATGACTGAGTATCCCCTGGAAGAGAAGAATAAGTTACTTACCTGTAATTCTAGTTCTCTTCCAGGGTATACACATCAAAGTCATAAGCAACCCTCCCTCCCTCTCCTTGACGAATACCATGGCCTTTTATATGCATCTGTGACCCATGCTGTGTTTACACTGTTATACGCCATCCAAAAGAACTGACCTGTCACCTGTGGTGCATGATGGGAGCCTGGGAGTTCCTGGAGGTCTTAAAGGTACGGCGCCAGTTTTTCCAATTGTTTTATATACAGCCTCTTTAGGCTAATCTGCCTCTATGATCTTGCCTTTTTACCTTTGAAAATAAAGGTTGTTTTTCAAAGCAAACTTAAAGCAGTTGTCTTTCTGTCATGAAAATATCATGTATGTTTCTTATCTCAAATGTGAAATACAATGCAATTGTGGCAGTTTGAGCCTAGTAATGTTTTCAGGGTGTATGTATATACAAATTATCTATATATGGGTGTGTATAGATGGAGATGTATGCATATTTTTTAATGCTTCGGGGTCCCTGCATGTGGGTGGGACTATTCAGTGCTCATGACTGAGTATTCCCCTGGAAGAGAACTAGGATTACAGGTAGGTAACTTATCCTTTTTGGCCAAAGCTTTTCCAGGTGGGGGGATGACTCCTGATCCTGCAATAGTACAAGCACTGCCCAACGCTGATTTCAACAACCCTGCCACATGTTTCTATAATACATTCATTTTTTTGGCATGGCTAGTTTCTGTTGAAGATGCTTACGAGACTTTGCTACCATAAGTGCTCAATTATGAGAGTTCTGTTTAGTGCTCACAAATGTGAAGAGAATAAAACCAGCCATTGTAACTGCAGCTTAAATGACCAAGTTTAATCAAAAACTTCATACAGAGGTTGTTCACACTAGCCCAGTCTGGTTGGGTGCTCTCCTTGCAGAGCGGACACCCAAATGCTCTGATTTTATTTGGGCATGTGTCAGTAGAAATTTGTCTCTGCCAAACATGCTTACACTCCATCTCTGCAGTACAAAAGTGGGTGGTGATGGACTAAGCATCTGAATCAATCAAACACTCACACCCAGTCAAAAGATCTGGGTTTAATCCATCACCGTTCTTTAGCCCACTCTGCCACCCCAGTTCAGACACGGCTATATGCAAATCAGTCTGTCCCTGTGCCTCATGGGAACAGTCCAGCCCGAACTGCCAAGCCATGTCTTCCCTGGACCGGAAACAAGCTTCCGAGGACCGGTTTCTGACTTTCCAGCCGTCTTCAGCCCGGCTTGCTTGACCAGTGGCAAAGTGAGCAAAGGACTCACGTCTGAGCATATCCTGCCACACTTATGGCAGCCAAAAGCAGTACAAAAGGGGGTGGTGATGGACTGAGCAATCAAACGCACACACCCAGTTTTGTACATCTTTTGGCCGCCATTCTTTGTCTTCTTAAAAAAAAGTCTAACCGCAATCCTGACATTCCTCAAAGCTACCGACCTATTTCCAGACTTCTATCCCTAAGGTCATTGTGAAAATTATTAAATCCCAACCGACCAAATTCGTTAAGGAACAATATTTGTTAGACCCAACTTAATTTGCCTTTAGATCACACCATTGAGACAGTGCTGATTAAAGCCACATAATAAATTACCATTTGAAACCAGCAAGGAAGAACTCTCTTGGTAGACCGTCGGGTGATCAACTGATGTTGGTATCCACAAAGTTTGCCAGGAAAATACAAACCCTAGTATTTAAAAGTGGGTGCTAGGTAGTAGAGTGCTGACACTGAATAATGACCCATGCTATGAAGGTATATGTATTGTTAATGTATATATCCAGAAGGGAAAGGGAAATTATCATAAGGTGGACCTGGAAAGTTTAAAAAAGTATATGGAGGTCATATGTGATAACTGCCCGAAAGATGTGCTCCTGATGTTGGGTGATTTTTAACCACAGATTAAACCCCCTAAAACAGATTCATGGTGCAGAGAATTGTGAAGAGCCTACAATATAGAGACCGCTAAGTTCCCCAGTGGGGACATTTCACTCCAAGATGTGGTGCTTGGACAATTGTTTGTCTCTATGGGCCTGGTATGTGTAAATGGTGGAATGGAAGCTGATCAGCTGGCTAGGCGCACCTTTACAACAGAGCATCAAATGTGTCCGCTAGATTATGTGTTTACACATGCATGGAGCTTGGAATTAATCTAGCACTTTGCAGTAATAAGGGTGGAAGGTAGTGATCATTAACCTTTGTTGGCAAAACTATATGCAAAAATGGTTTCTCAGGGACCCAGCCATTCAAGTACAGGTAGAATACCCCTAGCGACTCGCAACTCTTATTACAGAAGAACATATTAAAAAACTAAGTGCAGTCCAGTTGAGACTCACAGAAGAATAATTATCATCTGAGGATAAGATCTGGTATGAACCTATAGTAGGGTAATTGGTAGAATGCCTTGGATTAAAATTAAATATGGTAAACCTGAGACGGCAAGTAAGGAAAGATCTTGTATTAATAACAGTCCATGGTTTTTGATTGCCGTAAAGTAAAAGCTAGCATTAGGCAAAAGGAAAGAAGCCTTGGAGGTAGTCACAACAATGAACTGTTACTTAACCTTCAGAAACTAAGGTCAAAATATAAAGCCATCATTAGGAGTAAAAAAGAATCTTTAAGGATAGTTGTTGGGCGAATTTATTAGAGGTAATCAAAGAAAAAAAGTGAGACTTTTGGAAACTAGTACAGGAAAGCACTGGGTAAGTTTTAGGGTCCCTGCAGTGCTCTGTGCCAGAGGATAAATGGGTGGACTATATAGGGGAAATCTATGGGAAGTGGCCAAGGACTGATAAAATAAATACAGTTGCATGGCCAGGCGTAAGGTAAGAAGTAAAAGATCATTTTTCCCCAGCCACATTAGGAATATAATATCTAGGCTAAACTTAACTCGTGCAGCTGGCCCAGATAACTTGCCGGTAATGATTATAAAAACAAAGTGGGAGTGGAGTTTTTTGCTAATATGTTCCAGGTGATCCTTAACACGAGGGTCGTGCCAGAAAGTTGGAAAGGAGCATTGGTAAGACCAATACACAAAGGCAACGTAAATGCCCCAAAAAACTATTGATTAATAAATATCCTGGACATAGGTGAAAAGGTATTTGCCAAAGAAATTCTGGGATTACTTAAGGACTGGACAGTTGAAAAACAGTGCCCCAGAACAGGGAGGGTTTAAAGAGGGACACAATGGTTGATCACTGTTTTGCTCTCTGGTCCATTGCGCGGAAGTCTATCGAGCAGAGGGGTGGTTTGTTCTACTGCTTTGTGGACTTCGTGTCGCATTTGATCTTGTGAACAGGGAGCAGCTGTGGGTGACCTTGTTAGGGTATAATATCCCTGGCGATCTATTGGCCTTGATCCAAGCTCTGCATATAGAAAACTGGGCCCAGATAATCTTGGATGAAGATGAGTTTGTCTCTGAAGATCCAGATTGGTAATGGGCTGAGACAGGGGTGCGTACTTGCCCCACTGCTTTTCTCCCTGTTTATAGCAGACCTGCACCTAAAATTAAGTAACGTTAGAGGGCCAAGCCTGAAACTCGGTGGAAATCTTATCTCATGCTTACTATATGCGGATGATCTGGTAATTATGGACCAGACTTTGATTGATCTACAAAGAAAATTAAACGTGTTTAAAGAATACTGCCAAATCAAAAAATTCGTTGTTCGCATGGAGAAGATCAAGACCATATGCTTTGGAAGAAGAAAAAAACGCTTCTCCTGGTATCTGGGCACTGAGATGCTGGCGAAAGTAACAGAATACTGATATCTGGGGTTGTGGTCCGAGAGTAGCCTGCAATGGAATACTCCTCTTGATACACTAAAAATAAAGGCTTCGGCTACAGTGAAGGGATTAAAGATTCAATAGTGTGTATGGGGAAATGTCTAATAGACTGGTTTTAAAGGCCTATCTAGCAATGGTTCCCTATACAATTCTTGTATGGTGCAGAGGTACTCTGAGTTGCAAAAGAGAATGGAAACCTTCTTAAAAGCCTGTTCTCGCTGCCTAGATAGTCTATGGTACAGGCAGCAAGGCTAAAACTGGGAATCACATCATGTTGTAAAACAGCCTGCATGCCTTCATTATGTTGCTGGCAGCGCTTGGGATCAGGCGATGACCAAAAATCTCACAATGATGTAAGAACGAAATTGCCAACAGTGAGTTGACCTGGGCAAAAGAGACTAGAGCCACAATCAATGAAGCGTGTGGGATGTTAAAACTAAAGTTATCCCCTCAGTCCCTCTATTTAAAGATAGATAAGAATGAACTTGGGTTCGAGAAATTTATTTTCCCAGTATCCTAAGACCAAGATTACCTCTTGCGGAAAAGCTCAGTTTCCCATATGGCTTCAGCGTGGCAAAATGAACTACATTATCCCTATATTGACAGGCTACCTAGTTGTCTGCTAAGGTGTGAAGTGCTAAGATTGAGAATTGGGGTAAATCCTTGCAATGCAAATATATGAAGGGTAAACAACTCCATGATAAACAGCAATGGAAAATGCACCTGTACTTTAGGAACTACTTTTGATATTTTACATAGAATATTGGATTGCCAGAAGGTCTTTGGAATACAGAGATTTTGTCTGATTTAAAAAAAGTATGATAAAAATAGGATGCAAGCTGTAAACCTTTTTGTGGAAATGATCAATTTTAGATATAGCCTTTGCCATGGGGACATACATAAAGTTAGAGCTCCTTAAATGGAAAGAGGTCTGGTGAGGGGTTGGATCTTTTAAGTTACAAGGATAATGAGTTCTAAAAGGACAAAAGTAATGTGTTTTTTTTTGTGTGTTTTTTTGTGAAAAACCTTTATTGTAGCATTCAATAAAAAATACAAGCTTGGGCCACTATAGGACGGTACGACACAGCTCATCAGCCGACAACCCTGAGGTCCGCAGTGATTCAGGATTGAACTTGTATTAGAACGCACAACTAAGTCACAGGATGAGACGGAGGTTTCATTTTATATTATCTAAAGAAAGGTTCAGGTGCCATACAATCAAACAGATGAATATGGGGGACAGGGCAAGAGACCGGATATTTACGTAATAACACCTACAATGGAACATTCGCGCCAAAGCATATGAATCGGTGTAAACGACAATACAATATACATTCTATGGTGAGCGCCAGTTCTCAGGGCCTGCCCACCCGGCAATCAGGATAACGTAAAAAGCATGAGCACTAAATAAAGGTACACAAAAAAATCCGAATGATTAGCAAGCTATACCGATCCTGTAAGGAAGAAAAAGGGAATGAAGAAAAAGGCCATGGAAATAAAAAAAAGGCAAAATAAAAAACCCCTCCAACCCCCCACCCTGCACCCCTGCAAATGGCTACATCCTAACCCCACTAGCAGCGTGCCTGTCGCCCCAAATAACTAAAACCCTAAAAGTAGGAAAAAAGATTGGAGGAGGGCTTATCCGTATGGGCTCCCAGCCCCTTAGTCCCCCCGCCAGAAACAGACACCCCCCTATCTCAAAAGACCAACGTATGACAACCCTTATAGAAGAAATTAGGGGGCACCATGATACACCGCCCAGCCACGTAGATCCTGCAGTTGCAGGTCGAACACCCGTAAAAGCCACTCCAAACCGTCCCGATCTAATTGATCTTAACCTTGACCCTTCCGAAACGCACAAACCCCTACCCCCCCCCCCCCCCACGGCACACAAAGGAGTCGTAGAGGAGAAGGAAGTCATCAAGAATCAATCCGTGGCAGCTCGTAGACAATGAGTTCACAAGAACTTCAGACGCAGAAAAAATCTCTCTCCTAGATGGACAGTCCCAATGCATCTTACCCCGGAGTCGTAAAGTCACCAAGAAAGGAGAAGACTACCTCAAAGTGAAAGAAAAATCAACAACAAAAGTCTCCGGGAGGGGAACGCCTTTCGATATCTCCAGTCGATAGTGATGGAAGGTTCGGCGGTACACTGGCGACCTCGGGAACATTGTCCTCCAGGGCACCATCCGATGGTTTCAGTATTTGTTTCCTCACGGGGTCCTCGCACGGAGTCAAAATGGCTGCGGCTTGAATGGCTGCAGATTGCTGTTCCAACATTGAGGCAGGGTCCGGTTCCACAAGGAGCATCTCAGATGGGCACGTATTCAATTTGTTCAATAAGACATCCACATGTTAATGAAACGCTCAAATCTCTGCCAATATTGACCTCCGCGATGGCTCAAGCACCGTTCGATCCATAGTCTCACGCCCGACACCAAGCACAATCCCCTCCCCCCGATGAATCTGGCATCCTCGGGGAGGACAAACAGGATCACGAACGGGCAGATTCTGAGGGTGACCAGTCTTTATCTGCAGCCACGGTCAACCCGGTTAACGCCGCAGGCCAGGGACTCCGACCCACCGAACACCTGGTCCGCGGGACGGGGACCCCCACCCACAGTCGACAGCAAGCAAAGTCACTCTTCCATCAATGCTGAGCAATAGAAACTATCGCCGCCAAATTCGGGCATAAAAGAAGCCTCCACTCCGATTGACCGGACCCTGCCTGGGTCTCCGGCCGATGTTGCACTACAGCCCGGCTGCGAAAGTACTCTAGGCCCCGGCTTCCCCGCTGGAGTAGGCCACAATCTTCAACTCGATACAACTTTGTCAAACCAGTCACATCGGAGTGCAGAACAGTTCATTCACACAGAGGCTAGGCATAAAATCGGGGTTTGAGGCATGTGGGCTGCTGAATTCATATCTGTGCATAGATCGCCGCCTAGTGTTGGGTCCGGATGATTGCACATTGTTGTCCTGGAAGAGTCTTCGAAGTATCACGAGATAGGTGGCTCCTCCCCTGGACTACAGTGCGCATGGGCATCGACTCCATCCTCGGATTGTTTTTTCCGCCATTGGGTTCGGATGTCTTTAATTCCCTCTTGTCGGAATCGATAGAAAACTTTCTTGAGACCAAAAGGTCTTTAGTCTATACGTCGGTATTGTCTTGCGTTCGGCATTACTTCTTCTAGCTCGGCTCCGAGCCGGATTCTGTACTCCCGCATGCACTCGGCGTGGAAGGCCCAGTCGACGCTCCTGACCTATCAACCGTCCATCATGGACCGAAGTCCATTCAAGAGATGTCCGGTCTGTTACTCGAAATACCCCCACATCGACGTCCACCCGGTGTGCAACAAGTGTCTGTCGCCGGACCACGATGAGGACAAGTGTATGGCTTGTTCCCGCTTCAGGTCTAAGAAGACGCTTAAGCTTCGACGAGCTGCGTGCCTGGAGGCCCAGCAATCTGCTCCGGCGCCTGTGGACCTCTTCAATGCAGGTGATGTCTAGGACGAATCCCAGGACATTTCTGAATCAAACCCCGCGTCTGACGTCGAAGATGACTACGACGCGGAAGCTGAGGCGTTCGAGGGCGAATAAGTCGTCGACTAGGTAGGAGACGACGACAGGGCCCTCGGGGCCATGGAGGATAGCTCGGACGAGGAGCTTCCTCAAACTGACTCTGAAGCCGTGCCGATTTATAAGGCCCAGGTCGAGGGATCGCCTTCGGGCCTTACCCAAGATCTCACTATGGGTTCCACGGCCCCGCCTTCGGGCCCGGCCACGGACATTGTTGCCGAGCCACTCCCTGGCAAAACAAAACCGAAAGTGAAACCAACGGTCTCGATGCCAGATACTGCGCAGGTGGCGGCATCGAAACCGAAAGTACGTATCGCTTTGGTCGGCTCCAAGGCCTCGGAGGCTTCGGCGCCGAAGATGGCTGTCGAGCCAAAAACTCAAGTCAAGGGCGTCTAGACGAAGTCTGCCGCGCCAAAGGCTAAAGTGAAGGTGGTCGAGACCGGCGCGTCGGTGCCGAAGACGACACCGGCAAAAGCCTTGTCGACCCGAAGAAGGCTGTCGGTGAGCCGAAGAAGACTCTCGGTGACCCCAAGAAGCCTCTCGGTGACCCCAAGAAGCGACTCGATGGCCCAAAGGTCCTCGCGTCCGCAGGACAAGGGCGCTGCGACCCGAGGGTCGACTCCAACAGTGGCCTCGAAGGATTCCATTGGACCGGCGCGCCCATCTGCCGCGTTCACCAAAAAGGTGACTGACTCCCTGCAGCGCATCCGTGAGGGCACCGCGTCGGTCGATCCGAACGATCCTCCGCCTGCGAAACCTGTGGAGAAACCACTTAAGGCGTCCACACCGATCCACTTCACGTTGCCGCCTAAGACGGCGCCGAAGGCTTTCGCTCCTAAGGCAGTGGCCGGCGTGCCCGAAAAGGTCTCCTCGACGCCAAAGGCGTCTTCGGTGGTCCACGGCCCGCGACCACCTTCGTGGGATGAGCGTCAGGAACATTTCATCAACGCCGAAACGGGCAGGCTTTCCCTCCTTAAGCGGAAAATCACCCCAGAACCCCAACTGGAGTCTTACAAGATCCCTCAAGAAAAAGGACTCTGCTTGCTCTCCCGTCTTGGTGGAACCCCTTTCCCCACAGACTCATGTGTCGCCCACTTACTCAGATGTGGACGCTGGTGAGGGAGATGATAAGGATGAATACAGTTATCCAGTCTATACAGACCCTGAGGATACAAATGAACCCTGGGCAGCTGGTGGTGACCCTGGGGATCCTCAATCAGGACAAGACACTCAACTTTTTTTCTGCTAAAACGTCCCCTACAGAGGACTCTACTGCTTTCAATGCCCTCATTGAACGGGCAGCTAACAATCACAACGCCCAGCTACATGCTGACCCTGTGGATGTGGATTTCCTCTTTGACACCTTTTCAGTATCAGAAAAAACTGTTAAAACTCTGCCTATGCTGAAAGGTGTTTTAAAGCATGCTGTTGAGAGCTTTAAAGAACCTACCAGGGCAAGGGTGATAAACCCTAGGATTGACAAGAAATACGAGTCGACACCTACTGATCCTACCTACATCAAAGGACAGTTGCCTCTGGACTCCCTTGTCGTCTCGAATGCCCAGAAGATGGCTAATTCTCAGACTACGGGTGATGCTCCTTCCCCAGACAAAGAATCCAAGGTCTTTGAGGCTTCGGGGAAGAGGGTAGCAGCACAGGCAGCCAACATCTGGCGCATTTCTAACACAGGCGCTTCTGGCACGCTATGACCGGGTACACTACGATACACTGGAGACCCTGTTGCAACACCTGCCTGATCAATACAAGGAAGGGGCTGAGATGCTGATTCAGGAAGGGAAGCTAATCTCTAACGCTTCAATTAAGTGCGCTCTGGTTGCAGCAGATATCGCTGCCAGAGCTATAAACACTAGTGTTATGCTTCGGCGACATGCCTGGCTGAGAATCTCTGGATTTAAGCCGGAAATCCAAACCACCATCCTGAACCAAACGGTTAACCCAGATCACCTGTTTGGCCCAGAGGTTGACACCACCCTAGAAAAAATAAAAAAGGACACTGACTGCAAAATCCATGGGTGCCTTACAGTCCCAGCAGTTTCGGGGTGGGTCCTTTCGTCGATCCAGCGCTAGAGGTGTCTCCAGGGGCCAGCTCTCCCAGTCCACGCAATACTACAAGGGCAACACTCAGACCACTTACACCAACAAGAGTCTAGGTGGATATCGTGGCAACAGCGCCAAGGGCAGAGGACGTGGAAACAGCTCCAGATCCTCTGCCACCAGCAAGCAGTGAAGCCTTGTCACTGCCCCGCCGACCATACAACACCGGTCGGGGGGAGACTCCAGCAGTTCCTGCCCGTCTGGAAGTCCATCACCACGGACAGGTGGGTCAGAAAACTTATCCAATACGGTTATTGTCTGGAGTTAACATCCACTCCACCCAACATGCCCCCAAGACACCGTCCTATGTCAAACGAGCACTTGCACTTATTGCAGCAAGAAGTCACCGTCATGCTGCAAAAAGGAGCAATAGAGCTCGTGCCAGTGCAGGAAAGAGGCACAGGGGTCTACTTCCTGTACTTCTTGATACCAAAAAAGGGCGGGTCCCTCAGGCCCATCCTGGACCTCAGGCCATTCAACTACTACATCCTGTCGGAGCACTTCCATATGCTGACCCTGCAGCAGGTGCTCCCGTTGCTCAGGCAGGGGGATTTTCTCGCAACTTTAGACCTAAAGGATGCGTACTTTCACATTCCTCTGCACCCTTCACACAGGAAATACCTCCGTTTCACCATACAAAACCAGCACTATCAGTTCAAGGTTTTGCCTATCGGTGTCACCACAGCACACAGGGTATTCACAAAGTGCCTGGCGACAGTGGCGGCGCATCTCAGGAGACGGAACATCCACGTCTACCCTTATCTGGACGACTGGCTCATCCAAGCGAAGTCAGCCAAGCAGTGTGCCGCCCACATGTCCCACACCATTCACCTCCTGCACGATCTGGGATTCTCACTGAATTACCCGAAATCCCATCTCCAGCCCGCCCACGTACGGCAGTATCTAGGCGCAACCATAAACACTCTGGCGGCCACAGCACAGCCGAATTCAGTGAGGGTCAGCAGCATTCAATCACTGATACAGAAATTCAGACCTCAACACTCGCTTCCAGCAAGAGTGTTCATGCAGTTGATAGGCATGATGGCCTCCTGCATCTCCATTGTCCCGCACGCGAGGCTACATATGCATCCGCTTCAGGAGTGCTTAGCACGTCAGTGGACTCAGGCTCACGGGCAGTTGAAAGACCTAGTGTTGGTGAGCAGTCGGGCATACAACTCTCTGCATAGGTGGAATCCACGAAACCTTTGCAAGGGCCGACCGTTCCAAGAGCCTGTGCCACAGATCATCCTGACAACGGACGCCTCTCTCCAGGGATGGGGAGCTCATGTCCTCCATTACACGGTGCAGGGACTATGGACGCAACAGCAACGGAAGATGCACATCAATGTTCTCGAACTGATGGCGCTCTTCATGGCGCTCAAAGTCTTCAAAGTACATCTGTGCAACAAGGTTGTGTTGATCCGGACGGACAACATGACAGCCATGTACTACATTCAAAAGCAGGGAGGAGCGCACTCTCCGCAGCTGTCTCACCTGGCTCAGAGCATGTGGAAGTGGGCCATTCAGAGGAACATCTTCCTCATGGCAGAACACCTCCCGGGCAAAGACAATCAGATGGCGGACCTGCTCAGCAGGCACAGCCACCAAATGCACGAATGGGAGATACATCCATCAGTACTCCAACCGTACTTACAAAGGTGGGGTCATCCAGAGAGACCTGTTCGCCACAAGGGAGAACGCAAAATGCCAAAGCTTCGCCGCCAGGTTCCCACAATCGCAGGGCAATGCGATATGGATGAACTGGTCAGGCAAATTTGCGTACGCTTTTCCCCCAGCACCTCTGATACCGCTGGTGGCACGCAAGCTCAGGCAGCACTCGATGACTCTCATCCTGGTTGCTCCAACGTGGGCTCGCCAACCATGGTACACCACGTTTCTGGAACTGTCCGTGGTACCGCATCAGAGGCTATGTCTCACACCCAGCCTTCTGACGCAGAGCCATGGCAACATTCAGCATCCAGATCCGCAACAGCTCAACCTGGCGATCTGGCTCCTGAGGTCTTAGAGTTTGGCTACCTGCACTTGCCTTCTGACTGTATGGACATCATTCGGGAGGCAAGGAAGCCCACCACCAGAGCATGCTATGCCGCGAAATGGAAGCGGTTTGTCATTTATTGTGCTGACCAAAACATTAACCCGCTAGATGCGTCTATCCAGAATATCATTTGTTACCTTTTTCCATCTGTACAAATGTAATCTGGCCTATGCTTCCATTCGCATACATCTGTCCGTAATGGCCGCTTATCTCCAGAACAGGCAGCACCTCTCACTTTTCAGGGTGCCTGCCATTAAGGCCTTTCTAGAGGGACTCAAACGAGTCATTCCTCCACTGACTCCACCGGCTCCGGAGTGGAACCTCAACGTGGTCCTCACCCGGCTGATGGGTCGTCCCTTTGAACCACTGCATTCCTGCGAGATTCACATAGAGTGGCTTTCCTCATAGCGATTACATCGCTGCGACGAGTTAGTGAGCTCCAAGCACTAACTATCCAAGAGCCATTTATTCAAATTCATTTTAACAGGGTGGTGCTTCGCACCAACCCTAAATTCCTTCCTAAGGTAGTGTCTCAATTCCATATTAACCAAACTATTGAATTGCCTGTTTTCTTCCAAAATCCTGAGTCATTGGCGGAGCGGATGCTCCACACCCTTGACGTCGAAAGGGCCCTGATGTATTACATCGATAGGACCAAGGATTTTAGGAAGACTAAACAACTTTGTTGCCTTTGCACCACACCACAAAGGTAACCCTATTTCCAAGGCAGGTATTGCTAGGTGGATCGTTAAATGTATCCAGATCTGCTATCTGAAAGCCAAACGTACTCCCCACTCCACCAGGAAGTTGGGGGCCTCTATGGCCTTCCTTGGAAACATTCCTTTGGGAGACATATGTAGAGCAGCCACATGGTCTACCACACACACATTTACAAAGCATTATTGTGTTGATGTGCACTCCAAACAGCAGGCAGCTGTAGGGCAGGCTGTTCTCAAAACACTTTTCCAAACTGCTGCAGCTGGCACGGGCGGCCGCCGTTAATGGAGGGACTGCTATGTATTCTATGTACAGATATGAATTCAGCAGCCCACATGCCTCGAACCGAATATGCTACTTACCAGTATGCATCTGTTCTTGGCATGTAGGGCTGCTGACTTTCATATCGCCCGCCCTCCTCCCCGGCGCCCGTAGCAGCTGCACAATTCACACATACTTCTTGCATGGTCATCATTCACTGAGTTTCACTCCATCTTGGCCACAATGGCTAAAATCAATCTGAGGATGGAGTCGATGCCCATGCGCACTGTAGTCCAGGGGAGGAGCCACCTATCTCGTGATACTTCGAAGACTCTTCCAGGACAACAATGTGTAATCATCCGGACCCAACACTAGGCGACGATCTATGCACAGATTTGAATGTCAGCAGCCCTACATGCCAAGAACAGATGCATACTGGTAAGTAGCATATTCGATAATGTACAGGATCTTGTGGCGGGATACGGAGGTCGGCGGAGCCGGGAGCCTAAGCAGCCATCTCGTTTGCCAGCGTAGCTCCTCCTGTGTTGAGATACTTGAAGGACCATGTGCCTTTAAAATGAAATTGTTGGTTTTAATAAATGTTAAATATTTTTTTTAAAGACTTGAGGATTATAGGCTTAAGAATGTGTATCGAGTAATCTATAATTCTGACCTGCTTATTTTATTGAATGATGTGCTGCCTATTTGTATACTTTTATGGTTGTAAAAAAAACGAATAAAGGTTTATTGACTGACTAAATTAAAACTCTCCTTGATGGAGGAAATGTAGCTTTGATCCTGTTAGACCTATCTGCGGTCTTCGATACTGTAGTTCCTCCGACACTATGCTATCGCCTAAAGACCATGGGGCTAAAAGGCAGCCTTGGATCTACTTGTATCATTATTAAATAATAGGGATGAATACTGATGCTAGACAAGTTCGCTCAAGAACGTTCTCACTACCATGTGTGTTCTGCAGGGGTCCTCACTCAGTCCCTCTCTAATGCTTGCCCCACTGATTCAACGTTTTGGTCTTTCACTTACTTCCCATGCAGATGACACACATTTTGGTGTCTGCGGCAAAGTAGGCCAATAAGAGCATTCGGCTTCACAACGGTATGAAAAGAAATCTGCACCTGGATGGATAGGTATTGTCTTAAGCTACATTCAGATAAGACTGGGGTAATTTTCTTTGGAAACAACTCTTGCTTTTGGACTCCTGACTGCTACCTATTGGAGAAGGGCTCACTTCCTATTCCAACTCACAAGGTTAAAAGCTTGGGTGTGATTCTAGACGACCAACTTAACCTCAGTAAACCAGTTCACTCAATCTTATTCACTTCTTACCATACATGAACTATTAACAAGATCCTCCCTTACATTCTGGTTAGCGCCAGAAAGTCCTTTCATCTCTTTTTATCTAAAATAGATTACTGTAACGGCCTATAATCAATCTGCAGAAACAATATCTCGAACTGCAGGTTCTGCAGAAATCTGCCACCAGAGTACTTCTCTATCTTCCAAAACATCAGTCTGTATCCCTGGCCATCAAAGAACTGCACTGGCTCCCTGTCAGTAATTGTATCCAATTTAAAACCCTTTGTATCATTTATGGCCCTACATGGCATGGGTCCAGAATTTTAAAGATATGCCATCTCCTGCTATATTCACAGCAGGTATCTCTGGATACCTACTCAGTTACACCATCTACATTACGAAAACCAAATGGGGCGGCAGCAGCTTCATCGCAGGAGCCACTAGACTCGGCTATTCAACAGGTAAACTGTTTCTTTTCACCACTCTCCCGTGCTATGCTTAGCGATCAGACCCAAGACACCCTCGGGGATACTTCGCGCTATATAAATTCATATATCCGGTCTAAAAAAAAAGCCACTCTTTGATGCACAGCTCTGTTTTTAGTTATCCCTTCAGTTGTGCTCCTGAAAGTGGACTGCAACCCCATTATCAAACAGCAATGTCTTAGTAATATGTTCATCCACGAATAGCTTCTACGGATCTGATTCCATTCTCGATCAATATGATCCATGGTTCTTGTCACAAACCACTTTGTGTTAGTGTGGCAATCAATTAAAACTACCACATTTGTCCCAGGACCCTAATCTGGCTATTGGATCCAAGTTATTTATGGTTACCTTTTCCCATGGCTTGTTCGCCAGCTCCACACAGCCCAAGGGAGGTTCTCACAATCTGGTTTTTGTCACTCTTGGCACACACAACCATCCCTTGCCAGCATCCTCCGCTTTGGGCCACCAGAAAGACTGTCTTGCTCTCCTTTGTTATGTTACGACCTGTGTCCTTCATGTGCTATCTGGATTATCCTTTTCCAAAATATCCTAGGAGGGATTATTTGACTGCTCATCTTCCCTCACACGAACTCAATGTATCCTTTACATTGTAGTATGAACAAATTTCCTTACTCCGACCTTTATCCTTTCTCTAGCCTTGTCTTGCACTTTCTTCCAACCCTCTCAGTAAAGAATCCTCCATGGCAACCCTCCATTCGTTTTTCTTCAGAACCACTTCACAACCATTCAGAATCTCCTCCACTCCCAATTTAGTTCAGTTCTGTCCCATCTATGGTTAACCTTGATAGACCATCAGACATCACATTCTTTAAACCTTTCGCATACTTTACCTCAAAATGACTTTCTAACACTGACCGCATCCACCTGGATATTCTGGATGTTACATTCCCTTCATACCCAGAGATCTTTTCTTCCTTTGAACAAGTGTATTAATGGTTTGTGGTCTGTTCTATTCTTGAAGGGCAATCACCATACACAATACTTAAAATGTTTGACACCCTGGCAACGTGCTAGGACTTCTCGATCATTGACAGAACGAGGTCTCCATTTTCTGAAGACTCCTCACTGCATACCCTACCATATGGTTCCGTCTATTTTACTTCTGTCAAAACTGCTCCAATCGCCACATTGCTCAGATCTGTTATGTAGGTTTTAGCAGTCTCATTGAAATGTCTAATGGTCAGAGCCTGCAAAAATCACTTTCACGCTTGCTCACATTCTCCATCCCTCCTAAAAATAGCTTTCTTTTTCATTAATAGTCTTGGGGATTCCACAAGTTTAGTCAACTTTGCCTCAAATTCTGAACTGTATCTGCGAGCCCCAAACAATAATTAGAACTAATCCTTGCTCTCGCGTCTTGATGCCTCTTTCCACTCATAAAATACTTTTCTTGCAGTTGATATCATCCTTGGATTTCTCTGGACCTAATCGGGTAACCTGCATCTTCTACTGGCACTTTTTTTAATCATCGTGCCAAGCCTTTTTAATTGCTCTATCACTTCCCCATTAACTGGTCATGTTCTCTTACTCTTCACCCACAATAAGGACATCATCCTAAAAACATAGGACCTATTTTGGAACGTGACGCATGGAGGATTTATTTTCTTATTCAGGGGTGGAGGTACTTAAGTGTCTATCCCCGGCACAGACATAAGCTTGTCACCAGTTATGTAAAGACTCCTCAATCTTGAAGCTGTTTCAATCCAATCTTTGATTTCTCCAAGTTGCCTCCATCTTCAGCTCTTCCCCCACACATCATAACCTTACATTCTCCCCTTACATTTGATGCAGCGGTAATTTCTTCTGGTAATTTCTCAATGCAAAACCCTCATGCTATCTCCAATTTACTGCTGAAAAGGTGTTGGGCCCTTGACACCATGTATTACCTTCAGGAGACTTTAAGTGATCATGAACAGTCAAAAATGCAATTATTTAAGCCAAAGAAGAGTTGAGTATTTTAAAGGGTTTTATTTTCTAGTCAAAAGTTTTTTTTTATTTCTCTGACCCTTTAGTCATTAGTAAAATATCAATCAGGTTACAGAATTTGGAAAACAGGAAAAATAGCATTCATACAGAACATATTAGTCTGCCTATAAGAATCACATGTAAAAAGGAAAATGTGACGCAAAATCTCTGTCAAAACGCTTAAAGAGTTTCTAGGAAAAAAGTCTTGCAAGGCTAATCAATTAGTTTGCAAAAATCTCCCATAAAGAGAAATGCATAAGACCAATCTTTTCAGACCTAATTAATTAGTCAGTGTAAACTTAACCACATGGCTGCTGGGCGTTTTCCCCCCCCCCTGTGCTGGAAAATGCCATTTTAGTGGCACCATGACGAGCTGAGCTCGTCATCAGCATCGAAAGGGTTAAAGTTTAGCATCTAAATCTAAAAAGCCTTTCTATCTGTTGCTGATCTCTGCCTCTCTGATAGGAGCTGCTCCTTGAAAGCACCCCGCCTTCATCAGACCTTTAAGGAATGTGGCCTGGTGCCAAAATATAACATGCTAGGACTCTCTGGAAAAAACATCTCCATCCTTCAGCAATCTCCCGCAATGTTTCTCATACCTAACCCATATGAATGAAGCCGAGCCAAAGCCAAAATGAGCTAGAAAGCCAACCACGCCTCCAGAGAGTATTTATACTTTAATTCTTGGCAGACTAAACAAATGTTGCATCTTCTGAAATACTTGTACCTGATTGGTCAGCAAATGATGGCATGAGGTCTTCCATCCTGATCTCATTCTAAATTCCTGACCATGCCAGTTTTAACAAAAGAAGCGCAAATTAATACATTTTATATGAATAGCTAAATTTACTAGGAAAAAAAGTTTGATTTTCCTTCCTGTCATATCGTAGGCTGGATGGATACTTTAACTAACTCTGGTACAGTGGCAAAATCACAAGAAAGTACAGTTCATAGTGGCCTTTCCTCTTTCATGTCTGTAGGAAAGCTGACAGTCTGCGCATGCTCTCTTCTTTTAATGCAAGTTACAGCCTTGCTGGATTCACAGGCAGCCATTTAATTGTAGGCCCAACACAAAAGAGAATATTAATTTCATGTAAATCAGCCCATCATGTTTCCCTCCTTCATACTAATGCTACTTATAAATGTTTACCTAGCCAAGCTATTAGTTTAAAACCGCTTTTATGATTGCACATTTTTGCATGTTGTACATAACCAATGTATAACAGAACATTATTATGCATTAGTGTAAACTTTAAAAGTGCACAGTTAATACAGTGCACACAGTTGATGCAGCACACACAGCAACATGCTTTAATGTTTTTAGATAGCTTTTCATGCAAATAAACATTTAGCCCCATGTGTAGTTTTGTGCATTTGTTAATTCACACACACAAAGGTGTTGTAAACTGAAAACTGAAGTGTATGTGTGTATATATATATATATATATATATATATATATATATATATATATATATATATATATATATTTTTTCTTTTTTTTCTTCCAAATATACAACTAGCCTAAGTCTCTTAAGACCGAAATAGTGATTTTTAGATTACAAGGATGAGCTGGGAAGAGAACACATTCTATTAATCTTCAAAGCTAAAAAGGCCACTTTTCTCTACACTCTAAACACATGTTAATTCAGCACAAGCATTTCAGACTGACTAGGCCTCACTTTCATATTTTATGTGCCATGTAATAAACTTGCACCAAAATGTGCATGTCAACTTAAATGCAGTCTGTCTGAAGCACAAAAATAAACAATGCCGGACTCTAGATGAAATCTGCTCCATCACATTCCCAAGTTCCATATTACATAGTTGACCCGTCATGAAGCCTACATTAGTGTAGGCTATTTTGCTTACTGTTGAAAAGCAATTTATGCCCATTAACTCTGAATCCGAAGGTGCTGTACGCTTCTTGCTCTTAGATGTCAGCTTGGGTTTGCCCTAATCTATATGTTTGGTGATTGTAACCTTTCATAAAGCAATGTGGGTGATATGCTATACAGGTTAAATAAATGGATCAAAGTATAAGTAGGCTTTCTTTCATCCTTTTAGGCAAATTAATTTCTACTTGTCTCTTGCTTGTAGGAATTGTGATCTGGTGCAGTTTAGAGATGAAGATGACACTGTTCAAAGGCCATCTTCCGATCACTAAGGCAAATGATTTCGGTTTTGTACATAGCCAAACCTTTAACATTTGTTTCACTCTCACATGTTGATATTGCCACAATATGCCTTTGGGATCGCACTGGGCAATCAGGCCTGTGGACTCTGGCCTCTTGCCTGGGGCACACACTAAGGTTCCCGAATTTTTCATTTGGTAAAGGTCTTTTAGACTTTAATAACTTACCTGTTCTAAAGCTGGCAAATGGGTATCTTATCTAGAAAACTGCCCCTTTTTGTTTGGTCATAAAATATATCCTTTGTGGTAAACTTGCCTGGGGAGGATAGCTGCTCTAGTCCATTATAAGATGTCTTTTGGTTTGCCCTTATAGCAGTTTCATGGTCTAAATCCATTTCTTTCATACTGATGAACTATACCTAATTTAAAGGAATGGCCGTCCAACACATGGGACCATATTACAACTCTTGCTCGAGGGGCGCAGCGAGGATGCGTGCCTGTTTTGAATGTCCCGGGGCATGTTTGAATTGCAGCACATTCTCAAGGCATTCCCTCATTTGCGTGGGAGTGTGGCCCAAAGCGTGAGGCAATCCCTTTGCCTCTGCACCTGCTCTGTCTAATAGATGCGGGTGCAGAGGCAAAAAAGCTTTCAGGAGGCGCACTGTCAGTGCACCCCCTGATAGCAGCCCTCTGCAGGGGTCCTAGGACACCCCCAGACATCCCCTTGAAGGCAGGTGCAGCCACTCGCTATACCTGCCTGAAAGGGGATCTCTAATGCTTCGCCTGGTCGAGTCTGGACCGCTCCAGAGATGAGGTTAGCTGAGACGCAATATTTAGGGTGTCTGATGGAACAGTGGTCAGATGCACATAGCAGGCCATACTGGCCAAAGTTTTAACTTCTGACGTGGTCTTTGCAATGGAGGTCATAGTCTGCCAGTGGGCAGATGTTCAAAACCGAAACCAGCAAAGGTTCTATGAAGTCTTAGTTCCTGCTGATGCGCTTGGTTTTGCTACCACAAGCGCTATACTGATCCCCTTGCTGCTGGGGTAGAATTACTGCCTTGCCCCATTCCAAGGTTTACTTTTGGACGTTTGGTCACTTTTCTGCTTCTCGAAATACTTCAGCATAGGTATGATGGAAGCTGTCGCTGGGCATTTGTTGAGGTCCTGCTGAACTGGTTTTCAGGGTGACAAAAAACTGGGACAATCCTGCATTTCTTGCCCTCCATGGGCCAGCATCTGATTCTTCTTCTGATCTGAAGGTGGAAAAAATTATCCCACATTCTCTAACTCCTGGAAAGTCTTTGTGCTCACTTGTGCATGCCGAAGTACGGCCCTCGGGCACGCTTATAGGCAATCTCTTTCCAGATGGTGGTCTGGCATTGTCCTGTCCTCGTGAGGTGGGCTGTTTGAGTCAGTCTTGTTTTTGTTTTCCCAGAGCAGAAACTGATCAGCCACACGACCCTTGGAGAGCTGTTTCTGTCCCTCTGCCCCCCCCCCCACACCCCGGAGTGCAAGCAGGAATCCGGGGTCCTTGAGTATTTTTTCTTTTTTGTAAACATTTTTCATGTATTGTTATATTGCCTCAATTTTCTGCGTTTAAATGTCTTTAGGTCCGTGATTTTTTTTTAAGTTGATTGTAAGGTGAAGGATGGCAGTTTGAGGTGCATACAGGGTAGGGACACAGGCTCACAACACAACATGCGCACAGCGGCAATAAATCCTTGTCTAGCCTAATCACTTTTTATGCAAAGTATTTTATTTCTACCATTTACCAACACAAAGGAAAGAGGCAACATTCACAAACAATCCTCCTGAGGTCTGGTCTACAGTTTCCTTGGCGGTTCCATGTCTCGCTTCCTCCTCACTCTAGCAACAGTGGTTATTCTCCATTCACTATTGGCAATACCCAGGTATGCCTTCCGGGTAGTCTCTCGTCCATTCTGACTCTGTTCTAAAGTAACGTGTTTCAGTGCTGATGTGGTATCTAACCAGCTATTCCCCTGGAGCCTACTGGCCCGAATTCACCACAGAAGCCTCACTCGGGTTCTCTGGTCAGTAAACACTTCTGGCTAGTTCTGGTGACCCCTATGAAATAGTCACCGTCTCCCTACTGTATATTGGCACCGGCCTGCACAGCTGGTGTTCAAATGGCAGCATCTGCTGGGAGTCTGATCCTTAGCTGCACATACGCTGCCTAATCTGCAGTGTTCACTTCAGTGGGTCTTCCCTGGCATCCGGGGGAGGGGGGGTTGTCTCTTCACTTTGTCCTGATCGATGCGCAGCAGGTTCCTCACAACATAAGTCCTTTTCACAGGATACCCCCCTGGACCTCCAATGCTCTTCTCTTAGTCAAAGGGCACACTGATCTTGGCAGGCAGAGGTGCTCCAGAGCTGGTCTTTGATTCCCTGGGTGAGGTCCACACTCCTATTTAACTATGTAGGCTTGGAGCTCCCAAAATGGAATGCATTGTTTGCTGTGGATTTTCACCCACAGGCTCACATACACTCTGCACATGTATTCATCCTGCACTGTGCTGCCTTATCCATGTACTGTACTCTCCCCAGGCGCACATACACCTAGTACAGATACACCACTCCTGCACTTTGCAGCACTCCACATTAAACCAATGTGGGACAAAGGAGTGCGTTGTGCACACAGCTGTGGAACTTTAGAATGAGAGCCTGTAGGCCTCACTCAAGTGACACGTGTTATAAAGGAGCTGTTCCCGCCTACTGATCTCTACATGGTGTGCTGTAACCACCTAGCTGATGCTGCTTGCCTCCTATTGAAGGCAATACTAAACTATTAGGATAGCACTAGGGGCTCCCCTCTCGGCCCAACAAGACTGAAATCCATGGAACAGGATGCACACGCATGATCAATACTTGCCTATGACAACAAAAGTCTGCATTAGGTTGCAAACTTCAGTACAGTTGGGCAATCTGGGCAAGAGTGCACATCTATTACACTGCAGATAACTTTCATCCCAACACAAAGTACTGTGTTGGGATGAAGTTCTCTGCATGGTAATGGAGGTACACCCCTTTTTACATTATGTTCTTTAATGGGCGGCCATTGACATCCAAAACCTTGTGTAGAATATTCGCATCCTGAAATGGCTACATTTTTTCTTCTCTGACCAGCCAGTTGGCACATTTGACCTGCCTTTAGGCCTTCTGATCTGAAATGGATGATTGGTTGAAAATGCTCCCCCATTTAATCTGGTTGGTTTTATATTTTTTAATTTTGGTCCAGGGATGGTTCTTGAACCCAGTTCAGCTGACCATTTGTGAATTTACAGGCCGACATGACTTAATTTTGTCCTAGCTCAACTTGAGGCCTGCCAAATCTCTTTTCAAAACTTAAAGTGGAGAGCCAGACCAATGTGAGTGGATTTGTGTCTGTATGTGTCTTAACTTTACCTGGCCTCGATGTTTGACATGAGGTGCAAATAAGTGCACCTCCAATGTTTGTATAAGGTTTGTACAAACATGGGATAAGTGTATGGCGCATGAGTACAGACCCCACACCAGTCAGTTATTTTACCGCAACCCATGGCTGTTCAAATAAGGGTGTCTTTAGCTCTGTGGGCTATCACTTAGCATAAAGTCTTTTCAGCCGGGGTCCGATGAAACTGCTTCTAGATATCATAATGGCAGTGAAACAGGTTTACTCTGTCTTTAAACAGTGAGCATGTGACATTTGTGGCTTTTAGCATTTGCAAGCTTACACCTCAAACTACAGTGCTGAGATGACTCATTGAGCTCTATACAATGAGGACACATGTTCTCACCTAGCACACTTTTCTCAGTTGATGGAAAGGGTTATAGGCCATCAGTCACTATTAACCGTACGTTGGACTGTGACTGCTTGTGAAGACGGGTGTTGAGTGGATCCACCTACCTGCCACCAAGTGGATTACATTTGTTTCTATGTACTTCAGTAGCACACCGATGAGCCTGGTACCCAGTGTGGGTACTACTGCATACTTCTGTTGCTCCATTGAGTTGTTCCCTTACCACTTTCTTTTGCTATTCATAATTTTTTGGTTATTGGCATGTCTGTGGTTGTATGCACCCGGACGTCAAATTTCTTGGTGGCCAGGAGAAGTGTTGTACATTTGTACTCCGGCCCCCTTCAGGACTGGATTGGTAAATTGTAATGTTTCGTTTTTAGGACTCTTACACTTTGTGTTGTATGATGGAATGGGCGGAGTGTATTTTATTTTTTTTTTTAATAGAGACCTCCTGGTTTGGGACCACTTTGTACGGGTATTGCTGGCCTTACCAATGAGTAGTTAGTGAACTACTGGTAGCACTCCAGGTACCGAATTAGCTAATTTGTGCATCCCAGCTGGCTAGAATGTTTGCTTGGCTGGATTAATAGGTTAGCCATCCTTGTCTTTAAAACCTCAATTTTGGCCATTTTCAGACCTGTATAGCTGATTTGAGAAATGGCTAAATTTTCAAACAATTTAAAGCAATTTTTATTTTTTAATGTGGGGAGATTTTCACTAAATTACTTTTGCTAAGGGAATTGCAGCTGTGGCTCTCGTATTCCTTATGTAGAGGCATTCCAAATTAACAGCCTTTTTGTGTTTAGATTACTTCTGGAAGCACTGCCTGATGCACTGAGGTGATAAGTGCAGGTAATCTTGTGTATGGTGACCACTAATGTAATTTTGTTTTTTATATATATGGTCACTATTACAACACTAATTAGTATCCTGCAATGATTTTCATTAAACTTTAGTAGCTCTTATCAGACCATGTTGGAGACCCTTGCAGTAATGGATTTGGCCTTCTGGGAGGGCTGAGTTTTTATCTACGGGTGGGCAAGTTTGCCTTGGCATTTGCAATATAAGCTTTTTGTTCAGTTTGGGACATTTAAACGTAATCTTGCTGTTCTCCTTTGTTAGTTGGGCCTATGTGTTGCTTAGTTTTACATACAGCTGAAAGTTATCCTTAATCTAACTAGTTGAGCTGGAGCTTAACCTAAATCAAAACTGTATTGCTTCAAATTAAAGTAGAACTAATTTGTAAGTCAATGAGTTGCTCTATTTGAAATTACTGCATCCAGGCAGGCACAAATGTTAAGGTCTTATTATAAAGGGGTTTTCCATTGTGATTTCACCTTGAGTAGCTGGAGTACATGTCTCCATACGTACTGGAGAAAGTTATAATATCCGTAATTCATTGTGCATGTTCCACTTGATCATTATCATCCCTGCAATGCATGGGGTGTGGCTTAGTGGGCCACGACAGCGGCTGCTGCTTGCTGAGGCTCCTGATACGGGCGGCCCAATAGCCCGTTTATCCTTGTCATTTTGGGGGGCAGATCACCCCCTCCAGCCACGGGATCACCTGCAGCACCGAGCGCGTCTGTGAAACCTGGGTTCTCTACGCTGGGGTTGCGAGAATCCTGCAATGCCCTGGACCAGAGACTAAAATGGCGGCGACCAGCGGAGGTGAGGGCTGATTCTAGCGCCACGGTGGCCCTCTTCTCGGGGTCTGAAACCCGCGCCTACTGCTGGTGGACCGCCGGTGCCGTCCTGGTGCGGGGCGGAGACATCCGGCGGGCGCTGGGTGCCACCACACTGCTGCAAGGGGCTGAGAACCCAACCCCCCCGGGGCACAGAAAATTGGCGGGGGCTGCTGGACCTGGAGCCTGCCTACCCCGTGCGCAGTGTGGATTGGCACAAGATTTACCAAGTGTGGTGGGCCCCACCTAACTAGCACGACTTGCGACGCTGCCCTCGCTGGGGCGTGGGCGATCTCCGGGCGCACTACGCCCCCTATCACAAGAAGGCAGCGAGCTATCGACAGCCACGCCTGGGAGCAATGCCCCGACTCCACGTCTGCAGACGAAAAATGCGATGCTACACCCCGGACCAACGCCATGGGGAAGCCAAGAGCCACGCAGCAGATGACTGTCCCCAAAACTGCGCCGGAAAACCAACCTTGCACTAGCACCCTCCCAAAGACTCCCTTACAGCAGCTGGACCCTGCCATATCTGACAAACTGGACAAAGTCCTGGCGGCCATTGAACTCTCCAGGGTTTCCATGGAGTAACGCCTGGGCTCTCACCACAGACATCAACCTACTCAGCGACAACCAGCGGAAACTAGCGGACAGGGTCCGAGAGGGAGAGAAGACCTTGGCAGAAGTGCACCCCACTTTGAAGACCCAGCAAACGACACTCCGTTCAGCCACGGATCATGTGGCCACTGTAGAGGACTGAGTGGACGAGTTGGAAGGACGCTTCCGGCGCTGCAACATACGTGTAATAGGATTGCCGGAGGGTGTCTAGGGAACACACCCCATCGATATGTTGAGGCCTGGGTAAAATCCTTTACTCCGACAAAGGACCGCACCGCCTTCTTCTCGTTGGAACTGGCCCACCGGGAGACAGATACCCGCCCCCGCGTCCCCTGCTGGTAAGATTCCTCCATTTTCAGGACTGGGACGCAGCGTTGCGGGCTGCCAGACGTGCGGGCCCCCTGCAGGTCGAAAACCAACATGTAATCTTCCTGGACTACGCCAAGGCAGTGCAAAAACTTAGGGCGTCCTTCCTGGAGGTGAAACCAGGCCTGCGGGAGAATGGCGTACAGTACTCTCTGCTCTTCCCTGCCCACCTGAAAGTAATCCACACATTTTTTTGCTGCAGCAGAGGAGGCGTGCGACTGGGCGGATCTCAACTGCACGCGCGGCTCGGCTACGACTCAACCACAGCAACACGGCTGCAGGATACCCCGCAATAGGAAGAGAGCCACACAGCAAACGCAACAGCAAGGGCAACAGAACTGGAGAGATCCTACTAAACGCCAAGAGGTTGAATCCCCAGACATAGAGCAGCTTATGCAGGATCGGTGTAGAGCTCTACAAGCCGTAGCTGACCTCGGGGCACCCCAGTCGGAGGAAGACGTCGAGGGGATCCCAAATCGGTTTACGTCAAGTGGTGAGGAGGAAAACCACTCACCCCGCCCCACTGCTGACTCCCATCACCATGCCCCCGGACACCCTTGATTGCTGACTGTCTGTGGGCAGTCTATGACATCACTATTGGGCAATCTGCTCGGCTGGAGGATCACTACGGGTGGGCACCCCTTCTGGGGTACGCTCACAACCCCTGTCAAGACACGATGAACATGGTATACCCCATTTAGACAACCACTTCTCCTGCAAACGCCCAATACGGAACTTGCCTCGCAGGCCCGGCCGGCCACCCCCTAGATTTGACTGTTTGCTCCCTGATTCTAGGAGAGCTAGTTTGGACGCATCGAGCTCGCCGATGTGCCCCATGTAATGGGACAGTTTCCCCATCCAGTTAGTTTTGTTTCCCCTGTTCTCTTCTCCCCAACGCCCCACAGAAGACATGAGCATAAGGGCAAATGACACGCTTGGAGGAAGGCACACGGGGGATATCTCCACACGCCGCACCACCACACTCTGGCATGGCCATATAACCCATACTAGGGAAGCCACATATAGGCGCAGGCCACCCCTGTTCTACCATCCCATGCAGCACACCAATCTTGGCGTACTCACCCTGAACGTGCGCGGCTTACACACACCACGTAAGATACACAGCCTTTTCCTACATTAAGCGCCAACAAGCCCAAATCGCGTTCCTGCAAGAGACTCATCTCACAGCAGCAGAGACAAACTCGGATCCCACTGGCGCAGACTCATTTGTGCCACATCCTATTCGGCATTTGCGCGCGGCGCGCTTATCTGCGTTCCCCCTGGTACCCTCTTTCGGGAGACGCGCACGTAGGGTGCTGGACAAGGAGGGAAGATATATCCTGTTGGAGGGTTTACTGGATTGGCAGCCAGTCCTCTTAGGTAGCATATACGCACCCCACACTGAGCAGGATAGGTACTGGGACTCCCTCTTGGGCGTGCTTGCCCAATTAGCCACGCTCCTGTGGATACTGGGGGGGGAACTAAAACTGAGCTCGACGTTGCACTCGACAGATCCCATCCACCGCCTTCACATTCCCCAGCCCACACACGATCTGGGAGGTTCCGTCGTTGGGTTACACACTGGTCCCTAGTGGACGCTTGGAGAGTGCACTATCCCATTAGTCGGCTATATTCGTTCCACTCCATCCCCCATAATCTGCGGACCAGACTGGACAGGTTTCTATGCTCCCCGTCACTCATACCCAAGGTCCAACACACTGATTACTTAGACTGCGTAATCTCCGACCACGACGCACACATCCTGCCGCTCCGGTGGAGACCGCTAACCCTCTGGTGCCCACTTGGCACCTCCCAAGACACTGTCCCACAGATCAGGTATTTAGACACTATCATGCGCAATCAATCCACGAATATTTCACTTACAACGCCGGGACTGCCACCTCTAGACTCGTGGAATGGGACACGTTCGAAGTAGTGACACTGTGCGCTTGCATTAAACAGATATCGGGGGTCTGCCGCACGCTCGAACGCACTCTCGCCGATAGAGCGGACACTAGCAACCCTCACCAAGGAGGATGCTCAGTCGGCCACAGCGGCCCAGGTGGCTGAGGCCAAATCGAAATATGCAACCGCTCTAGCGGATATGCGCAAATTCGATTTCCGAGCCTATGCCACTCGTGTCCACAAGGAGCGGGACAAAACGGGCGCACTGCTGGCGTGGCTGGCGCGTCCAGACTCTGACGCGACACCCATTACCGAAATCCGGACCCCCGTGGGCACACTGGTGCGTTCCCAACAGGGCATACTTGATGCGTTCCAGCTCTATTATGCTGCTGTGCACAGCACCCAGACACATCAACGGTGGGAAACGTTCCCACAATTCCTAGATCCACTGCCACTTCCCACTATCGCGGTGCAGCTAGGGACACCCTGGACGTGAAAATCACAGCGGCCGATGTCTCTAGTGCGATACGCTCCCTCTCTCGGAACAAGGCCCCAGGCCTGGATGGACTACCTCTCGAGTACCACAGTACCTTCTCCACATTGTTGATCCCCGGTTAACAGCCATGTTCGCCGATGTTTTTGAGCGTTGGGAACTCCCAGGTTCTCTCAGGGAATCGGTGATAGTATCCTTTCTTAAACCGCATAGGGACCTGCAACTGCTATCCTCCTATCGCCCCATCACGCTTCTCTCAGCGGACTGTAAACTCCTGGGGAAAATTTATGGCCACCCAACTTGAACAAATACTTCGTCCCCTAATAGACCCAGACCAAAACTGTTTTGTCCCCGGCAGGAACACCTCCCAGAACATCAGGCGGGTCATTCATATTCAGGATCAGGTGGGTGACACCTTTCCACACGCGGCCTGCATTAGCTTAGGCCTCGAAAAAGCATTTGACACAGTAACCTGGCCATACCTCTTTGATGATCTCCGTCGAACGGGCATAGGTCCCACCCTTCTACCATACACTCGGCTGCTCTACACTAAATTAACGTCCCGAGTCAGACTCTGCAAATACATCTCGGCCCCGCTGCGAGTCGAACTGGGCACAAGACAGGGTTGCCCCCTTTCGCCGCTGATCTTCGCCTTGGCTGTAGAGCCATTGGCGATTAGTCTGCGCCTGGGGGGTGCATCCCCATAGCCGATACGATCCACTATGTACACTCTATGTACGCGGACGATCTTCTATTGTATGTTCGGGACATCACCGAGGACCTAACCCGCATTTGGACGATCCGATCAGAGTTCGCAGAGGTATCTGGCCTCCGAGTGAACTGCGAGGAATCGGTGGTGTACCCACTGGACCCTCGCTCCACAGGACCCTCGGGAAGTCCGGATCGGTATGCAGAACCTCTCCTGGGCCACGGGCGCCCCTCGTTATCTAGATGTCCGCCTCTATCACTCACCCTCCGACATTTACGAGGGCAACCATCGTAGAGTCCTCTGCAGCATCCGCGCCTCAGTGGGATTCTGGAAAAACCTCCCACTGTCCCCTATCGGGCGGGTGGCACTCACTAAAATGGTCATCGGCCCCCGACTGGTATACTGTTTTACCAACCTTCCGGTTGTCCCACCCAGAAGTTTCTTCCGGGTGCTGCATACGCTGCTGCACACACTTGTGTAGGGAAACGGCAGTCACAGAATATCCTCGCCAAACTCCAACTACCCACCACACAGGGAGGCCTGGGAGCCCCTGCCTTTGAGTCGTACTTCTTAGCAGCGCAACTTCAGTGGCTGTCCTACTGGACTGCCGGCAGACATTCCGGGGAAACTCATACTGCACACTGCCCTATTCCCACACCCAAACTCCGTCGCCTACTGCTCCCCGGTACCAGGCCCCGCCGGACATATCCCCTACAGGTGTCTGTGGCTCGCCAATGTATGTTACGTATACACGGTATGGGGCCAGGAACTCCTTGCTATTCCCCGCAACTACCACTAGCAGGCTTGCCCCGAAGGGACTTGTACTTCACAAGCGCCATTGTACACACATGGACAGACTCAGATCACGGAGGCGGAGACATTATTTGCAGAGGGCCAACTTCGCCCATATGACACTCGTAGAGGACCACGGCCTCCCGCCAGGACAATTTCTGACGCATCACCAACTCATTGACTGCTTCCACCCACACAGCGACCTAACCGGCGAACCTGCGATGCACCCGCTCATTCACACCATCCTTTACATCGGTTGTGGCAGATACCTTGTCACTTGGCTTTATAAGTCAATCAAGGAGCTCACACACACCTTTACTCACTCTGAGGGCTACTTGGGAGGACGAGCTCGAAAGTCCATTGCATGACCGGGAATGGGATAGGGTGCTAGAATTCCCTAAAAGTCTCACGAAACGCTAGGTTAAAAAAATATACAAATTTATATTCTACACCCGGCCTATCAATCCCCAGCGTGCCTGCAGCGTTTCTTTCCCGACACTCAGTTCTTATGCCCCGCTGTCAATCCCCAGACGCGCACTTTTTGCACATGTTCTGGAGTTGCCCAACCCTTCAGGCCTACTGGTTGGCCATTCTTGACTCCATTTCCACCCTCACTGGCCTCCCAGACCTACATTCTTGGGAGGCAGTTGCGATAGGAACCTTCCGCAGGCCAAAGACTCATAAGGTGCAGGTCAGATATGCTGCATTATCCCTGCTTTTAGCCAAAAGGAACCTAGCCATGCACTGGCCTGCAGCTACCGGACCTTCCTTTGAGGTATGGGTGGGTGTGGTGAAAAAATGGGCTATGGCAGAGGAAGACTCTGCGGGAGGCACGGGACCTGCGCAAGCATCCCATATCCTTGGAATGAATGGGCCACATTGTCCCACCAATTCAAGCTAGCCCACCAACGCGACACCTCTCCACGCCGCAGCGTCCCAGACAGCACCAGTGCCTCTCTAGTATGCATATGACTTCATCCCCCCTGCCTTCATCACACACCGCCACCCCCCCCCACTGCTCGCCCCGCATCCCTCCTCCCTTCCACCATCCCTCCCCCATCACCTTCCTAATGGATGCACCCTGTACAATCTGCTTAATTCTGCCCCCCAGCCTCAGTCTTCGCCTCCCGTTCCCCTCTCCCCCGTTTTTTTTTTCTTCCCTCCTTGGGATGCTTTCCTCCCTCCCCTGCAATCCACGGCTCACACTCATCTCCTTCTACCCACAAGGGGTTCCTAGCTCCCCCGCGTTCTCACGTTGCATTGGTCATTAGTGACATGTCCCTAATCCGTAGATCCACAGATTTTTGTATACACCCCATTGGCATGACTGCAATGTATCACCTCGAACTGCTAATGATGTATCGCGAAAGCTTTTCAGTTGATAAAGGTAATAATAATTTTTTAAAAAGTCATCCCTGCAATGCAGATGTGCTATAATAATAAAGTGGCTTATAAAGCGCCTTGTTTACACCAGACTGTGTCCCCGCGCTAAGCCCAGGAACCGCCAGAGAAAAACTTAGGAGTCAGACAGAGTAGTAATCAAGCGGAAAAGCCAAGTGATCAGTTGGCTTCTGGAGTTTCTCAGATGCTGCCGTTCACAAATCATGAGGTGGGTAGAGTTCAAGATTTTGGAAGCCTGAAAGGAGAAGCAACAAGCCCTAAGCACAACAGGCAATATAATGCTGACTCAAGCGAAGATATGTAGGACCTTGCTGGTGAAGAAAGCTACAACTGAAATATTCAAGCTCAGAGCCATGTGCTTCTGTCACTGGGAGCCAGTGCAGTCCATTTCAAGGCTGCCAATTCGAAGATCTTCTGGTAAGTGAGTACTAGCCGAGCTGCAGCTTTTTGTACTCTGAAGCAAGTTCAGGCTACCTTTAGTAGCCCCCAGATACAGGATCCAGCTGTAATGATGGCATGAACAGTGGTTTTATGGGACTGTCAGGATTAGGTCTAACATTTTCCTAAGGTCCTTTAAGGTACCAAAGAATTTGCCTGTGGTTCTTCTGATTTGATCCACAGAGGTAAGTTTGGAGACAAACTATACTCCCGGATTTTTGAATGTTTGGGTCCTCTTGTGTGGCCAAGGGGGTCAGGTCACAAGGCTTTCCAGATCAAGGGATTTCTGTCTACTATCAGAACTTTTATTGGCGTTCAATTTCAGACAGCTGTCCGCCATCCAAGTGGCTACTTCTGCTAGACTGGATCTGAATTGATTTGCTGAGTTAACTTCAGATTCTGAGTGAGACTATTAGTTGGATGTTGTCTGCATACGACACCATTTGAACCTTGTCTGTCAATTTGAGCTAGTGGGTGAATGCAAATATTGAACACGGTCGGGCTCAAAATAGTCTTGTGGGACTCCTTGAGGCAAAGTAAAAATTCCAGATGCAGGGTTTGGAGTGTCCTCAAATCTGATCCTGGAGAGAGGATTTGAACCATTTGAGCGCCATGCCACCGACCCTGCACTCCCATAGCCCTTGAATTTAGAGTCCATGGGAGACTGTCTAAGGCTGCGCTCAAGTCCAACAGTATGAGCAGAAGTCTGACCTTCGTCAGCATTCTGTTTGAGGGTTTTCCCCAGGAAAGAGTAGGGCGGATTTGCTAACAAAATTTGTTAACACTTCATTTCGACTAACTGTAAACATTTTGTTTTTAGGAACAAATGAGTTCTGAACACTACGACGAGAAGTCTGATATCTGGTCCCTAGGAGTCGTGGTGTATGAGTTATGTGCACTGACGTAAGTATGGGCTGCTGAAGCAGTCCTTTCATAATTTATTTTGGGTCATACGTTTATAAATTCCAAATTAAAATATCGTTCTAGGGTATATATGTGTACTGTTCTTCTGTTTGTAGCAAACTCCTGTACTGTGTACAATACTATAGATGGAAGGTTTTATTGTGTTCAATTTAGCAAACTTCTGTATAGTCTGTTAGGTGAGGTGCAAGTAGAAAAGCTGTACCAAAACTGCATTATAATTTAAAGCATTTAGATCCAGAATGAAGTAACTTTCTTAGTGTGAAGTTAGATGGGGCCTCTTTCTATGCTTTAATGTTGACCCTGCCTCTGAAGGGTCAGTCAAGCCTGAATTATATGCACACGAGCAACTTTAAACACATTTTAGGCTTCTTCATGGGAGAGGTGTAGTTTGAATCCCTGTGGAACTGAGAACAGGACTCATGTCTGGTTGGCACTTTCAAACACTGACTCACTTTATGCACTCTAACGACTGACATTGTGGGTCGCATTTCATTTTAATTTGGCTTTGGCCTTACATCAGGACCCTGCAAGGATAGTGACTGTTACACATGCAACAGCAACAAGCATTAAAAATGCAATAGGTCTCGCAGTGACATTATTTAGAGCTATTGATATTGTGACTGTTTTTTGTGTGTAGTTTTTATTTTGTAAAACATAATGAGAATGAATTGTAATTTTAAATAAAATTAAAAAGATAGTACTAAATGGCCTAATGTGATAAAGTTTACAGTTTGACACTAAGTCTGTATATATGTGTTTGGTAGAGGGTAACATATATTGTATATGTGAGTTAGATGTGTTGTACTGATGGAGTATTTAGATTAGAATGAAGGGGAAGATAAGAAGATAAAAGGTAAGGGAATTAGGATAGTATTGTAAATGGCTAGGCCTTTTATTTTGGGTTTGGTTTTAAATATAAATAAAAGGCATATACATTTACAATGCAATAGTTCAAACTTGCATAACTGAGACCTATTGCAAATGCTTGTTTAACATAGAGGGTAAGCAAGCACCAAACTGCGTGACACACCAGGTATAGGAACACATGGAGAAAAATATTGCCTTTCAGCAGGAAATGGTGTAGTCCAATGCTTTCTAAGAAATGCTAATTACTACTCCTACTCCACCACCTACTACTCCTACTACCCCACCACCTACTACTCCTACTCCACCACCTACTACACCTACTCCACCACCTACTATTCCTACTCCTCCACCACCTACTACTCCTCCACCACCTACTATTCCTACTCCTCCATCACCTACTACTCCTCCACCACCACCACCTACTACTCCTATTCCACCCCCTACTACTCCTACTACACCTACTCCACCACCTACTACTCCTACTTCACCACCACCTACTACTCCTACTTCACCACCACCTACTACTCCTACTTCACCACCACCTACTACTCCTACTTCACCACCACCTACTACTCCTACTTCACCACCGCCTACTACTCCTACTTCACCACCGCCTACTACTCCACCGCCTACTCCACCACCTACTCCACCACCTACTCCACCACCTACTCCACCACCTACTCCACCACCTACTCCACCACCTACTCCTCCACCTGCTGCGACTCCTACTCTGCCACCTGCTGCGACCTGCTCCTCCTTCTCCTCCTCCTACTCGGCTGCCGCCACCTGCTCCTCCTTCTCCTTCTCCTACTCGGCTGCCGCCACCTGCTCCTTCTTCTCCTTCTCCTACTCGGCCGCCGCCACCTGCTCCTCCTTCTTCTTCTCCTCCTTCTCCTTCTCCTACTCGGCTGCCGCCACCTGCTCCTTCTTCTCCTTCTCCTTCTCCTACTCGGCCGCCGCCACCTGCTCCTCCTTCTCCTTCTCCTACTCGGCCGCCGCCACCTGCTCCTCCTCGGCCGCCGCCACCTGCTCCTCCTCCTCCTCCTCCTTCTCCTACTCGGCCGCCGCCACCTGCTCCTCCTTCTCCTCCTACTCGGCCGCTGCCACCTGCTCCTCCTTCTCCTTCTCCTACTCGGCCGCCGCCACCTGCTCCTCCTTCTCCTTCTCCTACTCGGCCGCCGCCACCTGCTCCTCCTTCTCCTTCTCCTACTCGGCCGCCGCCACCTGCTCCTCCTTCTCCTCCTCCTACTCGGCCGCCGCCACCTGCTCCTCCTTCTCTTCCTCCTACTCGGCCGCCGCCACCTGCTCCTCCTTCTCCTCCTCCTACTCGGCCGCCGCCACCTGCTCCTCCTTCTCCTCCTCCTACTCGGCCGCCGCCACCTGCTCCTCCTCCTCATCCTCCTCCTACTCAGCCGCCGCCACCTGCTCCTCCTCCTCCTCGGCCGCCACCACCTGCTCCTCGGCCGCCGCCACCTGCTACTCCACCACCTATTACTACTACTACTGGTGGCGGTGGGTATGGGTGGAGGGTTGGTAGGGGTGGTGGTGGGTAGGGTGGAGGTAGTGGCCAGGGTGGTGGGTGTGGTGGTAGGGGTGGGTAGGGTGGAGGTAGGGGTGGGTAGGGTGGAGGTAGGGGTGGGTAGGGTGGTGGTGGGGGTGGGTAGGGTGGTGGTGGGTAGGGGTGGTTGATAGGGTGGTGGGTTTAGGGGTGGGTAGGGTGGTGGGCAGGGGGGTGGGTGGTCGTGGTGGGCAGGGTTGTGGTGAACGCCCTTGCCAGGATCCGATGTCTGCCCAAACTGATAAGTATCGGCTTTCGCCCTCTGGTCGTCAGTCTCAACCAGAACTGCTAATCCCTGGAAGAGACCTGGTGGGGAGAGTGACATTTCACCCCCAGATCGAACCCAAATGAAGAGCTCCTTGTTCCTGCAAAAGAGATTTGTTGCAATGCAGAAGCATTCGGAGAGTCTAACTCAAAAGCTCCCTGATGCTGACTTCAGATGCATGCAACGCTATAACCAGAGGAAGTTGTGAGGCAGAAAGCTCGGCGGTATCAACTGAGGGCCTTCAGAGATGCCTCGGCCCCTCCAGCCAGACTCCGTGGCTCTCTCCGTACACTTTGGCACAAACAAGGTGGTGGGGGCGGGGTGACTAAATTGGAGGCATGTGTTTGACTCCATCATTTAAAATGTGACGCAGCTGTGTTCCGGTAAACACCGTAAGGCAAGGACTGCTTCTAGTCACCAACAGGAAGGCGAACCGCCAGCATTACCACCAATCTGTAGAACAAACAGTCAATGAAAATGCCAGAGTAGCATTACTTCACCCACTGACGATAAGAGATCTAAATGACGGTTTAAGGTTAGAGGGTCAAAACTACACGTGACAATCCAAAGATAAGATTATCATATCTGTATATTCAAACCAGCACCGCCTCTCCCCAACCTCCTCTGCCGAGGAACGCGCAGGAATGACTGCAAAAAGGCTAAAAAAATTTTTTTTAAATTGCCCGGAAACAGCTAATGAATCCCTCCCCTCCAGGACTCTGTGACCGGCCTTGCGGTTGCCCTGGCAATGTTTCTGGAAATCGGCTTGCGACACCAGAAGTCAGGTCACAGAGTCCTCAAAAGGAGGGAGTATAGCGGACAAATCATCCAAACGGGGGCATTGTCCAATGGCAGGCCTCCGTTTCGTGAGGCTGGCCAATGGCGGAAGGGGTGTGGTTTCATGCCCCTTCTTGCTTAAAAGAACTCTTGCCTGGGACAGCGCATGCGCTGCAACGCAGGCTTCGACCTAAAAAATGAGTGTCTGGTACAATCCTTTGCATAAAGCAACTGTTCAATTCCTGTAGGCAGATCAGTCATCGCAAGAGTCTTTAGCTGGGTGAGATTGTCTGCGGTTTAAACTTGTAGCTCTTGTCTTGTGAAGAGAGCTACCTGATTTCATGAGTAAAGTATTTTCAGGTCTGGAGGCTCAGCTGGTCTCTAAAGCCACCACTTTATCTCAAAGAATGTTGACTGGGAAAACCACAGTGCAAGCTTAACCCCTTCCATGCTCATGACGAGCTCAGCTCGTCATGAGGCACACTGGAGCTGTGCTTATGACGAGCTGAGCTCGTCATGAATAGAGGGATTCATGGGATGTCAGCACAGGAGGTGAATTGTCTTAGCAGCCAAGGTGTTAAGGTAATTAGAGAGGGCACTGTGGCAGACAGACTTGAGTGCAATGTGCCCACCACCACCAGAAGGTAATCTAGTCCGGCATACACTGTATATGCCATGGAGTAGAAAATATCCACTTTGTAGGAGAGTAGGGTCTGCAATCCTATGATCACCCGGACTTTTTGCTTTTGTTTCACTGGTTTACGACTTTCTCGGGCTGTGGGCCTGCCAATCAGACCCACAGCCTAGCTGTTCTCTCGCTAAATTGATATGTGTACCTTAGGTGCATTACCCAATTGGAACTGGGCCACCCTGTCAGACCCTGTAACTCAGGGCATCGGTGTACCCAGGGCCTACCAGGGGCTGAAGCATGTATTATGCCACCCCTGGATGGCCATCTAAATCTGACACAACTGGCTGCACGACAGCTGGGGCCACGTGGCGTACTCGCCCGTTGCTGTAGGTGTAGTATCCCTATACCTAACCTTAAAATGGACACCCGAGTTCCTCTCAGTCACTCCTATGGCAGGCCTTGACAATCCTGAAGGCAGAGTGCATGGAACCGTGTGGATTGGGCTCTGGCACGAGCCGAGCCCGGTTGCAGCTTGCGGAACCAAGACCCAATGGCTGTTCCATGATAACGCGTATCATATCGGTAACTTCGGTATCGCGTTATCAAGACATGTTGAGTAAGGTGTCATACGAATCGGGGTGCTGCCCTCTCACCAACCCTGGCGACGAGGTTAGCATCCCGCCCTTCTAGAGGGACACGACATGTACGTAACTGTGAACCCCGGTTAAAGTTAACTGAAGCCTCAGCTCCACAAAATGGACGCTGCCACCACAGACACAAGTCTGACCTCCTGCTGCTGGGAGTCCTTCCAGCGAGGAGAGCTTGGACAAAGGGTTTCCTGTCAAGGGCGGTGTTCGCACCGTCCCAGACAGGGTTTGTGTATTCTGGGTAGGTAGGGCTTTGCAAGAAGGTGACTGCGGAGTGGCACCCCGGTGCTCACTACGCATCTGCCGGCTAGAACCAGTTCCAGGGGCGCGCAGCCCCTGACCTGGGGAAAGTCCAGCAGGGGGAGAGGGGTGTAACTACCCCCCTTCCTGGTCCCACCCTTAGGGCAGGACCTAGTCATGTACCCGCCCCTTTCTTTAGGATAAAGGCCGGAGCGGGGACCCTTCCAAATTAGATCATCTTTGAATCAAGAATACTTTCTACGAAAGGACTTCGAGACTCTTCTCAAGATTTCTCCCTTGTGGCTAAGGAGTAGTCACCCTGCACCAGCGGGCACCATCTAAGAACTCTGCGGTTTGCTGCAAGTCCTTCCTCAAGGATCCGACGGCCCAGCTCGACCAGAACCGGCTTCCCTGGCACCTCTGACCTCTACCCACGTCGTCAGCTCAGCTGAGATCTGTGGGTGCGACGAGACCTCGAGGGACCGGCCATCATCAAAACCTGCACGCTTTCTTAACCAGCACGACCATCGAAGCAATTCTCTGGTGAGTGCTCTGGGGTCCGAGAAGCCCCGACCCTGAGCAGCTCCAGCACCGAAGTGCAGTCTCCCAGCATCTCCACGATCTGCTTGGGGCCCTTCTGCTCGCTGCTCAGCACGTTGTCTGGTCACTAGCCGCTGGCTTGTGCCCTTCTTTGACGACATCCGACAACCAACGCTGCTGGTCTGGTTGCTCCAGACGGGCCCTTGCTCCCTTTTCCGAGAGGAGCACCCCGGACCCTCCTGGTCCACTCAAGACGCCATTTTAGGCCCACCACGTGGCCCTGAAATCTGCCAAGGCTTGTTGCCCCAATCCTGGGCCCAGCGACGCAGACAGCATCAACCTTCGTGGGATAGCTCGCACCTCCATCCTGGTCGCCGACAACGCCTCCTGGTCCGTGAGACTGCAGAGCCTAGCGTCGCCCACTCACCTAGTCGAGGTGACGGCCATCCGGTGCCTTCCTGGTACCCTCTGACTACTGGCTAGTAGTACGAACTTGGTCCCCTCTGCTTTCAGGTATCAACGATCACTGATCCAGGCTTGGATCACTACGAACTATTCATCACTGGTCGCCGGCCAGCAACTCCTTTTCTTCCGGCTCCTGGCTCGTCAGCGAAGACCCAGACGCCTGTAAGACTTGTGCAGCCGCAGCCCTCGTGGCTAGGTAACTTCGGCATTTCGGTGCCTGCATAGCCTCCTTACTCTAGGGTCCCGAGTCCCTCGCTTCCGACTTGCCTTATCGGGTCCGCCCGAGACCACTAAACTTTCCGTGCCCTCGGGCACTTGTTTTAATTGTGCACTTGAAGTATTTTCTAAGAGCTTTGGTTCTGTGCTTAGTACCCTGTCCTCATAAAGAGTACAGGGCTGTTGTGATTCTAATAAATATACTGTTTATTTTCATAACACTTGTGTGGCGTCCTTTCACTTGGTGTTCAAGGGGTATGTGATGGTATAACAGCTGGCTTAACACGCCCTCTAGAGTTTAGCCCGAAGACTGCTCGTATCCACGCTACTAGGATAGCTGGTCTAAGGTTGACTTACAACCAATCACCATAAGGGTCGTTGGAACGATACATAGTGGTCGCTAGAATAGCGAACGCTGCATATCGGGCCACCTTCTCACACACTTCATCTGGGTTTTAAGCCCTCGGAGGTCCATAAGCACGTCCTTGCTTGCCATTCAAACTGTCTAAATCCATAAGATTTGCTGTTACTCTGCCTGTCCTTAAAATAGTAATAAAAGGAAGGGGTCCCAGTACTCAAGGGTCAATTTACAAGGCAAACAATAAAAATAAATCAATCAAGAAGCAAATCTGTCCACATTGTTTTAATCACAATGTGAATATTTGTAGCAAGTATATAAATTATCTCAACACGTAAACACAGTTTGCATAGTGCCCCAAATATAGTAGAAAGACAGGGGAGGGGGGAGTGATCCTGTGAGGAAGTGGTGGAGGGAAGGAGGAAATTATTGTAGTGACAATTAAATTAGTAAATATACATCATTAGTACATGCTACACAGTGCGTGTAGGAATTTAGACCACAAGGTTCAATGTATTATTTCTACATAACATACTCCACAGAATTCAATTAATGAAGGCGTTTAGGGTGTGGAGTTGAGTTCTACGGGTAGTTGTCGACGTTTCGACCCTCTATTGTGCAGGTAGAATTGCTATCCTTGCTGTGGGGTCTTCATCAGGACAGGGGTGGGGACACACCTGTTCAATATAAATATATGAATTAATATTGGGGAGTTAATCCCTACATTATTCCAAAGGGAAAGCACATCATTACTAACATAAGTTGGTCGGGAACACACTCACTATTGTGCCATACAATTAGGGCGAATATATTCATGCGTCACACAAGTCTGGTCGGCTAAATAGATAATAATAAGCGCACCTCGACTGAGAAACAAATGAAATTGCGCTGCCTCAGCTGATTAAATCTAGCGGTTTGTAAGGAAAAAATAGGAGTGAAGCCGGTCCGTGGAAAGCAGCAAACGGACATTTCTATATCCACTGACTATGGAAAAGGGGTTAATTGCTCAGTGTCAGCAAATCAAAAGGAAACTCACCACGAAGTAGTATAAACTGGACTGTGAAACCGGCTAGCGGCTTGGTCCGAATGAATCGTCAAGGCTGATAGAGCTGTTAATATACAATAAATGCGGGCGATTTAGACAGGTTAGAGTATCCATAAGTTAGTGGTAAAATCTGGAATGCGAATAGGGAACTTACCACAAAGTGGTATCAGGGCGATCCCAATTCAATTTGGTGACATGGTCCGAGGTAACAGCAGTTTAAATCGATGCTGGGGGGTGTGAAGTAGAGAAGACCAGAGTTTAGCACAGGAGAGGCGAACTGTGCCACATTAGACAAGATTAATTAGGGGTTTACACTCACCAAAAATGCGTGATCACATTACCATCATTAAGGGTCTGGTCAATTCATACGGGTGCTTCGTAGGTTATTCTGAAGGTAAAGGAGGATCATGGTCTTAGCATGGGAGAGGTTAGATCTGTACCACCAGTCAGAGACGGTTTAGCGGTAAAACTCACCAGAAAGGCGCGATCAGAGTGCGATCGTGTGGGGTCCGGATCAGTCGGACGGGTGGTTTCTTGGAAGAAACTACGGGTAAAAACGGGAAACACTGTTGGGGAGCACCCACCAAGGGGTAATCATTTCAAAAAGCATCCGATTGTTAGAATAGATGCTTACCGGAATAGGAGTGAATCACGTCCCGCGGGGAGCCGAGTTCGCAATGGCGATTCTAGGTTCCGGGTTTGGTGTTATCCCCATGGCAATAGGATCACGTGGTGCGAGGCACCCGTGTAGGCATAGAAACAAGACTGCAGTTGCGGCCAGAGTGCGGTAACATCTTAAGTTAAACCAACAATTAAAGATCTTGTGCTGGCACAAAAGATAAATACTTCAAAGATAACCATGATGAATTCGGAAGCATGATTCACAAAACCGCAGTACAGAGGGTCATACTAGAATATGTATGTTATCTGTTACTATCTACCGTTTCATAGACTCAATGAACTCTTCTTACTCGGGTAGGGATCAGCATTCTATACAGCACTGGGATCATTTCACAGTCGGATCATTCAAAGGCAATACCTAGAGAGAAGCATCATGTAACATTTTTGAATAGATCAGGAATCATTTCACAATCAGATCATTCAAGAACAACACCTAGAGAAAAGCATCATGTAACATTTTTGAGTATATGGTACAGAAGTGGATGTGATTAAATTTGATAATTATAACGTCAGAACAGGGCGTGGCGTACCTCTCACATGAGGGTAAAGGCCACAAGTCATATAGATCCACAAAGAGTGATATCAAACATATATATGTAATAGTGTCCATACTGTAAATAGATTAATGGTGTACCTCTCACATGAGGGTAAAGGCCATCAAGGATCTCATTACAAGTTGATAGTTACTCAAATCCAGAGTGGCGTACTACTGAACACAGGGTAAGAGCCACAGAGGAGTTATATATGTCTTACAGAGCTACATTACATTAAATTCAGGTGGTTGATAGGGTAGCCAATTGGGAGAAAGAGCTATCTTGCTCATTAAGCCCATTCTCAATCGAATCAAATCTTAGCATCCATTTTAGCTCCCGAATATTCAAAATATCTGCGATATTACCACCCCGGGGCCCCAAGGTGGCTTTCTCAAGGATTACCCATTTCAGACTGTCCGGTGTGTGACCGGCTGTAGAGAAATGTTCGACCAAAGGTGCACCTGGTGTTAGGCACCTGATCCTACTCATATGCTGAAGGATCCTGGCCTTCGCTTTCTGCTGCGTCTGACCAACATATATCATCGGGCATGGGCACAGGATGGCGTATATAATGTTCGATGAGTTGCAGTTGGTGTGTGTTCTCAGTGGAATTTTGTGATCATGGTAAATGAATTCCTTGGTTTGGATGACACTGTCGCATGCCTTGCACTGACCACATCTAAAGTGGCCCACAATAGCAGGCAGGTTCCAAAGGGTCGTGACCGTAGGATCATCTCTGGTCTTCAAAAAGGAGCGAACCACATGGTCTTTTACACTACGTGCCTTCCTGAAGGCATGTAAAGGCGGGTTAGATTGCCTGATGTCATCTGATATCAAATCCCAGTGGCGATTGACAATGCGTTTAATTTTGTTACTCTGGGTGTTAAAAGTGGTAACGCATACAATCCTTTCTTGTTGATCGTCCTTATCAATTTTGGGGGTGAGCAACTCCTCTCGAGGGTAGAACCACGCTCTTTTCCTCGCTCGCTTGAGTAGTTGTGTTGGATATCCCCTACTCAGCAGTCGTTGTTTGAGTTCTTCTGATTCGATGAAGTAATGGTCCTTGTTGGAACAATTCCTGCGAATGCGCAGGAATTGCCCAAACGGTAAATTATCTCGCAAAGCTCTGGGGTGGTGACTGTTATAGTGTAATAATGAATTCCTTTCGGTGGGTTTGCGATCGAGTGTAGTTAGTAAGTGACCCGAACATTCGTAGATGGTCAGATCAAGGAAATTGATTCTGTGGTTATCTGATTCAATCGTAAATTTGAGATGTCCCGATTGATTATTTAGCCAACCAAAGAAAAGCGTTAGTCCTTCCAAGTCTCCGTTCCAGATTAGGAAGATGTCATCTATATACCGCATCCAGAGACAGAGCTGGTCTCTGAATGGGTTAACTGGATTGAGGATTGTATCCTGTTCAAAAGCTGCCATATACAGAATGGCTACATCCGGGGCAAAGGGCGCCCCCATTGCGACTCCGGAGGTTTGAATGTAAAATTTGTCCCTGAATATGAAAAAGTTCTTTGTCATGGCTATGCGTAATAAACCAACAATGAACTCAGTTGGTACTTGGACTGGTGCCGGGCGTTGGTTCAGGCAGCGTGTGATGACCGTTAGCGCCTCATGTTGGGGGATCGATGTGTAAAGAGATACAACATCACAGGTGGCAAGTCGTTGTTTTGAGGGATCAAATGTAGAATTTTCAATAATATTGATGGTGTGCATAGTATCCCGGAGATATGCAGGAGTGTCTACCGCCAATGGTTTTAAGAAGAAATCGATATATTTGCCAAGCGGCTCAAGCATGGAGCCACACCCCGAGACAATTGGACGACCGGGGGGGGCAACCATGGACTTGTGAATCTTTGGTAAAGTATAGATGGTCGCTAGGCGTGGATACTTCTTGTTCAGAAAGTTGAACTCTAGTTCCGATAAAAAAACCTTGTTCAAGACCAGCTTGGGTTAACTCCAAGATCTCATTCGCGATAGTCTTTGAGGGATCTGATCTCAGTTGCTGATAGCTAGTTCCATCATTCAATTGTCTTAGAATTTCGGACTCATAGGCGGTGACGTCCTGCACCACGATTGCTCCGCCTTTGTCTGCAGGTTTAATAACCAGTAGTTCATTGTTGGCAAGTGATTGTAAAGCCATTTTTTCATTCCTACTGGTGTTGTATTTGACAAATGGTTTAGTTCCCAATAGTTGTAACACATCCCTGATGACAATGGATTCATAGGCGAGAATCTTGTGCGACATAGTGCTGTTAAATGGAACAAACGTGGAGGGTGGTCTGAGCCCAGTGATGGATGATGGTATGGAAGGTTCAGAGTTGCGGAAGAAGTATCTTAACCTGATCTTCCGAAAGAATTGATAAAGTTCAGTACGAGGCACCCGTGTAGGCATAGAAACAAGACTGCAGTTGCGGCCAGAGTGCGGTAACATCTTAAGTTAAACCAACAATTAAAGATCTTGTGCTGGCACAAAAGATAAATACTTCAAAGATAACCATGATGAATTCGGAAGCATGATTCACAAAACCGCAGTACAGAGGGTCATACTAGAATATGTATGTTATCTGTTACTATCTACCGTTTCATAGACTCAATGAACTCATCGTTGAGAGACCGATTGGATACCCTAAACTCAGACTTCTCGGAGGAGCACCACCGGCGGCGAACAGCCCAGTGGTCAACATATCCAATCGGTCTCTCAACGATGATGAGATCAAGGTATTAGGTAAAGGACTATCTTATGTTCCAACCAACAACCCTGACGCATTCATGATTCGTACTGAACTTTTTCAATTCTTTCGGAAGATCAGGTTAAGATACTACTTCCGCAACTCTGAACCTTCCATACCATCATCCATCACGGGGCTCAGACCACCCTCCACGTTTGTTCCATTTAACAGCACTATGTCGCACAAGATTCTCGCCTATGAATCCATTGTCATCAGGGATGTGTTACAACTATTGGGAACTAAACCATTTGTCAAATACAACACCAGTAGGAATGAAAAAATGGCTTTACAATCACTTGCCAACAATGCACTACTTGTTATTAAACCTGCCGACAAAGGCGGAGCAATCGTGGTGCAGGACGTCACCGCCTATGAGTCCGAAATTCTAAGACAATTGAATGATGGAACCAGCTATCAGCAACTGAGATCAGATCCCTCAAAGACTATCGCGAATGAGATCTTGGAGTTAACCCAAGCTGGTCTTGAACAAGGTTTTTTATCGGAACTAGAGTTCAACTTTCTGAACAAGAAGTATCCACGCCTAGCGACCATCTATACTTTACCAAAGATTCACAAGTCCATGGTTGCCCCCCCCCCCCGGTCGTCCAATTGTCTCGGGGTGTGGCTCCATGCTTGAGCCGCTTGGCAAATATATCGATTTCTTCTTAAAACCATTGGCGGTAGACACTCCTGCATATCTCCGGGATACTATGCACACCATCAATATTATTGAAAATTCTACATTTGATCCCTCAAAACAACGACTTGCCACCTGTGATGTTGTATCTCTTTACACATCGATCCCCCAACATGAGGCGCTAACGGTCATCACACGCTGCCTGAACCAACGCCCGGCACCAGCCCAAGTACCAACTGAGTTCATTGTTGGTTTATTACGCATAGCCATGACAAAGAACTTTTTCATATTCAGGGACAAATTTTACATTCAAACCTCCGGAGTCGCAATGGGGGCGCCCTTTGCCCCTGATGTAGCCATTCTGTATATGGCAGCTTTTGAACAGGATACAATCCTCAATCCAGTTAACCCATTCAGAGACCAGCTCTGTCTCTGGATGCGGTATATAGATGACATCTTGCTAATCTGGAACGGAGACTTGGAAGGACGAACGCTTTTCTTTGGTTGGCTAAATAATCAATCGGGACATCTCAAATTTACGATTGAATCAGATAACCACAGAATCAATTTCCTTGATCTGACCATCTACGAATGTTCGGGTCACTTACTAACTACACTCTATCGCAAACCCACCGAAAGGAATTCATTATTACACTATAACAGTCACCACCCCAGAGCTTTGCGAGATAATTTACCGTTTGGGCAATTCCTGCGCATTCGCAGGAATTGTTCCAACAAGGACCATTACTTCATCGAATCAGAAGAACTCAAACAACGACTGCTGAGTAGGGGATATCCAACACAACTACTCAAGCGAGCGAGGAAAAGAGCGTGGTTCTACCCTCGAGAGGAGTTGCTCACCCCCAAAATTGATAAGGACGATCAACAAGAAAGGATTGTATGCGTTACCACTTTTAACACCCAGAGTAACAAAATTAAACGCATTGTCAATCGCCACTGGGATTTGATATCAGATGACATCAGGCAATCTAACCCGCCTTTACATGCCTTCAGGAAGGCACGTAGTGTAAAAGACCATGTGGTTCGCTCCTTTTTGAAGACCAGAGATGATCCTACGGTCACGACCCTTTGGAACCTGCCTGCTATTGTGGGCCACTTTAGATGTGGTCAGTGCAAGGCATGCGACAGTGTCATCCAAACCAAGGAATTCATTTACCATGATCACAAAATTCCACTGAGAACACACACCAACTGCAACTCATCGAACATTATATACGCCATCCTGTGCCCATGCCCGATGATATATGTTGGTCAGACGCAGCAGAAAGCGAAGGCCAGGATCCTTCAGCATATGAGTAGGATCAGGTGCCTAACACCAGGTGCACCTTTGGTCGAACATTTCTCTACAGCCGGTCACACACCGGACAGTCTGAAATGGGTAATCCTTGAGAAAGCCACCTTGGGGCCCCGGGGTGGTAATATCGCAGATATTTTGAATATTCGGGAGCTAAAATGGATGCTAAGATTTGATTCGATTGAGAATGGGCTTAATGAGCAAGATAGCTCTTTCTCCCAATTGGCTACCCTATCAACCACCTGAATTTAATGTAATGTAGCTCTGTAAGACATATATAACTCCTCTGTGGCTCTTACCCTGTGTTCAGTAGTACGCCACTCTGGATTTGAGTAACTATCAACTTGTAATGAGATCCTTGATGGCCTTTACCCTCATGTGAGAGGTACACCATTAATCTATTTACAGTATGGACACTATTACATATATATGTTTGATATCACTCTTTGTGGATCTATATGACTTGTGGCCTTTACCCTCATGTGAGAGGTACGCCACGCCCTGTTCTGACGTTATAATTATCAAATTTAATCACATCCACTTCTGTACCATATACTCAAAAATGTTACATGATGCTTTTCTCTAGGTGTTGTTCTTGAATGATCTGATTGTGAAATGATTCCTGATCTATTCAAAAATGTTACATGATGCTTCTCTCTAGGTATTGCCTTTGAATGATCTGACTGTGAAATGATCCCAGTGCTGTATAGAATGCTGATCCCTACCCGAGTAAGAAGAGTTCATTGAGTCTATGAAACGGTAGATAGTAACAGATAACATACATATTCTAGTATGACCCTCTGTACTGCGGTTTTGTGAATCATGCTTCCGAATTCATCATGGTTATCTTTGAAGTATTTATCTTTTGTGCCAGCACAAGATCTTTAATTGTTGGTTTAACTTAAGATGTTACCGCACTCTGGCCGCAACTGCAGTCTTGTTTCTATGCCTACACGGGTGCCTCGCACCACGTGATCCTATTGCCATGGGGATAACACCAAACCCGGAACCTAGAATCGCCATTGCGAACTCGGCTCCCCGCGGGACGTGATTCACTCCTATTCCGGTAAGCATCTATTCTAACAATCGGATGCTTTTTGAAATGATTACCCCTTGGTGGGTGCTCCCCAACAGGGTTTCCCGTTTTTACCCGTAGTTTCTTCCAAGAAACCACCCGTCCGACTGATCCGGACCCCACACGATCGCACTCTGATCGCGCCTTTCTGGTGAGTTTTACCGCTAAACCGTCTCTGACTGGTGGTACAGATCTAACCTCTCCCATGCTAAGACCATGATCCTCCTTTACCTTCAGAATAACCTACGAAGCACCCTTATGAATTGACCAGACCCTTAATGATGGTAATGTGATCACGCATTTTTGGTGAGTGTAAACCCCTAATTAATCTTGTCTAATGTGGCACAGTTCGCCTCTCCTGTGCTAAACTCTGGTCTTCTCTACTTCACACCCCCCAGCATCGATTTAAACTGCTGTTACCTCGGACCATGTCACCAAATTGAATTGGGATCGCCCTGATACCACTTTGTGGTAAGTTCCCTATTCGCATTCCAGATTTTACCACTAACTTATGGATACTCTAACCTGTCTAAATCGCCCACATTTATTGTATATTAACAGCTCTATCAGCCTTGACGATTCATTCGGACCAAGCCGCTAGCCGGTTTCACGGTCCAGTTTATACTACTTCGTGGTGAGTTTCCTTTTGATTTGCTGACACTGAGCAATTAACCCCTTTTCCATAGTCAGTGGATATAGAAATGTCCGTTTGCTGCTTTCCACGGACCGGCTTCACTCCTATTTTTTCCTTACAAACCGCTAGATTTAATCAGCTGAGGCAGCGCAATTTCATTTGTTTCTCAGTCGAGGTGCGCTTATTATTATCTATTTGGCCGACCAGACTTGTGTGACGCATGAATATATTCGCCCTAATTGTATGGCACAATAGTGAGTGTGTTCCCTACCAACTTATGTTAGTAATGATGTGCTTTCCCTTTGGAATAATGTAGGGATTAACTCCCCAATATTAATTCATATATTTATATTGAACAGGTGTGTCCCCACCCCTGTCCTGATGAAGACCCCACAGCAAGGATAGCAATTCTACCTGCACAATAGAGGGTCGAAACGTCGACAACTACCCGTAGAACTCAACTCCACACCCTAAACGCCTTCATTAATTGAACTCTGTGGAGTATGTTATGTAGAAATAATACATTGAACCTTGTGGTCTAAATTCCTACACACACTGTGTAGCATGTACTAATGATGTATATTTACTAATTTAATTGTCACTACAATAATTTCCTCCTTCCCTCCACCACTTCCTCACAGGATCACTCCCCCCTCCCCTGTCTTTCTACTATATTTGGGGCACTACGCAAACTGTGTTTACGTGTTGAGATAATTTATATACTTGCTACAAATATTCACATTGTGATTAAAACAATGTGGACAGATTTGCTTCTTGATTGATTTATTTTTATTGTTTGCCTTGTAAATTGACCCTTGAGTACTGGGACCCCTTCCTTTTATTTCATTGATCACCCAGGTCCCAGGGACACCATTTGGGTACAACCCCCTATCAATACCCTGTCCTTAAAATAGGTTACAGTCCCTGAGAAACCCCTTCCCCACTGAGCATCTCCAAAATAGCTGAACGTGTGAAGTCTTTCTACATAACATTAGGGGAATTGTAATGGTATACAGTTGACCCAAAATGTCTGTTAATGTCCTCACCCTGCCTCAGTTCTATGGGAGCCCCTCACCTCTTTCTCCGTCTTCTACATGAGAGCTTAAGCTACCAGACTGGAATGCAGTTTCTCATTCCCTCTTGGGATTAATTTGCTGCAACTGACAAATGTTGCCCCCTGTATTGTTTACACTCCTAAGCACTCCCAGGTGTTTTGTTTGGTCATTAAGCCCTCTAGCACAAACAATTTACTATTCAAACGTGGGTCAAAAAACCTTTGTGTTCTGTTGTGCCAAAACTAACCATATAAAGTGTGTACACGCCATTGAAGCTTAAAGGCCTCAAATCTATAACCCTTGAAAAAACAAAAAGATGGTAATAGAAAGTTAAGGCTCCACCCCCTCACATCTGAGTTCAACCCCCATTCTACCTTCCAAACCATCAGCCTCTGTAAAGAAATCAAAGAAAGCACTAGCTCGAACTCTCCCTATAATTGAGGCACAAAAAACACAATGTAAAGTAACCCCCAAAGTTCAAGGCAAATCCTCTGGGAGGGATACAGAAGACTGTGTAGACAATCACAAAGTATCTTTGGCACCTGTGGAGTCTTCCTCTGAACTTTTTCTTGGTTACCAATTATAGTTGCGGAAGCACCATGTCCTTCTCTGCTGCATGCCTGCTTCCAAGCTGGCCTTTTCTTTTTGAAGACTGTGCCACTCTTAGAACCATTGTATATCAGCTTAACAGCTGCACATAGTCTTCCACAACTTCCAGGCCCATGTGCTTAAGTCAGCAGTGAGATACTTCTGTTGTAGAAACTATATGCAGTGGTAAAGAGCAGTGTTTTTTTTCTTAGTGTTGACTTTGTTAGATCATAGAAGATATCTAGAGAAGCCCCCTTGTTTGACTGAGTTGACAGACCAGACCTGGCAAAATGTCATGTCATGTCATGGTATGGTATGCCAGAAAAGGAGAGCACCTAAAGTCATTGTCTCCTTTCTCTCTATTGGAAAGGGAGAATTTACGCAGACCTGTGGAATACTGAAGGCAACCAGTCCTGAAATGGCAACTCAGTAATTTGTTGCTACTGTGAACCAGCACAGAATAGAAAGGGGGTTGCCATAAGAATGCCAGCCTTTTCTAAAATAATAAACTTCCTCCACAAAATGCCCTACCAGCCACTTCCTTTTTACAGCAATGATCACCCCCCAAAGTAATGTTAAATGTAACAATGCTCAATCAGGCAAGGGGGACGAACAATGGCTTGTAGCTCACCGGATTTGTTTTCTTGGCGGAGATGTCTTGGCCTGCAGTCAGCAGGTCCATGTTTACCTCTGCACAATGTGGAAGAGGCACCCAATCCAGATTGTATGAAATCTTCAGGGCATATTTTAATCCTGTTCAGCAAGGCTCCAGCTATATGGGTGTTAATGTACACCCATATAGCTGGGAAGGGAGGGAGGGGTTATATGCAGTGATCGGGATGGGTGCAGATAGGTGAAGTGACAAGTAAATTGTAAATTTCTTTTAACAATAGACAATGGCTTCTCAAAAGCCATACAGGAGTACATCCAGAGATCTGTTGGCATTATTATCATAACATCACATTACAACCGGTGTTCAAAATCACACTCTAGTTATGTGTTACAGTATAAAAGTCAACGTTTCGGCCCTTGTCGTAGGTATGATATCCCTTACATGGCGGGTCTTCAGGACACTGGGGAAAGGGTGGGCATGTCCTTATATTCGAATCCAGGAGACTGCCGGGGACGCGATCCCACGACCCGATTCTTTCAGTGGCTGAGGCAAGAAGTAATACTGACCCTGGCTCACGCACGTGCGCCTAGAAACAGGTGCACCATAACATTGAGAACCTACTGAACACCAGTAAGGAAACGTGATTTGGAGGCAGCTCCATGATTCGAATATAAGGACATGCCCACCCTTTCCCCGTGTCCTGAAGACCCGCCATGTAAGGGCCCTCATCCCTACGACGAGGGTCGAAACGTTGACTTTTATAGTGAAACACATAACTAGAGTGATTTTGAACAGCGGTTGTAATGTGATGTTATGATAATGCCAACAGATCTCTGGATGTACTCCTGTATGGCTCTTTTGAGAAGCCATTGTCTATTGTTAAAAGATTTACAATTGACTTGTCACTTCACCTATCTGCACCCATCCCTATCACTGCACATAACCCCACCCCCTTCCCTGTATAGTGGGCACTGAAATAGTTTTTATTTTACATTATTGTACATATAAATAAGACAAAATACAATGAAATACGCATGAACACTATGTGAATAAACAATAGTGTTTTGTTAAATACTTTTGTCATTGATTGTTCAGAAGTTTTGTATTAATTCTATTCTGGTCAGGGACCACTCTATCTATATTGCAACATATATGTGGCCTACACTCCATGTTTTGAGCTCACAGTTAGTTAGCAGTGACAGGTTTCGAAAGAGCCTGCCTATCATACCAAGCTAAATGAACTATGCTTTTCCAGTTTGTACAATCCACTCTGGACCCCTGCTCTACAAATCCCAGGAAGATGGAACTGTTTTAAATACCCAACCTTCAGGTTGGTCTTGGCTTTCCATTACAGAATCAAAGGTGGATGCTCTTCACCCCCACCTAGCCAGTAGTTGTATTAGTTGTGGATAGCTGAAGTCCTCTTGGAGAGGACAGCTAATGGCTCCGAATGACTTTACTCTGCAGGTAAAAACTGAAGGTTCAGGTTTAGAGTTGTTACACTTGTGAGTACTTGAGTTGACCAGGAATGCCAGAGTATGGCCCAGCTGGTTGGTGGACCTGCATTGCCTGGAGCCCAGAGTATTACAGGACAGCAACTATGGTAACCATGCATTGGCCTCCACGGTCCCAGTAGCGCTTCTACTGCAGGCAAGCCTAGATCTGCCAGGTTTCAGCCGCCAAGGGGCAAACTTTTTCTTCACACAGTCCATAGTTGTGTCCTGTTGGCTCCAGCCATTGTCCAGATGCTATAATGGTCTCTGGTGATAAAGATTCTGGAGAGATCCTGCAGACATGGCTGAGATTGAAGCAAGATCCTGCCATTAATTGGCTCATTCCTAAATGAGAGGCACCTGTAGTTTGGCACGGATGTGGCACTTCGTTGCAGGTCCTAGTCAAATTTCTGCATCCATTCCATCTGAATTTTCTTGAGACCACAGGACTACCCATCTTATTCTCCTTGAAGTAGGACCTTTGTGGACACAGCAATCTGACACTCTAAAGGTACAGTTATCTTAAACTAAAATAGTTAAGCCTTGTCTTTATTATTTCCAAATTACTGTAGGAAAGGACCATCTTTTGCATAGTGGGCTTACACATTTTGTTAAGGTTTATTTGCTGGCTGCAGAGTGCTTTGCTCTTTACCCCTGCTAACAAGTGATAAAGTGCTTGTGCTCCTTTCAATATTGGGGAATGTGTATATTCCTAATTAACATGTTTAACTTGCTGCTGGATCCCTAATATATGGTACAAAGTGTACCCATGGCCTGTAAGAAATGTCACTAGTTGGTTGAAGCGCCTGCAGTGCCATTCACTACAGTGACAATGCAACCATACTGTCCGGCCTACCATTGTAGCCACTCTTGCAGTTTTTACACTGAAATTCAACCTATCAAAATAACCAATTTTGATAGGTCAAAACCTTCCTTTTAAATGTTTGTCACGCCTAGGCATGTAGCAGGTTTAAAAGTAGGACACCTAAAAATGTTAGATAATAAATAAACTTGCCTGACATTGTGCTCCAGAACAAACTATTGGCTGAACAATCGAGCCCTACCTGAAAACAATCCTGCCCAAACTACAGTGCCTTTTTCACCCAATTAGTGTAATAGAAGCAATTCCAGACATGTTTTGTCATGTTGCCCCAGTATTGGAACTTTCATAGATTCCCATGCTTTTGTATCATGTCCCTTTGTCGGAATGGGAGTCTTGGTAACAAAAATACCATAGCAGTAGGTACAAAAGAGAAAGAAAAAGGCCTAGGCCTCATTCCCTTTTGTAGCATATCACCCTCTTTTTGTAAGAGACCAAACCTAGGCATCAGCCAATCAGAAGTGCCTCACCCCTTAGAACCCTCCTGAAGGAACCTCAGAGCCTCACATTTTCTACCGCACGTTGTGCTTAGGGAGTCTCCTTTGAGCTCTGCTCAACTTCTACTCTTCAGAGAATTTCTTCAAGGTTTTTTCTTCAGATTCTTTTCAGATTCACTTCAGATTGTTAGCTGCCTTCCAGGATGTTTGACAAGAAGGCCCTTTTCAAGCCATGTTCCACCTGTGGCAAGAAAAGGCTTTTTATGGAGGATAAGCATAAAGACTGCATCTATTGCCTCTATCCTGACGACAAGGCTGCGGACTGTAAGATGTCGCACCTTTTCGACAAAGACCCTCCGGGACCTTGAGAGTAGGTTTCTGACATGGCTCCAGAAGTTGAAATCCAGGAAGGATACTGTCTCCAGTGACATTGAGGATTCGGCATTGGCATCTTCCTCAAGAAGGTCAGTGAAAAGGGGTAGGGGTTCCCCTTCTCCTTCTGTGGAGCGTCCTTCTAAGGCCTCAAAAAAGACCCCCAGTGAGTCAGAGCCAGGGTCCAAGTAAATCTCCTCACAGAGGTGAAAAGGAGGGTAGGACCATCTACGCCTTCCAAGGGTGAGAAGACTGACCCAGCCTTCAAGAAGCCCTCTTCCCAATCTTCTGAGAGGAGTTCCGAGTCCTAGACGACAAAGGCGTCAACGGCAGAGTTTCCGTTGACTAAGAAATTGAAGACAAAATTAAAATTGGTTTAGTCGACGGAGGATTCATCGACATAGGGATCGTCGACTAAGAAGGAAGCGTTGACAGCAGGTTCATCAGCGTCGACAGAAGGTTTGCAGACACCTAAGGCATCGACTAGTACCACAGCCTCGACGATGAGCTAATGCAATCGACTAGTACCACAGCCTCGACGACGAGATAATGCAGTCGTTGACGAGAGCATCGTCGACTACTTTGACGACTACGACAGCTGGATCGTCTAATGTTTCATCGTCGACGACACCAATCGTCGACGTGTGCAGCCATCGTTGACTGAGCCGTCAACTATATTGTCATCTGAAAAGAATGACCATTTCAGTGACCAGAATAACGCCGGAGATGACCTCTCCTAGGAGGGTGACCCCCCTTGCCACCAGCTTTACTCTTTGAGGAAGGGGAGTCTGACGAGGATGACCAGGACTCATATAGCTATGCCAATAGTCCCTCTCAACTTCTGGTAAAATGTCAAGAGACGGACTCTGAAGGGGGATATGACGAGAAGGATGGTGGTAATCATCAGGTGGCCCAGTCACATTATTCTGGGCAGTATATGGTTACAGTACCATCTTCATTCCTACAAGACCTGCATACGATGCTGCAGGACTACAAATATAAGGCTGCTAGGCCAATTCTGGTTCCGGCAGCGCCTGCAACGCCTGTCTTGGCTTCTGCCTCAGCGGCTACTCCTGAATTACCTGCTCAGGTGTCCCCTCAGCCATCTTTTCTGCAAGATCCTTCCAGGCTGGCAGATGCCCATGATGATTCCTCAGATGAGGATCAAAATTCGGATCATGACTCGGTGCATACAACTGAATGGGATGAATACATCATTCCGGATCCTTCAGCTCCAGTTCCGGACCCAGTAGATTCCCCGCCAGTGAACATAGGAGGTTTCCATCAGCAGATAGAAAGAGCAGCTGGCAGGTTCAAATTGGCTATGCCTGAGATGGCCACGGATTGTTTCTTGTACGACTTCAAGGAACCCTACAGGAAGACGACAAGGTCCATTCCTATAGTAGACCATCTGGAATGAAGGCCTGAAGGCTATGAAGAACCCAGTGACTGTGGTACCTGTGCTACCACGTCTGGATAAGAAGTACAGAGCCCCTGACGATGGGCCGGCGGCCTTGACGGGCCATCCCAAAACAGACTATTTCGCAAGCAGCGCAGAGGAAATTCCACAACCCCTCTGCTCCCTTAACAACTCCTCCGGACAAGGAAAGGCGGAGATTGGATAATGCGGGGAAAAGATTCTCGTCGATGGTGAGTCTTATGGTGTGAGCTGCCAATGCCCTGGCGATATTGGGCAGATACGACTGCCAACTTTGGTGTGATGCTGCTACGTTCCTGGACCAGCTACCTCCAGAGTCCACATTGGAGGCAAAAAAGATCTTGCAGGAGGGAGAGGTGACGTCAATGGAGATCATGACTGCCATGGACATTGCAACGACATAGTTTCGTTCCTTGGCTGGGTCTGCAGTCCTCAGTCGCCAAGGGTGGCTGAAGGCTACTTGGTTTCGACCGGAGATTCAGAACAAAGTCCTGGATCTTCCCTTTGATGGGGAAGCACTATTTGGAAAGCTAATCGATGACGTTCTTCAGGAGATCAAAAAGGGCACAAACTGCCAGATCCTTGGGTACCCTGCAAATCTCCTTTTAAGGGTTCCAGGGGCAGAGGTAATAACTACAGGGGGATCCTATCAACAGCAGCGTTATTCATCTACTGGCTCAGGTTCCCAGCAGTACCGCCAGCCTTATCAACGGAGACCAGGCCAATCTTCTAACTTCTCCAGGCCTTACAATAAGGGGAAACAGGCTGGTCGAGGACGGGATACGTCCAAGCGCCAATAGTGGCCTCCTGGCTTTTCCTACTGGACCCTCCTCCAAGAAATAATCAGTTGGAGGCAGGGTAACCAAAAGTCTTCAGAACTGGTCCAAAATAACATCGGACCGTTGGGTGCTCAACATCATTCAGAAAGGTCATACCTTGGAATTTACGCAAGTCCCTCCACCCAAGCCCCCCTACATCTCCTGCGGCTCGGAAGTCCAACAGATGCTCGGGAATGGAGCGATAGTCGGTCCCCTCCAATCAAAGGAGACAAGGATTCTATTCCAGGTTCTGGAGAAATGGTGCCCCACTTTAGATCTCAGGGAGCTCAACACCGATCTCATCTCCCTGTCCTTCCGGATGGTGTCTCTCTCAAGACATCTTGCGGCTCATCAGTCCGGGGAATTCATGGCCACGCTCCATCTCCAGGACGCGTACTTCCATGTCCCGATTCACCCAGCACACAGGTTTCTACGATTCACAGTAGACCAGAGCCACTTTCAATTCAGGGTTTTACCCTTTGGTCTTCGCTCAGCTCCGAGGATTTTCACAAAGGTGCTGGCGCCTGTAGCGGCATTCTTACGAAGAAACCATTTTCAAGTCTTCCCTTACCTGGTAGTTTGGTTGCTGAAGGCCCCGTCCAGGACGCAGCGCAGGACGCTGTTCGGGCCTGTACAAACTTGTTTCAAAATCTGGGACTCACTTTAAACAAGGAAAAGTTATCCCTAGTCCTGTCCGGAACAGCGCGTTTCTTGGGAGCCATCCTGGATTTGAAGCTCTCGAAAGCCTTTCCAACCCTGGAAAGGAGGGTGAAACTACAAGCCTTGGCTTGGAACTTACAAGAAAGTAGGTGTCTTTCAGTACACCGCTACAAATGTCTGCTGGGGGTGATTTCATAATGTATTCCCCTGATTCCTCACTGCAGACTGAGGATGTGTCCTCTGCAGGAGCAACTAGATAACCAATGGAAACAGGTTCACGGATCATTCGAGGACAAGGTGACAGTCACTCCAATGATTAAGAAAGCGGCCTTATGGTGGGCAGATAAAGACAACTTGTCCCAAGGTCTATCCTTCGTAAACGACCTGTCTCCTCAAGTAGTAACAGCGGACGCGTCTTTGGTGGGTTGGGGAGCAGTGATGCAAGACCTACATATCCGCGGTCATTGGGCTCCTTAGGAACAACGGCTCCACATCAACCTTTTGGAGCTGAGAGCAATAAGACTGGCTCTGCAAGCCTTTCTTCCCCGCTTAGGAGGTTCACAAGTGCTTATCAGGACGGACAACACCACGGCCATGCACTACGTGAACAAGGAAGGAGGAACCAGATCACGTCCGTTGTCGCAGGAAGCTCAACTGATCTGGGAATGGGCGATACAGCAAGGAATATTGCTAAAGGCGGAACACTTTCCAGGAGTTCTAAACGAGATCGCCGACAGACTGAGCAGGTAATCCTTAGTCAGCCGCGAGTGGAAATTGAACCAGCGAGTTCTGGAAGAGGTCTTCAGCCAGTGGGGCAGACTGGAGGTGGATCTTTGCCACATCGACCAACAAGAAATGCCAGTCTTACGCAAGCAAATTTCACCATCGAGGGTCACTGGTGAATGCGCTTTCGATAGCCTGGTCAAGGACATTTGTCTACGCCTTCTCCCCCCCCCCCCCCCCACCCCCCCCCCCCCAATCCCTCTGATCCTGCAGCTCATCAGGAAGATCAAAGTGGAGTCATGCAGGATAATCTTAATAGCCCCTGCTTGGCCGAGACAGTTCTGGTACACGGAACTCCATCTGTCGCAAGTTCCTCCTCTTCTATTGAGGACTATACCAGATCTCCTGACAATGTCCGAAGGACCGGTTTGGCACCCAGATCCACTGTTACACCAGACAGCATGGCTCCTGAGCAGCGAGAGTTTATGAATCTTCCCATCTCAAGCGAGATTAAGGAGGTCCTCTGCCAGGCAAGTGCGCCTTCAACGAAGAGGACTTACCGTCTTAAACGGAAAAGGTTTTGTTTCTGGTGTAGGAGAGAAAAGATTGACCCCTTTGCTTCCAAGCCTCATCCGCTCCTACCTTATCTGCTGTCCCTGGCTAAGTCGGGACTAGCCCATTCGTCAGTTAAGGTTAATTTGGTGGCCATTTCAAGATACAAAAGGTCTGGGTCTGGACCCTCCTTGTGGTCTTCCAGGATTGTCAAACAATTTCTTAAGGGCTTGTTCAGAGCCTATCCACCAGTGAGGCCTCCACCTCCTACTTGGCATCTTAATCTAGTCCTTTCTCAGCACATGAAAGGCCAATTCAAACCAATTCATCGTTCTGACATGAAGTTCCTTTCATGGAAATTGGCTCTCCTCCTAGCTCTCACATCGGCTAGACGTGTTGAAGAGTTGCAGGCCCTTACTATCCAGGAACCTTTCCTACAGTTTAAGAGGAACACTGTTATTTTGAGGACTAACCCTAAGTTTATGCCCAAGGTACCCTCGGACTTCTACTTGAACTAGCCGGTTATTCTGAAAACGTCCTTTCCTCATCTGGCTACACCAGTGGAAAAGACACTTCATTCTTTGGATGTACAACTGTGCTTAAAATTCTACTTGGATCGCACTAAGGGATTTCGAAAGTCCTCTCAATTGTTTGTTGCCTCTGGGGGTCCAAGCAAAGGTCTCCCGCTATCCAAACGGGGGATATCGAGATGGATCACAAGTGCCATTCTGCATTGCCACACTGCGGCAGGGAAACCTCTGACTGGCAGGATTCGTGCACATTCCACAAGATCAGTGGCATCTTCAACTGCCCTCTTTGCGGGGGTACAGATTAAAGACATTTGCGAAGCTGCTACCTGGAGCAGCGTTCACACCTTTACTAAGCATTACTGCTTGTTTCCTTACAACAAGAGGATACGGCAGTGGGCCAGGCTGTCCTGAGGAACTCTTCCAATAATTGGTGTTCTTTCCTTTCTATCCCACCTTCCGTGGTTACACATGTTGTAGCTTTGTCATGTTGGCTATTGCAATGTATTTGACACAATGTGTTTTTTTTTATCGCTAACTGCTTGCTACTCTGATACAAAGCATGGGAATCTATGAAAGTTCCAATACTGGGGCAAGAAAACAAGTTACTTACCTGTAACTTTGGTTCCCCAGTATTGGTAACTTTCATAGATTCCCATGCGCCCACCCACCTCCCAGAGGAAAGCTCAGCCTACAACAGATATGGTGACTGATACACAATGGCTACGAAAATCTGAGGCTCTGAGGTTCCTTCAGGAGGGTACTAAGGGCTGAGGCACTTATGATTGGCTGATGCCTAGGTTTGATCTCTTTTTCAAAAAGAGGGTGATGTGCTACAAAAGGGAATGAGGCCTAGGCCTTTTTCTTTCTCTTTTGTACCTACTGCTATGGTATTTTTGTTACAGAGACTCCAATTCAAACAACGGGGAATGATACAAAAGCATGGGAATTTATGAAAGTTACCAATACTGGGGATTTAAAGTTACAGGTAAGTAACTTGTTTTCTTATCTGTGAGGTACTGCTTGAGTACTTTGATATTGGGAGTTTGTTCCCCGTGTCTCAGTAGAACAGTTGTAGCTGAAGATTCACACAAACATCAGAATTACTGACTTGCGTATTTTTAGTCCCTGTATGTAGAGGATGTGAGGGTGAAAAATTGGAATAGTGTCCCTGGTAACTAACATTGGTAAAAGCATTTTCATCACATCGTCTTGACAAGTTTGCTGTGTATGTGGGAGGGTTTAAATTGGAGGTCCACTGTTTATTCGCTGCAAGTCTGTGAACGTTAGTTTGATCAGTGGAATAAGCTCAGACTACTTTGAAAGAACAATGTCCAAGAGCAGGCAAATGAATGATGGGTTAAATTCAAATTTATTATATTTGAAACTGCAGGCATGTTTTTGCTCGTTGGTGGATTCATTTTGACTTTGTCAAACTTTATATTCAGGCGGCCTTTCAGTGGTTCGAGCGTTTGGGTCTTGGCAGAACGGATAAAGCAAGGACATTACCTCCCAATACCCAATATTTTCTCAACTGAGTTGCATAGAGTAATTGGGAGGATGCTTAATTTGAAGGTAAGTTTTTACTTTTTAACACGTCACTGGCAATTTTTGTTCTTCCCACGAACTGTATCATTGTGCCACTGTCTTCCCTTCAAAATGGACTTGGTGTTTATCTTTCTTTTTTTTTTCGCACCATGCATCTAGTATACAAGCACAAGTGGGCGTCAAATAGCCAATATTGCATATTCTGCTTCAATATTTAAGCCATAAGACTATTGAATGTCTGGCTGTTTATATTTGCTGTCTGTGTCCTTTCTTCTTAGTTTCCTTTTCGAGGTTACCTCTGGCAGACCTCAAATGATTGGTTTTCGGTTTAGTTAATGTTGGGGAGTTTCTTCCTAGACTTACATAAGTTGTTGCTCTTTAAGGTGATCATCTGTGTAATCTAGTTTCATCTAACAAGTGCTGCTCTAATAGCCATTGTAGTACTTTTGAAGTTTAGATTGAAGACACTAATCTGGCATGGGAAGATGTACTTAAGAAATCTTCCAACGCACTTAATCTTGCCTGCAAGATGTCTGCATCAGCAAGGTAAAAAGTGCCACATACAATGGCAGTGAATACATGGATTTTGAGAAATTGCCGGGTCTAGGCCAGAACGGTAGTGGAACATCCAAAATCTATAAAACTAACAGGATACTATGCTATGAATAAACTTTTCTCTGAAGTCTCTGCTTTCAATGGGCCATGTTTTTCACCGTAAATCCTTAATGGACCACTTTTGAAGATGGTCACTAGACGCAAGGTGAAATTGGTTTTAAAGTGCAAATTATTTAAGATGTGGAAGTTGGCGAATTAAACTTTGTTTATATGAGGGATTATTGAAGTGTATGATGAAGTTAGTTTGCAGTCGATTGGATCAGATTTGCTCTTGGATGTGGGGAGAAGGTGTGGTGGTTTTTTTTTTCTCTCCTCCTGTGGAGGTTCTCTAGCATCCAGATTTATGACCAGCAGCATCTCCGAGTGAAAAGGTCTTGGAAAGTTGAGGGATACCTACCAGCGCCCTGAACTTGCCCCTTACTTATCTCCAGTCTCTCCTCCCCCCTCCCCTTACACTCTACTGGTTCAGCTCCCCTTCTCTCATCTATGCCCACCACCACTCCTACCAAATTTCCTCTTTTGCTTTCTCTCTGTGTCGCGTCTAACCGCCTGAACCTTGTTGGCCTTCATGCCTTCCCATTCCACCTTACGAAATCTGATCTCTCACATCCTTGTTTTATTTATGTATATAGCACCGCCCTCTCCACCTTTTGTTTTTGATTTTTGTAAACTCAAGCTGTTCCTAATTTGTTGACCTGTTGGTTCTATATGCTATTGACTGTTTTTGTTTTAGACTGTGACCAACTTCTTCCCATGTAAAGTGCTCTGATATCTTTGGGTCCAGCCAGCGCTATATAAAACCTCTAAAATAAATAACCATACACTTGTGCTGCAAATGCTATTCAGTCCACGTAATTGGCACCTGCAAGCAGGCACAAGGTGGTAGAGACTACACTGAGCATCCATGTTACTGCTACAGTTCACAATCTAAACCAGTAAAACACCCAGATACTATAGGGTGGGTGCACTTGACACTCCCAGTCTTCCAGCATAGTGCCCAGCCAATGGCCGTAGACCACAGCAGCTGGACACCATACTGGTTCCCATAGAACACTCTTAAGACCTCACTAAAACCCAAAATTGATGCAGTGGCTATTGAACTTAATTTACTGAGACAATCACAGAAAACTGACTGTGTCCAGTACAGAGCGAGTAATAGAAACTTTACAGCTATAAGCATCAGATGAATAAAATCTTCTGAGCTTGACTGTACAAATTCTCAAGCAAACCGAAGCAGGGGCACATAGCTGAAACATACCCATAGTCTGCCAAGCGGAAAGCATATGTGCAAGATCCCATTTGCTTACCTGGAGAACTAGTTAAATAGCTTTATGCCTGCTCTCCTTTGTCGAGTGCATTTAGTACCTGCTTGGAAGCCACTCCGACTCCTCCCCATGACCTCCCAGGGTTAACTGCTTCAATATACGTATCAAGAAAATGCTACAAGATTCCAACTGACTTGATTCTTTGACAATCTACAATAACCAGATACTGCTGTTCTGATTACATTATTGCAGTACCACAATATCACTAGTCTACAAATGTAAAATACAAGATGGGTGGGCTTTGTCTGCAATGTTCCCTATATTCTTGATGAAGCTCAGAATAGTCACAGAGCTTAACCCAATCTTTGACCCAGCAGAAGCATGGGATTGGATCGGATCAAACTGCGTTCACCGAATCAACCGCCAACACTTCCACAGGCTGGTCTCTGCTGACCCATAGATGCTAGTGCTGGGGAACCACTCCTCTAGGACAAAACTACACTTCTCCAGAAGCGATACCAACAGCTGAGCAAGTGAATATGGCTGCATCAGCAAGGCGAAACACCATCTGACCCTGGCCATATTTCATAAAGTGTGATGGAACTTACCTTGTCTCTGTCCTTAACTGATTCGGCTGTACCCCCAGACAGCCAAGGAAATTCTATAATGCACTGCGATTGAATGTAGTTACAACAACCTATACTATGATCTGTTCATATGCTAATACTAGTCTTCCAGTTGCATGGATAGGATACCCTTACCTGCTCGTTAGAGTATTACTTTACACCAGAGGTATTCAAACTTTTCCAGGTTGAGCCCCCCCAGCTGAATTCCCCCAGATGTTGGGCCCCCCACCACCCGACCGAAACCTCGGGAATCCGGCACACCACATGATCGACTGCAACACGCACACCACGGGCCATATCCGGCACACAATGCTCAACACAAAGGTGCCTAGCAAACTGCAGGCCTGTGAGTGGGTGTGGCAAAACGACAGAGGCGTACCACACAGCTCAAAACACAATCCTCCAAGGCAAAGGAATTCATCACAACCCTCCCCATCCATCATGTACACCTTGTCATCCACCAACTCCCCCACCATTCATTCCTTCCCTCCATCTGTGCGCCATCCACATCCAAACCCCTTCAACCACTTGCAAACCCATCCAACCACTTGCAAACCCATCCACCATCCATCCCTCCATCCATCCCCTCACCCATCCATCCCCTCACACATCCTCACCCATCCATCCCTTCACCCAATCCATCCCCTCACCAATCCATCCACTCCTCCACCCACCCATCCATCCATCCACTCCTCCACCAATCCATCCACTCCTCCACCAATCCATCCACTCCTCCACCAATCCATCCACTCCTCCACCCATCCATCCACTCCTCCACCCATCCCTCCACTCCTCCACCCACCCCTCCACTCCTCCACCCACCCCTCCACTCCTCCACCCACCCCTCCACTCCTCCACCCACCCCTCCACTCCTCCACCCACGTCTCCACTCCTCCACCCACGTCTCCACTCCTCCACCCATCCCTCCACTCCTCCACCCACCCCTCCACTCCTCCACCCATCCCTCCACTCCTCCACCCATCCCTCCACTCCTCCACCCATCCCTCCACTCCTCCACCCATCCCTCCACTCCTCCACCCATCCCTCCACTCCTCCACCCATCCCTCCACTCCTCCACCCATCCCTCCACTCCTCCACCCATCCCTCCACTCCTCCACCCATCCCTCCACTCCTCCACCCATCCCGCTACTCCTCCACCCACTCTCACCCATCTATGCACACACCTGCCCATCCACTCTGCCAATCATTCATCCATGTCCTCACTCATCTAGCCATCCTCCCCCTCTCCATTCCCCCCTCACCCAGCCACCCATTCCCCCCTCACCCATCCCTCCATCCCTCCATTCCCCCCTCACCCAGCCACCCATCCCTCCATTCCCCCCTCACCCAGCCACCCATCCCTCCATTCCCCCCTCACCCAGCCACCCATCCCCTCCATTCCCCCCTCACCCAGCCACCCATCCATCCACCTATCCACTCATGAATCCATCGACCTCTCGCCCACCCCTTCACTCCTCCATCCATCCATCCCCACATCCACCCCTTCACTTATCCATCCGTTCATTCACCCCTTCACCCATCAATACATCAATCCATCCATCCATCTATCACCTCTCTCATCCATCCATCCACCCACTGACTCGTCCAGCATCCACCCCATCGATCCATTCACCATTTCACTGATCCATCCCTCCACCATCCATCTACCCTTCCAACCATACACGCATCCATCCACACACATCCATCCATCCCTCCACTCATGTATCCATCCTCTCTCCCACCAGCCATCCCGTCACCCATCCAGCCATCCCGTCACCCATCCAGCCATCCCGTCACCCATCCAGCCATCCCGTCACCCATCCAGCCATCCCGTCACCCATCCAGCCATCCCGTCACCCATCCAGCCATCCCGTCACCCATCCAGCCATCCCGTCACCCATCCAGCCATCCCGTCACCCATCCAGCCATCCCGTCACCCATCCAGCCATCCCGTCACCCATCCAGCCATCCCGTCACCCATCCAGCCATCCCGTCACCCATCCAGCCATCCCGTCACCCATCCAGCCATCCCGTCACCCATCCAGCCATCCCGTCACCCATCCAGCCATCCCGTCACCCATCCACCCATCCCGTCACCCATCCAGCCATCCCGCCATCCCGTCACCCATCCAGCCATCCCGTCACCCATCCAGCCATCCCGTCACCCATCCAGCCATCCCGTCACCCATCCAGCCATCCCGTCACCCATCCAGCCATCCCGTCACCCATCCAGCCATCCCGTCACCCATCCAGCCATCCCGTCACCCATCCAGCCACCATGTCACCCATCCAGCCACCATGTCACCCATCCAGCCACCATGTCACCCATCCAGCCACCATGTCACCCATCCAGCCACCATGTCACCCATCCAGCCACCATGTCACCCATCCACATAACTGACGTCTGGTGGCCGGCTCCACCCGACATCCCTCACACATTTGATGATTCAAATTCGAATCTGCAGACCAACATCCCTAAACACAGACACTTCGGTGCCCCACACAAAGATCCTCATGAGTTGATGACCGCAGACCAGAGCCCACCTTCCCGATTCATGGCCCAAACCCGGATTGCAACCTCTCCCTCCCTTCCCAAAATAACTGGACTCCCGCCCCCACCCCCTCCCTCCCACCCCCCTTGAAAGGCTGGGGCCCTGGGCCAGAGCTCACCCCGCCCGTGTTTCAAACCCTCAACCAGCGGCTCCCTTGACATATGGGCCTTTGGCTGCGGCTCCCCACTATTTTACATTTTTTTTGGCGGGTGCGGTGATACATATCCGGCCTCTGGAGTACTTTCATTTTTCTCTGTGAAAATTATTGGGATGAAGGTATTATATTCATAGATGTTATCCCCGGTATACTATGTCAGTAAAACTAATGACCCACAGTGCAAAGAGATGTCAAAAAGTCACTGCTGTTAAATATGACAGATCTTCCAGATCAAGGAAAGGAAACAAAACATGCTGTGCTTTTGCATAAAGATGGCATGGAAAAACAGGCTAAATGTAGAGAAAGATGTGGTAGATTTTGTAAATACAGTGCATAATGAGACAAAGAGACTAATTCAAAGTTAGTAAAAAAAAGTGGTTGATGAAAAAGGTGGGACAGGATGTGCAAAAAATGAAGAATGCGAGGGTGGATTGTGTAAGATTGGGTGAATTTAAAGTCGGGATGAGTAGGGGTAGGATTATCCTAGTTCAAGGTCCTTATAAAATAGTTGGGATGAGACAATTACTTGGAATTGGAAATGCGCAGAAGGAAAATGGGAATAAAGGTGCAGTTATGAAAATGAAAGAAGATAATTGTATTAAGGTCGCATAGCTGTAGGACTCTGATTGCAAGGGAGGTGTAAGGGAGGCACCAGGGTCGAACATTGTGTTGGAGATTATGGAGCAGAGAATGCTGAAGCAGTGTTCAGTGGTATGTAGAGAGTTACACCAAATGGGCGCAGCCTGACACTATGTGCTTGCTTCTCAAAGCTTTTGTTTCAGAAAAGGAACGAAGTGCTTCACTTACTATAAAATTGAGTGAAAGTGCCTGACTTTCAACGGACTTCTTGAGGAAAGCCCCTCTGCTCTTCTCGCCACATACTGTTTGCCTAAATATCACAATATTGTTTCAATAGTTACTAGGTAACTGAAGCCACAGAAGCTAGCACCGTCACCTCTGAGTGCCAGAGGTAGAGGAGTCTCAGAGCAGGTCTGCGCTCACCTCTGCAGGTAGAGAGGTAAGCCCGCTCTCGTTTATTACCTGCATATTCAGAGGGAGTTTATTGGCGCCTCTGTCCCCGCTCTATCTGTTCTCCTCTCGTTCTCTGTATAGCACACTCTTCTGATCCTCACGGGACAGACACTTCAATTACATCAAAGCAGCCTGGTGTTCTTTTCACGTCTCCTGTTCCACGTGTCATCAGGGTGCCGTCTCGTGCCCCCTATCACTTCTAAATACGGTATGCCTTTATCTACAAGTCTTTTGTACACACTTTAGCCTAATTGTAGCACTATAAATTACACTACATGCTTCTGTTCTTTTACCGAAAACTATCTTGGTGTGCATCTGTTCACGGCGCCCGGCGCCCCTGGCTTGCATTCACGGCGCAGAGATTGGGAATCGCTGCTCTAGGGAAACCTTCTCCCCCTTCTGGGAAGAGCTAACTCTCCCAGGAGGGGGCCAATTCACGGAGTCGACAGCTTCAGCTGCAGTGGGAGGCAAGGGGTCTCCTCTGCTAAAGCTGAAAGCAAGTCTGCTTGTTTGCTTTCGTTTTTAGCATGGGAGACTCCTTGCCTGCACTGCAGCCGAAGCTGTTGACTCCATGAATTGGCCCCCTCCTGGGAGAATCACCCAGACAAAGGAACGGGCACAAAGGGAAGATCGGAGTGGAGCGCCCCCCCCACCGCCCCCCCTGGTATGGTGCCACGCCCCCCCCCCGGGGGGCGCGCCCCACAGTTTGAAGAACCCTGCTTTACACCATTAGACCCGGACCCTTAATCAAATCCAATACCATTCAGTTTCTGTAGTAGGGGATCTGTGTATAGTCATAATCTAGTGAACAGTCCCGCCCATGTGTGAGGACCCTGGAGCAATCAAAAATAATCTAAGGTGTCGAAAAATGCAGAACTGCACAGACACCTAAGAGAATTAAAGACAGATAATGCAGCCTATAACCAGGCTACACTGTCCAGTATTTCAACTAGAAATTCCACCAAAAATCCACAAACACCAAAGTCTGTCCAGATTTCCCTTGCTTCAGCAGCAAAAACCCTCTGGAATGATAAAGGAAGACATGGGCAGACAAGCCCCATAGGCTGCCTTTATGTGGCTCAAAACAGGATACTGTGCCTTTTAAGAGAACTTTCCAGAAATTCACAGTATCCCAGAATGCACTGCAGGTCCCTTTTTACTTTCAGTTCTTTTTTCCGGCTCCTGCATGCAGGACCCTGGAGCATTGAGCTTTCCCTTTTCAAGGGTTTATTGGTAATTTTTTTCACTTTTGTTCAAGTTTGAATTCTTTTCTAAAGTAATTTGGGGCCTTTTCTTCTTGTTTAATCTTTGTTGCACTCTTTTATTGTCAAAAATGCCTGCATTATTTAACAAATGTCCAGAGTGCTCCAGGAAGAACGCCAAATCGGATCCCCATGAGGTGTGTATCCTCTGCCTTCCCTCTTCCCACGTCTCCAGGGGCAGGAAGACCAGCACGCGTCCCCATTCTCCGTCTGGGTCGATTGCACAGACTACGGCGTCGAGAGGGATGACTACAGTCTGTTCCCCGTCTCACCAGGGCTCTGGGTCGAAGAGAAGTCTGCGCTCGACGTTGAAGGAACTGAACAGACCACCGTCTGAGTCGTCGAGTGATCGTCGACAGGCCCAGCGACACCGCCGTTCGCTGTCAGCGAAAAGGAGAAGATCGCCATCGAGGCGAAGGAGGTCGCCGTCGAGGGACCGGCGCTCGCCGTTCTTCGAAGCCGAAGAGACGTGAAAGGAGGTCTGTTGCCATGGGAGGTTCGCCAACGTCCCAGGCTGGAAAGGAAGGCGGATCACCGGGCTCGGTGTATTCCATGGTGTATACCCCGCCGCAGAAGACGGTTACTCCCCGCCACCGTTACCGAGGGGGCTCCCTCCTCTCCACCACCACTTCCTTAACCTCTTCCTAAACCTCAGCAGACAAGCAGCCTCTGGTTCCTCCGAGGTTGGTCTCGCTGCCCCGATTTCAGACTCCTCCCAAGGGGACCCCTCAGCCTAGGGCCCCGGCCAAACCAAAATTGCCTGCCCCTGTGGAACCGGCAGATCGGCCAAAGCCAAGGAGGTCAAGATCACACTCCAGACGGAGGGGGAGGTCGCAGTCGGCGTAGATCCTCCACCAGGTCAAGACTGCACCATAGGAGGCGTGGATCACAGTCCCGCATGGACTCCTCCAGGTCCAGGACCTATTCACCGACCTTGTCGGAATCCCCGGGGACAAGGGTGTCTCCGGTGGACGACATCCTCAGGATGTGCTCCTGAGGGGGGCAGCGAAATTGGGATTCACGGGGACTGCTCCAACACCCACAACGCCGTGATATTTGAGACGCTTCACAAAAAGCATTACTCGCCCTCTGCTGCTGCTAGTGCCTGGGTTGGTAGAGCCCACGCAGGAGCTGTTCCTCACGCCAGCAGTGGCGAAGGCCGCTCCCTCCTGACTTCTGAAGAAGTACAGGGCCCCAGATTCGGACCCGGCTTTTCTACGAATGGACCCGGTTCCGGACTCTGTGATAGTGACTGCGGCCAGGAAGCTACATTCTACCTCCCCATCTTCAACCATACCACCTGACAAGGAAAGCCGATGGATCGACTCAGCTGGCAGGAAGGCCTGTGGGACGGCGTCCACGGCCATGAAGGCCTCCAGCGATGCGGCTTTGCTAGGGCAGTATGACCGTGCCCTGTGGTAATTCCGGCAACAGTTCACGGAACTCCTACCAAGAGATAAGAGGGAGGACTTCCAGGAGATCCTCAAGGAGGGGATGCTGGTTTCAAACCAGGTCATCAGCGCGGCTGCGGATGTCTCTTTTGGCTGCCCATGGGTACTGTCATGAGATCAACCAGCGGCGCCATGCTTGGCTCACGCTCACATCACTCAAGCCGGAGGCCCAGCAGCGGGTGGCCAACCTGCCCTTCTCAGGGGAAACACTATTCGGCAGGCATGCCGATGATGAGATGGCCCGCATGAAGGCGGAGGCAGAGACCCTGACGGCTGTGGGCTTGGAGAAGCCCAAAGAAAAGGCTTACCGACCGTTCCAGAGGCGTTTCGGTGCACAGAGCACAGGGCAGAGGGAGAGGACAGACTTCAGGGCAGCAGCAGCAACAACAGCAGCAGAAGTTCCGGAGTCCCTTCCAAAAACGACAGACTGGTAGAGGGGCCCAGCAGTCCTCCACAGCGAACAAGGGCCCGGCTGGGTCTCGACCCGGAGTGGTTGCTTCCCCTAAATCTGTTACCCGCTCCGGTGTGGGGGGGAGGGAGGGGGGGGGGTCAATTTTTGCTGGCAGAGAGGAGAAAAATTACTCTGGACAAGTGGGTGCTGAATATTGTTTGCAATGGATAGTCTTCGGTTCACCAGCCCGCCTCCATCAATTCCTCCGTCAGCTTGCAGTTTAAATTGCGTGCGCGAGCTCCTTGCGGAGGCCGATATCCTGTTAAGGAAAAGGGTGATAGACTTACCTCTTTCTCAAAGAGGAAGAGGTCTGTACTCCCGGTTCTTCCTGGTTCGCAAGAAGGACAAGAACGAGTTCAGGCCCATTCTGGACATGCGACAGGCAAACAAGTGGATTCGCAGAGAAGTTTCGCATGCTGTCGTTGCATCAGATTGTTCCTTCGTTGCAACAAGGAGACTGGCTATGTGCAATAGACCTACAGGATGCATACTTCCATGTGCCCATTGCACACAAACCCAGGAAGTTCCTGCGATTTCAAGTCTGCACCAACCTTTATCAGTACAAAGTACTGCCATTCGGACTGAAGTCTGCGCCCAGAACATTCTCTAAGTGCATGGCAGTGGTAGCAGCGCACCTAAGAAAGAACAAGGTGTTTGTCCGTACCTGGACGATTGGTTGATCAAGGCCTCCTTCTCGGAAGCTCAAGCACACTTCCAGAAGATGTGCGTTCTCTTGAACAAGCTGGGGTTGCACATCAACATGTCCAAGTCTGTCCCGACTCCGGTCCAGTGCATTCAGTACTTGGGAGCCACCATCAATACGCTGTCAGCAAGTGTGTCTCCGGAGGAGCGACGACTATCGCTCTTTCGGAAGGCTCAGGCTCTTATGACCGCTCCATCTACAACAGTGAAGACAGTGTCTTCTCTACTGGGGTCAATGGCCTCTTGTATCTTCCTCACTCCTCACGCACGGCTGCACATGAGACCTCTGCAGGAGTACTTGGAGGACCAGTGGGATCAGAGGAAAGTATCTTGGGACTACAAGATGTGACTGTCTCTGCATGCTCTTCAGTCTCTGAAGTGGTGGTGGTGTTCAGCGGAGAATCTCCTCAGAAGGGTTCCCTTCCACAAGGACATTACCACTCAGACTATCGTGACGGATGCTTCTCGCCACGGCTCGGGAGCGCATTCCGGAGACTTACAGATTCAAGGAACGTGGTCCCCGACTGAGTCCACACACCACATCAACTTCCTGAAACTCAGAGCTGTTCACTTGGCACTGAAGGCCTTTCATCCGTCCTTCCAGAACAACTCTCTGCTTGTGCAGACGGACAATATGACAACTATGTATTACCTCAACGAGCGGTGGGGGGGAGGGGGGGGGGGAGAGAGAATCTATCACGCACTGTCGCAGGCTATCTGGCACTGGCTTCTGGCCTGAGGACGGACTATAACGGCTACCCTTCTACCAGGTGTGCAGAATAGATCTGTTCGCCACTGCCGATAACAGCAAATGCCGAGACTTCGCCTCCAGGTACTACCAGCAAGGGACGCTGGGGAATGCGCTATGGATCAATTGGTCGAACAGCTTTCTGTACGCTTTTCCACCCATTCCCCTGATTCCAACGGTGCTCATCAAGCGGTCTCAGTCCAGGGCACGGGTGATCCTGATTGCCCTGGAATGGCCCAGGCAGTGGTGGTTCACAGACCTGCTTCACCGGTCTCTCCTTCCTCACATATGGCTGCCGTGCAGGTCGGACCTTCTCATGAAGTTCGGGGGCAGATGTTGCACCCCAACCTCTCGTCTTTGTTTGGCAGCATGGCTCCTGAGAGTGCAATATGGCCATTTGAATCTACCCGAAGATTGCATGGACATACAGAAGGTGGCTAAGCCACCTTCCACTCTGACTTCCTATGCTTACAAGTGGAAGAGGTTTTGTATCTGGTGCCAGTCCAAGAACTATGACCCTATGACGTGCAAGGAAGACGTCATCCTTCCTTACTGTCTACATTTGGTGCAGTCTGGCCTTAATGTGTATTCCATTAAGGTTCATCTCGCTGCATTGACTGTCTACAGACTTCCTTCTTCCAGATCCCTGTGATCAAAGATTTTTTGGAAGGCTTGAAGAAAGTATTCCCTCCTGTCAGGCTTCCTTAATGGGAATTGTATGTGGTGCTGTCCAGATTGCTGAAGGATCCTTTTGAACCGATTCATAAGGCTTCGTTGCAGCACCTGTCCTGGAAGGCGGCGTTCCTCGTGGCCATTAAATCGGCCCGCAGGGTGAGTGAAATTCAGGGGTTATGTTGCCAGGAACCTTATACTGTATTTCATGCTGCTAAGGTTGTTATGCGTACTCACCCTACATTTCTTCCCAAGGTTATTTCTGATTTTCATGTCAACCAGACTATAACTTTGCCTACGTTTTTTCAGAATCCTTCATCTCCAGCGGAAAGGTCTTTACATTCCCTGGATGTTAGGAGGGTGTTGAAATTTAATCTGGATAAGACCAAAGATATTCGTAGGCCAGACCAATTTATCAATTATGGATGTCAGGACGGGGCTTGCTACCTCTAAACAGTCCATCTCTAGGTGGTTTGTGTCCTGCATAAAACTGTTACCAGAAGGCTAATAGGACCTTAGGGGGTAAACCTAAGGCTCATTCCACCAGGGGCAAAGCGGCCACGACTGCTTTGCTCCATAATGTTCCAATTGCAGAAATCTGCAAGGCGGCCACTTGGAAGTCGGTCCATACCTTTTGCTAAGCATTACTGCCTGGACACTGATGCCAGGGCAGACGCTCGGGTCGGGCAGTCTTCGTTGCGAAATCTGTTCGCACAATAGTGGTTTTATTTCTTGTTTCTCCACCGCCGCTTTGGTGTGGGGATGGGCTTGCCATTCTAGTCACTAGATTATGACTATACACAGAGATCCCCTACTACAGAAGGAGTAGTTTCTGTCCTGTAAGTCCAGGTTCGAGGCATGTGGGCTGCTGAATTCATATCTGTGCATAGATCGCCGACTAGTGTTGGGTCCGGATGATTGCACATTGTTGTCCTGGAAGAGTCTTCGAAGTATCACGAGATAGGTGGCTCCTCCCCTGGACTACAGTGCGCATGGGCATCGCCTCCATCCCCAGATTGTTTTTTTCCGCCATTGGGTTCGGATGTGTTTCGGTTCCCTCTGTCGGAATCGATAGTTTTTTAACTTTCCTAACTTGAGACCAAAACGTCTTTAGGCTTAGCGTCGGTATTGTCCATCGTTCGGGTTTGTTTGTTCGTCAGCTCCGAACACTTGCTGCCCTTCCGCGTGCTGTCGGCGCGGACAGGCCTACACGACGCTCCAGACTACTTAACATGGAACGAACTCCGTTTAAGAGGTGCCCGGTGTGCACCTCAAAGTATTCACACCTCGACGTGCACCCAGTGTGCAACAAATGTTTGTCGCCGGACCATGATGAGGCCAGGTGTATGGCCTGCTCCAAGTTCCGGTGTAAGAAGACTCTCAAGCTTCGTCGGGCCGCTAGACTCCAGGCCCAGTTATCAGCGCCCCTGCCAGACAACATCTTCGAAGAAGTTGGTGACGACACCGTCTTTAAAGTTTCGGACTCCAGCCCGGCGTCAGAGGATGAACTACGACGCGGGGGACGAGGAGTTTGATGAAGTCGTCGGAGAGGTAGGGGACGACGACGGGGCCATTGCCACCGTGGAGGATAGCTCAGAGGAGGAGCATCCTCAGACTGATTCAGGGGTCAATCCCCACTATACGGCCCAGGTCGAGGGATCTCCTTCGGGCCTTACCCAAGACCTCAATACTCGTCCCACGGCCCCGCCTCTGGGCCCGGCCACGGACATTGGTGATGCGCCACTCCCAATGAAGAAACCGAAAGTGAAGCCATCGGGGTCCACACCAACGGTATCGAAACCGAAAGTGAAAGTCGCACTAGTGGGACAGAAGGCTCCAGAGGCCTCAGCGCCTAAAAAACCCAAAATGGCCGCCGACATCAAGAGCCACGCCAAGATGGCCGACCCGAAGACCCCGGTGTCGAAGCCGAAGACGACCGACGCGGCCGCGTCGGCGCCGAAGATGGTCGAGGTCGACCCGAAGAGAGCCTCGAAGAAGCGTCAAGACGACCCCAAAGCTCTGGCTGCGCCGATTCCGGTCGTCAAGGCCAAGGGTGGTGATGTGTCTGCTCCGAAGACCGTGCCTTTTATCGCCGACCCGACTCCGGACTCGGGGGAATCGCTCGAGCCGGTCCAGCCCTCCCCGTCCTTAACAAAGGTCACGGAGTCCCTGCAACGTATTCGGAAGGACGCAGTGGCTCCCGAACCGAAGGATGTGGTGCCGAAGCCTACACAGAAGCCGGCAAAGGCGCAGACGCCGATCCACTTCACGCTGCCGCTGAAGACGACGCCGAAGGCTTTCGCTCCAAGGCATGGGGCCGGGGTGCCCTTGAAGCTGGTGTCGACGCCCAAAGCGTCATTGGTGGTGCCGAAGCCTCGGCTCCAGCCACTCGCAGACGAGGAGCGTCGAGAGGTTGTCATCGACACCAACACAGGCAAACTATCTCTCCTTAAAAGGAAGATCACCCGGAGCCGGTGTTAGAACATTTTCGTATTCCACTCAAAGAAAAAGGACTCTGCGGGTACTTCTGCCCCTATGGAGCCTGCATCTCCACAAAATCTAGAACTTTCACCGACTCATTCTAACGCTGGGGAAGGTGACGGAGATGAGGAGGACGAGTACAATTATCCAGCGTACTCTGATCCGGAGGAGGTCAATGAACCTTGGTCTGCTGGAGGCGACCCTGAGGACCCTCAGTCAGGTCACGAACCGCAGCTTTTTGCAGCGAAAACTTCTCCAACAGAGGACTCTGCAGCCTTCAACGCTCTAATTGAGAGAGCTGCGGCTAATCATGATGTCGACCTACATGCGGACCCTGTGGATGTCGATTTTCTGTTTGACACTTTCTCAGTGGCTGAAAAGTCGGTCAAGACATTGCCTATGCTCAAGGGAGTGCTGAAGCACGCGCCAGAGGTTTTCCGGGAGCCCACTCGGGCGCGAGTCATCAATCCTCGTATTGACAAAAAATACAAGGCAGCGCCCACTGATCCAACGTACATCAAGGGACACTTGTCACTGGATTCTTTGGTTGTATCCAACGCACGCAAGCGGGCAAACTCGCAGACCACGGGTGATGCTCCTCCCCCAGACAAAGAATCGAAAATCTTTGAAGCCTCAGGAAAACGTATTGCTGCGCAGGCAGCTAATATTTGGCGCATTTCAAACACGCAGGCCCTACTTGCACGCTACGATAGGGCGCACTACGACACCCTAGAAACACTTCTGCAGCACTTACCTGATCAGTACAAAGAGGCAGCTGAAATGTTGATTCAGGAGGGGAAGCTAATCACCAATGCTTCCATTAAGTGTGCACTGGACGTGGCTGATACCGCCTCCAGGGCTATAAACACTAGCGTGTTACTGCGAAGACATGCATGGCTTAGAATATCAGGCTTCAAACCAGACATACAGACAACCATCTTAAACCAAACAGTTAATCCAGACCACCTGTTTGGCCCTGAGGTGGATGCAACCCTTGAAAAAATGAAGAAAGACACGGACACTGCTAAGTCTATGGGGGCCCTCCAGTCCCAGCAGTTTCGGGGTGGTTCCTTTCGCCGCTCCAATAACAGAGGCACCTCAAGGGGTCAGGCATCACAATCCACGCAGTACTATAAAAGCAACACCCAGACCTCATACACCAACAAGGGTAGAGGTGGTTACTGGGGCAACAACGTCAAAGGCAGGAGACGTGGAAACAACAGCTCCAGGTCCTCCACCACCAACAAACAGTGACGCCTTGTCACTGTCCCCCGACCACACAACACCGGTCGGGGGGAGACTCCAGCAGTTCCTGCCCGCGTGGAAATCCATCACCACGGACAGGTGGGTCAAATCTCTTATCCAGTACGGTTACTGTCTAGAACTTACTTCCACTCCACCAAACATACCTCCAAAGAACCGTCCTATGTCCGGCGAGCACTTGCACATGTTGCAGCAGGAGGTCAAAGCCATGCTGCAAAAAGGGGCAATAGAGCTCGTGCCACTGCAAGAAAGGGGAACAGGAGTTTACTCTCTGTACTTTCTAATCCCCAAAAAGGACGGATCCCTCAGGCCCATCCTGGACCTCAGGCCCCTCAACTGGTACATTCTGTCGGAGCACTTCCATATGCTCACGTTGCAGCAGGTTCTCCCTCTGCTTCGGCAGGGGGACTGCCTGGCTACGCTGGATCTCAAGGATGCATACTTTAACATTCCCCTGCATCCTTCACACAGGAAGTACCTCAGATTCACGATTCAAGACAAGCACTACCAGTTCAGGGTTCTGCCTTTCGGGGTCACCACGGCGCCAAGAGTTTTTACAAAGTGCCTGGCGACTGTGGCGGTGCATCTAAGACGCCAGAACGTCCACGTCTATCCCTATCTGGACGACTGGCTCATTCAGGCAAAGTCAGAACAGCAGTGCGCCGACCACGTGTCCCGCACCATTCATCTCCTGCACGATCTGGGATTCTCGCTGAATTATCCAAAATCCCATCTCCAACCCGCCCATATACGGCAGTATCTGGGCGCGACAATAGACACTCTGGCAGCCACTGCGCAGCCAAATTCAGTGAGAATCGACAGTATCCAGACGCTGATCCAACGATTCAGACCTCAGCACTCGCTTCCAGCGAAGGTGTTCATGCAGTTGATAGGCATGATGGCCTCCTGCATCTCCATCGTCCCGCACGCGAGACTACATATGCGTCCGCTTCAGGAGTGCCTAGCACGTCAGTGGACTCAGGCTCATGGGCAACTAACAGACCTAGTGTTGGTGAGCGGTCGGGCGTACAACTCTCTGCATTGGTGGAATCCACAAAACCTTTGCAAGGGCCGACCGTTCCAAGAGCCTGTGCCACAGATTATCCTGACAACGGACGCTTCTCTCCAAGGATGGGGAGCGCATGTACTCCACTACACAGTGCAGGGACTATGGACACTACAGCAGAGGAAGATGCACATCAATGTACTGGAACTGATGGCGATCTTCATGGCCTTGAAGGCTTTCAAAGTAAACCTGTGCAACAAGGTCGTGTTGATCCGGACGGACAACATGACGGCCATGTACTACATTCAGAAGCAGGGAGGCACACACTCTCCGCAGCTGTCTCATCTGGCTCAGAGCATGTGGAAGTGGGCCATTCAGAGGAACATCTTCCTCATGGCGGAGCATCTCCCAGGCAAGGACAATCGGATGGCGGACCTGCTCAGCAGGCACAGCCACCAAATGCACGAGTGGGAGATACATCCATCAGTACTCCAACCGTACTTCCAAAGGTGGGGTCATCCAGAGATAGACCTGTTCGCCACAAGGGAAACGCAAAATGCCAAAGCTTCGCCGCCAGGTTCCCACACCCGCAATCGCAGGGCAATGCGATGTGGATGAACTGGTCAGGCAGATTTGCGTACGCTTTTCCCCCAGCACCTCTGATACCGCTGGTGGCACGCAAGCTCAGGCAGCACTCGATGACTCTCATCCTGGTTGCTCCAACGTGGGCTCGCCAACCATGGTACACCACGTTTCTGGAACTTTCCGTGGTACCGCATCAGAGGCTTCATCTCACACCCAGCCTTCTGACGCAGAGCCATGGCGACATTCAGCACCCAGATCCGCAACAGCTCAACCTGGCGATCTGGCTCCTGAAGTCCTAGAGTTTGGCTACCTCAATCTTCCCCCTGATTGCATGGACATCATTCGGGAGGCAAGGAAGCCCACTACTAGAGCATGTTATGCGGCTAAATGGAAGCGGTTTGTCATTTATTGTGTAAACCACGACATTGACCCGCTGGATGCTTCCATTCAGAACATCATTTGTTACCTGTTCCATCTGTACCAATGCAATTTGGCGTATTCTTCCATCCGCATTCACCTGTCTGCAATGGCAGCATACCTCCAGAATAGGCAACACCTATCACTTTTCAAGGTTCCTGCTATCAAGGCATTTCTGGAAGGACTCAAAAGGGTCATTCCACCACGGACACCACCAGCTCCAGAATGGAACCTCAATGTGGTTCTTACAAGGCTGATGGGTCCTCCCTTTGAGCCACTGCACTCTTGTGAGCTTCAGTTTCTGACTTGGAAGGTGGCTTTCTTAGTAGCAATTACATTGCTACGGAGGGTTAGTGAGTTACAGGCGCTCACCATCCAAGAACCTTTTTTCCAAGTACATGCTAACAGGGTGGTGCTCCGCACTAACCCTAAATTTTTACCCAAGGTTGTATCTCAATTCCACATGAACCAGACAATTGAGTTGCCAGTGTTTTTTCAAAACCCTGAGTCTCTGGCGGAGCGGATGCTCCACACCCTTTACATTAAAAGAGCCTTAATGTACTACATTGACAGGACAAAGGATTTTCGAAAGACCAAGCAACTTTTCGTTGCATTTGCCTCACACCACAAGGGAAACGCTATTTCCAAAGCTGGTATCGCTAGGTGGATCGTGAAATGCATTCAGATCTGTTACGCAAAGGCTAAACGCACTCTCACAATTCCACCAAGAGCCCACTCCACCAGAAAGTTGGGGGCCTCTATGGCTTTCCTGGGGAACATTCCCTTAGAGGATATTTGTAGAGCAGCCACATGGTCTACCACACATACTTTTACTAAACATTACTGTGTAGATGTGCACTCTAAACAGCAGGCAGCTGTTGGTCAGGCTGTTCTCAAAACACTTTTTCAAACTGCTGCAGCTGGCACGGGCGGCCGCCAATAACAGGAGGACTGCTATGTATTCTATGCACAGATATGAATTCAGCAGCCCACATGCCTCGAACTGCAAATGCTACTTACCAGTATGCATCTGTTCTTGGCATGTAGGGCTGCTGACATTCATATCGCCCGCCCTCCTCCCCGGCGCCTGTAGCAGCTGCAGTATTCATATATATATGCTCATAGCATGGTCATCACTCACATAGTTCACTCCATCTCGGCCAATGGCTAAAAACAATCTGGGGATGGAGGCGATGCCCATGCGCACTGTAGTCCAGGGGAGGAGCCACCTATCTCGTGATACTTCGAAGACTCTTCCAGGACAACAATGTGCAATCATCCGGACCAACACTAGGCGGCGATCTATGCACAGATATGAATGTCAGCAGCCCTACATGCCAAGAACAGATGCATACTGGTAAGTAGCATTTGCATTCTGTAGTAGGGGTATCTGTTAGTCATAAGCGCCCGCCCCCCCGGTGGGGGGAGAGATACTCATGTAAGGAATGCTACAGGTCTGGCGTGTTAAACCTTCAAAAAGAACTGAAAGTAAAAGGGGCCTGCAGTACATTCTGGGATACTGTGAAGTTCTGGAAAGTTCTCTTAAAGGCACAGTATCCTGTTTTGAGCCACATAATGGCAGCCTATGGGGCTTGTCTGTCCAGGTCTTCCTCTTTCATTCCTGAGGGTTTTTGCTGCTGAAGCAAGAGAAATCTGGACAGACTTTGCTGTTAGTGGGTTTTTGGTAGAATTTCTAGTTGAAGTACTGGACAGTGTAGCCTGGTTATAGGCTGCATTATCGGTCTTTAATTCTCTTAGGTGTCTGTGCAGTTCTGCATTTTTCAACACCTTAAGAGATTATTTTTGATTGCTCCGGGGTCCACGTACATGGGCGGGACTATTCACTAGATTATGACTATAAAAGAGATACCCCTACTACAGAACTGGAGTTACAGGACAGAAACTACTCCTCCTTTGCCAGCAGTCGACCAGTGACCACCCTGGAGTCATACCATAAACCTGTGCTAAATCGAGGGTGCAAGGCTTACAGTAGTACAACAGCATGCTATTTGAACGAAGGGCTGCTTGCCCCTTTTTTGCAGTATCAAAAAATACACACCGATCTGCCAGCAAACCCCAATCCCATCAGCCAAACAGCTTATCCAATGCGTTCCCTATGGGGGTTTACATAGAGGGTGCAGAAACACAACACAGCAACATTAAACATTGTCACTGTATGACAGACCAATGGCTGGGTAAAACATTTTAGCATTTGGGGATTAACCTCCTAGAGCAATACTTGCTGGATGGCAACTTTCCAAGAGCAGCAACTGCAATCCATACTCAAGCACCCTAAACCTTGACCACATCACCTTGTAGCATAACTACAATGTGTTTGATGCTTGTTGGCGGATGAACAACTCGTTGATATGGCATGACTGAGGCCCCTCTGCATCTAGTAGAGCTACTCTGAGCGTTCTGCCTGCCAGAGCACCTTCCTCAAATTTGCATCAAGGGCACGCAGTGGTCTTGTATTTTCAAAGGTGCTTAGATATCACAGCAAAGCCTATTCCATACTTCCAGGCTGTCCCTCTATTGGGATATTAATTGGAGCAAAGGCTTTCTGGCATCTCTGAATCTAAAACATTGGAATGCTGCAGGCATTCAAGCAATAGGCATGCTTTCATGAGGGTCACCTTCTGTCATTCGAAAACCACCTGGAAAAATCTGGTGTACACCAGGCACAATATTTGACCATCACTGCATTGACTTGTACCCTTTCTACCCATTTGCACATGGTAACCCAGGATCTGCGATAATACTGTTAAACAGTACTTGCACACCATGGGTACTGGTCGTAGACATTAGTAGGCTAGCACATGCACGACCCTCCCAACCCGCACTAACCATACTCCATGACAGTTGGGAGACTGAAGTAGATGGGCGTTTCATGACAGGAATGGGAGAGAATATTGGCCATCCCGGAGTCTCATTGTGGAACGCCGGTTTAAAGTTGTAGACTTGAACGTCCTACACAGTGCCTACTTATTGCCTGCCAAAATCAACCAAGTGTTTCTGGGTGCAAATGCCTGCTGTGGAACTATGGAGGTAAATATGATGCTTATGTAGTGGTCTTGTCTGTCACAGTACCAGTCTGAAATAATTTCTCAGCTTGCACAAGTTACAGGATATACTGCTATATACAGTAGAGCTTGCACACTGGGGAACTTCTGACACTAAAAACATAATCTAACCGCATAATGTAATGCCATAGCTCTTACTAGCGAAGAGGGCCTTTACAAGCCACTGGAAATCCAACAGGCAACCTAGCAGCCATGAGGTGAGTCAAGGGCTGCTACAGTGGGGTGGATCAGACCGCAAGGGGCATAGAAGAGCGGTCTTCAGATTTCGCTAGTACATCTTATCACGAAGGTGGGACCATTCTGCTTGAGTACCAGGACTCCTCCAGGGAACATACCTGCTCTCCTTAGTCCAGATATTGATCTGTGGTGATACCTAGGTGAATCGAGAGTATACTATGATGTGCTTTGACAACAGATTAGATTGTACTAGGTACTTTTACTACAGGCTAACTCTGGCTATTTTATGCTTGGCAGTAGTGCCGGATAGATTTAGTCTTCCTTTTTTTACTGTCCTGAGGTAATTCACATTGAATTGCATGACTTTGTGTTAACTTTTATTTTTGCAACAACCCCACTATGGTATAATGCAGTGTTATCACCCGACCCACTCTACCCCACTGTCGTAGGTTGTTTTTATTAATGCATATCCAAAATTGCAAGTTAGGCCTTGCAAGGTTCCTGCACAGCTAACCAGTACAAACTCTTGGTGCAAAACAATAGTAATACTGAGCTTATCTGGGAAAGTTTTGCACTCTATGTAAAGACGTTATGCTGTACTGTACACTAAAAATCCAGGTATTTTACTCCCCGGAGGAAATTGAAGCAAGGTAACTTCATTTTCCATCCTGCCCTGGAACACGTTCTCAAGCTAAGTAGTCAATCTAGGAGAATGTACCAAGAGACTTGGAAATAAATGGAAACTGTACCTACAGTTTCCAGCCTAGTGCTCAAGTGAAGTTACAGAAAATTAACTTGTAGCATCTTGACAACTGACTTTTTACTTTTGGTCTTGGATTCAATTACCAGGAGCATTCTTTACCCCTTTCCTAGTGGGTGTGGTCTGCTTTTTTTTCTTTTGTTCCTAATGCATGATGTGTAGAACTGGGTGAATGTTTAACCAGAAGCACTCCACTATTAGAATTATCTGATTTGTCTCTGAAATTAAATCATTGTAAGGAAAACCTGTTACAGCCCATTTTATTGTTTTTCAATTATGTATTATAGGCTAACGAACGACCTTCAGTTCATGACCTTCTAAAGATCTCACTCCTGTCCCGTTGGACTTCTACTGAAAGAAAATTGTGTCCAGAAGAAACTAGGCCCATATGTGCTGTACATGGCTACGGCCCATGCCCTTCCACTGATCCTTTGCCAAGGAGGGCAGCTATGACTTTCTCAAGAGGTATGACCGAGGTCTGGGCACAGTGGGGAAGGGATGTTTCAGGAATCTATCACTAATCTCTAAATGCCACATAATTAGGGGCTTTTATTGATTGGGGACCTTGAGTTCCTCGCTTACTCAGTGGTGTGCATGCCTCCACCCCTCCTCCCAGCAGTTGCAAGAGGGGCAGGATTTGTATCTTGATGCAAATTGAAGTGTGATGGTTTCAAGGGAACTGGGTTGAGAGTTGTGGGTGGGTTAACTTAGCCTGCAGGGAATGCTCCTGCAGACACCCAGGCAGTGTGTAGAGAATGTATGGATAGTAAGCTTGTGTCCTCATGGACTATGCTGGGATTCCATTTTCTGAAATCTTTTTTTCTGCCCTTACTGTTAGCACAGCTGAATTGTTCTCTAGATTTCGGGAATTTGTTTCACCGCTAAGAAGGTAAGGTATTTACTTTTTTTACTGGCATGTCCTCCATTGTGCTCACTTGACCAGGAGTCTATGGTGGTGAGCGATGCTACCTTTTGCAGCTATACTAGGGTATTCAGTCCAGACAGCCATCTCTGGTGGATGCTGTTTGCATGTTACCCTGCAGGGAACAATGACTAGTAGGAAACAGCCTGTTACTATGTGAAACAGGGGGCTTTCAGATCCCCTTTTCAGCTGGAGCTGTATTGCTAGACAGTGGCCTGCAGGTAGATGGACTCTGACTAGTGATCCGCATGTGACTGGCGTGTACCATATAGACTTATAACAACCCTCATTGCTGGTCTCTGAGCTTTTCTTCTAATGTTTCCTGTAGTTTATATAACCAGGGACACCGCCAGTCTGATATTTGGATGGTAACTGTGCTCAACTGGTTCCATTGTGATGCAGTACCTTTGACTTTGGTTAGGGCTGTTCCACTAAAGCTAGTCAGTGGTGCAAAATGAACTTTCACCGTTATAGCTGCCAAGCTCTGGAACACCCTACCTCTAGACCTTAGGTTCACCGAATCTGAGCAATCTTCCGACGCTAACTAAAAACCTGGCTGTTTACTAAACGCTAATTAAGAGCTCCTCTGCAGCCCTTGGTTTTCTTTTCGGATGGACATGAACTAGGCAACCCTCTCTTGTGATATTCCTGTAATCCTAGCGCCGGGACACCCCCGCTGGATGTAGCCACGCGCTCTATAAGCTTCAAAATAAATAAATAAATGGTGTCGGGCAGATTGACCACTCGCTAAGCCCACCAAGTAATCAACACTGTAGTGAAATATGTAACTTGTTTGAAATCATTACAACTGTCAATCATGGATGTAGATGGTGTCCTCATTCACTTAAACGTTAATGCTGTTGGAGCCTTTGTTCAAATAGGGGAATATCTATGGACTGGTTTCATCAACATTTAGAAGTATGAGTTGAGTCTAGAAAACATAAATGGTTTTGGGTACATAGCCCAATTACACTGCGTTAGATCTTAAAACCTTCGATTGTACAGGGATTTCTGGAGGGTGGTAAGCCCTTTTTGACGCCAGTGATCCAACTCTGGAATCCCATGTGAGAGGGCGCCAGGGTGGCTCACTTTGAGATAATCGTTGGGTCAGGGGAAACTCCAATGACTGATCAGCCTTCAGCCTCCCTGGTCCATTTAGACCCCTTGTGTTTACTGTTGAGGAAATAATAAAGGGTCTGGAAAGATGCATCAGGGCCCAGATATGGTCCCAATAGACCTTTTTCTTGAAATCCTGTATTATTATTATTATTATTATTATTGGACATTTATTAAGCGCCTGGTTACGCCACTGGCGTGTCCCCGCGCTATGACAAGTGGAGTGACTGTCCCCCCTCCTCCCAACCAAGCTATCTACTGAAAAAGATGTGTTTTAAGCTTTTTCCTAAACTGGATTTCGGAGGGTTCAAGCCGAAGTTCCAGTGGCAGATTGTTCCAGCACTTGGGAGCAAGGTATATGAAGGATCTGCCTCCCATACGAGCTTTAGATATTCATGGAACTTTTAACAGCCCGGTCTGCGAGGACCGGAGACTGCGTGTAGGCTCGTAATAGGCTACTAGGCTCTGGAGCGGAAGAGGTGCCTTGCCGTTCAGAATACGATGGCAGGTGGCAAGGGCCTTAAACTTCACTCTCCTCTCGATGGGGAGCCAATGGAGCGCTCGCAAGGCAGGCTTGGCGGATGACCTCCTGGGGAGTCTGAGGACCAACCGCGCTGCCGCGTTTTGAAGAACCTGCAGGCGGCCGATGACCCTGCCCATGGCCCCCAGATAGAGCAGGTTCCCATAATCGAGTCGGGAGGTGACCAAGGCATGCACCAGCGTCTGACGAGCAGAGATGGGAAGCAGGTCTAAGACTTTCCTGAGGGCTCTCAGAACACTGAAGCATACCCCCGCCACCCGACCGACATGTGGGCCAGAGGTGAGGTCCTTATCGAGCCACACGCCCAGGTTCCTGGCCTCACGGCAGGGAGCGGGGACTTCCCCCAGACAAGGTGGCCACCACGCCGACGACCACGCCGACGGTGCACCCCCCACCACGAGCACCTCGGTCTTGCTCCCGTTCAACTTTAAACAGTTGGCAGACATCCAGGCAGCAAGGTCTTTCATGCAGTTCCTGAAGATGTCCGCCGCAAGACCGGGCGCGCGCGATAGGGAGATGACCAACTGCGTGTCATCGGCGTAGGACACCAGGCGGAGGCCATGACCCTCCACAATGGCCGCCAGGGGGGAGACGTAGATGTTGAATAGAGTTGGGCTCAGGGACGAACCCTGAGGTACGCCCTGGCCCAGCTCAATCTCCCTGGAATAGCACTCACCCAGTCTGACTTGAAAGCACCTCTCAGAGAGGAAGGACTTGATCCAACCAAGCGCAGCTCCTGTCACCCCGCCTCCATTCAGACACTGTAGCAAGGTGGAATGTGCTACAGTGTCGAATGCTGCGCTTAAGTCTAGAAGGATCAGTGCCATCGTCTGGCCCTCGTCTACTCCCTGTCTGAGTGCTTCTACCGCCACGAGGAGAGCAGACTCCGTCGAGTGACGGGGACGGAAGCCAAATTGCGAGTCGTGGAGTAGCGAAGCCGTCTCCACGAACTGCATGAGCTGTATGTTGGCTATTTTTTCCGCCACCTTCGCCATGTAGGGAAGGAGGGAAATAGGACGGAGGTTATCCAGCTTTTCAAAGCTAACGTTGGCCTTTTTTTGCAGGGGAAGAACCACCGCCTGTTTCCAGGCTTTCGGGACCACCTGAGACTCAAAGGAGATGTCCAGCAGCTGACGCACATAGGGCTCTAGCACTGGCAAGCTGTCCTTGAGCCGGCTGGGGGTGGTCGGATCTCTAGGGGAACCGGATTTGATGGATCCACAAATGCAGAGAAGCTCCGTAGTGGAAGGAGTGACGAACATGGTTAACCGATGTTCCCCTTCCCTTCTTGGGAGTTCCAAGGGGGCAAGGCCGCTGTCTGTCCTCTGGGGGAAGGAATTGTATATGTTGGAGACCTTGGTTGCAAAGTACTCCGCAATACGATTACAGCCCTCCGTGGTGCAAAGTTTCTTCGGTGCTGCGGCGGATTTTCCTATTGCAATGGATTTGTAAATAGAGAAAAGCTCCTTGGTGGACTGCTTAGCTTCCTCAATTTTATTGCAATAGTACGATGATTTGGCCTTCCTAATCAACATGTGATAGGCACGTCTGCAATCAGTGTAAACAGTTTTGGCCTGCATGGAGTATGCAATCCTCCATTGCCTTTCGGCGCGTTTACATGCAGCTTTGGCCGTTCGCAAATCCTCATTGTACCAAGGCGCCGACCGTTGTATTCGGCCGCCTGATTTCGCCATACCCAGAGGTGCCACCTGATTCAGGGCTTCCAGAATACGTTGGTCCAGGTTGGAATTGATTTCATCAGCCCCGTCGCCCCCAGGATGACCTTTCTCGGTAAGTGCCAGGTTGAATTTGGCCTGGGAGAACGCTGTCCATCTGCGCCTCGGATGTTTATCAGCGGGAGGGTCATTGGGGCGAAGTCCCTGTATTTCGATGGTAAAGGGGACGAGGAAATGATCGGACCATGCGATGGGAATCGGGGCTTGGGCGTCCACTTGACTCCAGTTAGCAAAGACTGGGTCCAGAAGGTGACCCAGCTTATGGGTGGGTTGCAGTACCTTCTGCTCAAATTGTAAGCTAGCCATCGTGTGGCATAGCTCGCTCGCCACTGTCCGAGGGGTTATCTAGGTGTAAATTAAGATCCCCTAGGACCAGATATTTGTCCGAGCGTAGAGCGGCTTCTGTGACACCTTCCACTAACTTTTCAACAAAGGCTGTAGAAGAGCCTGGAGGACGGTAAATTAACAAGCCTTTCAAGGTGAAGCAGCCATTAATAGAAATGGAGAAGGCACCAGCCTCACTGTCGTCAATCACAGTGCGATCCAGCTGACATTGATAATCTTGCCGCACAACAATGGCTATGCCGCCCCCTCTCCCACGTGGTCTGTCTAGCCTTTGTAGGCAGTAGCCTTCAGGGATGGCCTCAATGATCTCCGGCATGGAATCTTGGTCAAGCCAGGTTTCCGTGAGGAAAAACCGATCCCATTGTTTCCCCGTGAGGAGGTCATGAATATCGAGGGAGTGTTTCCGTAGGGAGCGGACATTTAGTAGACCACAAAGTAAGTTGGCCTGCGGTTAGCGCCTTACCTGTGTTGAAGGTGTACTCAGTGGCTGCAGCCCGCATTGGTCCCTGCGTCAATGCTGTGGGGGCATAGCCCGCATAGCTCTCTACGGAGGAGAAGTAAATCATCTCGACTCCAGGAGACTTGACAGGAGGGAGAGGCAGGGGTTATGGCCCTGGGCCGCAGTCGGCAGCGGACGGGCGCAGACGGGCTTAACTCTGGCGCAACTCCGGCGCGCCTTCGTCGCGCCCGCTGCGCTGTCGACAGCACATCCGCCTTATATCCCCCCCCAGCGTTCCAACAACTAGAGCGCTGCTGTTCCCTACCGGAAGTGCCTGGCTCGGACCCTCCACGCCCTCTGCTCAAACGGCGCTAATCACCGGCGTCAGACCGAGGCGGGAGGAAGGGGCGAGTCCAGTCCTCCGTAATCCGTCTAACAGAGCTCAGCCGAGCTAAAAACAAGGGGCACACACAACACGCTGCCAACACGCTGTGCTTCCCAACCAGGTGAGGAGAAATAATGTGCAGAGTTAAAATAGCATAAAATGCTCACGCGCCGCTAAGCAGGCGAGCTACACGCAGAAGCGCTTTAGTTTTAAAAGCGGTAGGGACGCTGCCACAGTCCACTTATGGGCCCCTTTATTGCACAACTTAATGCTTTAGTTCAGGCTGACCCCCTGGCATCGTGGAGCACAAGCGTCATTGTACCGATCTACAAAAAAGGGAGCCAGAGGTGACCCAGGCAATTATAGGCCCATATCTTTGCTAGATACCACTTCAAAACTAATGGGACTGCTTCTATTACATCAGCTGGAAGAATGGGCCTGTGTTAAATATACAGCTTCTGACCCAATATGGATTCCAGCAGGGCAGGAGCATGATTGTTCAGTGCTTGAACCTGAGCCTTGTCATTGAGAAATACACCAGGGCTAAAGGGGAAATAATTTACATTGCCTTCATGGATCTCTCGGCCGCATTTGATTGCGTAAACAACAGTAAGCTATGGGAGATAATGGAGGCCATGCGGGTGGACCCCCAAATCTTACATGTAAGACTGCTCTATACCCAGACCACCACTTTGGTGCGGTATGGTAAGGACTGCTTGCACCCGCTCGTCCTGGATTCTCCGGGAGGGGGCGGGTGTGGGGTCATTAGTCAAGGATTTGTCCCCGCTCAATCCTGTTCATTATACACTAATGGGGTTGAGGCAGCATTGGTGGGGATGACTTTAGATATCCCACAGTTTGGGTCTTTAACTCTGCCTTTACTCTCATATGCAGATGACTGTCCTAGTGGCCAGAACAGGCAGGACCTTGCAGCACAACTGCATATGTCTTCCCTTGACTTGAGGGTTAACTAATTGAAATGGTTAATTTTAATAGCAAACCACAGAGGGTGTGGGAAAGCTCCATCCTTCTGCTTGGGAACTCGCAGGTTAGTGATAGATTCTTTCCCTTACCTGGGAGTCGTGTTGGATAAAGGCCACACATGGGCCCATATGGTCAAACCGGTTATTGGCGATGGAGAGTAGCATGGCAGCCATTATTAAATTTGCCAAGAAACTAGGAATTAAACCTAGAAGTCATAAACTGCTTCTATAAGACTAAGACCGTTTAGGCAACTACCTACGGAGCAGTGGTGTGGGGTATGTCTCCAATTGAACAGTTGCAGATTATAGAGGATAAATTCCTGAAGAGGCTGATTTCCCTCCTGGCATCATGCTCCAACTTCAATTGCCATGTGGAAGTGTACCTCCCTTATATTAGCGACTTGGTAAGGTTAGCCCATTTACTATTATGACATTTAATTTGGATGAAGAACACGCTACTCTTAACACAACCTATTATAAAGGATTGCCTTGAGTTAGATAATGTCCATGAAATAGGATGGCTGCATTATGTAAGGTCGACCCTGAACACTTTGTATCTGGAGGATTTGTACAGAAACCCCAGTAAAAGCCTCCAAATACCGAAGGTTTCAAAATATTTTTTTGGGGCGAAGTTGGTTTGATAACGCTCTGAGATAGTAAGTTAAACCTACAGTGAGATTATACAAACCTCCCGACTCTAGCAGAGGGAGACTACCACTATGTAGAGGAGATACAGAACTTACAGCACAGATTCATCCTAGTAAGATTTCGTATGAATATTTATTCTGATGGTGGGTTGTCCGGCAGGAAAACATACGTTTTGTGACCTGACCGTTTACCCATGTGATGGAGTCTCGAACAATCAGACCTCTAGATCATCCTTTTCTGTGAAATTTTATAAAATGGAAAGAGCTAGATACATAATACCGGGCTGGAGACAATGAAACTTCAGACAATGTAGAGTAGCTCTCCGATTTTCATAAAATCGGTAACCCCTTTATTTGCTTTGTAGTTGCCAACTTCCTTTGGGCTTGTATTAGGAAAAGGACATTTTTTAGCCATTTATAGTAATTCGATGTATTTGGAATTTTTTTTAAACTGAGCTATTTGAACTTTGTTATTACAGATGTATTGTGCTTTTATCTTTGTTTCACTTAAGATTGAATAAAGCTTTATTATGATTGAGCAAATCATGCTGGTTTGGTTAAGCACTAGTGCATTACAAGAATCTTTCTGAAGCTCCCGAAATCATCACTTATCTCGCCTGAGGTCTGCATGGGACATGTGTGGCGAAGACTCATTTGCTAGGGCTTAAACGTCTTAATCAGAATTTTAAGTGACTTATGAGCTGATCAGTGGTAGTTTTGACACTGATCCATGACTTATTTTATTGTATGGACTTCCAATCTTGGAAAAATGGGCCTACAAAAAAGTTTTAATTTGTTAGTTATCGTGGAAAAGTGTTGATCTCATGAAAAGTACTTTGATTAGTCACCTAAGCCTATTTCACTTTTAGATGTGTATCTTTATGCCAACTGCAATCTGCAGAGGGGAAAAGCTGGAAACAAAGCCTCAAATTTAGCACTTTATTTTTTTACTAGCTTTCTTTGCCTGATGGCATTGTAGCGCTTAACAAGAGAACAAGGCTATCAGAATTACAGGATTTTGAGCAGAGGCTACTAATCAAACAGTCGCCAGTTTTAGCCACTGTTAGAAATGGGATCCCTGGCTGGCCAGGGCTTGCGCCAAAGTCAGTCCGAGACCACCACTCCTAAGTCAGGGCAAGGGAGTTACACTCCAAGATAACCCCTGCTCGCCCTCTAGGTAACGTGGTGCGAGCAGCAAGGCTAAACTTGGAGGCGCTGTGAGTTAAGTCTTTGCGCACGCACCCCAGCAACAACACCCAAGGCCCACCACAAAGGAAACTCCACACAAGTTTATATATAAAAAATAAAAACAAACAGGAGATGACGGGTCAAAGAAAATGTGTGCTGTTCTGAACTATGAACAAACAAGGATCATGGAACTACAACAAGAAATTACACTAGGCTGAAACTCACATCAGCCCACCATTGTGGCGGAATTTCATCATGTGGGATACGGATGGTGGATCCAAATCTCGCCCAACCCATCTAGTGATGGTGCAGAGATGGATTTCCGAGGTAGACCTCTAGCCACAGTGTATTTCAAGTGGTGCTGATTGTGTGCAGTGCTGTGGGAAGTGAGTGATAAAATAAAAATAACTACTAGAACAGAAAGTTTGTTTAATAGGCACTGTTCTAATGTCAAGATTAAAATAACGCCTGATAGTCTGAAAATATGACTATATGGTGGCGCAGTGCAAAGTGGTTGACATGTTTCAGCTGTATGGAATCAACTATCCAGCTTTCTTCAGGACCGTGATCTAATAGCGACTGCAGAGTAAGTGATAATGTGAAAAAAATGACAATAATATTGTGCAATATGGAATCTGAATATTCCTACCAGGAACTTGGATCCCCAATGTAGACTGGTGGAAAAATTAATAAATCGTCCCTTACAAGAAAGGAAAATAGTGCACAGAATATGTGATATCAAAAGTATGTCTACAATGATCCCGGAGTGACAAAGAAAACAGTACAAACAACACATAATTAGCGAAGAGCAACAAGTCTCATTGCTTAACAGAAGGCAGTAGTCCTCCTTGCTTGTATGACAATATTCGCAATAATATTGTAGAAGTGTTCTACTCAGCCAGCATTATGTGGGAAGTCACCTCACCCGGCACCCGCTCGGGAAAATGAGGCCCGCTCTGTTAAAATGGAAGAGATGATAATTTGTGGAACACTGCAAAAACAGGTTTATTGCGGTGTATAGCCAGGATACTTCCTCACTTCCAAACAATTTAACTAAGCCCCGTTGCTTTCAGAATCTACACCTCCCCACCAAACTTAATGTGCAGAACTAAGCTAGTCCAGAAAGGGTGATTTAGGCAAGAACCTATTTGGCAAAAGATTTCATCTATAGTTGGGGAACCCTACATAAGTTTCTACCAAAGTTAGTAAACATCGATAGAGCAGAGTTTGCAAGTATTCCAGCCAAACAGCAGCTCCATTAGGGGTCTGCAGGAGCCTACCTGTCCGCCGTTACCTCTCGCCGGCTTCCAAGTGGGAGTGGAGGTAACGAACTGACAGCTAGAGCGCCTTTTTATGCTGATGTTAATTGGATAATAATATCACAAGTTCGCAGTTGTAATCAAGTGTCCATGCCGATCTCAATAGTGGTCAGTGGCTTCGCCGCTAACCGCCTGCGCCAGTCCTGCCTGCAATAGCGCATGCGCGGTGAAATGGAAGACTGTCTTCTCACGCATGCGCGCAGGAACGATCGGAGTAGAACCGTATGTTACAGTGGATTTAAAAAGTAAAGTAATGTCTCCGTATAGAGAACGTTCTGGGGTACAGCCGAACCTTGATCTGTGGTGTCTGGGCTCATTAATAGGTGGCAGATAGTATTCCCGTATGGGACACGACCTGGAAAAAAGCCGAACTTTGATCTGAAGTATCGAGGCTTGGGAGTACGTGAAAATTAATGTTTATTTGGTTCAGTAAACGGAGTCCAACAGGATGCAGCCATTGGATTGATGTATAAATAATAGTAATTCTGTTCAGAATTGTAGAAAAAATACTCGTATAGCTAAAGTATATTGCCCTCTGGAAAAACGTGACCTGCCTAATGCTGTCACCCAATCCATTATTATTCGTTATGCGGGCAGATGTGTAGTGAACATAAATGTATATACAGAACATCATTTATAGTGATGTCCACGCTATATCATCGTTCAGTCCCTTGCTGTCACTCTAAGTGAAAAGATCCATTTCTGTTCCTTAATTAATAGGAATCTGGAAATGTCACTAATGTGGGGTGGGATAAACGGCTGTTCTAAAATCAACCACCTCATGTCTTCTGCAGTGTGTTTGTCAAAAAATGGTCGGTCAATCTTGTTTGTGACAACGGATCGTGCTCTATGCTCTCCGATCCTCAATTTTATTTTTCGGGTGGTGTATCCAATATATATTAAGGAACCGGGTGGTGTATCCGATATATCTTGAGGAACAGGGGCAGGTTATCATGTAAATGACCCTTTCAGTATGACAATTTGTGTGTTTTCTGAGGAGCCACATCTTGCCTGTTCGGAAGTCGACTTTGTCAGTTTTGAAGGTCTGAGTGCAGGCACTGCATGAGCCACATGGGTAGTGGCCCTGTACCGGGGGGAGTTCCCAGAGTGTTGTAGGTCTCTCCCTCTCTTGTGCTCTTGGTCTGGTATGGACCAGGCTGTCATGCAGACTAGGTGCTCTTTTGAAAGAGAACAGTAATGGGATGTTTGTGTCAGTTATGTTCAAAATATTCCAATGTTTGCGTATTCTCTGAATTTTGTTGGACAGAACACTAAATGTGCTCACAAATGTAAGTCTGTCCAGTGGTGGTTTTTGGGGTCTCCTTTCCAAAAGTGCCTCCCGGTTGTTATTGGAGGCATGTTTCCATGCTCTTTTGACTAGATACTTGGGGTAATGTCGTTCCTGTAAATGACGAGACAATTTGGTTGCATGTTTATCAAACAAATCCATTGATGAACAGTTTCTTCTAAGTCGAAGAAACTGACCTACAGGTAGATTAGCCCATAGTGAACGTGGATGATGACTACTGTACACGAGAAGGAGTTTCTCGCCATGGGTTTGGTGTAGAGCTCACATTGTAGTCTCCCTGCTTCTTGAAAGATTGACACATCTAGGAAGGGGAATCTCACATGGCTGAACTAAAGCGTAAATTTAAGGTATTGGTTCTAATCATTAAGCCACTGATGAAATGATTGGATCTCTGTTGTGGAGCCTCGCCAAACCACCAGGATATTGACAATATAACTCTTCCATAGCAACACCTGATGGAAATATGGGTTGCTATGGTTGAGAACGTGGTCCTGTTCAAATTGATGAACATAGAGGTTGGCGAGGCTCGGGGCAAAAACGCTCCCCATAGAAGTTCCGGAGATTTGGAGGAAGAACTGATCTTCAAATTTGAAGATGTTCTCCATCATGGCTATTTTGGCACATTCCAAAATGAAATGGACGGGGGTGATACTGTCCAGATCTCGCAGGGATAGTAGTTGTCTGAAGGTCTCGAGTTTCTTCCTGCCGTATAAAAGTGTAGAGCGACTCACGTCGAAACTAACCAATAAGTCTGTTTTTTTGACGTTGAACTCCATGTCTGGTAAAAGTCTCAGAACATCAGCTGTGTCCTGTAAGTATGTGGGCATTTCTTTCACCAGAGGTCTGAGAAAGAAGTCTACAAATGTAGAGAGGCGCTCCAAGAGGGAGCCGATTCCCGAAATGATTGGGCGTCCTTGTGGTGGTCTAGTGGCTCTATGTATTTTAGGGAGGCAGTAGAAACCAGGTGTGACCGGGTTGTGCGTCACCAGGAATCTGGCCTCTTGAGGTGTAATCCATCCTTCTGTACTTCCCTCATCTACTAAGGTCTTAATTACTGTAAGTAGTTGTGACGTTGGATCTTCGGACAGTCTACGATAGAATTGAGTGTTATCGAGTTGTCTCAAACATTCTTGTCGATACTGGACCATGTGATTTTCTTTCTTCTATATATAAAAAATAGCCTTTGTATTACACCAACACATTAGATAAAAACACACACTTTACAATGTGCTAACAGTGGATATGTACAAGACCGGGCCACCTGGACCACTGTCAAGAATCCGCACTTTTAGAACTTAGAATACAATACTTGTAGGCCTAGAACTTAGAACATAGAGCTTATCGGACAGTACCTTCCGTCCTGGTTGCGCAGGATATTGCGAGTGATCTCCTTAGTAGGCTTGAGCGGTCAGCGGGCTAGCTACAAGCGTCTGTCTGGGGCGACCAATGTGTGCGGCTCAGAGGAGGAGGGGGAGGCAGAATTCGGGCGGCCCAGCTATTGGCACGGCTCAGGGGAGAGCGGCGCGGCTCGAGGCTTGGACGGGCGGCCGGGCACGAGCTGCCGAGGAGAGTGAGCGAGGCACACTTCAGCGAGGCCCCAGTGGCCCAGGAAGATCAGACCAGTCCCAGCAATTTGTCAGGGAAGGCACAATAGAGTCCACTGGTCCTGGGACTCTGGTCAGGGGGCGAGCTCAGTATCAAGCCCTTGGAGATAGTTAAACACCAAATAATTATGTAGCACAAAATAGAACATAAAGCACACAACCAGTAACCACTGGTAACCGGTAAGTACCACCTACGCAATCCTAACCACCTTAGGAACAGGTCACGCAGGGAACCAGGACCTCACTAGCACCACCTGTACTAGCAGGAACAACCACCTAAGTATCGCAATACAAGTAGGGGCATAGGCACATTACACATGATGCATCACAACACATTCAGAGGTGCAGGGCGGAAAACACATGATGCATAAACACACATTCAGAGGTGTAAGGAACAAGGCATATGATGCATCTACAACGCATTCAGAGGTGCAGCAAAGAACACTTCGCATAAATCACATTAACACAGAACTTACATCAAAAGTCCAGGGTCCAGGTTGTGCCACTGCGCCAAGACCTAAACGTGGCAGCTGCCCACGAAGTGCTGGGCAGCTGTAGATGATGGGGGGGCCAACTTGGGAGCATCGCAGGCTCTAAACATATTCTTGTCCCTTTTTGGAGCCTCTCTGGGCTCTACACACAGCAAGGTCGCCTGTGCCCCTCTGGCTCCTTCTTCAACTCTGCCCCCGAGCCTCTCAGGGCTCATAAATCAAAGAAATGGAACTCTAGCTTCTCTGGGTTTAGGACAAAGATACTGGGGCTGAGCCTCTCGTGGCTCAAACAAATATGCCCCCTTGAGCCTTCGCGGGCTCATGAACAAACTGGCGCTAGAGCCTCTCGGGGCTCGAGAGCAATTTGGTGGTAGGCGGAGTCCCTCTCGGGGGACTCTGCTTCAGGGGAGGCCCCGCGGGCCTGCGAGCACTCAGGCGCTTGCACTGGAGGGGGAGGGGAGGGGCGGGCACCGGCAATGTGCCCAGACGCCCCTCTCCTGCCATTCACTCACCGGGTCTGGTGCACCGGTCTCCTCTGCTCCGCTGGCCTCCTCTCGCTCTCCGGGGCTCTCCCTCACTCTCGGGAGCCGGGGGGGGGGGGGGGCGGGTGGCAAACACAGGAGCGCGGAGTAGGCTGCCGCCGCTCCCTGCTTCATCTTGCTCCGTGGGCTGGACGGCAATCTCCTCGGGCCGGCAGCCAATCACTGCGCGGCCCCGGGGAAAGCGTCATCGGGAATCCTAGGCCGGCAGCCAATCCCAGCGTGGCCTGGGGTGGGGGGGAGACACATCACGAAGGGTCCCGGGCCAGCGGCGGTGAACTGGGGGGGGGGAAATGACACTGGGTAGGCTCCCTCGAATCAATAAAATAAGAAATAAAGCGAGGTAGGCACTCGCTGGGGTCCATTAACCCTCTCAAAACCGGGGCAAATGCCGGGTGGGCACCGGCTGAGATAAACAAAGCACTTTCAGCGCTAGGGACATAAAGAGCGCGCTCCAGCGCTAGAGGTCAAGGGAAAGCGCTCCCAAGCGCTAGGTACACAGAAAACAGCAAAGTCCTCAAAGAGTCCAGGACCTCAGCAGTACAGGGGCTGGGCAGGGCCCAGGGAGGCAAGCCTTCCCCCTGGCCCCAGCAGCAGCATGCCCCTGGTAAGATTCAAGTTGGGAACAAGAACATTTTTATGGGGTCACAGCCCCTCTTTTATAAACCTTTTCCCTTTGTCTTCAGGTGCAGGGTGGGGGGAGAACCAGTCGCAGCTGGTTTTGGAGCACTGTTTACCTCAGCCACCCTTTCCATTCACCAGGCAGGCTAGGGTCATCAGTCGCACCACAGGGGGCGGAGCCAGCATTGTGTGAGAAAAGCCCAGCCCTATTCATGACCCAGGTGCAGCCCCTCCCTCACATCAGCATGCTAATCTCTCCATTCACCACCGGGGCAGACCCACACAGACTCATGGAGCCTGGCATCCCAGCCAGCTCCAGCCAATCACACGCCAGGCATATTTTACACTAATATGCCAACTCCTAGAAGTGGCAGTTCGAGGCATGTGGGCTGCTGAATTCATATCTGTGCATAGATCGACGCCTAGTGTTGGGTCCGGATGATTGCACATTGTTGTCCTGGAAGAGTCTTCGAAGTATCACGAGATAGGTGGCTCCTCCCCTGGACTACAGTGCGCATGGGCATCGCCTCCATCCCCAGATTGTTTTTTTCCGCCATTGGGTTCGGATGTGTTTCGGTTCCCTCTGTCGGAACCGATAGTTGTTCAACTTTTCTACTCGAGACCAAAAGGTCTTTAGGCTGGGCGTCGGTATAGTTGCGTTCGGGTTTCTTGTCTGACTCTCAGCTCCGAACTCTTGCTACCCTTCCGCGTGCTTTCGGCGCGGACGGGCCTACACTACACTTCTGCTATGGAGCGGACACCGTTTAAGAAGTGCCCGGTGTGTAACTCCAAATATTCACACCTCGACGTGCACCCCGTGTGCAATACATGCTTGTCACCGGACCATAACGAAGACAGCTGCATGGCGTGTTCAAAATTCCGGTGCAAGAAAACTCTCAAGCTTCGTCGGGCCAATAGGCTCCAAGCCAAGTTCTCGGCTACTGCGGCGCCCCCACCAGACGACATATTCCAGGAATCTGTTGGAGACGAAGACGACGTACAAGGTTCGGAATCTAGTCCCGCGTCCGAAGGAGATGCCTACGACGCGGGTGATGAGGACTTTGACGAAGTCGCCGACGAGGTAGGGGACGACGATCGGGCTATTGCCACCGTAGGGGATAGCTCGGAGGAGGAGCATCCCCAACCAGACTCAGGGGTCAATCCCCTTCATATGGCCCAGGTCGAGGGATCGCCTTCGGGCCTTACCCAAGATCTACTTATAAGTCCTACGTCCCCGCCTCCGGGCCCGGTCACGGACATTTCTGAGGCGCCACTCCCGTTGAAGAAAACTAAAGTGAAGCCATCTGGTCACGCACCCTCGGATTCGAAACCGAAAGCGAAAGTTGTGCTGGGGCAGAAGGTTCTGGAGGCGTCAACTTCCAAAAAATTCAAAATGGCCGACTTGAAGAGCCACGCCAAGATGGCCGACCCGAAGCCCTCGGGGTCGGCGCCGAAGGCGAAGTCGACCGACGCGGCTGCGTCGGCGCCGAAAGGGGTCGGGGACCTGAAGACGGCTCCAAAGAAGCGTCAGGGCGACGACGCGCACAGGGCTCGTCCGGCACCGGCCCTTGGGGACAAGGCGCATGAGGTGTCTGCCCCGAAGAAGGTGCCTGCCATCGATCCGACTCTCGACGCGGGAAGATCGCTCGAGCCGGTCAAGCCCTCTCCTGCCTTAACAAAGAAGGTAGCGGAATCCCTGCAGCGGATACGGAAGGACAGTGTGGTTCCCACTCAGGACACTGGCGCCTACGCTCACGCCGAAGCCTGCGAAGGCGCAGACGCCTATCCGTTTTACCCTGCCGCCCAAGTCGACGCCGAAGGCTTTCGCGCCGAAACATGGTGTGCCCTCAAAGGAGGTATTGACACCGAAAGCTGCCTTGGTGGTGTCAAAGCTTCGGCTCCAGCCGCTTGCTGAAGAGGAACGTCGAGAGGTCATCATCGACGCCAACACTGGGAAACTGTCTCTCCTCAAGAGGAAAATCACCACGGAGCCGGTGTTGGAACATTTTCGGATCCCTCTCAAAAATAAGAGGGACTCTGCGGAATCTTCGGCTCTGGTAGAACCTATGTCTCCACAAGCCCTAGGACACTCGCCAACGCATTCCGCCGCAGGCGATGCGGGCGAGGAAGACGCCGAGTACGTCTATCCGGCGTACTCGGATCCGGAGGAGGAGCACGAACCTTGGTCGGCCGGGGGCGACCCGGAGGACCCGCAGTCGGGCCAGGACACGCAACTTTTTGCGGCCAAGACTTCACCGACAGAAGACTCAGCGGCCTTCAACGCTCTGATTGAAAGAGCTGCAGCTAACCACGATGTCGAGTTGCACTCGGACCCTGTGGATGTGGACTTTTTATTTGACACTTTCTCAGTGGCTGAAAAGTCGGTCAAGACACTGCCAATGCTTAAGGGGGTGCTCAAACACGCAACGGAGGTCTTCAAGGAGCCCACCCGGGCGCGTGTCGTCAACCCTCGCATTGACAAGAAATCTAAGGCAGCGCCCTCGGATCCAACATACATCAAGGGACACTTGCCACTGGACTCGTTGGTTGTTTCCAACGCTCGGAAGAGGGAACTCGCAGACCACTGGTGACGCTCCTCCCCCAGACAAAGAGTCCGAGATCTTTGAGGCCTCAGGCAAACTAATTGCTGCACAGGCAGCTAATATTTGGAGAATCTCTAACACACAGGCCCTACTTGCACGCTTTGATAGGGCTCATTATGACACCTTAGAATCACTACTGCAACACTTGCCTGACCAGTACAAGGAGGCAGGAGAAATGCTGATTCAGGAAGGAAAGCTCATTACGAATGCATCCATAAAGTGTGCACTGGATGTGGCAGATACAGCCTCCAGGGCGATCAACACCAGTGTGTTGCTTAGACGGCATGCTTGGCTTAGAATTTCAGGGTTCAAACCCGACATTCAAACTACAATACTGAATCAAACAGTTAATCCTGACCACGTGTTTGGCCCTGAGGTGGATGCGACACTGGAAAAGATGAAGAAAGATACGGAAACTGCCAAGTCTATGGGGCCCTCCAAAGTCAGCAGTTTCGGAGTGGTTCCTTTCGCCGCTCCAATTCCAGAGGCACCTCAAGGGGTCAGGCATCGCAGTCCACACAGTATTACAAAAGTAACACCCAAACCTCGTACAACAACAAGGGTAGAGGTGGCTACAGAGGCAAGAACGTCAAGGGCAGGGGACGTGGAAACAACAGCTCCAGGTCCACCACCGCCAACAAGCAGTGACGTCTTGTCACTGCCCCCCGACCATACAACACCGGTCGGGGGAAGACTCCAGCAGTTCCTGCCGGCGTGGAAATCCATCACCACGGACAGGTGGGTCAAGTCTCTTATCCAGTTCGGTTACTGTCTGGAACTTACTTCCATTCCACCAAACATACCCCCCAAGGAGCCGTCCTATGTCCGGCGAGCACTTGACCTTGTTGCAGCAGGAAGTTCAGGTCATGCTGCAAAAAGGGGCAATAGAGCTCGTACCACTACAAGAAAGGGGAACAGGGGTTTACTCCCTGTACTTTCTAATCCCCAAAAAGGACGGATCCCTCAGGCCCATCCTGGACCTCAGGCCCCTCAACTGGTACATTCTCTCGGAGCACTTCCATATGCTCACGTTACAGCAAGTGCTCCCCCTGCTTCAGCAGGGGGACTTCCTGGCTACGCTGGATCTGAAAGATGCATATTTTCATATCCCCCTGCATCCTTCCCACAGGAGGTATCTCAGATTCACGATTCAAGACCAGCATTACCAGTTCAGGGTTCTGCCGTTCGGGGTCACCACGGCGCCAAGGGTGTTTACAAAGTGCCTGGCGACTGTGGCGGCGCATCTCCGTCGCCAGAACGTCCACGTCTACCCCTACTTGGACGACTGGCTCATTCAAGCAAAGACAGAACAGGAGTGCGTCGACCATGTGTCACGCACCATTCATCTCCTGCACGATCTGGGATTCTCTCTGAACTACCCAAAGTCCCATCTCCAGCCCGCCCATGTGCAACAGTATCTGGGCGCGACAATCAACACTCTGGCAGCCACTGCGCAGCCAAATTCAGTGAGAATCGCCAGTATCCAGGCGCTGATCCAACGATTCAGACCTCAGCACTCGCTTCCAGCGAAGGTGTTCATGCAGTTGATAGGCATGATGGCCTCCTGCATCTCCATTGTCCCGCACGCGAGACTACATATGCGTCCGCTTCAGGAGTGCCTTGCACGTCAGTGGACTCAGGCTCATGGGCAACTGACAGAACTAGTGTTGGTGAGCGGTCGGGCATACAACTCTCTGCATTGGTGGAATCCACAAAACCTTTGCAAGGGCCGACCATTCCAAGAGCCTGTGCCACAGATTATCCTGACAACGGACGCCTCTCTCCAGGGATGGGGAGCGCATGTACTCCAGTACACAGTGCAGGGACTCTGGACACTACAGCAAAGGAAGATGCACATCAATGTGTTGGAACTGATGGCAATCTTCATGGCCTTCAAGGCGTTCAAAGTACATCTGTGCAACAAAGTCGTGTTGATCCGGACGGACAACATGACGGCCATGTACTACATTCAGAAGCAGGGAGGCACACACTCTCCGCAGCTGTCTCATCTGGCTCAGAGCATGTGGAAGTGGGCCATTCAGAGGAACATCTTCCTCATGGCAGAGCATCTCCCGGGCAAGGACAATCAGATGGCGGATCTGCTCAGCAGGCACAGCCATCAAATGCACGAGTGGGAGATACATCCATCAGTACTCCAACCGTACTTCCAAAAGTGGGGTCATCCAGAGATAGACCTGTTCGCCACAAAGGAGAACGCAAAATGCCAAAGCTTCGCCGCCAGGTTCCCACACCCGCAATCACAGGGCAATGCGATGTGGATGAACTGGTCAGGCAGATTTGCGTACGCTTTTCCCCCAGCACCTCTGATACCGCTGGTGGCACGCAAGCTCAGGCAGCACTCGATGACGCTCATTCTGGTTGCTCCAACGTGGGCTCGCCAACCATGGTACACCACGTTTCTGGAACTCTCCGTGGTACCGCATCAAAGGCTTCATCTCACTCCCAGCCTTCTGACGCAGAGCCATGGCGACATTCAGCACCCAGATCCGCAACAGCTCAACCTGGCGATCTGGCTCCTGAAGTCCTAGAGTTTGGCTACCTCAATCTTCCTCCCGATTGCATGGACATCATTCGGGAGGCAAGGAAGCCCACTACTAGAGCCTGCTATGCGGCCAAATGGAAGAGGTTTGTCATCTACTGTGTTAACCACAATATTGACCCGCTAGATGCTTCCATCCAAAACATCATTTGTTACCTGTTTCACCTGTATCAATGCAATTTAGCGTACTCTTCCATCCGCATTCACCTGTCTGCTATGGCGGCATACCTCCAGAATAGGCAACACCTGTCACTCTTTAAGGTCCCTGCTATCAAGGCCTTTCTGGAAGGACTCAAAAGGGTCATTCCACCACGGACACCACCAGCTTCGGAATGGAACCTCAATGTGGTTCTTACAAGGCTGATGGGTCCTCCCTTTGAGCCACTGCACTCTTGTGAGCTTCAGTTTCTAACTTGGAAAGTTGCGTTCTTAGTAGCAATTACATCGCTACGAAGGGTTAGCGAGCTGCAGGCGCTCACCATTCAAGAACCTTTCTTCCAGGTGCATGCTAACAGGGTTGTGCTCCGCACTAACTCTAAATTCTTACCCAAGGTTGTGTCTCAATTCCATATAAACCAGACAATTGAGTTGCCGGTGTTTTTCCAAAACCCAGAGACGCTGGCGGAGCGGATGCTCCACACCCTTGACGTTAAGAGAGCCTTGATGTACTATGTAGACAGGACAAAAGATTTTCGCAAAACCAAGCAGCTTTTTGTTGCTTTTGCCACACACCACAAGGGAAACGCTATCTCCAAAGCTGGGATCGCTAGGTGGATCGTGAAATGCATTCAGATCTGTTACGCTAAAGCTAAGCGCACTCTCACTATCCCACCGAGGGCCCATTCCACCAGGAAGTTGGGGGCCTCTATGGCTTTCCTAGGTAACATTCCCTTAGAAGATATCTGTAGAGCAGCCACATGGTCTACCACACATACTTTCACTAAACACTACTGTGTAGACGTGCATTCCAAACAGCAGGCAGCTGTTGGTCAGGCTGTTCTCAAAACACTTTTTCAGACTGCTGCAGCTGGCACGGGCGGCCGCCGCTAATGGAGGGACTGCTATGTATTCTATGCACAGATATGAATTCAGCAGCCCACATGCCTCGAACTGCAAATGCTACTTACCAGTATGCATCTGTTCTTGGCATGTAGGGCTGCTGACATTCATATCGCCCACCCTCCTCCCCGGCGCCTGTAGCAGCTGCAGTATTCATTCATATGTATATATATATATGCTCATAGCATGGTCATCACTCACATACTTCACTCCATCTCTGCCAATGGCTAAAAACAATCAGGGGATGGAGGCGATGCCCATGCGCACTGTAGTCCAGGGGAGGAGCCACCTATCTCGTGATACTTCGAAGACTCTTCCAGGACAACAATGTGCAATCATCCGGACCCAACACTAGGCGGCGATCTATGCACAGATATGAATGTCAGCAGCCCTACATGCCAAGAACAGATGCATACTGGTAAGTAGCATTTGCACTTCCGCACAAGACACAGTCATGCCACATACATCATTGCGAAGCATTCAATCACCAAGACATATGCATAGATCATTGTTTGAGTGTTTTAAAATGCTCTCATGGTTAACCGGTTTAGCTAGGCTATATGATCAATGATTTCATACCCTTTTTTTTAAATCATCCCTGAAAAAAGGTACTAGTTTGACCTTCTCTACCCATGCTCATCCCTCATCAAATTGAGTTAATTGTTTACAGTCTGGCTAGTAGGGCTCTTGTCCAATAGTAGTTGGGATCAGCCTAATGTCTTTTTGAAGATAGTTGTGCACTGATCCTCGTGTCAATTACTCATTGAAGGCATGCTGAGGAAAGTATGGTAAGTAGATCAGATCCTAAATTAACAACTTTTGAATGTATATATTAAATCCCATATGATCTTGGTGGTTCAGATGGATGAGCCTCTTGGATCAGAGGCTATTATTTTGCCTCAAACCAGACTATGTTTGGAGGTTGCGATGCCCTCCCAGTGGGTTATGATTGAAATAGAAGGCACTGATGGCATTGGTCAACTCCTTTGCTCGAATTTCATTGAGTTCATGTTTAACTGGTGTTTCTAATCTTGCAATTTAAATTCAATGTATTTCCTGTGTAACGTGGCCTATGCATTTGTTTATCATTTTTATCTTCACCTTGTTTTGTCCAGTATTTCCTATTTCTGTACAACTTCAGTACAGTGAAAGTGAGTTTCATTTTCAGGAAACATGGGGGTTTTACTAATTAATTCATTGTGTTTCATATCCTTACTACTTATGTGTCCCACCCAATTATTGGACCTCTGTCAACTTCTGGGACTTCTGACCTCTGTCAACATCTCACATGATATGGACTCCCTTAACAAGGGTATCCAATATATGCTAAAACCACAACCGTTCTTGGGTAAATTTTCAGCAGCAGGTTAAAGGGGACCACCTTAAATAATCACTTAGGAGTTCTCCTTACCAATGTGCTCGCAGCACCTGACTAAGGGCAAAAGGAGAAGGTCCCTGTTGGCTGTGCAGCCGAACAAAAAATATGCGATTCCTATTTTCTGCCTTTGCAGGTCCACTTTCTATCTATGCTGTTTTAGGCTCAGGGCTTTCTGGAACCAGGCTGAGGTGCACTCCTACAGAGAAGCAATAACAGTGTGTGAACTCTAGGGACCCTCTAGCTGTGGGAAGTTGGCCTGGTATATGATCACTATTCTAGTGAGCACCTTGCACCAGTTCAAACAACCCTTACGGTGATGGTTTTAAAGTCCACCTTCTAGACCAGCTTTCCTAGGGGTAGCATGGACAAAGGCAGTCTTAGGCTAAACTCAAGAGGGCATGTGAAGCCAGCTGTTTTACCATATGCAAACCTATTACCAAATGAAAGGACAACACACAGGTTATATTTTCAAAATATATGCGTAAATATATATGTATTTATGTCTAAACAACCCCTGAACTCTTTATGAGCACAGGAGCACAAGCGCATAACAAGTAACTTAATATAACATACAAAAGTTGCACAAATATGATTAGGCCCTGGTGGCCCGCTAAACCATATACTAAAATAGTGGTATAAGAACCACGTCACAAACAATGGTAAGGCCTAGGGCCTTGGTAATCGCTGGGTCTACACTGGACTAACAGTAGTTAGGAAGTAGGAGGCCCGCAGGTGCAGTGTCTAAATGCACACGCGTGCACATAGTCAATGGGTGCGTAAAGTTAAAAAGTTAAAGATTTAGTCTTCCGATTAGACTAGAAACTAACCACGTGAAACTAGGAGTGTAAACCTTTACTGGAGCACTGCAGTACTCGTGTTGCCTCACCCACAGGAAGCGAGTGCATCGGTGTCAGTGTCTGGTTTCGTCGTAGAGTTCTGTGGAGCCTTGGACAAAAGATGCTGCAGGCGACCAGAAGAGAAGAGTCCGGTGGATCCAAGGGCAGATCGAGGATGAAGAGTACCTGAAAGCAGAGGGGACAGAGTCTGGGTCACTAGCCAGTGACAAGGATGCAACCAGGCGATGTCTGAAAGCGATCAGGTGCTCTCGTGAAGTTTGTCTCCGCTGCCACGTGGACCAGGATATGTCAACGACTACCATGAGCTAGGCACGGACTGTCCCACAAAGGCTCTCGCTGTTGGCGGTGTCGGTTCTTGATTCGGAATCAACAGGCCTTGGCAAATGCAACCCACGCAGGAATCGAAGATGGCTTCTGGATCAAACCTGCAAGGTCTGATGGGCTGCTCCTTTTCAGGGGATCAAGGGCCAGTCTGGAGCAACCAGACCAGCGTTGGAATTTCATGTTTTCATCGTCAGAGGCCACTAGCCAAAGTGACCGGACAGACGCGTCGAGCAGGAAAATGCAAAAGGGCCCCACGCAGCACTCTGTGTGTGGAGAGGTGATCTTCGGTGCAGTTGGTGCTCGGGCTGGGGCTTCTCAATCCCCAATGCACAACTTCGAGGGTGCCGCAGAAGCTGCACGGTAAGTGATTAGCTGTCTTTCCAAGATGGCCGGTCTCTCATCTCCTCCACGGGTCTCCGCTATGCTGTGGATCGGGCTGTTGGATGTCTGGAAGTCCGGTTCTTGTCAGGCTCTATGTTCAAGTTCCGGCGGGAGCAACGACATAGCAAACCGTTGAGCGCTTCATGCCTGCTTGCACAGGGTGGTCACTCCTTGACCACAAGGGAGATTCTTCAGTCTTCTACGTAGAGTAGGATGTCGAAGGGTCGAGTTTCGTATCAGAGTTTGTCAGAGCTATCAAGTCTTGGGTCTCAGCTCCTACCTATATACCAAATCTAGGGGCTGGATTACCTGTTAGGTCCCTCCTATGGGTGGGACCCAGGAAGGGGGTGGTTACACCCCTTTCCCTTTGTCCAGTTTCGCGCCAGAGCTGGGGCTGGAGCGCCCCTGCTGGCCTATGCATGGGACACCTTGTGTGTCCCAGGCAGTGTCTCCTTTCATTCAGCCCTCCCTGCCCCAATACACTATCTCCTGTCTGGGGTGGTGCTAGCACCTCCCTATGACAGGAAACCTATTGTCCAAGCCTCCCTCGCTGGAAGGACTCCCAGCAGCAGGAGGTCAGACTCGTGTTTGTGGCAGCAGCATCCATTTTGTGATGCTGAGGCTCTGGTTAACTTTAACTGGGATTAATGGAAGTAACATGTCTTCTCCCTCTAGAAGGGTGGAATACTACCCCCGTCGCCAGAATTGGCGAGGGGTTTGTATTCCAAAGCGCATGACACCTTACACGACATGTTTTGATAAAGCCAAACCAAAGATAGCATTTAACCGCGAGGTTCATAATGCACTCAAGAGTATATGGTATGGCATTATCCTGGAACAGCTATAAGGACATGGTTCTGAAAGCTGCAGACAGGCTCAGCTCATGCTAGAGCATAAACTCACATAAAACCAAGCACTTAAGGCCTGCCATAGGAGTGACTTCTAGGTGTATGTGTCCAGATATAAGGTTTGACATAGGTATACTCTATCTAAGCAAGGGGTGATTACACGACCTTGCCCTGCTGAGTGATCAGCCAGTTGTCAGTTTAGATGGCCAGCCAGGGGTAGCTTAAGATATACTGCAGCCACTGGTAGGCCTTGGGTGCACCTATGCCCTGGGTACCTATAGTACACTGTACAGGGGCTCATAAGAGTGACCCAAATCCCTTTAGGTATGTACCTAAGGTACATGGAGTCCATTTTATATAGAGAGCAGATAGTTGACCTGGGATCCTGCTAATCAGCGCCCCAGGCTAAGTCGATAACCAGCTAAACACAAAGCAAAAAATCTGGGGTAACCATAGTCGGCTTTCCACCTTCCTACACAACCCCCCACCCCCCAAACGAAATGAGATAGGCAATACAGGCTTACCTGGTCAAGGATAGCCTTAAGTGGCCATATAAGGAAGTACCTGCACTAGCATGGTTACCCCCTGTCTCATGGTCCACTAAGCAATCCCTCACCCTAGCGGTATCAGAGGGTCTCCACCATAGGGAATCTCTACCTGTGGTGTGTTTTGGCAAAGTAAAAGCCTGGTGTTGAGATGGAGTACTGAAATGAGGCTCCACTAGTGTAGGACTCGGCTTCCTCCAATCACTATCCACCATGTGTGCCTTTCTTTCCATGACTGAGTTGCACTGTGCTCTCAGGGTCAACCTCTGGCTGCCTACAGCTGGAGGCTGGGTCCCTTTTGTTGGCTTACTGGAGGGACAGGTCAGGTTTGGGGCCTTTGGGTCCCATGTTTGCCTGTGCCCAACAGTGTCCATCTGGGGGATGTTCCTAACTAGGTGTAAGGAAGATCCCTCAGGAGTTTCTAAATTTTCACCTAGCTAGGGCTGCTATCTTTGGTGCCCCTAATCTGCTGATGGGGGTGTTCTGGTGGACAGGGGGCCCCTTGAGGTCCACTGGCCTCCCTGTCCTCGACAGCCCTGGGCTGACTGAGGCAGGGTAGAGAGGGGCAGGTTACCTGCTCCAGACTGGGTTCCACCTTGGAAGGGTCCACTGACATCAAGGGCTCTGCCAGGCTAGGCCTGACTACCTCTGGGGCAGTTCCTTCACAAGGGGTAGGGTCAGTTGCCTGAGGAGGCTGCCTCTCACCTAATGTCTGGTGGGAGGGAGACTTGTCCTCCTCCGCAATGCTCTGTCTGAGTGTAGTGATCCATAGTTTCAGGCTTCACAACACTAAAATCTGTCTGAGTTTGGGCTGTGGCCATCACAGCCCCACCAACCTTTTCAGGAAGGGACTCCGTTTGGGTTTGGGCTGTGGCCATCACAGCGCTGTCAATCTGTCTAGGGAAGGAGTCTGCTTGAGATTGGGAGACTAGCACAGCCCTACCAACCTTTTCAGGGAGGATATCATGACCTGGGGCTGTGGCCATCACAGCCCCACTAACCTTTCCATGGAGATTTACCATTTTAGAATGGGTTTCTTGTTCTACCTCAGCCCAGGCTGAGATTTCCAGATAATTTCCGATTAGACAATCTACAGGCACGTTTGTAGACTGCCACTCTCTTGGGGCCAGTGACACCTCCCCAGCTGAGATTAACTACTGCCATGGGAGGATCTGTACTCAATCAATGTTGGTCACCTGGTATGTGGCTCCAGGTAAAAGCTGCCTTGAGGGGACTAGGCTCTCCGTCACCATGGTGATGCTAGCCCCTGTGTCTCTATAGGCCTCAACTTTCTGACCATTGAGGGGCTCCTGTCTGCACTTGCTCAAAGTGTTGGGACAAGCAGTGCAGTTGGCAAACCCCATGCCATCTTCACAGACGAGAGTAGCTGTGGTAGGGGACCTGGTCAGGCCAGAGTCCACCTGAGTTCCCAAAGTAAACCCAGCCAAATTCTTGTGGGTACTCCCACCACCTGGGGGATTACTACTAACAGTAACAGGAGGTCTGGGAGTATTACTTAGGGGGGGATGTTTTCCTTATTGTTGGCCCTTGGGCAACTTCTGTCAGTCTTCCAGTGGCCAGGCTGTTTACAGACATGGCAATAAGGTTTCTTTTGGTTAGAGGAAGTGTTTTGGCGCCCACCCCCACCATTGGAGTTTTGGGACCCTGTGGAGGACTTTTTTGATTTATGCCCACCTTTCTCTAGAGGCTTAATAGAATCTTTCTTCTGGTCACCACCCTGATTTGTAGGCCTAATCCTGGTTCTGACCCATTAGTCTGCCCTCTTACCCAATTCTTGTGGAGAGGTCTGATCTGAGTCCACCAGGTGCTGGTGTAGAAGCTGGTTTTGACAATTACTAAGGATCTGCTCCCTCATAATCAAATTATACAATCCTGTAAAGTCCTGTACTTCGCTGCCCAATAACCAGCCCTCCAGAGCCTTAGTAGCACAATCTACAAAATCAGCCCAGTCCAGAGTCTGTCTTCTGGGTATCCCTGAACATCAACCTGTACTGTTCAGTGGTTAAGCCAAACCCATCAATCAGAGCACTCTTCAGGACAGTGTAATTGTTGGCATCCTCATAACTAACTGTGAGGAGCTTATCTCTACCTTTTTTCTGAAAAGGAGAGCCACAAGATTGCTGCCCATTGACTTTGGGGTACCTGCTGTACTTTGCAAGCCCTCTCCAAAACAGTTATCCATTTGTGGATGTTATCTCCATCTTTCTAGGGGGCACAATCTTACTCTGGTGTCTATTGTCATAGGACCTGTCTTTCTCCTTAGGGATGTTGCTGCCACCAGTGGGTTTTGACCCACCCAATTTCTGCTCTCTAGCTAGGGCAAGCTTCTCTTTGGCAAGGACAACTTCTAGTTCTTGCCTCTCAATCCTCAGATTAGCTTCCCTCATCCTAGCCTGATGCTCTCTCCTTTCAGGAGAGGTCATCCTTCTCTGAGAAAGGGTATTGGATCCCCTAGAGGCATTAGTGGTGGGAGTCACCTGAGTGAGACCTCCTCCTCTCATATCCCTCGTTAAGTCTACTAATAGGTCTGTATGGGTGTTCCCCATTGTCGGCCCCATGTAGGCTTAGGTTAGCCTGGCTAAGTCTTCCTACTTGAACCTGGCTATCTTGGAAAATCTCTTGTTCAGAGCCTTCCTCGTGTTCATCTCCCTTCTCATTCATGATAGTAGGATCAGATGCATCATCTGTAGAGGGTAAGACCTCTTCTGCCTGCACTGAGTGTCCCTGTCTAGAGGCCATCTCGGCATCAGCCCTTTCTAGGACTTCTATCAAGTGGGAAATGGTAGGGTTAGAACCCTGTTTCAATCTCCTTGAGGTGCACAAGTGCCTCATCTCTTGGAAATTGAGCATTTCATATCTAGATGGTGCACCGGAAGGGTCACCTGCCCCAGGAAGAGTCCTACTTGTCTCCCCTGTGGTAGACCTTATTCTAGTGAGGTGTGGTGTGTGCACCTACCTACACTATGTGTTTATCTACTAGAACCTCTCTAGGAGTTGTAGTCGGGGTGTGCTAGGCCCTTTCCTCTACAACAACTAAGTTCAGTATAACTTATGTATTCTAAGTCTTGTTATATGTACCTATGGTACCTAATGTGATCTTTCAAATGATATCAAAGATTACAATTGGTAAAACAGCAAGCTCAAATCCCAACCGCTGCACACCAATGTGAGAAGTTGGCCTGGTATATGATCACTATTCTAGTGAGCACCTTGAACCAGTCAAAGCAACCCTTATGGTGATGGTTGTAAAGTCAACCTTATAGACCAGCTTTCCTAGGGGTAGCATGGACAAAAGCAGTCTTAAGCTAAACTCAAGAGGGCATGTGAAGCCAGCTGTTTTACCATATGCAAACCTTTTAATACCAAATGAAAGGACACCACACAGGTTATATTTTCAAAATGTATATATTTATTTCTAAACAACCCCTGAACTCTTTATGAGCACAGGTGCATAAGCGCATAACAAGTAACTTAATATAACATACAAAAGTTGCACAAATATGGATAGGCCCTGGAGGCCCGCTAAACCATATACTAAAATAGTGGTATAAGAACCACGTCACGAACAATGGTAAGGCCTAGGGCCTTGGGGCTCGCTGGGTCTACAATGGACTAACAGTTAGGAAGCAGGAGGCCCACGGGATGGGAGTGCAGTGTCTAAATGCACACGCGTGCACACATAGAAGTAAATGGGCGCGTGAAGTTAGAAAGTTGCAGATTTGGTAGTCTTCCGACTGGACTAGAACTTAACCACTTAAAACTAGGACACTAGGAGTGTAAATCTCTACAGGAGCACCGCAGTACTAGTGTTACCTCACCCACGCGCGGTCGAAGCGTCCACGCGCTTCGGCCGCGCCGAAGGTGCGCCAAAGGTAAGCCCGTCTACGCCCATCCGTGCCTGGCCCGCGCCCAGCGCCAGACCCCCTGGCCCCCGTCCCTCCCAGCCCCCCCGCATTACCTACGATGCCGCCACCCTCCTAGCCCTTAACCCCGGTCGCGCTCCCACCTGCGTCCAAGCCGCCCCTGGACAAACCCATGGACCTTTCTCCTGCAAATTCAGCGGCACCGACAACATCTCCGCTACGACCACACCACAGATTCCCGACCCCAACCACCTACAATGCATCCTTCTCAACACCCGATCGGTCCACAGGCACGCCATTGACCTATGGAATCTACTAGACACCATTTCTCCGGACATCGCCTTCCTTACGGAAACATGGATGAATGCTTCCTCCGCACCAGACATCACCATTGCCATCCCTGAAGACTATAAGATCACTCGCAAAGACCGCACCAGCCACACAGGAGGAGGAATCGCGATCGTCCATAAGAAATCAATCCGCATCTCAACCAGCTCTGACGCCAACCTCGCCAACTCCGAACATCTTCACTTCCAGATCCACATCGACCCCAAAACCACACTCAGAGGCACCCTCCTCTACAGACCACCAGGACCCCGCGCAAAATTCAGTGAAGACATCACGGACTTCATCACCCCACACGCGCTCCCCTCCAAAGACTACATCCTTCTGGGAGACCTCAACTTTCACCTCAAAGATCAACGACCGCAACACCGCCACCCTCGTGGACAACCTCGCCAACCTCGGACTTAAACAACTAGTCACCTCCCCCACGCACATCGCAGGTCACACACTCGACCCCATCTTCACATCCAGCAACCATGTCTCCTTCAGCCACACCACGGACCTCCTCTGGACTGACCACAGCTGCGTTCACTTCACCTACAACAAACCAAAACCCAGCATCCACCTCCAACCTACCCTGCAAAGAAACTGGAACAAAATCACCACGGACCAAATCTCCGCATCACTCTTACAAAACACCCCAGCCCTCTCTTCTAACGCTAACGAAGCCGCCGCCAACCTCACCCTATGGTTATCCAACACCGCTGACACCTTAGCACCACTGAAAAAACGTCAAAACAAACCTGGCAGCAAGAAGGCCTCATGGTTCAACGATGATCTCAAGAAGTCCAAGAAACTCTGCCGCTCCCTTGAAAAGGCCTGGAAAAAAGACCCTACCACCAGCACCAAGGACGCCTTCAAAAACGCCACACGCACTCACCACCAACTAATCCGAAAAGCCAAGAAAACAGCATTCAAGGATCGACTTGACGACAACGCCCACAACAGCAAGGAACTTTTCAACATCGTCAAGGAATTTTCCAATCCCTCGGCCAACTCCAACGACATCACCCCCTCTCAAACCCTCTGCGACTCCCTAGCCTCATTTTTCCACAACAAGATTGCAGACATCCACAACAGCTTTGACAACCAACCCGGAAACCAACCCACCCTACCATTTGCTGATCATCTCCCCCCCCCCGTGAACACCCTTAACGACTGGAACCCAATCTCCTCTGAGGACACCATCCACCTGATGAATTCCATCCACTCAGGATCCCCCACAGACCCATGTCCTCACCACATCTTCAACAAAGCAGACTCCGTCATAGCACCGCACCTCCGAGACGTCATCAACTGCTCCTTCAACTCCGCCACCTTCCCGGAAGACTGGAAACACGCTGAACTCACCGCCCTTCTGAAAAAACCCACAGCGGACCCCACCGAACTCAAAAATTACCGCCCCATCTCGCTTCTTCCATTCCCGGCCAAAGTCATCGAGAAAGCTGTCAACAACCAGCTCGCCGCCTTCCTCGAAGCCAACAAATCCCTCGACCGCTCACAATCTGGCTTCCGAGCAAAACACAGCACTGAGACCGCCCTCATCGCAGCAACAGACGACATTCGAACTCTACTGGACAATGGAGACAGTCGCCCTCATCCTCCTTGACCTCTCTGCAGCATTCGACACAGTCTGCCACAGCACCCTTTTACAACGCCTCAATAACATCGGAATCCAAGGAAAAGCACTTGATTGGATCACCTCGTTCCTCACCGGAAGAACCCAGAGAGTCCGCCTTCCACCATTCAAGTCCGAGGCCTCTGAAGTCATCTGCGGCGTACCACAAGGATCCTCACTCAGTCCCACCCTCTTCAACATATACATGAGCCCCCTCGCGGCCATCGCACGCCAACACAACCTCAACATCATCTCTTACGCGGATGACACTCAACTGATCCTTTCTCTCACCAACGACCCCAGCACCGCCAAAACTAACCTACACGAAGGAATTAAAGAAGTTGCCGAATGGATGAAACAAAGCCGTCTGAAACTGAACTCAGACAAAACAGAAGTCCTCATCCTAGGTACATCCCCCTCTGCATGGGACGACTCCTGGTGGCCGGAAGCCCTCGGAAAAGCACCCATCCCGACAGACCACGCACGGAACCTAGGCGTCGTCCTGCATTCTTCACTCTCAATGAACAGACAAGTCAGCGCCGTATCCTCTTCCTGCTTCAACATTCTTCGCATGCTCAGAAAAACATTTCGCTGGATCCCCTCCGAAACCAGGAAAACAGTCACCCACGCTCTGGTCACGAGCCGACTGGACTACGGAAACACCCTCTACGCAGGTACTACTGCAAAACTCCAGAAGAAACTCCAACGAATCCAAAACGCCTCAGCCAGACTCATATTAGACATCCCACGCAACAAACACATCTCTGGTCACCTTAAAGACCTCCACTGGCTACCCGTCCACAAGAGGATCACTTTCCGACTGCTTACCCACGCACACAAATCACTCTACGACATCGGTCCAGAATGCCTCAACTCACAACTGTCCTTCTACACCCCCTCCTGCCAACTACGTTCTTCCAGCCAAGCCCTCGCCACTGTACCTCGCATCAACAAGACCACCATGGGAGGCAGATCCTTTTCTTACCTGGCTGCTAAAACATGGAACTCACTCCCCGCTTACCTTCGCCTTACCCAGAACCACCTAGCATTCAGAAAGCAACTTAAAACGTGGATATTTGACAAGTAATCCTCCTCCCCTTCCTAAGCGCCTTGAAACCTTCTGGGTATGTAGTGCGCTATATAAATTCTATGACTTGACTTGACTTGACCCACTGGAAGCGAGTGCATAGGTGTCAAAGTGTGACTGGTTTCGTCTTGGAGTTCTATGGAGCCTTGGAGAAAAGATGCTGCAGGCGACCAGGAGAGAAGAGTCCGGTTGGATCCAAGGGCGGATCGAGGATGAAGAGTACCTGAAAGCAGAGGGGACAGTCTGGGTCACTAGCCAGTGACCAGGATGGAACCAGGAAGGAACCAGGCGATGTCTGGAAGCGATCAGGTGCTGTTTTGAAGTTTGTCTCTGCTGTGGGGTGGCGCTAGAGGACGCATCGCAAGATTGCCGCACTCATGTGAGGCTCTGCCAGACTGAGCCCAAATCCATTAAAAATCCGCCACATCCTGCTTCTGCTGCCAGACATTTCGGTGGCGCTTTATGACTGATGGCCTGCAGAGTTGATTTCAGCTGTTCCCGGGCGTCTGAGCCCTATGACGGCGTGAACTGGAGCTTCGACTCTCCCGCTGCTAGCTGTCGCATGGCGGCTGGGGCTGGCCTGTGTCTGCTGAGGCCTGCCCGGAGTCTCAGGCGGTGAGAGCGGTCAGTCGGCCGGTGGTGTGCCCGGCGGTGAGGACAGACTGCGGTGCTAGCCGTAGCGGAGCCGGAGGAAGGTGGAATAGCGTGCGGCTGCTCACTGCTCCGGGGCTGGGCCGGCTGGCCGTGGCGGGCCTACACTTTTGCCGGAGCAGATTGCGGTGAGTGGGGCTGGGACTTAAGGGAGACGGGCTGCGGAGGCGGCGTTTGACTTTACTGGGCCTGGCCGCGTGAGCTGCGGTTGGCAAGGGCGGAGGGCGGTCCGGTGCGGCTAGTTGGGCACAGCTGGGAGACTGCGGCCCCAGGAAGTTCCGGGGGCTTCCTTATTGTTTAGCCAGGAGGCACATTGGCAAGCTGCCTAATTGAAATACTGCATGCTGAGGAGGGCCGGGCGGCCCGGGACTGCAGTTAACGTGAAGGTCTGATCACTGTTTGACTCGGATGGCATGAAAAAGGGCTTGATCAGCGACTGGACTTGTCCCCAGGGGGAGATATGGAAGGCTACAGATTTTGGAGTGCTGCAACAGGCATTGATGTTGCACTAGTGTATGCCAGTACGGTGTTACGCTACTGCACGTGGTACTGTCTCACTGATTCTTTGAAGTTATAGTCCAACGGCCGACGCGGACTCAATTTCAGGAGTCGCATTGCAATTGGTATCCGCTATTTATTAGTGTTGGCACCATGGGCCGGTCAGAGCTGAACTAGCCGAAAATTAACTTTGATGCCCGCAAAACCCCGATGTTGTCATCTCCGGCCATATCTGATGCAGAGACAGCGGGGGCGTCGGGGGGGGGGGGGGGGGGGGGGGGGGGGATTTAGAAGCCACGCTAATAGCTGTGCCAAAGACATTACAGTCAATTGAAGGCACTATGGAAGCGGGGAACCACAGGCTTGACCATATGTCCACACAATTTGAAAGGCACAATGGGTGAATGGATGAGGTGGAGCAGAGGGTGTCAGCCACGGAGGATGGTGTCACCACAGTTCCGAATAAAGTATTCAACATGGAAAGAGTGCTGGCAGTTATACAGGCTAAGAATGAGGAGTTGGAGGGACGGTCCCGGCGCAACAACATCCGCGTCACGGGGCTGCCGGAATCCACGAATGTGGGCAGGATGGAAGAATTTATGGAGCGATTATTTGTGGAAGTGTTCGGATCTGGCCAGCTGTCCCGAATGTTCATTGTAGAACGTGCGCATCGCTCGTTAGCAAAAAGACCAGTGCCTGGGGCGCCTCCGCGCCCTATTATTGGGGGGGGGGGGGGGGGGGGGGGATTTAGAAGCCACGCTAATAGCTGTGCCAAAGACATTACAGTCAATTGAAGGCACTATGGAAGCGGGGAACCACAGGCTTGACCATATGTCCACACAATTTGAAAGGCACAATGGGTGAATGGATGAGGTGGAGCAGAGGGTGTCAGCCACGGAGGATGGTGTCACCACAGTTCCGAATAAAGTATTCAACATGGAAAGAGTGCTGGCAGTTATACAGGCTAAGAATGAGGAGTTGGAGGGACGGTCCCGGCGCAACAACATCCGCGTCACGGGGCTGCCGGAATCCACGAATGTGGGCAGGATGGAAGAATTTATGGAGCGATTATTTGTGGAAGTGTTCGGATCTGGCCAGCTGTCCCGAATGTTCATTGTAGAACGTGCGCATCGCTCGTTAGCAAAAAGACCAGTGCCTGGGGCGCCTCCGCGCCCTATTATTGCTCGCATTTTGAACTACAGAGACAGATGTACTGCTACGCTTGGCACGGGAAAAAGGCACTATAGAATATCAGGGTAGCAAGTAGGAATTTTTTCCTGACTTTACTATGGCTGTACAAGTGGCGCGGAAAGAATTTAACTGCGTGAAACAACTACTTCAAACAGAAGAAATACCATATGCCATGCTGTACCCTGCTCGGCTGTGGATAGGGGCACCTTCAGATAATAAAATCTTCAACTCGCCGAAAGCGGCCATGGAGTACGCCAAGAAACAGAAGAAGCGGAAGCGTGACTCTGCTGTAGCGCAGGATGGTGCTGATGAACTGAACGAAGACAGCTGACTGAAATTCTGAGCATGATGTGGAGTTTAGTACTCGATATGAAGATTGCAGGAGCCTTTTCAAGTTGGGACTGCCTTCCTTTGTTGCACTGTTAGCCTTGCTTTCACTAGACCATTGCACAGTTTAGTTTCTGCACTGTTGGGGTTAATGCACTGTGAACCGAAGTTTGAGACTGTGATATGTTGCTTATGTGGTATTATGATGACGAATATTAATTGGTGAATTGTTTTGGTTGGATTGTAATTGTATTTGTGCCAGTACTCTGTTGGATTGTAACTGTATTTGTGCCAGTAATCTGTCTCTCCCGCTGTTGTGCCCTTATTGTCACTGTTGTGCCCCTGACTGGTTTGTCCGCTCGATCGCCGTTTTTCTCCCGCTGTTGTGCCCCTGACTGTTTGCCTGCCCCTGTTTGTCACTGCTGTGCCCCTGATTGTTTCTCTGGTCTATCCGGCCTCCCGCTGATCCACCCCGCTTCCTGCCGCTGCTCCCCGCGGCCCCACCCCCGTTCCTTCAGGCTCACCTCGTATCGCTCCCCTCGCCACCCCGCTCCCGCCTCCCCGCTGCTCCTCCCTCCCACTGAGTTCTTAAGGCAGGGTCCCCGAGGCGAGGAGCTGTGACCTGACCTGGTCAGTGCCGGTCGCTCCACCCGCCGCGTGGCCCATCTGCGTGTGCCCAGTCCCCGTTTGTCGCCGCCACTGCCGGTAACTGTTTTGTTTTGGTTGGTTGGATTGTAATTGTATTTGTGCCAGTACTGTCCCTCCACCTGTTGTGCCCTGATTATCACTGTTGTGCCCCTGACTGGTTTGTCCGCTCCATCGACGTTTTTCTCCCGCTGTTGTTCCCCTGACTGTTTGCCTGCCCCCTGTTTGTCACTGCTGTGCCCCCGATTGTTTCTCTGGTCTCTCCGTCCTCCGGCTGATCCACCCGCTCCCTGCTGCTGCTCCCCAGCGGCCCCACCCCTGTTCCTTCAGCCTCACCTCGCATCGCTCCCCTCCCCACCCTGCTCCCGCCTCCCAGCTGCTCCTCCCTGCTCCGCACCCTACACCATTTATGGCAGAGTACATGCGTACGTGCAGCGTTAATGTGCAGCGGGCGCGCCAATTGTGCGCCAAAGGCGCGGCAAAGGCAAGCCCGTCTGCGCCTGGACTGCGCCCAGCGCCAGACCCCCTGGTCCCCGCAGATGCTATCCCACCCGCCGGATGTACGACGCCGCCACCCTGAGAGGACTCCGCACCGGACGCCTCCCCGGCTGCCACCAAGCCACCCCAGGACGCACCCACGGACCCTTCACCTACCACTCCTACAAACTCACCTGCATCCGGACCTGCAACCCACCCGCCAAGCCAAACGCAACCACCTGAAGTGCATCCAACACCCGCTCCATCCACAGACACGCCGTGGAACTTTGGAACCTGCTCGACACCACATCCCCGGACGTCACCTTCCTCACGGAGACCTGGATGAACGCCGCCTCAGCACCTGACATCGCCATAGCCATCCCGGACGGATACAAGATCGCGTCAACCAGACAGGAGGAGGCATCGCCATCGTCCACAGGAACACCATCCGCATCTCGACCAACTCCGAAGACACCCTCACAGCCGCCGAACATCTCCACTTCCAGATACACACAGACCCCAAGACCACACTCGGAAGCACCCTCATCTACAGACCCCCACGACCCCGAACACAATTCAGCGAAGACATCGCAGACCTCATCAGCCCACACGCCCTCCCCTCCGCTGACTACATCCTCCTAGGGGATCTCCACTTCCACCTGGAGAACATCAACACCACCACCACCTACTGGACAACCTCGCCAACCTCGGACTCAAGCAACTGGTGAACACCCCCACCCACTACGCCGGATGCACGCTCCACCCAATCTTCTCCTCGAGCAAGCACCTCTCCTTCAGCCACTTCACCAGACTCCACTGGACAGACCACAGCTGCGTCCACTTCAGCTTCAGAAAGACCACGAATCACCACCACCTGCAACAGGTTCCCCGTAGGAGCTGGAACAAGATCACCACCGACCAGCTCACCACATCACTGAACCAGAACCTTCCCGCCAGATCAACGGACCCCAACCAAGCAGCCCTCCACCTCGCACAGTGGATCACCAACTGTGCCGACTACCTCGCACCACTGAAAACTCATCCCAACAGGCCTGGAAACAAGAAAGCCCTGTGGTTCAACGACAACCTCAAGAACTCCAAGAAGAACTGCTGCACCCTCGAGAGAGCCTGGCGAAAGAACCCGTCCACAGACATGACCGCCCTCAAATACGCCACCCGCAAACATCACCAGCTGATCCACACCACCAAGAAGACCGCATTCAAGGAACGGCTAGACAACAACGCACACAACAGCAAGGAGCTCTTCAGCATCGTCAAAGAGCTCTCCAGCGCCGGAAACGACGTCACTGGACCGCGCCCAGTGCCAGGACCCCTGGTCCCAAGCGATGCAAGTCGACCCGACAGACCCAAGACGCCGTGGCCCTCAACGCACTCCATACCGGCCGAAACCCCACCGGCTGCCGAGCCGCCCCAAGACTCATTCACGGACCCTTCACCTGCACAACCTGCAAGTTCTTCTGCCTCCGAACCTGCACCACGCCCGCCAAGCCACACTCCTGCAGCGACCTCAAGTGCATCCTGCTCAACACCCGCTCCGTCCACAGACACGCGGTAGAACTCTGGAACCTCCTCGACACAACATCACCAGACATCGCCTTCCTCACTGAAACATGGATGAATGCCTCCTCAGCCCCCGACATCGCCATCGCCATCGCCATCCCGGATGGATACAAGATCATCAGGAGGGACAGCATCAACCAGACCGGAGGAGGCATCGCCATCGCCATCGTCCACCAGAACACCATCCGCATCACTACCGACGCTGTCGACGACACCCTCGCAACCGCCGAACACCTCCACTTCCAGATTCACACCGACCCAAAGACGACCCTCAGAGGCACCCTCATCTACCGACCCCCGGGACCACGCACGCGATTCAGCGAAGACATCACGGACTTCATCAGCCCACACGCCCTCCCCTCCGCCTACTACATCCTCCTAGGGGACCTCAACTTCCACCTGGAGAACAACAAGGACCGCAACACTGCCACCCTGCTGGACAACCTCTGCCTCAAGCAACTGGTCAACACCCCCACCCACTACGCCGGCCACACGCTTGATCCCGTCTTCTCATCCAGCAAGCACATCAGCTTCAGCCACTCCACGAACTCCACTGGACCGACCACAGCTGCGTCCACTTCAGATTCAGAAAAACCACAAACCACCACCACCCGCAACAGGCTCCTCACAGAAGCTGGAGCAAGATCACCGCCGACCAGCTCACCACCTCCCTCAGACAGAACCCACCCACCCGCACATCAGACGCCAACGAAGCAGCCCGCAACTTCACGCAGTGGCTGACCGCCTGCGCCAATTACCTCGCACCATTGAAGAACCCTCCCAGCAGACCCAGAAGCAAGAAAGCCCCTTGGTTCACCGACTAACTCAAAGACTCCAAGAAGACCTGCCGCACCCTCGAGAGAGCCTGGCTCCACGACCGGACCACTGACAACATGACCGCCCTCAAACACGCCACCCGCAAGCACCACCAGCTCATCCGCACCACCAAGAAGAAATCACTGAAGGAGCGACTGGACAAAGCCGCCCACGACAGCAAAGCACTCTTCAGCATCGTCAAGGAGTTCTCCAACCCCAGCACCGGCAACATCATCCCTTCACAAGATCTCGGCCACTCCCTCGCCTCGTTCTTCCACCGCAAGATTGCCGACATCCACAAGAGTTTTGGCGCACCATCCACGCACCCAACCAACGAACTCCACCGCCACCCTCCGCAACTGGACCACGGTGACCACCGAAGACACAGCCCGCACGATGAACACCATCCACTCCGGCTCTCCAACCGACCCCTGCCCCACCACGTCTTCAACAAGGCCGACTCCACCATCGCACCCCAACTCTGGGACATCACCTCCTTCGACACCTCCACCTTCCCGGAGAGCTGGAAGCGCGCAGAGCTCAGTGCCCTCCTGAAGAAACCAACAGCGGACCCCACCGACCTCAAAAACATCCGACCCATCTCGCTCCTCCCTTTTTCCTGCCAAGGTCATCGAGGATCGTCAACAAACAGCTTGCCGCCTTCCTCGAGACGAACGGATCCCTCGACCCCCTCGCAGTCCGGTTTCAGAGCCAACCACAGCACCGAGACCGCCCTCATCGCAGCCACTGACTACATCCGAGCCCTGCTCGACAACGGGGAAACAGCGGCACTCATCCTCCTGGACCTCTCCGCAGCATTCGACACTGTCTGCCACCTCACCCTAGTCCAACGCCTCGACAACACTGGCATCCAAGAGAAGGCACTGAAGTGGATCATCTCATTCCTCGCCGGAAGAACACAGTCCGACTCCCCCTGTTTCGATCCAAGGCCTCCGAAGTCATCTGTGGAGTCCCGCAAGGATCATCACTCAGCCCCACCCTCTTCAACATCTACATGAGACCTCTAGCCACCATCGCACGCCAACACAACCTCAACATAATCTCCTATGCCGACGACACCCAGCTGATCCTCTCCCTCACCAGAGACCCAGACACCGCCAGAACGAGCCTACACGAAGGGATGAAAGACTTCGCCGAATGGATGAAGAACAGTCGCCTGAAACTGAACTCAGACAAGACGGTAGTCCTCATCCTGGGACCATCACCCTTCGCCTGGAACGACTCCTGGTGGCCCCCAGCCCAACAGACCACGCACGCAACCTGGGCTTCATCCTGGACTCCTCCCTCTCGATGACCAGACAAGTCAACGCCGTATGCTCATCATGCTTTCACACCCTTCGCATGCTTCGCAAGATCTTCTGATGGATCCCGACCGAAACCAGGAAGACGGTCACCCAGGCCCTCGTCACCAGCCGACTGGACTACGGAAACACCCTCTACGCCGAAACCACAGCCAAGCTACAGAAAAGACTCCAACGCATCCAGAACGCCTCCGCACGACTCATCCTTGACATCCCCTGCCATGGCCACATCTCAAGACACCTGAGAGACCTGCACTGGCTCCCCGTCAGCAAAAGAATCACGGTCCGCCTCCTCACCCACGCACACAAAGCCCTCCACACCGAGGCCCCAAGTACCTCAACCACTTTACCTTCTACAGGCCACCCACGGTCGACCAGCCACGACTCATTCTGGACATCCCCCGACGCAGCCACATCTCCGGCCACCTGAGGGACCTGCACTGGCTCCCCGTTGACAAGAGGATTACGCTCGGGCTCCTCACCCACGCCCACAAGTCTCTCCACAACCTGGGCCCCAAGTACCTCAACGACCGCCTGACCTTCTACACACCCACCAGCTACGGTCTACCAGCCTCGCCCTCTCAACCGTACCACGCATCCGAAGAGCCACCGCCGGAGGCAGATCCTTCTCCTACCTGGCGGCCAAGACATGGAACTCCCTCCCCATCCACCTCCGGCTGACCCAGGACCACCTCGCCTTCAGGAGACAACTCAAGACCTGGCTGTTCGAGCAGTAGCAGACCCCTTCCCCCAAGCGCCTTGAGACCTTTCCGGGTGAGTAGCGCGCTATACAAATGCCGTGATTGATTGATCACTCCCTCACAAGACCTTTGGGACTCACTCGCCACGTTCTTCCACAGCAAGATCGCAGACTTACACAACCGCTTGGACGAACAGACCACGCACCCCACCACAGAACCGACGCCCCCACCACCACCCTCCGCGACTGGGCCCCAGTCAACACCGAAGACATCATCCACACGATGAACACCATCCTCTCCGGATCACCAACCGACCCATGCCCTCAAAACGTCTTCAACACGTCATCGCACTCCAACTCCGAGACATCAACTGCTCCTTCAACACCGCCACCTTCCGGAGAGCTGGAAACATGCCGAACTCAGCGCCCTCCTGAAGAAACCATCAGCAGACCCCACCGACCTCAAGAACTACCGCCCCATCTCGCTTCTCCCGTTTCCTGCCAAAGTCATCGAGAAGACAGTCAACAGACAGCTGGCTGCCTTCCTCGAGACGAACGGATCCCTCGACCACTCAGTCCGGCTTCCGAGCCAACCACAGCACCGAGACCGCCCTCATCGCAGCCACCGACTACATCCAAACCCTGCTCGACAACGGGGAAACAGCGGCCCTCATCCTCCTGGACCTCTCTGCAGCGTTCGATACGGTCTGCCACCGCACCCTAGTACAACGCCTCAGCAACGTCCGAATCCAAGAGAAGGCACTGGAGTGGATCATCTCATTCCTCGCCGGACGAACCCAGAGTCCGCCTTTCCCCCGTTCAGATCTGAGGCCACCGAAGTTATCTGCGGCGTACCAAAAGGATAATCACTCAGCCCCACTCTCTTCAACGTGTACATGAGCCCCCTCTCAGCCATCGCACGCCAACACAGCCTCAACATCTCCTACGCCGACACCCAGCTGATCCTCTCCCTCACCAACGACCCAGCCACCGCTAGAACCAACCTGCACGAAGGGATGAAGTAGCCGAGTGGATGAAGAACAGCCGCCTGAAACTGAACTCGGACAAGATGGAAGTCCTCATTGGATCATCAGCATCTGCCTGGGACGACTCCTGGTGGCCCCCGGCCCTAGGCAGCGCTCCCAAACCAATGGACCACGCACGCAACCTGGGCTTCATCCTGGACTCCTCCCTGTCAATGACCAAACAAGTCCACGCCGTCTCGTCTTCATATTTCAACATCCTACGCATGCTCCGAAAGATCTTCCGATGGATCCTCACTGAAACCAGGAAGACTGTCACCCAGGCACTTGTCACCAGCCGACTGGACTACGGAAACACCCTCTACACCGAAACCACAGCCAGACTGCAGAAAAGACTCCAACGCATCCAGAACGCCTCCGCACGACTCATCCTTGACATCCCCCGCCACGGCCACATCTCCGGACACCTGAGACCTGCACTGGCTCCCCGTCAGCAAAAGAATCACGTTCCGCCTCCTCACCCACACACACAAAGCCCTCCACACCGAGGCCCCAAGTACCTCAACCGCTTTACCATCTACAGGCCAACCACGGTCGACCAGCCACGCCCTCAGTCGTTCCACGCATCCGAAGAGCCACCATGGGATGAAGATCCTTCTACCTGGCAGCCAAGACCTGGAAGCAACTCCCCCTCCCCCCCCTGCGCCATGATGAGACCCTCCGGGTGAGTAGGGAGGCATAGCCGTGGTAGGTTACAGGTGCAAGGTGGCAGAGGTGGGATGTTCACTCTTGTAGCTCGGTCACCTCCCGTTTTTCCTAGCACGGGAGTTCTGCGCCTCTTTGCCCCCACATATGGGAATTCCCCAAAATTTCCTAGCGGTTGGGTTGGGCGGGGGGTCTTTGGGGGGGGGGGGGGACAGCCTTGGCAGGTTGGGGGAGCTAAAGTGGGAAGGGGGGATGAAAGGATAGGGTGGGGATTTTTAGGTTTGTTTTGAGAATAGAACTTAGGGGGGGCTAAGGGGAAGGTATGGCAGGTAGAGAGCGCTACAATGGGTGGGGAGACTACGTGGGTGGACTGTGGGATCCGGGACTCTTGGCTGACATACTGTTTGATACTTAGGGGGCTCCCCAGATGCAACAACTTGGCATGTTTTTGTGAACTCAGCTTTTGGAGTTGGGAGGGGAATTGGTTAGCTATATATCAGGTTGTACGTACCGGTGGGTCATATGGATAAGGGTGGGAAAGTTTCTTGGATCACCTGGAATGTGTGGGGATTAAACAGGCCACAAAAGACCAGGCAGATGCTGGCGTATCTAAACAGGCATGGAGTGCAAGTAGTCTTCTTGCAGGAGACACACCTTAGGGGACGGGCAGCGGAGACAGTGGCCGGACTGTGGGCGGGGACGAGATTGGCAACGGCATATTCCTCATATGCTCATGAAGTCATGATACTGATTAAGAAGAACATTCCTTTTGTGACTATCCAGGAGGATGTAGACCAAGAAGGTCGCTAGATCATCTTACATGGCAAGCTATGTGGCACGCTAGTCACGATGGTAAATGTGTATGGTCCGAATATTGATGACCCTGAGTTTTATGTCACTTTATGGAACAAAGTGTATGCTCTACCTCTGCGATTGTATGTGGCGGGGATTTGAATGTGACGCTGGATAGTGAATTGGATAAGAAGGATGACCGGCAATACACAGCTAAAAGAGCGGTTGGGGCAGTGCGGGATGGTATGCATGGATTAGGACTAGTGGATGTGTGGCGTCTTAAACATCCGGGTGCGAAAGAGGGTACCTGCTACACGTCTGCGCATGATACCTGCTCACGTTTGGATTATTGGCTTGTGACGATGTTAGTGGATGGGTGATGAAGGCTGAAAGTCTTCCTCGCATGCTGTCTGATCATGCGCCTGTGCTTGTGGAGATGTGGTTGCCGTCACATGCGCCAGAACCCTTTTCGTGGCGACTGCCTCCTGAAGCCTTGTCGGACCAGGTGTTACGTGAGAGTTTGAGGGAACAAATTGAGGACTAATTCCTTGGGAATGTTGGCTCTGTAGATGACTGATGCACTGTTTGGGAGGCCTTCAAGGTGACGGTGCGCGGCACGTGTATTGGTTTGCAGGCTGGTGTGCTCAAATCGCTAAGGACTTCCATGGGTAAACTGGAAAGGGAGTTGTTAGGCCTAGAACGGCAGTATGAGCTCAAGCCGGTGGATTCTCTTTTGGCTGAGATACGCTCAAAAGTTACCGAATATAACGAATTAGCGGATCAGGTCAAATACTTTTCCTAGGGCACGGTATTATGGCGAAGGAGGTCGTCCAGGGCGTGGCTTAGCAGATAGAATCAAGGAACCCTGGGCCAGGCACTGCGGAGTACAATAACTTAAGGATGGGGATAGAGTGGTGACGGATGCGGACGGTATATAGACTTGTTTTGCGCAGTATTATGAGCGAATGTATGAGCACAAGGAGACGGCTGAGAAGGGTGAGATAGCGCGATATTTGGAAGACATAGGGTTGGTTTGGCTGTCGAAGGGGCAACAGGATTTTTTAATGCATCACATTACGGAAGGGGAACTTAGGGACGCAATTGCGACCTTGCCTAATGGTAGGGCGGCAGGCACTTACGGCTTGCCGTCTGAATTTTATAAAGAATGTTAACTTACTTTTGCCTCATCTGGCGACTGTATTGGAGGAGGCCTTCGATCGGGGGCAGCTTCCAGAATCAATGCGTGAAGCCCTTGTGGCACTCCCGAAGCCAGGTAAACCACAGGACCAATGTGAGTCCTATCGCCCCCTGTCCTATCGCCCCTTGTCCTTGATGAATAGCTATGTGAAGATACTCGCCAAAGTGTTCGCAACGCGCCTACCCCTGTTATTGCCCGTTATGGTACTGCCGGACTAATCTGGCTTTGTCCTCCTCCGCTCCACGACACAACCGGAGAGCTTTATTCGCGGTTCTCCATCTACTTAAGCCAGAACTTGCTGCGGTAGCGGTTCTACTGGACGCTGCCAAAGCGTTTGATTCGGTTGCTTGGAAATATGATAGCGGTATTACATCGTATGGGGGTGCCTTTTGTCTTCACGTCCTGGGTCACTCTACTTTACACTGATCCGATTGCTCGGGAGAGGGTTAATGGTCGGGTGTCGCCCACTCTCGCTCTTATTATTTGCCATCGTGTTAGAACCTCTGGCCTGTATTCTGAGACAAAGACATGCGACTGCAGCCTTACGTTTTCATCTCCGGTCACTCGCGGTTTCCATGTATGCTGATGAAATGGTTTTGTATGTGAGGGAGCCCGATAGGTACCTGGAAGGGGTAATTCGGGAGTATATAAGTTTCGAACGCTTCTCTGGTCTCTTGATTAATTGGGATAAATCCATACTGTTGCCTCTGTGAGAGGTCACGCGACCATTTCAGTTGGATTTCCCTTGGCATAGGCTACAGAGCCTGTTCGGTATCTGGGTGCACAGAGACCCTCAAGAAATGATACAAGCTAATTATGGAGTGGCGATTTCGAAACTGGAGGACCAGGTGACTCGCTGGACGTGCTTGCCACTTTCGTTTGCTGACCGGGTTGCCCTGATCAAAATGGTGGTGCTGCCTAAGTTTCTGTGTTTTGTTAATGTTCCTCTCACCCTGACATCTCATTTTTTGCTCCGCTTCAATCCTTGCTAATCACTCTGACCTGGGGGGATAAGAAACCGTGCGTGAAGTGGGACACTCTGACCAAGCCCTATGAGCTGGGTGGATTTGCTGTGCCAGACATGCGTCTTTACTATCTGTGTGCTCAGGCTCATTTTGCTTCTTATTGGATTTCGGCACCGCCGTATACCCCTCATGTAGCGATTGAGGCAGGAGCAATATATCCGCTGCCCTTAAAGGCGATGATAGTGAACCCGCATTCGGTATGAGATGGGCGAAGTGGACACGGTACAATGTACTGCTAAAGCCTGGCGGGACCTAGTGAGACGGGCGAACGGACTGCCGCTGTACGCTCCAGCCATGCCTTTACTGCATCATGCTGCTATATCTGTAACAAGTGAGGTGGGGGGCACTTCAGCTGTTGCAGAGTGCCGGGGTACAAACCATGGGAGATGCATTTCCGGATGGCAAATTTATTGCGTTGCAATGCTTGTTGGGCCATGTGACTAACGGCACCATGGCTACATTTACATATGTCAGGCTGCGTGCTGCAGTGCGCGATCTGTACCCATCTTTCCCTTCGGAACCACCAGTGCTTGGCGCATTACAGTTGATGTATACTAAGACTACTCGTGTAAAGTTGGTGTCGCGCCTGTACCGAGCGGCGCAGGAGGACGAGGGGGATATGGATGTTACTGCGAGAGCTCGTTGGGATGCCTATTTGCCGGAACTGCTGACGGATGATGAATGGTCCGAATGCTGTGCTATGACTGGTAATTTCGCAGCTAACGGTAATTTTAGACTCTTACACTACAAAATCTTACAGCAATGGTACTACACGCTGGCACAACTGGCTAAATATGGTCTCTGACTCTGATGTCTGTTTACGATGTGGTCTGGATGGGGCTGACTATGCATTTAGCCTGGGGGTGCGCACGTGCATTCGCGTTTTGGATGGATGTAACGGTGGCATTGTCTGAAATGAAGTCAGTGACCATTGCTAATCATCCGCGAGTGTCTCTGCTTGGTATTGTCTCTGGAGTGTAGGCGGGAGTGAGAAGATTGGTGATTTTAGCGTTGCAACTTGCCAAGCGCAGAGTGGCGATTTGTTAGGGTAGAAGACTGGCGCCAGATGCTACAACCAGGTTGCAGGAATTGGCGTATTGCCGTGATCAGCTGACATGCTACTATGAGGAGCTCCCCACTTTCTCGTGCCCAAGAGATATTTAGGGCCCTTATAATGTATATATGCTGTCCAAACTCACTGATGAATGAGCTGCACTGTTTGTCTCTGTAATGCTTGGCCAACGATTACCTGTCGTGGTTGATGTGAGCACTGTTTTCTGCATTAATGTTGATAGTCCTGCTAATGAGCCTGCTGGTGGGTGGCACAGCACCGGTAACCTGGATTTAATGGTGTCTTGCCCTTTGCCATCTAATGTATACTGGTGCTGCCTGCCTGAACTGGTATTATGTAGCTTACCTTACAGTAAGAAACCAATCCCTTGGCTGCATGCGGATCTAAAGTCAATGACTGCATGCTCTTGTTGTTCTCTGCTCTATTTGGTAGTGGATGCGGACCTGCTTGGTTCCCGGGATTGTTATGGGGGGGTGGGGGGGGGGCTGTAATGTTTACTTCTATGTTTACTTCTATGTTTGTTTATAGCAAGTGAAAAACCAAGACTGATACTATCCTCCGAATTGGACCTGCAAGATATGGATATATAACTTATGCAAGATACGCCGCCGGACCTTTGGTTTTCGGCTGAAGGGCTGTTATCGTGATTAGATTGCCATGCACTTGAAATCTTTGCGGCCGGCCCTCTTAGGGTTGTAGGCCAGATGCTATGTTCTTGCGGATGAGTACAATAAAGGTCTTTTATAAATAAAAAATAAATAAAAAAAAGTTTGTCTCCGCTGCCACGCCGACCAGGAGGTGTCGACGACCACCAGGAGCTGGGCAGGGACTGTCCCACGAAGGCTCTCGCTGTTGGCGGTGTTGGTTCTCGATTCGGAATAAACAGGCCTTGGCAAATGCAACCCACGCAGGAATCTAAGATGGCGTCTGGGTCAGACCAGCAAGGTCTGATGGGCTGCTCCTTTTCAGGGGAGCAAGGGCCAGTCTGGAGCAACCAGACCAGCGTTGGAATTTCAAGTTTTGTCGTCACAGAGGCCACTAGCCTACGGGCAAGTGACAGGACAGACTCGTCGAGCAGGAAAATGCAGAAGGGCCCCACGCAGCACTCTGTGTGGAGAGGTGATCTTCGGTGCAGTTGGTGCTCGGAGATGGGGCTTCTCAATGTCTAATGCACAATTTTGAGGGTGCCTCGAAGCTGCACCGAAAGCGATTCGCTGGCTTTCCAAGATGGCCGGTCCCACGTCTCTAGTCTCCTCCACGGGTCTCAGCTTTGCTGTGGCTGTGAGTCTGGCTGTTGGATGTCTGGAAGTCCGGTTCTTGTCGGGCTCTGTGTTCAAGTTCCGGCGGGAGCAACGATAAAGCAAACCGTTGGGCGATTGATGGTGCCTGCTTGCACAGGGTGGTCGCTCCTTGACCACAAGGGAGATTCTTCAGTCTTCTACGTCAAGTAGGATGTCGAAGGGTCCAGAGTTTCGTATCCGTTTCAGTCGGGATTATCTAAAGTCTTGGGACTCAGCTCCTACCTATATCTAGGGGCTGGATTTCCTGCTAGGTCCCTCCTATGGGGGGAACCCAGGAAGGGGGTGGGTACACCCTTTCCCTTTGTCCAGTTTCGCGCTGGGGCTGGAGTGCCCCAGCACCGGTTTGAAATGGCCTACGCATGGGACACCTTGTGTGCCCCAGGCAGTCTCCTTTCATTCAGCCCTCCCTGCATCAATACACTATAGCCTGTCTGGGGTGGTGCGAGCACCTCCCTGTGACAGGAAACCTATTGTCCAAGCCTCCCTCGCTGGAAGGTTATTAGCAGCAGGAGGTCTGACTCTTGTCTGTGGCAGCAGCATCCATTTTGTTATGCTGAGGCTCTGGATAACTTTAACCGGGATTAATAGAAGTAACATGTCTTCTCCCTCTAGAAGGGTGGAATTCTACCCCCGTCGCCAGAATTGGTATTCCTAAGCGTGACACTTCCTGACACTTTACACGACCTGTTTTGATAAAGCCAAACCAAATATTGCATTTAACCGTGAGGTTCATAATGCACTCAAGAGTATATGGTATGGCATTATCCTGGAACCGCTATAAGTACATGGTTCCGAAAGCTGCAGACAGGCTCAGTTCATGCTAGAGCACCATCTCACATAAAACCAAGCACTCTGCCTTCAGGATTGTTAAGGCCTGCCATAGGAGTGACTTATAGGTGTATATGTGTCTAGATATAAGGTTAGACATGGGTATACTATATCTAAGCAAGGGGTGATTACACGACCTTGCCCCGCTGAGTGATCAGCCAGCCAGTTGTGTCAGTTTGGATGGCCAGCCAGGGGTGGCTTAAGATATGCTGCAGCCACTGGTAGGCCTTGTGTGCACCTATGCCCTGGGTACCTTTAGTACACTGTACAGGGGCGCATAAGAGTGACCCAAATCCAATTAGGTAGGTACATGGAGTCCATTTTATAGAGAGCAGATAGCCTGGGGCCCTGATTAGCAGGAATCCAGGCCAACTAAGTCGAAAACCAGCTAAACCAGGCAAAAAATCTGGGGTAACCATAGTCCGGTATCCACCTTCCTACACTAGCAATATCCCGAAAAGGAAAATATCTAAGGGAAGCTGACCAGGCATTAAAGAAAGTATCCTACCAGGGGTACAGGGCAGAGTACCGTCCTCAATCGCTGTACTGTACTGGAGCTCAATTCCTGGCTTTCTCGTACCTTAATCACCACTTGCACGGGTCTCTATTGTACTAAGGACTTTCTCTACAGCACAACATGAACTGTTGGAGTCTCTGAGCTAATTGCTAAACTCCTCATGCATGCTAAGCCGTCTTTTGCTCATTTGCAAAAAATAGGACGGGAATTCTCTAGCCAGGACACTATATTACGAACTTTGAGATCTCACCGCTGCTATATGCCAAAAAGTTTGACTGTTTTAAATCACTTTACCCATCCCTGTTTTTTATATTGTAATTTTAATTAATCCAACATTTTACTTGAATTGGTAAAAAAAAGTGGTCAGTGAACTTGTCATTTTCAGGAAACATCGTGGTTTTACTAATTGTTTCTTATTCTTTCTACTTGTGCGTCCCAACCAATTATTGAACCTCTGTCCACTTCAGAAACCTTTTAGGACCTGTTCCTGTCTTTGCTTGGTGAGTTTTAGACTCCAAGAACAGGGCTGGTTTGTCGAACATATGGACTCTTGACGGAGGTATTCAATATATTCAATTTTGCTGTTAGGGGTATACCTATTTTCCATTGCTCATATTCAATTACTTTTGACAAGTTAAGGTATTTAAGTGTCTAAGTGCCCTCTTGATGCTGGTACTGCGATGTTCAGCATATTACAGATGTTTTGTTATGTGTAATATAAGTCCATGCCCCATGGGCTGGATTGGAATGTTGAATGCATTGATGTAATCAAAAGGAACGTGGGGATCAGTTGGTGCTGATCTCCTGTGCTCTTCAGACCTGTTCTCTGCTACACTCCTGCTCTCAATAAAGCCCCTTATAAAGTACAACATCTACAAGAATTGGATTCCTACAATTTTGGCTACAACCATGAGATCCTGACCACAGGCATCATGTCATAGCTTAATTGGCCAATGAGTCTCCAGGAGATCGTAAGAATTATTTTCAGTGACTGCTTGGTAATAGTCCTAACTTAATCCACCTGTGCAAGTGATTTCCTTGGTAAAGAGTTGTGTGATAGAAATGAAGGGGGCGGTAGGGCAGAGATTGGAATAAGAAATGTTGGCAAGTTTGATTGTGCCCATGGCCGTGACTAACTCCTAGAAACTGATTACCCAGGATCTGCAAATTTGCTGCCTCAACAAATTCACTCCTGAATTTGTGGCCGCTTTTTTACTTTCTACTTCTGAAGAGACTGATTCTCCTACATGTACAGCCTTCGTGTTAGGCGAGGGTGCGGTTCTGTTGGCTCTCAGATTTCACGATTTCAAAACTTTTTATTGGAACAGGAGGTATTGTGATTGTATTTGGTCTCCACCCAACAGGAGACCGGATATGTGGTACTGGTGAAGCCTTGAGTAGAGGGTGGGCTATTGACTGCAACTGGTAGAATTATTCATATGGATTTGGATTTTTGAACTGCAGAGCACTATCCGGGTAGCTGACCTACTGATAAATTACCCAATTCAAAGTACTGAGATCAGTTGTCTCTAACTTTTCTCTGACTGCTGTGCTGTTTGGATAGCAGTTGACTGTACATGGATGTTCTTTGAACCCTACAATAGCTTGGCTTGAGTGGGACTCATTTTAGGCTAATGTTTTCCGGCAGTTCTCCAATGAAAAACGTTTCTTTGGGGCATCCGGCAACTGTTTCCCAGGTGTGCCCATAGACAATTATTGGATCCAGTATTTCATTAAAAGTTTGCTGTATTTTATCGGCACCTCTGTTCATTTGATAATTTGTGATCAGTATGATCAGTAAAGTAAAACAGAGTCCAAAGGTAGCCTGTGCACCTGAACATGGCCCCCCCAGGATAACATTCTCAATAGAGCTAATGTTTTAAAAATAGTACCGGTGTTGAACAGGCCTTTTTGGGTCAGGACTTTTGCCCAGAAGTTACTAGCACATCTTTCCATTGCTCCAAAGCCTTCACTGATAGCTGGAGGAAACAGTCTTGATTAGAGTTTCCTCCATCATACTGCTCCTAGAGGTATTGCTGACACCTCTTTACTAGGGTAGGTATGTCCTTGAAGCGCTACCTGTCGCATATGTGGTCTAGGAGGGTAAAGGAGTTCTGTATAAACGTTAAGCTATAAGCAGACTATGCTTACCCTTTATTCCATAAGTTGATTGATTTTTAATTATCTCCTGTGCAAAATGTGGAATAGAGATGTGATGTATGTTAACCAAACTGTAGCTCTACTAGATAACTACACTGGAAACAAAGTGGTGACTTTTCAGAGTAATCTTGGCCTGCAGTTCTTTCATAGTGTAGCAGCTGACTGTAACTGCCTTTCACATATTGGGCTGCATTGTAGTTGTCCAAACGCACACATTTAACCTTGAAGATGGGCAGGGTTAGACATTGACCGCTGCACAATAGTCATGGCATAGAATGAGGGGAAATCCTTCTATAGTATGGTGGAGACTGATGCTGGATATGTAGTGAAGAGCACCTAGAGTTGTGGTGAAGAAAAGGGAGTGGATATGACAAAATCTGTGACAATCCTACTGTGGAGACCATTTAATACCAAATTAAGCGGCAAAAGCACTTTTCATGCTCTTAAACCTCAAGTAAATTAGCATATGATTCAATTGGAGGATTTTCACATTCTTGGATTTTCAATAAATCTATTTTATAAAACTGATTTCAGAATCCGTTGATGTGATCCATATATAGAACCCAACTGACCGCCATGCTGATCAGCCCCAAATTGAAGTACCCCACTAAATTTAAATCTGCTTGCCACAGATATTATGCCTGGATGGATACCATTCCCCACTCCTTATTCCAAGGCTTGGAGTTCTCCAACTGCAGATGCTAGTTGTGAATAGTGTAGAAAGATTTCCTTTTAATCCACCCACAACTTCTAAAGTAGATCTTAAAAATGTCACCTATAATCTGTTCAATTTGAAATGAAAAGCTAGACCCTGTTTTCATCTTCTGGGAGCCCTTCTCTCCCATGCTCTACATCAATTAATAGTTGCTTTTTTGTGCAGTCTAAAACTAGTCATAGTATGTGTCATAAAATACAACCCCAAATGTTATCTTCAGAAATTAATCGTGGAGGGGCAGACTTGATTTGTCTCTTTTCTTCAAATGTACATTAACTAATTTGACTAGTTTTCCTCAAATAGCTACCTCTTGTGTATCCTGTATTCAAATGCAAGAGTTACTTGGTATGATTTATGAATACCCAAGTACTGTACTTGATTGTTCAAATATTTTTATTAGGATTTTAAATTATTCAATAGAGTAATACAATGCAGGTTTTTGCACTAGGTATATTCGATGTATTCACCTGTTGTAGTTTGGTTTGTCTGCTGTGGCACTATGTAACTGCAAATATTTCGGTCCTCCATTCTGGAGCAAGAAGAAATTTATTGAGATAAAAAAATTTAAGTTTGGGAAGTCCAACTTGGAGAGGATCTAACAAAGGGGACTACGAGCGGAAAGCATTCGGCAAATGAGGATACTGGTACAAGGGCTGTGAATAAGGGGTATTAAAAAGCCAAATCCACCGCAATACTGGTTTGGGGGGGGGGGGGGGGGGCTGCAAGTAGTGAGACCAGATTCACCTCCATGTTAGTTACGTGGCCATGAATGGGTAGTGTGGCGACAGGTCCACTGTATGCCCAGTTATTCCCCATCAGAAGAGGACACGCGATTAGACTAATATGAGGTGGTAGAGGGATACTCTGCTATATGGTCTCTGAATTGTAGAAGCATGATGTCTCAGGCTGCTGCTATGGTATGTTTTATTCTTTGGGCTTTCTCCCAGTGCAGCGCACAACTGTCTGCTTCACCCCAACTGAGCAAGGCACGACACCACTGAAGATAGGATGAGGGCTCTTGTGTACTCCAGCACATGGTTGGCATGCACTTGTATAAAAGGGCTACATTTGCAAAGCGCACCTGCACCTTAAAGCTTACCCTCCTTGGAAAAATGCCCTCCGTTTTAGCTTCTCATGAGTTGAGTGTTAGCTATGTAACTGTGGCTAATAGCGTGTGCACCGAAAACTGGTAAGATCTGGGCATACACAAAGCATGTTCTGAAAGTCAGCTGGCTGCGCTCGTCCTCTCGGGCTAGCCCAATCACTGGACGAGAAGACAGTTTATTCGAAGGTGTGAGGTAAGCCCTATGAACATGTATTGAATGTTCTTGAACTGCGTGTTTCTAGAGATCGCATGAGGAGATTCAAGTGCCTCCGTTCAGTCATGCAGGGGCTGTGCTAAATTCTGATTCCTGACTGAGTTGGCTCAGATCCCACTGTGATCCCTAATGGCTCTGTAAAACTAAGTGATTAGGTGTCCATCTGTTTCACAACGTGTGTAGCGCATGTGTCACTGCATATGTTGGTGGTTCTGTGCCAATTACTGTACTTAATGTTACTATTTTTGAGTTGTTCTAGTGTGAATTTGGTTCAATAATATTGCTGATGTCAAAGTGTGATTTTCAGAATTATTGCTTCCTATATTGTATTTAAACTCATCCTTAATTCTTTCAGTACCGTTACCTGCTCAACCTGTGGCAAAGAAACCTGCTCATGAATTTCCAAGGTACAGTAAACCTTTTATGTTGAATTGTACTACTGCCTCAATACTGTACCTTTATAAACTGTTACTTACCTCTGCTGTTTTTGGAGCATATCCTTTTACGCCCAAGTTGTCCTGTCTGAAGCTTCTATCTCAGAATTCACTTACAATGCCTTCATTGTAAACTGTTATGAATTGCTACTATTCGAAATGGGGGGCTCTGGTAGGCACTGGCTTTCAGGGACCTTCACTCGTGAGGGTAAGGGAGTCACACAACTAAGCACCTCTGCTCACAGCCTTGGTAGCTTGGCATGAGCAGTTCGGCTCATCTGAGGCAATCTGTAAATCATTTGTACATATATGCACAGTAAGTGTAAACACTACAACACGATTTCACCAGTTTAAAAAAACGGTCTATATATATATATATGTGTGTGTATATATGTGTATATATCTCTGAAAAAACAAGACTAACTACAAAAATCCAACACACGCAAGTAAAGAGATCCCTTTTCAAAGGTTGAATAATTACAGCCCATAGAAATCCATGGATGCGTTTCTTATAGCACAAAGTACATTTGGTGTCAAAATTCAAGCGGGTGTAGGGAAGGTGAGGCGCTGGAAAAGCAAAGTGATGTCAGTTACTGACTGTAAGGTGGGGAGGTGAGGAGGCGTTGGGTCCTGACTGCCAGGCGGAGCGGTGAGGAGGCGTCTGGTCCTGACTGCCAGGCGGGGGAGGTGAAGGTGTCTGGTCCTGACTGCCAGGCAGGGGGAGGTGAGGAGGCGTCTGGTCCTGACTGCCGGGCGGTGGGGAGGTGAGGAGGCGTCTGGTCCTGACTGCCGGGCGGGGGGAGGTGAGGAGGCGTCTGGTCCTGACTGCCAGGCAGGGGGGAGATGAGTAGGCGTCTGGTCCTGACTGCCGGGCGGGGGGAGCTGAGGAGGCGTCTGGTCCTGACTGCCGGGTGGGGGGAGGTGAGGAGGCGTCTGGTCCTAACTGCCAGGCGGGGGGAGGTGAGGAGGCATCTGGTCCTGACTGCCAGGGGGGAGAGGTTGGGCATCTATCTCCTGACATGTGACCTCTGTTCCACGTCCGACTGAGTTGAGGGACGATGCTTCTAAAATCCAGATGCACTGTTTTGAGGCATTGGTGAAGCAGGTGCTGTGTCGACTTCAGTCTGAAAGCAGGGGTTGCAACGGAGTCCGATCTGGTGCCAGGGATGTCTGACATGGTGCTCTGGACTTGGGCTACGATGTTGTTTTTTCCTTGGAACACAAAGCAGGTGCTGCATTGATTCTTCAGTGCACTACGGTACTGTCAAACAGACTCTGATGATCATTTTTCTCCTCCGATCACTAGATTCTATTTTCGAGGGCCCAGGACAGGGATTTTACACCACTTGGGCTAGTCTGAGCTCTCAGCAGAAGAGCCCAGGAACTGTTAGGTGAAGTCTTTGATGGCCCTGAAACTTCTTAACAGGAGACCAGCATGCTCAAGCCCTTGGAGAACCCTTTAAACAGGATATACAAAGCAAAGTCCATTCCTTTCACTCCCAGGACAGAAGCAGCGAACAGCAGGCCAGCACAACTAAGCAACGGTCAGAGTGGCAGTCCCTCCTACAGAGTCCAGCTCTTCCTGGCCGAATGTCCTCATTTCAGAAGTGTTCTGATTTTGGGGGTTCAGAGGTCTATCTACCCCTTTCTGTGTTTGTAGTAGGCACACTTTGCAAAAAATTTTTGCTGTGGTCATGACCCTACTTTTCTCTGACTCAAGACACTACAGAGGGATGGAGAGTGTTAAGTATTCAATTCAATAATCTTTATTTCGTTGCAATTGCACCATAAAAGATATACAAAATACATAATATATATACAAAATACATAATATACATGGCCGCATTATCAACAAGTGTACAAAAATATACAGTTCAAAAAGTGCTAGTGCATGACCAAATACTATCCCTAAGCCTTCACAGCTAAATCACGGGAATGGGCTTAAAACACACATCAATAAATATAGTTAAAAAAATGTTTAAAAAAGCATTAAATTGGGTTATAACAGCCAGACGCTTAGAATGGCAGTGACAGTTTTTGTCTAATGAATTTTACTGCCAAGAGGAATCTACTGATACCAAACACTATTACTTGACTAGTGTCCGTAATTAATATTCTTCCAGCTTCCTTATGCGAAGTTGTTCCAATATTACGGCACAATGGCACTATCCATTTCCTTCTAGTTTCTACATAGCTTGGACAGAAACAAAATGTGAAAAAAGTCTTCTCTTACATTATTTGTGCGTAAGGTACATTTATCATTGCTGGTTTTCCCCCATTTTGACTCGGTTTCCTGGGTTCTTAGTATACCGTACCTATACTTTAAGTACAAGGTTTTCGCTAATGGTGGCTGAATCTCATCAAGAAACATTTCGAACTGGGCTACATTTTTCACCATTAAGAATGTTTCGGTTATGGGGCCATGTGCTCCAACGTATACAGCATCATGGCTCACAAAGGCCCAAAAGGAAAGTTTGACTATTTTCTTTGAGGACACAGTCGGTGATTCTGGCTGGCTCCAAAAATGGGATAAACCCAACTTTGTTAACCAGCTTTTAACATGTTTAAACCAAAGAATCTTATTACTCGTGTCTAGTTCCAAAACTTCAACCAATCCATTTTTATATTCAGTTAGCTCTGGGGTGGTCCACAACCTGACCCATAACAGTAATGGTCTTAATATTGCATGTAGATCGGTGCGTCGTAGTTTAGTATGAGACGGGCACAGTTATATTCGGGTGTCTGACCACTCCTCCCACCACTCTAGCTCAGGAAGGCCCACAAGCCTGGTGATGGGCCATCCGGATATGCAAGGCACAACACTGCTCCCTTTTGTGACTGTCTAGAGTGAATGCACACCAGCTCAAATTTCAGCCAACCCAGACATGGATTCTGCAGACTGGCAGAGGCACAGAAGGGTAAAGAAAGTGCCATTTTCAAACAGTTTAAAAAGCACCTTTACCAAAAGAGACCAAATATCTTGCTGCTCCCAATGGGGAAATTAATATGGTGATATGCCAAGGCAATCGCCTTGTCTTCCTACGAGGGAGTGAGTCCTTGCAATTGCGGAAAACCTAATAAGCAGTATTTATCTTTTAGGACATGTAGACCACACGAATACATGTCCGCCTCTTATATACACTGTACCCTGCCCATGGGGCTGCTTGGGACCTACCTTAGAGGGTGAGTTGCATGTAGTAAAAGGGAAGGTTTGGGTCTGGCAAGTGGGTGCTCTTGCCAGGTCAAAATGGTAGTTCAAAACTGCACACAGACTGTATTGGCAGGTCGGAGACCTGGTTGCAGGGCTACTGTTGTGGGTGGCAAAATCCGTGCTGCAGGCTCACTCGTAGCAATGATTTAAAGGCACACAGTGCACTTTACTATAGACTTAATAGTAAAATATGCCAATCGTGGATGAACCAATCCCAATGCGATCTACACAGGGAACACTTGCTCTTTAGCACTGGTCAGCAGTGGTACAGTGCCCAGAGTCCTAAATCGAAATGCAGCACATAGTAAAAAAAAGTTAGAAACCAAGACTGGGAAAATCGTGCCAAAGATGCCAGGTCTAACAATGCCCACATCTACTAGGAGCAAGATGGTTTACATCTTCTACATTAAGAGTTACCTGCTCAGCAAACCTTATTACACCCTACCGGTAGTGCCCATGCCATTGCCTTCAATATTTATTCAAATTAACAATTTCCGATATTCGCTGCCTGCAACCCCACCACAACCATTCATCTGAATGCTCTAACTGCAGATTTCTCACCTTTTTATAATCTCTCCAGGCACCAGTCTGGATCCTGAAGTTCTCTTTCAGGGGATCCTTATCCTTGTAGAGGTGGACCTTGTTGTTTGTTTATACCATTAACTGGAGGAGGGTGCGCCCACCTGAGTGCTTTCTAGCACTACTTCTTCACTCCCCCTTTTGATTCTTTGTGATCCTCATCAATAGTCATAAGCATTAGAATGTTCCTGCCCTTGCACGGGACCCCGGAAACACTATTACATGTGCCCCACATATATATATTTGCAGCCTAATAAACACCAGAGCTGCAGTAAAGAATTTCCACCATACATGAATAAAATGCGTTAAACATGAGAAACAAACACAGCTTGTTTAGAAACTGTTTTAATGCTCAGAAAACAGTAGAAATTCTCATAAAACACAAAGCATAGAAAGCTCCCAGGCTGCATTGCAAATAGTCTAAAAAGACTGAAAAGCTAACCTGTAGCTGCATAGCAATAAACTGACACCGTGCCTTTAAGGCACTCCTGACCCTCAGCTTCCCATCATGCCTCAGGGGTGACAGATTAGTTGTGTTTTCCGGCTCCTTCTAGAAGGATCCTGGCAACACAGCTCCACTCTTTTCTGATTTCTGTCAGAAAAGGTCTTCACTTTTACAACTTTTATTCCTTACTTCGACGTTTTTTATCTCTAGAAGTAAAAATCTGTCTTTTAACAGGTTTGGGCATTTTTAGCTTTTGAAATGCAATCTCTTTTTGATCCATGCCCTTCTTGTGGGGAAAAAAGCCAAAACACTCTCGAGGTCTGTATTCTGTCTTCCTGACTATCATGATTCTCAGACCTGTCCTCTCTGCTAGACCCTTTCCAGTAGAACTTTAAAGGAAAGGGAGAGAATTCACTTGTATGGCCTGGCAGGTAAACCATCTAAAGGTAGGTCTTAGTGAAGAAGGGCTCCAAGAGGCCTAGATCTCCTTCTAGGCACAAGTCCTCACGTCCTTCTACCTCAGCTTCTGGCTCGGCGCTGAGAAAAGATCTTCAAGAAGGACATTGATCTAAGAAAAGACCATCGACAGCGGGCTCGCAGTCGAGAAAAGGTACGTCGCAGATCCGGGATCCTCCGCCGTTGTCAACTCGACGTCAACTGACAAGAATCCTGCGGCGATTGGCGTCTAGGACTAGAGAACCTCCACCATAGTCAACCCGGCGACGATCGGCGACGGGAGTATCACCCCTCTGCCGTCGTCAACCTGGTGGCGATCAGCGTCTAGGAACAAAACCCCACCGCCATCATCTGGACGACGGTCGGCGTAAAGACCCGGTGTCGGCAGGACGCTCTGGGTCGAGGGCAGGCTCACTTCGGTCATCGCAGTCCCATCAGCGATTGACGTTGAGAGCGAGAACCCCTCCGCCGTCAACTCGGTGACGATCTGTGTCGAGAAGGGTCTCCGGCGTCGTCTCTACGACGTTCGGCATCTAGGGAAAGCCCCTTCCGCCGGCTGCTCACAGGCATTCGATGGCAACAATGGACTTGCCATCCAGGAGACGTTCGACGTCGACTGACAGAACCTCTGTCGACAGCTTTTCATCGCCGTTCGACGTCGAGAGAGCACTCGCTGGCTTCTCATGGTCGCCGTCGAGGTGGCGTTCGACGTCTAGCAGACTGCAGGACTGCAGGAACCTATGCCGACGTCTGGAGTGCGTACATCGACATTGAGAGCACGCTCGACGTCGCGACAGGCCTGGTCGAGGGATGGTTCAGTGGTGCTAGTGTCCTCATTCTTCCAGAAGGGCTTCTTCTAAATCTGCCTCTCCGGAAGCGGCTGCCCATACCCGAAAGTCTCCCTCAAGGTCCAAGCAGGCCCCTACTGCTGCTCGGTTGTCCCCAAGATGGCAGCTGCCATTCAGCCACTGGCGGGACTCTGGGGCAACAAGGCGCATGCAGGAGTATGCCAGCTCTGGTCATAGATCACCTCTCCAAAGGCTGGTGGACGAGGCGGACATAGTCCTCCCAGGCGCAGGCACAGTAGATCTCCTGAGAGAAGGGACGTAGGATAGTGTTCTCCGAGACAGGAAGAACGTGTAGTCAGATCGATCGCTGGAGCGGAGATGCAGTGAACATCGACTGAGTAGGAGAACTCAATCTACCTCCTCGACTACCTCCACCCGCTGCTTCAGGCGGGATTACTCCCCCACTCTTATCGGACAGCCCGATATCCAGGGTCTCTCCCATAGATGACATCAACACTTATGATGTTCTGCAGAGAGGAGCAAAGAAGCTCAATATTGAGGTGTCGATCCCACAAGTCACGACTACAGTGATTTTCGAGACTTCTCCAGGAGACTGCATCTCGACCTACCACTGCTCCTATTAGTACCTTGGATCCTGGACCCCGTCATGGACACTTTCCTAACGCCAGCAACCATAAAAGCAGTGCCGGCTCGCCTCCTGAAAAAGTACAAGCCAGCTTCCTCAGATCCAGTCTTTGTCAGGACGGATCCTCCTGCAGACTCAGTTATAGTGGCAGCCGCCAAGAAGACACATGCTGTGTCAGCCACGTCTTCTGTACCACCTGACAAAGCGAGCAGATCCCAAGACTCGTGGGGTAGTAGGGCCTGCACTTCTGCTGCTTCCTCTCTTGTCTCCAGCGCGGCTGCGTTGCTTTTGCCGTTATGATAGAGCTCTCTGGGACTCTTTGGAACGTTTCAAAACCAAGCTCCCTAAAGAGGATCAGAAGGATTTTGACGAGATAGTCAGAGGGTTCTCCAGTGGTGAACCAAAAGTACAGCGGCGGATGGTAAGGTGCTCTCAGCGCACGAGAATGCACCAGGAGGTCAGCCTGGTTAAGGCTAACGGGACTAAAACCCGATGCTCAGTAGAGGAACCTGAACCTTCCTTTCTCCGGCTCTTCTCTCTTCGGCGCACACGCCGAGGAAGAGATGACTAGGATGAAAACTGAGTTGGACACTGTCAAAGCAGTGTGGTTGGAGTTAAAGAAGGAATACAAACGCCGCTACAAATCCAACCAACGCAAGGGGCCTCAACCGAGGGTTCAAACTCCTCAGTGGTCCCAAGGCAAAAACCAGGGGAAACCTCAGTTTGGAGGGGGAAAGTCTAACAGAGGTAGATGTGGTCACCAACAGCAGTCCTCTACCACGGTGAGAGGAGGAAAATCCTGAACAGTCTTCCTCTGCCACCGTTGCCCACTACAGTGGGAGGAAGTGAGTCTCAACATCTGGCAGAATGGGTCAGTATCACAAAAGATCTTTGGGTGCTGAATATACTGAGGAATAGATACGCACTACGTTTCCGTGCGTGTCCAAAGGACATACCGCTGAAAGTCTCGAACCTCAACAGTTACTACTGCTTCGAAAAGAGGTGAGAACTCTTCTTCAGAAGCAGGCGATAGAGGTTCCACCCTCTCAAAGAGGAAGAGGAGTTTACTCCAGATATTTTCTTGTCCCCAAAAAATATCAGGAGGACAAGTTTTGACCAATACTGGACCTTCGACTTCTTAACTAGTTCATAGTCGAGGAGAAGTTTCGCATGTTGGCCCTTCACCAAATATGTCCACATATACAAGTAGACATTTGGATGTGTTAGATGGACCTCCAAGATGCGTACTTCCACATGGCCATTGCAAGAAATCACCGCAAGTACCTACGGTTTGTGGTCGTCCACAAACACGATCAATACAAGGTTCTGCCCTTTGGTCTCAAGTCCGCATCAAGAGTCTTCACCAAGTGCATGGCGGTGGTGGCAGCTTTTCTTCACAAAGAAGGTCTTTGTCTATCCATATCTAGACGACTGGCTGCTGAAAGGTCCATCCCCGCAGCAAGTGAGACACGACTTTCAGACCAGTTTGCGGAAGCTGCACTATCTCTGCCTACATGTCAACAGGGACAAGTCAGTGCAGCATCCCACTCCGAGCATCCACTACCTTGGCTCCGTTCTGGACACAAGCGTGGGAAGAGCATATCCTTCGGAGAAACTGTCCTCAATGCGACAGAAATGCAGGCTTCTGCTCCAGGTGCAGAATCACTGTCCAGCAGGTAGCATCCCTACTGTAATCTATGGCGTCTTGCATTTTCCTCATCCCCAACGCCAAGCTGCGGATGCGTCCTTTGCAACAAACTCTAGAAGACCAGTGGGACCAGTCTACAGGTCGCTGGGAAGATCGAATATCTCTCTCCCTGGCGGCGAGATCCTCCCTCTCATGGTGGACTCAGCAGTGGAATCTGATGGTGGGAGTTCCTTTTCACCAGCCACTTCCTGTGCAGTCAGTGGTGACGGAGGTGTCTCTAGAAGGCTGGGTGGCACACATGGGGTGCCTCCAGATACAAGGATGGTGGTCGACAAAGGAGCAGTCCTACCACATAAATATGCAGGAGCTTCAAGCGGTCCATCTGGCTCTGAAAGGTTTTCAGCCTGCCATAGTCAGATTCAGTCCTAGTCAAGACCGACAACACGACGGCCATGTTCTACCTGAACAAACAGGGTGGAACCCGGTCTCGCCCCCTCTCCCAGGAGTCACTGGCAATTTGGCACTGGCTTCTCGCCCGGAACCTCTCAGTGGTGACAGTGCACCTACCAGGCGAGCTGAATATCGAAGCAGACTCACTAAGCAGGCACTTCAAACACCAGCTGGACTGGGTGCTACACGACAAGGCGGTGGCAGACCTTTTCCATTGGTGGAGTCGTCCGGAAATAGACCTTTTTGCGGACGACGTAAACACAAAATGCCACTCCTTAGCGTCCAGATTCCATCATCCAGGGACACGAGGGAATGCACTTTTGATGGACTGGTCAGGGACATTTGCTTACGCCTTTCCTCCTCTGCCCATGATCCTGAAGGTGGTGTTCAAGCTGCTCAGATCCACCCTGTTCCTGGTAGCTCCGGACTGCCCACGGCAGTGGTGGTACCCGGACCTTCATCTGTCAGTACTTCCACACAGGATGTTACCCTGCACTCTGGACCTTCTGTCCAAGATGGGAGGGAGAATTCTTCATCCCAACCTTCCCTCCCTAAACTTGACAGCATGGCTCCTGAGGTCCTGCAATACGGACATTTGAATCTGCCTCCTGATTGTATGCATATCTTGAAAGAAGCAAAAAGACCCTCCACAAGGACATCTTACGCGTTTAAGTGGAAGAGGTTTTTTCTTTGGTGTAGGGCACATCATCTTGATCCGACCAAGGGGCAAGAGGATGTTATTCTCCCTTACCTACTGCACTTAGCACAATCTGGTCTAAAGTTTGCTTCCATCAGAGTGCATTTGTCTGCCATTACGGCATATAGGAAGTCTCCTACGCAGCCATCTTTTTTCCAAATGCAGGTGGTCAAGGACTTCTTACAGGGGTTAAAGAAAGTGTACCCCCCCTGTTAGAAACTATTCTCCTCCGTGGGAATTGAACTTGGTATTGTCTAAACTGATGGGTCCGCCGTTTGAGCGCAGACCTAAAGCTTCCTTGCATCATTTATCCTGGAAGGCCGCTTTTCTGGTAGCCATTACATCGGCTCGCAGAGTGAGCGATATCCAGGCTCTGCACCAATGAGCCTTACACTGTTTTCCATCACAACAGTAGTTTTGAGGGCCCATCCTTTTCTCACTAAGGTGGTGTCTGAATTCCACATCAATCAGTCCATTTCCTGACCATCTTTCTTCCCTAACCCTGCATCCCCAGCTGAGCAGGCTCTTCATTCCTTAGACCTTAAGAGGGTGTTAAGTTCTACCTTGATAGTACCAAAGGCATAAGGAAGAGTACCAAAGGCATAAGTAAGACAGACCAGTTATTTGTCAATTATGGCACCATCAGTACAGGGTTTACTGCAGCGAAGAGATCCATTTCTAGATGGCTTGTCTCCTGTATCACCTTGGCTTACCCGCTGGTGAAAAGGCCCTTACCTTTATCTCAAGGCGCATTCCACCAGGGGGAAAGCGGCCACAGTGGCTTTCTTGCATGATGTTCCTATGTCCGAGATTTGCAAGGCTGCAACCTGGAAATCAGTTCATACCTTTACGAGGCACTACTGCCTAGAATCTGATTCCAGAGCTGATGCTCAAGTAAGCCAAGCCTCTTTGAGATCTGTTTGGATATTTTTTTTGCTCTATCCTACCTTGGGTCATTACTGGAGCGCACTTATCATGTTTTTCATGTATTTTCCTTTGCCCGCAGGGAGATGAGTTGAAGCTCGCTATTCTATTAGAATGTTTATGACTATTGATGAGGACCCCCTGGAAGAGAAGGATTAGTTACTTACCTGTAATCCTAGTTCTCTTCCAGAGGTATCCTTATCAAAGTCATAAGCAACCCTCCCGCCTCCCCGGGCAAAGGTCTGCTATTTGTTTGGAGATATTGTTAACCTCTTTGTTCCATGGTTTATTCAGTCGGCTGGGGGTCAGGAGTGCCTTAAAGGCACGGTGTCAGTTTATTGCTATGCAGCTACAGGTTAGCTTTTCAGTCTTTTTAGACTGTGTATTTGCAATGCAGCCTTGGAGCTTTCTATGCTTTCGGTGTTTTATGAGAATTTCTACTGTTTTCTGAGCATTAAAACAGTTTCTAAACAAGCTTCGTTGTTTCTCATGCATTTTATTCATGTATGGTGGAAATTCTTTACTGCATATTCAGCTCTGGTGTTTATTAGGCTGCAATTGCTTATTTTTTTGTGTTTCTGTGTATATGTATATATGTGTGTATATGTATATGTGTATGTGTGTATGTATGTGTATATATATATATATATATATATATATATATATATATATATATATATATATATATAATTTTTTTTTATGGTGGAAATTCTTTACTGCATATTCAGCTCTGGTGTTTATTAGGCTGCAATTGCTTATTTTTGTGTTTCTGTGTATATGTATGTATGTGTGTGTGTGTGTATATATGTGTATATATGTATATATATATATATATATATATATATATATATATATATAATATGCACGAAGAACTCCAAACACGCCACTTCCAACCATGCAGCTAAACAGGAGACGGACCACCAGATTGGATAACAGATCTTTAATCCAGGTTAGAAGTCATTTGCAGGAAATGCATAACGCGTTTCGGGCTACAAGCCCTTGTTCACATGCATAAAACTTTGTTACATTTTTTATTTTTATGCCAAGTGACTACCAGTGCAAGCCCCTCCCACACGTCATGCGATCATAGACAGAGTAGATATACTTCTGACCGCGATATGTGCAAACAAGCTCAATAAATAGTATAAATACTAATATCAAACATGTTATCATTGTTTGTATAAAAGCAATAAAAACCCTCACCGGATAAATCCATTAATTGCTTTAGTTCTATCATTTGTCACAAACAAACACCCATAAAAATCATGGGTGGAGCGGACCCTTATTAATAGTATGTCACTAACTTGCTCAGGGGTGGGCATAGACCAGTGAATAAAGTGTCAAGTGCTAAAAAAGTGTAAACAGTGCATGTCCTAAAGTGCAAACATCACATTAATATAAATATAGCAATTTATTTACAAGAGAAGAGACAAAGTGCATGATACATGAGAACTACCTGCATTTCGAAATTGTTATTCTATGCTAATTACACAGATGGACAAAAGTCTCATTCTGTATAATAAAAGCTTATACAAAACATTTCATTTTATTAACAGGGCTTATCATAAAAAGTGATAAAGTGATACTACCACACCCTGTGTATAAAATAGTGCTAGAATTTGAAATTATCATAAATTATTTAAGATACATAAATTGGTACAAAGGGGTTGATACTGATGAAGATTGAAATCCCTGGCTAACAGGGATCATGACTAGCCAGGGCAAACAGATCAAATATATGTACAAATGGATAACCGTAACTGGTTCTGCATGTCCCTTGGCAAGAGGGAACCTGACTACCAAGGGTGACATAAATGATCTTGGTTCACAGGAGAAACACAAATATCAGACGGTAACGGACAAGGACCAGCCTACAAAAAAGTATGTAAATCTTCAGTGTTGAGGCTGTTCGGCCACTTGCTATCGAATTCCAAGATCATATTTGATTCGACTTGTCTGAGCTTCAACTCTGTTACCGCCTCTTCTCAGTTTAGGCACTGCCCCTACAACAAAGTATGTTAAACAATTAATATCTTTTTTGTGTTTCATCTCAAAGTGGCGAGCCACTGGGTAACTGGGGTCACTATGTAAAATTGCACGTAAATGTTGCAAAATCCTAACGTGCACCTGCTGTTTGGTACTACCAATATAATTCAAGCCACAGGTGCACGTTAGGACATAAGCTGAAAATTATGTCTTGCAGGTAAATTGGCCCACGATATCAATTGCCTTGTCACTAAAAGGGGTGATGTAATGAGTTTTATTCACCCCAAATTTACAGGCACGGCAACTGGAGCATTTACGAAAACCACCTGCAGATTGTAACCAATTCGTTTTTTCTTTTAATTCTGGACATGGTTGATCCAGAACCGCGCCCCCATGTTTCGCGCTCTACGAAAGGTTACAGTTGGTTTCTGTGGTAAAAGGGCCCCCAGGATGTTATCCGATAAAACTATAGGCCAGTTCTTGTTAATGATTTTTCTGATCTTGCGCTCCTGGTCACTAAAAGAGGTAATGAACCTAGGGCAAGATTCGAATTTCTCCTCTGATGAAGTAGTAGAAACTATCTCTTCACTGACAGGCAACAGGCTTTCGTGGGTCTTTAGATCGGCTTTGGCCAAAGCTCGATCAAATGTTTTCTTTGAGTATCCCCGCTCCCTCAGTCGTACTTCTAGTTCCAGTACAGACTGTCTGAAATCCCTCTCAGAGCTGCAAATCCTTTTGAGTCAGAGAATTTCTCCGTAAGGAATGCTCTCAATAGTGTGTTGTGGGTGTAGACTAGAGGCATGCAGGGTAGTATTACCTGCGGTAGGTTTTCTAAATAATGTGGTTTGTAATTTCATTGAGTCATCAATATAGACTTTAATGTCTAAACTCCACCTGGCTTGCACTGATATGTGATGTAAACTTTAAATTCAGGGAGTTATTGTTGATTTCCTCAATGAAGGAGACAGCTTCCTCCTTTGTACCTTGCCACACACTAAAAACATCATCGATGTACCGCAGGTACTTAATCACTTTTTCATTGACCCATACTCTGTGTGTCACATTGAGAACCCACTCCTCCCACCAGCCGGCATGTAAACACGCATAGCTGGGGGAGAACCAGGCCCCCATTGCCACGCCTCTCACCTGTCGCCAAATCTCCTTCCCAAAGGAAAAGTAGTTGTTTCTAAGACACCGCTCTATAAGACTAAAGATTGCCTTGTTGTGTTGGTAGTAATGTGCGGGTCTCTGGTTTAAGAAGTATTTTACTGCCTTAAGGCCATCTTCATGTGCTATACTTGTATATAAAGATTCCACATCAAGTGTAATCAGCAACATGTCTTCCTGCCATTCAATTGATTCTATTTTCTTAAAGTCCGTGGTATCACGGACATAGCTGGGTAGCTTTTTAACCAAGTCCTGAAGGAAGAAATCTATCTATTGGCCCACCCTTTCACTCACACTATTTAGTGCAGATATAATAGGTCTACTAGGCATAGGTCTGATGGCTTTATGCACTTTTGGTATCAAGTAAAATGCAGAGAGGGTCGGGAATTCATTATGCAGGAACTTGAACTCATCCCCTGAGATGAGTCCTTCCCAGCGCCATTGAGACAATAACTTGAACAGATTCTCACAAGCTTTACCATAGTCATTATTACTAGATTTAACATAGCAATTGATATCATGAAATTGTCTATGTGCTTCCGTGATATATTCTGTTTTGGGCCATAAGACCAAGTTCCCACCCTTATCCGCAGTCTTGATAACAATGTTAGGGTTAGTGCTTAGCTTCTTCATAAGGGCATAGTAATTAGCATGTTGATTAAATACTTGCCTCTTGTTCCTGTTAGTCGATTTGTAAAGGGATTTGATTTCCGTGGTGATAGTCATGGAAAGTATCAATCTCATCTTTTGCCATCAAGGGGACAAAGTCTGACTTGCCTTTAAATGGAGTTAGCCCCGCTCCTTGTTGTGTCATATGTATTTTACTCAGTCTTCTTTGAGTGGACAAATCCACCTCGGGTCCCAATGGTTGTGAATCCGTCGCTGCATTGAGATCGTGCATGTCAAGCAGTACAGGGGCATCCGCTGCTGAGACTTCAGGATCCCCTGAAGTTGCACTAGTAGGGCGGGCATTAGTTCCAATTTTCAAGGATTGTAGAGTGAAGAACTTTTTTAATTTTAGCTTGCGTATAAACTGGAAAACATCAACTCTTGTCGGGGCATATTTAAATGATTGTGCTGGGCAGAAGTTCAATCCTAGCGAAAGTAGTTGTTCCTCCGCTTTACTGAGTGACATCAGTAAGATTGATAACAGCATTGTTTCTTAATGCTTCTTGTTGCGCCTTCCTTGTTTCTTTTTCTGCACATTTTTGTTTTTGTTTTTTTCGTCTTTCGTGCCTCTTTCTGTTCCTTCGGCTCTTATTGCGTTCTTTTGCCGAGGGCGTAAGGTTGACAGTCTTTCCGCCACTAAAAAATCCAACTCTTCCTCCATATTAAGAATGGTTAGCGGTTGCTCATTAAATAGCGAATCTCCACTTGAAGCGCTAGAAAAGGCATCAGACCCTTCAGAAGTCACACTTCCGGCATCGTCAGCTTCTTTACTGCCACTTGCCCCCACTATTAATAGGATTATCCGGGGTCTGTTTCTTGTTTTCTTTTGCGCTGTATTGCTGGCGCTTGACTTTGTTGAATTTACGCGAGAAGGTGACGATCTGGCCATTAGCATAATCCGCCTGATCTCGTGCAAACTTGCTTATTTTTCTTGCCTTAATTTTGTCCCCATGTTTTTTTAGTCTGTCAATCATTTCCTCTTTCAACTTTTTTATGTCTTCAGTTTCGGTTATTTTATTTATTTCCTCTTGGATAGTATCAATGTTTCTTAAGATCTCTGCGCGGTCAATTGCAGCATATTTAATGAGGATCTGCTTTCTGTGAAGCAGACTACTGATTTGAGTAGACTGTGCTAGTGTTTCTGGTTTAGAGAGGTTGTGGGAGTGGCAAGGAAAGTACCCAGTACTGGGGGCTCCTGGCGGTGCGAAAGCTGCAGTAATTGCTAAGCTAGCTGCTTCTGTGTACCATCATTCAACCTTCGGGCTTGCTGCACCTAATGAGCCGGGGACTGACTCGCCTGTGGGACTGACTCACATACCACATATGCCGCCACTCTTCTCATGCTGCTGCGCTTGGCTGGCTGGTTGGTTGGTTTTGCAGCCTGTTCTACCACCCAGTCCTGACTTTTCTGCTTATTGCACCACTCCAATGCCTCCTGCAATATGTGGGGCTCGGATTGTACGATATGGAGGTTAATGCAAGCCTGGGCACTCCGCAGCGACAAGCGCTTCTCCAGGAGTTCCCAGTGAGATCTCTGATCACACTTTACTCCCTCTCACCACGCAACTTACCTGTTTGACAATCCCTCCTGACTGGAGGGAGCCGAGAAGCTGTTAAACTGAGTAATGTAACCCACCAGATGGAGAGGGTGAGGGAGTGAAGGTGGAAGCAGAGGGAAGAATAATTGGGATTGCGGTGGCTGGCAACTTTGTCTGCGACAGCTTCTGCATACTGAAATCCAGTGATTGCTGCAAGTCCTAAATGTTCATTCTCCCTAGTCTCTATAGTCACTGAGGTACTATCAGACACTGGCACCATATAGCTAGCATTCTGTCTATTTAGAACGATGGTCCCTTCAGACCTAATGGCTGTACTAGTTTCTTGATTGAGCGTAATGGTCTCATCCAATATTGACCATTAACACCTGTGCATTCCTCAACCCTTACCATAAGCTTTTCAAAGATTTCCTTGCTTATACTGGTGCACAGTTAATCCAAATGTTAAAGCTGAATTGCTTGCCTATTAGCCTCCATTTTGTTGACTGATTTCTTTTAAGGTCTTTGGCTCTTAAACAGTAAATCTGTTAAACTGTTTTCAGTCTTTGTAGTAAACTAAGTGGCATACTTTTCTATAGTCAACTAGTTGGTAACAAGTATTCTTCTGTACTAGTTTCATTTTCCTGCATCCAGAAGAGGGATTACGCAGTGAGTAATATGGTTTTATGTGGATTATCCTATCCCCTCTCTCCTCCTAGTACAAAACCTATCACTAGTTAAGATCTAAAACTCCTTTATTTGCTTGCTAACTAGCTTATCCTAAATTGCTATGGATTAGTGGATGGCACTCACGGTTCACCAGGGCTGTTAATTTAAAAACATTGTAATCTGGAGCTCCAAGGAAACTGCGACCAGGATGCAAAGCCTGGGGTCATACAGAAGTTGATAGATTTCTGTAATCAAGATTTAAAAAAAGTATAATCCACCACTGCACCTTAACGATTTGTAAATGGTGTTCAGATGTAAAGTGCCCATTTAGACTGTTTTATCTAAAATAAACTGTACATGTAGATTCTTTTATCTGCTTCTTGTGCTGCTGTTCACATTAATGCACCAATATTTATCCTGTAGGTCCTAGATTTCTTGAATTGATGTTAGATCAACTAAAATTCTCTTGTAAATGTCACTAGACGATCTACAAAAAAATATATATAGAATAGGCCACTCCAAATATGGTGTAATTTATGAGACGTGTAGCTTTACTAAAGCAGCTATTCAACTTAAAGTGGATTTTTTTATCACAATTTGGTATATTTTCACAGTAGAAAACATGTGCAGGCTAATGGAATTTATTGTATGTGCACGTCCACTGGGGCATTTTTGCGCTGGAAACTAAAACGAACAATGAAACATTAAAGTAGAAAATGGCGGTCAGCTGAGACCATAGCTTCCGCTGCCCAGGAGCCCGACGGCAGATTGACTAGAAGTTAAGCTGCGGAATCAATGCGATATGCTAGCTGGTAAGCGCGGATTCAGTGTATGATGGAACGCATAACAGGAATATAATAAGGAAACGAAGGAGCGGTGAAGAAAGGCAAAGTTTGTGGCAGCACGGCGGGAAAAACTATGCGACTAGATCCTACCTGTGGCGGCAACCTGACTCCGCAGACTCCGCAGGGGCGGATTCTTCAGGTGGCGGCTTGTGTGGGGCTGGCTATTTTGGGCTCCTGCAGTTCTTGAGGGGCGCTTTCGGTGCTGTGCCGTTACCTAGTGCCTTGGGACTACTCTCTTGGCGATGGTGAGGGCAGCAGCAACGAGGCGGTGCTCTCTCGCAGCGGAGTCAGCGCGGACGGCCCCTGTGCGGCAGAGACAGGTGGACCAGGGCTGCGGGCGGAGTTTGTGGCTTAAATTCTGCCGGAGGAGGTTAGCTGTTTAGTGGCCGAAGCTGAAGCGGAGTTTGCTGCAGATGTAGCTGCCCCAAGCAAGGAGATGACCCCAGAAACAGCTGCAGCAGTAAAAGCCAAAACAAGGCTTGCTTCCAAGACCACCCTGGTGGCGGTATCATCACCAGTAGCAGCTGCAGAAGAAACACAGACGCGGGCACAAAGAATAGAATCTAGACCCCTCTCTGAAAAAAGGAGGGGAACAGTAACTAAGCCAGCGGGTCCCACTGTGGTGAACCTCCTCAGAGGCAATGGTAGTAAGACCAGAGTCAGCGGCAACTCCACCTGTGGTAGGTGGAGCGGCAGACGCCAAAGGGTCCTGTGAGAGAAATTCTAAGCGGACGCATATACAGTTACCTTTATAAAGACACTGACACTCGCACTTCCAGGGCTCTCACTCTGATATACAAAATGAGCATACAAAGGAACATGTGTCTAATGCAAAGTGTTGGGGTCGGTATCGAAGTACTACTAAGAGGATGAGACTAGCACACGCTCCCTCAAAGCTGGCATAAATGAAACCAATGCTAGAACATCCAACGGTGTAGAGGGTGTAGACGCAGAAGAGATTCTTGACGATAATGGCAATGGTACCGGTACGGGGGCCCCACAAGTGGCAATATTGTACGCTGGGACGGTGTCAGACTGTTAGAGGAAAGCGAGGCTTGTGCATGGGGAAAGCCAGAGAGACTCTGAGAAGGAACTGGATTTCTATTCTCTCTCGGATGGGGGAGAGTGGTCTGAAGTTACGGACAGTAGCAACCCTGAGGCAAGGGGTAGTGATTTGGAGTTAGATCTTCAGGATAGGGAAAAACCGGGGACATGCCAGAGGAGAGGGTGCGAGAAGGAGCTCTTGTGGGATTATACCCCCCTCAGTCCAGTTAACAGGTACTCCGGAGGCGGCAGTAAAGGGAAGGGAGACTACTCCGACAGCAACAACATTAGAGACTTTTACAAGCAATAGCTGCTCATCGCGAGGAGACTCGACAGGATGGCCGTAAGGCCCAAGCCGCAATGAGGAAGATACAAGGCGTAGTGCGAAAGCTATCAAACATGTAGTACTTTTGTGGAGTGGATGACCGACTTGGAAACTGTGTGTACTGCAGAGTCAGACTTGGCAAGTACCCTGGAAAAGATGAAATCGCAGGAAGCACAGATAACTGATATCCAGTGGAAGCTGGAGGAACATGTGAACCGCCAGAGGCGGAATAAGCTGTGCATTCTTGGGGTCCCAGAAAGGGGGGGGGGGGGGATGCCCGCATATATATCGTAGAGCTACTTGGAGAATCTCTCCCCGAACTCACGGACTGGAATTGGTCACTAAAAATTCAGCAGGCCCATAGGGTACAGTTTGTGCAGAAGCAGCCAGTAAGAGAAGGGTCACTCCCATGAGCTATCTTGGTAGCTTTCTGCTAAAACTGGCATTATTTGAAAAAGCAAGGCCTGATCAAAACGCACTAGGAATGGAGTCTCATACTTCGTCCATCCTGATTTCTGCCACACCACCGTTGAAAGACAGAGGCTGAGACAGATGATCAAACCATTCCAAGACAAGAATGCCCAAGCTTTTTTGAATAATCCTGCAAAATTATCTGGAATGGGCAATCGTTTTTTCCAGTTCGAGATATAAGCTAGGGAATACCTGGACAGCCTAATAACCTGATGAGGTCAGGAAAGATCTAAAGTTGAAGTAGATGCTGTAATCTGCGGCACTGTGTACTCTGGCTCTTTGAGAGGATGCCCTTTTTTCTTTTTCTTTTCTTTCCCCTGTTATTTTCTTAAGGTGTTCCCCCTCCCCCTTTTTTGTCCCCCCCTTTTTTTTGTTCCCCCTTACTTTTTCGTATTTATACGAGCATACAGTGTAAGATAGGGAGGGAGGTGGTCATGTAGTGTGGCTACACAGCATAACTGTAATTAAAAGATGTTTTTTATTCCCGGGTAATCAGGCTGGCGCAATGCACTCATCGCATGCAGACCATTTCTGAGTGTCTCTCGGAGGGGAGAAGGGGGCGGGGGGGCGCGAAGCTAGGTAATGGTGGGGGGGGGGGCGGTAGGGGGTAAAAATGGAGAAAAAACCACACAGAGAAAGGTGATGGTGTAGAATTGGGAGTCAGAAATGTATTTCATCAAAATAACGAAGATGGGAAAAGGTTACAGAAATATAGCAAGGAAAGAGGAACAGTAAGATTTGCAGAGTCGGTTGGAAGCGATAAAACAATTTTAAGATGGAGAGAATGTATATGTTCAATAAACATGGCCGGACTTAATGATGCAGTTAAAAGGGGTAAACTGGGAGAGCTGATTAAATTAAAAACATTTGGTGTAATCTGACTTCAAGAGTCCCACCTCCCCTGGGATAAGACATCTCATGGTGCTACAGGGGTATAACCTGCTGGCTGCCACCTCGCAAACCTCGAATATTAGAGGGGTAGCCATATTGGCAAAAGCATCTCTGGGTCCAGTCAAACGAAAGGCCGCAGATAAGTTTGGCAGGTGGGCCATAGTGGAGCTAGGATGGGGTCTCACTATGTTCAATCTATGGCTCAAATTATGAGGTTTTAGAGATGGAATTGGCAGCATGGTCTTTACCACTTGTTTTATGTGGGGACATGAATGAATGAAGGGCATCTTGTATTGCGCAGACTTAGCCCGTGGGCATCTAGGCGCCTAACGGAAATAAAGAAAACATATGTACCGGAAACCAACTTGCAGATAAGCCTCTGCGAAAAGCCATGTTTTTAATGCCTTCCTGAAAGAACCGATAGAGGGTTGTGATTTTAGTTCCAGAGGAAGTGTGTTCCACAGCCTCGGGGCCAAAACAGAGAAGGCCCTTCCGCCCCACCTGACTTTCCGCGCCCGGGGTATAGTTAGAAGATTTTTACTCTAGGAGCGTAGGTCTCTACGGGGAGTGTAGGGGACTAGGATAGACCGTATGTCTTCCGAGCCGTCCCCATATAGCGCCCCATAGACAAAGCATAGGATCTTAAAGGAGATCCTAGCCTGAATTGGGAGCCAATGCAGACTCTTCCTGGCTAGGGTGGCAGATGAGCGGCCAGGGACGTCAAGAACAAACCTAGCTGCCGCATTCTGTACATTCTGCAGGCGTTGTATGAGGCCTAGGTTGATACCAGAGTAGAGTGCATTACAGTAATCTAAGCGGGACGTGACTAGAGCCACTACAGTCTGTTTCCGGGCTTTCAGAGAGAGGTAGTGAGTGATTTTCCTCAGTCTTGATGACACCCCAGCAGGTAGCAACTGTTCTATTTACCTGCTGGTCCATAGCAAGAGAGGTGTCTATCAGCACGCCCAAATTCCGAGCGGATTTAGTGGGACGCGGACACTCTCCAAGGGAAGGGGGCCACCAGTCAGTTGACCAGGCATCCTGGTCACCTCCAAAGATCAAGACTTCGGTTTTCTCTCCGTTCAGTTTTAGCGAATTACAAATCATCCACTGTGAAACTGCCTCCATGCAGTTCCTTGAGCGGAGGTACTCACCGAGTGGGAGAGGGAGACCAGGATTTGGCTGTCATCGGCGTATGATACCACCTCCATCCCAAAAGATCTAACCAGCCTGGCGAGTGGGGCCACATATATGTTGAAAAGAGTGGGGCTTAGAGCCGACCCCTGCGGTACCCCACAATGCACAGGTTTGGGAGGGGATACAAAATCTCCTAGCTTGACCCTCTGCTCTCTCTGATTAAGGAAAGAAGACAGTAAGCTGAGTGCCGCGCCCTCTACCCCCATCTCCCTAAGACGCGATGGCCGGAGATAGGGTATCGAAAGCTGCTGTCAGATCTAGCAGCACCAGAAAAGTAGTCTGCCCCTCATCAACCTTTGTACGGATATGGTTTACAACCACAGTAAGAGCCAACTCCGTACTATGGTGCTTCCGGAACCCATGCTGAGATGAGTCCAGAAAGCCAGGAGAGTCCAAGGCAGTCCGATGTAAGTTAAGGTGGGACTCTAACATCTTTGCTGGGGCCGGCAACAGTGATATTGGGCGGATATTTTTCATTTTCCCTGGATCTTGTGACTGCTTTTTCAGCAGGGGCTTGACCACAGCTTTTTTCCAGAGCCCTTGAAAATGCCTTCTGAAATAGCAAGGTTTATCACTTCAAGATAAAAGGGCAATAAAACTTCCCTACAATCCTTAAGGATCCTAAGGGGGCAGGGGTCCGGAGGCGAGCCGGATTTAATCCTATTCAGGAGCAAATCTAGCTGCTGGAGCGTGAGAGGGGGAAAATTGGCCAGAATGCTTCCTTAGTCATTGGGCTGGCAGTCCGGGGGCAATGGAGTTACAGGAGGAGAAGGACACCGTTTTCCCTTTGAGATTCCAGGGAAGCATAAATATCCACTATTTTTGTGTGGAAAAATAGTGAGATTATTGCACAGTTCTTGAGACCCTTTAACCGGGTCAGGAGTCTGTAAGGAGCAAAGGGAATCGACTATCTTGAACAGTTCCCTTGAGGAAGTGAGGAAGGCCGTTAGATTAGAAAAATAGGCCTGTTTTTCCTCAATTATTTTCCTTTTATTATCTCTTAACAGAATCTTGTGCTTATCCCTTTCTCTGTAATCCCAGCTAGTTCGCCAGAGCCTCTCCTGCCTACTACAGTCCTGCCTTAGAAGCCGGAGTGTCTCTTAGAACCAGGGAGCCGAGGGTCGTCTTCTGGCAGAGTAACCATACAAGGCCGGGGCTATAAGATCCACCGCTCTAGCGACAGCATCAGAAAGGCCTACCGCGGCCTCCTGGGCCTCTATCCCAGGGGTCATCCCGTTGTAGGCTATAAGAGGGGCCAAGGTGTCATTGGTAATGTTCCTATAATTCCGCTTGGGTTCCTTTCTCCTAAGGAGACATAATATCCTGGAGGAGGATGGAGATTTTAATTCCAAAGGAACAGCCAAGTGATCTGACCATACTAGGGGGATGGGAGGACCAGTTTTAAGTCTGGGATCGTTAGAAAAAACCCCATCCAGTATGCGGCCCACCTGAGGGGTAGGGCTGTCCACCAATTGTTGAAAGCCATAAGCTGAGAGAGTCCACCAAGCAACCAGTATCGCTAGAGCTTATATCATCCAGATGGAAGTTCAGATCACCCATGATTGTCAAATTGGACCTCCCAAAATAAGGCTCTAAGATATTGAGTAGCTTGAGGCAAAAACCAGATCTAGGGCCCGGGGGCCTATAGATCAGGAGGCCTAAAAAGGAGACCGATGGAAGGGAGTAGAAAATGACCTGCAAGGGTCCGAGGGTAAGGAAAGGGTTTCAATACGGCAGGTGACAGACATCTTATATAGGATCCCCAGGCCTCCCCCTCTCCGACCAACTCTATCCGATCTGGCCAACGCATAGTCTTCTGGGACAGCGTTGGCCAGTTCAGGGCCCGAGGAGGCAGAGGCCCATGTCTCTGTAATAAATACCCATGAGGGCTTCCTAACCGCGACAAACTCGCTGAAGGCAATGTTGTTCTTTATCAGCGATCTGGCATTGATAAGGAAACCCCCTTCGGTAATAATATTACGGGACAGCGAAGTGGTGGAAAAACGCACAACAGGTGTTTCAGGAGATGGGGACTCAGTCTGACCCGAAAAGCAGCCACAGTGAAGGGAACCCCGCAAGCTCTCAGGGGTGAACCTATGGTGGCAGGAAAGTTTAGCGGGTTTCAATGCAATAAGATCCTGCCAGGAGTAGCTACAACTTACTCGAGGAATTCGCAGCAGAGCAACCTCTCCTCCAGCCCCAGCGCGTCCTCAGCGCGGACGGGCGCAGACGGGCTGGACTTAGGCGCGACGAAGTCGCGCGCAGACTGATCGCGGAGGGAGACATACCAGGTTAAATAGGGGAGGGACTGAAAGGCGAAGCCCTCGTGACCCTAGAAGCCAAACGTGACTGTCACGCTGGATTTACTATCTGATGGCGATAACCGAGGGAGGTATCAAGGGCGGAAACAAAGGGTATATAGGGCACTCATCACTTATAAATAGTCATGGATTAGTGGATGTATGGCAGACTAAAAAGACATCTCAGAGTGGTGATGTAATGTATAAGAAGCTGGGCACTCAGAGTGGTGGCAGCACTTATTCGTTTCTGCACAGGAAATACGTCAGGATAGATTATTTTTTTTGTACAGCTCTGATACTTGAGAAGGCTGAAATAATTTTACCGACGGTCATATCAGATCATAATCAGTTAGTTTTAGGGATTGAAGTTTCTGATGGTAGGAAGAACAGGGGGAAGTGGACTTTTGATAAATTAGCTAATAGGGAATATATAGAGCACATAAAAAATGGGTAAACAATTTTTTTTATATTAATAGGTATAGTGCCTCAAGAATAATAGTGTGGGATGCGTTTAAAGCAGGGTTGAGGGGAGAAACAATCAGTTGTGGCTAAATCTCGAGCTGTACATAAACTGAAAAGTCAGGATGTAATGCAAAGGTTGAAGTCAGCCGAAGACTAACATTCATTTTTAATTAGGCATGGGAGGGAGACAATGCAGACGCTTAAGGCAGAGATTAACGGATGGCTTGCACAGAAGGCGGCAGAAGAGTTTCAATCTCACCGTAATAGTTCATATTAGAGTGGAGAATTAGTGAGGAAGAGACTCTCCCTAGGCAAAAGTCAGTACAGAACTAAATCCTAGCTATCAATATGGGGGGCGTGGAATATACGGACCCAGAAGGCATAGTTAAAGCTTTTCATCAAATATTTATGGAAGAAGCTGGCAAAGAGGCAAATGGCATGTTAGATGATATCAGACAACTGCTGACAAAAGATGACCTAGGGCAGATGCTAAATGAAGATCTAAAAGATGAATTGGAATTAGAGATATCACAAGAAGAAACAAATAGCATTACAGAATCTGGCTACAGCAAAGGCTAAAGGCCCTGATCAAGTACCCTTTGAGTTGTATAAAGCATTGGGCACGACAATACTACAATTCTTGTTAGATCTATTTAAAGGGATTCAATATAGCGGAAACATCCCGAGTCATAGAAGGAAACGCGAATTGTCTTCCCAAAGAAGGGGAAACAATTAGATAACCCAGGGTCATACAAACCAATCTCCTTAATCCAGATATAAAAATCTAATCTAAAGTCTTGGCATCCCGGTTAGGAAGGGTCATTGGTCATCTGGTCTCCCCGTGGCAGCATGGTTTCATACCAGGGAGGCAAACTGACCATATTCCAAGAGTAATAACATTGTTTGATATCCTGTAAGAAACGGGGGGCCAGATGGCCATGATCCTTCTAGACGCCGAGAAGGCGTTCGATCGAGGAACATTTTTTTTTTTTTTTAATGGGAATTCTGGAGCTAAGGGGGTTCGGTCAGGGATTTGTCAGGGCGATCAGAGCAATGTATTGTAACCCAAAAGCTCTGATACAGGCAATGGGTAAAGAGTCAGAGGAGGTATTAATTAGCAGGGGGAAGCATCAGTGGCGCCCCTGCTTACCCATTTTATTTGCGTTATATATTAACCATCTCATAGGTTTGATTTTAACTGCCCGCAAGAGCATCTATTTGCACAAGGGGATACCAGACAAAAGTTTTAGCCTACGCGGAAGATGTGGCACTTGTCACAACAGATCCCAAGGAGGCATTGGATGAGATTGCGGATATTACAGGGAAATTTGGCAAATTATCTGGGTATAGCTTGAATAGGGAGAAACCCATTGTAGTATGCGCACAGAACATGGTGTACGAAGATGTAAGTCGTGCTCAATCAGCGGTTTATTTAGGAGTCCGGATTGCTGCTAAGGTTGATAAGATTATCAAAGAAAATTTCGATCCATTCATCAAAACTATAGGTTTGGACTTAAAGAGGGTTAACAGGTTACATCTGTCAATTATAGGGAGAGGAAATTACCTAAAAATGAATATATTGCCCACATTTTGATACCTGTTTAGGTCAATTCCACTAACTGTGGATGAAATAATACTCAAAACATTAACTCCATGCTGTCTTACTTTGTGTGGCAATATGGGAAGATAAGGTCTATGAAACTCCTGACACTGCCACAAGATCGTGGGGGGTTCACCATTCCAAATATCACATATTATTGGGCAGCCCTGCTTCACCAAAAATCCTTTACTGAAGCAGAATAGTATGGACGGGGGGAGCTCGAATGAAGGAACTCCTACAATATTTGAGCTAGCAGTAGGAGCAGAAGCCACAGGGCTTCTCCTAAGACAAACTGAGCATAGCTACTATAACAAAGTACGGTTTAAAATTATAAAGAGTGCGTGGTGTATTTGGAAGAAGATAGCAACATTTATGGGGATCCCCAGAGTTGCACAATATACCCACTTATGGCGTGGATCACTCTTATCAAAGCATACTTATGACATCATGGGGCAGGAATGGGAGAGTAAGGGTATAGTTACAGTTGAAGAGTTCTATGGTGGACACCAGCAACTGCATTTTAGGTATTTGCAACAGGAGTACGGGATACACACTAACAAGCTTTTTAAATGTATACAGGTCAGGAGCATTCTTATGGCATATAGACATAGGGTAATGATTGGGAAGATCCCCCTGATGGAACTAATTAGAACTGAGTCATGTAAAATTGGTGATATCTACAGCCTACTATTGGCAGAGATGCCGGATGATTTAGGAAAGCATGCTGCATCTTGGGCAGCTAAACTAATTAACCCAGAAGTAGATATCTACAGGAGTTTAGAACTCTCAGCGGAAGCCGTTTTAGCTTCCAATCTGAAAGCACAGCTGTATAAATCTGTATTTAACCTGTACTTTACACCGGCAAAACTCTTTCTATGGGGTAAAAGAGAGGACGACCTATGCCCTAGATGCAGTGTGGGTCCGGCTACAATGATGCATATGTTTTCCGATTGTAGTGAACAAATCATTTTAAAAACAGGGATCTGGAGCTAGCTACTACACTGGCAGTCCTGGGGCATGATGGCTCTCTCCGATTTAACAAAGAACAAGAATATTGTTTATTTTTGGGCACAGCTATATATCGTATAATGCTGGCCGCTAGATGGAAGGATAAGGAGCCTCCCACCTTTCAGATGTGGTTAGCTATATTGCTGGGGGATTGGAAACAAGAGGCAGCCCTATATGCATGTAGAGGGAGGAAAGCCAGAACACAGAGGGGGAAGAAATATGGGCTTGCATTGCGAAATGGAATGGTGAGGTGGGAGCAACATAATAGCAATAGATAAAATAACGATGAGTAGCAAATTAATCCGGTTTTGTGAAAGAACCATGCACTTATTTATTCATATAAACCCTTTATTAATTGTATGTCTCTGTCAAGATAAATATCTTTAATCCAATACCATATTCATAAAACCGGATAAGAAATAGACATACGCTGGCTTAGTTACTAAATTCTTTCTCCCACACGGTAAAATTATGTATTTGCTATTGGTTATATGAATTTCTGTATTTATGAATATTATGATATTGTATATTTGAGGTTTTCTTTTTTGTAAAGCAGTGACTTCTTCTCTCGTGTGAACAATAAATTAAAAACAAAAAAATGATTCTTTAAAGTAGAATTAAGCCTGAGCAACAAAGGGCACCTTTAGAACATGTTTTTAAAGCTAAAAGAAAATATAATTCTCCTGGAGTAGCGCATTCCATAGTTTTTGGGTCCCATGATACATACAGAAGGCGGTCTATGCAACATGGACGTTTAAAATCTGGTGAAATGCGATGGCAATGCAAAGTGCTTCCATGCAGGAGTATAAGGTAGGGTAGTAGGTTAGTGGTAGGACAAACTTGAATCCCTAGAACAGGGACCGACGAGAGGAAGGCATAGGGATTCCTGCTCTTAAACGTGTCGGAACTCACGTGATCGTGTCGCTGCCAAAAGTTAGTAAATTGTAAATTGCAATACTGTCATGGTCTGACCTGGTGGCTGTAGAGCAAATTGGTATTCCTGATTGGACCTACTAAAATGAGGATGTCTAAGTGCCAAACATGCCTCTGAGCCAGAAATCGTTAGTGACATTGTAAGATGTGGATCCAGGCATGCAGCTAGATTCTTGGCTGCTACTCGTCCATTGCAGAAGTGGAGTAGCTAATGGGCCCTTGCTCACTTTGCCACTGGATTCAAGCAAGCCGGGCTGAAGACGGCTGGAATGCCAGAAACCGGTCCTCGGAAACTTGTTTCCGGTCCAGGGAAGACATGGCTTGGCAGTTCGGGCTGGACTGTTCCCATGAGGCACAAGGTCAGACTGATTTGCATATAGCCATGTCTGAACTGGGGTGGCAGAGTGGGCTAAAGAACGGTGATGGATTAAACCCAGATCTTTTGACTGGGTGTGAGTGTTTGATTGGTTCGGATGCTCCGTCCATCACCACCCCCTTTTGTACTGCGTGTGTATAGATGTGGTCTGCTCAATGCATTTTCAAAGGTCAAAAGTTTGCCATTTTGCTATCTCCAATTCTAAAAATTAAGATACTGATCAACTTCTGCGTTTCTGAAAGTATGTGTTGGGACAAGGGCAGCATCAGTTTCTGTACCCTCCATAGTTAGTTTGAAGTGCATTTCTGGCCATAGGGCCTGTAATGTTAGGACCGCAGTACTTTCTGCTTAGGTGTATATAATAGCACTGTCACAGACAGTGTTTGAACTTTTAGGGGTAGGGCCAGTGTAAACGTTGAACCCTACATGGTTAATAAAAGAATGTTGTAGAATCTTGCACTGATGTGGTGGGAATGAAGCAAATGGTTCAGCAGTATCTGCCTTGCAAAGCTGTATGTGTTCTTGGATATCTCTTGGAGATTAGCATCCAAAATGCAGTTTTACCCCTAAACGTCTGGCTACAGTAGTGGAGGGGTGTAATCTTCTAATTTTGTAAAGGTTGAAGATAGGTGTGTGGTAATAACAACAAACAGATAAAACGAGGGTCCCAGGGAATATTTACCGACCACGCAGTTACTGCCCCCTAAACACGATATATATTACAAAAAGAATAACTGTGGGTCAACTGTGTGTCCAAGTGTGTCGTGATGACTCTGTGTACTCTATGTGTATTAGTAGAGCACACAACAGGATATCACACTGTATGGGAAGATATCCATCAGTTACTCTCCTTTTACCGCCCTTTATCATCTGAACCACTTCCCAGAGTGGAGAACCAATACTGTTGCCACCTGTTGTGGGAATGGCTACTGTTGTAAGGTAAAGGACTGAAGGGGAATAGTATTAGTAACTGAAAGCAGTGCAAGAAGGTGTTGTGAGAAAGAAAAGGAATGTGCTCTGATAAAATTGAATAGTGAACGCAAAAATATTTTATTCTGGTGCCGTCCACTTCCAAAGTTAAAAGCAATTTAGTGCAAAATAGCCAGTAAGTAGACCTAATAGTTACTGGCCCAATGTAATGGTCGACATGTTTCTGCGGTAGTTTAAAGATCCCAAGGTATCTCCCGCTTCTTCAGGACCTAATTCTTTTGCTACTGCTCCAAAGGGAAAAATGAAAATTATTCGATGCAGATATCACCTGTTCAAACCTGGTAGTCCTATTTGTGCAGGGGATGTCCTAGGATACAAGTCATCAAGACACAGACAACATAGATACAAGACACATACAAAGATAAAACAGACATTACCATAATTAGTGGAAGTCATCTTCTGTTAACTATTTGTTTAAACAATTCTGCATTAAAGGGCTACTTATAAGCCAAATTTTAAACAACTCCTCTAGCTCATCTCTAACACAAGAGGAATGTGCCTCTCCTCGCCTGGCAACAGCTCAGGAAGATAGTTCACCGCTCTATGGTATAGAGAAAGTAGTATATAGAGTCAAATTAAAAACTACGCGAGAGCCAAACAGGAAAGCATTCCATTCGTCAAAAATGAATTAGAAATCTCCTTATTTACACCAGGAATAAATAGTCACTCTGAATATTCCTCCATGCATATTTCTTTTAAACGGGGTTGTATCATCTACTCCAACATGCTTGTAGCCCTTGGCGAATCTTTTTATTCTTGTTATTCAATCTGTATCTTAGATGCTAGAAAATGTGCCTAGATCTCAAAGCACCCCAAAGTGGCGTCCGCCATCACTCTTTTGATGATTTGCCTTTGCGAGCCTGAGAGGGAGCGTGTGGCTGGTGTTTTTGTTTTTTTCAGTAAGCTCCTGGTGCCCTTTCCTTTCGCACACTTGTATACATGAGTACTCTCTTAACAATATCGACCCTCGGTATAGCACGTGGCCGGTGTTTGTTTTTCTCAGTAAGCTCCTGGTGCCCTATCCTTTCGCACACTTGTTAACATAAGTAGTCTCTTTACAATATCGACACTCGGTCCGCTCTCAAATACCCAGATCTTATTCGCAGATGTGGAATGGTCTGACATCGCCCTTTTAAAGGCCCTTTAAAAGGGCTCTACCCCACCCCACCAATGTTCCCTAGTCTGGTAGCATAAAAACACATTTCCCATTCTGCACACAAATGGTTACCCATCTGACTAGGCCTGTGGACACACTAGACTCCTATTCAGTTTGTTTTAAAGAACTAGAGTCTGTTTTTGTTTGATAACTAGCATGCTTGTATAACAGTAAAACATAACAACCACAGAGCAGGGTTTCATTTTAACTATTTATTTTTCTTTGAAAAATAGATTGACATCTGACCTGAGGTACACTCCTACCAAGAAACACTGCTGCTGTGGAACTCACCGGTGCTACGGAACGTACCGGTGCTGCGGAACTCACCGGTGCTGCACACACTCGCCCAGAGTAGGGTGTGTCAAATATTGATCTGCTTGTATCTTTCTTTTTTTAAGGACCCCCATTTTCAAACACTTTGAGCAAAATCATCACTGGATATTTAACGAAAATAATTAGGAAAAAAGGACTTAATTTTTTATATTGTATTTCACTCCTATTGACGACAAATTATGTATCTAACCTGCTCAGCATCATTTTTATATGTACTCTAAAAAATTATTTAAATGTTTGTACAGTTATATTAGTGTGAATTTTTAAAGCACTGCCCTTATTTTGAAGTGTAATTTATATAATATTTCAATAAAGTAATTAACATTATTTTTGACTTTGAGCAATTTTTATCCTTCAAAATGAGCATTGTGTGGAATGTTGATTATTGGCAGTAATTAGTATTTAAAATGTATGAGAGGGTATGTATAATTCAGGCTTTAAATCATCACTAAAACATTCATGAATGGTAGACTAATTTAGCACTTTTGTGATCACAGCTACCACACTTCAAAGGTTTCTGCAGCGACTAATCATACGAACTGGTCTTAACTAACTTGCCACCCGTTTTCTAGTTTGTAGTCTTCTAGATTAGTTTTCCATCTTTACACTGTATAAAGCACCACCCTGCTCAGCGAACACTATTTACTTTCTCGTCACCCCCACCTCTGACTATTTCGCTTTTGAATAATTATATTAAATTTATTTTCTGTAGTTTCATCTAGTTAATCTCCTGGTTAATGGTTTATTTTCCAAAAGGATATCGCACACCATTGAATTTGCATGTCTGCAACCCCTTCCCAAAGTTCTCTTTAATGCTGCCAGATTTCGGGTATCTCTTGGCAATTCATGCCATCAGTATCGTGCTTTGCTAGTACTAGTCCTAATTAAGTTAGCTGCTTTCCTTTTTCTTTTTTTTTTTTTTTTTTTTTTTTTTTTTTGCAGAGCATCCCTCCGGTTGTGCAGATAATTAAAAGTTCAACTTCTCAAAGATTTCTAATGAATATGTTCAAGACACTCGTGAGGAGCATATCTATGTATATACTTGTTGTATTACTGATATTCTGATTTCAGAACATTAAATACATATACCAATTAAAATGAGTTTGCTAGTGGAACTGGTTATTAATAAAGAAAATCTACACAACTAGTATACTAATTTAAAATTGACATTCTCAACCTCTCCCTAGGAAAGTTAATCTATTATATTGTAAAACTCAATAACTTGGGTGGATGGTAGTCCACCACAAGTAGAAAAATCACTTACCTTTTGGGTTCAGACAAAGTGTTCAATTTAAATCTAGGCTCAACCTCTGATAGGTATGTTACAGAGTAGACAGACCAACTTTGCAAAACATTGTAAAGCATTTCAAAAATCCCAAAAGCTATGCATTCACAACACTAAAATTCCCACTTTCTCTTTTTTTAACAGAGTAAAATGTAATAAACAATGAGACAAATGACTACAATCCAGAAAGGCTTACAGGAGATGTGTAAAAGAAAAATAGGAGGAAAAAGCCACCAGTAATACCTTTTCATTGTAGGCCGGAACATTGCTGAGATTTCAGCCCAGCCCTAATGGCGCGCATCTAGAATAAATCCAGCAGGTTTGTCCTGGTCCAAGACTTTACCTTCTCACGTAGTCTCTGAAATTGAGTGAAACCCTCCAGTTGGGCAAGGTTGCAGGCTGTATCCAGCAAAGTTCTCTTGAAGCAGTATGGCTGGTGGACGAGGTTTTGCTGAAGCTGTTGGTTTGGGCAGGAAAAGCTCACTGGCAGACATCTAAATTTCACAGCTAGCAAGCCCTCTCATTGGGTGGATACTCAGCCAAGTCAGGATTTCTACCTTCGAACATAATCCAATAAGAAAATCAAAACCCTCCAGTGGGGCAGTCCTGAAGCTGTGGCCGACAAAAGTGCAATAAAAAACTGGCATCTTTGGTGCGAGGTCCTGCTAGCATTCCAGAGGTTTTGATAATCTAAAATAGGTTAAACTTTTCAGAATTTCTGGACAAGCTGCTCTTTGTTCCCTTTAAGGCTCCCAGGAGCTCAGGGAGTGCACTTAGGGGGCCCGGGCTCACTGCGGAAGAGGCCACCTGAAGGGTTGCTACTGCCTAGCTAGGCACTTTAGGGGAAAGGCCTCTTGCAGCTTGTTTCACTGCCCTGTAGCCAACCAGATCAGCCAATTTTACCCTTGTATCACATGGTAAGAAGTGGACTCCAAGGGTCAGCATGTCAACTCTGTTCTCCAAGCCGGTCTCAAACAGCAGTTCCAGTCCTTCTGTTCTTCCCCAGGTTCAAAGTGTCCTGTTGAGCCGTGAGGGAGGTCTCCGCTTTGTATGTTTCACTAGCCATTATTTGGGGAGACTTCTGGGCACGCCTTAATCAATGAGGAAAATGTTCCTGTAGACAGTCCTTCCCATTTTTTCAGCACAACTTGTTTGCAGGAAGGGAAACTATGCCACAGCGCACTATTTTAAGGGCAGTCTAAATTGGCTCAGATGTTCTACCTGTGAAGGAAGTCTGTGGGCAAGCCAGGGGAGTGTTTAGGGAAATGACAAGTTCCAGCCTGATTCATACGAAACTTGCACTGGGACTAGCTCCATCTCCACTGGGCTGGTGCCCAATCTGGTCCAGAGTCACTGAAGATCAAAGGCTGCCCTGTTTAATTTACAATTGATTGTGAAAGTACAGGTCTCAACCTTGTCCCTTTCCAGTAAATTAAATTTGTGAAACCTGCTAGCTACTTCAGTTCAGTTCATAAATCTTTATTCGAACTCCGAGAATTCATAAAAGCACATACATAATTTAGTTATTATAAAATCCACATAAAAAATTATTAGACCTTAAAAACATCAAACGGATTTTACAAATTGATATCCGGAAAAGACTTTGACGTTTTCCATCATTTTGCAGGCTCGAACAGTTCTCAAGAAAGTGCTAGTGCGACATATTATTTCTTCGTTGTCCAAGGAAAGCACTAATTGATAGGATTCCCCTAAAGTGATTGGTCTGTTTTTTAAAAAAAAAGTTTAAAAACCATTTTACATATTTCAAATAAAATCTACATGCGAAAAAGTGCAAATCAGTTTGTATGCTCACCCCGTCACAAGGGCATCTAATAGAATTAGAGATTGGCCCATAGTCCAGAGGAAAATTTAACAAAAATCGGACAGTTCCAGCCCTTAATCGAAACAGAAGACTTCTTTCCCACCCTGACACCGGCAGAGTTGGATATAGTGACAAAGGATCTCTGCAATTCCCTGCCCATGTAAGTAAGGACTGTGGTCTTCTTAGATTCTTCCCTTACTCTGTCTGTGTTATAAAGTGCGTAAAGTGCTTTCTTCAAGTCCATATTGTGTACCAAAATGACTTAACTTGGATCAATGAAGATACCACCTTTTTCAATGCTACAGACTTTTATAAACTCCCGAGAGCCAGGGAATCTCCATACCTTTGCATTTTAGGCAATCCGTTATAATGCTTTGAGTCAGGGTGGCTGATTTGTTCCTCCAGACAGAATGCCAAATAACGCGTGTTGGCACTGATAAAATCTGATATAAAATGTAGATTTAATTCCTTGTGGCAAATATATTGCAAGGTGGAGATCGGCGCTCCCAGCAACTTTCTCCAAAACCAATTTTCTTCCCGCTGGATACACTGATTCTTCGCCAAACCCCATACCTCAGCCCCGCAAGTAGCTACGGGAGCACATCGTAGTTTGAAAATCTTTGCAATTGCCTCAATGGCGCCTGTTTTCTTAGGTCGGGGAATGCTTAAAATAGAATTGATGGCCTTTGAGAATTTGCTCGTGGAGTGGGCCAAATGCCCAGTCCACAAGCCATTCGCAGCAAAGCCATCCCTAGATATGGGAAAATGTGGGTAGAAATAAGTATCGTCCCCTACCAATATGGAATTAAGTTGACGTTTCCCCAGTCCACATAACATGATAAATGACTTTTTTAAAGTTCACCCGTAAATCCAGTCCGTCCAAATATTCTGTGAGACTTTTGACTAGGATCCGCAGGGAATTTGGGGTGCGGCCCATTAGACCGCATCGTCAGCATAGAGTACGGGCAATAATTTGCTGTTAATTATGGGGACATCTGGAGTGGACTGTTACAGGTGATTACTCAGACCGTTTATATAGATAATAAAGAACAGGGGTGCTAAAACGCACCCCTGTCTCACTCCCCTTCCTACTGTAATTGGTCCTGACAATTCCCCTCCCATTCCTATCCTTACTCGCGCCTTAAGGTCAGTATGTAGAAAAGCTAAAAAAAAAAATGGACCAATAAATGGTTCAAACCATAACTTAGTAGAATAGACCAGTTTGGACCTATTAACCAAATCAAAAGCGGATGATCGGTCCATAAACGCTAAACAAATGGGGGCGGAGCGAGCAATGTTATATTTGTTAATAACCAAATTAAGATTTAGACATTGTTTGACTGTGCTGTTTCTAAAACCCAGTTGGCACTGGGATAAAATACCAATTTCCTCTGTCCAATCTAAAATCCTATTGTAGATAACTTGGCCCAGGATCTTTAGGCTGTTGTCTAGTAAAAGATCGGTCTGTAATTAACAGGATCCGATCTATCGCCCTTTTTATATATTGGGACGATTACACTCGTTGTCCATGTATCGGGCATAGGTGCTTGAATCAAACTTGTAAAAACATTTACAAGGACTGGGGCCCATAGTTCCGGTGTCCATTTTATAATATCTATAGGAAACCCATCGGACCCTGGGGCCTTGTTTCCAAGGCTCTGTGTAATCGCTTCTTCTACCTCCACCAGTGTTATCTGCAAATTGCCAAGGGGCCCTGCATATAGTAATCCGAGCTGTCTAATGGCATGGCGTAGATATTAGAAAAATGGTTTTCCCAAGAACTGCTAGTAATAGTGCAACTGACAGGCGTTAAGTGTTGGCCCATATTACGCAGGTCTCTTACTGCGGGCCAAAACAGATTGCCAGACTCATCCCCCCCCCCCCCACCCCCCACCCCCCTTGCAGGTTCTACAAGGGCTTCCCATCGCTCCCTTAAGAGGGTATCCTTCCACTCTTTAGTTGCAATTTTATAAGCCTTCCTGGCGGCACTAACATCTATCCTACATCTAGGTTTGGCTGTTAGGGCCTTACGTAATTTCCTGTTGCCTTCAGAGCAGTTGTGGTCGAACCATCTTGGATCTTTAGAGCCCTGAGAAAATGGCACTAATAGAAGGGATCTGATTGCAGAGCATATCTGAACAAAATCTTGAATTATATTGGGTCTGTGTTACTATCGTTGAAAGGCATGAATTAATTAAAATCTGATGCCCTGTTAATAGGGACTTGGTTATTTTCCCGCTATCTATCCCCTTCCATTTTAGTCATAGTTTATCCGATGAGGGGATTAAATCTCTCGCCCCTTGAGCAATAACATACACGGGCAGTGGGGCTAATTTTAAGGCCACTGTCAAAGGGTTATGGTCCCCAAAATCTGTTGCAACGACCTCTTTGGCCGTTAGGCGGTCCGCCAGGCAGGGAGAGACAAATAAAATCAATAGTTGAAACACTATCCCTGCCTCTATATGTCTGCACCAGCGGAGTTGAAGGCGGTGGGCCCAAATCCATTACGTTGCTAAGAATGTATTGATCAAGACGAGAATTTAGTTCCACTCCCCTCCGCACCGCTGGGTCCGCCTGTCACAAACCTGTATTTTGAACATCTTTTGAGAGATTGGCATTAAAATCCTACCCAGAAGAATCCCCTTGCCTTCACCTGAACCCTGAGTTTTCTCTAGTGTCAAAATAAATTTAAAAAGTGCAATGAAATTCTTATTTGGAGTGGAATAAAAATCATTATAGAAATGTATTTAATAAAAAGGGGCTCGGCACTTGTACTCTATTGCTTGTATATTGGGGTTGTTTGTATTTATTATCTTAACACTCCCACCAGCTGCGATACTGATCCCAATAAATAAGCCTCCAGCCACACGGCCGAAATTTGGCTTGGGTGCCGCTACACTAAAACAGTGGAATCTTTCTATATACAGATCATGGGTGGCCCATGTTTCTTGAAACATAATTATGTCCTAAGAGGATAATATATATGAAGCCACTCTGTATCAGCGAGTCTTGGCTCAAGGCCGGCAAAGTTCCAGCTTAAAATTCTAAGATCGGAGTCGTTATTACTTCTGTTAATGTTCAGGGATACCTTAACTATTGGCCATCCCCCAGTTTTGACATGGTTAATACCATTCTCTGCCTGCCCCTGCTGATAAATAGGAATTGATGGCTTCAAGCTGCATATGTCCATGGGTTCCTGTTTCTTACTTTTGGCAGGTAGATGGGTACTTAAGGGGTTCCTTAATATGTTGTCATTTACCATCTTATCAGCAGTCAGTCTTGGGCATCTAAGTTGGGAAAGGCCAAGTCAAACCGGTTAAATGTAGGCACATTATACTCATTTCTCCCCTGATTGTAAGCACTAGTTGGTGGTTGGCTTCTATGCAAGGGTAAAGGGGGGTGGTCCGATAGAAAAAACCTAGAGGTAGAATGTGTATCCCTTCCCTACCCATGTGCCTTGTCCCCGCTCTCTCAAATGTTCTGTAAAAGATCTTTTGATCCAAAATTCAGTACTATGCAGTCACCTCTGCTGGATTTGATCGATCTGCCTATCCATGGGACCCTTCTAGCCATTTTGAATTCCTGAAACAAACTACTGCCCACTCCCGTTTTAGTGTCCAATAGATGGAAGTGCCCTGTTTCTTAAAGAGCTCCAATGTTCCACTGTATTGGGAGTTAAAGGTGGTACATTGGTAAGGACAATAACCTAGGGTGTGCATTCGGGGGGTAGGTTAAAATTATCCTTGCCATGGGGTGTTTGTACAATAGATAAGCTGTCCCCGTTGAAACCCCTGTTTCCCTCACTTAATAATCTCCTTTGGTTTGGATTGCATAATGTAACATTTGTCCCATCTATACTACTATTATAAAGAGAGAACACACACCTTTGAGCCAGGTAAACTCGGGAACCACAGCGCCAATCCACACACCCGATACATTGTAGAAATTGTTAGGGTGTGCAGATGGACATAGGCGATAAAAAATAAAAAAAAACGTAAATTTAAAAATATAACTTTTTTTAAAAAGTAGTGCCCTGAAAGTAGCGCCGGCCGCGACACTGCGCTGGCCGCGACGTGCAGCGCAGAAGTGAGGAGCGCTGGCCGGGGAGAAGCTGCTGCTCAGGTGCGTCATGACGAGCGGCGGACATGGAGCTGCAGTGAAGTGAGGAGCGCTGGAAGGAAGCGGCAGCTCAGGTAAGGTAAATGCACATTGGAGTCAGGGCGGGAGGGAGTCAGGGCGGGAGGGAGTCAGGGCGGGAGGGAGTCGGGGCAGGAGGGGGTCGGAGCGGGTGTGCACAGAGGGACGGGTGGGAGGAGTCGGGCGGGAGGGAGTCGAGGAGGGAGGGGGTCGGGAGTGGGTGTGCACAGAGGGATGGGCACGCAAGCATCAAATGCTGCCCCCAGCCCCTTTCTGCCCCAGGCAACGCTGGGGCGGGCTGCTAGTTAGTACATAATGTGGGGGCATATGTGCCTTCTCTGTGGGGAACATTAATTGCAGTGGATGGCTGATTGAGGACAGATGCCAGGCATGCACTAGGCCCCCCTGATGCTACCAGGGTTCCATTCAATGGCTGACTAGACTGGGTTGGTAGTTTTTGCTAAATATCTAATCTTGTATTAATATCGGCAAGTGGCAAGATTGTAAATGTATCTACTAATGTAGATAGTAACACATCTCCTAAATCAGTTTGGGGCTGCCAGCAGGGACAATGACATCCAGGGGTGCGTCGATCAGTGGAGCAAATGGCGGCTACCTCATCGGGAAGACTCATCTTCCCACGGGTAGAACCTTTTATTTTAGCTGCTTTATTGGTCTGTTGGATTGTGGCGGGTAAGTCCCTCGCCTTCCTTTTCCGTGTTATATGTAAATGTACATGTATTTATATAGCGCAAATCACTGACCGAGGTCGGTATCTAAGCGCTTGCTTAGGGAACCCGTCCTGGTATTCCCCTGTGAGATAACCCCGGCAGGGTATCCACAAGGTGAAAGCCAGGCATCCCGCCGCGAGGGGCCGTTGTGGAGATTAAGCAAGCTATTGCCCAGAGTCGCAGAGTGTGAACCCGTGAGTCGAGAAGGCACCGGAGCGAGAATTATCGAGTCTGTGGAATTTTTTAGCCCAAGACCCGCCGAGGTGGGGAATTGAACCCTGGTCCAGGGCCAATCTCAGCTTCCGGATCTGCCGCCTCTAACCCCTGAGCCACACTTCTCCACTATATTATATTAATTATAGATGGAATTGTTTCCACCACCCTGTAACTGGCGTGTGGAGCGTGTACCAATTTGGGGAGGGGGTAAGGGGGGGGGGGGCGAGGGAGACATATCTTCGACTATGCTGGATGAGTCTACAGCTGCCACCTCCATCTCAAGAGGTCCAATGACTGGATGATGAACACTTACCAAGCTGCATTCAGCTGGTTTTGGTAGGTTAGATGAAGGGCCGCCTATAGATGTTTCAGTTAGACTGCAACGTGTCTCCAGTGATAGTCTTTTCTGCGTTAGCTCAATCTCTTGATTTATAAATGATTCAGCCCTGGTAAAGAAGGCATCAAGGGGCCCCAAACCCCCATATCCCCCCAACCCCATTACGAGAGCACATTTTTCACCAGAAAATAGTAGGCAGCAATACGAAGTATTGATATTTTACAGGAAATAGCAGTAAACAATATTTTACCAAGATCCTTGACCACAATACAGTTTACTGGCGCAGAATGTGTCCAAATGTCCGTTGAAAGGGGGATGGACCTGCCCTGCCGTGTCCTGCCTAAGACGGCCCGCCCTTTGCCCAGGCTTAGCCCGGCGCTGCACGCGTCCTGCGACGCTGGGGCTCTGCTGGAGTTTTATGCAACTCCGGGCGCGCGACAGGCGTGTGCGGTTTCCTGCCGCTAGGGATTCTGGATGATTGGTACATCAGAGAAAAGCACATTGCAAATTATGCAATACCAGAAATAAATGAGTCCACATTTATGAATTATGACCCCCACCCACATGGATCCCATAATACGAAGAAAAAAAGAGCCAGATAAGAGAGTATTTGCACAAATGATTACATACTACTTAGCCCATAATTAGCCTAGTGTTACCCCAAAATTGTGTAACTAACTGGTTTAAGTTGAGGTCTGTTAGTTTTCATCAGTGTTTATCCATCTAGTTAAAGGTTCCCAAATCCTTAGCCCCCTTTCCCTTGCCCCGATTCTCCTGCTTTTAAATACTTAAATCGCCCATTTATAGGATGAGTAATTTCCCAAACCATACATTGAGGGGCGGGGGTGATATCTGGTCAAGCCAAGCACTAGCCAGACATAACGGATATACGCCCATCGCTATATAAACCAAGCTCCGAGTTAAATTCTTCCATTTCCTGATTACTAACCCCCAGCAATATAACCTGAGGGATAAGTTCAACTATGTCTCTCTCTTTTCCCTGATGTCCCACTCCATCTATAGATTTGGGCCGGAGTGATGAAGATTGCACCAAGTCCTAAAACATTCAGCTTGCAGGCTTGGTGAAATAAAAGTGGTCTAACTTAGCTGGAGAGAATCTACACACTTTCCCTGCCCTGCTTGTTGCGTCTCTTGCCACCTATCCATGTGTTGGGGCATATCGTCCCCCATCTCTTTATTGATCAGTTTATATAGCGTAGACCTCTATGGTCGGGACCCCCAAATTAAATCCAGTAGAGGAATTTTATTGCAACAAGTTTGCTTTTTAGACACAAAATCCCTGATTTGTAAATATTTTAAGAAATTATCATTACTTATCCCAAAATTTTCCTTAATGAAATCAAATGTAGATATTTTTATGTCTGATATTAAATCTCCCATGAGCGAAACCCCTTTCTTGCTCCAAATTTTGAAGTATTCGCCCTGAAATATTTCAGGGAGTAGGTTATTATCCAAAGGAGAATATCTATGGATCCAGGGGTGTGGAAACTTTTAAATCTACTTGTCCATGGGAAAAATACAACATATATCTACATGTCCTCTAAGACAATCCACTTGTCCCACCTGTTCCCAAATCAATAATGTAGGATGACGGAGCCATTAATGGATTTTTGTTGTAATAAAACCGACCAGTGATATCCATGATTTGCAAAAATGTTGAAGGAAAACTTGACTTTATTGCTGAGAAGCGATATTCTCCTTTTAGGTACTGAAACAAAACATTAAATGATCTTCAATAAATCAATCAAATGACACTTGTTAAAGCCCACAGCTGGTTTGAAAGTAGTGTCCGAGTGCTGTCTGCTAAAGTAATAAAAAATTGAACTGAGTCAAATAGCCGAGTTTTAAGTAGCCTTTTGAAGGCTGACAGTCAATTAACCGTAACTGAAAAGGAAGACTGTCAATTTTGTCTTGCGTACAGTAAAGGGGTTACCGCCACAATGAGACTTCAGAAATTTTGGAATCCGCAGGAGGCGACTATTGTTGGATCGAAGTGCACTCTTTTGAGTATGCAGAGACAGTCTATTCAGGAGATAACATGGGGCCTCACCATAGGAGCTGAGAGGCAACGTTAGAGTTTTTAAGTTGATACGCTATACCACGGGAAGCCAGTGCAGATGTCGAATATGGAGAGATTATGGCACCTCGGCACCCTCCTGATTAGTCGTGCCTCTGCATTTTGAATGAGCTGAAGTCAGTGTATCAGATATGCAGGAAGACCAAGGTTGAGACTGTTAAAATAGTCTAGCTGGGACAAAATGAAAAAATTAACTGTTTTCCTTGTCTCTACGGGAACCAGATCAAGAAACCTCTTGATAAGTTTCATCTTCATAAGGCAGACATATGAAATATGTTTAATTTGAGACGTAAAAGCGGGTGGAGTCAAAGATGATGCACACATTTCTAGCAGATGTGGTATGATTAGGACAGGTGGTTGACAGGCCACCACCTGATAGGTGGCAGGGGCCATTTTGGTAAAAGCCAAAACGTTTGATTTGTCAGAATTTTGTGTTAAACAATTTGCATCCATCCAAGTTGTGACTGCTCCAAGACATTCTTTAGAGTTGGGAAAAGCTTCCTCCATATGATCTTGAATAACTGACTTCAGGTATGGTAGCTTGTATATACTGGTACAAATCTGCAGCATATTTGCACATTCATCCATATTGGCTATATGTGAAAGTATCTACTGCAGAAACATTATGCTGCCAAAATATTGAGAACCAAAATACAGAGTCTGGAGTTTGGAATAGTACATCTTTACTTGCCAATTACCTTCTCCAAATTGTGAAGCTCAATATTTTGCATATAATCTGGTAGCAGGATATTCTTATTCAAAATTAGGGTGGAGTACATCAGTGTTGGGGTAAAAAAAATAAATGGATGAGAAATGCTGTACAGTTGGGGAGGTGCTGCCTGTCACGAAACGTCTGGCCTCCTTCCAGCCTAATTAGTTCTTCCCCTTTCATGTTGCCATACGGACATACTCACTGCACATACACACAACCCAACTGCAATGACACACACACACCTGGGACAGTCGGACACCTACTGTACACTCGAACAACGCCATTGCACAGAGACCTAGCTGCACTGCAGATGCATACACTCCTGCATCACTTGATGGACAGACACACAACCCCATGCAGGCCCACACCCCTAGAGACATACCCCCGCGCAGACGTAAGCACACCTCCTATAGATAGACCCAAACACTTCCTATTGATAGGCAGTCCCTAACAGAAAAGGTTTGCAAAACATGTTCCTAACTTGGCCCTGACTGGAGCAGAGATATTGCCTGCAAAGATATCCATGGATTTCCAGAAATTGGCTGAAAGAAGCCACTCGTTTTCTGTTCTAATGAAGGACATTCTACAAATGTATGAGAAATACAAATGTATGTTGCAGAAGGGGAAGGCTTCCAAGGAAGTTTTGGATTTGGTGGCAATTATGTCCAGCATAGGTCCACCCGGGCAGGTCCGCATCCATGGCCAGACTTTCAAAATTACCACTGACTATTCAAATTAGTTCCAATGAGATTACCTTGGTATATGCTTATTTTATGTAATAATATTGAAAATCTAGTATGGATTTGGCCCTCCTTGGCACATGTTGGACACCCCTAGTCTCTGGCTGTTTAGGATCTGTAGTTTGCCAATGCTTATTTCAACTTTGGTTGGCAAATAGCACAGCTTTTCAGGTTAAGCTCAAAGTCTAGATGTGCACTTGTAAAAAGATTCACTTACACCTACCTTTTCTTGTGAATAAATATTGTCTGAGGTGTCAGAAGAGGGTGTTTCAGGAGGGTATTTCAGGGTCGGTATGCCACGGAAAGTTTCTGCGCACCCATGAAATAATGCATTTGGGAGTGTTCGAGGCATGTGGGCTGCTGAATTCATATCTGTGCATAGATCGCCGCCTAGTGTTGGGTCCGGGTGATTGCACATTGTTGTCCTGGAAGAGTCTTCGAAGTATCACGAGATAGGTGGCTCCTCCCCTGGACTCCAGTGCGCATGGGCATCGCCTCCATCCCCAGATTGTTTTTTTCCGCCATTGGGTTCGGATGTGTTTCGGTTCCCTCTGTCGGAATCGATAGTTGTAAAACTTTTCTAACTCGAGACCAAAAGGTCTTTAGGCTGGGCGTCGGTATCGTTTCGTTCGGGTTTTGTCTGTTCTCAGCTACGAACTCTTGCTACCCATCCGCGTGCTCTCGGCGCGGACGGGCCTACTCGACGCTCCAGACATGGAATGAACTCCGTTCAAAAGGTGCCCGGTGTGCACCTCCAAGTATTCACACCTCGATGTGCACCCTGTGTGCAACAAATGTTTGTCACCGGACCATGATGCCAGGTGTATGGCCTGCTCGAAGTTCCGGTGTAAGAAAACCCTCAAGATTCGTCGGGCCGCTAGACTTCAGGCCCAGTTATCTGTTGAAGACGACGATGTCATGCGGGTTTCGGACTCTAGCCCCGCGTCTGAAGGATGCCTACGACGTGGGAGACGAGGACTTTGACGAAGCCGGCGACGAGGTAGGGGACGACGATGGGGCCATTGCCACCGTGGGGGACAGCTCGGAGGAGGAGCGCCCCCAGACTGCCTCAGGGGTCAATCCCCTTCATGTTGCCCAGGTCGAGGGATCGCCTTCGGGCCTTACCCAAGACCTCGTTACTAGTCCAGCAGCCCCGCCTCCAGGCCCGGGCACGGACATTTCTAATGTGCCACTCCCGTTAACAAAAACGAAAGTGAAGCCATTGGGATCCACTCCTCCGGTTTCGAAACCGAAAGTGAAAGCTGCACTGGTGCAGAAGGCTCTGGAGGCATCGACTTCCAAGAAATTCAAAATGGCCGACCTCAAGAGCCGTGCCAAGATGGCCGACCTGAGGGCCTCGGGGTCGACGCCGAAAACGAAGACGACGGCGCCGAAGATGGTCGAGGTCGATGACCCGAAGAAAGCTTCGAAGAAGCGTCAAAGCGATTCCACGGCTCCACCCGTCGGGGACAAGGAACGTGAAGTGTCGGCTCCGAAGGCGGTGCCTCTCGTAGACCCGACTCGGGGAGATCGCTCGAGCCGGTCAAGCCCTCCCCGGCCTTGACGAAGAAGGTCGCGGAGTCCCTGCAGCGGATTCGGAAGGACGCTGTGGTTCCCGAAACAGGGGATGTGGTGCCGAAACACACAACAAAGCCCACAAAGGAGCAAACGCCTATCCGCTTCACCCTGCCGCCGAAGTAGACGCCGAAGGCTTTTGCTCCGAAGCATGGGGCAGGTGTGCCCTCGAAGCAGGTGTCGACGCCCAAACCAGCACTGGTGGTGTCGAAGCCTCGGCTCCAGCCGCTTACGGAGGAAGAGCGTCGAGAGGTCATCGACGCCAATACCGGGAAACTGTCTCTCCTCAAGAGGAAAATCACCACGGAGCCGGTGTTGGAACATTTTCGTATTCCTCTCAAAAACAAGGACTCTGCGGGTACTTCGGCCCCGATAGAGCCTGCCTCCCCACAGGCTCAAGAACATTCGCCAACGCGTTCCAACGCAGGGGATGGTGACGATGAGGAGGCAGAGTACAACTATCCGGCGTACTCGGATCCGGAGGAGGAACATGAGCCTTGGTCTGCCGGAGGCGACCCGGACGACCCGCAATCGGGTCAGGAACCGCAGCTCTTTGCGGCGAAGACCTCACCAACGGAGGACTCGGCGGCCTTCAACGCTTTGATTGAGCGAGCTGCAGCTAACCATGATGTCGAGCTGCATTCAGATCCTGTGGATGTGGACTTTTTATTTGACACTTTCTCTGTGGCTGAAAAGTCAGTCAAGACATTGCCAATGCTCAAGGGAGTGCTAAAGCACGCGACTGAGGTCTTCAAAGAGCCCACTCGGGCGCGTGTCATCAATCCTCGCATTGACAAAAAATATAAGGCAGCGCCCTCGGATCCAACATATATCAAGGGACACTTGCCACTGGACTCGTTGGTGGTATCCAACGCACGCAAGAGGGCGAACTCGCAGACCACTGGTGACGCTCCTCCCCCAGACAAAGAGTCTAAAATATTTGAGGCCTCAGGGAAACGGATTGCTGCACAGGCAGCTAACATTTGGCGAATCTCAAACACGCAGGCCCTACTTGCACGCTACGATAGGGCTCATTATGACACCCTTGAAACACTGCTGCAACACTTGCCTGACCAGTACAAGAAGGCAGGGGAAAGTTAATTCAGGAAGGAAAGCTCATCACAAACGCTTCCATCAAATGTGCGCTGGACGTGGCTGATACAGCCTCCAGGGCAATCAACACTAGTGTGTTGCTGAGGAGGCATGCATGGCTTAGGATATCAGGTTTCAAACCGGATATACAAACAACAATCCTGAACCAAACCGTGAATCCTGACCACCTGTTCGGCCCTGAGGTGGATGCGACACTGGAAAAAATGAAGAAAGACACAGACACTGCTAAATCTATGGGGGCCCTCCAGTCTCAGCAGTTTCAGGGTGGTTCCTTTCGCCGCTCAAATACCAGAGGCACCTCAAGGGGTCAGGCATCGCAGTCCACACAGTATTATAAAAGTAATACCCAAACCTCATACACCAACAAGGGTAGAGGTGGCTACAGAGGCAACAACATCAAAGGCAGGGGACGTGGAAACAACAGCTCCAGGTCCACCACCGCCAACAAGCAGTGACGTCTTGTCACTGCCCCCCGACCACACAACACCGGTCGGGGGGAGACTCCAGCAGTTCCTGCCCGCGTGGAAATCCATCACCACGGACAGGTGGGTCAAGTCTCTTATCCAGTACGGTTACTGTCTGGAACTTACTTCCACTCCACCAAACATACCTCCAAAAAGCCGTCCTATGTCCGGCGAGCACTTGCACTTGTTGCAGCAGGAAGTTCAGGTCATGCTGCAAAAAGGGGCAATAGAGCTCGTACCACTACAAGAAAGGGGAACAGGGGTTTACTCCCTGTACTTTCTAATCCCCAAAAAGGACGGATCCCTCAGGCCCATCCTGGACCTCAGGCCCCTCAACTGGTACATTCTATCGGAGCACTTCCTTATGCTCACGTTACAGCAGGTACTCCCTCTGCTTCAACAGGGGGACTTCCTGGCTATGTTGGATCTAAAAGATGCATACTTTCATATCCCCCTGCATCCTTCCCACAGGAAGTATCTCAGATTCACTATTCAAGACCAGCACTACCAGTTCAGGGTTCTGCCGTTCGGGGTCACCACAGCGCCAAGGGTCTTTACGAAGTGCCTGGCGACTGTGGCGGCGCATCTACGACGCCAGAACGTCCACGTCTACCCTTACCTGGACGACTGGCTCATTCAGGCAAAAACAGAACAGCAGTGCGCCGACCACGTGTCCCGCACCATTCATCTCCTGCACGATCTGGGATTCTCTCTGAACTACCCAAAATCCCATCTCCAGCCCGCCCATGTACGACAGTATCTGGGCGCGACGATAAACACTCTGGCAGCCACTGCGCAGCCAAATTCAGTGAGAATCGCCAGTATCCAAACGCTGATCCAACGTTTCAGGCCTCAACACTCGCTTCCAGCGAAAGTGTTCATGCAGTTGATAGGCATGATGGCCTCCTGCATCTCCATTGTCCCGCACGCGAGACTACATATGCGTCTGCTTCAGGAGTGCCTAGCACGTCAGTGGACTCAGGCTCATGGGCAACTGACAGACCTAGTGTTGGTGAGCGGTCGGGCATGCAACTCTCTGCATTGGTGGAATCCACAAAACCTTTGCAAGGGCCGACCATTCCAAGAGCCTGTGCCACAGATTATCCTGACGACGGACGCTTCTCTCCAGGGATGGGGAGCGCATGTACTCCACTACACAGTGCAGGGACTATGGACACTACAGCAAAGGAAGATGCACATCAATGCGTTGGAACTGATGGAAATCTTCATGGCCTTGAAGGCGTTCAAAGTACATCTGTGCAACAAGGTAGTGTTGATCCGGGCGGACAACATGACAGCCATGTACTACATTCAGAAGCAGGGAGGCACACACTCTCCGCAGCTGTCATCTGGCTCAGAGCATGTGGAAGTGGGCCATTCAGAGGAACATCTTCCTCATGGCAGAGCATCTCCCGGGCAAGGACAACCAGATGGCGGACCTGCTCAGCAGGCACAGCCATCAAATGCACGAGTGGGAGATACATCCATCAGTACTCCAACCGTACTTCCAAAGGTGGGGTCATCCAGAGATAGACCTGTTCGCCACAAAGGAGAACGCAAAATGCCAAAGCTTCGCCGCCAGGTTCCCACACCCGCAATCACAGGGCAATGCGATGTGGATGAACTGGTCAGGCAGATTTGCATACGCTTTTCCCCCAGCACCTCTGATACCGCTGGTGGCACGCAAGCTCAGGCAGCACTCGATGACTCTCATCCTGGTTGCTCCAACGTGGGCTCGCCAACCGTGGTACACCACGTTTCTGGAACTCTCCGTGGTACCGCATCAAAGGCTTCATCTGACTCCCAGCCTTCTGACGCAGAGCCATGGCGACATTCAGCACCCAGATCCGCAACAGCTCAACCTGGCGATCTGGCTCCTGAAGTCCTAGAGTTTGGCTACCTCAATCTTCCTCCCTATTGCATGGACATCATTCGGGAGGCAAGGAAGCCCACCACTAGAGCTTGTTATGCGGCTAAATGGAAGAGGTTTGTCATTTACTGTGTTAACCACGATATTGACCCGCTAGATGCTTCCATTCAAAACATCATTTGTTACCTGTTCCACCTGTACCAATGCAATTTGGCGTACTCTTCCATCCGCATTCACCTGTCTGCTATGGCAGCATACCTCCAGAATAGGCAACACCTGTCACTTTTTAAGGTCCCTGCTATCAAGGCTTTTCTGGAAGGACTCAAGAGTCATTCCACCAAGGACCCCGCCAGCTCCAGAATGGAACCTCAATGTGGTTCTTACAAGACTGATGGGTCCTCCCTTCGAGCCGCTGCACTCTTGTGAGCTTCAGTTTCTGACTTGGAAGGTTGCTTTCTTAGTAGCAATTACATCGCTACGGAGGGTTAGCGAGTTGCAGGCGCTCACCATCCAAGAACCTTTCTTCCAAGTACATGCTAACAGGGTTGTGCTTCGCACTAACCCTAAATTCTTACCCAAGGTTGTATCTCAATTCCATATGAACCAGACAATTGAGTTGCCGGTGTTTTTCCAAAACCCAGAGACGCTGGCGGAGCGGATGCTCCACACCCTTGACGTTAAAAGAGCCTTGATGTACTACGTGGACAGGACAAAAGATTTTCGCAAAACCAAGCAGCTTTTCGTTGCTTTTGCCACACACCACAAGGGAAACGCTATCTCCAAAGCTGGGATCGCTAGGTGGATCGTGAAATGCATTCAAATCTGTTACGCTAAAGCTAAACGCACTCTCACTATCCCACCAAGAGCCCACTCCACCAGGAAGTTGGGGGCCTCTATGGCTTTCCTAGGTAACATTCCCTTAGAAGATATTTGTAGAGCAGCCACATGGTCTACCACACATACTTTCACTAAACATTACTGTGTAGACGTGCACTCCAAACAGCAGGCAGCTGTTGGTCAGGCTGTTCTCAAAACACTTTTTCAGACTGCTGCAGCTGGCACGGGCGGCCGCCGCTAATGGAGGGACTGCTATGTATTCTATGCACAGATATGAATTCAGCAGCCCACATGCCTCGAACTGCAAATGCTACTTACCAGTATGCATCTGTTCTTGGCATGTAGGGCTGCTGACATTCATATCGCCCGCCCTCCTCCCCGGCGCCTGTAGCAGCTGCAGTATTCATATATATATATATGCTCATAGCATGGTCATCACTCACATACTTCACTCCATCTCTGCCAATGGCTAAAAACAATCTGGGGATGGAGGCGATGCCCATGCGCACTGTAGTCCAGGGGAGGAGCCACCCATCTCGTGATACTTCGAAGACTCTTCCAGGACAACAATGTGCAATCATCCGGACCCAACACTAGGCGGCGATCTATGCACAGATATGAATGTCAGCAGCCCTACATGCCAAGAACAGATGCATACTGGTAAGTAGCATTTGCAATTCACACATCTTCCCACAGCCCATTCTCATCATGGACATGGCCAAATATTTATTCATATCCAAGATCAAACCAAATCTGTGTCCAGGGTAAACTTAGGAAGACACTTACACATTATTTGGTAGGATTGTAGGGAAAGGTCTCACTGCTTGCTTTGTGGTTCATTTTCCAGAGAGCTTTGGCAAAAATGGACAGTATTATGTTGGGAAAACTATGTGCGTTGACTCGAAGTATGTTCAGTTTACTCTAATGCATAATATATAATTAAATGATAGTTTGGAGCAATTTCTCCTGTAGCATGCAGCTATGTTTTGTTAGTGCTTAGAAATGGCAGGAGGGCAGGCTGAAGCACTATATTAAACGTTACTGTTTTTTTAAAGTATTCTTTCAGACTATTGAAGATCCATACCAATCAGATATATCCTGCCCCGACCCTTAACATGGCAAAGTATTTTTGAGAATTAAATAGAACATATTAAAATAATGGTTAATTGTAGATTATATTAAATCCTAATATTCTGCATTGGTTTCTCAGTCAGCCTCACGTTCTTTACTTGTTTTCTTTCTAAAACATGCCCAGTATTCTAGATTCGCCAATTCAGGGGTTTTGAGGCAGTTCTCATTGCTCAAAAGGGGTAGTTTCTGATATGCATTTCTTTACATGTGTCTATTAGTTTACACACAGTAAAATATGACTCTAGGTGTCCAACATTTGACAGAATGTGCACTGAATCCACAGAACTGTCACATACGCAATGAAAAATTGTCAGCTAAGAGCACAACCTCACATAAAAGGCCTTCAAAATGCTGGGCTGAGTGTGTCGCTAAAAGAGCAAAAAGCATAACTCTTAAATTTCACACATAAAATAAAACGTCAAATTTAAATACCCTGAAAATATGACATTGTAATGCCTAAGCAGACTGAAATTTGTCAGCGCCTCTCCCAAACACAAGATGACCTTTCAGCACCTAAATGACAAGGTCTATGCCCTCCTGGCGGCCAATCGTGGTCTCTTGGAATTTAAAGCACCATCCAACTCCACTGCCCTCTTTAGCACGGCCGACTGCCCCAACCCTAGCAGAGCCGCCATGGCCGGAACAGGATAGAATCTGAGGCAAACGGGACCCCGCATGCCAGATGAGACAGCCCTTTCCAGTGCTATCCACACAGGTCTGCTTCTGGGCGCACCAGTAGTTAAGGATTGTAAATACAAACTTACTATCGTGCATGACCAACTTTCACCACACTTTCGATTTGATTGGACAAATGCACCAAAGGAAAAAGAGAAAACGGACAACCAAACAGATGGAAGAAAGTCTTTACCGTGCCTCAGCCCATTTTATATTGTGTTCTTCTTGTAACCTAAAAGAAGTTAAAATATCTTTACTATGGAGTTCATTCTTGTATAATTGTGGCAATTAGTAAACAACAAAAAAATTATCACTATGCTCTTAAAGACCCCTCTGCTTCTTCATACAGGTTTCATTCTTCCTACCGCCTCTTTCCTCTACTTTGTGTACTTACAGACCAAAAGTGTCCACTTTATAAGCACTAGCCACGCAGACATTAGCTGCTAGGATAACACAAAAACATGTTTTTAGAATCCTACCAACAAGGCAAACAAATTGTATGTTCTGTATTTGGCATCCTGTGCCATCATGAATGCTGTGGCATTAGTAAATCAAATGATACTTGTGAGGCAGTCATAGGCAGACCATTGTTCTTGTGCACACTCCTAATACACGAGAGCTATGCCTGCGTACAGCAGCTACAACCAGTAGTGGAAGAGAAGCTACGTCTGACAGAACACTACCGGCCCCTCACCAAGCTGATAGCTGTTGGGGCAGGACAAAGTAGGGCCATCACCGTTTAGTTTGATTTAATGTCTAGTTGTCAGTCGGACAAAATAGATGTTAAATCTTCTTGCCCCTGACAGAAATCAACATGTCTCCGGCGTCGGGCTATATGAATTCTCCACCCATGATGGATCTGCCCAATCAAACTTTTTCCAAACTGCGGTCCAGACCATAAATGCACACAGCAAAACCTTAAATGTTACCCTCTTAAAGTAATCTTAATCTATGACGCATGAGGAGTCCTTTGGCTTCTGCCCCGTAGATTAAACCATAAACTGATATTTCACTGGATCCCAGCTTCCCCTTTCAGCAGATCGGTCATTTGTTTCAGAGCTGATGCCCAATAGAAAATTTAAAAATTCAGGACAGCCCACCCCGATTATCTCAAGTTAGGGTCCTATATTTAAGAGCTCTGCGAGGACACTGTCCAGCCCATAAAACCAGTTGAATCAACTTTAAAAAACATGATTTAATCTCTAGCGCGATTGCTCTGAGATAGTATAGGACTTTGGGTAGGATTAACATTTTGATTACATTACTCATCCTGACTAATGTATGATGTAAATTATTATCAGGGGTTTCAAACTGATATCAATATTTTCTACTTTAAAGCTGATCTCTACGCCCAGATATATTAGGAATATGAACTATTCGATCTTCCTAATTGATTTTATCCTTTTTTACGATTAGTTTTGTTCTCATTAAGATGATAACCTGAGATCTTAAAAAAATTGACTGCTTAGACTACTTAACTCCAAGAGGGCAGAGCGAGGGGTGGGTGTAATTATAGCTAAGTCGTCTGCATATGCTAAAATGTTTGTTTCACCTCCTTTTGCATAAACAGATTGAATTCTTTGATTTTCCGCTATTTTCCTAATTATGGATAGATATAGATGGCAAATAAAAAGGGGGAGCATGGACATCCTGGTCACGTGCACTGTGAAATCTTAACCCAGAGGAGGCACCAATCACGGCTACCCTTGCAGTTGGCTCTTTATACATGCTTTTGATAGCCTTGATAAATCCTTCTCCTAGACCATTTTTGCCATGATCTCCCACAGAAAGGACCAGGGGACCCTATTGAATGCCTTTTCTGCATCCAACAGAATTAAAGCCGTAGGGTCTCCTGTTACCTTGGTGTAATCAAAAAGGGCAATAGTCTGGCGAATGTGATCAATAGTATCCCTGCCGGGAACGAAGCCATGTTTTTGTGGGGAAACCATCTTCTTGATCACTGTAGCCAATCTATTTGCAAGAATTTTTGAATATATTTTCGTATCACTATTCATCAGTGTTGTAGGTCTATGCGAACCGGGTTCAATTGCCGGTTTACCTTTTTTTAAAAAAAAAAAACAATCATGGCGGCCTTCCAGGAATCGGGGTGTCTCGCCAGCTTGCACTATGTCAAAAATCTGACAGCAAAGCAGTTAGTTGCCCCTGGAATTTTTTATAAAATTTACCTGGTAAAGTCTGTTCCAACTGCTTTACCAGATGGGAGAGACTCCATGGCCATTTGTATTTCTTCTGATCTAATTAATGCATCTAGCATCTTTTTCTCCTGGGGGTGAGCTGCTCTAATTTTATCTCATTAAGATATTTCTCGATCTCCTCTTGAGCCCCCCAATTATCTTCTATATCCTCTGTATATAGTTTTGATTTCTGTGATGCGGGTTTGAATCCCCTTTTCTCTGGAACGAACTGCCAACATATGACCTACCCTTTCGTTACTTTCATAGCGTTTACTCCGCCAGGCCAGATATCTACCCGCTGATTTATTGAGTAACGTTTCGGTAATTGCAGATTTAGCAACTGTGATCCTTGCTTGAGCATTACCTGAGTCACCCCCTTCAGAAAGAACCTTTACCAAATGAGTTTCAGCCTTTCCTAGTGCCTCATATAGCACATTTAGTCTATTCCTTTCCTTTTGTGCTTCTCAACCAAATTTAGACGTCTCGCCCCTGATCCCCTCTTTTAAGGTCCCAAACAATTTGTACACTAGTGCTCCCCTGATTTTCCTCAAATCTAGGGATCCACCTCTCCATATGTTTAATATAGTCACTGTCATTTAATAGAGCCCTGTTAAATGTCCAGCGCGTTACTTGTGGTTTCCTCTGAATATTGACTTCTAGTACCAGAAGGTTGTGGTCAGACATAACTCAGAAATGTGGTTATTTTACTGCCCTGTACCTTACACTGAGAAACAAAGAAAGAATCCAATCTTATGTGAGTTTTCAGTTCCCTCTTGTTTTGCCCATATGTCCGATAGACCATGAAGCACTTTTAATTGGGACAAAGATTTGTAGACTTTCGGCTTCCGCCCTTGATATGCTATCTCGGAGTGGTTGGAAATCGGGCAGCTCATATTTATATTTAAGTCCTCACATAAAATAATTGGGAGGGGCTACCCCACTAGTTCAATATTCAGCCAGCTAAACATTGATGGGTAATTTAATACAGGTCCACAGACCGAACCGAGTGTAACCAGATTGTCATCTATTGTACATTGTAAAATTACCCATCTTCCAAATGTATCGATAAGAGAACGTGGAAAATTAGCAAGACCCCACTGGGCGAATATTGCCACCCCTCTAGTCCTATGTTCTGCGTGGTCCAAGAGATCAGTTGATACCCATAAAATTTCTTAACCTTACACCAGTTTCGATATGGGTCTCTTGGAGGCATACAATATCTGCCCTCAGGAACCGAAGATCCTGGTTGACCCTTCATCTGTTAACAGGATCATTTAACCCACAAATACTAATAGAAGCAATTCTAAGTTTCCCCATCAAAGGTATAATAGAGTCCTAATATCCTGAGGCCCAAATCTACACATCTAGAAATTCCCCTAAAAATAAATAAGAGCAAAAAAGAGAAACTGCAAACTCAACTTGTATCATTTTTCATCCATCCCCCCACTCCCATCCTCCCCCCCCCCCCCCTTAATAGGGCAAAAAAGGTCCGAAGACCCTTGTGATGCCTCCTGCATTCCACTACGCTCCTAGGTCACTCCTCAACCAGTACAGAAAAAAACTTATGTAGAAGAACCCTATAGACTAGAAGTAATTTTTGTCTTTTAGCAGAAATGTCATCCAATGCAGTATATACAAAGTCAACTATCCATTTACTGGCTAGGATAAGTTCCTTCAGCCACCTGTAAGTTCCTGTAGATAGTTATGAGCCTGGATCCCTGCAGTAAATACTCTAGTATTTCCCTCAAAAATAACCTTTAGGCGTGCCGGGTTCATTAGATAAACCTCACATCCCTTTTGCTGATCATTTTGCGAAGCCTCTACCTCCTTTCCACTGTTGTGTGGCAGAAATCCGGGCGTACGAAGAAAGTGTCCTTTGACTGATCTTTTGCATCGGGTCTAGCTTTTTCAAATATTGCTTGGCCCAACAAAAAATTCCCAAAGAAAATTAAGATGGCTCGAGGTTGTGTGTTTTGACCAGCATTACAGTTTTTTTTCTAACATCAATGGAAACCTATGTATCCGCTGCAGCTCGGGAACAATGTTGACAATTCATTAAGGTCAAGAGCAGGGGCAGCTGCTGACTGGCTAATGCAAATTAGCCTCCAGGAGCTTCAGGAATGGTAACGAGAAATTCTAAGTTACTTTACTGAATATTTATCAGAAGTCAAACTTCACCATTGAATCTTTAATAACATTTAACCCCTTCCATGCTCATGACGAGCTCAGCTCGTCATGCAGCACAGTGCTCCTGTGCTCATGACGAGCTGAGCTCGTCATGACCACACCCGTTTTCATTGCTGTCCAGCACAGCAGAGGAATATCTCAAGCAGCGATGTGGTTAATGATTGAAACATTTTTCGAGCTTGTCACAAACCAGTTAGCCAAAATAAATATGAAAGGAGTACTTTAGTGTTCCTCCTAGGACTGCCACATGCTTTTACAGTGAAAATAGCTGTGTGGGATTTTCACTAAGTGACATGGTGGCATGTTTATTTGCATAGGGCATGAATAGTCCTTCTGGTGCAAAAGCTGTATGTAGGGCTAGGTGAAGAGCCAAATCTTACATTTTCTTGCAGAATTCAAGAACTGAGGATGCCACTCGGATGTGCGGACCAGGTTGTTCCAGGCTTTAGCTGCCTGGTGAGAATATAGCCATTGGTTCTGTGTATCCAGGGGGGTGCGCAAGGGAGTCCGCCTGAGCAGAGAGGTCTGGTAGGTTTAGGGGTGTTTTTGCAGTTGTTGATATACGTTGGTCCAGTGTTGTAAACCTTTGTATGCATGTGTGAGGAGTTTGAAGACTGCTCGTTTGTGGTTTGAGAGTCAGAAATCTTTATGATGCAGAGTTATGCGAGTCGGGGGTGGAGCGTGAACCTGGCTGCTGAGGTTTTGTAAAGTCTTGTCTTCCGGTCAGTTGAGCCTTGATTCTGAAATGAGTTGCCATATTCTAGCTTGCCGATGAGGGCTTGGCTGATGGTTCTGCTGTTTAGAGGTTATTTTTGTGGATTGCTGAGTGGGCTATCGGTCAGCGTTCAGTAGGACACCAGGTGGGCGTCTTGGCATAAGATGTCTTTTCTGAAGATTAATTGCATCTCGTCTGTGAGCTTGACGGTTATTTTTATCCAGCTGTTTATTTCGGTCATGGAGGTGGAGAAATTGATCTGGGTGTTTGGATCCTTTGGGAGAGTATGGGCTGTAGGAAATGAAGATTCTGAGTGTCTGTGATGCGGAGTGGGGTCATGTAGGCATTTACTGGGGTGCAGGGCAGTATTCACAGTAAGAATCCTTGTAGAACGCCACTGATTAAGTTGAGGGTATCCGAGGTGAAGGGCGACAGGCTGACCAACTGGTTGTGGCCTGTTAGGAAGGAGCAAATCTAGCTAAGTGGATCCTTAGATGGCAGACTTTATGCAGTCTTCATTTAAGAATGGGTTGGGAGACTGTTTAAGGCTGTGGAAAGGTTCTGTAGAAGGACTGCTGTGTCCTCTGCCATGGCAGCAATGCCAGAAACCGGTCCTGGGAAGTTGAGGGTATCCGAAGGTGAAGGGCGACAGGCTGACCAACTGGTTGTGGCCTGTTAGGAAGGAGCAAATCTAGCTAAGTGCATCCTTAGATGGCAGACTTTATGCAGTCTTCATTTAAGAATGGGTTGGGAGACTGTTTAAGGCTGTGGAAAGGTTCTGTAGAAGGACTGCTGTGTCCTCTGCCATGGCAGCAATGCCAGAAACCGGTCCTGGGAAGCTTGATTCCGGTGCAGGGAAGACATGGCTTGGCAGTTCAGGCTGGACTGTTCCCATGAGGCACAGGGTCAGACTGATTTGCATATGGCCATGTCTGAACTGGGGTGGCGGAGTGAGCTAAAGAATGGTGATGGATTAAACCCCGATCAGTTGACTGGGGGTGAGTGTTTGTATTGTCCACGCTCGGTCCATCATCCCCTTTGGTTTTTCTTTGGCAGCAATGAAGGCAGCCGCTGTACTGTAGTTGGGCTTTAATCCAGAAAAAGTTGCATCAACAAGGTGTTTGCCCTGGAGGTGAGTGGCTAGGATTATCTTTTCCATGACTTTCCAAGTAAGGGGTGCATGGTTGTTGCAGTTTCTTAAGTGGCGATTGTGGCCACATGTGCAGAGTGGTCCTCTGGATGTTGGGTGAAATGGGTAGGATGATTGAAAGGTCTGGTTTGAGTGCTAAGGTGTAGCAGATGCTGGTAGCCTTGTTGCTGAAGAATAGGGACCGCGGAGTGCAGAGGTCTTGGCGGGGTTACTCTAGTGGAGCTTGCCAGAGAGGAAGTATTCCACTATGGTGGAGACTTCCTTGGTGCTGCTTACGATACAGTTGGTGAACAGGGAATGTTTGGTGCCTGAATTGCAACAGGAGTACGGTGTGAGGCACATCTTGCCATCACACCACGCCTTGACAGTTGCGTTCACTATAGTTATGATACGAAAGCACAGTATGTTTGGAAATTAGACATTCACATTGAGTGGTCTAGATTAAAGAGATGGGGGCCATTGTTTGCCCATTTGTAAGGGTGTACTATTTATGACTTATAGAACACCCTAGTCACATCTAATGAGTTGTTTTTTATGGAGTTATCACTGTGAGCCCGCGTCCTTCACTTGTATTATTCGTTGGTGTTTGTCGGTGTACCACTGTACTGATTGTTATCACTGTTTTTATGCTTTTCCCTTACAGATGTCCTTGATGAGTAAGTGTACTGGAATTTACCAAACTTACAGGTGGAGTAACTTAGTACAGTGGCAATACCAAGGGGCTTTAGTACAACAATCCAATTATGTATGGCCCTCTTCTGATGCAAAGCATTTATAATTTACAATTAAAGGCAATACGTTAGAGGAGAATGTAATAGACTGCCAGACACTTAAACAGGAACTGACACAGAAGACAAGGTGCCTGCAGAAACCATCGGGTACACTGTACATTATGTATAATACATAAGATGCTTATCATTCAATACTAATATAAGGGGCGAAAATATATGCTATGGCTGTTTGCATATGTGCAGTCTATACTTGCATAATATAACCCCCTCCAGAACAATTGATATAGCATGACACTGAAGTTAGTGCATTTGCGGTGTGAATTTGCTGTATATGTTCTAAAGTTATGATTTTAAATCTGGCCCACTCAAACACTTTGTCTTCGTTTTAAAGGGCTACACTTCTGCCCTGGCCCATATTAATTCACACAGTAGTTGGTCCAATTCTCAAACCGGTATTTTAAAGACCTGGGGATAGATGTAGGTAAATTAGATTTACCGATTCATAAATAACGAAATTTGCCGATTCGGTATTCATGAATCGGTAAATCTAATGTAGGTAATCATTCGAAATCAAATACCGAATCGGTAGGATTCGGTAATTACCAATTCGGTAATTACCGAATCAGAATTTGCCATTGATTCCTATGGGCCTTGAAGCCCATAGGAATCAATGGCAAATACCGATTCGGTAATTACCGAATCGGTAAAAATACCGGATTGCCAAGGGGGACAGGGTGTCACTTTGACACCCTGTAGCACCCCTGTTTCTGGCTTGTGTGCCATGTGACACACATGCATGCCCTTAGGGCATGTATGTGTGCCACATGGCACAGGTGTACAGGCACAGATGTGCATGTACACAGGAATTCGTTATTTACCACCCAATAGTATTGGGTGGTAAATAACGAATTCTTAAGGGCATGTGGCACTGTTTACTGTGCCACCTACATCTGGATTTACAGAATCGGTATATTTACCGATTCGGTATTTTACTGATTCGGTATTTTACTGAATCGGTAAATTTACCGATTCTGTAAATCTCAAGCCCCCTACATGTCAAACACCAAATACCGGTCGGTAACGGCCGGAATCGGCCGTTACCGACCGGTATTTGGTCTCCTACATCTGGCCCCAAGACCGGTAAAGCACCCATCGCCATCTGGTCGACTGCCTCCCACCATATTACTGCAAATTAGCCCTTTTTTCCAGAAGGCTGTGTGCAGCAAACTGATCACGGCACCCTGAACGTCTTTGCAGTAATGGAATATTTTAATGCCTAATTAATAGAATGTGTTGGGTTCCCAATCCACCGATGGATAATCCAGAGGTAAAGGAAGTTCTGGAGCCCCCTTACATAAAAAGGAAAAAAATAATTGTTTTTTTACACAATTTGTTTTCAATCCAGCTAGAGTTTCCATTTTGTGTAAATTGTAAAAGCTGAGGTATACATTTTTAATATCATCCTTGAAGTAGTGGAGCATGTCATCCGCATAGAGGGATATTGAGTGTCTCATGTTTTTTAAATGTATTCGCCAATCTCTCCTTCTAGGTCTCAGAAATGCAATGATGGCTTCCATTGCTAGAACAAAATAAAATTGGGGAGAGCGAGCACCCATCCTTGCTCTCAATGCCATACTTAAATATTATTCCCTCAGATTTAACTATAGCAGTGGGCTTGGAGTACAACAACCTTGTGCATCTTAACATGGTCCCTTATTCCAAATTTTCTTAACACATTAAACCAATCTTTCCCACTAAACATGTTAAGTCTTTCTCAATATCTAATGAGTACAACTGAGTTTGGACTACTTTTGACCTAGTTGGGAGTAGATGATTGGCCAATATTTTACTTAATATTTTACAGTCGATATTCAAGATGGAGGTCAAACAATACAGTGCCAACTCATACAGGTCACTTCTAGGTTTAATTAAAGAGACCACTGGGGTTTTAGTCGTAGGGAGGGTCAAATAATTTAATTCAAAAGCTGAATTATGTAGTTATGCCAATTTGGGTGCCAGTAACTCTAAATATTTCCTCGGCTTCATTTCTTAACTTTGCAGGTCTCTTTGCATAGCCCTCCGACTATCAGCTGTAGTCTTAATTGCTATGCCACTAATTACTATTGCAAAGGCTTCTCAGTCAGTTAACCTGGAAGATGTTAAACCTGTTTCTTTGGCCATCTATTCCTCTGTGATCTCAAATATTGTTGCCTTGAATGTTGCGTCTTCGGGGTCATCAGTGTGCGCTTGCCAGGTGTGTATATTCTACCCCAGTGTATCTTCAAGGGGTTATGATCTGGGAATGTTGCACCAAGGTATTCTGCATAGAAAATCCTATTTATTAAAGTTTAGTGGGCATAAGAAGTATTCTAATCTAGAGTGGAGGCCATGCATCTGTGAGTAATAGGAATGTGCCCTTTCTAGGGAGTGGTTACTTGATTGATCGTGCCAGTGCCATATACAATATTCACCTCCTAGCACACAAGGTGCATGCATCCAGACAGACATTAATTAGAGAGTAATGTGTGGAGCTCAGCTTAGTGTACATATGGGGCGTTTATCCTCCCCAGCCTGAAGGGGAAGCCATCCAATGTCCCCACCACAGTCCCACACCTGCCTTGCTTATCGATTAGTGTCTCCTTGGTTTGTAAGAGTATTCCTCCTTTAATCCATATGTATGTAATTGACTGCATGTCCACAGAGGTTTCTTGGCACTTAGTGGATACTAGAATATCAATATGCAGAGACCGGGGAGAGTTACTCTGCATTGATAGGCTTGCCTAGAAAAGCAAAGGTTTTAGGTTTCTTTGGCAATTTATACAGTCTATTCATGACTGATGATCTGAAAGAGAATTCCATAATCTGTAGTTGATGACATGTTGGAGGAAGCTGACGAACCGGTGCAGGCACCAGTCCTTTTAGACCTTTCGGCAGCCTTTGAAACAGTGGATCGCGACACTAGTGAACTGTGTCGAGGCCGCTGTCTTGCAGGGAAGTGCTCTAGATGCGATGACGTCATTTCTCTCTGACCGATCTGTCGGTCTCTCTCCTTTCCGTTTTTCTAATGTTAAACTTAACTGGGGAGTACCTTAGGAATCTTCTGTCCCTCCTGCTATTTAATTTGTATATCCGTCCACTGGCATATTCTTTACAGGGGCAAAATGTAAAGATATACAAATATGCTGATGACCTGCAGCTGTTATTTGATATTGATAATACGGCAGAATCTACCGAAATTCTTCCAGAACACCATTATCTTTTTTGGAATTCTGTGAATTGCCATCAACTGAAACTGAACGCGGATGAAACCGAGGGAGTGATGGTCATAACAAGCTGCATTGTTGGAGCCCTTCCTTTTGGCCACAGGAGTTGGGTGCAAAACCCCCTTACAACCCACCCATCCATAATAAAATGGTCAAAAGCCTCCGGATCCTAGCCGATGAAGATCTTTCAATGATGCCTCAGATTGGAGCATTGACTTTCTTGCTTTTTCCAGCTGCGTAAAATCAAAAAGATAGGAAATTATTTTTTGAGGCTATTATCCAGACTGGGATTGTACTTGTCATGTCAAGAATTGATTACACTAATGCTCTTTGTATTTAGGTCTTCCTAAGGGACTGAGTCAAAGACTCCAGCTTGTCCAAAATCCAGCAGCCAGATTGGTCTGATGTCAGCCTAGACACTGCCCTATTAAACCTCTGTTGAAAAAACGGTTTCCTGGCCCCTCAGAGAACTCTTTATTAAAAGTGGATGCACAATGTTCAAACCCCACCATGGAAATAGCCCCTTCTATGTGTCTTCCAGCATTTTGGAATTAAATCCCCAAGTGAAATCTCAAATCTGCTCATCTCAATCTTTTAGAGGTCAACAAATTCAACAAAGATTGGAGGAAACCAGGTTTGCTGTGCTTTCTCCTGGTGTCGGGCATTCTCTCCCCCTATCCCCCCTATTAGAGCTGCGACATCTATGAGAGCTTCAGAACATCATTAAAAACATGGCTCTTAAGACAAGCTTATGATTGTCTCATTTTTGCTCTGCTTCCAAGACCTTAGCACCATGAAACCTCCTTGGTTTCTAAAAGTTAATTGTAGCATACATGATAGCGGTGCTTGTACTGGAAAAGTAACCATTACACCCTGAGCTTATTCTGAAAAATCCATATAAAATACTTGTGTTGATTTTTGTAATCTTAATCCCTCCCTGCGTGTAATGTCTCTTGTGCAATTGAAATGTGTTCCTCTCCTTTTTGCTCTTTAAGCTGCAGTTTTTGTGTCCCTGATATTTTATAGGTTTTTATTCATTACACTGAACCTTAAAGGTGTCCCCTCGGAAAAACGCTTATCATTCCTCCGACGTTTGAAGAGGCAGGGGGTGGTGGGGTTTTAGGGGTTTATAAATGCTTGATGGTTCTGATCTCAAGTGGGGTATATTGAGATAAACTGGTATGTTACCAACCCGTTTCTACGGGTGGGAAGGGAGAAAGACTTTTTTCTTTATATAGCCCTCACTCACACTAATAGTGACATGCTTCATCATCGGGCTCACCCCAACTCCTAAAGGTCAGGGTGGCCTTAACCATTTTTCAGGGACCACTTATGATAAGGTGTTTGGGGGCGTACCGTTAAAGATAAAATTCCTCACCCACTCCTAAAGTATGCTTTATTGATGGAGTTGGAGGGAAGGTTACAAACACTATAATTAGGTATCTCGATGTAATCGTCCTATGACCCTAGAATTGGCACCAACATGTTTCAGCCCTCCTTAATGACCTAAATAAGTCCTGGGCTTTCGTCAGGGTGGGATGTAAAGAGGTTACCTCCCCCAAAGATGTGAGTGCATCAATGTTAAGCAATTTGCATAGGTCACTTCTAGGTGAAAAGTAGGAACAAGTCTAATACTTGCCACTGGACTCAGATGAGGAATTACCTGTACGGAAACCGAACCAAGAAAACATAATCCAATATTGTCATTGTGTAGTTAGACAGGTGCTATTGTCGCCTGTAGACCATCAGCATATAGTCCCCACAGGAGTCGTTGCTATGAATTTGTGAGGCATTGTTTGATCCCCCCCATAAAACCTTGGAGCATGCGATGGTGGCGTAATCATCATGGGTCATGCTTTCCATATTCCATCACACGCACTTTCGTCTTTCACAGGTCCTATGGGTTGTGCAAACATGCATTACTTCTTTCACAATAACCATACGTACTGTGTATCATTTCACCACATCATACATACTAATTTTCAGACACGATTTATAGAATCAATGCACTCACGCCAAGTAACGAGGGCTTCAATTTCCCAGTGAGCACAGGAGGGAGGCCTTATAGTTGCACACTAAGGGTAAATAAATAGTGTCCATAGTGCGTTTAGAATTAAGTAAAAAATGGGGAGAAATTCAAGGCTGTTAAGTAAAACCGACATCACTCACTTCGTCAAAAGTCCTGCCCGGTCTTATTCCGTTATTCACACTTCTATCTTTGAGTGGTCTCTACATTATTTCCTAAGTTGGGGCTACATGTCGAATGAACTTGCTTGGATCTTTGCCATCCAGGGAGAGTAGTATTACCTGTGGGGTGAAGATCCAATGTCCACACACTGCTGTGCATAAACTGGTTCTGATCTCCCCATGAACTCCCCCTCCCTAGCAACAGTATTGTTCAACAAAACATGTAACTTTGCTGTCCGAACCACACTCTACAAACTCCTCTGCAATCACACTGATAGGGTTCTGTGTGAATCTGCTGAACCCACAGGTGACGCGCTTCCCACGCAGCCGGCTTCATTACCTTTAAATCAGTCTTTTGTCCAGCTCCCTTTCCCTTTGGTCAGAGTCCAGCACTGGAGAGGTGTTTGAGAAGGTGTAAATAAAAAAGTAGAGGTTAGGCATGCCAAACTGTGTCCATATATCACAGGCTCTCACCCTCCTACTTTAACTTAGCATGTTGCAAATGAATCCTATTGGGCAGCTCAGTGCAGCTATGTTAGGTCATCAACAGGTCTTGGGGTTACCATAGGGAGGGTCATGAGTCAATGCTTCGACCATCGGACTTAATCACTTGGTACTTAAGAGTCGGTCACTGACTTTATAGTCTTTCAGTTTTGTAGCTCCAGTTGCTTGGGCTGCCAAGTTCTCTGCCTGCGGCTCTTTGCCGTCTTAGTTCCTGCATTGTGGGCAGGTGATTCTGGTGGTGTGAGTGCATGCATGCATGCATGGCGAATTGGCCGCAAACTCTCAAATATCCTTCCCCAAAACTCAGTCCTTAGTGTACCTGCTACTGGGTACTTTACAGTCTCAACACCACTCTCAATAGGTCTAGGAGAGTGCACCCCAACAAACAACGCGGTGATGGATGGAGTGCTTGAATTAACCTCCGCCACCGGCAATTGCTCAGTCGCATCCCAGGCTGCTGTTTTCCACCCAGTATACCTCTCTAGATGGGGACCTGCTACAAGCAAATCTATCATGATCTCGCTTCCAGCCGGACTGTAAGGCCAAGACGCCTCCAGATGGCAACACTAGTAACACCATACTATTTTTTGTCCTACTTGGGCCTCATCAGTGGGTTACAGGTTGAGTCCTGTGGCAGAGTGAGCACAGGATCCATGTCTGGGCACAACAGTCACACCTAAGGCATCAACCGCAACGGAAAACAAGGTGATGGATAGAATGTTGGCCACCGATAGTCTCTAGGAGTTGCACTCCATTCCATAGATTTTCAACAATTTTTCTAAAGTGGCATAGTGGATAACAACCATTTGCCTGGAATGCTTTTGTACATCATCCACAATATCTATACTGACAGACAAGGAAGAGAGCTATGAAGACCATAGCTTTCATTATTCTCTGTTTTCATGAAGGATGCAATGCTGTTACCAAGTATTGAAAGAATTTTGAGAGATGCCACGGTGACTGAGGACTAAGGTTTTGGAAGGTACCAAAAACTTTACCAGAAAAAATGCAAAAGAAGAAAAAAATATCCTATGACCTGTTTCTTGCATATATTACAAAATCGGTTGTGGGTTATGAAGTGATACTTGTAAACTGAGTAGCGTAGTGTTAGTTTTTCCAGTTTACTAGGCTTCAAAGTTAAAGTTTCATTTGTAACAACGGTCATTTAGTGATAGGTTACCAGTGGATTAAATGGGTCTGGAAGAAGAAAACATGACCTGTAATCTCAAATATTAGAAACCATTAGTAAAGTGCAGAGAGGCTCTGCTCCTGTGAATGTCATTGGCTGGATGCGGTCTTAAGTGGGGGGTAAAACAAGGAGCAATGGATCGTTTGTGCCATGACCAGGCTTTCTCTGCTTCCAACTTAGACACTAGGGCTTTCATGAGTTTTTCAGAATAGGGTGGAGTATTTCTCACATGATAACTACCATTGAGCTCAGGTGAGGTACTGGCCACATTTGCTCAATACCTTATATTCTGGGTGTTAAGAGTAAAATGGTGCACAGCACGCAGAACGGTTTTTAACTCCCAGAATTCCGTGTTTGCCTTTTTTCCTGACTGACTTTGTTAGGTTTGACATGTCAGAATGTATCAGGGGAATCTGTGAATATCATAATTATCAAACAACTCTGTAGTAATCAGGACAACACAGGTATGATGAAGACAACATAGCTTAATTGAAGAGTAGATAAGCAGGTAAGAAGATCTGTCAGAAGTCCTAAGTATCCATTAACAGTCCCACCGGAAGCAGCCTGCTAGCTGCTCAGCCCCATCCATCCAACTGTCATTCAGCTCCAGTCATCCAAGCATTCCACACACAGCCCACACACCAACATTCCACTCAGAACACTCACACAGGCTGAGCAGCTAGGGACAAGTTAACATGAGAGATATATAGTAAAAGGAGAATACTACATATCTCTTTCCTTATAAATGAAAGACGATACTAAACATCATGAAACTATATGCCTAAAAATACAAGATAAGGTAAATAATAAAAATGTCTAAAACTACAAGCATAAATGGACAAGCTAAATACATACATCGAACATCTTAAAACTGTAAACATACCAGCATAAGATAAGTTGATAAACATATACCAAACATCTTAAAACTGTAAACGCCACAGCAAAAGATAAGTCATTTAGTCAAAAGATAAGCAACATAGTCAGTAACCCAGGGATGACAGGAACGACATCACAAGAGGGGTAGGGACTACGCAATATAAAAAGAGAAGGGAAAAAGGTAAATATAAATAATACAAAATACCCATCTCCCTCTCTTAATAAAGGCAAAATAATTGATGACAAAATGTATATAATCCCATGTTGGGAAACTCCATGTAGAAGTGTGGAAAGAGGGACTGTCTTCCCAAATTCCTGCCCCCACCCTAAACAGGGGACAACCTGTCAAATGAAGACAAGAGGGACTCAAACCCAATGTCCTGCCCCCATCCTAAACAGGGGACAACAAATATCTGGATGTGGACAAGAGGGACTTAAACCCAATGTCCTGCCCCCACCCTAAACAGGAGACAACGAATATGTGGATGTGGACAAGAGGGACTTAAACCCAATGTCCTGCCCCCACCCTAAACCGGGGACAATGTAAATGTAAATGTGAACAAGAGGGACTATAACCCAATGTCCTTCCCCCATCAACCAAAGGGGACAACCTGAAATAAAAGCGTCATGAGAACATAGGGACTTACACTCTATGTCCTGCCCCACCAGTGATTAAGGGACAACTTGTGAAATCTCTCCAATGAGAAGAAACAAACCATGTGAAAAGATATCAAATCGTGCGGCGCAAGGCGTCTTAAGCACGCAGAGATCCACCCCTGTAACCAGTCAAAAGGACCACCCTCACGTAAGGGTACAATGAAAAAGAGCGTAAAATTGTACATAAAAAAAATCCCAAAACTTACCCTGACGTAGGGTCAACCCTCTTGTAAGGGAACACTCACCCTGTGTAAGGGTTCACCCCTGTGTAGGGGCCATGTAAATTTCATCAAAATGCTGCAAAGAAAACTTCATTTCCCTAATGTAAGGAAAAACGTGATATGTATAACTGTATAACTGTAATACTATAAACTGTACTTGAAATGAAACAAAACTGTAAACTGTAAAGCTATAATTGACATAAAATATTCAATAATGCTTCTTAAATACTGAACAGTAATTACCCCCAGGTCCCTCTGTCCTCGACACCTTCATTCACAAATTGAGATATTATTTATAATCTATCTCTCTGACAGAAAAAAGAAGAAAGAAGGAATGCTGGACCTACACTCCCCCTCCCGCCGGGAGTACATAAGGGTACAGGTCCCAGCATTCCCTCTGTTTCTTTTTTCTGTCATTCTGACAGGATGTGATGGTGCGTGAGGAGCTTGGACGCTCCTGCGCTGGACTTACTTCTGGAGGCTTTGTGTCCTCGTTTGCTGGAATGCCTCTCCCCCCCCCTGCCGGGCTTGGGGGGAGTGGCACGGGCTGATCTGGACGCTCCTCCGACCCACGCGTGGAAGTTTAGCCACATGGGGTCTGCGTTTGCCCGATGGCCGCCCCTCCTGGTCTGCTGGGCTTACTGGGGGGTGCGGCCTCCTTTCTTTCTCATCTCAGGATTGGCTGGATGCAGTGACGCCTTCCGGTTTTGACGCTGCCTGACTTCCGTTTTGGACAGGGTCAGGCGCTTCTGTCCCGGCGTTTTTTTGGTGTTTAAAACCTGGGGCAGTGGGTGAGTACCGCGTAGCGGTTTATGCTGTTTTTTTCATGTTTACTGTGTACTGCTTCGTTTGCTGTTTCAGGATGGGGAAGAGTTCGAGGAAGAGGCATCACAGGGAGAGGTCCTCTTCCTCTTCTTCCAGTGATTCACGCTCTCCGTCCTCTGCCCGGTCCAGACGCCATGGTGGGGGTGGGGATGCGCGCTTGAAGCGCTTGATCAGGGAGACCTTTTCTGAGATGGGTGATGGTGGGGCCCGCCGCAAAGGGCCGGCTGCAGCTCCGGATTCTTCTGCTTCTTCTGGTGATGAGTCTGCCTGGGCTGGGGACTCGGAGCTGAAGGGGAAGTACATTGACAAGGACGCTCTGCCTGGCATCTTGAAACACGTGAAGAAGAACATGGGTTTCGCGGATGATGCTGCTCCCAGTACTTCTGGGGGCTCTTTGCTGCGCCAGTTCCAGAGTTCTGCTGCAGTTGATGTCCCGGTGCATCCCTTTATTAAGGATGTCCTGAAGAGAGTGGGCTGATCCGGATCGCATTCTGTTTACGCGTTTTATGGCCCGCCTTTACCCCCTGCAGGATATGGCTACAGAGCTCCCGATTCGATCCCCATTGACTCTTTTGTAGCTAGTTTGGTGGGTCGCACTTCTTTATCGGAGGACGCTGTGCTGAAAGATCCTGTGGATAAAAAGGTGGACGTTGTTCTCAGGAAGGTTTATTCTGGCTCCCATCTGGCCTTGAGGGCCGGTGTTTATGTGACTTATGTGTCGCAGTCTCTGCTGTCTGACATTAAGTCTCTCTATCAGTCTATGGACGATGCCACGGACTATTCCGGTATTCTTGAGCACATTGAACGTCAGGTAGAGCTTCTGTCTGATGTCTTTTGATGTGGTGCGTGCTGCTGCCCTTTCCGGTGGGACTTGTGTGGCGGCTCACCGCAGTCTTGTGCTTAAAGACTGGAAGACTGACTCTGCGCAGAAAGCTTGTGCCTTGCGTTTGCCCTTTGATAGAATTCACTTTTCGATGCTCCACCCATCCCTATTTTCATATGCGAGTTACCATCATGTGACTAACTGATGAAGTGCGTATATATACATGTGTTTGCATTACTCTCGCTTGTTACATGATTATTCAATTATAAGTGTGACGATATTAGTTCTTTAGCTTAGCCTGTGTGCCTCCATTTTGTGTATCTCTCTGTGCCTGCGAGTCGCACTCGCTCATCTGCCCCTCCCGTAGGAATAGAGAATTTCACTAAGACAGCAGTTTTCGTTTCTCAGCTTACTGTGGCCGAAACTAACAAGTCTCTTTATCAGTAATCCTCCCATGCCCCAGAGACGCTGAAGCCTAGCTCTGCGGCCTTGAGTAAAGATAGTGATGTATCCCTTGCAGGTGCAGATGCCTACTGTATGAGGACATTGTTCCACTGTCTGGGTTTCAGTAATTTTCCAGAAGGGGCGTACCCTAATGAACTGTGTTGCATTATAATGTACTGCTGTGATGAAGAGAGTCAGTCCTCTCGAGGCACTCTTTGGGGTGATGGTCGGACAGGGCCCTCTCATATGAGAGTTTGTGGCCAATAAAGATATTCTGTTTATTCTTCTCCACTGTCCGGCTGACTTCTTACAGAGTTACTATAGGTGAGTGCGGTAAGTCACTCGGGTGGATTTGAGCCACGCTTATCAGATGGCGCCCGAATAGGGACCCCGCGATAAAGATCTTTCTCACCCGTAGGTGGGTAGCAGAAGACCGGGGACCCGCTGGTCGGCACGGTGGGCCCGGGTACCCATCTGATGCCGAGCTTGGTTCTCGCAGCGCTGCCCCACCCTGCTGATCGGGAGAGGTCCCGGTTCGGATCTTACGCCGGGGTCCAGAAGGCGGAACTCGAAGCTGACCGTGTTGGTCCTGGCAGCCGGAGGTGGAGAACGGTAGAGGTCGGTACCGCCTACGGAAGGTGAGTGGTCCACCTGTGATTGTTTAAGGAACTGGAGTGTTTCGGGAGACTAGGGTGCCTCCGGTGATTTGAGGAGCAGGTGTGCTCCTGGGGCTAGTGTGCTCCGGGGAACTCAGAGTGCGAGCAGGCGCTCTGACAGACTTGACGAGGTTGGGAGAATATTTGGATATATTGTTTGTAGTCATCCGACCGGGTGGTACTGTGGTGAAGGCGTGGCTCACTACGGGTGGACTCCGGAACTCACCCTGAACTCCTAGTGTGGTGGTTCAGTGGAGGTGGGTCCTGGGTCTCCTGTGGTAAAGTGTGCAGTGATCCGTAGTGCCGCACGGGGAGCGGATGTGTTCTCCTTCCTCAGAACAGTTAGTGTACTGTTCGGTCTGCGGTAGGGTCCAGGTTCCCCAGGACTTGGTCGACGGGCCTTGTCCCATTTGGTAACACGTGTTTGGAGGAATTTTTATATATGTGTGTGTGTGTGTGCGATTTCTTAACGTATAATTATATGTATGTACGAATGAGCTCGAGCTAGTGATTCAAGGTAACGAAGTTTGTGGAGAAGTGTAGAGATGCCGTGTTTCAGTAAGTTACGATGCTTTGGATGCTGTTGTCGACCCTCAGATACCAGGCTGGCTGAGAGCCAACCTGCACCCCCTGAGGGCTCTCCAAGCTTTGATATGTATATCAAGCATGGATTGCCCCCGATTTTGTTTGGCACTTTATGGCACCGGTACACCGCTGATAATGTGGATTTGCAGTGGCCTTTGACGGGTTCTTTTGACGAAGCTAAATTGGACTATTTGCAGGACAAGTTGTTTGCCAGGCGTAGCCGTCAAAGCATGTTTGATTCTTTAAGGGTGTGGCAAAAGGAAGCCAGGAAACGTAAGTTGAGAGAAGAGAAAGCGGCCTTTAAACAGTCCACGCAGACAATGGCGCAGAAAGCGAGAGAACATACCAAGAATGAGAATGAGCAACGTTTAGAGCGCGCAGATAGGCTTTGCAGGTTGAAAGAAAATAAAAGTTATGTAGTACGAGAGGACGAACAGGATGAAATGGAAGATATTTTGAGTACTCGACCCCCTCCTCCTTATGCTCCGCAGTCATTGTACCCCTCTCTGCCAGCTCCAGCCTCTACAAGTGAGATTCCGGGTTCATCGGCAAGTGCCCCACCCCAACATGGCGCAGCGATTTCTGCTTCCCCGCTCTCGACGCCCCTCGTTTCTTTGCTCCAGACCACTTCACCTGCCCCCTCCCAATTCTCTTTAGCACTCCCTACTGTTTCAGCTAGCACCACCCCTAGTCAGGAGATGTCAACGCCGAGTCGAGGCGCAGGTAGCGGACTGCTCTCACGTACGGAAGTTGCTTACGTGCTCTACGGTTGGTTTGGATGAGAAAAGTATAGTGGCCAACCAGGCATGCCAGTGGGCTAGGAATAACATTTATTCGTTTGAAGACATTTGGTCCACAATGAAAGATTTTGAGCCTTTGATGCAGCAGCACGCTTTGTGGCATATGTCAAATGTACTAATATCGCTATGGGAGCAGGGGTATGGAGGTGTGGCTCCGGCGACCTTACGAGATATACAGAACGGAGCCTACAGAACGAATACTGGGGTGAAGGAGGTGATGCGCAGTTTACGTGCCTTGTTGCAGTATAGAAATGAATTGCCCTCTGCAGGTGCGCCCCATTTTCCAGGTATACATCCAATGCGTGAAGTGCACCCTATTTTTCACCCCGAGATACCCGAGATGGTAGACCCGGTCACCAGGAATAGGGTAGATGCACATTTTTAGGAGCAATGGTTGTACACACCATGGAAGAGAAGTGAGGTATTCGCTTTAAAGGCACAGTTGCCGGACTCTAGAAAGAACCCGACTGCATACTATAAAGAATTGACGGAAGCTGCGTCTTCCACTGTAATGACTTTAGCTGATGTTGAACTGTTTTTCGGGCTTCTGGTCCCGGTCGATGTCTGGCGCCAGGTGAAGGGCACAGATCATTCGGAAGAATTAGGCGGTACGTGGCAGGAGTTACAGGACTGGGATAAGGAACGTAAGCCAGGAGAAAAGCCGAAAGCTGAGATTTTGGCGTTGCCGGGGCGCATAATAAAATACATGCAGGCTCTCATTCCCCCGAAGAAGGTAGACTGGGACAAGTTGACGGCTTGTAAGCAGAAAAAGGACGAGGCAGTCTCAGACTTCTTTACGAGGTTTGAAGAGACGTTCATGGATTTTAGTGGGCAAGATGTGTCACAGGATGGAGGGTTGCGACTTTTTGTTAATAGGTTTGTCATGAACTTGTTGCCTGAAATTTCAGCAAGATTGCAAGCCTCGGAGAGCACGTGGACGACATCCTCTCCCTCTGGTATTCTTAGCATGGCACAGTATTATGAAAATAGAGAAAATGAGAGTAAGGACAAGCAGGAAAAGAAGGCTAAGGATTTGAAGACTAGGGTTTTGTTACAGCAAGTGTCGAGGGGTCGAGGAAGAGGTGCGGCACCAGGACCTGGTGGTGGCGGCTATGGCAGAGGCGAGAGTAGGGAAAGATTAGGCCCGAATCAGTGTGCGAAGTGTAAGCAAGAAGGGCACTGGTGGAGAGATTGCCCTCTGTTTCAGTCGAATGCCGGTTCAGGACGAGGTCGAGGAAGAGGTAGTGGTGATTCCGGGAGACAAAATATGCCGTCTGATGGAGGCGGGAGGCCAGGAGGTAATTACTTCGACAATGGGACGAACAGACAGCAGTTGCAAAGGGGCGGTGGTCAGTACTATAATGATGATTACTCCGTGGACGATCTGACTGGGTTCTCCCATAACTAGGACAGCGTAGGGCAGAGCGAGGGACCAGTGCCTGTGGAAGTTGATCAGAGGGGACCCTATGTCGAGGCAGACTTATTGGGGTCTCAGCAGAAATTTCTAGTGGATACGGGTGCAACGAAAAGTTCAGTGGCTCATTCTCGGGTCCCAGGGGCGGCTCTGTCTGGCAAGCAAAATATCTCTGTGGGTTTTTCAGGTACCCCGGTGATTAGCCCCATTTCCAAACCCCTTAAATTAACATTTGGTCCTTTCACTGTTGATTCACCGTTTTTATTGACATCAAATTGTGGAGAAAATTTATTGGGCTTAGACTTGTTGAAAAGGTTGCACGCCACCATTTGTTGTTCTCCGGATGGCGTGTACATCACGTTAGGCCCGACTGTTGCTCGCCCACTGCAATGTTTTTCTAAAGATGACCCACTACCACCTGAATTTGAAGGGATACCCGACAGTTTGTGGGCTGTCAATGATACAGATGTGGGCAAAATGGATATTGCCCCGGTGACGATAAGGGTAAAGATGGGAGCGAAACTACCCAGGATTCCACAGTACAGAATTCCTAGGGAGGGAGATAATGCCCTGTTGCAAATAATACAAGATTTGATTCGGTCAGGTGTAGTGGAAGAAACGGATTCGAACATATGTAACAGCCCCATATTGCCGATCCTTAAAAGACGGTCGCCTGATGCTGCAGATAATACTCCTGATGTCTATAGGTTTGTGATTGATTTACGCCATGTGAATAAAGTAGTGGAGCCACAATACCCAGTGGTCTCGGACATCACTACGATATTGACGATGATCCCCCCCATCTGCTAAATATTTTTCCGTTCTGGATTTGAAGAATGCTTTCTTCAGTATCCCAGTACATGAGGATAGCCGTTTTCTCTTCGGATTCTCATTGGCTGGTCGAAGCTTCAGGTTTAAGAGAATTTCCCAAGGTTACACAGAAAGTCCGAGCATATATAGTCAAGCACTGAAGGCACAATTGGATGAACTGGAACTTCCACCTGGCAACGTTATGTTGCAATATGTGGATGATATCCTGATTGCATCGGACGACGAGAAGGGTTGTCGGGATGCTACAATTAAATTACTGCATCACTTAGCACAAAGGGGGCATAAGGTGTCCCTTCCAAAGTTCCAATATTGTCGAACGGAGGTTACTTACCTAGGCCACCTCCTTTCGAAAGAGGGGAGGAGATTGACGCCAGAGCGCATAAAAGCAATCACTAACATGAAGGTACCTAACACGCAGCGAGAGGTGCGCGCATTCTTGAGCATAACATCGTATTGTCGCCAGTTGATACCTAATTATGCATTACTAACAAAACCCCTATTGTATCTGACTACCAAAGAAGTGCGCGAACCCCTACCCTGGACCCCTGCATGTCAGGAAGCGTTTGAGTTATTAAAAAATGCTTTATGTTCTGCACCCGTCTTGGGAACACCTGATTACCAGAAGCCTTTTGTTCTTTATGTGCACGAGGCGGAAGGTTGCGCGTTGTCTGTCTTAACTCAATGTTTCGGAGGGAAACAGAGACCCTGCGCTTACTTTTCTGCGACGCTCGACAATGTGGCAAGAGCGCTGCCGAGTTTTCTGAGAGCCACGGCGGCTGCTGCGGTCTCTATAAGACAATCGGCAGGGCTTGTATTGGGTTCAGACCTCACAGTAATGGTACCGCATGCTGTGGACATTTTACTAAACAGAACACAGACGCAGCATTTAACGAGTGCTCGTCTTACCGGTTATGAGATGACCCTCTTTGCACCTCATGTGACAATAAAAAGGTGTGCTACACTGAATCCTGCCACATTGTTACCTATTCCCACAGATACAAAGGACGATGACATACATGACTGTCTGTTTAGGACAGAAGAGGAGACAAAGGGGAGGGTGGATCTGACGGACAAGCCCTTAGACGAACCGGATGGGGAGTTGTATGTGGATGGGTCCTGTTTCAAACTTGCAGATGGTACATCGACAGCAGCATATGCAATAACGACATTACAGACGGTAGTGGAAACTTCTAGAATACCTTACAATTCGGCCCAAGCTGCCGAAATTATAGCCTTACTGAGAGCATGTGAATTGAGTGAGGGACTGGACGTGAATATTTATACTGACAGCCAATACGCCTTTGGCGTGGCTCATAACTATGGGCGACTGTGGGCAGAACGGGGATTTCTGACTTCACATGGACAGCGCATACAGCATGGTCCGCTGATATTACGGCTGTTAGCAGCATTGACGTTACCCAAAAGATTGGCTGTGATAAAGTGTAGCGCACACAAGACAATAGTGGATGATGTGGGACGAGGCAATGCCTTTGCAGACGAAACGGCAAAAGAGACAGCTCGGACAAAATTACCACGGATGTTTGTGGCAGGCCCAGCTAGATGGGTACCTGATGTTAACATGTTTGCAGATACTGTACAAAGTGTGAAAAATATACAGGGAAAGGCGACTGAGGATGAATTGAGGACGTGGAAGGATGGTGGGGGGCGATTGGATGCAGATGAATGTTGGACAGATGTGACCGATAAGAGACGATGGTTACTTCCAAATGCATATGTTCTTCCAGTGGTGAAGATGGCTCATGGGCCTGCACATATTAGTGCCAAAGGTATATGCAAGCTATTGGACCCAGTGTGGAGCAATAAGAATATCTCTAAAGTGGCGACTCACTTGGTCCGACAGTGCATGGTGTGTTTGAGGCACAATCCAGGAAAAGGTACCCCGGTCCCAGTGGGAAATTTTGCACCTCCCTCTTTCCCTTTTGAGGTGATTCAGATGGATTATATTGAAATGGAAAGGGTCAACAATCTTAAATACGTCCTTGTGGTTGTATGCGCTTTCAGCAGATGGGTGGAGGCATTTCCAACAAAAGATTGCACAGCCATTTCTACTGCAAAGATGTTGATCAAGGAGTACTTTTCTCGCTACGGATTGCCTAGGGTGATCTGGAGTGATAACGGTACGTCCTTCAACGCTGAATTAATGAAGCAAATATGTAAAGGCTTACAGATTTCCCAAAAGTTCCACGCGGCCCAACACCCTCAGGCTGCAGGACTGGTGGAACGCTTTAACGGAACGTTAAAATTAAAGATGGCCAAAATACAGGAGAGTACTGGACTCCGTTGGCCAGATGCCCTTCCCTTAGCCTTGCTTTCTACGAGAGTAACTGTTAACTCCAAAATGGGGGTCTCTCCACACTAAGTAATATTTGGCCGTCCGGCCAATGTGTGGGGAGTACCCAGGCCTAAGTGCTTCTCTGAAATACAGTACCCTCTGTTGATAGACTACTTGTATGCTTTGACTAAAGATCTTCGTTCTATTCATCAGCAGGTAGCAGACACCCTGAAGCCGTTGCCGGAGGGGCCTGGACACTCCATCCACCCAGGGGACTGGGTGGTCGTAAGAAGATATCAACGGAAATCCTGTCTGGAGCCAAGGTGGTCGGAGCCTCGACAGGTGCTCCTCACCACACGTACAGCACTTCGAGTGGAAGGTCGGAAGGCGTGGACACACGCATCGCATGTAAAAAAGGTTCCACTGCCGTTGCCCTATGACCAATGGGTGAGAGAAGGCATTGCTGATGAGGAACATGAGCAAATACCCAGATATGTTCCCTTTTCGGATGCTTCACTGAGGGGAGAGGAGAAAAGTGACAAAGAAAATTCAAAGTCACGTGCAGAACAAAGTGCTCAAAAGAGCTCCGTTACTCCCGTTGCTACTAGTGAAGAGGTGTCAGAGAGTTCAGTGCCTGCCATAGATACACCTGTTTTGTTTGCTGACCCCGAAGTGCCAGGGAGCACTCGCTATAATCTGCGGCCCCGGAAAAAGTGACAGTGTACTGGACTAAACACTGGAAGAAGGGCTTAGTGGACATTCTGAGATGAAGAAGATTTAGTGGTAGGGATGGACTTGTAAGAGCCCTGGTGTTTAGCCAAAGATTGTGTTCTATGAGACTATAGAGTGCTGGGGGGCCCAGGTTAAGTGCTCCTCTGTTTTAATTGCTGTACGTCAAGCGACGTTGGATTAAGGTATGGACGGTAAAAGCCTGCCTGTGAGGCTTTGAAGGACACAGGGAGAAGATTCCTTTTTAGCGTTGAAGAACCCCTCTGGCCGGTTTCGGTGGATGGTCTGGAACTGTTTTTTTCTTAGAAGTGTTTTTCCGTTTTTGATATATTTTTGAACTTTTAAAATGTACCCTTTTGGTCGCCCCATCCCTGATGAGGAGCAGCCCTTCGCGGCTCCTCCAAGACCCTTGCCTGATTCCCCCTGGTTGGCCCTTTCCCGGAAAGGAAAAATAGTGCTCCTTATTATAGTACTAATTGCCTTTTTAGTGACTCTTGGTATATTGTTTTTCCTGGATAAGGCCTATCCCGTTCATGTGTTTGCACCAACACCTACTGCTGTTCCTGAACATAACATGGTTACTGTGGATTATGGTGAACAAATGCTCAGACGAGGTTATAAAGAAAATGTTTTTATAAAGACCTTGCACCATGCTCATGCCACTACCAATATCACGGACTGTTGGGTCTGTGGGCTCCTACCTTCTGCTGCCTACAAGAAGGATAGATTTCTAGCGCTTCCTTTGACACCTGTGAATAGTTGTGTGGGGTGGTATACTCTCATACGTCTCGTCAAATACTTTCAGCAGCCAGACTTTCTGACCCCTCGACTGCAGAATAGGGGATCGACAATGACAATGAGAGTACGTCCTCTGCCTCCCTCATCCCTTGGACGGATATATACTGACAGACGTTTTGATCAGACATTTATAGAGACGTGTGAGAAAAAGGTGGGCCGGTTTTTAATTCCAAATGACACTGACAAAGTAAGGGAAAGCTTTCTACAACTGAACTCCTCCTTGTCTTATAGACACCCACCAAAGGGGAATGATAGTGTTAAGTCTCTGATACCTCTGGCTGTAGTGGGTCCGCCACCATTCTTTTGTATAGAGGGTAGGGGCCCCATTAAGGTTGGTAATAGTTCCTGTAACGTGACGGCATTGATAGGTTTGCCTCTCAGCCCCTCTTTGGTTACTCCCCCCAGCATCTATTTTGTGTGCGGAGATAATGGATACTTATGGTTGCCTGAAGGTTGGGGTGGGGTGTGTCACTTAGCCTATATGATTCCTCCTGTATATGTGGCACCCTCTGATTATCACAAGACTCATCGTAGGTTTCCCAGTCCACAAGAGCAGCGTAAAAGGAGGGACCTTCAGGTAGATGACGCTGACCAGACGGACACCTCTCTACAGCAATGGACTGATTTCTCCAAGGGTCTCCTGCCTTTCTGGGGTCCGTCCGATGTTTAATAGTAGGGCCATTCGACGACTGTCCAGGGTGATGGAAAAGGTAGTCCCTACGGAAGCTGACATTGCGACTAACATGTCCGTTGAGATTCAGGCTATGAGATTATTCACGATTCAGAACAGGATGGTGCTTGACGTCATCCTGACAGATAGGGGCGGGGCCTGTCGCGTCATCGGGACGTCTTGTTGCGTGTATACTCCAGACTCAGCTCCGACTGTTAACTTGGCAGTACAGAAACTCCATAGATTAGCGACTGAACTCCATCAGGATAATGGGACATGGTCCTTGCAAGGGTGGCTCTGGGGCGCTTTCTCCCCTTGGGGTTGGAAAATACTGATAGGTTTAGCTGGTGTGGTGAGCTTAAACTGACATGTTGCCTTTGTGTATACTGCCTTCCCCCATGTTGCTCCATGTATGCTACGAATTTGCAACAACGAAAGAAGGTGCCAGGTCAATATACTGCCTCTATTATTACTGACTTTCCTGATGCCAATTGGATGATTTTTATTGCAGATGATGTTTTTGAATAAATATGGTACCCTGCCCTTAGACTGGATGCCGGCGCTACCTTTTGGCAAATAAATATGGCGACAGTTAGCCAATGATGCTAAAAGGAGGGTCTGATAGAATTCACTTTTCGATGCTCCACCCATCCCTATTTTCATATGCGAGTTACCATCATGTGACTAACTGATGAAGTGCGTATATATACATGTGTTTGCATTACTCTCGCTTGTTACATGATTATTCAATTATAAGTGTGACGATATTAGTTCTTTAGCTTAGCCTGTGTGCCTCCATTTTGTGTATCTCTCTGTGCCTGCGAGTCGCACTCGCTCATCTGCCCCTCCCGTAGGAATAGAGAAAACTTCACTAAGACAGCAGTTTCGTTTCTCAGCTTACTGTGGCCGAAACTAACAAGTCTCTTTATCAGTAATCCTCCCATGCCCCAGAGACGCTGAAGCCTAGCTCTGCGGCCTTGAGTAAAGATAGCGATGTATCCCTTGCAGGTGCAGATGCCTACTGTATGAGGACATTGTTCCACTGTCTGGGTTTCAGTAATTTTCCAGAAGGGGCGTACCCTAATGAACTGTGTTGCATTATAATGTACTGCTGTGATGAAGAGAGTCAGTCCTCTGGACGCACTCTTTGGGGTGATGGTCGGACAGGGCCCTCTCATATGAGAGTTTGTGGCCAATAAAGATATTCTGTTTATTCTTCTCCACTGTCCGGCTGACTTCTTACAGAGTTACTATAGGTGAGTGCGGTAAGTCACTCGGGTGGATTTGAGCCACGCTTATCACCTTCCAGGGTTCTATGCTGTTTGCGGGGGAGTTGGAGACCAAATTGCATAAGCTGTTTAAATAGAAGAAACACTCTTCTTCTTTTAAGGGTTCTTCTGCTGCTGCTTCTGTCCCTTCTAAGGCCAAGTCTTTCTTTCGTCCTTTCTATCGTAGGCAGTTTGGGAAGGGCCAGGGGAGGTTTGCTTCTGGCCGGGGTCGGGATCGTTAGGCTAGGTCCCCTCCTCCCGGGAAGCCTTGCTCCTGACTCTTTGGCTGTGGTTCCTGGGTTGTTGATAGGAGGGCGGCTGCACTTCTTCCTGGATGCCTGGGTTCAGTCCTGTTCAGACGCATGGGTGTTGGATGTTCTTCGGGAGGGTTACGTGGTGGAGTTTTCTGTTTCCCCTCCAGATTCCGGCCTCCGCCTGACTCCCTGGCCTGCTTGCCATTCCAGGAGGGCCCACCTGTCTCAAGGGGTGGCGGATCTTCTTCTGAAGGGTGCAGTTCAGGAAGTTCCTCCTTCGGAGGTGAGGTCGGGCTTCTATTCCCTGATCTTTCTGGTGCCCAAGATTACGGGGGGTTTCCGCCTGGTTCTGGATTTAAAGGTGATGAACCGTTGGGTGTTGCGGGTTTCCTTTCGCATGGAGACCTTGCAGAGGGTGATTTCTTTGGTGCTTCTGGGTCACTTCATGTGTTCCCTGGATCTTCAGGACGCATATTACCATGTCCCGGTGCATCCTCGGTCACGTCGCTTCCTGAGGTTTTTTGTTCAGGGGTGTCACTATCAGTTTTGGGTTTTGCCCTTTGGTCTTCGTTCTGCCCCGCGGGTCTTTGCGAAGGTTGTGGCTCCCTTGGTCGCCTGGCTCCATCTTCAGGGGGTGATGGTGTATCCCTATCTTGACGATTGGTTAATCCATGCTCCCTCTCGGGTCCTGTTGTTCGAGGCCAGGGAATTGGTGTGTTCGGCGTTGCATCAGCACGGGTTTCTGATCAACTTGCCCAAGTGCCAGCTGACTCCTTCCCAGGACCTGCTGTTCATTAGGGTTCGGTTTCGCACGGATCTCAACCGTGTTCCTGCCCGATCCTCGGATTGTGACCCTGGTGTCCCTGGCTCAGAGTTTCCGGGCGGGGGGTTCCTTTCCGGTGGGCCTCTGGTTGCGTCTTATGGGTCTGATGGCGACGACTGTCTTTACGGTGGCATGGGCCCGTTTTCACCTGTGCCCCTTTTGGGGGTACCTTCTGTCGCACTGGGATCCGTTGTCCCGCGATTGGGAGTTTCTTCTGCCCGTGTCTCCGGTGATCCTCCCTGCTCTGCTTTGATGGTTGGACCGGGTCCATCTGTCTCGGGGGCTCCCTTTACAGCCTGCTCTTTCGCTAGTCTTGACGACGGATGCCAGCGCCTTGGGGTTACGGGGCGACCTTGGGGTCTCGGTCCCTTCAGGGTTGTTGGTCCCTGCTGGAGAGTCGCTGGTCTTCCAACTGGCGGGAGTTGACTGCTGTGTCCCGTGCTGTGATGGGGTTTTCTGGAGGGGTTGCTCGGCAGGAACGTCTTGGTGAGGTCGGACAATATGGTGTTGGGGGCCTATCTCAATCATCAAGGGGGGGTGTGTTCGGCCTCTTTGAACGCGGTGATGGTTCCCTTGTTCTGTTGGGCGGAGAGTCATCTGCTGTCTCTGACTGTGATTCATCTCAGGGGTGTGGATAACTGTGCGGAGGATGTCCTGAGTCGCTGCTTTCCGGAGCCTCTGGAGTTGTCTCTCACCCGGGTTGCGTTTTGGGTTGTGTGCGGGAGGTTTGGGCGTCCCTTTCTGGACCTCTTTGCCTCCCGGCAGAATGCGCAGCTTCCCCGCTTCTGCTTCGGTTTCGGCAGGAGGGTTGTTGGGGGGTGGATGCCCTGTCGGTTCCCTGGCCGTCTCGCCTGCTCTATGCTTTTCCTTCTCTGGCGCAGATTTCCCGGTTTCAGTCCCACCTGTGTCTGGAAGATCGGGAGGTGATTGTGGTTCTGCCCTTTTGGCCTCAGAGGTCGTGGTTTCTGACGGTTTGTCTTCTGGCTGTGCAGGGCCCTTGGTTTCTCCCCCTGTACCCGTCTCCCCTGAGGTCCTCCCCGTCCCTTCTCCGGTTGCGGATGTCGGTGTGGAGGTTGAGAGGCAGGGTTTGCGGCGTGGGTTCCTGGAACATTTAGCGGTGGCTCTTCAGGGTTCCCGTCGGCCTTTTACCCTCAGGTCCTATGATCGGCATTGGAGTAACTTTAGTCACTGGTGTTTGGCGTTGGGCTTTTCCCCTTTGCACTGTTCTTTGCAGGCTTTGCTTCAGTTTTTGTGGGAAGGTTTCGAGAAGGGTTGGGCTGTGTCCACCTTACGTGCTCAGTGGGCGGCTGTTCGGGCTTTTCGTTCCCCGTTGGGTAACCTTTCTGATGGTGAGGACTTGGTCTCTCGTCTGCTCCGCAGTTTTTCTCTTTCTCGTCCTGTTTCCCGGCCTTCTTTTCCCCTGTGGGATTTGCCCTTGGTCCTTCGGGCCTTGATTGCTCCTCCTTTTGAGCCTTTGTCAGAGGTGGATTTGAAGTTAGTCACCTTGAAGGTTGTGTTTTTGGTGGCCATCACCTCTGCTCAGCGCCTTGGAGAGTTGGGGGCCTTGATGGCGCGTGAGCCTTTCTTGTCCTTTTCGGAGGATGGGGAGGTGCTTCGCCTTGATTCGTCCTTCGTGCCTAAGGTCGCTTCTCACTTTCACAGGAGCCAGGAGTTGGTCTTGCCTGCGCTGGGCTCTGTTCTGGATTCCCCGGGTGGTCCCTGTTGGTCCTTGTTGGATGTGTGCAGGGCTTTGCGAGTTTATCTTGAACGCACGGCTCCCTTTCGTGTGACTGATTCCCTGTTTGTCTCCTTTGGGGCTGCTTCCTGTGGGCGTAGGGCTTCCTCTGTGTCTATTGGTCGCTGGCTGAAGCAGGTCATTTCCTTGGCCTATTCTCTTTCTGGGTACCCTCCTCCGGTGGGTGTTCAGGGTCGTTCTAAGAGGGGGGTGGCGGCCTCCTGGGCTGAGGTCCAGGGTGTCCCTCTCTCTGAGATTTGTAGGGCGGCCACTTGGGCTTCATCCAATACTTTCATCAGACATTACCGCCTTCTCAATTTGCTGGGTGATGAGGGCGGTTTTGCTTCGGGGGTGTTGGGTTGTGTTCGCCCATGAATTCTGTTTTTTCGCAATAAATTTCTGGGTTTACTTGTTGTTCTGGTGGTTTGTTGTGTTTTTTTAGGATGAATGCCATGGTTGCTTTGGTATGTCTCAATTTGTGAATGAAGGTGTCGAGGACGGAGGGACCTTGGGGTAATGTCCTATTATTTTCAGTAATCTTCATTACTCCGGGTCCCGTAGTCCCCGGCACCTTCATGGATTCCCTCCCTTCCTCCCGGACTGCATTCCTTCATCCTTGGCTTGGTATTTCAAAGGGAATGCTGGGACCTGTACCCTTATGTACTCCCGGCGGGAGAGGGAGGGTAGGTCCAGCATTCCTTCTTTCTTCTTTTTTCTGTCAGAGAGATCGATTATAAATAATATCTCAATTTGTGAATGAAGGTGTCGAGGACTACGGGACCCGCAGTACTGAAGATTACCGAAAGTAATAGGACAATATTTCGACTGAAACACTGAAAACTGATATGTGATAAAAAGCCACTAGATGGCAGCATACCACAGCACATTAAAAATAAGATTCTTCATATTAGAACACACTACACTCGTGACAAGTGCTCTGATAAACGTTCCAAGAATATTTTGCCAATTACAAGAAAGAGGACTCTTGATGTAGAAGTTTTCAAATAAGGTTGGTGTGAGTTGCTGCCCAAAATATAGGAACGTGAAGATATGTGCCACCCCCCAGAAAAAATAAAAATTAGTCACTGTCAATGTTGATACGAAAGGACAAAAAGTACCTTGAGAGACAAAATGTGTTGGAGGCCAAGAATCTCCTCACAACACGCAGGCAATGAATTGGCATACACTCTGAGCAAAAACAAAGTAATGTAGACTTACTATTCCCTTAAGGTTACTCTGCGCACCATTCATGTAGAAAAGCTTTGCTCCTAAGGAGGCAGTACTCAGGCACATACTCTGTGCAGCGTCAATTGATTGAAAGAAAAGGCTTACTTTACAGGAAGGTTGAGTGCGCGCAGAATCCTTGAAGGTTGGAGAAGTGGCCTTTTCAGATGTAGAACAACATGCTTGTCTTTGGGCTGTATGATGCGATGGACAGCACCCTTGTCTGGGGGGTGTCCGGTGTGAAGGACACCGGTGGGACTGCACAGCGCGCTGTCTTTGTGCTAGTTTCATTTCAAGTTTAATGTCTTTAGAGTAAGGTACCTGTGAGGCCTCTTGAAGTTCATTTCTGTAACTACTTGTTCCTTCTGCTTTGACCAGTTGTCCGTTACTTGTGGTATCTAGTCTCCAGCATATTGTAGAAGGTATGATGAGGTTTCTCAGGCCACTTATACACCGTTGAGCGTAGGAACGTCTTTACCTCGTCGCCAAAAATATGTGTAGTAATCAGGACAACACAGGTATGATGAAGACAACGTAGCTTTATTGAAGAGTAGATAAGCAGGTAAGAAGATATGTCAGGAGTCCTAAGTATCCATTAACAGTCCCACCGGGAGCAGCCTGCTAGTTGCTCAGCCCCATCCATTCAACTGTCATTCAGCTCCAGTCATTCAAGCATTCCACACACCAACATTCCACTCAGAACACTCACACAGGCTGAGCAGCTAGGGACAAGTTAACATGAGAGATAGATAGTAAAAGGAGAATACTACAAACTCGTAATCCCACTCTTTGTGCCAAACAGATGTTTACACCGGGTTGGTGTTCAGCCTTAACGCTAAATGAGGGCTTTAGCAGTGTATTAAAAGCAGGCCCGTAAACGGATACAATCAAACCACTTGTTTTATTGATTACAGCAGCTCCCTTTGAACATACCAACCAAACAGTTCTGCCCCTTCAAGAACAAGCTGCTTTGTTTGCTTAAAACCGAACTACCCGTTCCTGCGCTGGAAGATGCGTGTGATTGCACAGTAGGAAAACACTCATGTCACGTTTCTGTGTGAGAATACCTAATTTGGTTGTTGTTTTGCATAACACACAACGAAGAGACTCCACTCTTAGAACACGCAGGACACTCATGGAACGGAAACCTGGTCACAGATCTTTCAGAACACTCCTTCTGCGCACTCCCTTTACCGGAAGACCAATGCATGTGTTTAATCTTATGCTACATATATACTTCATCCGTTTCATATCTCCATATATAAAGAATCATCCGATTAGAGTTCAAAGCTGGTTAAAAAGCTTCGCATTTCCTATTCTCCAGTTTATTGCATGAGGCATAATAGTTTTATCATTTTAAATACATGCATCATTTTCTTAACGTAGGCTCATGCAACGCCTCGAATAGTCACTACTACTTCGCAGCGACAGGCCAAACATGTAAAACATGAATATGATGTCTATATATAAAAAATGTATATTTACATGGACATGTCGTGTATGTGTAGTACATACCTGCGTAATGAAACCATATCGAGGGTTAGTCCACAGCCTATCTTGGGTCTTGTTCAGTGCAAGGTAGGGCGGGGGCAGGGGCGTAGGAGACACTAAAATTCTGGGGGGGACAGGGACAACCTTGTGGATTTTCCATTGACCCTATACAAATCACCACCTGTTAAACAAATACATTTGCATAGTTTTGAAGTGAAATATTGAGAAAAGCAGGCATGTAGTCTCAGTTTGCATGTATGCTTTATTGTTGTTTACATTCACATAGTAATCAGACCAAATGTTAAAAAAAAATGTATATGCATCTTGCATCTTCATGCACCAAGCAAAAAAGGATGCTGACTTCGGGTGAGGGCGTCATGGTTGCAAGTGCATTATGGCTTGAAAAGTACCTGCTGCTGCATTCCTGGTCTCCAGAAATTTTCAGGCAACAATAAAAATGTGAAGATAACTTCGGTAATTAATGATCTTTATTGAGAGAGATCAGAGGTCTGAGTACTGGAAGTTTTGACTCATGGTAAGGTAGCCACAGTGGGGCCATATGCCCGCTACAAAGATCATGTACCACGCAGATCACAAAATGCATATAATGTAAAAAGGTCAGTGAGTTACTGCTTTTGTCGGAGAGATTCTTTTGCTATTTGCAGTTTATAAGTTAAAATCCTAACACTGAACAGTGAGCTATTACCCTTCATCAAAGAGCTGCATGAAAACTGCAAGGTATAGATTAGAACGTTATGATTTTTACCCAGTCTTTCATTATCCTAAAGTTTGAAAATGGGTTCATTAGGATGGAAATCCATTCTGATTATTAAAGAGAACCCCCAACCATAGTGTTATGTTTTAAATTCTGGATTTGTGCTTCTCTAGTGTTGTAAAGCCATCTGTGCCCTGGGCACTCCCCAACTTTTTGCTGACTGGTACTGGTGGTACCTGACTCTGACTGACCCTGGCCTCTGACTAACTAGGCCCAGGGCTAGTGCTATGTTGAAAGAGACACTTACAAATACAGTAAAAACACTACATACACTAGGGTGCACTATGGGTTAGGGTACCTCCATGATTGACATGACATCTCCTATTACATAATAGGGCATGGGTATTGAAACTACCTTTAAGTCCCTAGTATATATTAGGGCATAGTGGTTTAGAGGCTAGCACCCCTTCCTGCACTTGCATGTGTGCACTGCTGTAGCCTGAGGTTAGTTTAAAAGCAGACCCGTGTTGGAGGACTGCTTTTAAAATGCAAATTGTGCCCAATCTTGACTTTTGGGTTTAGGGCACTTACAAATTGATAAACTACAATGTTGGGGCATATTAGGTATCCCCAGGGGTTCCCCTAGGTGTCCTAGGGGTTAGAGATCAGGTATCTACAAGGAAGGCCCTTATAAAATGAGTGTTATATGCCCTGGGTTTAGTGAAATTGCACATTTCACTGCCTACATTGTAGTATAGTGCTTTCCAAAAACGGCTTTTGTGCTTGGAGCACTGTGAAGTGAGGATCTTCAATATTTTGATATAATGAGAACCCCTAAAGTCTTTCCTATGTATTCTAGGGGTGTGGGTCCTGTAGGTATAAGGCGGATCCTTATACAGGCCCTGGTATTGGATCAATTGGCCAGTTAATTTTTCCATTGCAGATCCCCGGCCCATAGATTAACATTGCAAGAGGTTATTAATTAATAACTGGAGAAAGCAAAGCCATACAACTAGGATTAAAGGACTCAGAAGAATGTTAATGATAAATGCAACAATGTGGTATTGTTGAATTTATTCTAAAATGTACAGACAAGAAGTTATAACATTTTCTTGTCTGCAAGCCACAATTCAGCCCTCTAGTGCTGTGCCTTGATTTGTCAGAGGAAAATGGATGGACTGGCTCTTTGAAGAGGTGATAAATGACCCCTGGAGTTAGGTGGCCTGTCTGAGAGTAGAGGTTGCTGGGCATACTCACTCCAACAGCAATTGTTGTGAGTATTTTTGTATAATTGTGCAAGATGCATCATACTTTCCAGAACCAACAGGCTTTCCGTCGTGGTACTAAACAACTCATTTGCCTTTATATGTCATTAACCCCCAAATAAAAATACTGAGACTACCTAGCTCCAAAAGTAATTTTTACCAATGTTTGCGTATAGTTATGCAAACTGCCTCGTATTTGCCAGAACCAACAAGCTTCTTGCCGTAATACTGAGCACCTCCTGGCTAAACGCTCGTATGGTACTCGAGCGTACTCGTTATCTATATCTCATTACCCTTAAACAGAATCACCCGCTCCAACTTAGCCTCTTACCTCCCTTTCCTCAAAGAAATATGCTGCTACCGCACCTCTGTGTGGCGTCTCGGCTTGCACCGGCGAATTAAATACACCTGCGTTTACCTTGAAAGGCCTGCTGACAGCCTATCGAGAACTTCCTTACTCCTTATGGGCGCCGAACGAAAAATAGACCAATCAAATGGGCTCATATTTGCAAAACTGTGTTAAACATTTTGGACTGGTTTTAGGTGTTACTTATTGGTATTATAAGCACACATATAACTGCTATATGGAATCACTAAAAGGCCTGATATTGAGTAAAAAGCCCAATTTTGAAACCTATATTGTTACTTTTAGGTGTTTTAAGCACATATAGCGACTAAATATGAATCCTAATTTTAGTTATAAAACCTACTTTTAGAATTCATATACAGCCAAAAAAGGCTGTTATTATTATCTATGAAAAAAAGTCTAGTGGAGATGCCACATATTAAAAAGTATAAAAGTTTATCCAGGTATAAAATCCAACTTTATATTGCAGTCCCTCCAATAATGCATGCGAACATTCCCAGTATTTTATTGCAGTTCCTTCACTAAAGCATGCAACAAATATCAGGGTAAATACCACATATTATAAAAAGGTGATATAAACACTCAGGGGCAGATTTACAAGCACCTTGCGCCTCTTTTACGCCGCTGTTGCATCACATTTGTGACGCAGCGGCGGCAGAAAAGATGCGCCATGGTGCGGGATATTTACAACGTGATGCATCTGGGAGATGCGTCACGTTGTAAAGCCCTGCGTCAGAAGGAGGCGTTCTGGCTCAGGAGGGGGGTGTTCCGGCGCAGGAACGCCTCCTAAAAGCGGCTCATTGATTTGTTGTAGGATAATTCTGATGCTCTATCAACTACTCAAAAGGCTGGAATCCCTCGATTGTCTACAATTATGAATGTGGAATTTACATTTTTCACATTTTAATCATGTTTTTAGTTCCTGGCAAATTGATATTAAAACTATCTGGGTATGTTGTGATGCCTCACATGTATAGGTAATGTATGCTAAGAGAGTTTTATGTAATCATGGCAGTGACGACTGGGGTAGCACCTGAAAATGCTTGCACTAAGTGAATGCTGGCTTGGCCTGTTCATATAGATGTGGTGCGTAGCTTATTGTGGGCTCTGGAAGGTCATTAATGGGACTAGTTTTATTGAGGAAGTTTGAAATACCAATATGGGAAGTTGATTTTGCCACATCAATGCACTCTGATATGCTTTAACTCAGCAGGTATGTACAAAAAATAGATGTGTATCCTTATATTTCAGTCGGACCCTTGAAGTCATGAAATTATTGCTATGAATTATTACATTTGTGGAATTGGTATTTTATTAATGTTAACTAAAAGACGACTTTCAAACAAGAGATGACTTCGACTTTCTGCTTTTTTTCCGTTGGACAAAATCACATTGCTTGCTATCAGGATACTTAAAGTGAACTATTTTTCCAACTCAACAACCTATCCCATAGATGTGCATACAAATAAATAATTTAACATTATTCCTTTGCACTCCGTTTCTTCCATTTTCATATTAATCATAGTAATAAGCAAAAGGCTTCTTCTCAAAACGTACCTACTTGGTGTCTGCATACTTTGTAATGCCCCATTTGATTAGTGGTAATATCCTCTGTCACAACGTAACCCAGATGCGTGCTTAGACTACGACTAATGCTAATTTATTTTAATGTTCCAGGGTCAGGCGAGTTTCAACTGCTTAAAATAAACATTTAAGCAAAGCAGTAGCCTTTGAGTGACTGAATTGCGCAGGTAGTATGAATAAGGTCAAGTTGGTGCTGGGGAAGGGCAGGATGCAGACAGCAATAAACAAACGACTTCTCTCCCTTTGTCCTGAAGTGCAGACTGCAGGCAGCCGGGGTAGCGAGAACGAGGTGTGAAATGATTCCTGGAGCTTTGCAGCACACAAAAGGTAAAGTCACACAGGTTAAGTACAGGGCCATTGGCACGTCAAAGCACTAGTAATTTTTACGTGTCAATGGCCCAGCAACTAATAGGAGAGAGAGGACAAGTTATTTCGTCCCCTCGTCCCCCCACCCTTGTCCCCCGTGTCCCCCCCACTAGAAAATCTGGGGGGGATACGTCCCCCGCGTCCCCCACACTTCCTACGCCCATGGGCGGGGGCATCTGTTTGTCATGGTTCAGGGGTCTGGGAAACAGTTTCAATTAAAATTCTGGCCTCTGGCTAGGGTTGCCACTTTCCCAGAAAAAAAAATCTGTACGTTTTGCTTTTCCCGGAGGCACCAAGCGCCGGTCAGTGAAAACATTTGCGGAAAAAGTTCTGCATTGTTTTGTAACGTGATGTCAGTCCCTCCGGTCCATGTATTAATCGTTTTAGAGATAATTTGGAGAGCTTTCAAATGCTCTAAAGACATTTCTTCGTGTTTTTTGATGTTTTAGGTTTATATTTCAAAAGAGAAAAATACCAGCTGTCACTACTTTTTCTATAATTTTATTGGCGTAGATAGACATAAGAAATGCAGGCCAGCCAATTAAAATACCGGCTAAGTAGCAACCGTGCCCATGGAGCAGGGCAACCCACGGGCGACACAACCATCTGCTCGAACCAGTTCGTATGACCTGGATTCTGCTCCAACCAATAGTTAGGTGAGCCTGGCTGTCTCTCGTAGTGTCTCACACCGCAAAATCTGTCACATTTGCTGGGCAATCCATCCTTTTTACAAAATCACCCCAGTGGGTGAGAGAGGGCACAGTCTGGGCGAAACGCCTGTTATACGAGGTTTGATCGGTCTACCTTTAAATGTTCACACAAACCTAAAAAAAACATAAGCTAATGTGATCCCAAGAAAATATACATCACGGGTTTGTTGGTTGGTTTTGGCGCACCTCTCTTCATTACATAGGCAACACTGCCACCGTGCGGATTGTAGAATTATGTGCTTCATGGAAAATGTCTAGTGATGCAGCCATGGTCGTGTGCACCGGCCTGGTGGCGCTTCAAAAGATGACACAGGGCTGAGCCCACTTTCAGTCAGACTCAGAGGTAGGCAAGCTCAAAGCCCTGGCTTTCATTTGAAGGCTTAGGTCCGGTTTGGCTCTAGTGCGAAATCGTAAGCCAATCAATCAAAATGCAAATGATTAAAAAATTGCCTTCTAAAAAAAAAAAAAAGATGAACTCTCTCGGATTGAAAATTGCTTATTTCTTGTACGCTTGTGTTTCACTTTACTACGTTATGTTAAATCACTACATTGATATGTGAAATGTAATACCTTGTAGCTTTAAGTTTTCCTCATCTCCAATACCTGACATCAAGGGAGCAGTAGCAAGAAGATAAAACACCCACTTTGAACCAAAGCACTTAGGGAACCAAGCAAGTGAAGCAATCCATTGCGACCCTTCCCAGAAAAGCTTGCTTGTCTCTTCCATTCAAGCATCTACCCATTCACCCTTCCATCCACCATCACATTCTGTCATCTGCTTGAAATTTAATCCATCATTCCGTCTGTCGCCATTCCATCCATCTGTCAACTCATCCATATCCAAACCTATCCATCCATCTTCAAAAGTAATCTATCCACCTAGTCAGTCATCCTTTTTACTTATCATCATCCACCCTTTCACTCTAACCACCCATCCACTCTTTCACTCCATCATCCATTCTCATTTTCACTCATCCTTGAACCTTTTCACTAATCCATCCACCCTTCGACCATCCATCCATTCATCCTTCTATTTACGCTTTCCCTTATCAACCCACTCACTCATCCATCCTTTTAATTGTGCGTCTATTCATTCACCCTTCCACTCGCCCATCCATCTACCCATTCACTACATCCACCCTTTCACTCCATCATCCATCCACCCTTTGACCATGCATCATTTTCTATCCCTTTATCAGCAAAAGAGGCTGCTGTGCAATTATTTCTTGACCAAAATAAATACACCATGTCCAAAAAAATAAAAGTATGACGTAAATTCATTGTGGCTCAATTTATGTGAAATGTTTTTGTTGAAGGTAGATATCGCTACCTTTCTCTGAATCAACAACCAATAAAGAGGATTAGCACATCCACAACAACCTTTACTTTGATTAGCAAAACGAAGGGATGTTGACTTTGCACAGGCTTCAGTGAGACACATGCAAATTGCAGCTATGCTCGGCTCGTGACACAGAGAGCAGAAAAGTGCCCTTCTAGATGTTGTGCGCTCAGCGGTCATGCATCTAATATTTTTGGTATTTCTTTGAAGGGCAAAAAAGCAATGCCTTCGAAGCTTGGCTCAGATTTATTTTGGGCTCACAAGTTCCCTTAGGAAAAGATGCTTAGTCAGTGATGCAGCCAGATAAAGGGAGGAACCGGGGGTCTCCTACCCCTCCTGTAATAAAAGGTATTTGTGTTCAATGAAAATCCTCATGAGCTACTAATATTGGTGTTGTACTAGTGAACGCATCAGACAAGATTACATACTTGGCCTCCTTATGCAAGGATACTAGCAGTGATCACTTCAGTGCATCAGGCAGCGTGGCCAGCAGAAATGTAAAAAAGACTGTCAAATTCAATTGCCTCTACGTAGGTAATACAGAACAGCCATCGCTGCAAAGCCACTGACACCAAGGTATGCTATTAGTAATAGGTCTCCCCAACACCACATGTTCACCACTCAAATATCGGCTTTAAATACATTTTGGAAATTCAGTCATTTTTTCTCCAAACATCAGGATATGAGTTCTGAAAATTCATTCTCTCTTCTAAAACATATTCTCAATGTAGGTGTACCTATAGTAATCCAACCAATCATAAGCTTCTAATTTGGAAGGCTGGGCTACACAAAGGAGATCTACTTGCAAGTATGTGGAGAGCTACTAGCTCACGAGCTGGAGAATCCTGCAGAGCCCTACTTGGCTTGCTGTACTCTACGTTCAGGCAGAGGCATTTTGTCTCAATACCAGAATGCTCAATGCAATACGGATGGAGGGTTAGCCTACAATATTTTCCCATGTCAGCACATCTCTGTCCAATCCGAAATGGAATTGTCTAACTGTATAAGCTTCAGATGAAAAATCAGGTGGTTCTGATGTAAGATTTTGGACCAACCAATGTCGACAATGTTTTAAAAAATTTTTTTTTTATTATTCATGAATGAGTTTTAATCAGGTTAAGAAAATCAATCTGGCAAAAGGTTTTTTCTTGCAAAAATTCCTTTAGTCAGGGTATTTTATTTTTAACTCTTATAAGTGGTATGAACACCCCAACACATTCCTTTTTTTATTTTTAACCTTTTTTAATCCTTTTCCCGGCATTCCATGCCTTTGTGATACTCCTCCCCCACTTTGCTTCCTTTTTTTTGACCAACCCCACAGTTCCTTGCGAACTTTTCTCCTGTCCTTTTATAATCGCCTACATCCTCATCCCTTTTTCTTCATTTACTTCGCTCTCGCACTTTCAGTCTACTCCTTTGTTTTTTTACAAATGTTCTACTCTCCGTTCTAATTAACTCACTTTCGTTTACAAGCCCCTTACCCCTCTACTATTGTCCCTCCCCTTTTTTAAACAAAGCCGTTACTACTTCTCCCACTTTTTTTTTGAAAACCCTTTACTCCTACTCTGCTCTATTTTTAAGAGCTCCTTACTACCCGGCATTACTCCTTTTTTTAAAAAAAAATATTTTTTTTTTTTTTTACTAATCCCTTAATCCACCTCATGGTTTACTGTTTTTTGATAGTTCTCTTACTCCCCGCTACACTCATTTTATTTTTACAAATCTCTATCTCTCTTTTTCCATTCCATCCATGCCTTCCTCAATCCTGTATACCCACCCCTTTTCACCTCTGACCTCTGTGTCATGAACTTATTCTAAACATTCTTTTACATTTATTACAATCCACTATATTTTCCTGTTGTCATGCTCAGCAATGTTGCAGTTACTCCAGTTGGTAACAGTTCTTTGATTTTAAATGATTTTATAACCTGAAAGAAGCAGCAATATTGATATTACTTTTAAACCAATATCCACGTATTAACAGCAAAGGCGTTTCAGCTGTGCGCAGCGGAGTGTTTGACCGCCTGTAAGGGTTTGGTGCAAGTCCTGTGCTCAACCCAATGCTGTGCATATTGGAAACCTGTACACGGCTGGGGTGGGGGGTTCGCCACCTGCAAGAGGCTGGGTGCAGGGCCAGGTCACAGGCTCCTGAAGTCACTATGGGTTCAAGAGGTGCAGGTCCTGTCCTTCTGACTCGGGCAAGTGGACAGCAGGTCATCACAGCAAGGCAGGAGTCCAGCAGAGAGGCAGTCCTTCAACAGCACAGCAGTCCTTTTTCCTAGCCGAGTACCCACAGGTCTCGAAGTGTACTGAAGTGGTAGTGTCAAAGGTTCTTCTTTAATCCCTGGTGCCCTGGTTCTGGAAGGTAGGAGAAGTTTCTATACAGTATCTTTAAAGGGTATGGAATTTCCCACCTCCTCTGCCCTGGCTCCACGTTGGCTGAAGTGTCAATGCTGGACTGTAAGCTCATTTATGTGATGACAGGAGACAGCTTATTCATGTGTAAGTGTGTCTGCACCCAGCTCCCCCTCCCATCCTACCAGTGATGGCCCACCCAGTCACACCCAAGCTCCCATTGTGTGTGGCTGTCTGGGAGAAATACACAAAGCACAACTGCCAACTACACCCAGTCATGTGACCCAGGCAGGCTGCAGGCATTAAATGTCTAAGGCAAGGAAATGCCAACTTTCTAAAAGTGGCATTTTTAGAATATAATTTAAAACCCAACTTCACCATAAGTTAGGATTTTAAATTGGAATTCCAGAGACACTAAACAATAATAAGTCATCTGTTCCCATTTGGAAATTAAACTTATAAAATTTAATAAGGCAACGCCAATGTTATCCTAATTTAAAAGTTTATCACTACCAGGACATGTAAAACTTAAAAAAGTTAATGTCTAACATTTTAAATTCATTTGCTGTCCGGGGCCTCCCCTACAGGGGACCTGTATGTTTAAAAAAGCAAGGTTGGACCTGGCAAAGAGTTTATTTTGCCAGGTCGAAATGGCAGTTTAAGCTGCACACACAGGCTGTGCAGTAGCAGGCCTGAGACATGTTTAAGGGGCTACTTAAGCGGGTGGCACAATCAGTGCTGTAGGTCCACTAGTAGCATTTAATTTACAGGCCCTGGGCTTATGTAGCACCACTTTGTTATGAACTTATAAGGAAATTAAATATGCCAATTGGAGATGAGCCAATGTTATCATGTTTTAAGGAGTGAGCACCTGAACTTTAGCACTGGTTAACAGTGGTAAAGTGCTCAAAGTTCTAAGGCTAGCAAAAAAAGATCAATACAAAATGGAGGAGGAAGGCAAAAAGTTTGGGAGAAGACCACCCTAAGGCTGAGAGGACTAGCAGTGAATTTCATTGTTTTTTTTAGTTTAAAAAGTTACCTTTTAACTTATATTTTCACCTAACTATAACGTCACTTCATTAATTTGAGTTTTTCTTTTTAATGTAAAGTAAGATATTATTAGCATACCTAACTGTATTAGCACTTTAACATTTGCTTTTTTACTGAGAATACATACATATATTTCTTGCTGATCAAACAAATCTGGACCAAAAAAACATGAGGGAAGAAGAAAACCTCTCCCATTTCACTTTCAGCAGGATCCTTTGTGCCCCAATATAGAAAAACAATTAAACAGAATTGCACCTAACTGGGCATGACAATGGATCTTGACGGGAGTGCCTTTGCTTGCGTTGGTGTAAATCCTTTCAGTAAGTCTTACTAAATGAGTCTTTAAAAAGGGTCCCAGTATGGCCATAAAGAGACTAAATCTTAGATCTATCTTGATACTTCAAAAGGAGCTTTTTTAATTAGCATATAACCCTAGCACTGTTAATTAATTTGCACAACATCTGTCAGATGCTTGGCATTTGTTAGCTTGCTCTTTGTACAGATTAATCAATAAGTGTACATGTAAGGGTGGGACGGGGTAAAAAGAGATCCTTTACTAATACCTATGACACCATTTGATGAATTTGAATGCTATTTGGCAGACAGCTAGCATGTTTAGTCTTCTGTGGGTATGGCAGCTTTTGTACCAATCCATCATGGAGGCAAAGTTAAAAGAGGGGGCATAACAATTTTCATGTGCTATAAACTTTGATCTTTAATAAACCTGCAAGAAATTTGATGGGCTGAACACATGTTCAGCCCATTGCAGGAATCTCAGGTTTCTTGCAGAGCTGAGATGGGGTTGAAAAGTAAATTGTGTAGGAGGGGTAAAAAATATTTTCTTTTTTAACGACATTTGTTCAGTTTTATGGATATTCACATTACTTGGCAGACACCTATCCTATTTAGCTACCTTGTGATATTTTGGGTTGCATGCTAACCCATCAAGGGGAGGAACACTCAATGGGTTCTCAGAAAAATGAGCATTTTCCATTGTATTACCTATAGGAATCTTAGCTGTCTGCTACAGAAAGAAATCCTGAATGGAATGATGGCAAAATGAGCATGAAACTAAATCTTTAGCCAGGGGAGTGTCATTGCTTGGTTTGATGTAAACCCGTTTTGTAGGTTTCATGAAATTCGCTTTCTAAAGGTGTTTCAGTCTGGGCATGAAGAGGTTAAATTATGGTGATAGCCTGAATATTATCAGGGAAGGACTGCTAACCTGGGTTCACATACTAGTCTGGCTATAGGTCAGGTTCTACAGCCAAACCCTGCTTCACATTGCTAAAGGCCTTTTGTTTCAGAGGTTGTCTGCCCATCCCAAATTGGGTAAAGGGCATTCAGCCAACCCCTACTGCTCACAGCCTAAATCCATGCGCAGTAACAATTTGCTGTAAACCGGTTGGGTCAAAAATGCAGTTCCATGTAGAATATGTTAGAAAAACTCAGGAGTTCACTTAAAAAAGAAAAGGTTACAGTTAATGTATGGTTAGTTTTGTTTATAAGGCCATAATTTATGTTTTAAAAACACCTTCAAAAATCACTAGAAAAAAACAAAGATAAAATGCATTTATGATTATAAAACAAACCCTATAACACGGAAAATCCTCATTTAAGGTTTGGTCAATGAACATTAGCTTACACCCCTGTCATGTACTACTAATGACCTCAAATATTACATTGCTCAAGACCTGTTAAATTAAATTAGGGATTACATTACTGATGACACCATCCAAAATACTGCTAACAATAGTTTTGAAGTTCTAATGATGTGAATGTCTAATTTATCTATTTCACCTACTTGCCATTGCCAAATGGTAGTTACAGATAGGACCAACTTACTATAGGAAAATAATTTTTTGTTTTGCCAATAACTTTGGTTCTGTTTGCCAAATCCTCACCAATTTTTCAAAACTGGTTTGCCACTCACTTCAGCTGTTGTCTTGAAACTATTGAGGCGATCCGTCAAGCAGGGGCCTAGAAAAAGGGGAGGATCTCAAAACAATTTTCCCCATGCAGTTTCCCATAGGGATTTTGGACACAGCTACAGCCCGAAAGGAATTTCACCAAATTTGACATAAAGGTAACTGTTGGTCCAGAAAGTGAACTTTTTAAAAATTGGTGTAAATCCATTTGGTAGGTTTTGAGATATTAAGGAAAATCCAAATTTGTATATCTAGTGATGCAACGGCTCCGGTACTCCCTCCTGCTTATATCTGATTGGCTGCCAACACTTTAACTAGGAAGTGTTGGCAGCCATCTTGGGATTCATTTTCACCCGAGTTTCACAAAAAATGCTTAAAAAAAAGAGAAGGGGGCTGGGTAGTAATGCCGTGGACCCCTAACTGTGGTCCTGTGAACCCAAACGTTTTAAAAAGGCTTTAAAAAAATGTTGCTGTGGAAACACGATGGAGCCATGAATCGGCAGCAAAAATGGCAAATAAAAAATGAATGCAGGCTTACGTGTTTGTTTGGATTAGAGCCCCTGTGTGGGTCATGTCCCGAGGGCATTTTTTTAAACCAGGAGGGGGCACACGATGCCCCTCTCCTAATGCACCTCCCAGGGCATTATGTGAATATGGGGGGTCGGGGGGTGCCGAAACCCCCTCTAAATTCATTTCAGTTTGTTAATGTTTTGGAACTCCAATGAGGTCCACTTAAAAGGATACATACCAATTAATACTTAAAGTGCAATAAAAGCATGTGACAGCGTAATAATGACAAATCACTCTGAATAATTTTTTTTCAACATATAGCAATTTCAAGGAGTAAACTTTGGAATTAGCAGTCAACAAAGCGGGAACAGGTCTTCCTGAATTGTGCAAATAACTATTAGAGAGCAACCAAATCATGTGCAAATTTACAATTAAAATAAAAAAATGAAATATGCAAAAGCCTTCAAAATGGTAGACAGAACAATGCGACATACATTCGAGAATAGGAGAAAATATTATGTCTACACAGTGGGGCAACGGCTCAGGAATTACATCCCATTTGAAAACAAGCACTGGCGTTGCCAATAGGTCTCGCAGTAGGAAAGTTGGAGCTATTGGTTTTGTAAATGACAAAGCCCTTTGTTTTTAAAATGAAAAAAAAAATAAAAGGCATTGTTATTTGCAATTGTAATGGTTCCAACTTTCCTACTGCGAGACCTATTGGCAACGTGAGTGGTGTTGCATGTGTGAGTGGCGTTGCGTGTGTGAGTGGCGTTGCGTGTGTGAGTGGCATTGCGTGTGTGAGTGGCGTTGCGTGTGTGAGTGGCGTTGTGTGTGTGAGTGGCATTGCGTGTGTGAGTGGCGTTGGGTGTGTGAGTGGCGTTGCATGTGTGAGTGGCGTTGCATGTGTGAGTGGCGTTGCATGTGTGAGTGGCGTTGCATGTGTGAGTGGCGTTGCATGTGTGAGTGGCGTAGCATGTGTGAGTGGCGTTGCATGTGTGAGTGGCGTTGCGTGGGTGAGTAGCGTTGCGTGTGTGGGCGGTGTTGCGTGGGTGAGTGGCGTTGCATGTGTGAGTGGCGTTGCGTGGATGAGTGGCGTTGCGTGGATGAGTGGCGTTGCGTGGATGAGTGGGGTTGCGTGGATGAGTGGGGTTGCGTGGATGAGTGGGGTTGCGTGGATGAGTGGTGTTGCTTGTGTGAGTGGCGTTGCTTGGGTGAGTGTGGTGTTGCGTGGGTGATAGTGGGCTTGCGTGGGTGATTTCCCTTTTAATGAATATTTATTTTTTTAATCATGGTGAGCTGGCCACAGACATGTAGCCCCTAAGGACCGACCATACCCTTGTATATAACCCCCAGCAATTAAGGTTGTTGCAGGGTTAGAAACAACTCATGCAGCATAAACACAGGCAGGGCAAAACAGTGGTTTCACAGCAGAATCGGCAGTCTGAAAACCGTAGCAAGGCACAGGGTTTGGGGGACGGGCAAGCAATGAAGAGACAGGAAACAAATTAAATAGGGGAGGGGGGGCAGGAACGATTGGAAAGCTCGCAGAGGAGGAGAGATAAAAGCTGCAAATGCAGTAATAGAGTGATAGATAGCAAATACAACTTTGCTCAGGGTACTTTATCAATAAAATAAATATTCATCTAAAAAAGTTTGATTGCAAAGCGTCCTGTCCAGCTTAATGAGTGCGTGTTGCAAGCTGGTCAATGATGCCACAGAAAGGGCTTAAAAGTTTCCCCTCTTCTAGGTAAGGACATGGATGGCTGCGCACTCTATGCACGGGGAAGGGTGGGTTGAGGGAAACGTTGCATTCGTGCTCGGAGGGTGGGGGAGGGCTCAACACCAATCCGGAAGGTGAGAGCGCTCACTTTGAAGCTCCGTGGGCTCCTGTGGTGACCTCAAACAAAACAAGGATGGAAAAAAATGGTGTGCCTGCAGAAATGTTGTGTGGGGAAAACAAATGTAAGCCTGGGGCCACGAATTACTTCTTAAATCCACTTTGGAACGTAACTGTCAACGGCAAACGGCTATCTGCGCCACAATAGCAAACAAGACAATTATGTAAAAGAAAATTAGTTTTTGCAGCTTAGTGGATATTGGGAACGGGTTTAGACGCTTTAACCAACTGTTCTTAAAATCGAGCTTTATTTTCCGCAGCACTGTAAGCATGAACACTCCAAGCAGACAGCCCACAGATGTGCATCAACAGACACACCAGTCACACCAGTCACTTAAGAAATATGCAGTGCACAACTGAGGCAGATCACAACAAGGTAGAAGAGTATTCTTCACTGTAGGATTTTGCATCTTTATCTCCAGTGAGGTATAAAAGCTGGATGATTAAAAAAAAAAACACTCTTAAATAATAATAATGATGATGCCCAGGCCAACGGGTCTGGCTTGCACTGGAGTCCTGACTAAAATATTTAATAAAATAAAAAGCCTGCTGAAAGTCGCGAGGTCTGGTGGCTTAGTGGACTAAGGCGTTGACTATACGGGCCTGTGTTCGAGCTCTTGGTCACAGGTTCGAATACCAGAGGGTCCACTTAGTCTTTCATCCTTCAGAGGTCGATAAAAGTGTGTACTGTTAAGTTGAGTAATAAACAGCTGTTATTCAGCGCCAAGATACCCATGGGTGAATGTGTGCGTTATAAATACACGTTATGTTAAAAAAATTACACATAAAAAAGACTGCTTTATGTATACAATGCTCTATGAGATGAAAAACGTAATATGTGATGAAGCCATGTACTTTTGAGGTGTTAAACAGACCCTCATGCTTTGCAATATAAGAACTTCAAACAGTACACCAAACAGCCAACTGCATGACGTGAGAGAGAATAGTCCTCTGGGCAGAGTGTTAACCAACTCTATATTTTAAAGTTACTATTAATAGATCATGTAGACAGCTCCATTTTCAAGCCAGAACATATCAAAGGAGAATTATTCTGAGTAATAACTTTCATTGCAGACCTAGCAGCTTCTTCCTTACAGTCATGCTGCTGTACAACTTGGGTAAGAAAACATCGACAAAGTCAAGTAATCTCTCATAGGCAAAACCTAGTGACTTTGCTAATGCTTGTTCCCACTTGAAGCATAAACGCAGCAGATGTATGTCCGAACCATGTAAGACAAAGCCCGCGATGCGCTCTGCTGTGCTAAGACACTTAGACAAAGTAAGTACCAAAGGGATTCTCTTTGATTAACCTTGAACGAGAAAGCCCTTGCAGCTGAATTGCTTCTGATCCCCAAAGTGCAGTATTAATAGCTTGACATTTGTAAAAAGGAAGAAAAGTTACCTACTTTTCCAATGGCGCTTTCACTCCTGTACACCAGTGTTGTGCTCTTTGTCAGCATATTAGAGGCCTTGACGTACAGTGATCTATGACTAATGGACTTGGCTTGAAACTGGAATTATTTCACAGGCGCAGTGTACAGGAGCGGGGTACAGATTTTCATTTTAGTGCTGAGAAACTCCAGTATGTGTCAGGATGGATGATCCATTCATGCACCAAGGTCACTCAGAGAACTGGTAGGAGGCTAGAGCTGCGCATGCATTAAAGAACAGCTGGGTGTCCATGAAGGACGCTATTCAGCCTGGTGGGGGTGTATGGATAGGATAACCAACTTAACATCAAAATGATCTATTTTTAATTAATGAAGCAACAGTACATGTCAGGCACGGTTTCATGGTATCACAGTGAGATAGCATCGCAGAAGACTTTCACAGCTGATCATGAAAAGCATTGCACAAATGAATGCGAGTATCTTTCTATTATAAGTTATTTTAATGGATCAGCAGAACAATTATGATGTACATTATGACTCAGACTTGGTATGTTTTCGCTGGAATATAGACATTTGTGCGGAAAAACAGTAATGCAAATAGATTCATCCATTTCTTAGGGCGTACCTGAGTGCCAGTACTGTGGCCGGAGGGAAGCCGGATGGAGGCGGGAGAGCCTGGTGTAAGTCTGAGAACTGTGCTGGCAGAGGCTGACGGGTGACATATTCTGAACCCCAGGAAGCCGGAGAGAGAGGGGATGTGCTGGTGTGGGAGGGGGGAGGTGCTGGTGTGGGAGGAGTGCTGTTAGGGCAAGGCTGTGTTTGCAGTGTGAGAGAGGGGAGGTGCTGGTATGGGAGGGGGGAGGTGCTGGTGTGGGAGGAGTGCTGTTAGGGCAAGGCTGTGTTTGCAGTGAGAGAGAGGGGAGGTGCTGGTGTGGGAGGGGGGAGTTGCTGGTGTGGGAGGAGTGCTGCTAGGGGAGGAGAAGCCTGATGCCGGATGGGGGCGGGAGAGCCTGGGAATGCGAGAGGCTGGGCTGGGCTTGCATGCGATGCGCGTGCATGTACACGTGAACTGCATGAAAACCGCGGCGGGGCTGAAAGCCCTTAGTTTGACGATGTTTTCGCCACTTGAATTCTTGCTCCGCTCGATGCGCTTGCGCACATCGATAGGTCGCGAGACCTAAATATACAATTAAAATATGTACATAAATTCCTTGGGAAAGTTGAAGAGTTTTGCACTAACTGCCTCATTTTTGGGACTAGAGAGAAAGTCGTGAGCTGAAGCTACATCCTTAACACCCTTTTGTAAAAATATCAGCCTAAGCTTGCGATGACGATTGGAGGCCAGTGCTGGACAAAGAAACAAAACATGATCCGGGTTCTGAATGCTCAGTTCACAAACTTTTTTTTTCCTCCATTTTTCGAATTCTGTGACCAGTGTGCTGTTAAATCATTTAGAGGTAGGAGATTTATGTGAAATAAGGAGAACCAGCGTCTTGTTCCATGATCTAAGTTCCAAGTTAAATATTTCTGGGGAAGTCTCTGGGAAGTTGTCCTGGCTATTATCTTGAATCTCTCTTCAGTATTACGGAACTCAATATCTCCATTAAAACTGATCTTACCACTTAAATTCTTTACAAAGGATTTAAATTCTAATAGCGGGAGGGACACCAAAGATTCTTCCTGAACACAAAAGAATTTTAGTGCCAGATTGAAGTCACGATATAAAGAGTATTTCCCCAATACCACCAAACAGTCCTTGACAAATGAAACCTCTTAGTGAGTAAGATTCACTATTTTTTAACTGGTATCCTCCACGTAAAACTCTGGAAATGCCTTGGATATGGGTGCTTATCAATCAAAATTCTGATCTAATAGCAGCTGATGGAACTAGCGTACTGAAATTACACAATTTACGTAAAATCTGGCCTTCTATCCTCTCTAAAAAAAACTCCAATCCTTTACAGGGATTGATTCAATAGCATAGAGCAAAGTTGATGGATTTCTTGCTTTAAAAACAGTCAGCAGATGCAAAAAATGTATTCTACCCATTGCACTATAAAAAAATGCGCAGACCATTAGCGTGAGACATAGATTTACAGGAGCTGTGTTTGATATGAAGTTTATTCTTCGAGTTGCTCGCTATTATTTTCCCTACATATAAATATGAATCAACCACCTCTACCTTTCCTAGACCAATATGCCATTTGAATTTACTTAATTTTATACTTCTGTTACCCTTCATGATTAAAGTTTTACTTTTGGCGACACTGATCTTCAAAAAATGAGCCATCGTATAGTTCAGTAATGAACCGTGCCGCAGGGACTTGCGCTACCCCTTTTAGTCGAGTCCTGCACCATGCCGCGCTGCCCACGGATGTCTTCTATCTCCACTCCCCCTACACCCGCTTGTTGTCTCAGTGTTTCACCATAGTGGTCCAGAAGAAAAGAGAACTCGAGCACAGATGCCAGATTGTGCCATGTTTTGTGTAACTCCTGAGGACCGCTGTTCATGCGTATACCATGATGATCTCCCATGGTTAGAAACTGTTAGGATTTGGTTACTTTGAGCTTATTTCATCTCATTTTTAAAACATTGCCTTTTCAGACACTACCTTGCCCACAGAATTCCCATGCGTTTCCAGCTCATCGTACTGGAGCACTTATACTGGATCATGCCTATTTGTCATTACTGAATTTTGCTTAAGGCGAGATTGCGTTACCTCTCAACTCTCTTTCCCACGTTATCCTTTGCACAGTGGACTTGTATTTGATTGCGATTTTCGCGCTACACACCCTCTTGATTTCTTACGTTATGTCTGTCCCTCTCATGCCCCAGGTGATCTTGGTGTATCTTTCCCCTGCTACTACTCTGCTGAGCGTGTTTATGGAATAAGAGGGCCCTCGGTCTTAAGGTAATATTTTTCTACAAGTATTTCCCTGCACATTATTTTAAACTTTTATTGTTGCTATATGTAAGTGACTTGCGCTTGCAACTTAAAATAAAAATGTTGTTAATGGATCAAGGGTCTTTATTTTTTCAATGTTATTTTCTCTTTTATATATATTTTTCTGTATATGGATGTTTTGTTTGTTTGTCGCATGTCTCATCACCAGTATCCTGGAATGTGCCTCTAAGGCCTAGTTTGTAATCACATATTTTTTGTTTTCCAAACACGTACTCCCATAGTTCTGTAATCTGTGTGTGCAATTTATGCCATAGTGGCATTGTTAGGTCTCACATTAAAAAAAATTAGAGCTATTGCTGTTGCATTATTATTTGCAATGCCAAAAGCTCAAACTTTTACTAATGCAAGACCTATTGCATTGCATAGGCTTGTTGTGTAGGGAGATTAAAATACTTTCAGACCACGACAGCAATGTCTTCCCCTGAGAATAACAGAAGTTAAACAGTGGGACTAAAAACGTGGCCCACAAGAGTGGTTCCTTTTTAATTACCGTCATAGGAATTTCATCTGGACCCATTGCTCCTGAATATCTCTTTTTTTTTAATTATAAATCCAACTACGTCACTCAATGAGTGTACATAGTTGGATAAATGAGTTTCCAGGGGGTCAGGGGCAGTGGGGATGAAACTGGGGGAATTAGTATATGCTGCATAGAGTTATACCAAGTGGATTTTCCAATCCTCTTCTTTAATAGGAATTGGGAAAGATTTTACTCTTGTGCCACAGCAGTCAGCAATTACTTCCCAAAAATGTTTTGCTTGTTTTTGGAGGATGCCTCTTTTAACTGCACCCATGCACCATCTTCCTTTACTTGTTTCAAAGAGCGTTTTTTCCTCTGCCTTTTCCTCTTTAATAAGTTGATTGAGTTACTTCGTTCAATAGTAAAGTTCAGGAACTGAGCCCTCACCAATGTATTGATTTCCCTATTTAAAATGAGCATTGGATTAAAATGAGATCTCTGTTTAGTTGGAACATGCGATGATTTACTTACTACAGCCAAAGAACCTATATTACGGGTATAAACTTCCAGAACATCAATTTGGGGCGAATCATGTTCGGTCATAACTAGATGGTGCTGATCTTTTATCAGAGTAGTTAAATTCGCTTTTACTTTAACTGTCGCTTGAGAGTTCCAGTGAATTCTACCATTTTTTTACATTAAACCCTACAGCACTGCATTTAAAGTTCCAGAGGCCTACCTTAGCACAGGTGTAATTGAATTTAAAACAGATCAACATATGATCACTAAAATCAGTTCCCAACACTTCTATACTTATAAGATTACAAATTACAAAAACAATCAGAGGAAATAATTAGATAATCTATGATAGAATTCCCTGTTGGGGCCTTATGAGTATAATTTGCAGGAAAATCGTTTTCTAACCTCCCATTAGCAATTATAGCATCTAAGCTTCTCAGACCTTCAAGTAATATAGCACCCCTTTTATCTGTCCTGTTTTTATTTGGAAATTGGGCACTGGGGATTTTTAGGGCTTAATTTCTTTTCAGTGTTGGAGAATACCCTAATACTATGTGAGGAAACTTTAGCAATCAGATCACCTACTAGCCTTAGAGACTTACAATCTTCCCTTTCCAAAATAGAGGAAATAAAAACAAATAGGTATTTCAATAGGTGAGCATAAGATGCATCAGGAGGAAGGTAAACATTTACAATTAACAGAGTATTTAAATGATCCTGGGAATCCTTAAGATTTAACTTAATCGCCTGAATCAAGTTAGAATCATGAAAAAATTCTTTGTAAGACCAACTAAAATTTGTACTAAGCATAATAGCTATTTCTCCTTTAGCATGTCCTCTATTCACCTGGACCCCCCTCTCGATGGGCAGATTTGAGCCCCGAGGACCACCAACTCCCCGGGGCATTATGTATATAATGGATGGGGGGTAGCACGAACCCCCTCTCCATGGGCAGATTGGTGCCCCGGGGACCACCACCTCTCCGAGGCTTTATTTTTTATAAGTGGAGGGGGCCATGCTGATCTCCCTCCTGGGACTGTTTGAAGCTCACCACCTGCCCGGGGCATAAATTATGAAGGCCATTCCCCCTTTGTCCACCACTCTGCAAATGCATCTCCTGGTGCACAACTGATTGGGTGATAAAGTCTCCTTGTGTGCTGTGGGACCTTGAGGGACCAAGAACCCCTCCTGTTCCCACCACTAAGTCTCTCACCGTGGGATTGCTGAGAGCTCGTCAGAGGCCACACCCATTTTGTCAACCACTCTGTAAATGCACCTACTGGTTCATTACTCGTTGGGGGATGAAGTCCCCTCGGACGCTGAGGGTTTTGGGGGGCCAAGATCCCCTCCTGTTACCACCATTTAGTCCAGGAATTACGGAGAGCTTGTCGGAGGCCCCACCCCCTTTCTCCACTCACTGTACAGACCCATACAGCCACTCACACATCCACTCACAAACCTGTGCAGCCACTCACAAACCCACTTCCACACCCTCAAAACCACTCACACACCAACTCAGTTACCCATACAGCCACTCACACACCCACTCAACTACCTATACAGCTACTCACATACCCATTCTCAAAGGTTGTAGTTAGGAAATACAATCAATAAAAAGCCTCAAAATTGACTAGGAAAAGCAAAGGTTACAGGGACGTTATAGTTCGGAAATGGAATAGTTAGGCTCAGTTTTTACTCATACTAATCCATTGAAATTCAGCCGTTATAGTTACCTGAGCTAACTATAACGTACACAGCCATAATGCACTGTTTATGAACTCACATATCACATCACTTATAACATGGTCTGCGATATCCACATGACATTTCGAATTACATCACTGATCACATCATCCATAGAACCACTCACCCCCATACAACCTCTCATACTCCCACTCACTCTCCCACAGAACCACTCACATACCCATTCAAAGACCCAATAACCACTCACACTCATTCACTCAACCATAGAGCCACTCACTCACTCACCCACTCAGTCACCTATGCAGCCACTAACACAGCCACACACTCACCCATACAGCCACTCACACAACCACATACTGATTCATATAACAACTCAAACAGCCACACACTCATTCTTACAGCTGCTCACACACTGTCTGGGGTTCACATCCTCATGTGGCACGTTTTTGGGACAGCCTAGAAACATATCCAGCATACTTTTGTTGTTACAGTCCCTAACAATGTGTTAAGTTTTTACGCTTAATCATCAAAATCATTGATGGCATTTGCAGGTAAAACAAGCAGCTGTGTGGTGAAGACCGTTATATGTATATAGTTATTTATTTTGGTTTCTTTCCTGTGGAATGCCTTTGTTTATTTAAATCGTTGTTTTCTTCCAGCACTGAACGTCTCGATATGGACATTGACTTGTGTCCACTTTTGTGTTCTAGCGCTTTCCAGCAATCCTGAAACCTTGCAGGATTAGACTGCCCATCCACAGTGTTAGGTGTAGTAGAGGGCATGGTCTACGTTATTTCAACCACGTCCGCTTGACCGCAGACGATTTGTGTCAAGACCGTCACCCAAGAAGCAATGTTCTGGAACTATTCTATGTCGGCTCTGCTTTCCGGCACAGCAGTCTTCTTTTCAGACCCCTGACCATCTCGGAATTCTCGCAGGCAAACCCAGGCAGCCCTTGAGATGTAGGGCCATATGTATCATAGTTACGTTTTGCGATTCCTATATAGCGATTTTTAAGGAATCGCTATTTAGGAATCGCAAAATGGTATGTATGAAGAAAATCGCTTTTTTTAGCGAGTCCTTAAGCTTCCTAAATTGCGAATTCGCATTTTGCGAATTCGCAATTAAGGAATAATTTCCAATGCATTCCTATGGGCCAGGAGGCCCATAGGAATGATTTCCAAATAATTCTCAAATTGCGAATTCGCAATTTGCTAATCGCAATTTTAGAATTATTGCAAGGGTGCAGGGGTGTCTCAGGGACACCCTGCTGCACCCCTGTAAATTACATGTGTGTGCATATGGCGCAAATACATGCCCAATGGGCATGTATGTGCGTCATATGCCACCCTCACAAATGCACAATTGTGCATATTTACAATAAATCGCAAATTACCACCAACTACAAGTTGGTGGTAGTTTGCGATTTCTAAACCTGAAATCGCAATTCTAAAAAGCTTCATACATAGCATTTAAGGAATCGCAAAATTGCGATTCCTTAAATGCTATGGCAAATTAAGGAATCGCAAGTATTTGCGATTCCTTAAGATGCGATTGTTTCATACATTTCAATTCATGCAAAATGGCCTTTTGCGATTCGCAAAGGCCGAAATTCGGCGAATTTCGGCCTTTGCGATTCACAAAAGGCTTGATACATATGGCCCGTAGTGAGCTCGTTCATGACTTAATTCCTGCTTTCAGCTACTGGCAAGTAAGCGCTCCCCAATGTCAATGCTCCTGACGGCTGGTAATAGGGAGGCAGTTTATTTAGAGCAAGAGTGGTGGATTTCACCGATAACACTAACTTCTACTCGGCAGTTGTTTTTACTAACACCACAGGTTTTGGAACTACCACGTTTCTGTTTATTACGTACTGATTGAAATGATCTGTTCTTAACGCACTGCCTTAATGCACTGTCTGATAGACTTGGAACTGACCCAGCAGATGCACATGTTGGAACTTGGCAGTGGAAAAGACAAATAAGGCGCTGCCACCTTTCCGAACACTTTGTTGATAATTTGCTGTTGCACTTCCAAGCAGGAGGGCAGTAACTTCCGTGACTAAATAGTTCTAGTAGTCAGTTCATCCCGAACAAACAATGAAACCAGAGATGTCACCTATGTAATGATGTAATGGTCAGCACTGACACTCATAATATGGCATCTAGTACTGTAGCGTAATTGCATGCATAATTCATGTTCGTATGTCTTTACGATAAATCATCACTGAATTGTGGCACGCGTGTCCCGTGCCACACAAGAGTTGCACAGCTGTATGCACATTTGAGATATGTAATCACTCGTACTCCTTAGTATTGCCAAAGTTCATCCAAATTTTATTCTCTTATTTTAACCATTTTTAATCATTCACGTCGAAGAAATGAAGTCCGATATTTTTCTGCATTTAAATTGCTCAAGAATTGTCCATCCGGGCCTATTCACTGGCATGTAAAGAAACTCCATTCCAATCAGTACACTTTGTTGTCACCCAATGCATTTCGGTTTTTGTATAAACCTTCCTCACGCTAAACTTGACTAAAGCGGACAAACGCTAAATTAAGGCAAACTAGAGGGTGTGCTTCAGACTTTTTTCAGATTGATTATTTTACAATGAATCATCCATATGCTTTTTCCACACTGCCCGTCAAACAAAGACTAACACAAGAATCCACATTCCTCCAGTTGATCATAGGTACAACTTATTCCGACCTTACAGTACACTATTGGTGGGTGGGTGGTAGAGGGTGTGAGGCCTCTGGGGCCTGGTCGTGTGTACAGCGCAGCGCCGCGTGCAATGAAAGGGGACACACACACTCTTGCTGCTCTGGTGTGCACCGGAAGTGCCGAGCCACTTCGGTCCCTTTATTTAAAGCTTTCTGGCCACGCCTGGCCAGAAAGTGATACATGGTGCGGAGTGCTTCCGGGGCTCAACCTGAGACCCTCGGAGCACTAGAGCGCTACATCCCTTCCCAACTTGGATTTTCAACATAATTATAAAAGTCAGTTCAACATGCAAAATCAGCCAGTTTATGATTAGGTCGTGGGTTGGATCTCAGATTATATTGCCACTTGCCTCTCGGAGGGATCGGGTCTCGAGGAGGTCCCGGTGAGGGTGGAGATGGGTGTTCTGCAATGTCCGGGGACATGCTCGAATTCTCTCTTGAGGCTGCAGGTTCTCTCTCTTCTCTCGCTACAGGCACGTCATCATTTGAGTTCTGTCTTTTCTGAGCGGGTATGGGCTTGAACCACGATATGTTGCGAGTCACCTCTTCTCCGTCCCGGCTGACTGTGACTGCTGTTCCGTGGGTTTCCTTTATGACCCAGGGCTCAGGTTCAAATGGGGTATTGAACTTCCCTCCGGCCTCCGGGTCTCCTTGTTCGGATCAGCACCGTCTCTCCTGGATTCAGGGCCTTTGTCTGGGCTCTCCTCTTATTACTCGCTTTCTCGTTTGTCCTCCTTCTCCTTTCTTGGGTGTTTGCTGGGGAGTATGGTTCGGGAGCCCAGCCGTCAGCCATTGGTAGTAGGTCTCTCCGAGGGCCGGCAAACATCAATGCCCACAGTGATTGCATGGTGGTGCTGTGCGGTGTGCTGCGGTACTCCCTTAGGAATGCTTGTAGTGCTTCTTCCAGGTCACTCCCTTCCGCTGACGATATCCTCAGTATTTTGTTTATTGTTCTCATAAAACGTTCTACCTCACCGTTGGCTTGCGGCCATTGTGGGGTGATTCGGTGGTGTTTAATTCCAAGGTTGTTCAGAAACTCCTTAAATTCGTTACCCTGGAACGGGGGCCCATTGTCTGTCTTGATGACCATTGGGATGCCGAACAAAGCAAAAGTTTTGGTGAGGATGGGGCGAATGTTCGCGAAGCTGGTTGATGCTGCTGTTTCCACTATGGGGTATTTAGTGTAGTTGTCCACTAGTACTACTGTGACTCTCCCGTCTGGGAAGCTGCCAAAGTCCAGGCTTAACCATGCCCATGGTGATGGGGCGTGTTCCTCCGTTATTATCGGTGCTGGTGCTTCGGGGCTGCTCGTGATTTGGCATGCTCGACACTCTCGCACGCAGGCTTCGATGTTCTCCTCCATGTTGGGGAACCATACCTTCTCTCGCATCCTCGCTTTCATCCAGCGGGTGCCTTGGTGTCCTTCGTGTGCCAGGGTGGTTGCTCTCTCTTGCAGCGCCTTGGGAATGACCACGCGAGTCCCTCTTAGTAGGAGGCCGTTATCTGCGCAGCTGAGGTCGTCGTGGACTTTCCAGTACTGCTGCAGGCGTGTTCTGTCCGCTTCGTCCCATCCGTTGGTATCCTTTAGGAAGTTTGCCCACGTTCCGGAGTGTATGGCTTCCTTCACCCTTCCGACGACTGCATCGCTGTCATAGTGGGAGATGATGGTGTTAGCAGTCAGCGCGCAGGGGCAAGCGCCTGTTGCTAGCATGTTGATGAATTCCTCGGTCTGACCTTCAGGGTCTGTATCGCCGGACTTTTCTGCGGGGGGGTGGCGTGACAGGAAGTCCGCTGGGTTCTTTGCCCCCGGTCGGTATACTAGGTCCATTTGGTACTGTTGAACCTGGATTGCCCAGCGCTCGATCCTTGGCGGTGGATGTGGAGCGGTCCCGCGGAATAGTGGGATTAGCGGCTGGTGGTCTGTCACCATTCTGAATGGGTGACCGGATATGTAGAGGTGAAAATGGGCGCACGCCCATTTTACTGCCAGTGCCTCCCTCTCAATTTGCGAGTACCTTGACTCCGTTGCTGTCAGGGCTTTGCTTGCGAACGCCAGCGGGGCCCAAACCCCTGGTTCAGATTCTTGCGACAGGAGAGCTCCCAGGCCCACTGGGCTGGCGTCCACTAGTACTTCGGTGGGTCTTGCCGTGTTGAAGTAGGCCATTGTGGTGCTGTCTAGGAGGGCCTCTTTGATCCGGTGGAATGCTTTGTCTTCCGCTTCAGTCCATTTCCATGGGCTGTCTTTCTTCGTCAGGTTTCTCAGAGGCTCCGCAATTGTGGCCAGATTGGGTATGAACCTGGCACAGTACTGCGCCATCCCTAAGAAACTCCTTACTTCGGAGGCTGTTGACGGTGCTGGAGCATTCTTGATGGCGTGCGACTTGCGGGGGTCTACCTTTACTCCGTCTGAGTCGAATATATATCCGAAGAACTCAATCGATTTCCTGAAGAACTGACATTTGTCTTTGTGTAAAGTGACTCCATACTGTGCGAGACTTTGTAGGGTGGCTTTCAGTCTTCGGTGGTGTTCTTCGCTGGTTTTTGCGTGAATCAAAATGTCGTCGCTGACGTTCAGCACTCCATCAAGCCCTGTTAAGATTTCTTTTATTGTGTTCTGGAAAATTTCGGCTGCGGATGAGATGCCAAAATTTAGTCGCTTGTATCGTCTCAGCCCTAGGTGCGTCGAGAATGTTGTAATGTAGCGGCTTTCCTCCGCTAGCCTGAGCTGGTGATATCCTGCATTTAGGTCCAACTTAGAGAACCATTGGGCCCCATTCAGATCAGTTAAGATGTCATCTACTGTTGGGGTGAGGTGCCGCTCCCGTCGGATGGCCTTGTTGGGGACCCTCATGTCTATGCAGATGCGGATTTTGACTGGCTGGCGTGGTTTCTCGGCTATCACCATCGGGGATACCCACGGCGTCGGCCCTGAGACTTTCTCAATTACCCCTTGTTCTTCGAGTTGGTTGAGTTCCTTTTCCACAGCTGGGCGCAAGTGGAAGGGTATCCTTCGGTGTCTTAGAGCAATAGGTTGGATGGCGGGGTCGATGTGTAATTTGATCGGTGGTCGCTTGATCGTGCCAAGACCCTCGAATAATGTGGGGAACATTTCCAGGATGTCCTCGGTTTGTAGTACTTTGACGGCGTTTGCAAACGCAACGAGGCGGAGGTCTTCTGCTGTGTTGCTGCTTACTAGCAGGTCTGCTTCTTTGTCTATTACGTGGAACGTTGTCGTTACCTCGTTGTCTTCTGCTTTTACTTGGACCGTCATTTTTCCTCGTAGTGGGAGGGGTTCCTGGCTGCCGTATGTTAGTATGCGCGCCCTCGACGGAACTAGCTTGGGTCTTGGTTTCAGTGCTTTATAGTGCTGGATTCCCATGACGTTCACGGTGGCCCCCGTGTCAATGACGCCACACGCTGGGGACCCGTCGATGTGTATTTGGCACTTGGGTTGTGGTCTCCGTCGTTTCTTTAGTTCACTTACGAATGACACGTAGTAGCATTCATCTTCATCCTCCGAGGGGGAGTCGTCGAACTGGGGTCGCCTCGGCGATCTGTGTGATCGCGATGATGTTGCGTCATCTAGCGATAGCTGTTTCACTGCTCCTGTGATTGGTTTTCTTCCGGACGCTCCTCTTCCTCTGGAGCCACCCCTGCACACGCTTGCAAAGTGGTTAGGTATTCCGCATTTCGAGCATGTCTTGCCACGTGCTGGGCAGCCATCTTGGCTGTGCTCGTCTCGGCCACAGTATCCACATGACGCTCGGCGTGGCGTCCTGGTCGGCCATCTTCCTCTGCTTCCTCGACTGGTGTTGCGGACTGCATCCACCCTTTCTGTCTTCACCACGGTTCCTGATTCTGCCCGCGGGTTCAGGGCTGCTTCCATCGCTGTTGCGCGTGCATCCGACAGTTCGTGGGATCTGGCTAGGATCAATATTTCTTCCAGTGTGATTCGCGGTTGCCTTAGGATGAGTGTTCTTAGGTGTTTGTTACGGCAACCTTGAATGAGCTGCGCCGTCACTTCTTTCTTTTCGTCCTCGTCCGTACACGTGCTTATGAGGTCCCTCAGTCGCGCGTGGAACGCATCCATGGTTTCCCCTTCCCTCTGTCTGGATTGACAAAACTTGAACCGCTCGTAGTGCGGGTTCAGCTGGGGGTCGAAATGTGCGTTCAGCGCGTTGACCGCAGCGTCGTAGTCATCGTCATCTCCTGTGTCTGGGAGATGTTTGAATAGTTTGTACAGCTCGGTGCCTCCAAAGTGCAGTAGCAGGGACCTCTTCACTGCGTTATCCTTTTCTCTGGTGGCAGTGAAATAGTTGTTGAGTTGACCTAGTCACACGGCCCATCTGGGAGCCGCTGTCCCGGGGTCCATCAGTTCGCTGAAAGGTGGTAGTGCTTGGATTTGTGAGTGTTGCGATGGCGCAGGTGGCTGTGTGCCGAGGTTTACTGCTGGTGCTGCTTGCGCTGCTTGTTGAGCCAGGGCGGCTCCCCCAGCGGCTCCTCCTGGGTTTGTGGTCATTATGAGGCTGGGCGGTGGCTCTCTATGGTATTCTGGTTTGCCTTTGCTCGTGCTTGTTGGTGCCTGTGAGAGGCAATGTTTGTTGGGCTGTGAGTTGCCTTTGCTTGTGCTGTTTTGCTTTGGCTTGGTCTGGTGTGCACCAGGTGGCTAACTGTCTTTGCTTGTGCTTGTTGTGGGGTTTGCCTTGGCCAATGCTTGATGGGGGCGCTGCTCGCGCGTGTCTTGCCTTGGTTGTGGTGCCTTGTGGTGTCGTTGATCTTGCTGGGCCTTCCTTGCGCCTGCGAGGCCTCGCGCTCGATTTTCTTGAAGCACCCTCTCGGCCTCGCGCTCTCTCGGGCTCCCCTTCCGGCGATGACGTCGGTCTTTCCGCGCATGCGCGCACTGCTGGGCCTGCCGTCCGATCGTTTCTCTCGGCGCGCGTCTCCTGTTCTGGGCCTTCCTGCCGTCGCTGCCGCCGGTGCCGCACGCAGCTCCTTGCTCACACTGCTTACCGGTGTGCGCGGCTCCTGCTCTCGGCGGCGGCTGCCGTCACGGGCGTTCTTCTCCGGCGCTCGGCTGTGGGGATCGAGCCGGCTGGCATCCAGGCAAGTAGCGCTGCGGGGATGTAGCGCTGTGGGTTTCTGCTGATGGGCTTATGATCATCCCACCCTCGTCGCCAGTGTGAGGCCTCTGGGGCCTGGTCGTGTGTACAGCGCAGCGCTGCGTGCAATGAAAGGGGACACACACACTCTTGCTGCTCTGGTGTGGACCGGAAGTGCCGAGCCACTTCGGTCCCTTTATTTAAAGCTTTCTGGCCACGCCTGGCCAGAAAGTGATACATGGTGCGGAGTGCTTCCGGGGCTCAACCTGAGACCCTCGGAGCACTAGAGCGCTACAGAGGGTATTCTTTCATAGGATCAAAGTAGTGATCTTAATTCTGTACTTCCCAAAGGTTGTCAACAGGGCAACACAAGTGGGGAAAAATATGTCATCCTGGATGGCCTCCCTCCCTTAGTCTTGCTCAGAATTCCCAGAGTAAGTCATAATCCCAAAACCACAGGTAGGATTCTAGGAGGTGGGTTCCTATTGTCTCTTTAATGTAGAGGAGCAAGCCTCTAAGTAAGATTGCATCACTGTGTCTTTTCTAATATTTCAACCATGCAACCATTTACACAGCTATTCACTCACACATACAACATCTGAACACAGCCATACACTCACCCATGCAGACATTCACACAAACATCACTCAGCAGTACATCCACTTACACAGTAACTCACTCAACCAAACACCCACTCAAACAGAAAAGTGTAATCTATACAAGCAGTCACACACCCACTCACTCAACCATTTAGCCACTCACACACTCACACACCCACTCACCCACCCAGTCACTGATTCAGCCACTCAAGCACCCACTTGCACACCCATAGAGCCACCTACACACCCATTCACCCACCTATACAGTCACTCACTCATCAATGCAGCGGCTCTCACAGCTCTCACCCATACAGGTAGTCATACACCCACTTATTCAACCATACAGCTACTCACACACCTACTTATTCACCCATACAGCTACTCGCACACCACTTACATACCCATAATGCCACTCGCATACGGATACAAAACAGTCACTTACATAACATATGTTAGAAATAGTATCACTCGGTAGTACACAAAGTATACTAATTTAGTTTTTGTGGTACTTCGGTATTTATTTTTCATGCTCATAAACTTTTAAAAAACACTCACAATCACTAGACGATGTCATCAGTGATGTAATTTGAGATGTCAGCAGTGATGTCAGTGACCATGTCATGAGTGATGTAATATTTGAGGTCATAAGCAGTGTATTGCGGGGGTGTAAGTTATAGTTGGCTCGGGTAACTACAGCTGCTGAATATATCTATTGATATCTGAGTCTAACTATATTGTCCCTGTAACCTTTGTTTTTTTCTGAGTATGTATACATATATATATTTGAACCATGTTGGTGAAATTAAATGTGAGCAGTTAACACATTATTTGGAAAACAAAAAATTAACAGATTCCTACATTTATTACTACAGTGCAAAGATGCTCTTACCTCAGTAGAACATAGCCGGCTTGAAAAATCTGATTAATGCCTCACAGTCTGCATTCTATAATCCTTTTTCATTCTTTATTGCTTTAGCTTTTCATGTGGGTTCAACAATAGCAGAACTGATGTTGCAGCTTCCACCAGCAGAGGAATGGTCACCAGTCTGCAATACTCAGTGTCAAAATATCCATGTTATGAAGCTTAAAAAGCATATGATGATTAACACTGCCTCTCAAACAGGCAAGCTCCAGGTTGGAATTAAAAAGTGAATAATTCTTGACACTTGAGTAGTCTGTTAATCTCTGTCAGATTGGTGTCATTTAAAGGTCTGGCTGATTTCTTATGTCCACATGAGTTCTTAGAAATAGAGGCTGTGTGTTCTGCTTGCCTGCTCAAACTTATTGTTGATAAGATACAAACTAAAGGGCTTCTTTAAGGTTTACCAGGCTGTGTTCTGTCCTGCCAGGTCAGCAGAGGCACATACTCAGATGCCTTGATGGAGATCAGCTCACCATATTCAGAGGTCTCTGCCAGCAAGGCCTTGAACTCTGCTCTCAAAGCATTTTCCCCGGTGCATGGTCATTAATCTAGTTTTATATTTGGGAAGGCTAGATTTCCCTGGCAATTACAGTGTACAAAAAAGTGACTGATGTCCCAATATCAGGTGTGCTATCAGAGATAGTGAATGCTCCTCTGACAGAAACCTGGCAGTTCTGACTCTAACTAGAATGAGGAACCGCGAGTTTGCCCGTCAAGATACACCGCCATGTTTTTAGCTGAGTACCTTATCTGCCAAACTCGGAATATATTATAGTTACTCATGAATACAAACCTTCTCCCATAGGATTGTATAGCCCGCGAAGTCCCCATTATCCTATTTGAGAATCCTACAGCATAATTTACAATAAAACTGTTTGGGGTCCTTTCATAGTCCTGGAAAGAGATAGAATCTTGTGACTTCTTCTATTCATCATAATTGTAACTGTTGTGTTTCTTATGTGTAAATTCAGACCTGTTATTTTCTAGACAATGATTCTTGCTGGACATTGAAGTGTGTTTTCTACTTCTGTGCCATACTGTACATGATTTCCAAACCCACTATTACCTTTGGAGTAACGCTTGACTCCTCGATCTAACCACCTTTGAAGAGTCTAGGGTGCAAAGTGAGTAACAAGCTTATCCGATTGGGATTCATGACCCTACATGAAAGCTTGAGAGGGCTGTGGTAAACCACACTACCCACCACAGATAATACCCAGTAACCACTGGCTGCTCCGGGACTAAAGGAAAATGACTCATATGATGACAACAATCAGTGTTTTTCTTAATCACACAAAGATGCAAGGAATCGTCTAGGTTTATTCCGTTATGATGCACGACATTTAGAAACACCAGGGTGCGGCATGTTCTCACTTTAGTTGGAGGCAATTTTCTGTTGAAGGAGAGAGAGGGAAAAGTGTTAATATCATGATATCTATCATAAGTGGTGCTGGTAAATTGCATGCAGATCTTGTGGAGCAACTCTTTCTTTCAACATAGCCCTTGTTCGTTATATTTTTACTTTGCACTAATATAGACTACAAGCAAGTTGGGAACCAAAGCTTTGGCCACAGCAGGCTATGCAGCTTAAGAATGTACATTCCATTCAAACCTCTGGCTATAGGGCTCTACACTACAAATCCACTCTTTCTTGTAATGCAACAATGCCTGAGGGGTACTAAGGCTTTGCATCCAGAGCTGCTATTAGTCTCCTTCATTGGTTGACCAATGGCTTTGGAAGACTGGTTAGTTATGCAGTTGGGAGTGGAACTGACACCTACTTAGCCCAAAGCAGACTGAACACACATTATCAGTCACTGACATGTAGCAACAGAAGATATATCACACTTAAGGCAACTTTCATCAGAATTTATAAAGCTTACACGTCAAAGGGCTCTAACATACTAAGAATAATAATGGTCAGCAGCATGTAAATGACAGCAAATGCAAGCTGAGAACCAGCTCTCATTATTTATCTGCCATAGATGACTTACTTTACTCTGCTCTACTCTGCTACCCCTGTGCTGAGCATCATGGCATTAACCCAAAAGACCAGAAAAGCCAGCTTGCATTTGAATGTTCCTCATGCAAACTCATTATGCACTCAGCCTTTCCCTATTCTTATCATTTCCGGCCAGATTATACACTGTTAAAGCCTAGCCAAGAATCACCAGAAATAAGATCGGTCATTGGATGGTGGTGCTGGTGCAAGGATGTGTCTGGTTGCAATCCAAAAGTTGCAGGTGGGAGCTAGAGTACCATCCTATTGTAATCCATCTGGTTCTGAGGACACCCTACTTGGCCACTGTATCTCGAACAGTATCTTGCCCCACATTTTCTAGTGCAGGCCATAATGGCGACCATCCACTGGGTGGTGTAAGCATCATGATGTTCTCTTGCAAGATCATTGGTACTTTTGTACTATGTTTAACAGAAGCTTTGTGGGTCAATATTGTCCCAACACTAAAGTGAGGACATTAATTGCCCTATATAATTTCTCTCTACAAATCCCCCTGCTTGACTGGCATGATTTTTAGCTCTGCCATAGCAAAGATCCATTCTCTTTTGTATAATAATCATGCCTTTATCTATTTGCATGATGTGCAATATACTGTATTCACCCTACATATTCTACATTGTAATGGATGGAATAGATATGGAAGACAAATTATGAAGCGCTTAGTACAATGTACTTCCATTCTCCACAGGCTGCATGCTGGTTTTATAATGAGTGCAACACAAACTATGTACTAATGTTGAAATCCACATGACACCTTGTTTACATGAACATAAGAAGAATCTACTCACGTCATTGATCCAGTCGATGTAAGCAGAGACACGAGTGAAGACGGTGGGCTTTTTAGCAGTGTTGCAACTGGTACTCGAACCAAAGCTCACAATGCCATGAACGTCCCATTTGCCATCATCTGCTTGGCAGTTCAGAGGGCCACCAGAATCCCCCTGTCATTAACAAAATAGTTTAATTTAATGTTGCCAATGGTCCTTGTATTAAGATATTGCGAGAATAAAAGAAAGCTGTAACACGTGCATTAGAAATTTGCGGAAGTGTTGTATTGCTTTTCAATCCAGGTCAAATTTATTGTGTATTTTAAATATCTAACTTCCACCCTATACGTCCTGACCCACTTCCAAAGTTCAGGCATGCTATCTTTTTTGGTCTGACTAAACGAAAAGCATATCTTGAGTTTCATTTAGTTTCATATAGCATTACATTCTTCTCGATCTACCTCAAAAAAGTCCCTGAGAATAATTCTCTTGGACTATTACATACCATGGGAGATATTCACTAAGGCATTTTAGGGTACACAAGGTAATTCGCCTTTAGTACTCTTATGTACAGATACAAGACTTGGTGAATTGGCCTGTAAACATCTGAAATAGGGATATTTGGGATATATTCCTATGCAATTAGTATAGTCTGAGGGCTTCCTTTTAATAATAATATAAATGTTATCAATTTGTCTTGGGGGGAAACAGTTGCTACACAGCAATTAAGCCATCAAGGAGAGATCTGAAAACCATACCTACCCTTGTGTTGAAAGAGGTGCAAGGTACTGTTGCTGAGCAGCCTTTTCCATCTGCCTGTCGAGCAAATTATTCAACGTAACTAAAGTTCCTAACCAAAGTTCAGAGGCAACCAGGTTGTATGTTTATAACTCAGATATGTCCTTAGAGCTGTCCACTGATCCAGTGTTATGTGTGACACCATTAGCATTCTCCATGCTGGACTGCACATGCCCACACTTAGAATAAAAAATGCCACATCAGAGTACAATAATCCAACTTTGCTTTTGGCTAAAATATCAAGACAAGCTGTGTAGTGATTCCCCTTTTGGGTCCCACGTTGTGCGTCATTTCATAGGGAATCTGCTGGGAAACAGAACTGTACCTTGGGATAACAGGACGTCAGAATGTAGGGACTGAATTTCTCTACCACATCAGTACCTTTAGGCTCAAATTCGACTAGCTCACAGTGCTTCACCTGAACTTTGGAAACTTTCACACATGTAAGCTGCCGCACGTTTAAGACAAACTGATCAAGATCCTTTGGATGAAGTGCTTCCTATCATGTAAAGTGACACGTCTTCATCGTACCATGGGCAAAGTCAGTTTACATCTATCATGCAGTTTTGTTGGATGCTGCAGGTCCTTAAGAATAGCAGTGTGCCATGGCCTTACTTAAATATGACATAGGTATTCTTGCCTTTCAACCTCACACGTAAACGACGACTCATTGCCAAAAGAGGTGCTATGTACACAATGTTACACCTTGAGAAGTAAGATCTGCTCCCTTTCACAATAGCAGAGATGTCCTCCAGTGAATGGTTAATACATGGCGTAATATCTTTGCCAATTTCAATATTTCAGTTTACAACTTGCATGACTCACTTCCCTGTTGGTAGATACAAACCCTTAGGAGGAAGCATAATTCATGAATTATGGTCACTACTGTTTTCTTCTCGTTGTGAACAAGCCAACAAAGAGGTCTTCTTTACTGGAAAGGAATACAACTCTTCTGTCAAACACGCACTCGTTTGTAAATGTTACCATTCATGGCGCATGTAATCCTTCAGTAATGAATTTGGCCTGTTTTCTAATAGGAATACCAGCCCCTTCAATTCTCCCCCTCATTACTGTCCTTTTAGATGGAAACTGTTAAGCAACCAGGACAGTTGCGAATGAATACCGGGATCCCATATATTTTATCAGTCTCCCAAATAGTGACCTGCTGCAATAACGCACTATTTCCCCCCGATGCATATGGCTTTTGATAGTACATTGTGACCTTCCATTCCAACTTTGAAGGCGGATTTTAACAAGCTAAGCCGACTCAAAGCCCTGTTGTTTAAAAAAAATTAGCATTAACTCTAAAATCTTCGAATTGCAGGTTGCAAGAAGGTCCAGTGAAAGACAGTCCTTGTTTAACACAAATCTTCCATTACAATTTGGCAAGCAAGTGCACCAGATTTTTAATGTGTCCAATACCACTGGTATAGCACAATTGTTTTAAGTTATTGGGACTGCCATAGTCAGTTTCTTTCAGAAAATCTTTGGAGTAATACCAGCCTTTAGACATTCATTATCAGCGTGTTCCCTTTAGACATTCATTATCAGCGTGTTCGGGGGCATACCTTCGGTGTAATTCCTCATTTTTGGTACTTTGTTCTATTTTTGCTACTCTGCAATGGATATTCCTTTCGAAGCCCACTGGTGATGGAACTCCCACCTATCCAGCTGTGCCGGGAGCACATGATACAATTCTTTTGAGTCCCTTAGATCCAAGAACCTAAAATTGACTGATCATTGTCATTCCGACCCACCTGGTTTCCTTCGTACAACCCAGGTTTCATTGCCTGTTCTGCCTAGCTCTGCAAATGCTGGTTCCTGTGGATATGAACCTGTTCATGAGTCCTATAATGACCCATTTTCTGAGTTATCCCATGAACTTGCGGCTCCTTCAAAATGAATGGCATGAGCCTCTCCATACAGTGGAGATGGGTGCTTTAGCATCAGGATTACCGAACGCTGGCTCTAATAACACAGATGCAGGACAGCAAGCTACTGCCTCCACGTCAGCTGATCATGAGGATCATGTCTGCTCTTTGGAGCTTTTAAAAGTGGCTAATGAGGAATCATTGGCTGCGGAAACTGAATCAGTTTTGGATTCACAAAACATTGTTCTTTTGGAAGAAATCTTGGGTGAAAAACAAACAAGATGATGGATGGAATGTTGTGCAATGGCAAAACATTCACCCCCAGTCACAGATCTGGGTTTAATCCATCCTTATTTTGCTCACCAGGCCACCTCAGTTCAGACATGGCCATATGCAAATCAGTCTTGGCCCTGTGCCTCATTGGAACAGTCCAGCCCGAACTGCCAAGCCATGTCTTCCCTGGACCGGAATCAAGCATCCTAGGACCGGTTCCTGGCTATCAGCCGTCTTCAGCCAGGATAGCTTGACTCCAGATACTTGCACAAGTGCCACCATTACCTATGTAACGTTTGTTCTTGTGTTTGAGTGTCCTTCATTTATTGCAGTATTATACCTCTACTTGTACTTTGTACGCTTTTGTAACCTGCACACATGTCACTTTTTCCTCCTGTAATGCACCGTTTGCTACCTATTGTATTTTGTTTGCTCACGATTGTCACTTTTGCCTCATGTACTGTAATGTTTGCTTTTGTAATTTGTTCACTTGTAATGTTCTCATGTATCAGTTCTGTTCCTATTGTGAAGCGCTGTGACTCCTTCAGGTAAAGTCCACGCTATATAAAAACGCATAAATAAATACAAAATAAATGGAAAGTCATTGAGAGGTTGCTGTCAAAGGCAACTCAGGTTACAAACTGGAGACTAACATAGACCCCTGCAGCCCCTGTGATGTGATGGGGGGGCCCATGAGTTCAAGGGTTCTATATTTAGCTCTACATCAATGAATATCTGTGAGATATGGGAGAGTCAGTGGACCCTGGTCAAATTCTGAGGGAGGGTCATCATGTATTAACCTACTAGTTACAAACCTTATCCATAGGCAGTCATAAAGCGCGGAGATACTCCCCTGGGAGTCTATTCTAGCGCTCTATAAACACGCAAAATAAAAATAAATAGGTCTGGGTTTACTGACCAATAGAAGGGCAACTGAAGGCTGTGCTTCCTTCTATTATAATGATCTCCGTCTTAATCCATGTTTATTTGCAGTCCACTACTTCCCGTCTACTCCCTGCCCTTTAGAAGACATTGTTGAAGTGTTTGCATTGACTGGCATTTGTTACTTGTTAAGCATACAATAGCTGATGAGATGATTTCTTGCCATTTGTTTAACCACTAGCAATTGCTTGGGGTACCATCCCAACTTATCGTTCTTTTGCTCACTATGCCACCTCAGTTTGGACGCAGCCATTTTCAAATCAGCCTTGAACCTGCTGCTCACAGTCCAGCCAGTACTGCTAGTCTTGGTCATCTCCCCACCAGAAGGATTGGTTTCGCCCTGATAAAGGCTCATCAGCAAGTTATAGCTTGGTTTCAGGGCACTGAGTATAAGACCCATGTTTGGGCCTACTCTTGCCACGCAGGGTGGTACATCAGACACACAAAAGGTGATGGGAGGAATGCTTACGATTTGTCTAACCACTGGCAATCACTCGGATAGCATCTGAACCCCTCCTTCTTATACTTACCATGCCACCTCAGTATAGACCCAGCCAAATGCAAATCAGCCTTGACCCTGCTCCTCATGGGAACAGTCCAGCCCGAACTTCCACGCTTGGTCCTCACTTGGGCCCAGTGCTGACTGTGCTTCTAGAATCAATTCATACCTGGCAATTGAGCCCCTCTCAGAGCAAAACTGGTCCTAGGTCGCTTGTGGTCCAGTTTAGGGAGGGCCTGTCCTGGCAGTTCATGCTGGACTGTTCCAGTGAGGAGCAAGGTCAAGACTGATGTGCATATGGCTAGGTCCAAACTGAAATAGCATGGTAAGCAAAACAACGATGGGTTAGAGTGCTACCCCAAGTGCTTGCCAATGGTTAGAAAAATTGCAACTATTCCTCTCATCAACGTTTGTGTATTCTTTGTTACTTTCTACCAGTCTATGAAATAGCACACATCTAAAACATGAGTCCATGGAGGCAGAGCAGCTTTGTCTGAGGCTTTTCATAGATACTTACCAGATATGGAGAAGGATCAGGTGACTGCTGAAACTCAATAAGGGAAAATAAAACATGGTAACACTTAGGGAAATAGAGAAATGCATTGAGTGTGGTTTGCAAGGAATAACTCAACCTAGATCAGTAAAGCCTGTTTCACTGAACCTGGCAAGAAATATGTGGTGGACCGTCTCAAAAGCACCTGAAAGATCAAGCAAGATCTGTGTGCTGACAGCAAACATCCATCGCTGAGACCAAGCTTATCCTAGGCAGACAAAAGTGCTAATTCTGTGCTGTGTGCCAGACACTACCCAGCCTGAGCATCACCCAAGCATAAAAAGATAGTTCTCATCATTGAGGTGAATTACTGATTGGGAATCAGCTGCCAGTCACCCTGACGCCTTACACATGCCGGATATACTGGGGCACAGACAGGTACTGGGATGAGAGTCTCATTTCTTCACCGATGGGAGCATCTTGAAGCATCGTCATGAATAAATGCTTATTTTGGGGAAAGCCCTATCCGACATAGTAAAACACATAATTTCACCAATATATGCAACAATATAAAAGTAGTAATTTTTTTTACATCTTCTTATGCCTTTAAAATCACATTTCCATGCAATCTAGTTATCGCAGCATTTCTTTCTCCAGTACTATGAGGAAAACAGGAATGTATCCCCACTAAACACAACAGGAACACTTGCACCAGATTTGATTATCCTCAAGCAGTTTTATATTGTGTCACCATTGCAGGCTTCATATAGGACTTATTCACTTTCCTCAAAGTTGAGCACAGGCAGTACAAAAAAGAGCAAACGTGCTACCATTTCCCCATCCAAGTAACACTTTACACATATATCAAGAGGGGGAATAAAAGGACTAACTAGCCATGTGCCACTAAGTCTTCTGATAGGTAATCTTCTATGCCTGCATTTTAAGTACAGTTGCTTAGCAGCAAAGGGACTGATATCATCTGAAACTACCTCAAATGTTAGCTCACTCATAAAATCGAGGACGCGATCTGTGATATATCCATGTCTAAATGAATCGCTCCATGCATCCATCACGTGTGGCCCGTTTCTCCCTCTGAGGTGTTTCATTGACATCCTCATAACAGAGCTCAGGTCATCTTATAACTCATTCACCAGGAGAATATACAACCAAGTGTTTTCAGTTTTCAGCCATGGGAAGCCACACAAGTATTCCAAAGTTAGCACTTCCTGAAGACACATACTATATGGGCCCAACTCCACTGTGGACTAAAGTCGAAACCAATATAAAATAGGTCTAATAATAATTGTATCGGCTTTATCTTTCATACCAATGTCCATGTGCGGGGGGAAAAGATCAACGCTTCTGGGGATGTTGACCACTGCTCTAAGAGATTGTTTTTTTGCCTACATTATTATAACCCCACATTCCTGCACCACAAAGATCTGCTCCTAGAGATATTGCATGATAGGCCTTCCAGCACTGGTGAAACCAATCTGGAGATAATATAAATATATTTGTACGGCTGATGCATCGTCCTGGAGCATTAGATGGCACTTGGTTGTTTTGTGGGGTCCATGACGTAGCACTAGACAATTTTACAATCAAATACTCAGAATTTGTGACCCTTTCTATCTTGCTGTTCTCAATTAGCAGTACAGGCCTATCTGTTGGGTGTGGGTTGAAACACAGGTAGTTTGTATTCAATTAATTTATTTCCAGTCGCCAATCCTAGTGGAAGAAGACAAAATGAACTAAAAGGAACTCAAGCCCTATTGAAGGGGTAGATATCAATAAGCTGTCATCAGCGAAGAGTAAAGTGGGTATCTTGTGGTCAGACAATTTGGTGAATCATTTACACAAGCATCTAGATCCTTCAAGACACCATTAATGTATATGTAGAAGAAAGTTGGAGCCAACACTCAACCATATCAGACTCCTTTATCTATTTCAATGCAATTGTTTAGTTCCCTGTATTTTCCCGACCTAACTTGGGCATAGTCATTAATTTGCAAGGTAATAATTATATACAGAATGCTTTCAGTCTCAAGTACTGCCCAGAGTTTACTTCTAAAGATTAGCTTGAATGCCAACCTTAAATTAACTGGGGCAACATGTACATCGCCCCACTGTACACTGCTTTCCTGTAAATAAGCAGGAATCGGAAGACCTAGTCAATAGTGCTCACCTGGCTTCTAAAACCTGCCTTTAAGGTGCCTCACTTGCCATCATCCAATTTTGGAGATTGGTGAAGGCTTGTCTACAAAATATTTTCTGGAGGTTGCCAATTAATCTAATGGGTCTATAATTAACAGGATTGTTCTTGTCGTCTTTATTTAAAATTCGTATTCAAAATAGCGTTTGATAAGGTGTTAAGATATGGAGAACAGATATTGGGCTCTGATAGAAATAGGTCCCCAAGAATTCTGTCAGGACCTGAGACCTTGCCAAATTTTAAGTTGCTTGAAGAGTTTTAGAAACTCCATTCCCCCAGTACCAAATGTCGGGTTCAGTGCAACCGATACCTCAACGCTATTATTAATGGGTAGAAAATGGCAATAAAGCTCACCAAAATGTTTCAAACAGACATGTTGTTGAACACAAAAATCAACACTTGTATGTGTGTGAAGGCTGCCATGGACAACTATATGGCAAAGTAGTCTGTTAGAGTTTCCTGTTTAATGCTGTGACACGATCTTGCCAATTAGCTTCCTCCCACGCTCTATTACATTATTTTTATTTATTTATTTACTTTTAATAAAGTTCAATAGAGTGTCCCGGCGCTGGGCTGAGCATATAAAACATTGCAGGGCTCCCCTCAACATATGTTGATCAAGGAATAACCATGTTTTAAGTTCTTTCCTAAAACCTCCTAAGCCATCCAGCTAAGAGTGACAGGCATCCGATTCCATAGACCGCCACTTGTACCTGAAAGGAGCGTCCGCCCCTGCGTGAGCGGGCAAACCTAGGCACTGTCATTAAATGGAGTTGTGATGATCTAAGGTTTCTGCTAGGCGTATAGACGCCCGCTTCCTGATGTACGCGGCTCCGAGGCCATGAAGAGCTTTAAAGGCCAGCAAAGGGCCTTAAGGTAAATTCTACTACAAATAGGCAGCCAGTGAAGATTCTTTAGATGAAGAGAGATCCATTCTCTTGGGCCCAGCATGAGGATAGCTCTGGCCGCCATGTTTTGAATAACTTGAAGTTTATGCAGGAGGTCAGCTGGAAAACCCAAATAGAGGACGTTAGCGTAGTCCAGCCTAGATGTTATAAGAGCTTGGACCACCGTCCTTCTATGAGTGAGCGAGAGAAGGGGAGGAATCTTAGTAGCATTTTCAGGATGCCATAACAGGTCCCTGCGACCAAATTTACTTGAGTTTTCATGTCAAGGGAGGCATTCAGTTTTAACCCTAGATTTCTCACTGCTCCTGCCGATGGCTGTGGCGATGGAGTATCTCCCGGCCACCAGCCTCTCCACGCTTCCTGAGTAAATGGCCCGAAGAGGATCACCTCTGATTTCTCAGGGTTACATTAAAATTGGTTACTTCTGAACCACGAAAAGACCACACTTAGGCTTTTGTTGATCCTCTCTCCATCGGGATCCTCTCCTTTTTTGCAGGTGAACAATAGCTGAGTATCGCCAGCATAGGACATAATAGTTGCACCGTAGGCCTCAGCTAAAGAGGCGAGTAGTGCCAGATAGATATTGAACAACAACGGGCTCAGAATGGAGCCCTGAGGGACTTCTACCCCCATCAAAGGAATACCAGCTACAAATGGGGGAGACCAAACCACCTGGCACCTGTCCGCCAAGAAGGAAGAGAACCATTCTAACACCGTGCCCCCAAGACCGCACTCCCTTAGTCTCTGCAGGAGACGGTCGTGGGGCACGGTGTCAAAAGCAGCGGACAGATCAAGTAAGAAAAGAACTGCTCTTCTTCCCGTATCCAAGGTTGCCTTGATAGACTCTGATATCTTGAGTAAGGCTGTCTCCGTGCTAAAATTAGCACGGAAACCGGATTGACTCGGATGGAGGAGGCCATTTGTTTCTGTAAAATCAGTAATAATATAGTTCACATATTTTTGATAGATTTCACAAAGAAAGGCAGCAAGGAAATAGGTCTATAGTTGGATGTTAGAGTAGGATCAGCCGCAGGTCTTTTTAGGAGAGGGAGGATGTTTGCCCTCTTCCAGACAGATGGAATTTGGCCCCTACTCAATGACAGATTCAGGACCTTGTTAGCCTCGGGATTAATGATCTCAGCCATGGCCGCAAGTAATTTTGCCGGGCAGGGACCAGACGGCGACCCCGACTTTAAGTTTTTCATTATGGATAGAGAATGCTCCAGGGTAATGGGAGGAAACTGAAGGATTGTGGCCATACTTGCCGGAGGAGCTGAGCGCAAGACAGGAGAAAGGTCCTGCGCGTCCTCCATAAAGGTAAGGGATTTTTGAATCTTTGACACTTTCTCATGAAAGGCGGAGGCCAACTGGCCTATCCAATTTTCTGACACAATCCTTTCCGAGGCTGCAGCTTTCGGTGAGACAAAGTGTTGAACGATTTTCAAAAATGTCCTTACTCTTATACCCTGACGCCTCAATTCTAGCTGAGAAAAAACTTTCTTAGCTTCCAGAATTCTGTTATGATACATTTTTAATGCCTCTTTATATAGTACCTTACTATCTGTGCTTACATAAACTCTTACATTTCCTCAACGTGTCATTGAACCAAGGCGCCGATGGCCTTATTGCCTGATGCGAGCAATCTTTTCAAGATTAATAGCAGCGTCCTCGATCTTACTATGCATAGAAAAGGGATTAGAAGAGAGTTCTCTGCTCAGTGCTTCGGGAGTAATTTTGTGAAAAGCTCTAGTTGTAAATGATGGCACTTTCTCAGAGATTAGAGTCTGCTTCATTAATCTACTGATCTGCCAACCGATCAAAAAATGGTCTGTCCAAACCAAAGGACAGGTTCCTCAGTTGTTATTGGAATATTAGAAAAAATGTGATCTAACGTATGGCCTTTCTCGTAAGTCGGCATAGATATATAGGGAATAAGGTTCATGATCTCCAAAGTCTCCTGGAATGTGATTGCATCTGGGCTCTCCAGGTTGTCCATATGGACATTAAAATCTCCCAAAACCAGAAAATGCTTGAATCTCGAGGCTAGTGATACAATGGAAGTAGCTATATTCCTAAATAATGTCCCTGCATATCCTGGGGGTCCATAAATTAGGGCACCTGCCACAGATTGGTGGGTGGATAAAATGAAGTGAAAACCCAGACATTCCGTCCCCTCTTTGTCCTCCATAGGAAGTATCTTAACCAGAATATTACTTCTGGGAATTATTGCGACACCACCCCCCTTTCCCTTGGTGCTTCTAATTACTCTTTGCTCCCCAAATTATGACCATATTCTCACTCCTGATTGCAAATTAGTTTACATTTTGCTTTCTTGTGGTCTTTATCAAACCAGGGCAGTTATTGATGTGAATTTCCAAGGTTTTTAAATTTGTATTTCCTATGATGTCCCTATAACCTTTGTTTTTTTCAGTGACTTTCTATGGTTTTGTAATGCTATTTTTCACTATAATGTCCTTGCAACCTATGTGTGTGGAAGGGTTTGAATGGTTCTGGTGGGTATGTGAGTGCATGTGTGCCTGACTGTGTAGGTCTGTGATTGGGTGTGTGAGTAGGTGTGTGAGTGGTTGTGTGGGTGTGTGAGTAGTTTTGTAGGTCAGTGAGTGGGCGTGTGAGTGACTGGTGATTTGCAAGTGGCTGTGTGAATGCTTGAGTGGGTGTGTAAGCTGTCTTGGTCGGTGAGTGCGTTTGTGGGTGGTTCCAAGGGTTTGTAAGTGTGTGTATGCAGGTGTGTGTGAAAGCTGCGTCTGTGAGTGGGTATATGAGTGGTTTTGAGAATCTTTGAGAGGGTGGGAGAGTAGATGTGTGTGGTTTTGTGGGTGTGTGGATGGGTGTATGAGTGAATGTGTGAGAAGGTGTGTGGATCTGTGAGTGAGTGTATGTTTTTTTTACTGGGGGTCTGCATTTGCAGATCCATCCGACTCCGTGAGGATCCAGGGATGATCCATGGTTTTTGGATAATTTCTTGCCCATGAGGGGACCCTCTCAGACCCCTCCATTAGTTCCATGGGTTCAGGGTGCATCTTCCCTGACTCCTTTTATCACATTTAAATGTTATTTTCCCCAATGGGAACCGAGTCCTGATGAACACAATGGCCACAGCAACTTGGATATGTGATGTTATGTTACAACGCATGCCATTACATCGCATGCAGTTGCAACGCCAACCTTTACCCCGAAGTTCTGTCTGGGAGCGCTGGAAGTTGGAACAGATTAATTTTCTATTCCAACTCCAGTGTGTGCAACAGTAGTGAAGGTGTTGGAGTTAAATCCAACGTCTTCTACCCACTGCTGCACACCTTTTTCATTGCAATGGCATGTGATGTAATGGCATGCGTTGTAACGGTTGCGTTGTAAAGGCTGTTTCCCCCACAACTTTCCTCTCAAGTTGCTGCCAGCCAATCACAGCACTCCTGTTGGCATGTGGATCCGCAAATATACAAATTTGTTTTCCCCTTAATATTTAAAAAACGACTATATGTATTTACAACAATTCAATAGGTCGCCTTCTGGTCCAAGAACTGCCACTTGGCCAAATTTAGAGTAATTCCGTTCAGCGGTTAGGGCAGTAGCCATGTCTAAAATCTGTATGAAAATTAACATGAGGAATGCACCTTTTAGGACCCCTCCTTTTAGTCAGTCTCCACTTGATGGATCACCCTGAAACTTTAAATACAGTAGCTGAACTGAGCGTCAAACACATTTTTAAAATGTTGTGAAGATTCATCAAACTGCGCCAAAGTTATATGCAAAACAAAAAGTTGAGACAGGCAATAGCGCTAAAGAAACTTACATTGCAGCCAGAAACAATGCCATCCCCTCCGGCACAGACCATAGTCTTCCTCACGCTGGATCCCCACCAGTCTGCACGAGAACAGGTGACGTGATTGACTACTGGCAACAGGGCTTGCTGCAGGTTGTCAGCAATAGGGCCATTAGCTGAAGCAGAGAACATTGAAAGTTTACGTATCAACAAATTAATATTCATTGTTCAAAACAATCTCGCAGGCTTTTGGTTCTAAGTTAAATCCTGGATAAAGACATGCTATACTTATCCTGTAGAAGTATAGATTTTTCAGAGGAAATCCATGGTTTATCTGTATGCTTGTTCTGTCTGGCTCACTAGTCTAACTGACATGATGCTTAGAGGCTTCCCTGTAGTTGATGCAACTTCTAACTGCCCTCTTTCTTTCGTCCCCTTTCTTATAGGGAGGTATAGAAGTACCCTAGCATTGGCTTCACGTTCATGTTGAAATTTCCATATCTTCCCTAGCAAGCCCACATAAATTACTGTCAAATAATATAATAATAACTAGGAAGAAACAATGTGGGCCATATTTCCACATCATCATCATAATTCTTTGGAAAATCAGATGACAAGGCACCCTTTATTGTTAAGTATCTGTCTGATGAATGCAATATTATATTATACTTTGCATATGGCCATGTCTGAACTGGGGTGGTGTGGAGTGCAAAAAAAACGATGGATTTAGGCCCAGATCTCTGTACTAGGGTGAATGTATGACATTGTTCTACATTCTGTCCATCAACTGTTATTTTTGCATTCGTACTTCCTGCCATACATTATAAGAATTTTGCAAGTCACCAAGCAATTCCACAACCTTATTGAGGGACGAGGCTGAAGGTATAGAATCATGGAACGCTAAGTTGACTTGAATATCCTTTTAACGTATGGCAGAGGGTGGTTTATTCTTTATAATACATTGCCACACCATCAGCTTTTCCAAAGAGCAATTACATCTTTGATTTCTTGCTCCTTCATATTCATTGCAGACATGATGAAGAAAAGCAGACCCTGGACTGCAAAATCAAGCATATCAAAAAGCAGTTAGTAAATCTCAGATTGCCTCATGTGAGGAGTGTGAAAATCTCACCAAATCCTTTTTATTCTTTAAATCATGTACTGGTCTCTTTGCATTTTGTTTTCTGTTACTAAAGTAGTAGTTACAAGTACCACATTGTGATAAAATAAAAAATAAGGGCCATATGTATGAACACATTTTTCCATAGCCATAGAATGGGTAAAACCCTTTGATACATCTGGCCCTAAGTCTATTTGTCCCATGTAATTTAATCTCAGATAGTTTGCAAAAAATAAAAGCCGCTTAGCGGAGATGGACACAAGACAGTGGGAGAAAGCGGCAGTGTGTGAGGGCGAAAAAGGATTAAGAGGGATGCTGGGGTCAAGGAATGCCACTCTGGGTTTCCCTGTAAATTGGCATGGATAGGGGCAGGGGAAAGCAAAGGGGTACAATGACTCAGCAGGAAAGATAGGTATTTAGGAACATCAACAAGAATGGGGGCCTCCTTTGAAACCAAGCAACAACAATGGAGATTACAACACAGGAGGGGGGCATGGCAAGCAACACTGAGGTTGGGGGAAATAGGTAAAGCAATAAATGCAGGAATGTGGGAGCAACAGTAAAGCAACAGCGCGGTTGGGAGAGGGCAAGCTATACCAGGGGATTGAAGAGCAGGAGGGGCAACAAGAGCAAGCAAAACAGCACTGGTGAGAGGAGGAAGCAATAATGCAGTGCCATAGGGAGAGTGAGCCTGCAAACACGTGCACTCACTCCTTTGGAGTGCTACAAGTTGAAAAAAAAGGAAAACATTTGGAAGCATGCCACCAATGGAAGGGACCGGGCCGCAGACTGGATGCTGTACTTGGTCCAGGCTATATGGGATGGACAAACACAGGGATAGAAAGTGAAAGCAGGAAGGGCTTACCAATGAGAAGCAAGGAAATTAGAGTGACATCGAAGCAAACCAATGGAAAGTAATGGGCTGGCTCTAAGCCCAATTTAATCATTATTTTTTTAATTTGTATTAGATCTCCCAAGTGACAGCATTTGCGTTGTCTCATACGAGGCCTATAAACGTACTGCCATAAATATCTCCTTTCAACTGATCATGTTTCTTTTTAGAAAAACAAATCGACATCAAAAGCCAGTTCCCGTTTTCATTGTTTAAAATGCAGCTATAATGATGGTCTGTGACTTGCCTTTGAATGTGGCTGCTGGCAGCAGACATTGTGATGGCATACCTCAAGGGTAATGTGCTAGAATAACCTTTTATTTCATCTTGCTCAGAAGCACAAACACGCACATTCCATGAAAGAAAATGTTTTATAAGCCAATGCCCGTGTTCCAATAATGATAGAGACAAAACATGTTAAAGTTTAGTTCTCTTTCTATATCTAGTGTACACAGACACTGGTCAATGTGTTTCAAGGACCTTTGGGTAAACTATTGAAAACAAAATTAATGTTTGCTTGCTGTGGCTGTGAAATGGTTTTGCGTTCTTAGGGCACTTTTATTGGAAGGAACAGACCCATTCTTAGCCTCCATTGTGGGTTAAGCCTGGCAGATATTTTTCGAGTCTTTAAAATGTAAAGCTAGGAATAATGCAACTCAATACACACTGGATTGGGAAGCTGAGAGATGGGCGTTTGGGAAAGAGACTGGGAGCAAAATACTCTGTGCCAGAGAGGGTGCGTTTTCCGGAATCTATTACGACACAACCTGTTTTTTGTTACCTGACTGGTTCAGATTTGCGATTTAATTTGACATTTTTGAAAGAAGCCCAATAAAATGACTGTCTGTGGCAGTGCTTAGTTTGAAAAAATTAAAGTGGCAGGTCCCTGCTCAGGAGGCACCATCCATTGTCCCTAACAGCCCTGCCAATAATAGTACTAATTCAGACTATTCCAGGCCACCCAAAGCTATAGGAATGGCGTGGAGCAGTTTAAATTGTCATTTGTTATGTGCATTGAATTCTTAAACACTGTTTTGTGCTCATATCAAATTAAACAGACATCGCCACTATGTGGTGGACTGTCATTAGGGCTGGTGTTGAGAATTAAGTGCTGGTGACGAGCACCGGAAACCACCAGATCAAATTAAGCACTGGTCTGTAGCGCGCAGATCTCTTTAGTGCCTTTTGTGCAGTAGAGACCCCAGCCTTAAGACACTGTGCGCAATATGTCACTTTTCAAGTGCTCGCCATTCTGCGTGAGATTGACTCACATTCCCAATGATTTACATTGTCCAAATGTGTTAAATCAGACAGGATGTAGTCCTTGGACCATCAAGAGATCCAGGGCGCTGGCGAGCCAGCCATGTGCCTTGCACTATAAAACCGTAAAAATTCTTTCAAAATGAAATCTGAATTGTGGTCGTGGCAGAGCTGCCAGCTCGTGTGGACGGGCGGCATTGCGCCAATTAAAATGACTATCTTACCCAAAATTTTACATACCTTCCAATCCTTACCCTGAACACCATACCGTAACATGCTGCTAACTATGCCGAAGGTGATGAACAAATTTGTGTGGAACAGGAAACGACCTCATATGGCATAATACCTCACATACCATCCTGTGTCTGAGGGCAGCCTGGGGATACCCAATATCGCACCCTACTTCCAGGCCACACAGCTTAGATTCCTAGTGGAGTGGGGATGCCCTGAGTCTGAGAACCACTGGTGAATCAAGGCACTTGCATATGGAAGATACCATGGCTACCCCAACGGAGCAGATCATGGGGGCTTTACTCCTCCCCTGTCACACAGGCCATGCTAGTGGTATTGGCTAGGGTGCCGGAGTGAAACAGTCTGGTGACCCATCCTTTGCCACTGAGCCCCCCTCTTTTCCAAGCCTTATTTCATACCAGGTATATGTAATGACCACTTTGAGCTCTGGCAGGTAGCGGGTGTAAACGGATTGGCGAACTCTTTGACTACACTGGGATCATCACCTTCACCACATTGAAAACAGATTTTAACTTAGCGGAGGCTGATAGCATGCAACACATGCAACTCTGACATGGGGTAACACATCTCTCATGTAAGTCTGAGTGCCCACCGCCTCTAACACCATTTGAGAAATGGCTCTTACGGAAAGTCCCGTGCTCACTATTCCACCGGATTCACGCTAGCCTGATTGATGACAGGCGATACCCCAAAACTGGTCCCAGGATCCTTGTTTCTGGTCCAGGGAGGACCTGGACTAGGAGTTCAGGTTGGACCATTCCTATGGGGAGTAGGGTCAAGGCTGATTTGCATACGGCTGGGTCCAAACTGGAATGGTGAGCACAGAAAACAATGGATTTAACCCAGATCTGTGAATGGGGGCAAATGTTTTATTTGATAAGCATTCCGTCCATCATCTGTTCTTTTTGCATTTGTCGCCCTAAGTGGAAAGTGTATGCCCAGACGTGGGACCTGTGCTCGCTATGACACCGGAATCAAGATAGCCTGGCTGATGATGGATCAGTCCCCAAACCCGGTCCTAGGTTGCTTGTTTCTGGTCCCGGAAGGATCTGGCCTGCACAGGTCCCACGTCTGGGCATACTGGATGGACTGGTAACATGGGGAGCAGGGTCTGCATTGAATTGTATATGGCTGGGTCCAAACTGGAATGGTATGGGGAGCAAAAACACCTGATAGATTTAAGCCAGATTTGTGACTGGGGTGAATGTTGGATTTGTTTAGCATTCTGTCCATCAATTTTTCCTTTTGCATTCGTTGGAGGATGTCCAGCAGGTTGGGGGATACTGGAAGAGTTGCCTACCTACAGTTAATGGGCGACCGAGCCATTATACCTGAGATATTGCATGTATGTGGGGAGGGCTGAGGGGGCGAAGGGTTTTTTGTTGCAGGCAAAAGCATTTGTTTATCTAGTTAGCCGGCCTCTGGCTTATAGCCAACAATTTTGTAAGTTACATTATTCAGATAATACTTATAAAATAGACATTTTAATTCTGTCAAAAACTGGACTTGGGCACTTTGGGGCTTGACGAGTTTTTAGTAAAATTTAGATCTCAATCTGGTGTCCTATGCAGCCCTCATGTTTGTGAAATCTACCACTTGTTTTCTTCCTCATGACAACAACTCTCCTTCAGATGGCAGAATGTATTTGCCCGGTGTTACTACCTGGATGAAGAGTGACTCCTCTGCACATGTAGAGAGGGCAGGAGTTGTCCACTCAACATAGAGGGATCAGCATGGGTAACTCCCACAATTTGAAGAGAGCCAGTGGTCAATCTGAGCAAAAGGTTTGTATGGTCCTCCTTTGCAAACTATTAAGCTCTTCAAGGTAATGGATTTCCAACTGTCCCCGACCACAACAATGCAGTACTTCTTTAACACGACCAGTTAGTAGCCACTGAGCAAGCAACTAAATGTAGTTTAAAGCCCAAACTTTGACTAATTATAATCTATAAAGACCCCGGTTGGTTAATTTATATACAGTAAATGCTAGTTTAAAGTTTAGCAAATTTAGTTAGTGTTGGAATTTAGTATAATCAAGGCAGCAATCAGGAGTTTTTAAATATTGAAGGGAATAGGTCAGAATGTTGCAAGCACTGAATCCCTGGCTCATGGCATCCATCATAGGGGTCTATTTAATTACCTGTTCACAGCAAACCTGAACAGAGTCAACTACCGTTCATGTGGAGTATTACCAATATCTAGGGCAACCCTGAGGATTAGCGTGCAATATATTCTGTTATCACAGGTGAGAGCCACCACCAGTGGCTCCAGGGCAACCCTGAGGATTAGCGTGAAGCATCTTCTGTTATCACAGGTGAGTGCCACCACCAGTGACTCGAGGACAACTCTGTAGAGTAGCGTGCAGCATCTTCTGTTATCACATATGAGTGCCACCACTATTTGCTCCAGGCTAAATCTGCCGATTCTCATGCAGCATCTTCTGATATCACAGGTGAGAACCACCACCAGTGGCTCCAGGACAACTTTGCAGAGTAGTGAACAGCATCATTTGTTATTACAGTTGAGTGCCACCACCAGTGGCTCCAGGACAACTTTGCAGAGTAGTGAACAGCATCATTTGTTATTACAGTTGAGTGCCACCACCAGTTATGTTATGTTATTTATTCTTGTAGAGCGCATGGTTACCCTGGGGTTACCCTGTTCCAGTAGCTCCAGAGCAACTCTGTATAGTAGTGAGAGGCCTCTTCTGTTATAGGTAGGTGAGTGCCACCACCAGTGGCTCCAGCAGAACCACAAGCAGTTGACCCACCACCACACGCCTAACTAAGGGTTGAATTCAGACATCTGACACTTGCCTGAGATGATGCCCCACACGTGTCCCATAGTGACCCCGATAAAGGGCCTGGTAAGAAGAACACAAACTCTTCAACTAATAAGAATAGTGAGAGCTTCTTGCTTACTGTAGAGCCGGCCCCAACCAGTGACGTAGCAGGAGAATTTATGGGGCAGCACAACTCCTGCAGCGGGTAGGCACGCCGGCTGAATCTTGTCGGACAATTCTACGGGCTCGGCCAGCTTGATCAGGGCAATGTCATTACTGCAAGGAAAGAATATTGGCTCATTTGTGGATCTAAAATACTTTAAAGACTGAATGATCACCAGAAGCCAGAGTTAGGGAATCATCACACCTTTACGGCACTACCCTAACAAGGAACGTGCTTTGTATTCACCCCATATCCCTGTAGAATATTTTGGATGCTGTGGGAAAGGGGATAACTATTAATATATTGGAGGGAATTCTTACAGGATGAATCCCTGAACTGTGCAATCAGGCTGAGGCTTTACCCACTCCCATCAAGGGCCGAGTTATGAAGACTGTGCTGTGCAACAATCCCTGTTTATATGGTCTGACTGTTAGAAGAGTAATGTGTGCACTAGTCACATGGTACAAATGTTGGTGCAAAATTGAACTGGTACTCGTTGCAGAGAATCAGACCCTTGGGCTATTTGAACCTTGACTGAGGCCCCAATAAGCTCAAATAGTCTAACCCACAAAGCTAGTTTCTGGGGGGAATACCAGGCAGATTGGCTCAAGGAATAAGCCATACTCCCTCAGAGATCAAATGTGTGGTATATGCACTTTAATGTGTGTGGTATATGCACTATAATTAGCAAAGTAGCAGTGTAGTTGAAAAATGAATGAACCTAAAATGTCTTTAAAATAAAAAAAAGCTAAAAATAAAACTTTAAATTAATAAGGTTCTTTGTAACTCCAGATACTCGGACAGTGCTGGGTGGAAACATGTCTGCATAGAAGAAAAATCCACACACCCTGAATGTGTCTGCTAGTGTGCTCTAAGGTTATCAGTAGTTGCTTCTTTGATGTAAAGGTGAGAAACTGCTTTGACCCCTAAGAAAAGCCTCACGTAAGTTAGACATAGCAGAACATACACAATGGGGAAAGAGGTCCACTTTTCATGAACGATGAGTTTGGCGGTGCCAACTGTGACCGATCCATGCTCCTCCATCTTCAGGTTGTGTTTCCCTAGAACGACGCGGTATGTCCTGGAGCTTCTGCAACAAGAAGTCAAGAAATAGCGTCATGTTAAAAAATATTCCCAGTGGCAGCACAACTTCTAAGCTCTGTTCGGATATGACTGATGAGAAAATACATTCTATAGCCCTAGACCCCTTGCTATATTTGCTGCCTTAGTTAGGATTTTTCTTTCAGTCGATAACCCTGCCTTAGACCAGTCTGTCTGCTCATCTCTTCTGCTATCTCTGTCCAGTTAACCATCATGTTTATCATCAGTCGTTTAATCGCTGATTATTCCTACAGATCCCAGGGCAGGAGGTTTTGAGGCTCTTTGAACTATATAAAATATTGTAGAAAATGTACTTCGAACTGATAACTTGTCGCTTGTGATCCTTCTTTTTGGGATCCTTGAAGGTCAGCGGTTACTGGACCTTATCCCTTGGGTGTACAGTTGTTTGCCAGTGGGGTCCCTGGGTCACAATGCTGTTGCACTTAAAACTGGCTAGCCTAGTGATGCCCTCGAGCTAGCAAGGACAAGCAGCCGAGGTTTACTCCAGGAAGTGACAGGGCTTGGAGAATCAGATTTCATGTGATACATTAGGCATAAATTAATAACTTCAATGTACAGTCACTTCTTAACTTTCTAACAAGAAGGACTTCAAAAGCAGGTGAGTAAAATAATACCCAAAAATAAGGTACAGATGGAAAACCTAGGGGCATATTATTAAGGGTATTATCGCCGCTTTAGCGGGACTTTTTCCCGCGAAAGCGGCGATAATTTTATCGCCCTATTAGCAAGCTGTCGCTAACAACAGTTAGCGACAGTTTCTAGGCGATAGCGAGCGGTTTGGGGCCCGCTTTGCATGTCAGCGATATTTATCGCTAATGACATGCAAAGTGGGCGTAGACAAACTGTTAGCGACTGAAAGCAGTCGCTAACATCACTATTGCCTATTATCAACGCAGGCGAAGCGATAAAAAAATGTGCGCTAAGCGCTAATATCGCCAGAAACTAACGCCTGCTTAGACCACTTCTTAACCTGTACATCCAATGGGATTTGGATATTCAGGTTAAGACCCTATTGGTGTTAATTCCTGAATATCGCTGAATTTCCAGCGATATTCACGCATTGAGCCCCTATCGCCGGATATTTTATCGCATTTGAGATAAACGTTGCTAATTGCACGTTATCTCTGCGATAAAATTCAGCAATGTGCGGCGATAAAAAAAATATCGCTAAGCTCATTTAGCGATAAATATCGCTAGTTGTTGATAATATGCCCCATGGTCCCTTCCGAGCCCAAGACACAATGTCAAATGCCTCTATACCTCCCTCACAATAGGGACTACACCAAAGAGTCCTATGCTATTTATTTTTTCTATGGTTCCTTCTTTGGGTCAACTTTAAAAATGTTGGAAGCCTGGGCCGCGGAGATATGAAAGCTGTCACCCCTAAAATATGCCACATTCTAGTGTCACAACTCTTATTGTCATACCGGGGTGACAAAACGTGGGGGTTAGACTATAACTTGACTTCGACTGATGGCTATGTTGATCCCACCAATTCTACAGGTTTGAGCTTTTTCAGGTTGGAAAGAAACTAACCAAACCCTCAAACACAGTAAAGAGTGTGGGCAGGGATCTGAGCTACGCCGACCTGGCAGAAATGTTAGGGCCAAACCAGAGACTTCTGCATAATCCAGTGTATCCCAAAATTATGAATCTTTGACTGCAATTATCTATTAGGAGTAAAACCTGCCCAGTTAGATCTTATATATTTATGAATGCGGCCAGAATATATTTGTAGATCTTATACAATTCTCTAATAATCCTGTCTTCACTCCTGGAGTTTTGGAGATAGTAATATTACAATTTCCTTTCTAATTGATTCTACTGGAAAGATCTTAATGTGCTCAGCTTGCTCCTCGACAGCAAGACTGTCTAAGCTCCCCTTCTCCAGAAATTCCTTATTTCAGCCTGAGATTATGACAATGTTTCTAGATATAGGGCTTGATAAAACTTCACAAAAATTTCGGTGAAACACTCTGGATTCTCCTCCAAGGCACCCGACTTATTATTCCGGACATCATGGATTTGACTAGAAGTTGTTCTCAATTTAATTTTCCATGCAATAAATTTCCCAGTTTTGTTATTAACCTTGACTGTTGTTGACTTGTTGTCTGGTTAAAACAGTGGATATTGTTTGTCCTCATACTTTGCAAATGTCGCTTCAACTAGAAGGAGGAGGAAGGTAGAAGAGGAGGTAATGTAGCTCAACTGGAAATCCAGGCCCTAACACCACAGCATGTTTATGCTTTTGCAACATGTCAATCCCTGCTCCTGGACTTGCACAGAGCTAGTTACCTGATGCAGTGGGCGGCTGTGAGGACCCATTGTGGGTGGATGAGGGTCCCTCCGCAGGTGTGGCCCCACTGGGTCTCCGGCTGGTACTGCAGCGAGATCTGGAATGGGGCGACAGCCATTAGCAGCAGCTCTCAATGTCTGTAGACCGGGCACGTTGGTAAAGACTGTTGTTTTACTTTACCTGCCAAGGCCAGCTGTTGGGCCTCACATCCTCGCCCCCGACAACTCTGGAGACGTTAGGAGTGTATGAAGGCACACCACAGCAATAGGCTGCAACAGAAAACACAAATAACCATTACTAGTGGCCATCACAAAACACAGCACTGTCAACTCAATAAGCTGTCAGTGTCAAGCTGAGGATAGGTCTACCCCCAGCCAATAAGCAAATCAATGTCCTGAAAGACTCACAAGCAGTCAATAGTGTCTTCTGCCTCATTTTGGCTGACATATATATCCTAGACCACGACCTAATGATGTTGCATCACCTCACCTTTACCTGCAGATCCATCACACACCAAGGAAGCTGCACCACACAGTTTTATAGATGTACCAAAGAACCATACATTTATAATGGGAGATTTAAACTGACTGGCAGAACATATGGGGTATTTCCTCTTTTCTTTGACAACACACAAGACAGAGGTTTCTATGACTGGCACCACAGCTAGTGTGAGGATGGTTATAACATGGACCAAGCCATGCTTGATTGTCTCCCAGGCCCTGATCTCATTTGAATGGCCTGCTGCCAGAGTGTGGCACACCATCAGGAGCAAAGCGCCTTGCACCTGCACCATACTTACTGAAACACTGGTGGTGTTCCTAACATATTGACTGGTCTTGGTGGTGGCCATTTGTAACACCATTGCCCCATCAATTTCTAATCACATTTAATGAAATTATTGTGAAAAATTGACAAATGGATCTAACTTTTCTTAAAGCATAATTAAGTTATAGTGCGGCGTTTGACTGTGGCAATGGGGAAGGACAGTGGTATGGATGTAGCGTGTGGAATGGATGCATGAGATGAGCCCATGTTGGGATGGTTTGATGGAATGTGAGGGAATTCTCAGGAAAGCATCTGGCAGTTCAAGTATATGGAAATGGGTGCATTTCCCCTGGTGTTGCTCCAGTATGTACAGTATACTTGTTATCTGATCTCTGCCTTGCGTTCTCCTTCCAACTTTGTCAATAAATGAGCAACTGGAGTAGGAGTGGTGGAGAACCCTGGAGCCACCGCCAATACTGTGCCTATGATAAACCAGTGTTGGACTGCGGCGTATCTCTAAGGAACCTGTGAGGACCACAGTGAAGTGTTGAGACCACAGACAGGTGCACAGTAGCGGTTCTGTTATACCACGCAAATGATGTGGAGAACCACATGGGAGGACCGACAATTGACAACCCCAGCATTGATTTTCAGGTGTACGTCATTGGGCAGGCAACATGTAGCCCTTTCCTGATGTGTGACACATCCTGACCTGCTTCTCCAAGCTGTATGCATGTCATGAGTTGCACACCTGCAGCCATTTTATATGTTGCTTTGCCTGGCAACCAAGTAAAAGGTGCGCAGAAGAATGCTGTCCATGTCTGAACTGGGGTGGCGGAGTGAGCTAAAGAATGATGATGGATTAAACCCAGATCAGTTGACTGGGGTTGAGTGCTTGCAATGTGCAACACTCCGTCCATCATCCCCTGTGGTTTTGCTTTGTTCGCCCTAAGTTGGCAGGGTATGCCCAGACGTGAGTCCCTTGCTCACTTTGCCACTGGATTCAAGCTAGCCTGACTGATGACGGCTGATAGCCAGAAACCGGTCCCAGGATGCTTGTTTCCGGTCCAGGGAAGACATGGCTTGTCAGTTCAGGCTGGACTGTTCCCATGAGGCACAGGATCAGACTGATTTGCATATGGCCATGTCTGAACTGGGGTGGTGGAGTGAGCTAAAGATGGATTAAACCCAGATCAGTTGACTAGGGGTGAGTGCTTGCAATGTTCAACAATCCGTCCATCATCCCCTTTGGTTTTGCTTCGCATAATGCTGTCACCATTGACCTCTTCTGCAGGTGGCTACGTTTTGGCTTTTAAGAAGTCTTTATTGAAAAGCACTGAGGATATTTGTAGCATATGAAACATACCCTGCCAACTTCCAACAAAAAAGTGTTTGGTAATAGGTTATTGGCAGGAGGAGTTAGAGACACACATACATTTTTGTGCTACACATGGATGGTCAGAGAGTCAAATCATAGCTTCTTCTCAGCAGTGAATAAGAGCCGTAGTGGTTCATCGTTTACCAACATTATGTTAATAAATTATTTGTTTTCGATATAATAGACTATGGCGATGTTTTTAATCATCCCTGTATTTGGTGATTCAACAGCAAGGTTACAGCTAACCTCCTTTTTACAAGCACCAAGGGAACCTTCCTTGGAATAAGGAGTTTGGTTTGAAGAATTTTGAAGTACTGTTGGTATCTGTGATAGATTGGGAAGATGAGGATTGCTTTGCATAAATGAAAATCATTAATATAACATTGCTTAGGTGGAGAAGATCCAAGAAAATTGATGCATCTTCCGACATTATAGATGTTTTTGAATATGGTGTGAAGCAGGTACCGGGGCCTTATTAAAAATGTGAACAGTTTAATGGAGAAATATAAATTCGATTCTAGGAATGAAGATGAAGCAGAGTAAATACAGAAATACATTTCATCATTAAGCCCGTTGGCTGTTATGTGAGACTTTAGTCATGACCAAATGTTAGGTGATCACATGGAAAAGAACACCAACAGTAAAAAAAAGTACAGAAAATAATGCAGATAAGTATTAATCTTGAATTAGATGCCACCATTAACACAACAAGGAGTGTGAATCTGGATGCTATATATTGGAGTTAAGGTATCAGTCTTCATCTGAGGTCAATACAGTGAACAAGAAAAGTGCAGGGGACAAACGAATAATAAATAATGCCTTTGAAAAAACAAAGAAGAGGCTGTTGTTAATTACTGTAGATGTGGTGGTTCAAGCTTAGGAACTCTAGAACTTGCCCAGCATATGATAAAGTATGCAATAGGTGTAAAAAATGAACTTTTTAGCAGATTTTGTAAAATCATATGTGAAAGTAAGGCCACATTAGATGCTACAGGGGTGTGAAGCTATGGGCCTGAATCCTGATGTTGTGTTGAGTGATGGGACCTGTGAAAGAAAATGTATAGGTTTGCCAAAATGTTACATTAAGAAGGATGTGAAGTAACTTGGTGTGATGGTTGATGTGTGAGTATGGGTTGTTATTCACAGGAATGCACTGGTGACTAGACTGCAGGTGAAGAAGAGGGTGCTAAAGTTTCAAAGGGAAATACAAGAGGATATGGATTGTCAGTAAGAGTTTCTTAAGGAGTTGAAGCAGGGTAGGTTGTGTGGCAGGTTGTGTGGCTAAGGTTGCTGATTTATGGAAAGGGTAGTCTATAAGGTCAGATCCCATACATTTTTTTGAAGTGTTGAAATACAATGATTATAGTGGAAGAGGTTTAATATTGAGTTGATATAATTACACACAGGAGGGGTATGAGTGCTATGTGTGGTGATGATAATGTATTTTAAAAAGAAGTGTAGAAGAAATTTGTGCAAATAATGAGTCTCTTTTACCGCCAACATGGAATGGAATGCCAGGGACTGTAAGAGGGGCTAGTGGGTATTCTGTCAAGGGGATGTGAGGTCAACAAAGAGGACTCCTCAGAGGCTCTGAGATTATGTGGTTAGTTAGAGTATATTTGTTGTGTAGTTGGTAGTTTTTTAAGTGTTTGTTCTTTTTTTAGGGTTGCGTTCATTTATATCAGTTTTCTAAAGTTGGAGATGTGTGTTATACTGTGCTGTTTTAGTGGACGTGTGTAGAATGACAGCAGTATGGATCGATAGAATGTGTGGAATGGCTGTGTGTGATGTGCACGTGTAGGGAATGTTGGATGAAATGTGAGGGAATTCTTGGAGTGGCAGTTGGTGGTTGAAGTGCATAGCACTAGGTGCATTTCCCTTAGTGTCCTTCCTATAATATTCTCAATAAACTTCAGTTATTACCTCTTCACTGCCCTACCCTCTCATTCCAACAATCATCATTACATGAAAGATGACGAGATATGCCCGGAGTATTAATGTTCCAAGATGGCCACGACATTCAGGATCGGTTACTGTTGGTCTTTCACCGTTGCTTTGGCAACCACCAAAATCTCAATAAGAGATATAGGGCTCTGTAGTTGGCTGCAAGCACCTATCATTCTGCCAAGAATCTGTGTATAACTGGGAAAGCAAAAAGTACTAAATCCACAATGGATCTGAGGGTGTGACGCTAAGTAGCACACAGTACTAGCGACATTCCCTGTGATGGGATTCCAGGCATGTGGAAGTGAAATTATTTTTGATTTGTGGGACTCTTTCGATTTTTTGATTAGTGTTTCAAAGAAAAGAGGAGTACCGCTGCTCGCCAGCCCTTTACCCATGGGTGGAATCAAACCCAGGCAGTGTGCCGTTGTGTTTGGGTCACATCAAATAGACCTCCAAAATCTTCTGGCCCATGCTTTCAATTGCTTCACAGTGTCAGAGGAGTAATGGAGAGCCACACATAACTTGACCTCTGTTATGTATCCCTGTGCCAAAGGTACAAAAAAACGTATCTGCTATCCTTGACCAGCCCCCACCACCTTCCTTGCTTCCTTGCCTCTGCTGCAGCTCTGTTTTCTGTTTTCAGTCAAAGCAAACAAGCAGTGCTGCTCTGACAAGCTGTTTAGGATGCCGGTCAGCTTGGTCTTTTTGACATCACAACAGTGGGTAACCAGTTTTGTTATCAACTGTTGCTATGCCATTGCATAGCAACAGTGTGAATCAAAAACTGAAACAAATGGTAGATGCTCCCTATTAGAGCCATACATAACATTATCACTACATAGCCTGCGTAAAAGAATGCAATAATTCATCTTTGAAATCCTCTATTGACTCCCTCCCCACCCTCTGTGAACCCCAACTTGCAGGGGGTAGACCCCCTTCCATACTGTGTCCACCCTCAAAAGAACAAATAATGCTTATACTACGGATCCCTAGTGCCATCTGTCTCGGCTTACGCCCTCAAGAACATGCAGGTGTCGTTCAGAGGCATGAGTACCAGGGATAGCCTTTGTGAAAGGGACCCAAAGCCCTCCAGGGTGGTGGAAGAGCACCATTAGCAGGTCCACACACTAAGTTTGCATAGACCAGTTTCCATTTGCTGTCAAACAGTAGGTGGGTGCCATTCATGTTACTTGTGATACGTTCCATGGCTAATATTGTCCACAATCTATGGTACCATTGAGTGGGTGCCAGACTTTCCACCTTCTTCCAGTTGTAGGCTATTTTCATTTTACAGGTCCCAGGCATTGGAGAGACAAGTACCACTCATGTCTTGTCATTGCTTTCAGGTTTGTTGGCTTGAGGCCTGTGAGCATCATCTCAGGTATGAAGGGGATCAGATGTGTCAGTACCTGATGTAGGAACTTGGAGACTGCCCTCTAAAATGACTGGATCACTGTAAAAACCCACCAAATATGAAGCCCCTCGTCTAGAGCCCTACATGCCCTCCATCATCGGGGAGACACGGCATGGTACAAGCGGTAGTGTCTGTGTGGAGTGTATTGCCAGCCATACCAGACCTTTTAATGTATTTTCTCCCTAGGACGGAGGTTGAAGAGGCATTTATACAGTGCAGAGGTTGTGCCCCCATGCTTATGAGCTTAGGAAACAACAGTTTCAAAGGTGTTTTAGCTTGATGTATGTGATTAATGAAAAAAACGAAAATGGAGAAACCACATTGGAGAAAACAAAATCGTGAAAAATCAATTTAAAGGAAAGACAATAAAAGTAAATAAAAATTAATAGAAAATTTGTGGTAACATTTGAAAGGAATGATCATTTTAAGGAAAAATCCAAAATTGCATTAAACTTAGATAGAGTTTTGGACTAATCAAAAAATCAAAGAGGGGGGAGTGAAAAGGAAAAGGTAGAATCTTCTCCCTCATACTATTGTTATACAACACAAGGATTCTACCATTTATTACATGGATATATATGCGCATATGTATGTGTTATTCTTACTTGAGGTGTTAATTATATTAATAGGGCTACGTAAAGGATGGTGTCCTAAAAAAGATGATCTAAGCACCTTCTATTGATTTTAGGAAGGGCAATATTTCCAAAATACCCCTCACACACTGAAACCTGATTCAGTGTCATGCCTCATCATTGGGGTCTTCCCGCCCCTCTATGGGAGGGGGCGTGCTATGGCCTACGTAGATGCGGTAGCACTTTATTAAGTGATTAGTGAATATGTGTAATGCTTGGGATCGTGAAAAAAAGTGTACAATGGTTAAAAATTCTCTGGCTAGTGGAAAAAATATCTACTTTATTTCCGTCCCTAACTGAGAATAGTAAAAATGGGGAGGTGTAGATGGTGTACTATGATGAGTCACCTTCTACAAGGTCGACATGTTTCAGAAGCCATCCCCTTGGCTTTCTTCCTCAGGAGCAAAAAACAATCCCTGTTTCACCTCACTGGGTGATAGAGTAATGAATGTACATATGCCTGCTGGTCACAAGTGATGTCCTCTATTCCCTATTAGGGCAGTTTGAAAGATATACCCATAGTATATCTTGCAACAAAATCTGAAATAAAAAAACATTGTGTATAAACAATGACATTCATTATTTATCACATCATATATTCACATAAACATCATGTGGAAAGTATAATGCTCTTTTATCCCTAAGATATACCCTGTTGTGGGTATTAGTACCACTTGGTAAATATCCTCTACTCATATGCCAGCTAAAGAAACATTCCTCGTTGTTATGGTGCCCAGTTTCACATTTATTCAGAACTCATTCATACATATGTCAGTTTTTGCAAATTACATCTTTCATCCAACACATTCATACATATTAAAAGGAAGTTATATACAATTGTTATGTACTGTTTGTGGTATTCAACAGATTTTCAAAACAACTATGCACTTGCTCATTTCGAAATGTGTTCTAATGACGTGCCTTTGAAGTATGGTGGATTCTCAATAGATGTCTGTGCACTCACTCTTTTTTAAAATGTGCTCACATGGTGTGCCGTTATAAATAATGTTGGTATGGATGCTCCTAAAATAAACATGCCATCTAAGGTTGCTATAAATACATACATATGTATGATATTTTTACCGTAGGTGTAAGGTAAGCATGGGCGGAAAATCCGTTTCGCTCGCGGATTTTGCGGATTTTCGGGAAATTCGCAATCCGCGAGATTCGCGAATCTCCCGCAAAATCCGCAAATCCGCGAGCAGCGGATTTTGCTCACACTGCTCGCACTGTTCGCGTGAGTTCGCGTGAGTTCGCGCCCCGCGAATAAGTGCAAAATTGCAGAAATACGATTTTAGCAAACTGAAAGTAACTACTTACCAGGTTCAAAAGTTCAGGCTCATCATTAGTAGCCATTTCCTGTAGTGCTTGCTGAGGGGCCCCTCCAGAGTTCAGTTGCCAGTTGCAACTATTATGTGACCCTGCTCTGAACCTCAGAATAGTTACACATATGCCACAAAGGTCCTGAATTACAGCTAAGGGAGACAAGCAGGAGCCAGGCTGGCAGTTCAAATCCATTAATCAGCCCCTAATTCATTATTGTCAGTTGGGGCAGGGCAGGTGTTGTAACTAATTTTGCAACAATGAAAGCACTTAGCAAGTGCAAAAGTTCACTAATCAGGAAGCACTAAGGAAGCAGGTGCCAGCTAAAAAAATATTCTGTGACACATTAATCAGCCCCAAATTAATTCAGGTCACGTTAGGCAGGGAAGGTGTGCTTGCGTTGCCACAATAATGTACACTGACTGGACAACCAGAGGGTGCTGTGATGAAACAGAGGGTGGCATGGGTGGGCCAGAGGGTGGCATGAGTAGTCAGAGAGTGGCAGTGGTGACAGAGAGTGGCAGTGATGAAGAAGAGTGTCCCAAACAGGCTGGACACGTAGAAACAACAAGTTCGTGAAACTTGCGACCCGACAGGTAAGTTCGCAATTTGCGACATTGTACAAAACCCTCGCGAACTGGCAGAAACCCGCGCAAACACACAAAAAAAAAATCCGCAAATTCGCGAGAATTCGCGGATTTTGCGGATTGCGAGTTCGCAAATCCGCAAAATTCGCGAACGCGAGATTCGCAAAATTCGCCCATGCTTAGTGTAAGGGCGCCTTCAATTAGACGCTGTGGGTATTTTGAAACACAGAGGGGAAAAGGGGGGGGGGGTTACACAGGAGTCGTTATAGTATACAAATTAAATCAAAAATTCAGTCTCTTTGGCTCTTTTAAAGACATGCTGTTGTCTTACTTAAATGCTGGAAGGAGCGCGGTCACCAAGGAATTACCTTCTTGTGGCGTGCCGGAACCTGGATTGGGGTTTGTCCGAGCCCACGTTTTAACGTGTGTGCCGTGTGGCCCATTCCTACACCACCACCTCTGACCGGCGTGGTGCGCGAGGGAGTGGATCCTCAAACAGCAACAACAGTGATTTATTGTAAGAGAAGAGAGGTGGGTGAATTTGACCTTCTGTCGTCAAGTCCAAGAAGGCTGTTTGATGGCAAAATACCATCATAGAGATGCAGACCATTAGAGCAACATAAGCAGATGAGAAAAAGAAGCAGTAAATGGTGGAGACACATCAGGTGGTGGTGCCCATCTGTACCTACCAAAGATGTGCTCTCGTAAGACATCGTGGAGATACTAAAGTACAATTCTGACAGGCTAGTTGGACACTCAAATGGCTTTTTGGAGTTCCAGATTTACTGTGGGTTCTTTTGGAATGTAAACTGTTTGGAACTGTCCGCAAAACGTAATAGCAATCATGGTGCAAAAGATTTTCAAATGGCTCCAGAACAGCACCCGAAAAACTGCCACATACACCCTACTACATAAACTGAACCAGCATACCTCAATAATCGCATGTGCTTTCACAAACCTTCCAGACACCTGCACTTGTCCGGACTTCAGATTACACATTGTGCTCCTACTATGGGATATTTAACTTGACATTGACCTTTCCCTTATCCGGACATTGAATCTATGGACTTACCCCCGACCGTGGAGACCTAGATTTCTGGCCGACGCCCATTGGAGCTACCTGGTAGCCAAAGAGGAGATGGGCTGTGGACCTTCCCCCTCGGCCGTCACATACCCAGCTGGACGTTGGACAGATTTTTTTCCTGCCTCTCTTTGTCATATGCTCCCTCCTACTCCTTTACCCTACCCCATTACCCCTCTACGCTCCAATTATTTTGCCCTCTATGCTCTTTAAATGTTTTCCCGTTGAGACCTAGCTATTCGGCCAATGCCCGGTGGAGCTACCTGATAGCTATAGAGGAGATGGGTTTTTGGGACTTCCCCCTCAACCGTCACCTACCCAGCCGGACTTTGGGCAGACCTTCCTTCGTCTCTCTGCTGTTTCTCCCTCCTACCCCTTTACCCTTACCCCCTTCCCCTCTACACTTCACTTATCTCGTCTTCTATGCTCTTGTAATGTTTGTCTAGCAACTGATGTAAAATGGAACTGATGTAATCTTGTAATTTTTGTGGAACCTCATGTAAAGCGCTCTAATACTTCCGGGTCTAGCCAGCGCTATATGAAACGTTTAAAATAAAACTAAAATAAATAAATAAAAATAAAATAAAATGAAATCAGCTGGGTAAAGAAATACTAGACCGGGTAAGGTCAAAGATGGCTGCTGGTAAATGGATTTGGAAAGAGGCTCATTTTAATCCACTTCCTGTTTTGAGGTTTTCGGATTTATCGGTTGAAAAAGTGCATCATTTCTTATTAGCTTGTTGTGAAGGCTGAGAAAAAAGGGGGACTATGCTTTATAAATATAAAACATGTTTTTGAAGGACCGGAAAAAAAAGGAATAAATTGAGTGAAATTTGCAATCAAATTCTTGAAGCAAAAGACAGCTTGTTGCTTTAGAGATATTTGTTCTGAATCCAATTGAGCTAATGGGCTGATTTTTTCTTATTTCCTGTCACGGAATGAAGATTGAAAAAAATGGAAAAATGAAGTAATGAAAAAAAATGTTTTATTTGAGAAAGAAGTGTGCATACACCGGGTTAAAAAATATTGGGTCTATAGAACAAAGAGAGGCTGGTCCCGAAAGGCAAATGAGACTCATAGTTTAAAAAATGTTTTGTTATGGATGTGATTTGAAATACTATGTATTAATTAAGAAAGTATGATTTGAAAAAATTGGGAATGTACACTTTTAAAAAGTTTTGTGTTTCTTGCAACAGATTTGGGTGGTCATTAGGAATTTTCAGGTGGCCAGAGGGAATTTGTAGGCCTCAAGACAACTTCTTCTATTGGATTGCAATTTAAAATCTTCTTGGTATCTGTTTCAGAATCGTCTGCATCAGAGCTGATTCCATGGAATCTCATCATTTAGGCCTTTTTCGTGAGTTCTCAGATGGAACACCCACCGTTGTTCTTTTTTGAACAAATATCTTTCGTTTTGGATTTGTTCGATTATTGTCCATGAGAAATCCTCCCACTTGTGACCTTTTTCCAAAAAATGGGCTGCCATTTTAGTGGCACTCTTTTTGCATTTTATGTTGCTTTTATGTTCCCCTATCCTTATCTTGACGGGGTATGTGGTCATTCCTAGGTACTCTAAAAGTTACTAGTGCCATCTTGGAAGAGTATTTATTTACTTTTTTTGTCAGTTTACACACATTGCACATTCCACAGGGGTGATGCCCAGAGATTGGTGGCATTAGAGTAGTTTGCATGATCTGTTCGTCTCTTCTTTCTTTTGGTCTGGTGTGTACCACCAGATCCCGGATGCTCTTACCTCTTCTATGTGAGAAGATAGGTTTTGGTAAACTGATGCCTCCATTGTTGAGAATTCTCTATTGTTTGTTTACAATTTTCGTGATCCCATTAGAGTTTGTGTTGAAGGTTGTTATGCATACTGGGCGGTTCTCCTCTTACTTATCGATTTTTGGTTCCAAAATGCTATCTCTGCAGTTGTTGCGCGCCCTTTTGTATGCATTATCAATCACCTTTTTGGGATATTGGCGTTTCTCTAGTTTCTTTTTTAGATCACTTGATTGTTTTTTTTAAATCTTCAATTTCAGTGCAGTTCCTACGAAGGTGTAGGAATTGTCCATAAGGAAGGTTGTTGCGAAGATGACGAGGGTGGAAGCTGTTGTACAATAGTAGGCAATTTTTTGAGGTTTCTTTGAAATGGGTTGCCGTTGTTAGTTTTCCCTCTTTAGCATGGATATTTAGATCAAGGAAGACTAATTTCTCATTCGAGATGGTGCTTGTGAACTTCAAAAATTGGTCTTGGCAATTCAGCCATGTTAGGAAACGTCTGGCAGTGATCTCATCCCCATTCCAGATGATTAATATGTCATCTATATATTGTATATATATATATAAATGCCGCTTCTGCTCGAAATAAAAATCTGCAAGGCAAGTTCGTGTGGCGACTCGTTGTTCCCCTGACGGGGATAAATTGTTAGAATATATATATATATATATATATATATATATATATATATATATATTTGCAGAATGGATTGATAGGATTGAGGATTTTTTGTTTTTCCAGTTGGTGAGCATAGAGACCAGCTATGCTGGGAGCAAAAGTGTTCCCCATGCTGGTCCCATGCTTTTGTAGATAAAGTGTGTTTCGGTATTAAAATTAATTCTTTTTGAGGGAAATTGGCAGCACTCCATTATCATGTTTCTTGGTGTCTGGTAATCCCAATCGGTGTCGAACAAGACGTCTTCTATGATATTTAAAGTCTCTGTGTAGAGAAGACTTTGTATAAACTTTCCACATCACAACTTATCAATAGTTCTTTTTCTGGATTGAATAATTGCCCGTCTAACAACTGCAGGACGTCTTTGGTGTCCTTAAGGTATGTGGACGTTTGTTGTACTAGCGGTCTTAAGAAGGCGTCTGCAAATTTAGAGATCGGTTCCAATATGGATCCAATGCCAGACACTATTGGACGACCAGATGGTGAATCCAGGTTTTTGTGGATTTTAGGTATTGTGTGTAGGTAAGGTGTTCTTGGTGAAGTTGTGGTTAGAAAATCCCCTTCTTTTTTAGATATCCACCCATGTGATCGTGCCTCTTCCACCATACTTGCTATCTATACTCATATTTGCTCTGTGGGATCTTGGTTGAGGACCTCATAATTCCTTTCGTCATGGAGGAGGCATTGGTACTCTTGGTCATATTTCTCGGCTGATTGTATTACAATTGCCCCTCCTTTATCTGCTGGTTTTATTACCAATTTAGGGTTGTTGGCTAGTTCTCTCAGTGCCTCATTTTCTTCTCTGGTAATGTTGTGAAAGACCTTTTTGGTTGCTGGGTCCATTTCTTCTAGATCTTTCATGATAGCTTTTCCAAAGGGGATCAGTTCTACTGGTAGATTGGCCTCAGGTGGGGTGAAAGTAGATTTTGGTCTCAAACTGGTGTCTCCATCTTGCTTGTCATTTTTCTCTTTGTCTTTGAAAAAAACTGTAACTTTAGTCTCCTCATAAATTCTTTCATCTCTTTGCATAGTTGGAATTTATCCAATGTTGCCGTTGGTACAAAACCTAGTCCCTTTTCTAGGACTTTAGTCTGTGCCGGTGTTAGAATGTGGTTTGCATGGTTGACTACCAGATTAATTTCTTGCTGGTTGAGGCCCCTGTCATGCTCCTTATTGCCATCTGGATTTGTTCTTCATTTTGTGGAGCCCAGTGAACGTTGTTCTCTCTCCGATTGCTCCCTCTGTTCCTCCCTTGGCGTAGTCCTAAAAAATGTGGCTGTTCATAGAAGGGGTAGTCCTATGGAGGGTAATTCCATTGAGGGTAGGCCCCTTGTTGATGTGGGTATTTCGGAGGTCCTAGGGGGTGCATGGGGTATGAAGGTGGACCTTGATAGTGGCCCCAGCCTCTTTGGCCATGGAACCAAGGACGTCTGTTGTTGCTCCTCCCACCTCAATACGGTTGGTATTTCCCTTTGCTTGAATCAGATCCACTGGATCCTGAATCGGATGAATCATCGTCAGTTGTCATCTCGTGACGGTTCTCCTTCCTGAGGTTTGTAATCAACTCTTGTGTAGGGATAGATCCTCTCATGGCTGAAACGGGTGACATCTTTTTTTAGTTTGTTGTACTTGCTTTGTTTCAATGTGACTTCAAAGTCATTGAGATTCTTGTTTAACTGTTGTCTTGAGGCCTACAAATTCCCACTGGCCACCTGAAAATTCCTAAAGACCACCCAAATCTGTTGCAAGAAACAAAAAACGTTTTTTTGAAGTGTACATTCCCAATTTTTTCAAATCATACTTTCTTAATTAATGTTTTAAAGCTATGAGTCTCATTTGCCTTTCAGGTCCAGCCTCTCTTTGTTCTATAGACCCGATATTTTTGAACCTGAGTGTATGCACACTCCATTATCAAATAAACATTTTCTTTTCATTACTTCATTCTTCAATTTTTTTCAATCTTCATTCTGTGACAGGAAATAAAAAAATTTCAGCCCATTAGCTCCATTCGATTCAGAACAAACATCTCTAAAGCAACAACTTGTCTTTTGCAGCAAGAATTCGATTGCACATTCCACTCAATGTATTCTTTTTTTCCCGGTCCTTCAAAAACATGTTTTATATTTATAAAACATAGTCCCCCTTTTTTCTCAGCCTTCACAATAAGCTAATAAGAAATTATGCACTTTTTCAACCGATGAAACCGAAAACTTTGAAACAGGAAGTGGATTAAAATGAAACTCTTTCCGAATCCATTTACCAGTGGCCATCTTTGAACTTGCCATGTCTAGTATTTCTTTCCACAGCTGATTTCATTTTCTGAGCGTGCCTCCATACATGGCACACACGTTAAAACTCGGGCTCGCACCCCAAACCAGGTTCTGGCGAGCCACGAGAAGGTAATTCCTTGCTGACCACACTCCTTCTAGCATATAAGTAAGACAACAACATGTCTTTAAAAGAGCTAAAGATACTGCGTTCTTGATTTCATTCGTATACTATAACGACTTCTGTGTAAACCCCCCCCTTTTTTCCCCTCTGTGTTTCAAAATACACACAGTGTCTAATTAAAGGCGCCCTTACACCTCTCGTGACAGCTCATGGAGCTGTAACGATAACATACAGCTGTATGTATTTATAGCAACTTTAGATGGCATGTTTATTTTGGGACCTGCATACCAATATTACTTATAATGGCACACCATGTGAGCACATTTTAAAAAAGAGCAAGTGCACAGACGTCTGTTGAGAATCCACCAAACTTCAAAGGCCCGTCATAAGAACATATTTCGAAATGAGCGAGTGCATAGTTGTTTTGAAAAATCTGTAGAATACCACAAACAGTACATAACGATTGTATATAACTTCCATTTAATATGTATGAATGTGTTGGAACGAAAGATGTAATTTGCAAAAAACGGCATATGTATGAATGAGTTCTGAATAAATGTGAAACTGGGCACCATAACAACGAGGAGTGTTTCTTTAGCTGGCATATGAGTAGAGGATATTTACCAAGTGGTAGTAATACCCACAACAGGGTTGCAGAAGAGAAATATATCACAGTGTCAAAAGAGCATAATACTTTCCACATGATGGTGATGTGGATATATGATGTGATAAATAATGAATGCCATTGTTTATCCACAATATTTTTTCATTTCAGATTTGTTGCAAGATATACTACGGGTATATCTTTCAAAACTGCCCAAATAGGGAATAGAGGACAGTACTTGTGACCAGCAGGCATATGTGCATTCATTACTCTATCACCCAGTGAGGTGAAACAAGGATCGTTTTTTTGGTCGTGAGGAAGAAAGCCAAGGGGATTGCTTCCGAAACATGTCGACCTTGTAGAAGGTGACTCATCATAGTACACCATCTACACCTCTCCATTTTTACTATTCTCAACTAGGGAAGGCAATAAAGTATATATTTTTTCCACTAGCCAGAGAATTTTTATAGTGCTTGCGCGTCTACGTTGGTCGCCCCATCCCGTAGAGGGGCGGGAAGACCCCAATGATGAAGCATGACACTGAATCAGGTTTCAGTGTGTGAGGGGTATTTTACAATTTTGGAAATATGGCCAATTCAGTAAATAATTAAGACACAACACAATAAAAATCCAACACCAATTTATAAAATTAAAAAATATTTTTTCTTTAAAATGAAAAAAATCCAATGCAGGGAAACGGGAATATGACTTTTAACATTTTTTGCACGATATAGCACATAGAAACGTATATCCCCTTTTGGTACATCTGGTCATGCTGGACCTGCTCAAAGTCAAAGTTTCATGCCGACCACGATGAAGCCCTGCAGGGGCTACTCCTTGCAGTAGGTCTCGGTCAAAGTTTTTACCTTCTGACTTAAAAACTTTTCTGGAGCTTTTCTTCACGGGGTCCGTCGAAGTTCTCAGCCACCCCTGATTCGGCGAGGGTTCGCCAGCTTGCCTTGCAACGAACTCCCAGTCAAACTTATGGAAGTCCAACCTGCGGAGCTTTCCAGCGGTACGAGCTAGGGATGCAGGCTGGCACACAGTTGATGGTGGGTGGCTTGGCTCTCCTGGTTGGCCCGGTCACCTTTTCTAAGTTCAGAATTAGAAATGTTTGCAGAGATTTTTCTTGCAGGGTCCCTCAATGCTTTTCACTAGGCCAGATTCGGTGAGGGTTCGCCAGCTTGGGTTTCTACCTACGCCCGATCAAACTCTGGAAATCTGACCCCTGGAGCTTTTCAGCCGGAAGAACCTGGGCGGCAGGTCAACTCATGGTTGATGGTCGTCGGCTTGGCTGGTCAGAGTGAGCCGGTCCACTTATAGAGCTTTTTACCAAAGTTGCTCCAAACTTCTCCAAACCTCTGGAACTTCTTCCTGAAGTTTTCCAAAGGGTCTCAAAGTGCCCCAAACTTACTCCACGGGTCTGGAATCTCCAAGATGGTCCTTGAAATGGACTTCAGTTTCCACAATCCACTTGGACAAACCCCTTTCAAATTCACTGGTAGTTCTCCAGGCTGGGGATTCTTGGTGGGCCAGGTTAGCTCTGTTAACCTTCAGCTTGCAGGGAGTCTACTCTTTAGTCCTTTTGAAGCAAGGTAGTCCATAGGACTGTAATTCCAGATTGTGCAACAGGCGCAATCTTCAGTCCAGAGCCAGGTTGGTTCAAATCAAACTCCTCAGCAGGGTCCCTTCTTCTCCTAAGTTTGAAGCAGCATCATCTGAGAGGCTTTGTCCCTTTCAGATACTTATTCCAAGTTCTCTGGGTCAAGAAGGAGGACACTCCTGTCCAATGAGGTGCAGGGCAATGCTCCAGGGTATGACCACATCCTCTAAAGTGGGGAATTATTTTCCCAAAGAGAGCATCATTTCTCCAAAATTCATCATGGCTGATTTTCCAGCAGAGGGAGCAGAACTAACTCAACCAGCCTACAGGATGGCTTCATATACCTAGGTCCACTCCCCTTACATCTGGGAATTCCTCCTTAATCACCCCCATCCGGCTGTGGGAGAGGTGTAAATGAAAGTGATTTTTCCAGCTTGTCTCCTTCTCTTGAAGAGCATTGTTTACTACCACTCCCCCTGGCTCTGGCGCTCCTATGCCCAGCAACCTCTACTCTCAGACAGGCCACCTAACTCCAGGGGTCATTTATCACCTCTTCAAACAGCCAGTCCAATCCATTTACCTCTGACAAATCAAGGCAGGGCACTAGAGGGCTGAATTGTGGCTTGCAGACAAGAAAATCTTATAACCTCTTGTCGGTACATTTTTGAATACATTCAACAATACCACATTGTTGCATTTATCATTAACATTCTTCTGAGTCCTTTAACCCTAGTTGTATGGCTTTCCTTTCTCCAGTTATTAATTAATAACCTCTTGCAATGTTAACCTATGGGCTGGGGATCTGCAATGGAAAATTTAACTGGCCAATTTCTCCAATACCAGGGCCTGTATAAGGGTCCTCCTTATACCTACAGGACCCCCACCCCTAGAATACATAGGAAAGACTTTAGGGGTTCTGATTATATCAAAATATTGCAGATTCTCACTTCACAGTGCTCCTAGCACAAAAGACGATTTTGGGAAGCACTATACTACAATGTAGGCAGTGAAATGTGCACTTTCACTAAACCCAGGGCATATAACACACATTTTATAAGGGCCCTCCTTGTAGATACCTGATCTCTAACCCCTAGGACACCTAGGGGAACCCCTGGGGATACCTAATATGCCCCAACATTGTAGTTTATCAATTTGTAAGTGCCCTAAACCCAAAAGTCAAGATTGGGCACAATTTGCATTTTAAAAGCAGTCCTCCAACACGGGTCTGCTTTTAAACTGACCTCAGGCTACAGCAGTGCACACATGCAAGAGCAGGAAGGGCTGCTGGCCTCTAAACCACTATGCCCTAATATATACTAGGGACTTAAAGGTAGTTTCAATCCCCATGCCCTATTATGTACTAGGGCCGTATAGGATAGGTCATGTCAATCATGGAGGTACCCTAGTGTATTTATGTGTTTTTACTGTATTTGTAAGTGTCTCTTTCAACATAGCACTGGCCCTGGGCCTGGTTAGTCAGAGGCCAGGGTCAGTCAGAGTCAGGTACCACCAGTACCAGTCAGCAAAAAGTTGGGGAGTGCCAAGGGCACAGATGACTTTGCAACACTAGAGAAGCACAAACCCAGAATTTAAAACATAACACCATGGTTGGGGGTTCTCTTTAATAATCAGAATTGATTTCCATCCTAATGAACCCATTTTCAAACTTTAGGATAATGAAAGAGTGGGCAAAAATCATAACGTTTTAATCTATACTTTGCAGCTTTCATGCAGCTCTTTGATGAAGGGTAATAGCTCACTGTTCAGTGTTAGGATTTTAACTTATAAATAGCAAAAGAATCTCTCAGACAAAAGCAGTAACTCACTGACCTATTTACATTATATGCATTTTGTGATCTGCGTGGTACACGATCTTTGTAGCGGGCATATTACCCCATTGTGGCTACCTTACCATGAGTCAAAACTTCCAGTACTCAGACCTCTGATCTCTCTCAATAAAGATCTCTAACCCCTTCGCTGCGGCAGCAATTCTGCCGCAGCGCTAGGGGGGGGGGGGCCCGAGCGGCGTTCGCATGCTCGTGACGGAGCGGCTCCGTCACGAGCCGCGGTTGCCCTGTGCTCATGACGGAGCGGTTCCGTCATGGCCCCGCCCGCTTAATAGAACGCGCCGTGCAGGCACGAAATCAGAGCCGCGCAGGCGCGGTGGCAGGGCCATGACGGAACCGCTCCGTCATGAGCACAGCTCAGCCGATGCTCATGACGGAGCGGCTCCGTCATGAGCATACAAGGGGTTAATCACCGAAGTTATCATCACATTTTTATTGTTGCCTGAAAATTTCTGGAGACCAGGAATGCAGCAGGTACTTTTCAAGCCATAATGCACTTGCAACCATGACGCCCTCACCCGAAGTCAGCATCCTTTTTTGCTTGGTGCATGAAGATGCAAGATTCATATACATTTTTTTTAACATTTGGTCTGATTACTATGTGAATGTAAACAACAATAAAGCATACATGCAAACTCTGACTACATGCCTGCTTTTCTCAATATTTCACTTCAAAACAATGCGAATGTATTTGTTTAACGGGTGGTGATTTGTATAGGGTCAATGGAAAATCCACAAGGTTGTCCCTGTCCCCCCCAGAATTTTAGTGTCTCCTACGCCCCTGGTAACATACTCAGTAGTATATCATTGCCCACAGTTACTACCACCAATACTAATATAAGCACACAAAGGTCAAGTGAGGATAATATATGTAAAAGATTAGAATTAATGATATCTACTCCACTAGAGCCGTTACTGCAGACATTGTGTCAAATAGAAGACAGAATGAATAAGTTAGAGCAAATTGGCTTTGAAGTACGGTCAGTGAATCGAGATACATGTAATTGTGGGGGCGCAGCCAGTGGGTCAATGCCTCCGCAGACGAGGACTTTCAGTAACGTAAGGGACGGTCTTACAATTAATGAACCTTGCCCTAATATTCAACCTGTCCCTTTCACTACAACTGATTCAGCATATACCAACTCCCTACATTTGGAAGGGAGACCTCGTTCCACATCACACATTCAGTATCCATCTTCAACAAATCATAGGCTAAGTCCTAGGGATGGGGCTGCGATAAGGAACACTGGAGAGTCACATGTCCAGGGCGCAAAACAGAGGGTAGCTAATGATCTTCCTAATAATTTGAGTTTAAATCTCCCTCCAGAAGCTACGCCATATACTGTTGTTTTAGCGAATGTTCCACCTCTAGTTTTAAATGATCCTGAACACTGGTCTACACTACGTAACAAAGCAGTCTACTTAGTGAGCTCTAGAACTGGGCTAAAGAATATCGTATTTTCAGAGTTTAAAATGGTTCATAGGGTATCATGGATAGGCAGGTCCATAAAGCTCCTACAAGGGGACTGCGTGATTTTAACCTTTGGGTCCCCAGACTGGTCCAGCTTATTTTTGAAAGGGCAGGGAACTGGCAGGTTGATCCAAATGGTATTAACATCTTACCCCTGGGGTTCTTTTACCAACCCGACACTATTTTACTTTACGATCAGGGAGGAAGGTTACCCGTAAAGAATAGGCGAAATTCCTATGTGGTACCAATAAACAATCGTTATGAAATCCTTACTTCCCTAGAAGATATTGATTGACTTTTTGACCCAAAGTTGTCCTTATCTGATAATGTTATCCCAGTTTATCCTACCACTGAAATGCTGAATAGTGAGCCAACACCACAGAAAGACTGTATGAGATTCTCTATCACGAACCAGGAAGACTCCAGAGGGAAAACTCCAAACATAATTTCAGTACAAGTATCGGATACTGCCGATATCTCGGAAATGACATCTACAACGTGCAACTGTTCAAACATCACTAATAAGATAGTCTCTTGTAATTTGGTGTCCTGGAATGTTGCTGGCTTGCGCTCAAAGTTGAGTGAGCGCATTTGGTGTAAGTTCCTATTAAATCAAGATCTCCTTTGTCTCTAGGAGACATGGGCTAGAGATGCGATTCACATCAATGGGTTTAAAACCTTACATACTAGGGCAATTGAAGGACACAAAAGAAGGCGTGAAGGTGGGCTTTGTACTTACATATCCAATAGTTTAAACATTCAGGCTGATCTTTATATAGAGGACATCAACAGGCTAATCAAGATTGAACTACACAGTAAGCAATATTTGATTTTGATTAACTTTTACAATAAAATTTCCAGCACTTAGCATTGATCATGTTAATAAAAAGCTATGTAGTGATGTACAATCCTTATCGGGAAAATCTGCCAAAGAAACAGTTGTTATTTTGGGCTGGGATTTTAATTGTGTTTTATGCTCGCATTCTGAAAATAATATCTGTGGCCCTGAAGCTGAAGAAGGGTTTAGCAGTACCCATTTTTGTCATTCTAGTCAGGGGGAGATATTTAATGAGATGTTATGTCTTTTAGATTTAGGCTTTGTAAATGACATGTGCCCAAATCCTGCTTCTATGGGCTATACTTTTAATGGTAGGAGCGTGTGCTCTACTATAGATTTTATACTTATGTCAAATAAATATGCTTTATGAATCCGTTCCTTTCCCATTGATGAGTGATCATTTCCCACTATGTCTGATAGTCACTTTGTGGTTGAATCGCCTAATTAATAGTAATGAAGGTGACCAGAATTTAGATGCAATTATTCTTGATAAGCAGAATGGTTACACGTTGAAATAGTCCATGGTTGATCCCAATGTGTTATCAAACAGGTGGTAGATAACTGCAAAAATGCACTTGAAGTCTGCTTTAGTGAGACATCAACTCCCATGAATATCCTGGATTCTTTTTCATTAATATCCAGCTCGGTGAGGGAGGTATTACATGTACAGAAATCAAGTATAGTTAATTCATATGGATGGTTCAACTCGAAGTGTACCAAAGCTTATTCAAACTTTAAAAATGCCCTCCACACTAATCCTAAACATCAGGATAGTATAAGACATGCTAGAGGGATGTATAAATCAGCAATTAGGGAAAGGAAAATAATCCTGAGAAATGAAGCGTGGGACTCGCTTCATATGGCTGCTTTAAACCGTGACAGTAGCGCTTTTTAGAAAGCGGTTAGGAAGGGGGTCCGACATTAGAGATTGCTATTACAGAGGATCAGTGGATCCAACACTTTACCAAGGTCTTTAATGGGGAAGGCAAGTCCAATAATAATTTAGAAGACATTTTGTCAGCAAATAATACCCAAAACTCCAACCTCCAATTTACACTGGAGGAGGTGATAAGGGCCATTTTGGTTACATTAGGAGGAAAAGCCCCAGGACCTAACAATATTCCCGCAGATCTATTTAAATCAAATATAGATTTATGGTGACCAGTGGTTACACATGTAGCTAATTCGAGTTGTTCTGTATCTTTTTTGCCTACCTGGGTAGAGTCAATTATTGTCCCCATTTTTTAAAAGGGTAACCTTCAGGACCCTGGTTGCTATAGACCAATTTTGCTGTTGGATTCACTGACCAAAGTAGTGGGTCGTATAATTGTAGCATGTTTAAATGTTTGGGCACAGGATTATAATGTTCTTTCAGATCTTCAATCAATTTGGATTCCGAGAAGGCGTAGGTACCATTGAACAGGGCTTAAATTTTGCCCTACTGGTGGGAAAAAAACACACGAGTAAAAGAAGGAAGATTATTTTTAGCCGTTGGAGACCTCACGCTGCATTTGATTTAGTTCGACACGCTAAATTCTTGGAGATCTTAGATAAGATAGGCGTAGATCCACATATCATTGATTTTCTGAGACGTTTTATTGTAAAGCTAAGACGAGAGTACGATTTGGCATCAGCGGCGGTTGTACCACCCTGATCCCAATTCGAAGGGGGGTTAGGCAAGGTTGTGTCTTGGCCCCCTTTCTTTTTAATCTTTACATAAATGGTCTTGAAGTGGCATTGGTTACAGAACAGAACAACTACCCCCAGGTAAATTGGCGACCGATACCTGCCCTTCTCTATGTCGATGATGCAGTGCTAATGTCACGGACACCAATAGGTTTACAAAAGGTTTTTAATGGTTTTACAGATTTTATGAGTAAGTTAGGACTCCTGGTGAATACCTCTAAGACGTTTGTAATGAGATGTGGCAGAGGGATATGTTCATGGATGGCAAAAAAATAGAGTTAACTAAGACATTTGTGTATCTAGGAATATTATTCCACGTGGATATCCTGTTGACCCAGGCCGTCTTATCAAAAAAGTTAGCCTTCCAAAGAACCATTACAGCGCTTGCCCAGTTCTCTTAAAAACTGGGGAGAAAACTCCCTGGGGAGCTTTTGCGGCTTTATCACGCCAAAGTATCCCAATGGCAATGTATGGAGCAGGGGTGTGGGGTCTGGCTAATGCTCAACCACTTCAGACCATGGAAAACAATTTCTTGAGATACATTTTATCAGTACCTAGAAGTACCTTGTCATTTGTTTGCCATGCAGAACTGGGCCTATCACACTTGTCAGATCTTATAAAACTTGTGGCACCGGGTATGGACCAAGGAGGAGACTACATTAAATAGGGATATTTTAACTGATATTTTGAAGATGGAAAAGGTTTTAAGGATTTCTTGGGTCAGATATGTCCGTGATTTTATGCAGAATGCAGGCCACCCAGAGTATTTTACTGAACCAACTACCATGCGAGAGGTACGTAGGAAAGATCTAAAAAAGGAAGGTCTAATGATGATGGATTTGTCACGGCTGACTACAGAGATTCTGAAACCCACTGTACAAGAAAATCAACTTATTTTAAGTGTTTTTAGCATTCAACCATATTTAGCAATTGTACTTGGAGGCTATGACAGATTTCAATTGACAAGATTCAGGCTGGGAATATTGCATAGAATTGTAAGTTTTCCCACTATGAATGACTGGTCACGAACAATGATTCCATGTCCCTGTGACACTTCCTCCAAACAATCTACCATCCATGTTGGGTTTTTTCTGTAGATTTTATTGTCACATAAGGAAAGTGTGGATTCTCCCTATCTTGAAATCCGTGGGGATTAGACAGTGTCGCCCAGCGTTCTTTGCTCTACAAATTTTGAATAACATGCATGTAATGTGGAGAATAGCAATGTTTTTTAAAAAAAAGTGGTTTGCTTCACAAAATCTATTGTTGATTAACAGATTTACACAGCATTTTCTTGGCATATTTTAAATGCGCCCCATGTGCTGCGATTTTATTCTTCTGTTGTTACCCAATTTAGTTTGATGGTTATTATCAATTTATTTTAAGCTTGGGCCTAATGATGAATTAAATTTGTAATTATGAGATGTCTATTGTAATTATGTTTTTGTAATGCTTTTATGATTGTATTATACAACAATCGAATAAAGTTGTTCTTTGACTTTGATTCCACACCACATAATTCAACAACAAATAACATAATTCAACTCAACAACACAATTACACATCACACCACATACATCTAACCCACACCACATAATTCCACATCATGACACACAATTTAACAGCACACCACATAATTAAACTCCTTTACATACCGCTCCAGAACACAAAATACCAGTCTACATAATTACACTCCATGACACACAATCCCACTCCACATAATTCCAGTGCACTCAATACCACATAATTAATAGCCTCATAATTCTACTTCAAACCATGCCACATAATTCCACTGCACAAATCCACTCCACACCACACTATTCCATGATTCCAGAAAGATACATCCACTTCAGTCCATGATACATGGGTAAAATACATGTCATTTACAAAGTCAATAGCTTTAACTCTCGCAAAAGTGAGACCTATTGGCTTTGCCAATGCTTGTTAAGTTCTTCAGAATACATGACTGTCCCCAGATGCTGACTCTGTAAACAAGGATCTGACAGCTAACTGGGACTGTGGCGGGATGGGGGTGAGGGAGTATCACACAACTAAGTTGTAGTTAGCTGTGACAATTTTGTGAGTAGGAGTTCAAGAAGCGAAGAAGGTCCAATCCCAGGTGAAGAAAGATGGCACATTAGAAATCTATCTAAAGAATAAAGCATTAAGGACGTCTGACCCGCTCTTACATCTGTGCAAAAGAAGCAAATATGTTATTAGTGGAAATACTACTTTATGGTGAAATAAGTGCCCTTTAAAAGGCGTACATGCACGCGCGGTGGGTCTTGTTCCTGAAATCATTTTCAGCCTCAGGGTTCCTACCACCTGCGGCTTCACAACTATACACACACATTTCCACGTTAAGAATAGAAATCTGTGCCAGGTGCAGCCTCCCAGGCATACCCTGGAAAGGTTTTCTGAATCTATTTACGTGTGCAAGTCACACACTTAGACACACCAATAGTTAGTGAATGAGACCATGAGGGTTACTATCAAAAGATGAGAAAAAACAAAGCACTCACCGCAGGTCAGGAGGACAGCAGCAAGCAAACACCCGAACATTGTAGCAGGTCAGGATCTAATGAAGCCCAGATGGTTTTTAAAGGGTATCTGACAAGTGTCTTAGATAAACTGGGGGCCGCTGTTAATTAACCTATAGAAAAAACCTGCCGCCTGGGAACTATTCTATGGGAATGCAGCATATTCTGTCAAACATTAACAAACATCTGATATGAAGTTATTTATACCGATGGATTCTAAAACACCTAATCAGGGCAAGAAGGCCTTGTGCACTTTAGATTGTAAAAGTTGTCTTTTTTGTGCAGTTTATCTTTTCTACAAATGCCACAAGCACGTTCTGTAAGTTAAAATTCTATAACCTTAGGAGTCCGTTCATCTATTGTTGAGGGACGGGTCCTTGTTCGATACACTGCCCTTCAATCTCATCGTCATTACATTTCCTGTGAAATTACAGTACATATCTGGTGATTTTCGGGCAGAATTTCTTGGCAGGTAAATTAAGCAGAATTTATAGTTAGAAAACCACAATATTCCGAGCTTTGCAGCACGGAACAGAGAAACACATGCACTTTTCCAGTATTACACCAATTTCTGATCTGCGGAACTCATAACTATGCGGTAATAGCAAAGTGCATAGAAACTAAACCCACGGTAATGGTATTTTCCCTGGATGATATTACCCCACCAAAATACTGGGGGGCAGGGAGGGCAGATTTACAATCCCCTTGGATAATTTTTGCTCCGCTGTTGCCTCACTTTTTGTGATCCAGCAGCAGCGTAAAAATGCAGCCCATTTACAACATGACTCGTCACGTTGTAAAGCCCTGCGTCACATTATACCTGCGTCAGGTATAATGTATGCAGGGTGGGCGTTCCAACGCAAAAAAGCCTCAGAAGTGATGCAGTGAAATCTACAAGATTCCACTGCGTCACTTCTAGGACGTCACTGTGTCGAATTCTTACGCCTGCTTGAAGCAGGCGGAAGGAGTGACACAGCACAATGAGGATAGGCCTCCCCCTGCTTTGCTGGAGTTGCGTCGTGCTTGCGACACGACTCCAGCAATGCGTGACTTTTGCGTCAACAGATGCATCAGAATTTCTGACGCATCTGTCAATCCTTGCGCCATGGTGCGCCGTATTGTGGAGAAGTGTGGCTCACTGGTTAGAGGAGGCAGACCTGGAAAGCAGAGGTCAGCCCGGGACCAGGGTTCAATTCCCGGCTCGGCGGGGTCTTGAGTCCTAAAATGTCAATGGACCCGACAATTCTCGCTCCGGTGCCTACTCGATTCACGGGTTCACACTCTGCGACTCTGGGCAATAGCTTGCTTAATCTCCACAACGGCCCACAACGGTGAGGGAGAACGATTTGGCCAAACTGGGTGGGCACATCCTTATGGAGGAAATCATCTCTGCTGCGTGGTGGGCGGCCAAGACATGTCCGGGTCAATGTTTTTCTTTCTAGAGACCGTAGGAAAAGGGGGCACAAACGGGGTTTTAATATCTCACTCTTTGAGAGAGGGGGCCTATGCTCAGCCAGTTAGGAAAGTCTTCCAGGGACTCTTAGCTCAGCAGCCCCCCCCCCTCCCCCCCCCCCGTCAGTGGTGATACTTCGCCTGGGGGAGAATAATTTGGCCAAACTGGGGAGGCGCACCCTTATTGGGGTGATTATCTATACTGCGGGGGGGGTGGCCAGGACTTGCCCGGGTTGCACAGTAGTATGGTTGCAACTTATCCCTGGTGACAGGGGCGAGAAGGGTACTCGGTCAGGGCGTTGAATTACTCGGTAAAGAGGATCAACACACTGTTTGGCAAACTATTTCAAGCCCTCCGTTTGCTGACGATTCCACATGGGTGTATCTGGGGCGCTTAGTTCTACCTGGGGGACAGGGTACACTGGACTGAGGCAGGGCTAATAATCTATGGGCCTGGTTAGAGGGGTTTTTTGCAAAGTAAGTATGCTCCTGGTTTAGGTCTAGGTAGGGGGAGGCCAGATCGTCGGTTAACAATGCTGGCCTGTGGCGGTAAGGTCATGACCGGTGAGCAGCTATTTTAAGGTCTGAGGGGGCGGGCATCATCCAATGGAGGTTCCCGCCCAGGGGGAGAAGGACATTGGACCCTCCTAGAACTTCAGGGGCAAGGTAATTGGTGCTTCAAAGGGGCGCGGGTTGGAGGAGTCATGCTTTCCTTAGGCTGGTAGCCACCCCGCGCGCGCATACTGATGACGTCACCGGATGACGCAGAGTAAGGGCCCTACTTAAGTGAGTAAATGGAGTTCACGGCGTGGACCGGGTAATTACCAGGCTCGGCTGCGCATGCGCACATCTCTAGGTGAGGCGCAGCTAGTAGGACCTGACACCGGTTAGCGACCTTGCCATATGGCCAGAAATGTTAGATACAAAAATCAAGATGAGGATGTTAGATTCGGTTAGGAAACAATCTGTATTAGAGTTTCTGTTAAGGATAGTCTCTCACACCTGTTGACAATATTGTATCTAATGTCCTGCTGATTTTTGTATAAACTGATTATTATGCAATTAAAAATTTATTATTTTTATACCTTAATAAATACGGCCGGGGGGTCTTGTGACCTCCCGCCTTCCAAAGATAACCAGGTCTCATGTTCATGTGTCCAGGGGTGGTGTGGACATAGGGAGGGGGCGGCAGCCAGTCACTGACCATGTGAAAAGGGGGGGCTCTTGGCCCCCCCGCCCGCATGGCGGTGCGGCAACCGCCCCTTCCTCCGTGCCTCTCGGTGGTGGGGCGTGTCTTCTGGGGCGCGCCCTACCACCGATTGGCTGGCGCCCTCCCTGACCCGGATGGCATTGAATGACATCCGGGTCGGGGGGCGGGCCGCAGGAGGGGCTGGGTGGGGGGCATAGCCACCCCCCTCCGGGCCCCTCGCGAATAAAGAAGCGGGGAGCGCCTAGGTGGCCCTCTTGTGCCCTGGACGCTCCCCCACACCGGTCGTGCCCCGCGCTCGGGGCTTCTTGTTTTCCCACCCTCCATCCCTAGAACAAATTGGTTGATGCTTTTCTAGTCTGATTTAGTGTGTAATGTGCTAGTATGTTACCTTATTTTCATACATTAGTAAACTGTATGTGGTTTGTATATTTTGCTGACGATGCTTTCTTGTAGGAATTTTTTCCCTCTTTTTAGCGAATGGTGATGAAATGTTATTGATGTTGCAATCGTCCATAGGCCTTTTTTCCCTTTGTAGCCTCTACTTTTATGCGTGATGTATGATTTAGCCAGTGTAGTTGTCCTTTAGAATTCTTTCCCTTAGGTCGTCGTATTTATTAGGAGTGGGGCATGCGGTAAGGTCATGACCGGTGAGCAGCTATTTTATGGTCTGAGGGGGCGGGCATCATCCAATGGAGGTTCCCGCCCAGGGGGAGGAGGACATTGGACCCTCCTAGAACTTCAGGGGCAAGGTAATTGGTGCTTCAAAGGGGCGCGGGTTCAGGAGTCACGCTTTCCTTAGGCTGGTAGCCTCCCCGCGCGCGCATACTGATGACGTCACCGGATGATGCAGAGTAAGGGCCCTACTTAAGTGAGTAAATGGAGTTCACGGCGTGGACCGGGTAATTACCAGGCCCGGCTGCGCATGCGCACATCTCTAGGTGAGGCGCAGCTAGTAGGACCTGACACCGGTTAGCGACCTTGCCATATGGCCAGAAATGTTAGATACAAAAATCAAGATGAGGATGTTAGATTCGGTTAGGAAACAATCTGTATTAGAGTTTCTGTTAAGGATAGTCTCTCACACCTGTTGACAATATTGTATCTAATGTCCTGCTGATTTTTGTATAAACTGATTATTATGCAATTAAAAATTTATTATTTTTATACCTTAATAAATACGGCCGGGGGTCTTGTGACCTCCCGCCTTCCAAAGATAACCAGGTCTCATGTTCATGTGTCCAGGGGTGGTGTGGACATAGGGAGGGGGCGGCAGCCAGTCACTGACCATGTAGTTCTAGCGCCTAGAGGGCCCTCTCCTGCCCTATGCTGTCTAAAACTTGTATAGTCCCAACACCGCGCTTCACGTTTTGTTCACTTCCACCCCAACATCTTTTCACATTTAAATTGCACCTCCTAAACGCAATTTTGAGCAATGACCCACTTTTTAGGTAAAGTAAGCCTGGTCTCCAGCTTACACATTGTTTAGCTGCTAGTCAAACATTACCGGCTTATTTCGAAATATATACGACGCGTGCATTTTTAAAATCGAGTCAAGAGGTGCAATGTAAATTGCAAAAAAACACGCGCTTTCTATATTTTGAAACAACAAGCCGGGAATACCTCCTAAACAGAATTCTGTGGCATGACGTACTGTTTCAGGAAAGTCAGCCTGCTCTCCAGCCATGTTTCGTTATTAGTTAAACATTACTGTGTTATTGTTTTAAAATATATACAGAGCGTGCATTTTACAATTGTGTCTAGGAAGTGCAATGTAAGTTGCAAATTGCACGAGCTCTATATATTTTGAAACAACAAGGCGGGAATGTTCGGTCTTTGCTTTACTCATCTAGGAAACTGGCACCTTGCGCCACTGGGGGGCGGGGGGGGTGAGGGGGGTGGGAGGGCACAAGGCAGACAGAGCCACCCTTCTTGGTGAATACCTTGTAAATTGCACGTGTGAGCAGTAAAGAGACCGGAGGCGCTAGGAGAGCACCAAACACACAGACATGCTCCTTAATTAATGTTTCCCCCCGGAGGACTATCATTTAACGTTTAACTCCAAACATTTTGCTTCATGTCAATTTAAAAAAAAAAAAGGTCTGAATTGTTCTCCATTATATAAAGCACACACTGCTGCGATCACACTCTCCATGTGTTTTGGAAATGTTGTTATGACACTTAATGTCTTTATTTCACTTGTTTAGGAAGCCAGTTTTATAAGCCCAGTGCCCATTTTGCCAGTAATATGTAACACTCCTATTTGCATACATGTTTCAACATTATCCACAATTATAAAAACTTTTAATATTGCTCTGGCAAGTAAACAGTGCCATGCTGAGATGCACATGTTTCTGCTTACTCTTAATGGCTTCTTTTTAATTCCGCAACTTATGTACATTTGGCTATAGAATGCGAAGAAGTATTTTTCGCAAATGCTCAATTTAAAACAACATTTTTATCAAGAGAATACATTCACGAAATGGATGTGTGCGATTTTGTTGGTGTTTTTGTTCTGTTTTAGCCTCTGCCTTACACCTATGACCCCATATTGACAAGTTACTGCACCCTTGAGTTTTGAAGGATTCCTTTTATGTCTATAATCCTTTAATCCTCTAATCTATAGTTGATGACTGCTTGTGCAGGGTGCACTTTTGAACACTGTTGATTTTCATGTGTCATGCATTTTGTGGATGTGATTTGTAGGATTCAGGTTTATGGTATTGAACAGGGTGTGTCTCCTACTAAGGGTGTTTTTGGCCTGACTGTCTGACTGACTCTGCCTGTCACTCTGTATCACTGACTCTGCCTATCACTCTGTCTGAATGACTGTCTGTCACTCTGTCTGACTGAGTCGGTCTGACTGAGTCTGACTGACTGTTTGACTCACTCTATCTGTATGACTAACTTGGTCTGTCTAACTGACTCTGTCTGTCTAACTAACTGTGAATCTGTCAAATGACTCTATCAAAATGACTGACTCTGTCTGGCTCTGTTTATCTGAATCTGTCTCTCTGTATTCCTCTGTCTGGCAATGTATATGACTATATATGTCAGACTGTCTGTCTGTCTTACTCTGTCTGACTATACCTAAGTCTATCTGTCTCACTCGGTCTGTCTGACCGTCTGTCTGTCTAACACTGTCTAACTCTATCTGACACTGTCTAACTGTAACACTGTCTGTATGTAGTAAGTGTTATGCTATCTATCTATCGCCCTCACTCAATCACCCTCACTCTATCTATCTATCGCCCCTCACTCTATCTATCGCCCCTCACTCTATCTATCTATCTATCGTCCTCACTCTATCGCCCTCTATCTATCTATCGCCTTCACTCTATACATCTATCTAGCTAGCGCACACTCTATCTATCTATCTATCTATCTATCTATCTATCTATCTATCTATCGCCATCTATCTATCTATCTATCTATCTATCTATCTATCTATCTATCTATCTATCTATCTATCTATCTATCTATCGCACTCTATCTATCTATCGCCCTCTAGCTATCTATTGCCGTCACTCTATATACCTATCTATCGCCCAAACTCTATCTATCGCCCTCACTATATCTATCTATCGCACTCACTATATCTATCTGTCTATCTATCACCCTCACTCTATCTGTCTATCTATCGCCATCACTGTATCTATCAATCACCCTCACTCTATTTATCTATTTATCGCCCTCACTCTATCTATTTATCGCCCTCACTCTATCTATTTATCGCCCTCCCTATATCTATCTACCGCCCTCACTCTATCTATCTATCGCACCAACACAACGTCACTCAACAGCACCACAGCATCACTCGTCGCAAACACAACATCACTCAGCGCCAACACAGCATCAAGCTGGGAACCCCATTCAAGAACAACTGGTTCAAATATGTTCTTTCAATGTTTCAAGCTTTATTACAAATTTCACAAAAAAAATGTTAATATTTCACGTCTGTTCTCGGATTTTCGTCACAATAAAATACAATGAACATAATCTTCACAAAAGTTCATTAGAACAGTTTATACTACTGCCATTAAACATTACAATAACTTTTATTTAAGTATTAATTATTTACAAAAATTAAAAGACACTGTTATTAGTAATATCAATACATATATGTCACATAAAAACAAAACATTTTGCTTTACAAATGCTATAGGTGTCACATTTGCGAAAGTTAAAACAATTGGCATTATCAATGACAAGGCTATTAATTTCGCTAATTTCAAAACCAGCACATTTTAAAAAAAAATTGTCATTTACAATACCCATAGCTCAAACTCTCCTAATGCGAGACCTATTGCATTGCAAATGCTTGTTAATATTAAAATCACTTGGCACCCGCAAATCCTGTGGGAACCTGACATTAGCTTTAGTGGGCATGTGCAGGTCCTCAAGGAAATTAACAACACTCGTCTCCACATTGCCCTCATGGACTGCCAAAGCTTATTCCTGTTAACACAGTCAAATGCAGATGACAGATCCATGAAGGCAAGGTGACTATGGTCCCAGAGCGAGCAACAGTGTATTTGCTCAATATCAAAAATAAATTGAGGCACTGAGCAACAGTAGACTGTCCCTGTCGAAACCAATACTGAACTTCCAACATAAACGTATTGTCCTCTGCCCAGGATGGTAGTCGCTGAAGGAGGACCCGTCCCACCACTTTTACCATTGAGTCAATAAGCGAGATAGGTCTATACCAGTGGGTACTGTTTTTATCACCTTGGAGGAAAGGAACAGCAGCAAACACCCACCATCAGTTGAGGTTGCCAGGCCATAGCTGTGTGTCACATCTTTGCACCATTAACCATCAGCGAAGTCGCTATCTGGTATGCCTAACATTCAGTAATAACTTAAAATCATACAGAAAACGCATTGCTCCGGCCTTAAAATCCGAACCGAGTTTGTATCAGCTATGACACATTACTCCATCAAAGTTTCATACATGTCCACAAAAATGTAAATACACCTGTTAAGTATCCGAGTCTTCTGGATTTGGCAATGACGACGGGCTCCCCGAGCCACTATGATGGGGTTTAGGTTTGCAAATATGTTTCGTGAATTTCAAGGCTGACTTAGAGTCGTATGTTATTTTCAGTTTGCCAGGATATAACATAGCATATGGGACAGATGCAGACTGAAGGATCTTTTTTGCCGGCACAAACACTCTGCGAGCCACTTGTACAGCAGGAGCATAGTCCAGGAAGAATGACAAGGTATTACCCTTATGATTTATAGGACTCTTGGCTCTGGCTTCCCTCAAAATCACATCTCTGTCCGCATAGTTTAGTAGGCGTGCAATAATTAGATGTGGCAGAGCACCTGGCTTGTGCCGAGGACCCAGAGATCGATGTACTCCCTCTACAATCATTACCGCTGACAGAACAGGAGCAAAAAGTTCCCGCAGCAGACTATCAATGAACAGCTCCATTTTAGATTTAGTGGTGGATTCTGGCAGTCATCAATCAATCAGTCAACTTTATTCGATTAATTAAAATCATAAAAGTACAAAATACATTTAGATAACAATAGACTAATCCACATTTAAAACATTTTCAGTATATTCATAAACATTAATAAATAACATTAATCCATAAGCATAAAATTACATAAATAATACAAATTTAAAAATATTTTGGCAGTCCAATTATCCAAAGGTTGTTCCGTCTGGAGTGCGCTTCTAAATCCTCGTTCTTTGCATTAATGAACTCCAGCACTTTTTCCATTTGCAGTATCTGCATCTGTGATTCCGTCTGCGAGTCCTGCGTATCCGATAGCATGTTTTCCAAAACGTCAAGTCTATGTTTGTGAGTGTCCACCTTCTTTATCACCACGCCTGAGCTGGACGCGAGTGCATCAATCTTACAGTCTATGGTTTTCAAACTGGAGCGCAATTCGAGTAGGATAGTTTGCGTGTCATCCTCCGGGCTCTCAGCAGTGTCCGACGTGTTCTGTGTCGCGACCTGGTCCCCCATGGTCTCCGTTGCGCGGGTGTTACGTTTACTTTCAAATGGGAGTTTCGGCTGCTTGGGATCCGGTTTCCCCATATTGACAGGGCGTAGCAGCAATGTACTTGGCTCCGGTCCCTCAATGTTCTCCTCACGCTCACCCTGTGCAGACAAAGATCCCCGCCGCCTGCGATCAAGCCACCTTTAAGTACCGTTACCCTCAGACACTCCACAATGGGCGCTACATGCAGGCTATCAGGCAGACCACCAGTGTTTGACGTATTAGCAGACCTCTCAGGGGTCCCTCCAGCGGTAGCTGCACAGTCAACAAGCAGACCAGCCTGTCCCACAGTCACCACTCTAGGCGGCCAGACCCTATGCTCCACTGGGTCCCACTTAATCCCACACCGACTGGTCACCACGCTCTCCTATGTTTTGCGTTGGATATCTGTTGGGTCAGCACCTTAGTTCACCAGGTAATGCCCTTCGCCAAAGTGGACAGTCACAGCCTCAGATACAGCCCACAATGTCGCACTAATCTCGCAGCTTGCCCTCAGAGCTCAGCGCCAGCCCACTCCGCAAGCCAGAGGAACCAGCAGGACTCTAGACACCCCAGTCCGCAAAAACAGGCTGGGCTGTGCACCAGGTCAAACCGCCAGTATCTCCGCACCCGCGGTCGTGCAGCCAGGCCAATGGACCCGCAAGGCAGGCGCGGCTCCCACACCACGTCCGGACTGGCCAGCCTGCTCCAGTGCGCTCGGACCCTCCCGTGTAAGTTCACAAGGGTGCCCAGGCCCAGCTGTGCAAGCCCGCTCGCGCCCGTCACAGCAAGAAGCCCCTACCCACTCATTGTACTCCTGCTGGGCTCTCAGGCAGACAGACCGCCGAACAGCATCGCCTCCAGGTCCTGTCCTACGGGAGGCATTTCCAGCATCACAGAAACAGGGCCGGCCCTCCAAGACGCTCCTCCGCAAGTGAGTCCAGCGGCTCCCGATGTCCTCGGCTCCGCCTTCGGGGTGTGCATCCGGTCGTAGTCTGTAGTTCAAGCTCTGCTCACCACTCCAGGAGCATGTAGTCTGACACCCCAGAGATTCACGCTGCACACCCCCAGCGCTTCAGAGCACTTCTCTCCATCTGCGCTCGTGGATGGCCGCCATTTTCTCGCCGGCCGGTGGACTTCGGCAGCTCCGAGGCAGTTCCAGACACTTTCTGATGTTTTTAGCAGCACCGGTGTCTTGGGTCGGTGGTATTTTTCAGATGTTTTAGCCTGGCATATGGAGCTCCCGCATGAGGCAGCCATCCCGTCTCGCCCCATAACCACACCCCCCAAGTAAATCTACATTACTTAAAGTAAATTAAAACCTCTTACCTGCACTGCGGCATCCCTGGGCTGCCCTCCTCCTCTTCCTAGCCGTCTGAATAAACCTTGAGAAAATGGTGCATGCGCAGGTGTGCGTGGAGCGGAGTTTAATCGCAACTCCAGGGACCTCTGCTTCGCCCCCCCCTTTGACCACTACACCCAGGGTTATTTGAGATCCAGTCTGGTCCGGTGTACCATGTTTCTCTGTCACCCTGGCCCCTAGTGCTGCCTGTCCCATAGGAGTTGTTGTCTCTGAGGTTCTAATTATCCAAGCCGCACAATCTCTGTTTTTCCTGTCCCTCAAAATTTCACGGTATTGAGGTTTGTTCTCCATCTCGGGACTCTCTAGGATGGATTAATCAATTGATGGATATTAAAAGATAAATAAATGTATAGATTTAATGCTAGAAAGTTATTGTTAGTCCAATAAATTATAACTGGTGAATTTCAGTGTTTTTTTAAAATGCTAGTACATGTCCCATTTCAAAACCTACCAATAACGTCCCTTTAACATTTGTTTTTTTTCAGTGAGTTTTTTATTTGATTTAAAATGAGTGAGTATATATATGTATATACATGTGTGTATATTTATATATTGTATGTATATACATGTGTGTATGTGCAGTATATGTGTGTGTGTGTGTGTGTATATATATATTCACTGAAAAAACCTTAGGTTTCACACACGTTATAGTTAGGAATTAGCATTTAAAAAACCTTAGAAATTCACTAAAAAACCATAGGTTTCACACATGTTATAGTTAGCTGGACATTTCACTTCTACAAAACCATTGAAATTCCCCCGTTTTAGTTAGTTCAGCTAACTATAACTTGCACGCCCGCAATGCACTGCTGATGACGTCACATATTACATCACTCATGACATGGTCAGTGACATCACTCATGACATAACTGATGACATCATCCAGTGAATGTGTGTTTTTCTGAAAATTAAATATGTTTTATATATGTATATCTCAAGGTCGATGGAAGAATAAATGGATATATAAGTGTCTAAATGGTTGATTTTTTTGTGTAAAATTGATTGTATAACAGACTGATTAATTGTATCTTAGTGAATACATGGGTTAGTGAGTAATGTTTAAATATGTAAATATCTGTATCAGTGTCTCACTTTGTGTATAAGGGTCTGCATGGGTTGGTGACTAGCTACATGAGTGTCTATATAGGTTATTAGTTGTTTTTTTGAGTATCAGTCTGAGTGTCTGTATGGTTTGGTGGGGGGTATTACTTACCGCATAGATGCATGAATGGGTGACTCACTGTTTGTATGTGTTTTGAAGACAGCATGTGTGCAGGACTATATGGGTGGATGAGTGTGTGTATGGGTGTGTTAGTGAGTGAATCACTGTCTCAATAGTATCTTTATGAGTAACTACATATGTTTGAAACTAGTATATGTTAGTATTGATGTATATAAGTGAGTATATGTGAGAGCGAGAGATTGTAAGAGTTCCTGTATAAATAAGTATGTGTTTCTATAAGTGATTGTTTAAGAGAGTAAGTATGTGTACAATTCTGTAGAAGTAAGTGTAGTGGTGGGTGTATAGCTGTATATGCAAGTAAATGGATGTTTGATAGTTTATTTGTATGTGTGAATATGTGTGTGAGTAACTCTATAGATGAGTGTCGGTGTGTAATAAGATCTATAGGTGTATGAGTACATATGATGAGTGAGTACATGTATGAGTGCCTATATAGAACTGTTAGTGAATGACTGGATGTGTATGTAGATTTTAGAATTAGTGAATAGGTTGTTCTAACTGGTAGTGGTATCTCAATTTTTTGGAAAATTTTTGTTTCTATTTTTGAATTTGTGTATCAAGGGTTATATATTACGCTGAGAGGAGGTCTGCCACTCTTTCACAAGGATGATGTCATCAGTGATGTCATTTGAGATGTCATCAGTGATGTCATGAGTGATGTCACTGACCATGTCATGAGTGACGTAATATGGGACATCATCAGTAGTGCATTGCGGGTGCGCGAGCTATAGTTATCTGAACTAACTATAACGGGGGAATTTCAATAGTTTTGTATGAGTGAAATGTCCAGCTAACTATAACCTGTGTGAAACCTATGGTTTTTTAGTGAATTTCTAAGGTTTTTTAAATGCTAATTCCTAACTATAACGTGTGTGAAACCTATGGTTTTTTAAGTGAATTTCTAAGGTTTTTTAAATGCTTAATCCTAACTATAACGTGGCTGAAACCTATGGTTTTTTTCAGTGAATTTCAAAGGTTTTGTAAATAATTTTTAAATGTATTAATTGTTATATTTTATACTGATTTACTACATTATTTTAAATTATTTATTTTTAGATATTTTATTTTTTTAATTACATTACATATTTTTAATATAAATTGGAAAAAAAATGTTTTCAAACATATTGAAATTGTAATATTTTTATTTTATTGAATATTTTCTTTAATTAATATATATTTGATATATCAGACAATGATATCCTATGGAAGGAAATTCAAGTTACTGGTACGTACAGTTAAATTTACATTTCAGGAATAGTAGTGAGCTAGATTGGGGAATTAATTCCTCTTCAATCCTAAGGTCCCCTGCGTGCCAACTAGCCCACCAGGTACCTCCAGTATGCGCCAGGCAGCTGTGTTGCAGAGAGGTGTTCAAAGGGCACGTCCCCCTTTTTACAACACTCTGCAACACAGCACTGTGGCGCTTACTGGAGATACCTGTTGGACTAGTTGCCCCTAGGGGACCTCTGGATTGAACAGGAATAAATTCCCCAACTTAAAACGCGCATCAGGGCATGTTTGCACTCACATAACCTCAAGCCCCGCCCCCTACCTTCACCACTCTGTAAACACGCCCTGTAGAGTGTTCTAAGTTGGGGGATTAAGTCCCCTTGCATACTGGGGGTCCGTGGAAGCCAACTAGCCCACCAGGAACCTCCAGTATGCGCCAGCAGGCTGCGTTGCAGAGAGGTGCATTGAGGCCATGCCCCCTTGTACACCTCTCTGCAACGCAGCCCCCGGGCTCGTTTGCAGAGGGGGAACTAATTCCCCTTGCATACTGGGGGTCCCTGGGGGCCAACTAGCCCACCAGGAACCTCAAGTATGTGCCAGGGGGCTGTATTGCAGAGAGGTGTAATGAGGCCACGCCCCTTTTTACACCTCTCTGCAACGCAGCCCCCTGGCACATTTGCACAGGGGGAACTAATTCCCCTTGCACACTGGGGGTCCATGGGGGCCAACTAGCCCACCAGGAACCTCAAGTATGTGCCAGGGGGCTGTATTGCAGAGAGGTGTAATGAGGCCACGCCCCTTTTTACACCTCTCTGCAACGCAGCCCCCTGGCACATTTGCACAGGGGGAACTAATTCCCCTTGCACACTGGGGGTCCATGGGGGCCAACTAGCCCACCAGGAACCTCCAGTATGCACCAGGGGGCTGCGTTGCAGAGAGGTGTAATGAGGCCACGTCCCTTTTTACACCACTCTGCAATGCAGCCCCCTGGTGCTTTTTCAGAGGGAGAACTAATTCCCCTTGCATACTGGAGGTCCCTGGGGGCCAACTAGCCCACCAAGAGCCTCCAGTATGCGCCAGGGGGCTGCGTTGCTGTGCCCCGGGGGTGGCGGTCCCAGGGGCAGTGTGGGGG